>NC_141685.1:778320450-780720450 GCF_964263255.1 Lissotriton vulgaris
CAAAGATTGCCACAGAATATTCGCAGAGAACTTGGACTGGTAATTTGTGGGTTCTATGTGAAAATAAAGAAACCTATTACAGGAAGTCCATTACTAAAACGTCTTTACCAAGAAATCATTTTCCGTATAATTTGTATTGGGAAATGCTTCAGTCCAAATTTGTGTCTCACCTGCCTATCACTTTCCTTTAAAAGTCAAACAGGTAGATTAATCAAGCATTTTTGCGAGCGCAAACGGTGCGAATCGCAAAATTCGGCCGTTTGCGCCAGCAAAAATGGCATTTGGAATTTATCAATGGGTCATGAACTTGCAATTTGAAAAATTACAAATAATTGCGATTTCTCAAATTGCGATCGCATTTAAGGAATCTCAATTAGAGATTCCTTAAATGCTATTCATGAACCTTAGAAAAATTGCGAATTCGCTATTTTTTACTGCTATTTACCGCGAAGTCTGACTTCGTGGTAAATAGCGAAAACTTAGAAAAATGCACATTAGGGCATTTTTCTAAGTGGTATGTTACACACACACATGTCCTTTGGACTTGTGTGTGCGCAACATCAGTCTACATTGACATTTCAGCGGTGCTACAGGGTGTCCTTTGGACTCCCTGGCACCCTTGAAATCGCATCCTTATTTGCGATTAGCAAATTGCTCATCGCAAATAAGGATTGACTCCCCATTCATTCCTATGGGCCTTTAGGCCCATAGGAATGAATGTGGAGTGATTCCTTGTTTGCGATGAGCAATTTGCTAATCGCAAATAAGGAGGCTGTAGGAATCGCAATTTATTTTGCGATTTCTACATGAATCCCGATTTGCAAGTCCTTAATAGCGATTCCTTTAATAATCGCTATTAAGGACTCGCAAATCGGGACATTGATTAATCTGTGTGAAAGTTCTGTCTTCCAGCCGTCACAAAATTCTTGTTTATTTTTTTCTCAGTGGGGCGTTTCTTGGTTTTGAAATACAGATTTTCACATAATGGGTTTGTATAAGTATTTTCACACCAGAAATTACTGCTATCCTTGGTATCAGTAATTTTGGGATTCGGAATTTAATTTAAAATTGAATTCTTAGTTGTGCTCATGGAATAAATCGAAAGGAGGTTGCCCTCTTTGTTCTTTTATCAATAGGGAGTTGAACGTTTCAGGGCTGATTCACATGTCATAGGCCTTCAAGAGTATGTAAAAGAGTGCTCCTACAGTACCCATAAATAATGCTTTTATGAATCAGCCCCAATATGTTTACCAGAACTGTGACCCATGAGCTAATAATATACAGCCCAGACTCTGCTTCTTTCTCAATTCAGTAATGTTTACAATTGGCTTAGATCTTATCCATTGCCATGACCGCTGACTACCTGTGAGAGTAGGCTAAGAATAGCCAAGATTACTTCTTACTGCTTGCTATATCAATTCCATATCGCTAATGGAAAAAGCCGCGCTTTCGTGATGGATGTGAAGCGTCCGTTTGAATGTGTAAGACCTACGTAGTTGTGTTATACGGGGTCACGAGCTCAAACGGAAAGAATGCTCTCGAGGACTTGTATACATTCCCGCCATTACACGGCCTGCCGCTGAGAGGAGGAAGCTGCGAGTGAGTCATCCATTTTGTTAATTCATCATGGAAGAGAATAACGATTAACGTCAAGTTACACAAGGGGATTACAAATGCTGGACACTTATCTTAATGCAGATGCTCACGAGCTAAAGAGCGAAGCTGACGTACTCTTATTAACCATAAAAGTCTCCTGGTGTTAATGCTAATTCTGACCGCCTTTCTGACACTGGCGTGGCTGGTCATGTTAGTGTCTTGCCGCAGTTTAATTCAGGCTGTTGAATCGCCTTCTCGGGACCACGATTCATTATTTTGTCTTCACCGACAGCCTTTGATGGGCCAGAATACTGCGCTATGCGATTCTGCAGCATAATTTGCATATTTCGACAAAAAAGTCTGTTTCTAGATGTACCTAATCAAAAGTTACTTTAAACAAGCATTTGCTATGCAAAAGGTATCGCATTAATGAAGTTTGAGCTATTGGCATTGCTAAATATTGCAACACCAATTGCAACAAAAGTCTATAAATTGTAGGCCAAAAAAATGTGTTTTTATTTTTGTAGCAATGGTGGCATGCTGTGCTTTAGATGAATATGTTTAAATGTAAAGTGCGCCATACTACGATTGCTACTGTGGATGCGTTAACAATTGATGTGTGCACTGACGGCTGGTGGTGTGTGTGACTGGTGAAAGCGTGCACTGATGGCTGGTGTTGTGTGTCTGGTGGAAGTGTGCACTGCCGGCTGGTGGTGTGTGTGTCTGGTGGAAGCATGCACTGACGGTTGGTGGTGTGTGTGCCTGGTGAAAGCGTGTACTGACGTCTGGTGGTGTGTGCCTGGTGGAAGCATGCACTGATGGCTGGTGGTGTGTTTGCCTGGTGAAAGTGTGCACTGACGGCTGGTGGTGTGTGCCTGGTGAAAGCATGCACTGATGGTTGGTGGTGTGTGTGTATGCCTGGTGAAAGAGTGCACTGCCGGCTGGTGGTGTGTGTGCCTTGTGGAAGCATGCACTGACGGCTGGTGGTGTGTGTGCCTGGTGAAAGCGTGCACTGACGGATGATGGTGTGTGCCTGGTGAAAGCGTGCACTGGCGGCTGTTGGTGTGTGTGTGCCTGGTAAAAGCGTGTACTGACATCTGGTGGTGTGTGCCTGGTGGAAGCGTGCACTGACTACTGGTGGTGTGTGTGCCCGGTGAAAGCGTGCACTGAAGGCTGGTGGTGTTTGTGCCCGGTGAAAGCATGCACTGACGACTGATGGTGTCTGTGTGTGGTGAAAGTGTGCACTGGCAGAGGGGTTGTGTGTGTGTGTGGTTGTGTGTGTGATTGCATGTATGATTGTGGTTGTGTGTGTGGTTGTGGTTGTGTGTGTGTGTGGTAGTGTGTGTGGTTGAGTGTGTGTGTGTGTGTGTGTGGTTGTGTGTGTGTGTAGTTGTGTGTGTGGTTGGGTGTGGTTGATGTATGTATGTGTGGTTGTGTGTGTGGTTGTATGTGTGGTTGTGTGTGTGTGTGTGTAGTTGTGTGTGGTTGGGTGTTTTGTGTGTGTGTGTGGTTGGGTGTGTTTGTGTGTGTGGTTGTGTGTGGTTGTGTGTATGGTTGTGTGTGTGGTTGTGTGTGGTTGTATGTGTGTGTGTGTGTGAGGTTTGTGTGTGGTTGTGTGTGTGGTTGTGTGGTTGTGTGATTGTGCATGTGGTTGTGTGTGTGGTTGTGTGTGTAGATGTGTGTGTGTGTGTAGTTGTGTGTGTGTAGTTGTGTGTGTGGTTGTTTGTGTGTTTGTGTTTGTAGTTGTATGTGTGTGTGGGAGTGTGTGTGGTTGTGTGTGTTGGGGTGTGTGTAGTTGTGTGTGTGTGTGTGTGTGGTTGTGTGTGTGGTTTGATGTGGTTGTGTGTCTGGTTGGGTGTGTGTGGTTGTGTGTGTGGTTGTGTGTGTGGTTGTATGTGTGGTTGTGTGTGTGGTTGTATGTGTGGTTGTGTGTGTGGTTGTGGTTGTGTGTGTGTGGTTGTGTGTGTGTGTGTGGCTGTGTGTGTGGTTGTGGTTGTGTGAGTGTGTGGTTGTGTGTGTGGTTGTGTGTTGGTTGTGTGTGTGTGATTGGTGTTTGTGTGGTTGTATGTGTGCTTGTGGTTGTGTGTGGTTATAGTTATGTGTGTGGTTGTGTGTGTGGTTGTGTGTGTGTGGTTGTGTGTGTGTGTGGTTGTGTGTGTGCTTGTGGTTGTCTGTGTGTGGTTGGGTGTGTGTGGTTGTGTGTGTGGTTGTGTGTGTGTGGTTGTGTGTGTGTGTGGTTGTATGTGTAATTGTGTGTGTGGTTGTGTGTGTGGTTTTGTGTGGTTGTGTAGTTGTGTGTGTGGTTGTGTGGCTGTGTGTGGTTGTGTGTATGTGTGGATGGGTGTGGTTGTGTGTAGTTGTGTGTGTGGTCATGTGTGTGTGGTTGTGTGTGTGGTTGGTTGTGTCTTTGAGTGGTTGGGTGTGTTTGTGTGTGTGGTTGTGTGTGTGTGTGGTTGTGTGTGTGTGTGGCTGTGCGTGTGGTTGTGGTTGTGTGTGTGGTTGTATGTGTGGTTGTGTGTGTGCTTGTGTGTGTGCTTGTGTGTGTGGTGTGGTTGTGTGTGTGGTTGTGTGTGTTTGTGTGTGATCGGGTGTGGCTGTGTGTGTGGTTGTGGTTGTCTGTGTGTGGCTGTGTGTGTGGTTGTGTGTGGTTGTGTATGTGTATGGTTGTGTGTTGTTGTGTGCTTGTGTGTGTGGTTGTGGTTGTGGTTGTATGTGTGGTTGTGTGTGTGGTTGTGTGTGTGGTGTGGTTGTGTGTGTGGTTTTGTGTGTTTGTGTGTTATCGGGTGTGGTTGTGTGTGTGGTTGTCTGTGTGTGGTTGTGTGTGTGGTTGTGTGTGATTGTGTATGTGTGTGGTTGTGTGGGGTTGTTGGTTGTGTGCGTGGTTATGTGGTTGTTGTGTGTGTGTGTCACTGTGGGTGGGGTTATGTGTGTGTATGTGTGCGGTTGTGTATGTGTGAGTGGTTGTGTGTGTAGTCGTGTGTTTGGTTGTGTGTATGGTTGTGGTTGTGTGTGTAGTTGTGTGTGTGGTTGTGGTTGTGTGTGTGACAGTAATAGTAAAAGCATCTCAAAATAAAGGAACACAAACATTGAGTTTGTGGAAAGAGAAAGCACGCTGTAAGTCAGACGGGCAGCAGCAAGGCATTAACACAACATGTTCTTTGATGTTTGATGTTCTTTGAACGAGAACATCAAAGGGGCACCGCGTAAGTGATCGCAGGCGAACATCAAAGGGGCGCTGCTAAAGTGATCGCAGGCGAAAGTGATCTCTGGCGCTTAATGAGTATGACGAGGTTTGGCATTTGGCGCCTCGGCTCCTAAATGTGTGCGCCCATGCACATGGACTGTAGCTCTAGGCTGGCCAGGCTGGCCATGGTAGCATTTTTTGAGCCCTCACTAAATGTCTCGTCAGACTAGCGCATGCGCTGGGTCAGGCGAGACCTAAAAAGGGATGGAAGTGGTGTTTTGCTGTGTTAGACCATTTGCAAAGGTTAACTGGCCGCCCTGCTGTATTTAGGTATTAAACTAGTACTATGCAGGTAAAACCTTTGCCCAGAAAAATTAATGTGTGACAAAAATGCAGAGTAAGAGTGCCTCAAAAGGAGCCACATTATGCATATTTGTCCTTTCCTTCTTCTGCATAATATGGCAGACCCTCTCGTTTCAAGTGGTCCTTCAGTACCACATAATTTCACTGGCCTGCCTGAAACCCACTTCTTCGGCGATGAGCTTAAAGCAGCAAAAATAGCTGCAATACAGTGTTATCATTGCTGCATAAACGCAATGCTGTGACGTCACATCATTTACGCGTTACCGCCTTCTCAGTGGGAAAAAATGCAAAGGCTCAATATGAAGAATTAGCACATGCATATGAACGTACGTACTAATAGCATGCAGGTGTGGAAATACTTTCAAACTTCCAGGAGGGACAGGAGAGTGTGGAAGGATAAGAGTTATCTCCAGCACCTCCTGAAATCCACAGCATGTGCCGAAGGGGATTCCTCCTGCCGCTCAACAACTAGTTCTGTGCACAGGGGCATAAAGGTCTGTTACAAAACTACCACAATGTGACAATGTCGGCAGCATGCAACCACAATTTGCCTAGGGCATTATTGAAAATAGGCCACTGAAAAATGGCGTATACCCCATCTGCCCGACTCCTGACCTCCCATGCCTCATGGTGTAGGACAGGCAGTGGTGCTATCTCCCCTTAGAGAAGGCCAATCAGACAAGCGTGACGCTGTTCAAAATGGTATTCGATAGAACCCAATTTAGGCCCAGAGTTACAAAGGTGTTAGACAAAGCCGCGCAGCAACCAAAATTGCTGCACTGCGTTGCGTGAGTGGGAGAGAATGAGACAGCTCAATATCTATTAAGCACTATCCTGCTCTCTCCCTGGTGCTGGAGCACAATGACGCTGGCCTGTGGCATGCATGCACCTTTGCACCATATACTATCCTTAGATTAACTTGAAAACTTTTTCCACTTCGGATGTGTGCTGTACAGTGCAGTACACATGTAAAGTGGGAAAAGTTGGTAGCAATACAAGTATTTCTCCAGCTTCACAGTGGCTCTATGTTTTGCTACAAAACTCTGTCATTGCTAGTAGGTAGGTTTTTGCGTCAAAGACCATGGGTGCTTGCAGTCGGTGAACAACCTTTACAACAAAACTTTTACAACGCACTACCATTACAACGCAGGCATTACAACGCAAACCATTACAACGCATTGCGCTGGGGGGCGCTCTAGGATAGGGAATAAGTTTAATTTTCTATCCAACACCTTCCCTAGTGTCCACGGGGACTGGAGTTGGAATAGAAAATTAAACTTTTCACTATCCAGCACCCCAAAGCGCTATGCGTTGTAAAGGTTTGCGATGTAAAAACCGCGTTGTAAAGGGATGCGTGGTAAAAGTATGCGTTGTAACGTCATACATCCACCCATGTCCAACCCATAGTACTCCCACCTTATGCTGAGTACAGCAATGTAGTGCTTTGCACTGCTTTGTGTTTCTTTGAGGCAACTTTCCAACGCAAAACAAGTTTAGTGCTGAAAAGTAAACTAAAAAAAAACATTTTACACAGGTTTGTGTCACTTTTGTGATAAATAGTTAGTAAATCTAGGCCCTAGAGTAAATGATGTGCCATCATTTCCACCTTCGCCACTTCTGAACATAAGGGGGCTTATTTTCAAGCTCCTTGCGCCGCTGATACCTCACTTTTTCCCATTTTAAAAGTGACATACTAGCTGCGCAAGGAGCTTGTAAATAAGCCCCTAGGTTTTTAACAAAAAACGTACAACATGGACCTGATGTGCTGGAAGTAAACTCACAGCATTGTAAGCACGTTTGTAAAGTGTGTACTGAAAATGTAACCACAGTACCTCAAGTTTAGGTGCGTTGTATTATCAAGAGAACATTTGTCTCTAATAATCTAGTGCACATTTGTACTTCTATCGTTTGTGGCTTCACAGGCGGTTGTGTAATCTTGCTTTCATTCTCCGTGTGCTCCCTGTCCCCTTACTGTTGTCTGCTAGTTATGGGATGGAACCATGCAACATAGGGCTGGTCATACAGCATACCATGAACCCATGCAGGAATGCAGAGAAGAAGGATGTTTGATCTCTGGTTTGTGATGGGCCCGCCACTGTCTTATGAATCTTCGATGATACTCCCACTAACATGTGTGCTTTTGTAGTTGGGTGCATATTTACTTCCTTGTGATCAGGAATCTGGCAGCCATATCCATGGACCAGAACTGGGGGAGTGTGCCACGGTATTTTAAGCAAGCATCTTGCTTCCAGGTGGCACGGCTAGGGCATTCTGACCTTGTAGCACGCATGTTTGCAGAGTTGTTCCCACTCTGCACTCAGCGTAGTGTGCAGAGTTCCAAAAAACTCTGCGGCGTGGAGTTTTTTCCACGCTCGCTCTCACCAACATTAAGTTGTTGAGCGAGGAAAATCTTACTCCAGACCACCTCCCGACGATATTGCTTAACGCGGGCAGTCACTAATTGCTGCTACTGCTCGCATTGAGAAACATTCTGTTTGCGTTGAGGAAGATGCTGCTCAAGTAGAACATCTACTCGAGCAACAAAAAGAAGCAATGCCCTCTTGTGGTTGGAATGGTGCCTTTCGCGCAGATTTTCCAGCATGGGACAAACACCTGATGCTAAAAATCAGCAAGAACAGTGCGACCTAACACACTCCACTCCTTCCGGAACTCTGCGTAGTGCTGCAGAGTTTTTTAGTCACTCCATGAACTCTGCCCAGGCCTACCAAGGAGACAAGGATGTCTCTCAAGAAAGAGACTGAAGCTGAAGTCCTACAGATGCACTCAATTTTATGCTTCTAATCTCACTCGAGCATACACAAAATATAATGTGCTGTCTTGGTGTGTTATCTGTCATGTGAGAACCACTTATAATTTCATTACAGTATGATCTAAAGAAAAAGACCACAATTGTTCAGCTGATACCTACTAATATTAGAAAACTGTCAATGCTTCATTATTCTTCAAAAATGTGGTGCCATGTATAACAGTATGGGAACTGGTGTACAATGATGTAATAGGGTATGCTTGTGATACGCTGTTTTGTAGTTTATATCAGGGTTGGACCAGAAATCAAAATCAGTAATGGCAATTATGTTCAGACCAGCCCCACATTAAAAGAGGCAGTGGCCAGAATAGAGATACATTCAAATTCAAAATGAGCTTTATTTGATTTCTCGTTAAAATCATAAAAGCATAAAATACAATAAATAAAATTATCATCTATAATTATTAAAAACATTTGTACAGAAGTCAGATTACAATCGTCGGAGGCAGAAAAAGAAGCGGATAGAAAGTAAAACACTCCTTAAGAACTGGATTACAGACGTTCAAAGTATTCCTGCAGTTAATCACAGCCCATAGAAAGCTTGCCATAGTACTGCACATGTAAAGAGTAGGTAAAGTTTGTAGAAACAGATATGCAGGCCGGCATTGTACAAAGTTTTGGTTCTTCAGCATTGGTAATATTAAACGCTTACTTATAAATAGGGAAAATAGGTATCAAGGAACCCTATGCATTTCTGAAATGGAAACAAGATTGGGGGGATATTCTCAAGAACGTGTGATAACCATAGCAAAAGTAACTTTATGCAACCTTCAACATCGCAGTCTATCGCAGGAAAATTATGCCATGTTAACCAAGTATTCAGAACACAGTGGTACCATGCGATAGTCTCCAGATAACGCGTCAAATGACTGCGTTAAAATCAACACCACGCCACGAAAATGCGAAACACGAATGCAAAAAAAGCCGCGATGAGGCCAATCGCGATACAAAAATCAGAGAAAACCAGCTACAGGCCTGCAATTTACACGCATCAGGTGGGAAAAATCACCATAAAAGTAGAAAAAAAACAGACAAACAAATGCCAAACAACAGCAAAGCACAATGGATGTTGCCGAAGCAAGTACGGAGGAGAACCAGAACCCCACAAGCCCCCCGTAGGACCAGCCTGGGACCTCTGGGTCAGGGAAGGCCAAGGAGAAGAAGAGTAGGAAGAAGCGGTTTAGTCCGCAGGAAAACAGGATCCTGATAACGGAAGTGGTTGAACACCATCAACAACTGTTCGGCACCTACACTGTGTCATTGGCAATCAAAAATGGACTATGGCAGTCCATCGTGGACAAGGTGAATGCAGTCGGAGTGCTGAAGAGGACAATGGAAGAGGTCAAGAGGCGCTGGAATGATTTTAAGCGCAAGACCAAGCTGAAACTCGCCAACAACCAGAAGGCAGCAATGCAGACTGGAGGTGGGAGTCCTGCGCCATAGGAGGAGCAGGACGACAAGGAGGAAATGGTGTCCACAGTCATCAGTGGGGAGACGGTGGCTGGAACCAGGGGACCAGACACTGCTCAAAATGACCGGACACAACAGCACCAGGGTGAGTAACGACCAGGGACTGGGGGGATGGGGGAGATGGGCACAATGGCACACATGCACAATTGAGCTGAGCACATTAGCGGACAAACCATGCCCCAGACCCCCAGCTCTGACTAAGAGACCAATGTACCCAAGTATGCAACATCTCAGCACTGCACACCACATGAAAGGGAGAAGGGGTAGCAAAATCAGAGCTGCAGGGGCGACTCCCCCGAAATGCAGCACACACATAACATGCAGAGCACATCAACACTGCAACTATGTAGTGCAAACCACAACACAGGACACAACTGGTGCCGACTGGGTGTAGACACTGGCCAATCACATTTGGCATTGCAAGGAAATGTGAGTTGATAATGTACAAGTACAGACACACACTTGTCTGTTGTTGAAATGTCCACTGTCCCCCATCAAATAGGCAGCTCCTCCCAAACAGCCACAATGTACAGTTGTGCAGTCTGTATGAAAACATGTACAATGCGACAACATACATGTGGACACATTGTTAAACTGCATCTACCCTTCACATTGCAGAGGGAGAATCAACACCTCCTGTAGAGCAGTCCGACTCTCTTTTCTCTGATCATGAAGAGGACCACCACAGCTTCGACTCCGACGTCCTCCAAGAGTTCATTGACCGCCATTTTGCCCTGACTCAGGAAACTGATCCATTTCAGGGGGTCCTTGTTTGTCTCACATAATATTACCCACGGACTTCCGTGCGGGACTCAAATTACTATCTGTTGTTACTATACCGCTTGTTGTTTTTGTTATCTGACTGTCAGAGTTTGGATTGGATTGCTTCGTTGTTACGTGTGAGAGACATTACCTTAATTTCTGTGTATGCAATAACTTTGCTTTCAAGCTTCTTTTCCCCCTTGCTGTCTTCTCTATATTGTTCTCATCTCAAAAACATGTCTCAGATGGAGACTTTTGGTTTCTCAGACGAAGATTTTGCCACACTAGTAGGCATACCTGTACCTCAAAACCAAAGTTCAGCCCCTATTTACCAAAATAATAGTGATTTAGGAAAATTATCTAACCTACGGAAAAAACTAATAAGAATAGAGGCCCACGGTGAGTTCATGTTGAACTACCTCAAAGCAGGTATTATCCCACTAGGACTTAGAATTAGGAACATCCCAGGGCTTTTTGTAGATGTAAAAACATTCCTTCACAAATGGAGTATGATAGCAAGCAGGTGTTCACGAGATCTTATGATCCTCATTGTTGCAACATCTAAAGAATTGGCTACAGAAGTCAAAAAGGAGATAGAAGAATTAGAGGACAAAATAAAAAAATCTGCCACATTAGAAGAGGCAGAAAAACAGCTGGAAGTTTTAAAAAAGGATATTCTGTCTTTCTCTGAATACCTCTCAAAAAGAAAGAATGAGAAGTTTACAAAGGATAAAAGATTTTATACAATTGAGCGCACCTACCCATATCTGGGAGAGACTTTTTATAAAATGGAATACCAACAAGGAGGAGCTAACTATAATCCGCCAAAAATTAACACCTTTTCTGACTCCTCAGACCCAGAATCAGATGGTGATTCCAATTATCAGGATGAGGGCCCATATAACCCAAACAACGGACGTAGAAATCAGCGCCAACCTTTTTTAGGGCATCGCGGCGCGAAACGGGGGCGACAACGAGTGCGATTTCAGCCACAATCGAGAGGCCACTACCAATCCCATCAATATCCGACAGAGCCCCAACAATATTTGGAAACTCGGAACAAACAATATCAAAGGCAGTGGATGTAATACCAATCTTCAACCTCTCTAAGCATACCCTTTCTGATTTTGATGTTTCCATCTTAACTAAAGGCTTATCATTCGTACCTCACTCCAATATCAATTTGTTTGAACTTCACCAAGATATACACTCCTTCTTTAGAAAGATCAGGCTACAGAAGTTCTTTATGAACAGAGATAGTGTAGAGACAGAACCAGATACGAACAATATAGTATCTTTACCGTCCACTTTTACCCCAGCCTTAGACCAGCTAGGCCCTGAAATGGCTATCTTTGAAAAGGTGGTCATCAATAAATTAGCATCAGCCCTTCGGTTTGTCCCCAAACCAAGATATAATATCTCAAAAGAGGAACATACCGCTCTACACGATCTAAAGAACAACAAATCATTAGTGATAAAAAGTAGTGACAAGGGTGGAGGCATTGTTTTAATTGACTCAGTTGCATATGAAGCAAACATGCTCTCCATGCTCAATGACCCAATATTCTATAAAAGAATCACAAAAAATCCTACAGAAAGAGTAGTTAAACTAATCCATAAAATAACAACTCAAGCGTTCAATAAGGATATAATCACAAAGAAGGAATATGAGTACCTTAATACATCCCAGAAAAAGATAGCTTGCATTTATGGTACTCTAAAAATGCACAAAAATGAGCAAAACCCCCCTTATCGTCCGATTGTGTCCACAATTGGTACCCCCACGGAAGCCTTATCAAAATACCTTGATAATATTTTAAGACCATACATCCGGTTTACCCCCTCATATATTAAAGATACGGGGGCTATCATTGCTAAAGTTGAACATCTACCTTTCAATGAGAATAAAGATCTTTTAGTAACACTGGATGTTGAATCCCTCTACAGCAACATTCCCCAAAATGAAGCTATGGAGGCAACGAGTTGGTTCATTGATTTACATCAGATACCATGTAATAAATCTTTCATTTTACAATGCCTGTCAGTGGTACTCAAGGAAAATGTGTTTCAGTTTGGAGAACTCATGTACCAACAGACGAGAGGCGTTAGTATGGGGGCCGCTATGGCTCCATCGATAGCCAATATATATATGGCAAAGTTTGAATCCCAGAATATACATAATGAGATGGCACCCTTTTATGAGTCTGTCTCCCATTGGTACCGGTTTATAGATGATATCTTTTTCATCTGGACCAATGGGGAACAGACTCTGCAAGAGTTCTTAGAGTGGCTGAACCTGGCAGATAGCAATCTCCGGTTCACTGCACATATAGATTCAGCTAAGGTAGAGTTTCTTGATATAAACATAAAACATGTATCTAACCAACTTGAGGTTGATTTACATATCAAGCCAACAGCAAGAAATACATTGCTCCATTTCAGTAGCTACCACCCAAGGAACCAGAAAGATGGTATACCCTTCTCTCAGTTCCTTAGGGTACGTAGAAATTGTACCAACATTAGGGACTATGATGCTCAATCTGAACAGATGAAACTGAAATTCATTGCACGAGGCTATCCACACAGACTAGTTCGTGAGGCATACAAACGAGCACGATATTTTGACAGAGATGTTTTACTTAACTCTAATAAACGCCAGAAAGAACAAAAGTTAGTATGTATCACCAAACACTCGCCTTTGAATGCCACTGTTAGACAAATCATTAATTCAAACTGGCATTTGTTAAATGTAGAATCCACTCAACCTAAATTATCAAAGCCCATGTTTGCGCATCGTCGCAATAAAAACTTAAAAGATCTGGTAGTAAGATCACGCTTTGAGGGCTCTACCAATAAGACCCCTTTCATACAGAAATCTTTTGAAGGCGGCAACGCGATCAAAGGAACCTCCAGATGTGGTGCATGTCAATCATGTGAAGGCATCATCTTAGGTGAAACTTTCACATTTAATCAGATCAAAATACAAGCCAAGGAACTGTGGACATGTAATACGAGTAACATCGTTTATCTGTTACTATGTCCTTGTAACTTAGGCTATGTCGGAGAGACCTCAAGTACTATGAAACTCCGACTCACTGAACATAGATCGGCTATCAAAACGCGTAAACTGACAGCACCATTGGCTTTACATTTTTCTGATTTCCACCATACACCATCGCAGATTCGGTGGCGGATTTTAGAAAAAATCCATACACCCAACAACAATGGTGGAGACAGAATAAGAAAAAAGAGAGAGGTGTATTGGATTTTTTCTCTAAATACATTCACCCATGGTTTAAACAATGATTTACCATGGATAAATGCAATCCTGTGAGAAATGTAACATCGCAGTAAATAAACAGGTTTGATGTATTATCTTGATATGTGCTTAACATAAAAAAACATACATAACTCCACCCATCCATAGTATATGAACATAAGTCTAAGAAGAAAGAGGGCCATAAAAATGTAATACCTAATGCGACACGGTTATAAATAAATAGGTTCTATTTATTATCTATATATGTGTTGAACACAAAAGGCAAACATATCCTTAATCCCTCCATGATATCTGAATATAGGTCTAAAAAGAGAGAGGTCTACATTAATGTTCAGGTACAAATGAAACACTTTTCCTTTAAGATGCACGTGACCGCAATCAGTCCAATAGATGCAGTCGGTATTTAAACCAATGCCTGCTTGCGGTGCAGATTCTCACTGAAAAACTAGATACCGCCGGGATCCCTTTGTTACCGGTCCGCGTCTTCAAGGATATATCACGGTAAGCCAAAAACCGGATTAACGCGCTAAGAGTTAGTTCTATATCTTCCATATAATGAAGCGAGTCGTATCTGTGTTTCCCCGCTATAGATATAAAGACGCCGGGTACCGTTTGCTGCCGGTCAATCCCGTCTCACAATAAAACAGGTAACAACTATGTGTCTCACCACTAGGTCGCCATCAGTCAGTCAAACTTTCTCTGTAAATGACGCCACCTCCGTTTTCGTGTCGTTCTTTATTTGTAGATAGAAAGACACCGAGAACCTTCGGCAGCCGGTACATGCAAACTGATAAGACTGCAGGTAAAATGTTGTAAAATATAATGTGCAATGGGTGTAGGACACTCTACAATACAATTTATACAGGTCAATAACAGTAGCGTACGTGTTTTTCTTTGACACCCTTAGTAAAGACGCTATTCCCCATGACGCTATCACCAATCTACTGAAACGCTGACCACTATCCTGCCGGTTTTTTGATCTTAAAGAGGGTAAGAATGCCTGTATATATGATCCCATTGTGATACTACATGGTCAAACAAAATTTTAGAAATCATAAATAGCCAATCAATAGTGTGTAAAATCACGGATAAGATCTTTTGATAGAACCTAATGCGTACCATACATTCTCTCTGATGTTTAGAATAAAATTCCCCATCAAAGACGTCCTAACCAATCAGCATTTTGTGGCAGCCCATGAAATAATATCATCATTGACCCTCAACCTACTTGGTAAGGAAACCATTATATAATAATACTGTTTTGAATATGCTCAATAGTAACTAGGCAGTCATTTGACTAACTTACCACTGACTAGGCATGACGCATCATGTCAATTTCCATTTCTTTATCTAACTATGTATAATAAGCTTTGCAGAACCACAGGAAAACGTATAACTAAAATCAATAGATAAAATAATGTGGACTGTGAGATTGGATTACTGCAATATATCCCTGAACTCTTTTATGCAGAGCCTAATAATCCTTATCCATTTTCAGGAATTTTTATCATCTCATTGCATCCAATTGAAGGCATAATCCCCATATACGTCAATAATTGACGCTAACCGTTATTTCTAATCTAGGTAAGCGGATACTGAAATAGAACGCTGTGGTAACTGCATGATGTTAAAAGTGGGTTTTTCGTGTTATCCAATAGTCCACTTAGGTTAGTAAATATTGGAATAAAGCACTGTGGTACATACACACTGCTAGATGTGGTTTTGTACTATCATATATCATATCCTAAACGCATTATATAATGGAACACAGACCACATAAGACCACTATTAATAATCTTTGGACATTACTACGCCTAAATCTAGCCAGGGTAACTCAAATTGCACAACACTTTTTTCTGTCTCTCCTATCTTTCCTATCTATATGGCTTTTTCACCATTCTTTTCACCTTCTAACATAGGCCTGCCCATTAGTATGCTCTGTTTCAAAGGTAACATGTTCCTTGATAGGAGGATACTAAGACAAAAATTCTAAGTAAACAACACTAGGTGTTCAAAGATATGTTGTAACTATGTAAATGGATGTATATATGTATAAAAGATGTTATATATTTTTTCTTTGTCATTTTTTCTGTGACAACCTTGCACATCAATGCACAGCGGTATTATCAAACTTATGACATAAAGAACACTAGCTCTGTATATGCAATGATATAACTGTAATCATAAACGGTTTTTTGCACTGTAAATACATAGATTTGTAAATATTTTTAATATGTTTTACAGAAATACGATGGTACAGTCCTGAGGAAGACACACCTGTGTCGAAACGCGTAGACAGGAAACCATCTTTTAAATGTATTATAAATGTATCTGATGAATGTCTGAATTTATGCATATGCTATAATGCTGAAACACTCTATCATGTATATATACTAATGTACTGGATTTTTATAAGTGAATAATGTTTTTTTATAATAATTAAAATGTATCTGAAGTGCAAAAGCTTGTTTTGGTTACCTTTTTTGTTTTGGCAAATGCCACTGTTTATGTGCTAGTGTTCATTGGAGATTTGCCTGAGTACTATATTCACACAAAATGTTTTGCCCTGACTCAGGAAACTGATCCATTTCAGGGGGTCCTTGTTTGTCTCACATATTATTCATTGACAGCCTCCGCAGCCCACCTCCAGGAGCAGGGCAGCCCACTTGCAACAAGGAGACCACACCCTCTGCACAGACCACACAGCAAGCAACACCCACCACCACGGCTACCTCCCAGAAACCCCATGAAGAACACATGGCTTGCCAACGCCGTGTGTTGTGGTGCCAGGAGCAGCTGGCTGAACAGGTGCAGGTTTGCTTCGAATACATGGCAGACAAACGAGATGCCATTGGTGGGTATCTTAGTCACAACAGGGTCCACTCACAGTCCCTAACAGACACCCACCGTCCACTCTATGCTCTCCAATGGACCATAGCTGACATCGCTAGAGCCCTGACTCAGAGAATAGAACAACTGTCCAGTCAGAGTGGCACTAGCGATGTCACACAGAAGTTGGGAAACATGTGGAGGTTAATGGAGACCATGGAGCTGGAAAATGCGGAAAGAGTGGCTTCCACGGCTGCACACCAGGGTGTGGTAGCTGGGTTCCTCAATGACCTCAAAACCATCCTAACAGCATTGCTGCCACAAGACCAGGCACTGATGCATGCTGCTGCCACCCCTACATTCACATCTCTGCCCCCTGAAATGTCAGTGCCACGCAGTGCGGCAGACATTCCACCTCCAGCCCCTGAGGTTTCACTGCCACACAGTGCATGAGACAGAACACCACCACCCAAATGTGAGGCCCATGATACTGCAGAGGACGAAGATGTGGATGATTCTGCCTTCATGGTATGAAGGACGTAGTAGCGTTCTTCTCCGCCAAATGGCCTGTTTCTGCTTGGTCCTGCCCTCTACATCAGCACCTTCCATTGTCCCCTGATGCACTCTGAGACACTCATCTTAGACCATGACATGAACTGCCATATTCTGTTTGATCGCCAATGACACAGCAATCATACTGCAGACTGAACTCTTCGCCTTCCTTTGGACTTTTCATTCCCTGAAGGACTCTGGCTGGCCTTCCATGGACCAACATCGTCATGTGGGGTTTGCACGGCCCAGTCCTGCTCTAGATGCAACACTCCACTGAATGTGCGTTAAACATTCATAATCACACAGATGTGTCATGTCTATGGTCTTTTAAGTGTGGAAGTATGGATGAATGTAGGCTCATTGAATTCCTCTTACGTCCATGTGGCTCATGTCGTTGAACTTGGGTCACAGGGTGACATATTGCTGATTGCGGGCCGGGTGGCACCGACACGGGAAACACCCATCACATCGGGGTCAAAACATCGCGGTGCTATCACACCGCGACTTTGACATCGCATGGTCGTTCACATCGCATGCTTTTAGTACGCATGCTACAACGGCGCAATGCCATTAACATTGCATGCAATTACAACGCATGCGATGTTAAGATGCCCTCCTCGCCTTCTGGGGTTCCAACAAAATACATTTCTTCTCACCTTGCATCACAAACTCTGTACCCCGGGAACTGTGACAGGTGGTGTTAGCAGGATGGCTCAGTGACTTGAACGTTTGCTTCTGAAACGTGGTGATCTTCAGATCAGAAATCCAAAACCCGGCAAGGACAACTAAGGCTTCCATCCTTCTGAGGTTGGTAATGGAGCGCCTTCGATTTTAAAATGCCATTAGAATTTGGAATTAATCTGAACGTACCTTGGGATTCATCAGAAACGGCAAAAAATGCAGACGCGAAACCCTGCTCGACAAGTGACGTGACCTCGCCTTCTGGGGTTCCAACAAAATACATTTCTCACCTTGCATCACAAAGTTGCAGCATTTATTTCCCATTAAAACACCGCTTTGCAGCTGCAGATGGGCCCCTGCGTATTTTTCAGGCGAATCCTGGTTTCAGCTTGAAATGCCTGTGGGTAGGTGAACTCAGAGAAAGCCCTGACAAGGGCACTCTGTACCCCGGGAACTGTGACAGGTGGTGTTAGCGGTATGGCTCAGTGACTTGAACGTTTGCTTTTGAAACGTGGTGATCTGCAGATCAGAAATCCAAAACCATGCAAGGACAACTAAGGCTTCCATCCTTCTGAGGTTGGTAAATGGAGCGCCTTAAACTGGGCGAAAGTAGCACCTGGCTGTTATTTACAGCGTTTAAAACGGCAGGAGTGTGGTGTAATGTTTTTGACAGACAGACCGAAAGACAGATGAGTCTTGGTGGTGGGTGAAGTGCATGTCGACAACCTGAAATTTTCTAACTTGCCTTGAAAACCTCTCCCCCTGTCTGTAGTATTTTTCCCTCCAACTTTACGACACTGAGCAGCAGAACGTATATCCCCAGGACCCCTTACCAAGGAAATGTCTAAGTGCAGTCATTATCAGATATTATAGGTACTTTTTTTGCAAATTAACAGAATTTAAAAAACCACAGCATTGGAGGTTAATTAATGAACATTATTTTTCTCTGCTTAAACTACACAACACATGCAACAAGGCGGTTCCACCTCAACAAACTGTTTTAATACAGGGGGCTCTCTGCACCCGTTAAGGGCAGACCCTAGCATCAGGACCAGGGTGGTACACCAGCCCCCCTGAGACCCTACCTTCAGGCCACAGCCTTGGGGCGAAAACTGCAATGTTTGAATGACACACGTGGCCGGAGACAAGGTGAGAAGTGACAACTGCACGCACAGCACGCTACACATGAAACTTAAATGCGTGTGACATTTATTCACAAATGTGGCCTAACCCACGTCACAAATTATATCCACACAAATATACATCACACTGAATGAAATGCACTGTTCGTAGCAAACAGTAATCCCTGCAAGAACATGAACTGAACCCAAAATGAAACAAAAAGGGTGGGAAGATAAAAGTTCAGCTTCTGCATCTTAATCCTGGCAGTTCCGCTGACGAGCATGTGTGACCCTGGGTAACTCACTTATACAATGCATTGCTATTGCCGCACTGTGCTTTACGCTGATGGAGAGCAGTGACCGGCAGGAGAGAGAGAGAGAGGAGAGTGGAGCAGAGAGAGCGAAGGAGAGCATTGACCAGGAGGAGAGAGAGGGAGGAGAGTGGAGCAGAGAGAGCGAAGGAGAGCAGTGACCAGGAGGAGAGAGAGGGAGGAGAGTGGAGCAGAGAGAGCGATGGAGAGCAGTGACCAGGAGGAGAGAGAGGGAGGAGAGTGGAGCAGAGAGAGCGATGGAGAGCAGTGACCAGGAGGAGAGAGAGGGAGGAGAGTGCAGCAGAGAGAGCGAAGGAGAGCAGTGACCAGGAGGAGAGAGAGAGGAGAGTGCAGCAGAGAGAGCGTGATGGAGTGACAGGACCATTGGGGCAAACGAAGCATGGTGTGACGGGACCATTGGTGGCAAACAAAGCATGAGGCTGGCGAGAGCGGACTGTAGGCCAGACCTAAAATGTTCCCCAGACTGCCACAGAACAGAAAGTCATACCACATGGGGATATTATTGCCAGGAGGAGGTCACCTGAAGGCCTTTGGTACCCATAACCCTCTCTATAACCCCCACCTGTACATTCTCCATCTCAATAAGGCCGGTGCTGTGTCACTTTCCGCAGACAGCTGGCAGGAAAGAGATGCACAAGACACACCCTAAGCCGTCATAGGGATGGTGGCAAGCTCCAGCCCAGGTCGCAAGTGTCATTCGCTGATTTTTGCCTCCTTCTCGCAGCATCGTGTGGAGGCCGCAGCAAAAAGCTGCAATGTTGTGCAGGCCACTCTGATCTGCAAGGGTCCAGTGAGCAAAGTGCAGGTTCCTTGAGGCCACCCAGGAGCAGCGAGGAGATTTTAAACCTGGCACAAATATCGCGTTGTCATGTCGCGCGATGTAACCGCTGCGATGTGACACGCTATCCAATGATATGCCCACATTAGCTTTGCAACAACGTTCGATGCAAACTATAGCGATGTAAGCACCGTTGCGATGTAAATGACGTGCTTTAAACGCGCGCGAAATGAAAGTTCACGATGGATCGTCATACAACCCACCGACACATGCATTAGTTACTTCCTTGTCCAGACCAGTATGGAACCACGCCCAGAGCCTGGGTGTCATTGTTCCCACCCTCACGATGGACTGGCATACGCCTGGTTAGCCCACTCCGCTTACACTCACAGGGGGGAGGGGCAACACTACATGTCCCAGGTATTCCCTGTAAACAGGGCTTTAAGTGGGCCGGGTCTGTCCGGGTCTGAGCACCGGCAGTTATTTTTAGAGAGCCTCGAAACGGGTCTCTATCGGGCTCTATTTTCGGACCAGAATACGTTTTTAAAAATATTTTTAGGGCTGTAAATAGAATAGTTACGGCATGTTTCATGAAAATCGAATAGCACATAGAAACGTGCAGGGAATGTTAGTGCAGCAGTCAGTGCTCTCGAGGGGCAATCAGGAGAATGTGTCTGCTATGCACAGTGTCTCCGGCGACTCCAACAGCACAGCAAACCCTGTCCCATCCTTCACGCTCTGGCTCTACAAAGGCCCGGTATTTCGCACATCATTTAGCAGCGCCGCCCACCCCCCATATAATCAGTCACGGCTGTGCCACACCTCGACGACGGGGCTTTTATCCCTGCTGATGACACAAGCACCGCCGGACGCTGCCCGCAAAGCGCGGCTCCGGGACCTTTTATGCTCAGATAGAATTTGTGTAAAGGTTCATCAATGTACATGAAAATGCTTTTGCGCAACCTCCAGGCAGGAATCGTTAGTGCTACAAAAAAGGAGATTCACAGCCTTTAATTTCCTTCCAGGCTTCTATCCCCTTAAGTGTCTCACACAGGGTTTGTGGGCTCAGTATCCACACTGTGTCCTTCCGCATGGCTGGAAAGAGACCCTACACTGTGCTCCAGTTGGAGGGCAGCGAAATCATGGGTCAGAGTGGAGATATCATGCTATGTGAGCTGCCCTGTAGGAGGAAGTGAAATCCTTAGAAGAAAAAGTTTTCCAAAGGTAGGATAATTGGAGGAGTTTTTCATAGGCACACAATGCTAGTTATCATGATTTAGACCACGCCCCCTGCGTGGGTAGGCCACACCCCTTTAAAAGGTTTGCCCCGCCCCTTTTAGAGCACCCCCAGTTTTTTTTTCCCACTTAAAGCCCTGCCTGTAAATAATCTGCTGATCACAGGTCTAGTTGTCATCATGCCACAGACACTCCCTCACGGTTGGTATACATCCCCACCACACCTATCCAGCACACGCGACACAGGACACGTGACCCTCCCAATAAAAAGGGCCATGAGCACGTGGTCAACGCCATTTCCAACCTCTCTCTCTGGATGTATCCGTGTGGTGTTCATGTAGGCCTGAGGGCCCAGAGCCCTGCAACATCACATTCCCCCGGCCCGGAGGTGACATGATGGAGTCTGCACCACGATACCAAATCATACAGGGTCCATAACTTGCGTGGCACAGCCTGCGATGATGACCCGTCCCGGCGGTCCGGACTGCTCAGGATTTGTGTGCCCTGCTGGACAGAGCCAGGGGGCAGTGCTGGCCTACTCCCACGTGGCCTCACCTCCTGGATCACAGAGTTAGTGGCAGCTCTAGGGCTGAGCGGGTGTGCAGCCTGCGATGATGCCGGGTGCACTGGTATGTCCTCTGCCATGGTGAAATCAAGGCCCAGAATCAAAAGTGAGACCTGGTGGCCTGCGGAGCGGGCTGCATGATGTGGAAGGTTCCATGTCCGCAGGCCCCGGGCTTGGGGCATGCACCGGCACGTGGTGGGCCCTCATTGCGACACGCCGGTGGTGGAAGATGAGCAGTAATGCCTGGGTGTGCAGTCGCGGGCATGCAACCCTAGGTGGTGGGAGGTGCTGGGGTGCATCTGCCTGGGTGCGCTGGGGCAGGCATGCAACGAGTGGGCGGCGGGAGGGGCTGGGGTGCATCTGCCTGGGTGCGCAGTCGCGGGCATGCAACCCTAGGTGGTGGGAGGTGCTGGGGTGCATCTGCCTGGGTGCGCAGGGGCGGGCGTGCAACCCTAGGTGGTGGGAGGTGCTGGGGTGCATCTGCCTGGGTGTGCAGGGGCGGCCATGCAACGCTGGGTGGTGGGGGGGCCGGGGTGCATCTGCCTGGGTGCGCTGGGGCAGGCATGCAACGAGTGGGCGGCGGGAGGGGCTGGGGTGCATCTGCCTGGGTGCGCAGGGGCAGATGTAGTATGAAATTGTATGGACTTTGCCATTCATGCATCTGGACTCTGTTTCAGATGAGGGACCTGTTTCAGATGTGGGCCCTGGTGAACTGCACTACATACCGGCCCGTGGCTGGAGACACACCGGTGTCAGCAGGTGAGCAGTGAGGCCTGGGTGTGCAGTGTGGGCACTCTCTCCCTGTTCATCTCTTATGTTATCTGTGTCTCTCTCCCTCTCTATGTCCATATTTCTATTGCTCCCCCTCTCTGTCTGCCTTTCTCTCTCTGCCCCTCTCTGTCCGTCTTTCTATCGCTCCCGCTCTCTGCCCGACTTTCTCTCTCTCCCCCTCTCTGTCCGTCTTTCTCTCTCTCTGTATCTCTCACTCTCCTTCGCTCTCTCTCTGTCAGTTGAAGAGCCCAAGACACAGCTTCTCATCTGGATTGTTGTCTTGCAGGCTGTGACCTACAGATTGTCCCGAGGACAGCCGCCATGTGTCTTCATTTCTGTTCTGTGTTCTTTGAATAAATATTTGATTGTTAATCCGAAGGTGAATGTGTGATGCTCATTTTTGTGACGACACATGCATGTCACCAGATGTGATTGTGCAACATCAGGCTGATTATTTGGTAAATGTTTAGTGTAGTTGATGTGGCATGTCTTTTCCTGGAGGGGGTGGGTGCCCGGGAGGAGGGTTCCTGGGGGTTGTGGCCTGGTTGGGGCTCCCAGCTGCATAATCATTGGCTCCATGGCATCTGTTGCCCTTCAGGTGTGATTCTGGGCTGGGCTCCCTTTTGTGGTGCAGGCTGGTTGTTGAGAATGTTGCGGAGTGGTGTTGTCGCGGCTTTTGGCACGGGAATGCCTACTCTTCATCTCATTAGCGATAGCTGCGGGGGTCATCTGTGGCGATGTTTTGTGCTGCTGCTATTGCAGGTAAACTGGTGATATGGGCTGTTAGCACCAGCTTGTGAATGGGGTGATAAATTTATCGCCACTTTGGCTGCAATAAAGTGCTGTTAACTCTGCGATATGTCCTTGAGAATATGCCCCATGGAGTTTAGAAGCAGTGGTTATTTGTACGTATATGAATTTATGGGCACCCATACTCGCATGTGAATTAGAGGGCAGTTTTCAAAATTACTTCTTTTCAACACACTGTCTTACATTTGGGAAAGCACAAATGCAGAGAAAGACAATTAGTAATAACACTTGTTCTAATATTCTGTGTTCCCCCAAGTCTCCTGATAAAAATTGTACCTCACTTGTGTGTGTAGGCCTAGTGCCCGTGACAAGAAACAGCCCAAAATGCAATGTGGACACGTGACATTTTTCCACTGAAAACTGACCTGATTTTTTGTAATGTGACTAGCTGTGGATTTTGGGCCCTAGCTCAGCTGATACCTACAAGACCTAGCAAACCTGTACATTTTTTTAAAACTAGACACCCAGGGGAATCCAGTATGGGGTGACTTTTGAAGCTCTCACCAGGTTCTGTTACCCAGAATCCCTTGCAAACCTCAAACTTTGTCTACAAAAATGCATTTTACTCACTTTTCTGAGATGGAGAAATCTGGAATCGGTGGTGAGCACAAACTACCACCCAACCAGCATTCCCCCAAGTCTGCCGGTAAAAATGTTACCTCACTTGTGTGGTGGGCCAAGTGCCCGCAACAGGCAAGGGCCAAAAACATATTGTGGAGACATCAAAACTATCCAAAATGGCTTGGTTTTGCAAACTGGTCACCTTTTAGGTCTTGGGCTCGGCGGCCATCTAGGGAGACCCCGAGCAGACTCCGATATTTCTGAAAACTGTACACCCAGGTGAGCCCAGGTAGGCATGGATTCCTCAACGTTTTCTTACCCAGAATCCCCTACAAACCGCAAATTTGTTCCCTACCACTCAGTGTTCCCCCAGGTCTGCTTTTAAAAATGCTACCTCACATGTGTTTCTGGGCCACGTGCCCATGACAGGGAAGGGCCCAAAAAATATTTTTGAGACATCAAAATTATCTATCCCAAAACGGCCTGGTTTTGCAAGAGGGTCACCTTTGTTTTTAGTCGGGGTCGGCGGCCAGGAAAACCTACCAAGCCCAGACATTTCTGAAAACTAAACACACAGGGGAGTGCAGGGAGGTGTGGCTTGTGCGTATCCCCCAAATGTTCTTCCCCAGAATCACCTGCAAACCTCAGAATTAGCTAAAAAATTAAAAGTTCTTCACATTTTTGACTGGGTTCACCACGCTGGCACAAATTTCCAACCACCCAACATTTCCCTTGGTCTCTAGATAAAATAATACCTCACTTGTGTGGGTGTTCAAAACATAGTCATCCTAACAACTTATAAAAAAAACTGCCCTTTTGGACCCATTTTAGCTCCCCCTCAATTTTTCTTTTTATACATTTTTAGGCTGACTCTGCTTTGGGCACCACACAAGTGAGGTATCATGTTTATTGGGAGACCGAGGGGAACGCTGGGTGGTGGAAAATGTATGCCGGTGCAGTGAGCCCTTAACTTTTCCACACAGAAATGTGAGGCAAGTGTGAATACGTAGCTACATTTGAGATTTGATGGAGATTTTGGGTAATAAAATGCTGGGGGATCCATGGAAGCCACACCGCCAGCCAAGTGCCAGGTCATGCACACCGCCAGCCAAGCTGCATCCACGCACACCACCTGCCAAGCACCATCCACGCGCTCCACCAGCATACTGTCAGCTTAGCAACAGTCCTTGCACACTGCAAGACGAGTGCCATTCACGCACACTGCCAGCCAAGCGTCATCCATGCACACCATCAGTACACTGCCAGCCAAGGGTCATCCACGCACACAGTCAGCCAAGTGACAGTCTTTGCACACCGCAAGGCAAGCACCAAACATGCATAACGCCAGCTAAGGGCCATCCACGCATGCCGCCAGCACACTGCCAGCCAAGCGACAGTCCACGTACACCAACAGCCAAGCAACAATCCATGTATACCACCGGCCATCTGAGCAGACCGCCAGCCAAGCGACAGTCCACACACATTGCCAGCCAAGCACTAGTTCACACACACCAACAGCCAATCGCAAGTCCACACACACACTGCCAGTAAAATGTCGGTACACACAGTCAGCCAAACCACAGTACACGCAGACCGTAAGCAGAAGTCCAGTTCACATACACACAGAATCTTTTCCTAGTGTCTAGTGATTTTCTGCCTCCCTTGGGGGCAGATGGGCCTATAAATATCGTTGGGGGCAGAAACGGCCACAATGCGTGCTCAAAAATAAAAGGGGAGCAGCCCTTGCCTAAGGGGCTTCTTCCTAACATGCCCATAAACATATCTCTGGTGCCTAGGGGGCAGATCGGAGGCTATTGCCCAATATGCATCCAAAGGGGGGGCAGAAAGACTGTGCCCATTTGTTTTTGAGGGGAGTGGGGGCATTAACATGCCCATTCTGGGCAGTCCCTACACAGACATTGGCCGAAACAAAAATACTCCATGGTGCATACTGGACTTTCTGACCCCCCCCTATGAGGGCAGATTGAGCACTGTTGTCCCCATCCGTACACTATGAAAAAAAGTCCCTGGTGCCTAGTGGGCTTTCTGCTCCCCTGGGTGAGAAGATCAGGGCTATTGTCCCATATGCACCTTTGGGGGGGGGGGGGGGGGGGGGCAGAAAGACTGTGCCCATTTGTTTTTGAGGGGGCATGGGTATGACCATTCTGGGCAGCCCCTACCCCGACTCTGGGCAAAATAAAATACTCCCAGGTGCCTAGTGGCCTTTCTGACATCCCCACCACCCACCCCCAAAAGAGATCAGATTGGGTATAAAGTCTGTGGCTGTTTTGGGGGGAGGGGTGGAGGCATTGGCATGCCCATTCTGGACAGCCCCCAACCCAAATATATGATAGAAAATATTCCCCGGTACCTAGTGGGCTTTCTGCCAGCCTGGGGGCAGAAATCAGGGGCTACTGTCCCCATGTGCCCCCTGGGGGGAGGCATAAAGACTGTGGCTATTTTTCTGGATGGGGTGGGGGTATTGGCATGCCGTTCTTGGCAGCCCTCACCCCTTGGCATTACACAAAAGTTATCCCAGGTGCCTAGTGGGCTTTGTGCTCCCCAGTGGGGCTGATTGGGGGCTATTGCCCCATATTACCCCAGGTGGGACAGAACAACAGTTGACAATGTTGTCTAGTGGTGGGGGCATTGGAACTGCCATTTTGGGCAGCCCCAACACATATTTATTAAAAAAATAATCCCTGGTGCCTAGTGGGCTTTTGCCCACGAGGGGGCAGATCGGTGGCTATTGCCCACATCTGCCCCCTGGGTAGGCAGAAATAATGTTTCCATAGGTGTTAAATGTTGGGGGGTTTGGCATGCCCATATTGGGTAGCCCCCACCCCTACGCATTACAACAAATAAATAATCCCTGGTGCCTAGTGGGCTTTCTGGCCCCAGGGAGCAGATCAAGAGCTAATCTGGCCCAAAAATTTGGAAGGGAGCAAGAACCCTTGCCCAAGGGGCTGTTCCCCCCTCCCTAGTTCCTAATGGAGTGGATTCCTGGTTGGGGATCACCACCCTGCAGCTATCTCCAGGCAGGGATCCAGTAAGGAGTGGTCTATATGGGAGGGTCACTCCTGTGTCCCTTCTTGAAAACCAAACAAATAACAGAGTGTCACCAGGACTCGGGGGGCCATTGACCTATAGCCGCATTAAAATGCAGTGTAAGGAGAGGAACCCATAGATCTATACAAGCTTTAAACAATCACCAGGAATCCCATTCGCCCCGGAAGCCTTGCCCATCGGTAGAGAGTCCATAGCAACTTTAACCTCTTTCCAGTGTAACAATAGTTGAGCTGCCTGATCCCTTGGGTAAGGGTCCTCTACCAGACACTTTTCCTAATAAAGTATCAAAAATTGATCTTCCCATTTCTTGAATGGTACAAGACTCGCTAGATCTGTCCCACTTTCCTCTGTAAAGAATGGATGATTAACCACTTTCCAGAAGAGTGCACTGTCCTCCTGATACTTGCTGACAGTAAATCCTTCCACATATCTGCCTGTAATTCCTTCTTCCTATGAATGATTGTTGCAATATATGCAATATACCACGGGTGGTTTACATCGGAGATAGTTTTATTAACTTAAGAAGACCAGAGTTATTTTCTAATCCATCTAATATTTTAAAGCAAGACATGGCCTGGTTAAAGGAAGCTCTTAATGTAAGAATGGAGAGAGAAGAGAGAGAAACTCTATCATTAGCCAAACCATTATTTCGAAAATGTATCATGGTTAAGTCGGCTCCAGGGATAGAGCCATACTTACTCTATGAGATGACAATTCAACAGCGCCGTCTTTTTTTAGGCTGGCTCTGCTTCATCAGTTGTTGTATCCGTAGGGAAGTTGATATAAGTATAACTCCAAATTGGACCAGTGATTTGACTTTTAAATGTGATACTTTAAACATTGTGATAATATGTCCTATGTTTTCACAGCTCCGTCACATATTTTTAAAACCTCTTTTTTAATTGATTCATTTGATCAGGTCAGGCCAGCTTTTTTGTTTTGTTATAACGTATCAATTTTTTTGATGGGGGTTCATAAAGCTGTACAATAGGGGACACTACCAGTGATATGATATGCCATATAAATCTATTCATATGCTTTTTAGGTCTCGCACCTGCGATGCATCGCGAAGCGATGTCGCTGCGAGGCCTATTGTGATCGGTTCTGCTTACAAGGAGCTAAGGGAGACAAGAGGTGTGCACGCGCCGCCTGCCGTAATCGGATCAGGTCGCGCGCGCGTTCACCATCTCCTGTATCCCCTAGCTTGTACAGCACACAGCGACACACGCACACGCACGCACGCACACACACAGACACTCTCGCACACACCCCCTCTCCCCCCACCAGTCTTCGGGCTCTTTTTACACATGCACGCATACATACACACACACACACACACACACACACACAGATGCACACACACACGCGCACACATACCCCCCTCACACTCCACTCACCGGATTCTTTTCGCGTGTCCCTCTCTCCCTCGGCAGCCAGTGGGTCATTCTCGGCAACAGGCGGGGCTCTCCACGAGCACGGGAGCCCCGCTAGACCACACGCAAATCTTCCAAAGGGCACCGGAGCGCGGGGTAGGATCCCGTCTGCTTCCTGTATTTTTGTGACCCCGTCCCAACACAGGTTGCCTGGCTTCCTGTTCAAGCCGGGCTGCGGCGGTGAGTTTTTTTCAATACGTAACTTGTTTTCTAAATAGTCTGGTTTCCCACATCTGATACAGCTGTTGTGTAAAACGCTCATGTGAAATGTCTTTGTGGCATCTTGATATCCTTGCATAACGTGCAAGGTCTCATTCGGGATAACTAGGACTTCAAGCCAAAGCCTACAACGCTGCTCTTCAAAAGCCCCATGTCATGCGCTGTCTGTAGTAGAGCATCATTGTTTTACAGCACTCTGCACGGTAATCGCCTGTACATAAGATCACTCCTCCTGAATATAAATAGGCCTCCTCTCCATACACTTCTCTCAGGCTGAGGCCCACGTGCACATATCCCCAACATTTAGTCACTGTCACCCCCGCCAACCCCGCAATTTTTTTATGATCTCGTCACTTATAAATAAGAATTTGTGCAACACATGAAGTGGGGTTCTTGCGGCATCGTGTTAAAATTTAAAATCCTGGTGTGCCGTTTGGTGTGAAGGAACTCGACCAGAGTGTTGCTCCCATCCGAAGTCACACAGGGCGAACTCGAGTTTCTCCACTGGCGAGGTTGTTGTCTCACCCCTAACCCTCGAGGCATCAATGGACAGAGGGCAGGTGTGCAGAAAATGGCGGGCTTGCGCGCGGGCAGGAGTAGCGGTCATGCAGCTAATATTAGAGGGACCCCACGAGGCCACGCTGCACCTGTGGCGCTGGGTCGGGGAGAAGGAACCATGGTAATACGAGGATGATAATACCTTGGTTATGGGAAACCTGAAAAAGGGAAAGCTGCAACAAAAAAAACACCAGCGGCCGCGATAATTATATATGCAGGACTCCATGGATACACGTGCTGTTATGTACAGTAAGGACCCCATACATAGGACGTCACATGCACTATAGACAGAAGGATATGAGTGATGTTCTGTGCACTGATAGTGAGAAACTTTAATCTCCGCGGAGACAGAAATATTGCCTTGTGCGCTATCACAGGGGGGAGAAATGTTACTCTGTGTAGTGATGCAGAGAAAAATATTACTCAGTGCAGTGAAAGAGCTAAACACGTGACCCAGCGATAGAAATGTTGACCATTGCAGGGATGAACGTAATGACATCGCACTGGGGAGCGATGCACAGAGCTGCAGTTTCTATTCATGTCAGGGGGATTTTAGTTTTGCTCATAGTTTGAAGTGATACCACCCTATAAAAACGCTCATCACAGGATTTACTTTAATATGAATTAACCAGTCGAGCATCTGCGCCCACACATTTTAGAGATAACATGTTTGCAAGAGACATTTACTTTTTAACCTAACCAATTGTAAATTGTCAATCGTAATATTAAATCTATTTTAGTCATTGTAAAAAACAAAACTCTAGGGTGAACTTCTCAGAGCCTATGCCATGTCTTATTGCATATTGCCAGGGCGCCCCTCTCCCGCTCCATGCAGGGTCGGACTAGGACAGAAAATAGGACCGGTCACCAAATTAAAAAAAGCCCATGTCAGTGAACTAAAATGTTTTTTTTAAATTGAAAATTGAGGCAGTTTTTAACTTGTAAAGAGAATGGGCCAGATGTAGGAGACCTAACACCGGTCGGTAATGGCCGAATTCGGCCGTGACCGACCGGTATTAGGGTTTTCTAATGTAGGGGGCCTATATTTTACCGAATCGGTAAATTTACCGATTCGGTAAATCCAGATGTGGCTGGCACTTCAAAGAGTGCCACAGGCCCTTTAGGAGTCGGTATTTACCACCCAATCCTATTGGGTGGTAAAATACCGAATTCAGGTGTACATGCACATCTGTGCATGTACACCTGTGCCATGTGACACACAGACATGCCCTTAGGGCATGTATGTGTGCCACATGGCACACAAGCCTGGAATTGGGGTGCTACAGGGTGTCAAAGTGACACCCCGTTCCCCCTTGCAGGATTCGGTATTTACCGATTCAGTAAATACCGAATCGGTATTTCTCATTGATTCCTATTGGCTTCAAGGCCCATAGGAATCAATGGGAAATACCGATTCGGTAAATACCGAATCGGTAAATACCGAATCTTACAGATTCGGTAATTGTAGAATAAAAATTACCTACATCTACCTCCTTCCTATTTACCTACTCCTAAATACCGAATCGGTAAAATTCGGTATTTAAGAGTAGGTAAATCGGAATTACCTACATCTAGCCCACAGTGTATAAGTGTTTTGCAAGTTATGGAAGACGTCATGGATCTGAGCTTGCCGCATGAAGCGTTTATTTTAATATCAGATAAATTAATAGTAAAAACCAGCCCAGCAGACCTTAAAACCGACTGCACACAGACTTGTCAAACTAGCTTGTGGTGCACTGCCATAGACCTGTAGGTAAGGCCACTGAAATTATGACAGTCTGGCTGGTCAACTTTCTGTTGCTATATGTAGGTGCTAAAGTAATACCAATGGGGTGCAAACTAAGCACAGAGAGTGTTACCATTTCCAAGTGTAAAAATAACAAAATAATACTATCACAAACAGTGCCACATTATGCCGCATAAGATGCCTTTTCTTGTCACATAGTTTAATCAACCCTTTTGCATAATTTGGCCTTCTCGTTCCGCATAATTACAGTTGTCCTGTCTGTATGCCAGTCCAACCCAGGCTCCATGTATTGTATTATATTGTATTGTAATTGCATTTATATAGCGCTTTCTACCCCTGACGAGGCGTCAAAGCGCTTTTTCGGCGAGTAGCACGCTACTCCGGGACCCATAGAGGATTAGTGTTGAATTAGTATAGTGAAACATGCAAGTACATTTTAAGTGGTGAATAGGTTAGTCAGTTAATTGGATTTGGAATGATAGCAGAAGGATAGAGGACAAAGGTTTGTATTTATATAGCGCTTGGTGACGCACGCTATTCAGGAAGCCTAGAAAGGATTAGTGGTGAATTAATATGGTGAAATATGAAGTAATGTCAGTAGTGGATATTAGTCAGTTACTTGGACATTTGTTCACAATTCGCCAAGTGCCTTCGTTTCTGTCTCACTCTCTCCTACCCCTTCACTGTCTTGGCCTTTCCCCTCTTCCTCAATTTCTGTCATACTCTCTCCTGCCCCATCACTGTCTTTGCTTCTCCACTCTTCCTCAGTTTCCGTCTCACTCTCTTCTGTCCCTTCCCTGTCTTGGCCTCTCCACTCTTCCTCTGTTTCCGTCTCACTCTTTCCTGCCCGTTCACTGTCTTGGCCTCTCCACTCTTCCTCTATTTCTGTCTCACTCTCTCCTGCCCCTTCACTGTCTTGGCCTCTCCACTCTTCCTCTATTTCTGTCTCACTCTCTCCTGCCCCTTCTCTGTCTTGGCCCCTCCAATCTTCCTGTGTTTCCGTCTCACTCTCTCCTGCCCCTTCGCTGTCTTTGCCTCTCCACTCTTCCTCTATTTATGTTTCACTCTCTCCTGCCCCTTCACTGTCTTGGCCTCTTCACTCTTCCTCTATTTCTGTCTCACTCTCTCCTGCCCCTTCCCTGTCTTGGCCTCTCCAATCTTCCTCTATTTCTGTCTCACTGTCTCCTGCCCCTTCTCTGTCTTGACCTCTCCACTCTTCCTGTATTTCTGTCTCACTCTCTCCTGCCCCTTCACTGTCTTGGCCTCTCCACTCGTCCTGTATTTCTGTCTCACTCTCTCCTGCCCCTTCACTGTCTTGGCCTCTCCACTCTTCCTTCATCCCTCACCCACCCTCTATCCCTCGCTTTCCCTCTATCTCTCGCCCTCCCTCTATCTCTCTCTCGCCCTCCCTGTATCTCTCTCTCTCGCCCTCCCTCTATCTCTCTCTCGCCCTCCCTCTATCTCTCGCCCTCCCTCTATCTCAAGCCCTCCCTCTATCTATCTTTCGCCATCCCTCTATCTATCTTTCGCCCTCCCTCTATCTATCTTTTGCCCTAACTCTATAAATCTATTGCCCTCACTATCTATCGCATCACCACAGCATCACTCGGCACCACCACAGCATCACTCAGGGGCACCACAACACCACTATGCGCTACCACAGCATCACTGCATCACTCGTCGCCGCCACAACATCATTATAAGCCACCACAGCATCAATCTGTGCAACCATTCAACAACAACTGATTCAAATATGTTCTCTCAATGTTTCAAGCTTTATTACAAATGTCACAAAAAGATGTTGATATTTCACTTCTGTTCTTGGATTTTGTCACAATAAAATACACTGAACATAATCTTCACAAAAGTTATTTACAAAAGTTTAAGCTATTGCCATTATAAATTACAATACCTTTTATTTAAGTATTCGTTATTTAAAAAAAATTAAAAGCTATTGTTATTTGTAATATCAATACATCTAAGCTACTTAAATACAACACATATTGCATTACAAATGCTATAGGTGTCACATTTGCGAAAGTTAAAACTATTGGCATTGTAAATGGCAAAGCTACTATTTCGCTATTTTCAAAACCAACACATAAGTAAAAAATTTCTCATTTACAATACCAATAGCTCAAACTTTCCTGATGCGAGACCTATTGCATTGCAAATGCTTGTTTTTATCTTGATGGATTATCTTACGTACTTCTATGATTTTATTGCAAATTGGAATATGTCTTTTATGATTATATTAGGATAAGTACAGCTGGGAGAAATGTGTCAGTATAATGACATCCATTCATGTTTTATTGCTTGAAAATGTTATTCTTTCAATCATTGCAGTGCACATTTTAACCCCTCCTATTTCAATGAGTATTCTTGAGCTGCCCATACTAGAAAATAATATAAATATCGCAGGTGACATAGCGGACCCTTAATGAGCCCGCTTCCAAGGACTTTTTTCTGAGGTTTTTGTCCCTTCGGTTTTCGTCTTAGCATTGTGGTCGCATTCCGACAATTGATTTATTAAGACTTTAATTGTTTTTTATACTCACACTTTTATGACCTGTGATTCATATCAATCATGTTTTCATGTATTTATAATACTTGTGCACTGTGCACTTTAATGGTTCGTTGAACCGAAATAAAGTTGGTTGATGATGATGATAATACTGTAAATCGGAATTAATTTTATTGGATTCTGCCCATTCCTCTAGTCTATTCAGAATGATCTAGCTGACTACATTTACTAGTGAATCTAGTAATAAGATCAGGCCATAGCAGACACGATTAAGGCAGTCATCTTTCTTATACTAAGGGATGATAAGTGACTGATCAGGTTTTCCGACGGAGGCTTCTTGGTCTGCCTAGTTTGACGCCGACCTTTATAGAACTTACAGAACTTGGCATTGAATATATTGAAGACACTATTCACCTTAGTATTTGAAAAAGTGGCATGGCTTCTGGCTAAAGGAGGGTACTACATTTACTAGGGAGGTCATTAGGGATTGCCTAGGTCTTGACCATAGTGAAAAAATTCCTTTGTTTCAGATTATGAGATCTTTATTACACGAAACAGGGGAAGACTTGAATCCCCTAGAAACCCACAGTATCCTGAAGTATAGCAAACATGAAGTTAAGGCTATTTTAATAGGAAAAAGGAATATCTGCAGAGAATATTAAGAAAAGGCAAAACCTACAATTTTTAGATACCTGCTGGGCCATGTGGAACAGGAGATACAAGACCACTTGGTTGGAGTAAAGAGTGTATACAATAGGTTTTTATTGACAAGACTATGTCTAGCGTTAATCCACCATTTAGTGGTCTTCCAAAAAATGATTCATGGCTTCTGAACTTACCTAGGTGCCTGTGCGATGGGAACGCAATACAATCAACATCACATTTCATGTTGTTCTGTAAATTCTATAGTGACATTCGAAGGCTTTCATTATGCCCCCTTTCCTGTGTCAAGGAATTATTTACCATAAGGTGGCACTTACTTTCCTAAAACAATTACCAACTATCCATGCATGTTGTAGAATTATTGCATTTATTTAAATGGCCCGTATGTAGATGAAATTCATTAACCCTTTTTGACAATTTACCCTATGGGGAAAATCGAAAGGGGCGCTGGGCTATGTTTAAAATTCTGATCCTCTTTGCAAATCATCTAAGTAGTACTTTAAGATTTTATTATCATAAATATGCCCATACTGTATGGTGTTTATTGATTTTTATTGTAAATACTTTTATTTATATAAGGCATCTTGCAAGAAATCCCTTTAATACATTTGTTATCTTTTATGAATTTGTATATAAATTTGAATAAAGATTTGTTTGACTTTGATTGTCCAGTTTTGCAGAAAGCCTGCGCAGCAGCATGCTCCTAGGACCAGGGTCACTAAAGGGCCCCAGAGGGAGATATTCGCTTTAAAAAGGTGGGCGGGGAAGCCATCAGGACCCAGTGCTTTCCCCCCTTTACTGGCTGTAAGGGCCCTGATAACCTCCTCTAGAGTGAATGAAAGACTAGTGGTACTATGAGGAGAAATCTGGGTGGGAGTATTGGGCACAGGTGTATTGAACCTACTGTCCCCTTGAGGGGCTCTGAATAGTGATATGGGCTACCCACTCAGCTTCAGTGATAGCAATCTCCAGCCGGGGGCCAACTCCGACTCTTCGATGTGTCGATTGCAAGGTAAGTGGTTTTATTTAATTCTTTTACTTTACATATCCCGTCATTTGTCACTTTCACCTCCACACCCCTGGCCCACCATGCTTGCCTGCACGGGCCACCACTGGTTCAGAAGCACATGAATAAGTGAGAAAGCCCATATGCCACTGTGCATAGCAATAAGTTATTCTCCAAGAGCATTAAGGATTTTGGTGGCCCTCCGGAAACTGGAATTATTGGAAATTTGCCACAGATGTTGGGTAACAAAATGAATCCAAAACACAATGATTAAGTAGCAGCTAGCCAAAGTTTAGTGCTAATGCTGGAGAGTGCAGTATTTCAGCTACAGTATTTCTTGGAACTGGGAAACAACCTTTACAATGCAACTTTTACAACGCACTACCATTACAACAAAACTTTTACAACCCAACATCCATTACAACGCATGCCATTACAACGCAACCATTACAACGCATGACACTACAACACATACCACTACGACGCATGTCATTACAACGCAGTCATTACAACGCATACCATTACAACGCATAGCATTACAACACATAGTAACCTTACACTATCCAACACTTACCCTACTGTTGCACTCCCTGGAGTTAGAATAGTAATTTTTACCCCTACACTATCCAACACTTACCCTACTGTTGCACCCCCTGGAGTTAGAATAGTAATTTTTACCCCTACACTATCCAACACTTACCCTACTGTTGCACCCCCTGGAGTTAGAATAGTAATTTTTACCCCTACACTATCCAACACTTACCCTACTGTTGCACCCCCCTGGAGTTAGAATAGTAATTTTTACCCCTACACTATCCAATACTTACCTTACATGCAATGTTATGTTATGCATTGTAATGGTATGTGTTGTAAAGGTAGTATTCGATGTAATGGAATGTGTTGTAAAGGTAGTTTTTAAAAATTCGTTGTATTGGCATGCGTTGTAATGGAATGCGTTGTAATGGATGTTGCGTTGTAAAAAATGCGTTGTAAAGGTATGCGTTGTAAAAGTATGCGTTGTAACGTCATACATCCCTTGGAACTGGGCTGAAAGTACTGCTGGACAACATCAGAGATCTCTTAAAGATCTAAAACAGACCTCATAAGGTAAAATAAGTTTGACTCTAACATTTATGTTTAACCAGTGGGGAAGCCTGATTCCATCATTTGGGTTCATGTATTACACATATTCAGATCATACACACATTATTTTGCACATAAAAAACATCCCTTTAGCTACATCAGGTCAACTGTTTCAGAACTGCCTTCTTTCAGTGGGGTACTGGATGCTCTCCAAACGTACAAGACTCAGGTGGTTGTTGTGGGAAAGGATATACATTGGTGACTCTCTCCTTACTTGCCATTCTCTTTAGGGGAAATGCTTGAACCTGCAGATTGGGTGTGAAACCTGGGAGGCTAACTTGACAAGATATTAGTTGTTGATTGAAAATAAAGTCAATGTTGTGGTAACTCCAAGAACCTCTTGACCTTTCCACCCTTTAAGAAAAAGCCATCAGGAGGGACAAACTTTTGGGTCATAACTGCTGCCTTTTGAAATTCCCTTCAGACAAGATGAGCACAACAACTAATTTGTTCCAAGTCTCTAAAGTCCCAAAAATGTATCCTTTATTTTGAATTGCTTTTTTCTCACCTAGAATGGGATTTGGATTGACATCACTGTGGCTACCATGAGGTATGGTCCCTAAAAAACGTGGCTCAAGTATAATTTGGTTAAAAAAGGGTCTTCGAAATACCTTTTCCAAAAGTATCATCCCATTGGAATTCATAAAAGAAAATGTATAAACAAAGAAGCAATACTATGTAAATGATATTTAGATCATGAGGTTTATGTACAATGACATTTTTGTTATCAATAAAAAATAAAGTCAAAAACTAGCAGGCCTTGTTAATTACAACCTTCTTGAGATTCATTGGGTCAAGTGTAAGAGTGCTTGCTCTGTTGTTTAGTGACCTGTTGTAGATGGTTTGTGGAGTTAAACTCCGCCCACAGCTTGCCATTGCTTTTTATTTGTCTGTGCCACTGTCCTTTAGAAATCTCTGCACTGAGCAATCGTTCCTCTTTTCTCTCCTTTGTGTTTCTGCTTACGTGCCACAGAGCACAGGCCAAATACTATCTCTGTACGCTTTCATTGTTTAAGTATTCCTCTGAGGACTACTTTGGTTTTTGTTGGGCTTAGTTCTGCATGTAGACAGCGCTCTGCGCTTCACACGTTCACTTTAAATATGGTGGCCAGCCGCTTTTGTTTGCTTCTGTATGTGAGCGCTGCACACCATGATTTATCTTTACATATGGTGGCAGTTGGTTTTTGTTCATTGCTAACAGCAGTCCGCGCAGCCCCGGTGGGCTCCGGACACGTTGCAGCACCAGCCTCATTATCCCCCCTACCCTGTTCTTACATGAATATAGTGGCTGTCGCCTTTTGTTTGTTTCTGCAGAAGAGCGCGGCACGCCTCTTTTTATCTTTAAATATGGTGCCGGACAGCTTTTGTTTTTTTACCAGTAATTGTTTGACTTTGTATCAGCATTCATGAGATGGGGACTGAAATGTTATCGTTAGAAATACGCACTGCATAATCCTTACCTATGCTGAATGGTTTTGGTATTGCTCAGACTTTTCTTTAATTTTTATTCGGATGGTGAGACATCACTTTTCCCTTTTTTAGTTCCTAACTCTTTAAACTATTCTATATCATTCACTGGAACCAGGGCATGTGTTAAAAAAAAAGCACAGTGGGGGGGTGAAAGTCAGGGACAGAGGCATATTAACTGTAATGCCAGTATTGTGTCTAGGCAGGCTGATAATGTTCCTTGTGGCTCTGTAGTTAAAATTACTGTAGAAAGGAATTTAGTTGTTGTGCTACCTTCATAAAAGCCTGTCTCTAAACCCAACTACACTTTGCTTGCTTGAATGTTTTTTTTTCTTTTTTTTAAACTCTTTTTATTAATTAACCAAGTAACAAACAGAAATAACACTCAGGAGGAAGCCAGCAATAGTTACATACGTTACGTCCATTTGGTACAGGAGTAATCACATTACAATAACTGTTAGAGATCAAGGGGATCCCGGTACGTCCAAATCCAGACTCGGTGTAGGTGCCTCGCAGATATCCCCGCGATGAACATTCCACGCACCCCATATCTTCCCCTATTTACGCGGGCAGCCCCTGGCCAGGTACACCACACGCTCTCTAAACATGCACCAGTCAAGATCATCCGCCCACTTCCCAATCCGGGGTGGCTGACTCGCCCCCCATAACTGCGCAATATTGGGTTTAGCCACCACACACGCCAGCGTAACCCACTGCTTCTAATATTCATTGAGGTCCGTCGGCTCCCACACATTCAACAAACATCTCCGTGCCTCAAGGCCCACTTCGTGTCCCAGCACCACCCTCAATTCCTCGTGTACTTCCCTCCAGTATGTCTGCACATAGGAGCAATTCCAAATGATGTGCATCAGGGTACCCTCCTCGCCGCATTCTCTCCTGCACTCTACACTCTCAGCCCGTCCCATTCGCACCAAACACGGGCCCGTAACATAAGTCCTATGCAGGATTTTCAGCGGAACCAGGCACAATCTCATTTGTATCGCCACGACCTTGGGAGAGGACACGGCCTCAGTCCAGTCCTCATCATCAAGTTCCAACCCGTCTGCAGTCCACTTCGCCCTAAGCTTCACGAGTGGGTCCCCGATATTATTAATCAGTTTTCGGTAAATGAGGGATGTAGTCTTCTCAGGCAGGTGGCCGTCCAGAACCCGGTCCTCAAGGGGGAAGCCTCAGGGAGTTCAGCACCCTTCGGGACATGCGTGACCAAGGCGTGTCTCACTTGCAAGTACCGGAAGTACTCGTTTTGATGCAGACTATACCGGGCCGCCGAGGTCTCGAACGGCAGAATAGAATCTTTCCCCCAGACGTCCTTAATCTGGGAGATTCCGAGAAGGTCCCATTTATCGAACCCCTTCGACTTCCACAGCCTCCCCAGCTTCTCCGAGGTAAACAAAGGGGTGGAAAGCATGAGCCTCCCAGCCCATCCGAGACTCCTGGTGGCCACATGCCAAACCCTCACCGCATGAGCAGTCGGACCGATCAATGGATACTTGCCCATCCTCGCATACAGCGTCCTGCCGATCTCCCCACCAGGGGAAAGGTTCCGATCCATGGTATAACCGGGATCGCCCGGCACACCATACACAATATGGTTGATGGCAGCTAGATGTGAGGCCCAATAATATTTGCGCAGATAAGGGAGACTGATGCCCCCGTCGTACCATGCCAAAGTCAAGGACGTCGGTCCTCGACGTCTGCAGGATAGCGTCCCTGTCCCTGAAGATCAGGACCCTGGCGATCATAGGCCGAGGCGGAGCCCCCGGTTGTGGTCTACCTCCGGGCATCCTATGAGCCCGCTCCACTGTAAAAAAATTACTGATTCCCTTCGGCTTCAAATGGTTCATGATTAAATCCTCCATAAACAAATCCGGGGCAGGCCCTTCGGCTTTCTCCGGTATCCCAATTACTCGCAAGTTGTTCCGTCTGGCCCGTCCTTCGTAATCGTCCAGCTTGCGGGCCCCTCACTTCCCTCTGAAGCTCAGCCACATCATCAGTCAAGCTCGCCGTCTTAATATCCAGCAATTTAACCTGCTCTCTGGTCTTAGTGAGATCAGTTCTGATGAGGTTAACCTCGATGGTCACGGTATCTAGTTTGTAATCCAGCGACTCCATACGTTTACCCAGTTAGGTTTTGACCCCTCGTATAGCCGCCATTAGGTCAGACATGGTTGTTTCCGTAGTCTGACCCGATGACTCCCCTCCACCGTCCTGCGACTTCCCGAGGGTGACAGGGTAGTTCCTCGGCTGCGCATAACGGTCCATCTTATTGACCTGGACAGTTTGGGAACCTATGGTGTTCTTCGACTGCTGTTTATCGAGGTCCGTCTTGGTCGCCATCTTGGGACGGACACAGGAGGAACCCCAGACCACAGGGGTACACGATACTCAGATACGTCCCAGTACGCCAGTGCCAGGTATAATGGCCCGAACTCCAGCGGCCACGACCCGATCCCAGTCACTTCACTCCACTGCTAACGATCGTGATCCGAGCGAAGCGCCTCAAGTCCAGGCACGAGGAGCACGATCAAACCAAGAGGTGCGACTGAAGGCGCCCACGCACGGGCATGTCCCCTCTCCACTGGCGAGGGAAGCGCAAACACTTCCCGTAAATGGAGTTACGGACCGGCGACTTCCGGTGGCAGACCCCGCTGTTGTTGCACTAGAGCCCGGACCGCCCCCAACTCCAGGCCCCGGGCCCCAATTCTGAAGGCCGCAAAGTTTTCAGACAATGTTTCTCGGGCTCCCGGGGGTCTCCAGGAAAACTGAAAACGGTAGTCGTGTCCTCACGCATTTAGCAACATTTCCCCGTCAATTATTCTCAGGATCTCGGACAGGAAAGATATCGGGGTGGCGGGGTGCACGGGAGCCCTGAGCTCACGCAGCCATCTTGGGCGCCGCAAAGCTCCTCCTCTTGCTTGAATGTTTAAGGTCCTACAATTTAATCATAAATGTCAAACCTCAAGTCCCAGAATAGAAAGTACAATGGCACCTGAGTCAGGTGCGGCTGGCACGGCTCGCAGGTTGAGAGCAGGCGCGAGGGGGGGGCGCCTGCTGCTTTAAAAAAATATATATAAATTAATAAAACGTACCTTGCCGGTCGCCGCCACCGGGTCCTGCATCTTCTCTGATACTCGCCTGTGTCCGACTCCAGGTCAGAACAGGAATCAGGCAGCCAGGCTCCCACTCCAAACCAATCACAATGCTCCAATGGTGCAAGCGTCTCCAAGTGCCTGCTGGAGATTGTAGTCTCTAAAGTGGAGCCGTTCCCCTTGCGATGCAGCCTAGAAGTGATCCGCCGGTGGGCCTGTGTAATGAAGAGCCGTTCCCTTCAAGGCTGATTAATGGAGGAATAGAGAAAACCATTCCCCTCACGGCAGTGATGACAGGCAAGTCAGCGCGTCAAGTAATCCAAGGCTGCGCACTGGCGAAACTCCGAGAACGGATCTTAGAGGAGTCAGGAAAATCACTAACGGACATACTAACACTTGGCAGCACCAAGGAGTTATCCAAGGCCAGAGCGGTCGATGTGGAGGCCGCGCTACAGTCCCCCATCAAAATGGAACTGGTGAACATGGTAACGACGAAGCCAGCTTCATTTTTGTAATATTATTAGCACACATCTGGGTAATAGTGACACAAATTATTGATTTTCTTTGTCCAAACTAATGCTAACTAAAACCAGTTTATTCTTGTAGTAGCAACTGCTCAGGAGCAAGAAAGGAAGCACGAAAGGGGGAAGAGAGGGAGGGAGGAAAAAAGGAAAGGAGAGAGAAGGAAGGACATGGACAGTAGGAGAGGTCAGAGGGAGGCAAATAGCAAATGGGCAGGAGAGTTCGAAGGGTGAAAGTGAGGGTGTGAAGAAATGGAAGAAGGAGAGGGATGAGGCATGCGGTGATAGAAACAAAAATCAGATGTGTAATTGAAGGAGAAAGGAAAGAAAAGGATCAGGGGAGACAAGAGAAGAGGGAAGGGAAGTAGGGAAAGGGAAAAAAGAAGAAAGGGGATGAGAGAGGTGAGGACAGATGAAGAGAAAGTCAAAAAGAGGAGGAAAAAGAGGGCAACAGGAGGAGACAGAGACAAAAGGTGAAGTGAGCCCCGGGAAAGAGGAAAGGAGATAAAAAAAGGCCAGATTAGAACAAGGGAGAGGTGTAAAATGAGAGAGAATACAGGAAAGCTAGAGGTTGGGTAAAGGATGGAAAATAGACTTAGAGAAATTTTAGTTGCTCGTTCTCAGCCTTTCTGGATGTAGGTTCACGTGAGGGGCATTAACTTTTTCTGACTACTCCTCTGCACCTAGGTTTTTTCATTACCTCTTCAGGATTCTCAGCCTAGACACCCACTCCCCTCCCTCGCCTCCCTTCTCCTGGCACTGGAAGTACGGGTACATACCAGCGAATGGCACTAGGTTGGCCGGTTGCCATGTAAATAACAACAAAACACATTGCAAATATGCTCCGGAGTGACACCTGGCCGAGAATCTCCCTCCAGATCTCAGCCAGGCCCGGTTCTGGAGGGTGGGCCGGTTGGGCCAGGCCCACCTAAGCATAAGCCTGGCCCACCCAAACATGAGACTTGGCCCTGGCAGTTCTGGCACGAAGGCCAGTAGAAAATGGCCACTTTCATTGAAGACGTTCCTCTGAACGTTGTTTTCCTTCCTGTTCTGAAAGTTGAGTGATTGGGCCTGGGCTCTTTGTCACAGGCACCCCAATCACACAACTCCTTTAAAGAAAGGAGGGCTGTGTCCCCACCCACTCTTTCAGGTACAATTGGGGCATGGTGAAGGGGACAAATCCTTTCTTTGGCACAGGGTAACCTTCCTGCTGCTTGGATATTTCCTTTTCTATTCCACGCTGTAGAAAAAAGTTTGATTATCCTGATTCACCTTTCCTGTGACGAGTAACCTAACAGGTAAGAGAATGTGTGGCAATTTGATCTTTTTAAAATCAGTGAAAGCACAGTGTATGCTTTATTTACAATAAAAAATGACCAGATAACTCTGGTGATTTATGAACCTGCTGGAGAGCACTCATTTGCCTGTTGGTCGTTTTGAAATGCAGATAAACTGTAATTTCTGTGGATAGCTCAGGGGGTTACTGTCTTTGTCATAGAAATGTGTGTGTTATTTGCAGTTCAGAAGTTACAATTCAAACAGGACAGTGACCTATGAACTGTCATCAAAGAGCTGCATGCAAACCTGAATGGTAATGTTAGAACTTCTCTTTATTTGTTTTGTTATATAGTTAGAACTTCCTCTGTCTTTCATTATTCTAATGTTCCTAAAAAGAGTTTTTTGGGGCAGATATAAATTTTTATCATTAAAGCCAATCCCTAAACACTGGTGTATGCTTTAAATCCTGTGTTTGTACTTCTCCAGACCAAACCCTCCTAAAATGTACTGCCCACCAGTATGGATGACATGTGACTCCTACACCCTGTAATCCTGATTGGTTTATGTGACATTCCCTGTAGACTAATTTACATACTTGCATGATCGATTGTCTCTGTATAATGTGTGCGTGATGTAAAGTACTGTGACAGCCTACACGGATATGAGTAGCGCTATAACATCAATAAAATGGACATGAGCGAGTGGCTATGGAGAGATGAGGGCCGCTGGTGGAGGGTGGTAGAGAGGGAGTCTGAGGAGGAGATCAATATGGGGGCTACGGAAAGATGAGGGGCACTGGTGGAGGGTGGTAGTGAGGGGATCCGAGGAGGAGGTCATGAGGGAGAGCCTAAGAAGTGGCACTTGCCTGATACTCCCACATCAGAAACCTCATCTTCCCATCAAGGGGACATTATATGGGCAAAAAAATCTTTTTGATAGTGATAACATTTATAAAGGGATTTGGAAGAAAAATAATGCATTTTACCGGCCCTTGTAAGACTAAGAAGAGATAAAGGAGGGCCCTGAATCAGGCCTGGCTAGACATATAAGTGACAAATCGGGCCAGCCGTGGCCCACCCGAGTGCACACTTGGCCCACCCAAATAAAAATTCCGGGAGCCGGGCCTGGATCTCACCCTCATGTCTGCCACGGCTGGTCGCCGAGTCATCAGAGGCTAAAGTAAGCTGAACTCAAATAGGCTATCACTTTGTGAATGGCGGAGTATATGTCCCAGTGATTTATGGGATTATCACTGGCAAGTGAAAATTCTAAACACATGAAGGTCTTTCATGCAGTGCTTATCAAAGACAAAGAAAACAAGATAAAAAGCAATTTAATTTCTTCCAGTGCTAAAGAGCACATACTGTCAAATGTCGTCTTCTTGTTCCGCAAGTTTATTTCTTTTTACCTAAAATGTCAACCCACACTCTGAAAATAATCCCCAGCTGGCCACAACAGACAGTGGGACATAGGAAAAAAAAACTCTCTGCGCGCCTCTTTTTGCTTGTACACACATGCCCAAAGCTCTCATACCTTGTATTTTTTTTAACACGCAAAGACACATGATCTGGAGCATAGATCCTGCCTATTTCTTTTTTTTTAGTCACCAAAAAGGCAACGCTATGTACACAGGTGAATGCCACACAATTCAACTCCATACATTTCCTATCCACACCACATAATTCGACACCAGACCACATAATTCAACAACATAATTACACAACACACCACATACATCCAATCCATACAAAATACCACATGATGCCACAAAATGTAACAGCCCACCACATAATTAAACTGCACTAAATACCACTCCACAACAAAAAATAAAATTCCACATTATTACACATCATAACACACAACCTCACTCCACGCAATTCAAGTACACTCAATACCACATAATCACTATCCACATATTTCCACTGAACACCATGCCACATAATTCCACTCCACAAATCCACTCCACACCAAACAATTCCACTCCACACAATTCCACAAGTAACAATTCCAATCCAAACCACATAATTCCACTGCACATCAGATACATGAACTCCATAACACATAGGGAAAAGACATTGTCATTTACAAGGCAACTAGCTCTAACTCAAGGAAATGCGAAACCTATTGTATTTCCAGTGCTTGTTTTTTCTGCTAACTTGTTAATTAGATATATGATGAATGTCATTACGATGGATACTATTTAATAATGTATTCTCTTTTCCTCTCTCTAAGGGATAAAAGGATGAGCTAATGTGATGTTTTTAGAATTGTTACAGTTTATTGGGGAGATTATTTATGTCTAGCAGGAATGCAAAAGTGCATCAACACAGACCATTACATAATTAGTGGGTACATCTCACCCTCAGTTCTAGGAAAAAACAGGCCTGGGCGACGAGTACCACCGTTTATTTGACAGCTATCGATGAGTCAGGGCTAAGTACAAGTATAAAAATAAAAATGATGCACTTACTGACAATCCCTACACAAACGTGTTGCAAGGTTCATTGTGAATAACATGCGTGCCTCTGGAATTTTAATCCCTGACGTTCAATAATACAGTTGCTGCCAACCTAATCCTGCTGGAATTACTTGTGCTACCTTCAAGAATTGCCATGTGCTTCATTAATCAGCATCCAACGTAACTGTGCTAGCAGCATATAACAAATGCTGTGTCATCTTTTGTTCTGTTACTTTGTTGTGATTTGCCCAGCGCAATGTGCCACTGATACTGTCTGGCCGTGCTGACGAAATCTGTGTGACTTCCAAACTTGGCATTGAGGGTTCCTTCGCAGACTGAAGTCTGATCTGTTTTATGATGGTGTGGTATATGCAGGGCAACTGAAATTATGCGGCAGAGAAGCAACACATTATGCAGCAGGGTTAACTAAATTATGAGGCAAGAAATGGCAAATTATGCGGCAGAATGTGGCACTTTTGTAATAGTATATATTCATTATTTAATCAATTTTAAGTAATACTATCTGGGCCAAGATTTCACCTCGTTAGTACAAGTTTAACAGCCAAATACAGAAATAAGCAACTGGAAGATGACCAGTTAACCTTTGCAAAGGACTTTCCACTGTACACGAATAGATCACCACGATTTTTATTAACTTTGGATCCGTTTGAGCTAGAAACATTTTTTTTGTTAAAATCTGCAGATGATGGATTATGTGGCAAATGCAGCAAATTCATTATTATGCGGAAAAAGCAACAGCTGCAGAATTTCAGTTGCCCTGCATATTCCAGTCGCTCTGGGTATGTATGGTGCAGTTAGGTCTTTCCTGTTTTAGGTGACTGTGTTGAATTCAAAAGTTCTAGGGTGAAGCTCACGTGATTGTGTTTGTGATGCAATTCGCATTAATCAGTGCTGTTGGGTGCTGAATGAGCCACCTTATGGAACATTCGCCTACGCTTGATGGGTGTTAGTAGTTTGTCAGTTAACGTGTTCTGTTATTGATGTTGGTATGCTAGTGATAATATCATATGACATTGTGAAGCATGTGAGACCACCAAAGTGAGTGTCTGGGGGCCGTGGGCCGTGGTTGGAAGCTGCCTTTTATAGCGCCTTGTGTAGAGAAGTCCACTGGCTGGAACTGTGCGGAGAGGGTTTTTCAGATCGCAGAGCAAGGGCAGCTCCACCATCAGGGCAAACCACCATCCCTCAGCCTCTGAATAAGAGGGGGATGCCAGATTAGGAGGCCGGGACTCCGGCAAATTTCCTTCTTACCACTTCTAAGTGAGACCCTTGCTGCGAAATATAATTGTGAAGAAAATTTTGAAGGTTACTCTGAAGTGGTTTAAAATGGTTTGAATGATATGTATATATATATCAAGTATTTGTTTTAAGTATTTATAGAGAGCGGTTTAAACTAAATGGTAAATATTTTGTCACAGATGTCCAAATAAAAAATTAGGCTTGCAGATGTGAGATATTGACTAAACAGTATTCATATTGTTGGGACTGAAATGTCCTATGCACTGTAGATAGGCAGTAGTGGAGACTGTTCAGCAGAAACCCGATGTGTGTCCGACATATGAAGCACCCTGGAAGCCGACTACCCCCAGAGAGTGATGCCAGGAGTGACCCATGCCATGAAAGGTTCCCACCGTCTCCCTGTATAGTTATATAGCACGTACAGTACAGGACCGGCTCCAGGAATTTTTATTTAGGTGGGCCAAGGGTGCATTTGGGTGGGCCACTGCGGGCTCGATTTGTCGGATATATGTCTAGGCAGACCTGCTTCAGGGCACTCCTTTATCTCTTCTTAGTCTTACAAGGCCCAGTAAAAGGCACTCTTTTCCAAATCTCTTTCTAAATATTATCACTCTCAAAAGTGTTTTTTCCATGTAATGTTCCTTTGATGGGAAGAGGTGGTTTCTGAGGTGGGAGTATCAGGCAAGTGACACTTCACGGACTTCCTCTGTGGGAGCCTTCGGGGAGAATCCCTCTTCACACCTACCCCACCTGACCCTGGACTCTGCAACGCACTCCCTTACAGGCTTGATTATACCCACTCCTCACCAGTGCACCTTATCTCACAGCTGACCTTGGGCCCCAACCCTATATCAGGCACCATCGGGCTCCACTTTTATTTTTCCCCGGTAAAAACATTAGTAAAATCACCTTCAAACTTAAAACATTGAATATAGCAGTAAATATAATTAGCACGCACTTTAAAGTATGTTCCACAGAATTTATTTATGCGATTTTCTATAGCGCGAACTTTACCGGACGGTGTCAGAGCGCTTTACATAAGCACCAGTTGAGAAACATAAGGATTTAGGATTACATGTGTTACAAAAAGGATACACACGGAAAAAAATTGCAAATGTACAAGATGTAAAGTCACACAAGGAGGCAATACACGTGGATATACTCTAAGATGGTATAAAGGTCTACTGCATATACTAGTGATTACTCTATATACATAGGGAAGGGATAGACATGGATATACTCTAGGAGTCGCATAGAAATGGAAGAGAGCACAGCGGTCTACTGCATATACTAGTGATTAGAGTTATCTCTATATACATAGGGAGGGGATACACATGGATATACTCTAAGAGTCACATAGAAATGGAAGAGAGCACAACGGTCTACTGCATATACTAGTGATTAGAGTTATCGCTATATACATAGGGAAGGGATATGACTGGATATACTCAAGGGTCACATAGGAACGGTAGATGGTACAAAGATCTACTGCAAATACCAGTGATAAAAGTTATCCCTATAAACAAAAATAAGCACACATAGTAGAAATCCTCAGGCAGAGTTCCCTTAAGTGGGGTTGTGGGGGGACGAAGTCACAACACCAAGGGAGGGTGGGAGGGAATCAAGGGTAGGGAGAGAAGGCAATGCATAAAAGGGAGGAAACATTTGAGGAACATCAAGGGGGAAACAAGGGAAAAGGGTAAAAGACGAAGGAATGGGCAAGAAGACAAGCCGGGGACAAGAGAAAAACGGCCGAGAGCAGCAGCAAAATGGCAAGCAGGAAAAGTGAGGAAGTCCATGAGAGTCTGTGGTCCACAAATACAGTGCCTCAAGTGTTTCCCGTACCAGGGTGAATAGTAAGGTCATCCGACACTCCGATGCATCTTATAGGAGTGCCCCTGGCCAAAATGAAGGAGCCCTGTTTGGCCTGATGCCTGCTTGTAGACAGAGACGGTTGGTATGAAACATTGTCCTGCAAGGCTTCGATATTCCCTACCACAGTCGTGGTGCAGGCATGTGGTATTCCTCAGCACGCTGTGTGGTAGGCTGGCGCGCGCACACCACCATGAGCAGGTCCGTGGAAATCCAGATCAGTCTTGCGTGACCCCGGGGCAGTCTGGTGATGTCGACAGCCTCAGCGCTCCAAGTGGAGGAATGCAGCAATTCTTAAGATCAGGGGCAGCTTTTGGTGTGTGAGGGCAGTGAGAGTTGGGTTCAGAAACTCAATAGGGGAGCCGATCGCCAGTTGCAGGTCGCCGCCAGCCGCCATTTTAAGGTCAGGCATGCGCGGGAAGGAATATCGTTATGAGGACCGCCTCCAGTGAAATGCCGCTAATGAAGCACCTGGGTTTTGTAAAGCTTGTGTCAGCCTCTGTGCTGCGACCTTCAACCGTACCTCCTGTTGGGGATTGCAGCTGTTGGCGCTCTCGGCAAGGTTGCGACCCCATAGCCCCTCCCCTTCATGACCTCCTCCTCGGATTCCCTCACTACCACCCTCCAACAGTGCCCCTCATCTCTCCCTAGCTCCCCCTCCACCCATGACCTCTTCCTCAGATTCCCTCACTGCCACCCTCCAACAGTGCCCCTCATCCCTCCATGGCCCCCCCTATTGACCTCCTCCTTGGATTCTCTCACTACCACCCTACACCAGTACCCCTCATCACTCTGTAGCCCCTCCCCCTAATGACCTCCTCCTCAGACTCCTCACTACCACCAGTGCCCCTCATCTCTCCCTAGCTCCCCCTCCACCCCATGACCTCTTCCACGGATTCTCTCACTGCCAACTCCACCAATGCCCCTCATCTCTCTGTAGCCCCTCCCCCTCATGCACCTCCTCCTCAGACTCCCTCAATACCACCCTCTACCAGTGCCCCTCATCTCTCCGTCCCCCCTCCATGGATCTCCTCCACTGATTCCCTCACTGCCACCCTCCTCCAGTGCCCTCATCTCTACGTAGCCACTCTCTCATATGCATTTCATTTGTTGTATAGCGCTACTCATATCAGTGTAGTGTGTCAGTACTTTACACCACTCACACATTATACAGAGACAATGAATCATACAAGTATGTAAATCAGTCTACAGGGAATGTCACATTAGCCCTTGAGGATTGCAAGGTGTAGGAATCACGTCATCCATACTGGTGGGCAGTATATTTTAAAAGGGTTTGGTCTGGGAAACACAACCTTAGGATTTAAAAAGAATTCCACGGGGGTCAGCTTCACTGATAACAATGTATATCTGCCAAAACATACTCATTTTAGGAACATTAGAATAATGAAAGACTGAGGAAGTTCTAACTATATCACAAACAAAAAAACAAAGTTCTAACTATACCATTCATGTTTGTATGCAGTTCTTTGGTGACAATTCATTGGTCACTTTCCTATGTTAGGATTGTAACTTCTGAACTGCAAGTAGCACAAGGATCTCTGTGACAGAGGCAGTAATCCACTGAGCTCCCACATAAAATACAGTTCATCTGCATTTAAAAACTACTAACAGACAAATGATTGCTCTCCAGCAGAATCGTTAATCACCAGCGTTATCTGGGCATTTTGTATTGTCTAATTGTTGTCCTGCATCAGCCATGATAATGATAAAAACTGTTTAAATGAAGTGCACATGAAGTATGTGTGGTTCTGGGCCTGTGCAGATTTTTAAAAGAAAAACAAATAGTTACACATTATCTTACCTACTACTCCATTAGTCAAACTTTTTGTCACAGACAGCCTGATGTGATAAGCAGCTGCAGGGGTTAGGAAAGGTGAATAGGAATAAACAAACTTTTCTCATGCGCTGCATTGAAAAATATCCACAAAACAGTAGGCAAAGGTTACCATTGTCAAGGAAAGGATTTGTCGCCTTTCACCATGTGGAGATGAAGGGGTGAAAAAATATTAAAGCCTCGTTTATATGTAAATGGTCTTTTAAAGACCTGTGAAGTACTCGGGTGCGGCTGCGATAATCTCACAAACTGTGTGTCTTTGCACCCCTGGGAAGCTGTCTCAGCCCGGGCGCACACACACACACACACACAGACAGTCCAATGCCATTGCGCGCCTGCCTTCAAGCCCTCACTGCGAGGGCCAAGGCTCCTGTTTGGGTGGGCCAGGCTCATGTTTGGGTGGGCCTGGCCTACCCGGCCCACCTGCTAGAACCGGGCCTGAGTACCACCATGACACCTGGTAGTCCACCCAGCACTTCTACCAATGCTGAGGTGTGCGAGAGTGGAGCAGTGTCGACGCCGGAGCATGAAGCACCGACCAGCCCAGAGGCTGCAACTGCTGTACGTTCAGCAGAAGCCTCAGCATGTAGGCCGCAACTGAACCCCTGTCTACAACTGCCCAGAAGGCCTCCGCGGGCTGCCGTGGACTCAGGGTGCTGCGCGGGACTACCTAACCAACCTCCATGTGAGAACACTATCGCGAGACAAAGCTGACGTCACAGACTCCACAGGGCGAGAACCGCCGCCATGAGGGTCGGAGCAGGGACCGCATTCACCGCACTGCCACAGCTGTCCCCACACACCAGCAGCTGTACCAGACTTAGCCGGCACCTGCGACAGGAGACTAACAGACGCAGAAAAGTCTGCCGCGCACGTGAGGCTTTTGCCCCTGGGAAGACATTTTACTACGTTGCTTTAGATCTGTGACGTAATTATTACTATCTGCACCGGTGTTTATTCTATGCCTTAACCATAGGGTTTTGGGGACCGTACATATAGAGTCCCAACCCAAGTAGGGAGAACGGACATCGGGTGGCGGTGGATATAGTGTTTGTTAAACACATTGGATTACTGCCCTGTATGACCTGCTCTTCGCATTGTGTAATAATACTGAGTTCTGCTATGAGATTAAAAGTAATTGTTTTGACATAAAAGACTGAGCTGGACATATCCCAACATATCTGCTGGAGACAGTAGAGACACGGCACCCCCACTATTGGATATGCTGCTTTATACCGCACAATGTCGACATCAATTGTAATGCAGCAGCACTCAAGTATAATTATTGTATGACATGTATGAATCTAAAATCCAATAAAAAGGGGTTAAAAAAAAAAAAAGACTGAGCCGGACATTATATTATTTTGTCGGTAGGTGACATATGAACTCTTTATCTCCAAACTATGTCCCTGAGACGTCTTTGGACTGTTCACCTTTGTCACAATATTGGTGAAGTGTGGATAGATTTGCACCTGGCCCAGTTTGCAAAGCCATACTAGGACGCACCACAGGACACCAGTGGCAAATGACCTCATCATCCATGGTTGAGGACCAGTGGTGCCGGTCTATCCTATAACCCCCTCCCCCCCAACCCCTCCACCGAGCGGTGTCTGACACTGATCAATGAACTGACCTTTCATAAGAATCTTAAAACCTGGCTATTTACACAGATATAAATACTTTGGAGTATGCTTTATCGGTGCCAGTCATGAGTCTGAAATTTTAGCGCGTGGACACTTCGAAGTAACCAGGCACTTTATAAATAATTTTATTACTATTAACATTTTTATTATCACTGTTGCAAAAACAGGCCACTTTCTGGAAGCGGAGACAGAAATCCGTACATCTCAGCCTCTACAGTGCTATGCCAAGGGATATCTGCTGCCTTGGGGCACGCTGGTGCATAAGTAACCTGTTTACCACTGTGGCCCATGGATATGGATATGCCAAGAACTTTTGCATAACAAGTCACTATTAAAACACCTGTAGCATTTTGCTAGGTGGCAGAAGCAGAGAATTTAAAGCCACAGACTTGAATGCTTTGACAATGTTGTACAGCGAAGAGGGTCATATTTACAGAAAATTCAGCTCAGTGCAATTGAACAAAGTTGGTTTTGGACCAAATATAATTCTCAGTAGAGTGACTATATTGAGCCTGTATTCTCTGGGTGATGATGGCCACGAAAGATGTAAAGCGCTCTGATACCCTTGCGGGTGATGTTTGCGCTATATAAAACTTTTCAAATCAATAGGTGATCAATAGAATTAAGCTTACTGATTCGTTTGTATTTTGTACTTGTGGTTGTTATCTCACATATATCATTTGATGGACCATGTGCTTTATATCACTATAGGTAAAGACAATCTGACATCTGAAGAAAGAGACGCTCCTTAGTCTAAGTCACAAAGGCTTGATGTGCCCTCGCTAGAGACCTGAGCTACATTTTTTCATGTGCCTTCCTTAAAGTCCACCTGATGTGTTTTTCTTTTGTTTCCTTCATTTGCTGTCGATCACTTGATCTTCAAAATCCCTGCCTTCTCTCTGTTTTTCCATGGTGGCAGAGAGGATCGGCTTCAATGCCTTTATAATACAAGACCCTATACAGATGTAGTTGACAGTCATGCAGAGCTGCATAAGTGGTGGCCAAATGATGAGTCACTTGTGGTGACCACATGCTTGGGCTAGCCACTAGCTCTCTCAATGACTTCCCAACCTGTTGAGTCATCCAGTCAGAGCCTGAAGCATCATTGGTTCAGATTACACCAGTCTGTGGATCTGCGGCGACACACCTCCGTCTTGATGCAGTTTATGTCAGCAGCCACCAACGTGAGCGAAATTGAAGGAAATGACATAAAATGACACAGCAGGTACTGATAAATTCCCCTGCTTGTTTTCTAAGTTAGTGCACCTTGCAGTACATATTTCAGTGCTTTTCCTCACAATGAGGTAAGACTTGTTCTAGTGGTTTGACTGGTCGCGCAATCTGAAAGTGATTGTGTAAATCCTTTGGTGCAGACACCGCGACGTAGACCTCTCACCCAGAGAAGATTACCGATCAGCCGGAAGCCAGTTGTGGCACCTGCTGAAATCATATGATGACAAGGAAAAGTGTGCATCATTGATTGAATTATCTCATTTTTATGATGCAACCGTCTCAGTTTGAGTCACTTTTGTGATGAAATCACCTCAGCTTGAGTCATTGCTTTCATTTAAGGTAAATGGATGCTTTTGAGACTACCACTTAGACGAATGACTCAGCTCTGTTTTCTTGTCTACATCAAAGATCCAGGCTTCTTCTGCACAACTACATTTAGATGAGGTGGGTTAACTCCGACGCGTTGATAATGAGGATGTGGGTGCTGCTAGCCAGAATTTAAGCTGAAACACCTCTGAATAACTCTGAAAAGGGTTGAAACCTAAGGTTGAAGGTCGCTTCTGCCTGACAGATGATTGTGTTAAGAAACAGAGTCCATACAATGGTGACTGAAGTTGCCTAGTGTTCCTAGCGATAGACATTAGGGGTCTTATATAGAGAGGGGCCAACATATAATCATTCAAAAAGCAACAGTAACCCTAATTTCCAGTACAGGGTTGTCTGCCAGAAGAATTACCACTGCCGTTCTTCTGCTATTCTACAGCGGTAATTCTTATTACGTGGCATCTTCAGGTTCAAAATAGTCTTTCGGAGTAAACTGCATAAATACCACTGCTTCTTGGGTGATTGGACAAAACCCTCAGGTCTAGGATAAAAATGTTTCCTTGAAGGTCGTCAAAACCCATCAGTCCTATAGTGTGCACGAACGAGGCTGAAGTATCCTTACTTGAATTACTCAAAACCCTGTAGTGCTTGCTAATACGGACACAGATGGACATTCTCCCCTTCATTATCCATTATCCAGGGGATCTACGGTGAATGAGACATACCTTTCGAAGTACTATTTCAGAAGCCTTTCTTAGCTTATCTGCAGGTCAGAATCAAATTCAGAACTTTATCTGACCTTCAAAAAGACAGAAAGCTCAGCACTTAGATTGCTCCAGGAAAAAACTCACCTGCCAGCAGCCATCTTGTCTCCTCCGATCTGACCAAGCCAGCCCTCTTGTGATGCCCGGGGCGCAATGTAAAAGCATAGAAAACAGGTTTCTCAGACCCCGTCCTCGCCTCAGGAATTAACTTTCCCCCTGCTATCTGCAGCGCTCCTGACCTCATGACCACTAGGACCTAACGGAAAACCCACCTGGTCTGAATACATCTGTGTCACAGGTTAGGGACTGGGCCTGACTGTCGACATGATGCTCTAAGTGTTAAACGTGACCACAGCATTCAGAAGTGTGGTATATATAGGCAAAAAATGATGCGACACTCTCCTACACAGATTCAGAAATAGAAAGCTGCAACTGCTCTAACGTATTGTTATAACCTTCTCCCAAAGAGCCTAGAAACAATTTATTTCTACAGTGTGTGCTATACAACTTTCCATCGGTTTGTGCCTATTTTTCCCAAGAGGCCCACGTTGTACTCTCTTGTGACTCCACTACTCTGTTTCTAGGTTTACGTAGGCCCTCATTAGGATATTAAGAGTAACCCTGATTCGAAGGGTTACGTTGATCATGTACATTTTGACAACTCTCACCATGAAACCTGTGCTGTTCAGTCCTTCTCACTGTGCCCAGCACCCACTACACCTTTGTCTACAAAAGGCTAATAGTTTCCTCACATGGGGCCATATGTATCATAGTTCCGTTTTGCGATTCCTAAATAGCGATTTTTAAGGAATCGCTATTTAGGAATCGCAAAATGGTATGTATGAAGAAATTTTCTTTTAATTAGCGATTCCTTAATCTTCCTTAATTGCGAATTCGCATTTTGCGAATTCGCAATTAAAGAATAATTTCCAATGCATTCCTATGGGCCAGGAGGCCCATAGGAATGATTTCCAAATAATTCTCAAATTGCGAATTCGCAATTTGCTAATCGCAATTAGAGAATTATTGCAAGGGTGCAGGGGTGTCTCAATGACACCCTGCTGTACCCCTGTAAATTACATGTGTGTGCATATGGCGCACATACATGCCCATGTATGTGAGTCACATGCCACAATCAAAAATACAAATGAGTGTATTTTGAACAGAAATCGCAATTTACCACCAACTGGAAGTTGGTGGTAAATTGCGATTCCTTAAGCTAAATTCGCAACAGTAAAATGCTATGGCAAATTAAGGAATCTCAAGTATTTGCGATTCCTTAAGATGCGATTGTTTGATACATTTCAATTCATGCTAATTAGCTTTTTGCGATTCGCAAAGGCCGAAATTCGGCGAATTTCGGCCTTTGCGAATCAAAAAAGGCTTGATACATATGGCCCATGGAGCGAGAATCCATCGGTGGAGAACTGTCAGGGGTGACCCTGCTGCTCTCACGTGCACAGCGTGCTCTCTGCACAGTGCGCTGTTCATTGTAGTCTTGTAAAATGAGGAGGCCAGATGTCAATGTTTCCGCCCCTTTGGTGCATAGGGATCGCCCTGTATGGAAACCATGTGACTCACAGAGATGCTAGACATGCTGATACATTCCATCCCGTCTCCATAGCAACAGCCCTTCCATTATAGCAAACCTTGAGCAATTACATTCTCCCCAAATTGCCCATGAGCCAATTGTGGGTTTTCGTTGTGCTAACCTTATACACAGGGTGGTCTTGTGACCTTTTCCATGTTCCCCGGAGGAGTCGGTGCCTTGTTCCTTTGCTATTACTCACAATAGATCGCTGTTTCTGACTATTACAGAGGCGCTGAGACCCTTGCTGCAACGGGTTGTACTCTTGACCTAGCCATACAGTGGCTCAAGTTCTTTAGCTCATGTTTATGGTTGTCAAGGGCTAATGGTTGCCGCAAGGTAGTGCTAGAAGCTCCCACTGACTTGCATGTCAGCACTTGTTCAACTGGCTTTCGGCCCAGGCCATCTAAAGGTGAGGCACACCTCTTTCACTCTTCACTTTTTGCAGCCACTCCCCTTTTTAATGGCTGCATGAATGAGGGCTACCAGAAGAGGGGGCTGTCGGAAATGCCTGTGTGTCCTGTGAGGGCCCTGCCTACAACCCCTGGAACGGAGCTGCCGCCATTCATTCAGGACACACCTGAAAAATAGTTAATAAATAATGTATCCTCTTTAAAAATGAAGAATTCACAATAGAAGCGAAAAAAGGTGCACTTATTGCGTCAAATGTTGTGTGTGGTCTAATAAAAAAGAAACTTTGCCCAACATCCTGTCTGCTCATTAAAGGAAACATCTGCTCCACCGTTGAAACTTGATTTACCAAGGAGTGAACAAACCATAACGGTACTTAATTAAGCAAAGTCATTTTCAAAATCGGTCATGAACTGACGCCTATTACATTTTTATACCCGATTCGCCTGGAAGGGTGCTGACAGAGGGTTGCCCACACCCCAGTCTCCTGAGAAGTTCCCAGTTTGCCCGTTACCACTGGGTGGAGGAGGAAGTGAGAGGTTGTAGCTCTTCAGAAACAGGTTTTTCAGGCAATTCCCATCTTTGAATGAAACTTTTGGAAATGTACTCCTTTCAGGGGAAAGCATGCATCCCATTCCATCGTGAGACTGGGCAGGGAAACACCAAAATGGTTAGTGTTGTATGGAAATGTGTTTCTCCATGAGGAAAATATGTTTACATGGAGAGCAAAATAAATACATTCAAGTGTAATTACACGAATGCAACGGAATCTTTGCATGCATAATTGTACGATGTAAACTTATGCGTTCACAACTGCCTCAAAACAAAATTGAGAATTCACTTGTGTTTTCTAGGCGCGCTCCTGCAACCCTTTAAATGTCACAGGTTTCCAGGTGCACTCTTGTAAATTTGTGCTAATTATAAAGACTCTACATTTTCACCCAAATATGGAAGAAAATCTATGGTGGAAGATTTACATATTTCTTTAAGAATAGAGTCCATAATATTTAAAGATCATAATCCTGGGGGAATTAAGGACTCTCCACAATGTCCATTAAGAAGATACTGCTTGGGGGCATGGCTAGCCGTCTAAGATGGCGGTCATAGCTTGATTGTGCTCCGGACCCATCAGGGGGGACTATCCCTATTTATGCCGTGTTCCTAGCGGCTACAAGCCTGGGGACCCTAATATTAAGACATCGGAGCCCCCGCTGCGCAGAGAAGTACCTGGAGCGGCGTCGGTGGCTGCCCGGCATCGCTGGAACAGTCTGGGGCCTGTAAGCTGATTGCTATCACTGGAAGCTGGGGCCTGGAGCAGAGGAGGAGCCCGAACGTGGCGTGCCTCGCTACTTGGGCTACGGTACGGAGCTGACCTCTTGGTCTGCGGTACGGCGGCTCCCTTCCTTCCAGTCCCGGTCCGTGGCGGTCCTTGCCCACCCTGCAGCTACCATCGTGGAGCGGACGCCCGGCGTAGGACCCCTGGTGGGCTGTGGCCCTGCTTATCCGCGGCGCTGCCGCCTACGGCCATGCGGCGGAAAGATGGGGGTGTCCCACTGAGTGGGTGAGTCGGGGACTGCCGCGATGAGTGTGGTGGTCATTGGGTCCCGCAGTGCTGTCCCCCGCCCGCCTTTTGTTCCATCTGACCGGGACTGGCTAAATACAGAGTCCCGGGCCCTGTCGGGAGCGGGGCCGGGAAGGGGCAGACTGCCGTGAAATACTGCAGACGCGGTGCTAGGACTGCCTGTGGCGAACCCTGCTGTTGCGGACTGGGTGGCCCCCCATCTGTACCTACTGTCTCATTGGGGGGAGTTGCTCTGTTGGGACCCCCGATGGACTGGGCGGGAGTACCTGTACTGAGTGGAGGCTGGAGTGCGGAGGGAATGAGGAAAGCCCCATAAGAAAGGACCCCCGAGACTGCATCGGCGGTGAGTGCCGTAGTACTAAGACCTTGCCCAGGCCCCCACACATCACCCCGAGGCCTGACGGAACGAGGGGCCCCTGGAGACACTCCCCCACAGTACACTGGTACTTGAGGATCGTGGGTCGAGGCAACTTTTCAGACCCCACAGTACTGTCCACAGAGTACTCTCTGCTGCAACCCAAAGCTCCTGTCACTGGACACAGACACTTGCCCCCCCTGGTGCTGGGCCTACACATCGCATAGGAGGTGTACTTTGACATTCACCAGACGGTGATCCTGTTTGACGCCCCTGAATACACCGGTCTCGCCAAAGCCAATGCTGACCTTGGACCACGGCAGAATTTCTCCTGTCCCCTACATTGCAGGCAATACACTACCCACGAAAATGGTGCGACACCCCTTATCCTAGACTTCCTGCTGAGGGGACTGGCGCCAGGCCGCATGCGACAGCCACACCATGTGTAGAAACAGACCAAAAATACTAGAAGGTCAACAGAGACCGGACCTGTCCTCCGACATGCTGGGACGCCTTAACCGACCCCCCTCACCTGGAATGGCTTCTACTGATCATGTTGGCGGTGCACCGGACAAATTAGATCTTATCCTCAAGGAGATCCATGAATCTCGAGTGGCGCTTGAATCACAGATTGGTACCCTCACCACAGGCCTTACGCTACTTAAAGCGCATCATAGCAAGCTAGCAGACACGGTCAAGGCCCACGGCCAATCCATTGCGGATCTCACACCACAGGTTACGGACCACTCCTCCACATTGCAGCAACTTCAACAACAGGTGACAACACTTATGGATCGGGTGGAAGACGCGGAGGGCAGAAATAGACCCAATAATATACGTGTTATTGGTCTACCGGAACGTAGCGAAGGGAATAAGGCAGCTGACTTTATGGAGCAGTGGTTTAAGCCTTTCCATGCGGCCGTGATTCCCCTGGTGTGCTGTAAACAACACGAACAGGGGCGGGCCGTGACGAACCCCAGCCGTCATCAGCACACGAACACCGTAGTGTATGACGGCTGGGGTTCGTCATCAGCATGGAAGGGGTTAAGGACCAAGTAGCCCTGAGGGGCTCTCCCTATACTTCTGCGTGGGGTGCGCCTATAGGATCCCAACAGGTTCACCTAGGCCTGGAGCACCACCTCGCCCTCTGATAGTAAAAATTCTCAACTATTGAGACCGTGATACCCTCTTACAAAAAGCTAGAGAAAAGGCACTGATCCAGTTCGAAAACCAACGCATCTACTTGTATGCGGACTATACTTTTTTAGTGCAAAGACAAAGATCATCCTATCAAGCCGTAAAGAAAAAGCTCCAGAAAGCGCAACTCAAATATGCGCTTTTATACCCTGCCAGGCTGAAAATTGTCCATGACAAAAAATACACTTTTTTGAAAGGCCTGCGGATGCTGAGGAATGGATGGAGGTGATGGGTATTGGTTCTAGCCAGGCTAGCCGCGCAGACTTCTTCTCATAAGACTCTACTAGACCCCCACAATGGACCTCTCCTCAATCTCAGAACTCCGACCGGACTAAAGGTGGTGCGGGCCCATCGCGGGAGCAGCAGCGATGAGATCAAGAGGGAGCAATTGCTACAGCAGGCGCTTTCCGAGATGACACCTTGCCCAGCCAGGCGGGGCGTTATTAGCAAACCCCCGGTTGCTCAGGCTTACAACCGCCCTAAGGACTAACGGGGTGCCGTTTGAACCAAGTCCCCAAGAAGGGCCCCTCGGCTTATATATGACTCTGCGCTGTGCATTTGCACTGAGGCTTCAGGTCCTGTTCCTGCGCCTGTCCTGCATGGGGGATCGCCTTGTAACTCCTCCTGCAACCTAGAAAACATAAATACAACATTCATATTCCCCCCTCCCCACTTCCCCCCTTTCTGCGGGTGAGCGGTAGGGAGGGGAGCAGAAATTGCGGGCCTCGCGTCCTGTGTTGAGGGGGGAGAGCGGGAGGGGGCCTAAAGGGGCTAGGGGGCCTTAGGCTGGCGAGGAGCAGCCTGTACAGCCGAGCAATGGAGGGGGCAGCAGCAAAGAGGGCGCCAAGAGGGAGGGGCTCCCCCTATAACCGTCCCGGAAGCCTGGGGTTGGCCTACCTTGGGTGACCCCGCCCCCCTTCCCTCCCCTGGGCTGGCCTCGTTTCCCTGCGCCCTACTACGGGGTTTGCCCTCCTATGGGGTCCCCTGCAGGGACCTCGGGCCTCCCTCATAGTAGTTGCATCGGTACACCTCGCCCACAACCCTCACCACCCAAATGATACACAGACAAGTATGTTTGGGAATAAGAAGTTGCAGGTTTATTTGTGATACAAATAACAGAGCGGGTTAACTGACAGGCGACCCCCCTATACCCCGCAACCCCTTGTTGCAGGGCCCCTGAAGTTGAGCCAATGAAGCGTACACCAATGGCCCTAGCCAGGTGTAGAACCTAGGAGGCACCAGCCTCCCACCGGTGGACCTATCGTCCACCTGCCCCACCCTCCAGACAAGGGAGAGTCAACTCACACCTTGCCCAGCCAGGCGGGGCGTTATTAGCAAACCCCCGGTTGCTCAGGCTTACAACCGCCCTAAGGACTAACGGGGTGCCGTTTGAACCAAGTCCCCAAGAAGGGCCCCTCGGCTTATATATGACTCTGCGCTGTGCATTTGCACTGAGGCTTCAGGTCCTGTTCCTGCGCCTGTCCTGCATGGGGGATATCAGTTTCAGCGTGCTTTTTGCACGGGAATTTTTGTATTAGGTTACCAGGGGCGAGTAGTTCTCGTCCGTTGGACCAAGCCACACAGTGAACCCTTAATCCACCCTTTTTTAGGGTTGTTTTTTGACACTCTGTCCTGGCTCACGAGTTCAGGGCACCCCTTCCACACTGCACCCCAACATGGAGGATGTCCCGGGCCTCAGCTTTAATGAAGACACGATAGCTGAAACACTAAGGAACACGCCTTCCCTACTCAATAATCCTCCTGCTGCTGTACCCGGAGCATCCGGAGCATCATCTAATGAGTGGTCCACTTTGAGTGAGATGAAAAAAGAACTAATCAGGATAACGATCCACGGGCTAATGATGACTGAGTACCTGAGGAGCAATATTGCACCTCAGGGCCTAATTGTAAACATCGTCCCTAGGTTGTTCCTGGATGACAACCGTTTTAAGGTAGACTGGTGCCAGGTCTCCTGGAAATGTACCAAGGACCTGCTGTTCCTGATTAGCCAGACTGCCAAACGATTATCCGAGGCACTTCAGGAAAAGATCTCTGCCTTAGAAGCGACCATGAAAAATGCCACCTCTAAAAACAACAAAACAGCATTCACAACTAAACTCACTGAGATCAACCAGGAGATGACTGAACACTATGATTTCTTGCTCAAACAAAAAACCACTAAATTGGAGAAGGACATAGCTAAGTTCGCAAAGGAAAAGGTATACCCCTACCTCAAAGAAGGCTTCAGAGGGAAAAAGAATAACTATTCCTCGGATGAGAGTTCGAACACAGACACTAGGCGTGGCTCCTCGAGCAGCGACTCCAGCGGAGGTTACCCGGCGAGAAATGCAAGACCTACACGTCCATGGCAGCAAGGATACCATCAAGGACCAATGTTCCATGGCCCCCCGAATGTACCCCCACCATGGCAATATCCGTTTTACCCTCAGGGCCCCCCGCAATTCTACCCCCTTAATCCGCCTCCTTTTCAAGGCAGAGGTTGGGGCAGAGGAAGAGGGCGAAAGCGAGGCGGGAACAAGGGTGTTCAATGGCAAGACCAGACGCCAGAACCGACGGGGGTGGAGACCAGGAGCACGACGTCCAGAGGGAGAAGAGCCTGATCGTGAATCTCTCCAAAAGAACCCTCACTACCGCAGAGAAGACGGTCCTGGAAAAAGGGCTTGGGTTTGTCCCCACACCGACCCCCGACTCATTTCAGGAAATGATAGAACTGAAGCAATTCTTCAGGAAGGTACGTCTCCGGGCATTTTTTGACAATCAACCAGACATCCCCTGTGAAGACACGGGCCTCAGGAAACCATCCACATTCACTCCTACTGATGGGATGGTCCCCCCAGAGGTCCTGACGTTCGAAAGAGCAGTTCTGAGAACCATGAGGAACGTACCATCAACTAAACCATTCAACAATTTATCCAATGCTGAGAGACAGGCAGCTTCCTCGCTTGGCAAGGATACCTCCATTGTAATCAAGCAAGCTGACAAGGGGGGTGCCACTGTCATTCTTGACTACGACGATTACGATCTGGAATGCAGACGTCAACTGTCAAATTCAAACCATTACAGATTATTGACAGAGGATCCTACTAACCGTCTGACGACTACCGTGATGTCCCTGGTTATTGAAGCAGAGACCAACGGATGGTTGAGCAAAAAAGAGGCAGAATTTCTGGTAACAACAGACCCTGTCATACCATACTTCTACATTTTGCCTAAAATACACAAAGGCATCACCCCAGTCCCAGGAAGACCCATCGTGTCTGGCATCGGTTCTATCTTAGAACCCCTCTCTCAATTCTGTGATGCCTTCCTGCAACCTCTGGTCAAACTCATCCCGTCTTACCTACAGGACACTAGAGATGTGCTTCGTCTTATCAACGACATGGACGGTAGAGAGGACATCGATTTTCTCCTAACACTCGACGTTGAAGCGTTGTACACGAATATACCCCAACAGGCAACGCTCGAATCGGTGGAATCCCTCCTCCGGCAAGAGGAGTGGTTGTCCCCTACTCCAGTTTCCTTCATTATGGAATTGGCACATATTGCGCTTACCGAGAATTTTTTCAAATACGAGTCGAACTTGTACCACCAGATTCGCGGGACATCTATGGGCTCGACCTTTGCGCCGAGCCTGGCCTGCATCTACATGGCATCGTTTGAGGAAAGATGCATCTACCCCCCAGAACACAATCCGTTCCGTGAGAATCTCACGTGCTGGCGTCGATACATTGACGATATTTTGGTGTTTTGGAAGGGGGACCGGATGACCTGTGAGGCGTTCTGCACTTGGATAAACCAACAAGACCCGTTTCTCAAATTCACGGGCACTATTTCAAGTGAATCCATCCCTTATTTGGACCTTACAATAGTACTGGAACCCACCACGATTAGCACCACCCTCTATAAAAAGGAGACTGACAGGAACAGTTTGTTGCCTTACAATAGCCACCATACGAGATCCCTGAGGGACAATCTACCATTCGGTCAATTTCTCCGCCTTCGGAGAAATTGTAGTTCAACCAATGACTACAAACGACAAGCACGTTCCCTACAAAGCAAACTCCTGGACCGGGGGTATCCCACCCGCCTTTTGAAAGATTCTACCAAAAGAGCCCTCAATAACAACAGAGAGGCCCTACTTGAGGTGCATCCCAAGGTACCAGACGACAAGATCACCTGTGTTACCTCATTTACCAGAAATTCCTCATTTATCAAAAAAACTGTCAACACTCACTGGGGCATTCTCAACTCCGCAGGGATGGAGTTACCACGTCCACGTTTTGCTTTTAAGAGGACGGCAAACCTTAAAGACACCCTTATCCATACCCGTCCCAAGAAAACCTCCGTTCAAGCTGTCAATACACTTTGGGACTTGCCTCCAGTAACTGGACATTATCGCTGTGGTACTTGCGTCGTATGCCCACAGACTATCCAGGGCAAGACCATTGTACTTAATAACAATTTCACATGGACCTTTAGCAAACATACGAACTGTAACAGCTCCAGGTGCATTTATGTTTTGATCTGCCCCTGTGAATTGTTATACATCGGGATGACCATGCGCCCCGTCAAGCAAAGGATCATGGAGCATAACAGCAACATTCGATGTCGTAAAACACACACTAAACTCTATGACCATTGCAAGGATAAGAACCACCCTCCAGAAAGCATTCGATGGACTGTTATTGAGTCACTACCACACCTCAACCAACAAGCACTCTTCAAACATGAACAGAGATGGATACACCGATTGCAGTGCGAAACGTTGGGATTAAATGATGGGGTGCCCTGGACGACACTCGCCAGATAGTCATGATTCTGGACACGTTGTCCACTTTCACATGCCTGTGTATGCCTTATTAAGACACCTTAGTCCATTCCAAGATGGCGCCCGCCTTACTATGCCCGGCCTGCGCTGTCCTTAAGCAAACCCCTCTTCTCTGTTTACCTTTGCGTGCCGTCACCTAGCAACTCGACGGACACACCCTCGCAGTGCGCGCGCCTTTCCCTTATCTAACCCGGAGATTGCCTGACTACCGTGCCGGCTGTCCAGATATCTGGTTTCCTGTGGGAGGGGTAGGTGCAGAGAAGCCTGCCTGCAGCGACCTTTGAGGTAAGGTGTTGGGCCGTAACACCGCTCGCGAACTGCCATTACACGCAGTCTTCCTCAAACTCTGATCGCGGTAGCCCGGTTGGCTTTACTTTCCCCTTAATCTCCCGCGGGCTGCTCTCCTCTTCTTTCCCCTCAGGACCTCCTCACTCGCTGCTGGCCCCACCTGGACAGCTCGTGAGGCTTCCATGAGGAAACAGTAAGGGTAAGTGCACCGCCGATTTGTATAACTATTCCACCCACGCTACAAGGCTGTTAAGGGCGTTTGCTTTTGGTTCCCCGCCTCCCTCGCTATCGGAGTCGGATACACACGCACCCCCTACGCGCGCTGGTTTATACGACCATCTTACCAGCGTACGAAGTTACATTTCTACAGAATGTCAAACTACGATTTTTGGTTTGTTCTGTGTGGCGCTTTTACTGTCTATGGCTTAAAATTTGAGACCACTACCTTTGCAAACTGTTGTCACACGTCGCCTGATTACCCTGAGATGTATGATTGACACTGATCTTGCCACGTGATGACCAAATCCACCATGTATGCTGCAGAGCCGAGATAACGGCATGTTTTAGGCATGCAAGTTATAGCGAACCAGAACGGCAGCATAACACAGTGCGAGTCGCTCACACGCACTTAATTGATTGAAATCTGACCCTCTCCCTCTCACAATAGCACCTGACGCTGTCACTTCTTAGACAGGGTCACCCACTGGGCACGCATGTTCTGACACTCTGAACATAGGCACGAATAAGATGTATCTAAAGTCAGATTAATGGTGCCATCATCTGTGTCTGTTTTGTTGTCTCTTTTCATTCTCTTTCAGTTCCCAGGAAGTCCCCTGCGTGGAACCATTTCTGTACGACACTTTCACAGGTCGTATACTGGTGTCCTCCTAACCTAGAGGATCCGAGCAATTTTATGAGCACCGAGGTCCTGATGAATCGCCCTTAGGGCGTGAAACATGTCGACCGTTTTTTCACTATAAGGGTTGAGTAAGGGTTGGTCTCATTGCTTACCACCCCTTAATACCCCTGTAACTTTTAATCAAAGCAGTGAGCCTGACTATTAAAATAATTACCTACAGGACTCTACTGACTTTTTTTAACTACACCACCATGCTCACGATTGCACTCCCTTAGGCCCCTCACACCCACACACCCGCTGGCCCAGAATAGAAGATCTCCACCAAAGTGCAGCTCCCATCGCTGCCCGACGGGCATTGCACCGCCAGCCTGCCGAAGGAGCAGGATACCGATGATGACGCTGGACGACCATCGGCTGGGGCTACAGTTGTAGTCCTGCCGGTAGCCTGTGTGAGGTATCCCTACATTCTGGAATATGGGTCTACATCATGCACTCTAGACCCTCACATCACCCCCTGTCTAATTGAGTGAGAGAGAATATTGGCTGAGCTAAAATTCCTAGCTCTCCTTGGGGAACTCTGTACACTGATTGTTGCTTACTGCATGGGGGATCGCCTTGTAACTTCTCCACAGCCCTGGGCGTGGCACCCGCTGCGCCCAGAGCCCCCACTACCTAGCCTTAGTCCTCCCTTATCACTAGCTCCCTAGTTCTCGTCTATCTGCCCCCGCTGTTTCCAGAGCTTCCCCCAGCCTGGTAAGAATATCGCCACAGTGTACCCTGTCGAATCCCCAGCAGCCCGTAGCTTGGCAAGGATTACACATGCAGGAGGCCGTGCCTCATGGAAACCAACCCCGCCTCTCCGTGAATTTACACTTGGCTGCGTTTGTGCGCTTGCGGGCAACTACCATCACCTCATGGGATTTCGCCCCGTGCCATAGGGTCTCGGAGTTATCTCTGACCACCAGAGGCCATGCCATCCCCACTCAGTGTTGCAGGGCCAGATGTAATTGTTTACCTATGCGTTACTCACTTGGTGTTAGGTACCTGCACGGGGTTCTAAAATGATTTTGCATGTATGTGTTGTAGTTGAGCGGACTCTGGTGAAGTGGCCGCGTGCCAGTTGAGAGACAGCCTTGTCACGCTTGCTGATGCTCACACTGCCCCCCATAATGCATCGTTAGTTTGTTCATTCTTTACTTGCAGCAGAACCGGTTCACTAGTACCTGCCAGATCTAAGTGACATGCAAGCCAGAACTGTGAGACGAGCAAATCGACCTGTGTCCCTATCAATGCAAGGAAGTTCAGCTACAATACAGGTGCCTAAATAACTTTGTTAGGGGGACCCGGCCGAGACCCTTACTGTAAGATAGCCATCCCGGGGGCCCAAAGGCATGCCTGCGCGAGTGAAAATTGCCTATTCCTAAGGCAGCATAAGCAGTGAACTAAAGAAGAGAACTGTTTTACCTCTTCTTATGCTCCTCCTGTGAAAAATCAGATTTGTGCTGCATAAGTTGACATCGTACTGTCATTGAATTTATAAGACTTTGCGATACACCGCATAGTTGTTATAGTAGCTCTCTAATTTGGAACGAATGAAGATTCCTAGTCTTTGTAACTAAGGAGCCCCTGACCGAGGACCACTTATCAGTCCCAGCGGCTCTGTCAAGGTGTTACAGTTCACGTCACCTGGATACCTTTTGGGGACCTATAAATCCCGCGGAAAATTAAATTGTTTCTTGTCGCCTGTACAAGCCACTTTACCTATGGTATTTATTTATTCAAAGTTTTATATAGCGCGAACAAGATCTTTGCAGATATCAGATCGCTTACAGGAACCGGGGGGAGGGGCAGCAGGAGGGTGACTAACTATTGGGTACAATATGATAGTCAATAGAATAATAGGATAGCAGTCATGTACAGATAAAATACCAATAAACAATCAAGCGACCAGTAATAGAAGACGGCGCAAAGTCTTTGGTCCAGCTATAATAGAGTGCTTATGCTTTCCTTGTCTACACGTTCCCTACCATAGATCTGCTAACCGGGCATGTTACACTTGCTGGTCTCATGTCTTTTGTAGCAGTTGTAGTCCCTGTAATCGATGGGGGGGGGCCTATGGGCTGCTTGCTTAGGCATCACACTAGCCCAACCTTAGAGCGCCGCCCAGGTTGCATATAATGTGGACCTAACCGCCTGGTCTGATGCCCGATGGCAGACAGGAGACCGGCCTATTTGCAGTTAACAAGGCAGGCCTGCGGTGGAAAGCGACTATAAGTGGGAAGGGACCACCCTTTTTGCAGTTAACAAGGCAGGCCAGCGGTGGAAAGCGACTATAAGTGGGAAGGGTCCAATACCGTTATATTGGCAGTTAACTTTTTCTTCTTCCATCCCATTCCATGTCTAATATTGCGCCGAAACCATCCCTGCCTGACGCGTCAGTAAACACCGTCAGCTCCTGTCTGCTGGTCCAGGGATCCCTCCATATCACGGAGCCATTGAACTGCTCCGGGAAACGGAGCCATTGAACTGCTCCGGGAAGTCCCCCCACCTCCTAATGGCTTCTTTAACCCCCAAGCTCAGCCTCATCTGATGGTGTCTGCGTTTTATTTTTTTGCTGTCTTGGCTAACCTGCGCGCAAGGGCTCTACCAGTTGGAATCACTTTGTGGCCTAAGCAATGAACTAACGGCCAGCTCTTTCAAATTTATTTGCCAAATTATTCTTTAAAATTGGTACACCTGGGGGTAGCTGCAGGCTGGCCCGACTGAAGCTAGTAAACTTCCTAACAGGCCGGAGCAACCGGTCACAAATTCTCTAACAGCCACCTAAAATAGGCATTATTCGGGTGAGATGATACCTCTTGTGTGGCACGAGGGCCATGGCAGTGTTTTCTTCACCCCTGTGCCTGTATGAACATTGTTTTACTATTTTTATGCTTCTAATGTGCAAAATCGGGTTTGTGTTTTGCATACATTGCCATGAACTTGAACCGTCTACAATTTTAAGATGACGTCACAATACACCGCATAATTGTTGTTGATGCCTTTGCTCCGCTAATTGTGAGCTTCCCATGGAAATAATGAAAGTTTTTAGTCTTTGTAACTAAGATGTCCCTAGCCAAGGATAACCTATCAGTCCAAGACCGTGCTTGAAACGCTTACTGCATTTATGTATACAACTCAAGTATGTTCTGCCGCATATAGTTTCCCTATGAACATGTGTCTTATTAATAACTAAAAAGGGGGTCATGCCGTATGTGTCTTGCTTATGGGTAGGTAACATGTTCGGTGTTCTGAATAGACTACCGTTGAATGGTATTATTGCCAGCAGGGCTTGCTGCTCTGCACCAGCAGGCGAGAGCCCAAGTGCTGGCCTCGTATTATGTTTGAGCTGTATTCGCTTATCTGCACTGCCCCGTTAGCATAAGCTTGTTTCGATAAATGTGACGTTGCGATACCTGCATAATTGTTGTTGCCTTAGCTCTAATACTATGAGCTTCCCACGGAAAGATTGGGGGTTTCCTATTCTATGTAACTAAGATGTCCTTAACCCAGAACCACCTAACAGTCCCAGACCGCACAATGAACAGCGATATAGTTCACGTCACCTGGAACAACTGAGGACCTCTGAATCCAATGTATTGGTCTTATGGGAAGATCCTTAAATATATTTAAAAGCAAAATTATTCTTGACGCCTGTCGTTCTAGCCGCTTGCTGACCAATGGTCCTAGCCTATGAACTAAGTACTTGTGTAGTAATGTGTGCAATCCTTTGTCTGCCGTCCTGCAAAAGGACGGAAATTTCTACCTAAACTGAACGCTCTCTCTCACTCTTAGAAGACAGATCTATGCTGGATGTACTATTGAACTGTACTGAATTCTTTGTACTTAACATCAGGATGCATGGGGCAAACTTTTGTTATGATATATTTTATGTATTTTGCCTTACTGATTCCTAAATAAGCCCTAAAACTATGGCAAGGCTAACCTTCTTGCTGATAATATGGCAAAGTTGTATATGTAATTTTATCTATTCGAAAGCATTAACTCTCCTGGCCACGTTCCCGCTATGCAAGTGGCATACTTAAAGCAGGAGTTGTGTGTGCCGAACCCCCGCTTTATCTCCTACAGAAGGAGGTCTGCCCGCTAGCTTGCCAATCTCCCTGTGCCTCCCATAATATAAATTGTACTTGTGTAACAAAACTGGTGCTCAAGTCATGTTTGCGCTAAATACATCTGCAAGTTATACTGATAATAAAGTGTTATTATAAATGTATATAGATACATGATATGGTTACCTGGAGCGCCAAGGAAAGTTTCAGTATTGGACTTTCCTTTGTCAACCTGTTTTTGGGATTGCTGGTTAAATTGGGTCAACTGAAGTAAGGCAATACTACAGCACCCATAATGCACGTTTGTTCCCTTCCTTCCGCTTTCCTCCGTTCAATCCTCTGCAGAAGCTAGGTAAACACTTCCTGCAAGGCACACCTGTGTGCTCACAATATGCATTTTGAACGTATCTGCGATGTCTTCCCCTTGCATATTACCCCTATATGCCCCGAAGGTGGTGGGACCCTCCTTGGCCTGGGCAATTCTCAGTGCTGGCTCTGATAACCTTCTGACGTCCCGCACCGCCCGCCCCGGGTGCGGGCACCGAGAGCAATGACCCGGACCATGGGAAGGGAACCGCACCCAGCCTGGCCGGTATTAGAAATCTCACTTCCTATAACTCCTTCTAACTGCAGAAATCTAATCAGATGTAGTAGGTGACACACTTAAGTGTTGTAAACACTTTAATACATTGGAGCATGAGCTTAGTTGACTGCTTTGTATGGCAACTATTTCAAGACTTTGCGCGTGCTCGAGCTACTAGCAAACCAGAGGGAAGTGGGGGTGAATCCCTGCCTTCCTGATGGTAAATCAAGTACCGGATCTTTGTTTGATACACCCCGAGAGGTGCGATATGTTCTTGTTTGGTCTTTATTTGGGATGGAAAACTGGGTGGGCTCCAATAGTGAAGTGGCCGCACATAAGCTGTAAATCTGAGCTTAGCAAGGTGTGCCGCTCGTCTGGAATTTTGCTGCCTGTGTCACTGCATCCAGGTATATAATACAAAGTAGCATTGCACCTACAACTGGTCAGGGCTATTGGCCTTGTCGTGGTTGTTTGTTGCGTTCTCATCTATCATGGTTTTGCGACCGGTTTATGGGGGTGGGGGGGAGGGGGTTTGCAGCAATGCAAGATTTGCTGCCACAGGGGCAAATCCATCACCAGGGCCTCTTACCCAAGCGCACCCCTTCCATGTCACCCCAACCATTTAACGAGGCCTATTTTGGTATCAATATCCTTTCGGGATAACAGGTGGCCACATCCCTATTGAATGGCTTCGCATGGGCGCTTCCAACACGCTACCCTTTATGAGGCCTGTGCCTCGTGACCACCATGACTTCGTCCTATGTCCTTCTGAACTAGTTTGTACTCAGATAGTAAGAGACTGTTACACATCTGTCCTATGCCTCGGGTCAACCTCTCCCTGCTTTCCACAAGATGCGCCACACGTGTTCTAGTTTCCTCTCACAGTGACAGTGCCCAGGGGTGCACATTGGCACTCCCAGGTAGGTCACCGTTCAGTGCATAGCAACGGGGGCTGCTTCTATTGGCACTCCCAGGTAGGTCACCGTTCAGTGCATAGCAACGGGGGCTGCTTCTATTATTTCGACACTCATTTGTTGGATTTATCTATTTTTAATTATGGAACTAACCCTCAAATGCCGCCAAGCGGTCTGCAAAAGAGTGACTTCCCCTTCAGACTTGTGTCGTTGTTGTTTAATTACGATGCTTTAGAATCAACTAGTGGCACTTTGAGAGCGGGGGAGCGCGGTGTCTAGCCTAATCCCTTGCGACGATGTCGCTATGGGCTCGCTGAAGTGCGGCCAGTTGACCTGACGCTACATCGGCTGCTCCCCCTGCCTGGCCTCGAGCCGCTGTGCTGTGCGCGACCCCGGTTGTGCCGCTTAAATGCAGCCTGAAATGATGCGGCCCCCGGGAGCCCCGCTGAAGGCTGGGTCTGACCCTTCCGCATGACCGCAAGCCGGATCGTGCCCTTATAAATCACAACGGAACCACTGCGGCATGGGGCAGCCAAACAGTCAACCGTGGCGGTACTGCCTTGACAGAGACTGTACACGCTGCGTTGCCACCCCGGACCGGTGGTATAATTAACCCCTAGATAGAAGTCATTTTATCGACCACAGAAAATTGGATGGTACATAGCCCTGCCTGGATTCGAACCCGTGTCCCTCCAGTTACACACAGCTCTCTCCTACGGTTGCATCACTCACCCCACCAGCTTACCAATCAGTGATGCGTTCAGATGGGGATATGAAGATTCGGTACCGGCCACCCGGCCCGTTTAAGCAAACTAGGGTGAGGGGTGTTTGACAAAATTAAATGCACACAACAGGTCCGATTGCAAAATTCTTAGTAAGTCTGAAACAATGCCAATGATTGGGTATTCCCAACTGAAACAATTATACTACAACGTCTGAAAGCAAGCGACTCTAAATGGAATCAGGCACTGGGTAGGTAACGATGTTCCTGCTGACCTGGAGTCATTTGGCCCTTAGCGTTCATTAAAAGTCGTAAATTCAATCCTTTGGAACTGGGACCATTTGTGTTCCTGTATCACGTATACGGGAATGCTACCTAAATGGCGGGCCATTCTTGTAAACCCTTTACCAAATTAACGTAATATTTCGCTCCCTTTACTGGAGTATAGCCCAAGGACGGGCCCGGGGGGAGCCGAGATAGAGTCAGCATGTGACCTAAGGCAGCCCCGCCGCATGGCTGCCGCCCGTCGCTGCCGATCGCCAGCTCGAACCTTCCGGTACTCACTGCTGACTACCTGCGGCCCAACTGCACGCCTAAGGCATCCCCTTCCCGGCTGGTAGGACTCCAAAGTTCCTTATTTATTTATTCATGCATTTTGTATAGCGCAGACTTTACCCGAAGGCGTCAGAGCGCCCAGGCCCTGCTATCCCGGAACAAGATTGGAAACAGATGTTTTTCCCTTCATTGCGAGTTGTCCTGAAAGACCATTGTTCAAGGAGGAATTATCTCCAGCGATACAATCAGATACAACAGGCCCTGGACGTGATAGGCCAGCCCTACTGCAAAGAGCAAAAGGCAGGCCATCAATGCAAAGAGGGGCAGAGCATGGAACCAGCAGGGTGGCGCTCCATACAAAGGAGAAAGACAGGGCAGCGCAGCTCACACACGGAGCCAGGCAGGGGGGAAGCCCCCCTCGTGCCTCGACCCTCACCTCGCTTGCGTTAGGTGCTATCCTGCGACCCTGGCAGAAGGCCCACGGCGGCCTGGCCGTGCCTCGCCAGCACGCACTCGGCATGCCCCGCGCCCGATGCCTAATATCGCAGATATTGAGCGGATGCTTGGCTCGAACCCCGTTGCTCAGAGCTCCAAAGTCGGCAGCGTTGGCCGTGGGGACACGTTCTCTCCCGCTGTTTCGAGCCGGTGGGGTAAGTTTTGCTCGGTCCGCTTAAAGCACTCCATCCCCTCGCTTCAACCCGCCCCTTCTCTTTGCTGCAGGTCGCGGTGTCGGTGGAGCCACAAGCCGCTCCCCGCCACCCCTATACCTCAATGTCGTTTGCAATGGCGGCGGACCCACACGTCGATCCCCGCCACTCGAACACGTTACCTCTCAGCACACCTCATCCCAAGGGCGCCATGGGACCTCCTCAATACCTCTGCCCGCACCACAGACCCCACACGCCACATACAACGGATCTTTGGGCTCCCCCGTGGTAGAACCACGGAGCCCTGTCGACTCGGATACTCCCGAGGACGGGGCCGGGGGGGAGGCCTCATAATCCCTTACCTCCTATGGAGCAGAAATTGCGGGCCTCGCGTCCTGTGTTGAGGGGGGAGAGCGGGAGGGGGCCTAAAGAGGCTAGGGGGCCTTAGGCTGGCGAGGAGCAGCCTGTACAGCCGAGCAATGGAGGGGGCAGCAGCAAAGAGGGCGCCAAGAGGGAGGGGCTCCCCCTATAACCGTCCCGGAAGCCTGGGGTTGGCCTACCTTGGGTGACCCCGCCCCCCTTCCCTCCCCTGGGCTGGCCTCGTTTCCCTGCGCCCTACTACGGGGTTTGCCCTCCTATGGGGTCCCCTGCAGGGACCTCGGGCCTCCCTCATTCATTCAGGACACACCTGAAAAATAGTTAATAAATAATGTATCCTCTTTAAAAATGAAGAATTCACAATAGAAGCGAAAAAAGATGCACTTATTGCGTCAAATGTTGTGTGTGGTCTAATAAAAAAGAAACTTTGCCCAACATCCTGTCTGCTCATTAAAGGAAACATCTGCTCCACCGTTGAAACTTGATTTACCAAGGAGTGAACAAACCATAACTGTACTTAATTAAGCAAAGTCATTTTCAAAATCGGTCATGAACTGACGCCTATTACATTTTTATACCCGATTCGCCTGGAAGGGTGCTGACAGAGGGTTGCCCACACCCCAGTCTCCTGAGAAGTTCCCAGTTTGCCCGTTACCACTGGGTGGAGGAGGAAGTGAGAGGTTGTAGCTCTTCAGAAACAGGTTTTTCAGGCAATTCCCATCTTTGAATGAAACTTTTGGAAATGTACTCCTTTCAGGGGAAAGCATGCATCCCATTCCATCGTGAGACTGGGCAGGGAAACACCAAAATGGTTAGTGTTGTATGGAAATGTGTTTCTCCATGAGGAAAATATGTTTACCTGGAGAGCAAAATAAATACATTCAAGTGTAATTACACGAATGCAACGGAATCTTTGCATGCATAATTGTACGATGTAAACTTATGCGTTCACAACTGCCTCAAAACAAAATTGAGAATTCACTTGTGTTTTCTAGGCGCGCTCCTGCAACCCTTTAAATGTCACAGGTTTCCAGGTGCACTCTTGTAAATTTGTGCTAATTATAAAGACTCTACATTTTCACCCAAATGTGGAAGAAAATCTATGGTGGAAGATTTACATATTTCTTTAAGAATAGAGTCCATAATATTTAAAGATCATAATCCTGGGGGAATTAAGGACTCTCCACAATGTCCATTAAGAAGATACTGCTTGGGGGCATGGCTAGCCGTCTAAGATGGCGGTCATAGCTTGATTGTGCTCCGGACCCATCAGGGGGGACTATCCCTATTTATGCCGTGTTCCTAGCGGCTACAAGCCTGGGGACCCTAATATTAAGACATCGGAGCCCCCGCTGCGCAGAGAAGTACCTGGAGCGGCGTCGGTGGCTGCCCGGCATCGCTGGAACAGTCTGGGGCCTGTAAGCTGATTGCTATCACTGGAAGCTGGGGCCTGGAGCAGAGGAGGAGCCCGAACGTGGCGTGCCTCGCTACTTGGGCTACGGTACGGAGCTGACCTCTTGGTCTGCGGTACGGCGGCTCCCTTCCTTCCAGTCCCGGTCCGTGGCGGTCCTTGCCCACCCTGCAGCTACCATCGTGGAGCGGACGCCCGGCGTAGGACCCCTGGTGGGCTGTGGCCCTGCTTATCCGCGGCGCTGCCGCCTACGGCCATGCGGCGGAAAGATGGGGGTGTCCCACTGAGTGGGTGAGTCGGGGACTGCCGCGATGAGTGTGGAGGTCGTTGGGTCCCGCAGTGCTGTCCCCCGCCTGCCTTTTGTTCCATCTGACCGGGACTGGCTAAATACAGAGTCCCGGGCCCTGTCGGGAGCGGGGCCGGAAGGGGCAGACTGCCGCGAAATACTGCAGACGCGGTGCTAGGACTGCCTGTGGCGAACCCTGCTGTTGCGGACTGGGTGGGCCCCCATCTGTACCTACTGTCTCATTGGGGGGAGTTGCTCTGTTGGGACCCCCGATGGACTGGGCGGGAGTACCTGTACTGAGTGGAGGCTGGAGTGCGGAGGGAATGAGGAAAGCCCCATAAGAAAGGACCCCCGAGACTGCATCGGCGGTGAGTGCCGTAGTACTAAGACCTTGCCCAGGCCCCCACACATCACCCCGAGGCCTGACGGAACGAGGGGCCCCTGGAGACACTCCCCCACAGTACACTGGTACTTGAGGATCGTGGGTCGAGGCAACTTTTCAGACCCCACAGTACTGTCCACAGAGTACTCTCTGCTGCAACCCAAAGCTCCTGTCACTGGACACAGACACTTGCCCCCCCTGGTGCTGGGCCTACACATCGCATAGGAGGTGTACTTTGACATTCACCAGACGGTGATCCTGTTTGACGCCCCTGAATACACCGGTCTCGCCAAAGCCAATGCTGACCTTGGACCACGGCAGAATTTCTCCTGTCCCCTACATTGCAGGCGATACACTACCCACGAAAATGGTGCGACACCCCTTATCCTAGACTTCCTGCTGAGGGGACTGGCGCCAGGCCGCATGCGACAGCCACACCATGTGTAGAAACAGACCAAAAATACTAGAAGGTCAACAGAGACCGGACCTGTCCTCCGACATGCTGGGACGCCTTAACCGACCCCCCTCACCTGGAATGGCTTCTACTGATCATGTTGGCGGTGCACCAGACAAATTAGATCTTATCCTCAAGGAGATCCATGAATCTCGAGTGGCGCTTGAATCACAGATTGGTACCCTCACCACAGGCCTCACGCTACTTAAAGCGCATCATAGCAAGCTAGCAGACACGGTCAAGGCCCACGGCCAATCCATTGCGGATCACACACCACAGGTTACGGACCACTCCTCCACATTGCAGCAACTTCAACAACAGGTGACAACACTTATGGATCGGGTGGAAGACGCGGAGGGCAGAAATAGACGCAATAACATTTGTGTTATTGGTCTACCGGAACGTAGCGAAGGGAATAAGGCAGCTGACTTTATGGAGCAGTGGTTTAACCCTTTCCATGTGGCCGTGATTCCCCTGGTGTGCTGTAAACAACACGAACAGGGGCGGGCCGTGACGAACCCCAGCCGTCATCAGCACACGAGCACCGTAGTGTATGACGGCTGGGGTTCGTCATCAGCATGGAAGGGGTTAAGGACCAAGTAGCCCTGAGGGGCTCTCCCTATACTTCTGCGTGGGGTGCGCCCATAGGATCCCAACAGGTTCACCTAGGCCTGGAGCACCACCTCGCCCTCTGATAGTAAAAATTCTCAACTATTGAGACCGTGATACCCTCTTACAAAAAGCTAGAGAAAAGGCACTGATCCAGTTCGAAATCAACGCATCTACTTGTATGCGGACTATATTTTTTTAGTGCAAAGACAAAGATCATCCTATCAAGCCGTAAAGAAAAAGCTCCAGAAAGCGCAACTCAAATATGCGCTTTTATACCCTGCCAGGCTGAAAATTGTCCATGACAAAAAATACACTTTTTTGAAAGGCCTGCGGATGCTGAGGAATGGATGGAGGTGATGGGTATTGGTTCTAGCCAGGCTAGCCGCGTAGACTTCTTCTCATAAGACTCTACTAGACCCCCACAATGGACCTCTCCTCAATCTCAGAACTCCGACCGGACTAAAGGTGGTGCGGGCTCATCGCGGGAGCAGCAGCGACGAGATCAAGAGGGAGCAATTGCTACAGCAGGCGCTTTCCGAGATGATACCAATAAAATCTCCACAGACTCGGACGAGAGTACCATACATTCTGACTCTGAGCATAGTATCACCCTCTTCCCCTCCATCACGCCTGGTACAACCGGTGATATGCTTGACAACTGACCATGGATGCTGGGCACATGGAGACTGCGGAAAGCACAGTGACTTTGCAGTTCATCGATGAGATGGAATCCACGCTCCTGGAACTGTTATATCCTTTTATTAAGTTGATTTCTTTGCCTTTTATTACCTTGCTATGACTGGTATAGTACTGTAGAAGGTGCAAATTGTACGTTTTATAGATAAAGGCTACTCCTTCTAGTATGTTACAAATGAGTGGTCCTTCTCTCTTGGTTTGGTATGAAGGGGACTCTGAGTGTGCCCTACAAAGGTCTGTCAATGGCGGGCAGGCACAAACCCCCCAGGGACACTGAATGCACTCCCCCCGGGATGGGGATCCGTAGAGCCGTCGAGCTGTAGACCCTATGATAAGCATGGCCGCGTCTGGGGTTAGCCACCTCCCTGTTAGCGTAAGCACCGTTATCTGTTTCGTGTTATTTGTACACTATTGTTGGGCACAGAAGGTTTTAAATGGTGCGCCACAGTTCGTTGGGGTTTTTGGGATGGGGAACTCCTGGTCGGGCTTAGTATACATATTCCGCATTTGCGGAAATCTTTATCACCCACACAGACATGCCCGGGAAAGCTAGTACCACGGGGATGTACAACTTTGTCACGTGGAACGTACGCGGGTTGGGAGCCATCCAAAAAAGGCACCATATTCATGCGTACCTTCTCCGACGTCAGACACAGGTGGCATTCCTCTAAGAGTCTCATCTTACTGATTCTGATGCTCAAAAAATGCGCAAAAAATGGAGAGGTCACATTTATTCGACCAATTACTCCGCCTTTGCTAGGGGGGGCGACCATCTGGATACGCCATGGGGTCCCATTCCTTGAGCTGGACAGAAGGGTCGATGATCAGGGCAGGTATGTTTTGGTGAAAGGCACGCTAGATAGCTCCATAGTAGTCCTGGGCTGCATCTATGCCCCGAACTTTGATCAGGATCAGTTTCTGCGTAGATTCGGTACAGCACTGACAGACTGGGATGGCATACCATGGATATTGGGTGGAGACTTGAATGCGGTCCTGAACACAGCCTTAGATAGATCACATCACCCCCTTCAGGGCACAAATGCTGGTAAACTGGCTGACTTCTTCACTACGTGGACAGAAGGGTGGACACTCTCAGACGCATGAAGACACCTACACCCGACCTATAAAGAATATTCCTTCTATTCCTCTGTACACAGTCTGCACACTAGCATTGATAGGTTCCTTTGCTCTAGAACCATCATTGATAGGACTCATCAGTCCACTTCTTTAGCAAAAACATTCTCTGACCATAACCCACTAGAGCTCACGATTAGCTGGGGTCTAGTACCCACCCCCGTTCCTACCTGGAGACTGAACCCACAGCTGCTAGAGGACAGCCCATTCCTTACGACCCTCTCTAACTGTCTCACTAATTATCTGACCGAAAATTGGAACACAGCCTCCTCCAATCTGATTGACTGGGATGCCCTGAAAGTGGTGGTAAGAGGGGCATCAATTGGTCAGACAGTCGGGCCAGGCAGGAGACACGTCAACGATTGCAAACTATAGAACAACGCTTAAACACACTGGAATGGGAAGCGATAGCCGACCCAAACAAGCGGGGAGCATTACAGGATGCCCACATAGCACATGCAGAAACATTGGAAACATTGCGGACCATAGACCACAGTGCATTCCTCCAACAAAAACACTCTGACGCTGATAGATCAGGTGCACTGTTGGCCCGTATAGTTAGAGACAGGTGGACCCACCTATCATAACCAGAATCCGCACCCATGCAGGTCATGTAGTCCACACACAAAATGAGAATAATAAGGCCTTTTATGAACATCTGACAATGCTGTATGAGCCCCCCGCTCCGATAGACGGTTGTTCTGTAGCAGCATCTTTACAGGACCTCCCCTTTCCGGTGGTCTCTGATGCAGTAAAACAGGACATTGATGGCCCTATTACTCAAAATGAAATCTGTGCTGCTATTAAAGGGTTAAATCGTAACAAAACCCCTGGGATTGATGGGCTCCCGGTGGAGTTTTAGCATACCTACTCGGAGACCTTGGTTCCCACCTTGGAGTCTGTCTATAGGGTAGCCTTTGAGACCGGTCATCTGCCAGAATCCACTATGCAAGTTTTGGTCACATCGATAACAAAGCCAGGCCGGGATACCCTAGAGCTCTCTAATTACAGACCCCTCTCCTTACTGTCTACTGAATACAAAATTTCAAGTAAGGCCCTCGCTAATCGTAAATAACCCCACCTCAATGTGCTAATACACAGGGACCAATGCGGGTTCTTACCAGCTCGCAGTACTTCATTGAACATGAGACGATTACACGCTGTAATGCAGGCCAGCCCTCGTGACTATCAAGCAGCGGGATGCATAGCACTAGACCTTAAACAGGCCTTTTACTCTTTATCTTTGGATTTTATGTTTATGACGTTGCAATGCTTTGGATTCCCAGACGAATTCCTAAAATGGGTCCATCTATTATATAAGTCCCCCACGGCAAGGGCACGCACTGGCCGCTACATCTCGGGCCCATATAATATCCATAGAGGCACTAGACAGGGATGCCCGCTTTCCCCCTTATTATTTGTGCTAGCATTGGAACCACTAGTGATAGCCCTTAGAAGGTCAGCAGCTCAGCTCGGAATTCCTGTTGCTGAGACTCACCATCTAATATCAATCTATGCTGATTACATACTGTTATATCTACGGGATCTGACTGCAGACAATGCCCCTCTCCCCGACAATAAGCCACTTTCGAACGACTGTCGGGACTGGCCATAAACCCCGAAAAATCGATCACTTATTTTTTCCGGGATTCGCATCATCCACCTCACTTACAGTTTGGTAATTATACAATACCGGTATCCCCCACAACCTTCAAATATCTGGGCATACAAGTATATAGAACACAGATAGACCAGATTGAGGCTAATATAGTCCGAGCTATAACGGCCCTCTGCGCCAGGGTGGCCTTTTGGTCCTCGCTACCACTCTCGGTGATGGGCAGAATAGTCATCGCGAAAATGGTGTTGCTGCCCCGCCTATTATATTATTTTGTAAATATACCTGTGGTTCTTTCCCAGTCCATTTTTAATACATTGAATGCTATGCTGGTTACACTCATTTGGGGAGCTGGGCGATGTCGGGTAAGTCTTCGAAAACTCCAACTAGAGACACGCAATGGAGGCTTGGGAGTCCCTGACTTCCGAAGCTACTACTACGCCAGCTAGCTCAAATGGCTGTCATACTGGACGGCAGGGAGAAATCTACAGGAGATTGGGTTCACACCACAGAGAATTGATAGAGGCGATTTGCACTCCTTACTATTGCCAAAAACAAGAATTCCTCCAGACTGCCCATCCCTGTTGAGAACCGCCCTGCAATGTTGGAAGAAGGCCCTAGTATACACCAACACAGTGATCCCTTACGCCACAAATATCCCCCTTCTCGGAATTCCTACACCACAGGGTAGATTATCGAAAACAAGGATGCAGGACTGGACAGATGCTGGGGTGGAGGACATAGGCGCCTTCTTTGGAGATGGCGCCCTACTAGATCAGGACTCCTTTACACAGGCTACGGGGGCACCGACACGCCTATTCCTATTGCAGGCCAACATGACACACTACATACAAAAGAGATCTCTGGTAGTAATGTGATAATGGGGCGCACATCCACAAGATGTATAATCAGATCAGGTCACCTTGTAATGTTGACAGTGGTATTTACAGTAAAGGCATTTGGTTCAAGAGTGGTGCCACTCGGGATACAAAACACCCTACTACCTGGATGTTTACAATACTCAGGTTTCTGCAAATCATTGACCATGAGAGACAATATAACTATACTAGTATCCCGGCACTCGTATGGTTTTGTTAGATAATTGTCATTAATTCAGACAACTAAAAGATAATTCACAATAGTCACAATAACACTTGCCACAGAGATAGGTTGTTCAAAAAGCAGTGTATATTTGTTTTCAAAACAGATATTTACAAGGATTCAAAAATGGACTGTTGACTTTACTTTCTTTATACATCAAAGTAGGATCAAAATGAGGAGATATTATTTCAGAATTATGCAACATTCGTTATCATAGACTTGTATCTGATGTCCTCATTATCTTGACCCGACATCCGATACGTGTTTCGTCACGACAAGTGACTTTCTCAGGCTTATACTTATTCGTTCAAAAGAGGGAGGGGGACGCACATAAATGTTACCAATGTTCCCATATGTATACGCGATTGTCCCAAAGATCCGTGCTCTGAGAGAAGTAGGTAATAGAATTATGAATATATACGAAGGAGATATTTTGGAAGGGCTAATTTTGTACACTCTCCCGTATTTCGAGATCAATTTTGTCAATCAGTGGGTAGCTCCTATCCGGGCTTTCCAATCTTGGTATTGTTATTTGCAGTGAGTACGCCACCACTAATATTCTGTATACTTTGACAAAGACTGAAGCCTCCCACTCGTACCACGATCCTAAGTATGTCTAACAAATTTCTTGAGGTAAGTAGCGTTATTTTTCACCATGGAAGGAGCCAAGGACGATACGCTGCCATTCCCAATATTTCGATGTATAGAGAGGCCTATCATAGCCAAGATTGAACACGCTACGCTCTCTCCACTCCCTCAAAAAGACGTATTTGGGAGGGCCTAGCATAACAAGTTATCTTCATTAGAAGAAAAATGACTCTACTTACCTCAAGAAATTTGTTATTTATGTTTATTGCTCCTTGTTATATCTCTATTCTGCAGCACTCATAGAAAGAGGAAAATGCTTCTGAGGATTGTGTTTTTGCAGGTATGTGCCCCTTCCTGCACAAAAGCAATCCTGACTGAACACAGCACCATTGTACCATGGTGCGTGGGTGCCTGCATTGGCTCTTGGCAGTCACAAGTGCACCAGTGTAGAGAGAGAAAGAGTAAGAATACCCATGTGCTACTAATTATAACTCATTCCAGCTCCCTCCATTTGACGCAGCACAGGCAGCTATCTTGCTGAGTTGTGTTGTGCCAAACGATGAAAAATATTGTGGCCTTTAGATCTTGCCCATGTATACATTTTTGATTTGGGCAGTTCATTCCAGGGTCTCATTGCCATTCAGCATTTACTTGAAGATGCGTTCTACAAACGCTCCTCCCCTGGAAGTAGGTGCCACCTTCCACTGGTCCATTAGGGGTCAGCAAACCATACTTTTCCCTAGATGGTGGCTTGCAATAGTGGCTATGATCCTCTAGGGGCAATACTTGCCTGTTTCATCTTTTTGATCCATTGGATAGTGAGAGTTCAACAATAGTCTGTTAGCAGCCAGGCCAGCTCTATTTCATTTCTTGTCCACTAGATGCCAACCAAGAAGAAGCTAACAAAAGCGCTGCATTTCTCTCACCCACTGGGTGCTTCCCTAGAACTTCTCTTCAGGAACAACAGGCTCAGCTGGCTTTCTAGGGGCACTCCAGGAGATGAGCCAGATTGGTAATGCAGAGAGCCCATGCACTGAGTAGGAGAACACATACCTGACATGTTTGCTTCTTAGAAATTTAGAAATAACTGAAACGCGATGGGCTGCATATTATTTTGAGTTGGATTGTGTTGTCTTGGTGCGCTTTATGGGCTAATGAAAAGGGCAATATGTTCCCCTTTTTACTTTTCAACAAGTAATAGACTGATGAACTGTGTATTCTGCCAAGTGTAATTAAGTGAGTCAAGCTGCTTTGTAATGACGCCAAAGGACGGTCACCGTGACTTGGAAAGTTTCTGACCCTACGGTTTTATGTTGTATTGAGCAGATGTAGGGAATCTGTGAAGTCTCTCCCCTGCATATCACACCACGCACATTCACATTCTGTGTAGCAAGAGAATAACAAGTCTTTTAATACCAAATACACATCCTGGGAGCATTTGATGAAGTTCAGTTTTGGATGGGTAGCAGAAAACCTAATGTTTGCAAGAATATGGTTGGTGGGTTCGCGCATGCAAACAAGGGTGCATAGTCACTGACCAAAATTTGTCGCCTTCTTATTGAGAGAACTGAGCTCTGGCAAAGTGGCATGGAATATCAACGGATTAAATATATATCAGAACTTTGACTGTTAGTTTTTGACCTACCATAATTTCGATACACTAATTTCGATCTACCAACATGCCACCTCCCACAATTTCCTAGTACTATGTCCACAACTTCGACTCTATAACTTTGACTGTCGATGTTACTTTTAATTTATCTTGACTTGTTATTTTGGATCTGAACAGCCTTTACTGCTGGTAAACAGGCATTGTGACGGAAGGTGCCCCTTTCTGCACAAACACATTCTTGCTGTAATGCCAATTAAATCACAGTGGGGGCTGACTGACAAAGTTACATACATGTGCATATTTACTCACATGTAGATCTCATACACCAAAATGCAACTCTCCACTTTTTCTATTCACCATACTTTTAGGTGCAGGCTTACATGTATCCACCTCCTCATTTGCGGAGTGTGAGAGCCTCCGACCACAAAGTTTTTGAGTGTAATATCACCTCTAGTAACTTTTCATCTGTTGGTGAACATCTCTGATACAGAGGTGGGGATCTCCTTATGTAAATTATACTAGAAGTATTACAGATATATATTTAGTTACAAAAATTAATTAAAACAGCCGGGCACAGACTCCACTATTCATAAGTGCTAGTTTATTGTAGTGATTTCACCATGTCCACTGCTCCCGCCAATCCATAGCAAACACTGCTTCGCTTCATGGTTAAACTTATCCCGGTTCAACCCTCCAAACCCAAGATCTGGAAAAGGGACTTGAAGAAGCTTAACCCCAACTCCTTGCCTTCTCACAGCTGCAGCCTCCTCCTTCCCCCTACCGGCGTCTCTGACGTGCAATCTCTGACCGACCTATACCTCAACTCTCTGACCTCAATAATCAATGAAGCCGCCCCACTGCAACTGAAGAGAGCCTCCACTCAGATCTCGAACCCATGGTATGACGGCAGACTCAATGAAGACAGGCGTGCCATGCGAATGGCAGAGCGCACCTGGAGATCAGATCCCTCAGCACTGCACCTTAGAACGCTCAAGAAAAAGAGGAACGCCTACTTCAGGAAAATCAAGCGCTCGAAAACAGACTTCTTCAGCCTCCAGCTCGACCAAGCAAAAAATCGACCAAGAAAACTGTTTGAACTAGTCAAAACTCAAACTAAGGAACAACCTCTACAATCAAACAGCACAACAAGTAATATACTTTCCTGTGAAGACTTTTCTGCTTTCTTTAAGAAAAAAACTGATAATATAAAAAGAGAACTCCTCAACGATGTAAGCCGATACTCCAGCCACATCAGCAGAACTACCACTCAACCTAAAAATAACGCAGCATGGTCGTCCTTCGACACCTACTCAGAAGAATCAATTAACAAATTGCTCGGCACCTTGAAAACCTCTAATCACCTCACAGACCCCTTACCTGCTAATGCTGTAAAAGACTTCACCCCCCTGCTCCTCCCACTCTGGACTAAAATCATTAACAGTTCCCTGCAACAAGGACTCATCCCGACTCCCTCAAGATAGGGCAAGTCACGCCTATACTCAAGAAACCTACAGCTGACCCGGCCGACCTAAACAATTACCGCCCTATCACCAATATCCCCACCCTGGCCAAACTGCTGGAAAAATGCGTACAACTCCAACTGACAAAACACATTGATCAGTTTGACCTCCTCAACCCTCATCAATCAGGCTTCCGAGCAAGGCACAGTACGGAAACGGCTATGACGCACATAATTGATGACGCCCTCCAAATCCTTGATCACAATGACTCCTGCCTCCTCATCCTACTTGATCTCTCCTCAGTATTTGACACCGTCAAACATGAGAACCTACTTGAGCTGTTAAACACCAGAATGGGTCTATCTGGGACTGTCCTCAAATGGTTCACTTCCTTCTTACATAACCGGTCTCAGAAGTTCAAGATCAACAACGTGTTGTCCTTATCTGTACCTGTAACATTAGGTGTCCCACAAGGATCCTCCCTATCCCCACCTTTGTTCAACCTAGTCATGGAACCACTCACCACCTTGCTTCAAGCATCTAATGTACACTTTCACTTGTACGCTGATGACACTCAACTCTACCTCAAACTAGAATCCCCGGAAGACATCAAACTTCTGAACTCCACGCTCAGAAACACCCAATTATGGTTGGCCGATAATCACCTCAAAATTAATGCGCAGAAAACTGAGTTCCTTCTGATCTCTTCTCCCGCGAAAATCTCCACCACCCAATCCTGGCTCAAGCACCTAACCGCACTCAATATCCAACTCACCATTGTGGACTCAGCAAAATCCTTAGGCATCACACTGGACGCCAATCTCAACATGCAGCAGCATATCAGCAAAGCAACTAAAGGAGCTAATTTCCAAATCAACACTTTGAGGCAACTTAAACCCTTCTTCCCTGCTAAGGACTTCCAAACTGCAGTACAAGCCCTAGTCATCCCACGCATAGACTACGGAATTGTGGCTCTCAGCGGACTCTCCCTATCTACAAACGCACCACTAAGAGCATCCTTGAACGCTGTTGCGAGACTGATCACTGGATCAAGAAAACATTTGCATATTTCCCCGGACTTAAGATCCCTGAACTGGCTGCCTTTCGAAGCCAGAATACAGTTGAAAATTGCCTGCATGACACACATGGCTGTACACCACAGGTCACCCAACTACCTCACCCAAAAGCTGACCGTATCAGGAGGTTCGAGAACCAATAGAAGCTCAAAAAATCTCCTCCTGAAACCTCGAAGATTCCGGAAGGAAAAAACTTACAAACGCTCCTTCTCAGGAATGGCACCTAGGATCTGGAATGCACTCCCGCCCGAAACGAGGCTGATCTCCTCCACTGCATTTTTTAAGAAAGAAGTAAAAGCCATACTAATGGCTAAATTCACCTGAACTCTATTTTTGTCCGAGTTAAGACTTTACACCGACTCTGTATTAGCTGTTTATTTGATTATCTACATGTATTATGCTTTTATTTGATTGCGATCTTATTTTGTTACTCACGTACTACCTATTATCATTATTGTAACAAAAGTCTGCTTAATCACCCTCTTGTTTCCCTTACCCCTCCTCTCTGTAAAGCGCTCTGATATCTGCAAAGATCTTGTTCGCGCTACATAAAACTTTGAAAATAAATAAAAATAAATGGAAGCGAGAGCAGTGAAAACACTCTTGCTTCCATGAAGCGGAGCAGAATTGCTTTTGTGCAGAGCTGTCCCTCTGCCCAAAAGCAATGCCGGCTCTCGCAGGAGGTGGGGAGCCAGCAGGGACCGCTGAGGCTTTGAGGCTCTTCCTGCTGTCCCGACAAGAGGCAATGCCCCAGGTGATGGTGTCCCCAAGGCAATATCGGCCCAGGGAGGGGGGGCCATGCTGGCACCCATACCTATTTTTTAAAAAACAGTACAAAGGCCTGACCCCGGGAGATGGGGTCGCCTGGGCCGAAATAGGCCTGGGGAGGGGCGGCATGGCAAGTAGCCAAAGATGGCGGTTACATAATGCGACGAGCTCCCGGGGCAATAATCCGCCCAATAGGAAGCTCTGTGGAACCGCACCGGAGCAAAGTCTCTCACCTGTGTGCTCCCTGGAGGCGAGCTCGCCCAGTGGCGGAGTGGTGAAGTATATAAAAATGATGAACCATCGATCATGCATGCAAGGTTGAGGTCTGGTCTGACTCTGCTCCGGACAGTGACGCCCGTCATCGCTGCAGGAGGAGAGGGGCTGACTGGGTTCCTGCGGACCAGTGAGGAGGCGCAAGTACGGATGAGTTGCGGTAGCCTCTGCGCTGTTACTTGGAGGATTGCTGCTGCTTTTCAAGCGCCAAGTGCCACATACCTGCATTTCACCGGCGCCTTAACCCGCCCGCCTCCCGCTCCTAAACCAGCTCCAGAAGACGTCGAGCGGAGCGCGGTGCTGGGCGAAGGAGACTACAACTCCCAGCAGCCCTAGCGGCACCGGCCGCGTCAGTTTCGCGCCAGGAGGCGCAGAAAAGCGGAGTCACCCCGGTCGAGGGGGTAGCCTCTGCGCTGCTACTTGGAGGATTGCTGCTGCTTTTCAAGCGCCAAGTGCCACATACCTGCATTTCACCGGCGCCTTAACCCGCCCGCCTCCCGCTCCTAAACCAGCTCCAGAAGACGTCGAGCGGAGCGCGGTGCTGGGCGAAGGAGACTACAACTCCCAGCAGCCCTAGCGGCACCGGCCGCGTCAGTTTCGCGCCAGGAGGCGCAGAAAAGCGGAGTCACCCCGGTCGAGGGGGTAGCCTCTGCGCTGCTACTTGGAGGATTGCTGCTGCTTTTCAAGCGCCAAGTGCCACATACCTGCATTTCACCGGCGCCTTAACCCGCCCGCCTCCCGCTCCTAAACCAGCTCCAGAAGACGTCGAGCGGAGCGCGGTGCTGGGCGAAGGAGACTACAACTCCCAGCAGCCCTAGCGGCACCGGCCGCGTCAGTTTCGCGCCAGGAGGCGCAGAAAAGCGGAGTCACCCCCGTCTCGCGGGACGCGAGCGGGACGCCGGGCTAAGCCCGGGCAAAGGGCGGGCCCTCTGTGGCCCTCAGTGACCGAGGTAGGCCGGGCTGGGCCCGGTCTCTTATATTTCATTTTATCTTGTTATCACCTCTTTGAACTTGTGTCCACTTGAGTAGGTGGGTGAGTTGATTCAAGTACTGTTATAGCTATACTGCATCCTGGTCCTACTTGGCCCGACAGGGGCTGACGTTATTCCAGACTTTTATCCGTTTTATATTTCTACATTTCTTTTTTTAAACTCATCACTGTGGAAAATGTCTAAAATTCTACGATCAGGAAGGGTAGTGGGAGAAAAACCTGGCCGAAAATTAACTACCACCCGCACAAGAAACAAATCAGTAAACAACCCACCGTTGAAAGGCCAATGTCAGTTATCTGAACTCTGGGATCTATCTGGTATAAAAAAATCTAAATGTGCGACTCTAGAAAAACCAGATACTAAAGCCCTGGAATTACATTTACCAGCTACTATAGATCCCCAACCACCCCAGGTACAGCAGGGGGCCCCCCAAACTATGGTAGGGGGGTCTCCCTTTCGGGACCCCACAGACGGGAAGCTGATGATTGTAAGTGATCCAGTGCACATACCATCGATCCCTCAGTCACCCATGAATGACAGGCCGGGGGATGACCTGTCTGCACTATCCATTGATTTGGAACTATGGGGACGCTACGTAAGCCCTGCTAAAGTGGAATCTCTGGAGCAGTTTAAAGTTCCGGGGGGTGCCACCCCTTCTGGGTTAATGCTGTATAGTAGCACCCCTTCGTTAAACAGACATGAAATATCTGACTTGTTAAACTCCTCCAAGAGCCCCGACCTTAATCTCCTGGATAATATTTGCACTGCGGAAGCGCGAGAAAAGCCGATCTCTGAGTCCATGATCGCGCTGGAACAACTTCTTGCTTCAATTTTATTGCTTCTAGGGAAATTCGTAGGCAGCTCGGACTGTATTCTTGAATCAGTTACTCAAATTTTAAAGACATTGCTGCAGAAATCGCCGGATATGAGTAAGGCCTCTCCCCCCAAGTCTGAACAATCTGTATCTGAGGGGAAATCCAGAGATACTAGAAGGGAACTAGATAGGAACAATGAAGTGCCCTCTATGGACCCTCATAGGGAGGTGCCCCGTACTGCAGCATCTAACTGTATCAAAAATATAGTCCTTGAGATAGAGGAGGAGGATAAAGCTTTGCCCGGCCCCATAACGGTCCAGGAGTTATTTCCTATCTTTGTACCTGAGTGCGGAAAAGAACCCCTGGCCGACAAACCTGAGGTCAATGAAGAAAATTGAAAATATGGCAAACAAAAAATTACCAAAGCCAGCAAGAGGAAACCAATACGAAAATACAGAAAGAAGAAGCAGCGGAGGATTATTTTCCAAAAGTGCACAGAGGCAAGGGAGAATGATATAAGGAATGGGGAATCCTTATCTACTTCCTTAAAAGTGGACATGGATGTGAACTTAACCGCTCTGACCTCTGTGGAGGAGGAAAATGAACAATGTAGCCTGCTTACCCAGGAAGATTCACCGCAAATAGGGGGCTCTCTCCCATGCTCTACTTCACGGAGTGCACTAGGAGGACCAATTTCTTATCCATCTGGGACTTTAAATCCTTTGGCCCCCCCCCTTTGTGGTTACACTTGATTCTGAAAATTCTTGTCCTCTGGCCCGTCCTGTAAATATTTTAAAGGCCCCTGTGGATGTGCGTGTATTAGATTTTGTTCCATTATTTGATACTGACCTTTTGTTAAATAGAGCTTGGCTTCTCAAGCGTTTCAGTGAGGTTGAAAGTCTCTATCATATTCAGTCTAGAGACATAGAATTGGTGTCTCTGTTGGGTGGAAGTCGGGTTTTGAGTATACGGGTGAAATTTTATTCCCCTATCATAACAAACTTGATATTAGAACAAGCTGAGAATTTTCAGCGTTTAGGTATTGATATTCTCCCTATCTCCAACCCAGGTAAGCCAAACTCTTTAGGTAAGCAGGGGTTGGGGGGTGGTGAGCAAAACGGGGTAACCTCTCCCCTGAGAGACCTGAAAATTTGGGTTTCCAGGGGAAAACGCTCAGTGTCGCACGTGAAGCCACTTCCACTAATTGAGAATTCCTCACTCATAGATGATAATAACCGGTGGAATTGGCTCCATAGTGCATTATCAACAAAAACGAAGGATAACCCCAAATTGTTTCACCATCTTTAACCCAGCATTAAATATAATCTCCTGGAATGCGGCCGGATTCCACAGCAGCCCGGAGAAACTTGCTTTTTTATCTACTCTGGAGGCTGATATATTGTGCATTCAGGAAACATGGTGCATTGATAGGTTAACTCCTTTAAAAGATTTTTATGTTCTGGAAGTTCCGGCTGCGCCCTCTAAGAAAGGGCATGCTAGGGGGGGGATCGCCTGCTTATTGTCAAATAAATTTCAATGGAAATTCTCCCATTATATTGATTCCAGTAGACTTTTCCACACAATAACACTAGAAAATTTGTTCCATGATGATATAAAATATTCCATGGTAATTTTTAATGTGTATATACCGCCAGAGGAGTGTTTTAATGATAATTTGCAGCGGCTTCTCCAGTATATGGAACAGATAAAAAATTCCCCTCCTTTTCCTGTAATTTTGCTTATAGGTGATTTGAATTGTAAAATTTCAAACGCTAGTCTAAAACTTTTCAGGAATAAAGTTAAGGAGGAGGTACATTGTATCCCCCAGACGCTTTTTCCGGAAAACTTGATAACAAATAAAAGAGGGAAGATTCTGTTAAAAGAACTAGCGATCGGGGATGGTATCATCTTAAATGGAAGATTTCCATCTGACGTCCCCGCTAATTATACTCACAAATCCCCCTTTGGGTCATCAATTTTGGACTATGCTATCGCCGACTATGGCCTGTTTCCCCAGATTCTTGACCTAAAGATTATACCCACTACTCTGAGCGACCATAGTATATTGTTATTAACAGTGTCTTTAAACTCTTTGAATACAGCGTCTTGGTCGCTAAATGGCAAGGAGGCTACCTTCCATACCACATCTGGAAGGTGCTTCTGGAATAGTGCTGCCATTAATGGGGTGCAGGACCTATTGACCGATACCCTTAGGGTAATAAATGAGTGGAACGGCAGTGAATTAGTTTGTTTTGAGGAATTTATGCGAAAGATTTTATTGAACGCTAATAAAACTGTCCCCCCTAGGAAAGGAGAGGTAGTCCCTATGACACTGCGTAATCTGAATAGGGAATTAAATAAACTAATCCGCGAACAGTATGTTGAAAGGGTCCTGGAACGTGGGAAAGATATCGCTAGGTTAAGAAGAAAGAGAAGCAGACTCAAGCTCAAAATTAAAAGGGATAGGGAGGATGAAATATGGATTAAACTGAGGGAATCTGCTGCACATGGGAACATTAAAGACTTTTGGGCAATAATCGGGAAAGGATGTGGTACACGCCATTCCCCTATTCCCATTCCTATCCCAGAAGATCTATGGTCCTCTCATATCCGAGAACTATATGCAGGGAACGGGACCATAGGCATGGATAACTTCATGTATGCTGCCCCTGATGACCTGGTTTTCTTTCCCTCTGAGAAAGAAATCGAGACGGCTATAAAAAATATGCGACCCTCTGGGGCCATGGGACCGGATGAGCTTCCGATGACGGTCCTTAAACAAGATCCCTTAAGCTGGAGCAAAATCTTGTACCCCTTGTTTAGGGCGTGCCATCTTTCCAAATGTGTTCCTGCTTCCTGGAGAGGAAGCATTTTGGTCCCTATCTTTAAAAAGGGTACAAGGGACAGCCCCAGTAATTATCGCTTGATTGCGCTCCTCGACTCCATCGGAAAGGTCTTTGCGAAATGTCTCCTCAGTTCTCTTTCTGATTGGGTCGAGGAGCGCAACATTTTGCCGTTGGAACAGACTGGTTTCCGAAGGGAGCATGGCACGCTGGACAACCTGACTGCCCTTCAGGTGATTACAGATAAATATGTCCAGGTGAGAGGGGGAGTTGTATACGCCGCCTTCATTGATTTCTCCACAGCGTTCGATAAAGTAGATCGTGGAACGCTGTGGAGAAAATTGGCGACGCTGGGTGCCCCTACTCCCCTGTTGGAATTGGTGCGGGCTCTGCACACTGAGACCTGGTGCAGGGTCTTAATGGGGGGCGAAAGGGGACTGTCGGCCAAAATACCATCTCAGAATGGCCTTAAACAAGGCTGCTTATTGGCACCCCTTTTGTTTTCCCTATATACAACTGACCTCCCTGCTGCTGTGTCTGCCAGTGAGGGGATTGCACCGTTGATAGGAGGGGCGCCAATATCCTGCCTGATGTATGCCGACGATGTGTTGTTGCTCGACTTGACCCCCACGGGTCTGGCAAACCGGCTACAGGCCCTTCAGGACTTTGCTGGGGAGCATCACATGAAGATCAATATTAATAAAAGTAAAGTGATGTGTATAGCTGGTAAAAAGAAGTGCCGCTCGACAAATTTTGGTTGGGCTATTGGAGGGCATAGATTGGAGGTCGTAACTTGCTATACCTTTTTAGGGAAAATATTCTCGGCCAATATGAGCGAGAAACTCCATATAGAGCACTGCTCTCGCAAAGCTCTTGCCCATGGCAATGGGTTAAAGTCCCTATACCTGGCAACGGGGAAAAGACACTTTGCTAGCCTTCTAGAAGTATATAGAGCTAAAATCCCCGCAACAATCTTGTACGGTATAGAAATAATAGAGATAAAATATTGGGACTTTTGCCACAAGACTGAGGGAAAACTCCTAAGATCCCTCTCGACTCTTAACAATGCCTGCCCACTGGCTGCCTGCAGGCTGGACTTTGGACTCAGGAGTGCCTGGGTTCAGGGGCTGTGCGCCCTAATAAGGTGGGTGGCCAGTTTGGCCAGAGCGAGAGAAGGTACCTTGCGAGTTTTACTCAAAAATGAACTATTGGGCAATTTTAAGGAGTTCTCTAAACTCGTAAGTAATTTCAGAAGGGCTGTGAAAATCCTTAAACTGGATGAAAGTGCTCTTTTCTCCTACTCTCCCACGCAGTTAAAGCATGTCCTTAAGGAGGCTTTGTGGGAGTTTTGTTTTCTTTCTGACAAAAAAACAGTTGGAGATAAAAGGAACGTGGAGCCGCTCATCTCCTCCTATAGGCTGAAACACCCTCAACCCTATGCCCTATGGAATTTACCACATGGGATACGTAGGTTTTGGTTTTTATTACGTTATGATTTAATCCCTCTTAATGTATTGCTGTCCAAATGGCATGGCACTTCTGCTTTGTGCAATTTATGTAAATTGAATAACCAGGACTGTATGCATGTACTACTGATTTGTCCTATGTTACGTAATTTGCGCAACCGATGGCTTAAAGTAATTTGTCTCCGCCTCAGCATTGTCACTTTAAAAGATTTTCTTTATGCACTTTATTGCCCTCCAAATGAAATGTTCTGTGCTTATGTTTTTAACTTTTTTAAAGGATTTTTAGCTATTTATTAATTTCTCTGGAAAACTGTGTCTGCCCGGCCTTGTTGGACTGATGGTTTGCAGTATAGCTATTGCGGTTCGAATATTGTGTTTTTAAATTCTTGTACCTTCTGTGATTGTGTTGCTTTGTATTGCATATGCTTATGTGGCCCTCTTTGAGAGCCAAAACATAATAAATAAATTTGAAAATTTGCGGCCACGATGGTTGGCGGTACCTGATGGTCAGCCTGCCGATGGTAGTGACTGTCGGAGCACTGGGGAAAGGCCTATAGACGCGAGGCCCAGAACAACGTCCTCGGCCAACAGGAAACAAAGTCCATACCGGCACAAGGGCTCACTGCATCGGCTGCTCCCTCTGGAGTGCAGGTTAGTGTCAGCCCCCATTGACTTTTGGGGCCTGCACATGCCCTCTGAGTGAAGCGGCCTCACCGGCGTCTCCTACCCGGCCTCACCGGCGTCTCCTACCCCTTGATGGAAAGCGGGGGATGGGATCCGTTTACTGGCGTTCACTGCCAAAGTGATTGGGGTTGTCCATTCGGGAGAGCAGGTTGGTGCTAGCTGGACCAGTTCCAACTCCCTCCATTGTTTTGTGGAGACTGCACAGGGCCTCACTTACCACACAACTTCCAGTGACGTTTCACCCGTGATCCTGATTTACTCCTGCAAGCTGTCTGTGATAATGGTCCTCTAATTATAAACAGTATTAAAGTCTCGATATTCACTGATTATACTCTGGCAGTACAACGTAAACGCTCTTCATTCTAAGATATCAAAACTTGCATCCGTGCTCTAGCCTCACTTTCTCGCTCCTCTTTCCGGCCCAATAGAAAATCCTCCACAATCAGCGCTCTCATTTCTTTGAAACACCGGAAAGTGCAAGGGATTGTATGGAAAGGCACTTCCCTGACGCTGCTGAAAGCTATCATCGCAAGCAGTCAAAGCCGAAATCCCAAAGACCCCCACGTAGGCGCAGAAGAGGTCTAACCACTCAAGGCAGCCTATGCGGGGCTCCATCCGCTAAGATGATCTTGAAGGGCAGACAGAAGGCTCTACACTTGGCATCAACTTTGCGGTCCACCTGCCTGCTTATTAGCTCCAGTCCCTCACAAGAGGCAACATCAGACTCAGACTTTGAGTTGAGCGTTGCTCTGTTCCCCTCTGTATCCACACAGATAAGCAAAGATTCTGATCTGAGAATTTGTGAGATTTCCCCCTCTTTTGAGTCCTCTTTCCACGTGTGGGGGATAGATGGGGGGATGGCAGCACCTATGGATCTTTCACAATGGAACTGTACAGTAAATAATTTGAGTAAACTTGTTTAGGCTGATGCTACTTAGAACCTACACATATTTTTTGTCTACTTCGATCCTTCCCCCCTATACAGGATGTCATTAGATTTCAAACAAGGGGATATTATAGAATGCTATTATATCATTACCCCGTGGTCCAGTCAAAGCTGTATAGCACCGCCAATTGGAAGAAATCCACACATTCCTCGATATCTGATTGGTCTCTTTGCTACCCCTCAAGTGATGGCACTTGTTACCTCACAGTAAAGGGGTCCCCTTTACAGTAATAGAAACCAAGATTGATGACCAAGGCAGATATGTGCTGCTAAATGACACATTAGCTGGGAAACGGATATTGTTAGGCTCTGTATATGCGCCTAACTCTGATCACAAGGTTTTTCCGTCCCGCCTTTCGGTCGCCCTGGCAGGCTGGGAACAGTATTCCTGGGTGATAGGTGGCTATTTCAAGGCGGTCCTTGATATAGGTTTATACCGCCCACCCCCCACTCTCAGGTACAGCAATAATATACCAGGCCAGGGTCCTACACCAGTGGGTAACAGGGTGGAATCTTGAGGAAGTCTGGTGAGTCAAAAACAGTGGTGTGTGAGAATATTCCTTTTATTCACATCCCCATGGCATTTGCTCTCGCCTGGACAGATTTCTTTGCATACCTGCCCTGCTCCCAGCTGCGGCACATATCACCTATCTGGACAAGACTATCTCAGACCACAACCCACTTGAACTGACTCTTAATTGGGACCGTGTACCGCCCCCAATTCCAACATGGCAGTTGCAATCCCAGCTTTTAGAAGATTCCATATTCAGAAACACTACAGCTAATATAATCATCTCCTACTATACTGAAAATGCAAACAAGGCTTCTATGCCATCGATAGAATGGGAGGCTTTTAAGGTAATGATTCGTGGAGTCTCAATGAGTGCAGTGGTGGAAGCTAGGTGGGAGGTCTCCCAAGACATTACTGATGTAGAGTCAGAGTTGCAATCCTTGGAGGTGGCTGTCCAGTCTAGTGCACCAGAGGGAGGGAAGCTCCGAGAGGCCAGGGTGAAATATGCAGAACTACTGGAGCATCTGCGTCTAATTGACTGGAATGCCTACACTGAATGCCTACACCCTGCGGGTGCATGCAGATGCTGACAGTTCTGGCACATTACTGGCTTTCATAATATGACCACAGCCTCCCCCACACCCATACTATCTGTCATCACCCCTAATCATGGTCTGGTATATATGCAACCCAAGGTCAATATGTCTTTTTATGATTATTACACACAACTATATGCTGTCCCACCCATTGCCCATTCTGAGTCAATAATCGATTTTCTAACAGCGGTACCCCTTCTTGTACTCACTGATACAGATGTTGAAGGCCTAGCAGCTCCGATTACACAAGTGTAGATCCATGGAGCCATCAAGGAACTTGTTCACAAGAAAATGCCGAGCTCAAACGGTCTTCCCTTGGAATTTTACTCCACTTTTGCATCAAAACTATTTTCAAAGTTGTTACAACTATACAAAACATCCCTGGATGAAGGAACCCTAGCCCCCAAGGCTAGGGTAGCAGTAGTGACCTTATTATTAAAACCTGATAAACCACCCAATGAACTCTCCTCCTATAGGCACTTATCCATCCTGAATACGGAATACAAGATGATTAGTAAAATACGGCCTCTTTTCTCCTTCCCTTGCTCCCTGAGCTGATACACACAGACCAAAGTGGCTTTATTCCCAGTCGAAACACTTCCTTAAATATACGCTGCCACTTCAGCTAATTGACACAGCTCGAGACCAATTCCTATACGTAGGCTGTCTGTCATTAGATATTCGGCAAGCCTACGACACTCTGGGCTGGAACTACATGCTTGCAGCATTGTGAAAATATGGAATTCCTCCTGAATATTGCCGCTGGGTAGAGTTACTCTATACAATGCCCACAGCTGGAGTAAAAACTGGTCACAACATCGCCTCTGCATACCAGATATCACGAGGGATGTGCCACGGGTGTCCCCTATCACCACTTCTGTTTGTACTGGCAATAGAGCCCCTTGCCCAACACTTACCCCAATCGATGAGAACTATTGGCACACCGGTAGGCCTGGTTACTCACTCTATGTCCCTGTAAGCTGATGATATGCTATTGTATCTCAGAGATCTACCATTGGACTTACATTCACTGGCCACACTTCTGGCCCGATTTGGCTCTGTCTCAGAACTAAAATTTAACGCCTCCAAATCAGGTGTATACTCCTTCTACAATTCTTACAATTTGACTGCTTTGCAATTTGGCTCAGTGCAACTTAGGGTAGAACTGGTCCCTTTTAGATACCTAGGCATCCAGAGCTGTAGAGTCACACACGATGCACTGGAAGGGAACCTAGTTCGCACAATCAACTCCCTAAAATCACTAGTGGCCTTCTCGGTTCAATTGCCATTCTCCACTACAGAACAACTGGCAGTGGCTAAGTGGTGATGTTCCCAAGATTATTATATCCTTTTGTCAACCTGCCAATAGTGGTCTCTGCCTGTGTATTTAAACTCTTACAGTCAATTGCATCAAAGCAAATACTGGTCGCAAATGGGCAGATTCTCAGAATCTGCCACTTTGCTCCCAGTATTTTTGCATTTGGGATGCATCATCCCAAATGCAAAAATCGCAATTTAAGGAATCTCTAAATTGAGATTCCTTAAATTGCGATTGCATTTAAGGAATCCCAAATTGAGATTCCTTAAATGCAATGCATGAAAGTAAAAAAAATAGCCAATTCGCTAATAGGAGTAGCAAATTATCATGAAGTTGAATTTCATGGTAATTTGCTAACATTTTGAAAAAAGCACTTTTGTGCATTTTTCAAAGTTTCATGTTGCGCATACACATGCCCTTAGGGCATGTGTGTGTGTGCAACATATGTGCAGAGATTGATTTCAGGGGTGCAACAGGGTGTCATTTTGACACCCTTGCACCCTTGAAATTGTATGAGCAATTTGCGAGTACCTACTAGTACTCGCAAATTGCTCATGCAATCTCCAATTCATTCCTATGGGCCTGTAGGCCCATAGGAATTAATGGGACAGCATTCCTTAATTGTGACTAGCAATTTGCGAGTAGCAATTAAGGAATGTTTATGAATCGCTATTTTAATAGAGATTCCTACATGCATAAGCTTTTGCTATTCCCAAATAGCGATTCTTAAAAATCGCTATTTAGGAATAGCAAAAGGCTACGTTGATGCATCTGCCAGTTAGACTCTTTATTGATAACCCTGATTTGAGGAATGTGCACTGTTGGATAAGACTCTCCAAACTACAGTTGCCTGCGACCAGAGGAGGTATGGGCCGGACCCGGACTTTAAAGCGTATTGTATAGCTTGGCAGCTACAGTGCTTAGCATACTGGCTAGCAGGTCATAATTTGTTCGAAATCGGATATACACTCACACAACTGCATCTAGGAACAGTTCAAGCTGTACTCTGCCCAGACTCAGCAAAATTGAGAGCAGGCCCCTTGCTTCTCCAGACAGCGATGAACTATTGGAAGGTAGCACTAAAGTACACTAACACGCCCACTCCAAATGCCCCGAAAATTCCACTTTGTGGACTACCTACACCACAGGGGATTTTAACGGCCCACAGACTGCACCCTGTGAGGATGCTGGAGTCACGACATTAGGATCCCTGTTTGCTTTCAGTACTCTAATGTCGCATGCAGATTTCATGCACACCCATGGAGCGCCCAATACATTATTTTTGCCCCATGCTTGCATACTACACTTTCTCCAATGACAGTGACTAGTGGAGAACCGAGACCCCCCCACATTTGAACTACTGCATGACCTACAAACAATGGGGCACGGGAGTCCTTTGGTTAAATGGCTGTAATGGGGCCTGAAGGAACACCTATCAGTCATGCTACTTCCTTTAAAGCAGAAATGGGAGAGTGATATAGCAAGAGTACTAACAGACAAAGAATGGGCATCTATTCTTGAATTCCCTAAACAGGACTCTTGCAATACCCGGTTCCAGTTTATACAGCTCTCACTCTTACACAAAGCATATTTAACGCAACATAGGGTACATGCAATGTTCCCCTCTGCCACCTCCGAGTGCCCCCGCTGCCGCATGCCCAATGCCGACTTGATCCACATGTTATGTCCCTCCCTGCTGGTGTTTTGGAGGAAAGTTACTGTAGGCCTATCACACTTATTGGAAAATCCCTCTTGGCTGTCCATTTGATTTGATTTGATTTATTATTTTGTATAGCGCTTGAATCACCCCCAAGGGGGTATCTCAGCGCTCGAACCTTGTATCCTGGGTTTAGCCCCACTCCCTCGAAAAGCGGAGGTCTGCACTGCTTCACCAACCTCTCCCTATTATTAGCAAAAAGGATGCTAGCACAGCGCTGGAAATCCCATAAAGCACCTAGAGAAGAGACATGGGGAGAGGACGTCATACGATGGGCCACTGCAGAGGTTGAGGCCCTTAAACTTGATGAGTGCAGAGTGTTACGCAAGAAGCCTATCTTGATGAAGTAGGCTGACCTGCTAGTGCAACTCTGGAAGTATAACTCCGATGCCTAGAGAGCTCAAGGAATGAGGCCTTATTCCCATTAGACAACTACGAATTTGGATGCACACCACTAGACCACCCCTTTTTTTCTCATTTTCTCCAAAGTATACACCAAAATCTACCAGACCACTCAAGTGAGTTTAGGGCGGGAGGAGGGAAGGTTGAGCTCATGTTAGTAATGAATGTACCTTTCCTTTGTTTTCGCATATGCATTCAATGAGTACTTGAATCTGCAGATAGATGTTTGTGGCTATACATATGTCGAACAATGCGATATACACTGAATATGATTCTCCCCACAGCCTATTTGCAATAGGCCAGTAAATTGATTTACATAAATGTATGTGTAACAGACAATTGAAAGCATATGTTAAAAAAGAAATAGGCCTGGGGAGGGGAGCCGTGCGGCCCCCTTCTTTTAAAAAATAAATAAATAAAGGCCTGCCCGGGGATGGGGTCCCAGAGCTAAAATAGGCCAGGAGAGGGGGGCAGCGCAGCCCCCATCTCTTTAAAAAAAGAAAAGAAAGAAAGGGCAGGCCCCGGGGGACGGGGTCACTGGGGCTAAAATTGGGCCAGGGAAGGGGGGCCACACAGCCCCCTTCCTTGATTAGTTTTTTAAGAAAAGGAAAAGGCCAGGCCCCGGGGTAGGGGGTCCCTGGGGCTGAAATCAGCAGAGGGAACGGGGGCTACACAGTCCCCTTACCCCAAAAAATAGATTTTAAAAAAGCTTCATGATGTCTTCTAAGGCCAAGTCACCTTTACCACCACTCTGTAAACTCTTCTACTGGCCCAGGGGTAGTTGGGGAATTAAATCCCTTTGAATGCTGAGGGTCTTTGGGGGCCAACAAGCACTTTTGTTACCTCCAGTAAGCCCCAGACAAGGCGATAGCTGGGAGAACTTGAAGGGCATGCCCCCTTTCTCTACTACTCTGCAAACACGTCTCCTGGCGCGCTTCTGGTTGGGGAATGAATTCCACTTTACTCCAGAGGTCCTCAAATTAAAGGAAATTGGATACGTTAAAAAGAAGAAATATATACATATATATATATATATATATATATATATATATATATATATATATATATATATATATATATATATATATATATATTACCTACTGGCGGTCGCCAGTAGGTATATATAGTTAGGATTTTTTCCCTATGGCATTTTTGAAAATTCTATGTCTAATAACTTTGGCGTTTGTGGACGGAATTGGCTGAAATTTTCAGGAAAATGGCACATTTTGTTTCTGAGCAGCTCCTGGAAATTTGGGGGGGGGGGGGGGGGTCGTCAAGGGGGGCCGAGAAAAAAGGGGGTCCCAAAACGCGTTTTTCCCATGTTAATTTCCATAGGGCGGTTGGACTCACTTTTAGCCCGAACGGCTGAATGGATTTTCACGAAACTTGGCAAAATTGTAGGGACTGTTAGCCCGATGTGCCTTTGCTAGGTCTCAATATATGTGCTTCAGTGGATTTTGAGAAATTAACGTTTAAATCAAGATATATATCTGTAACAGCGCTCCGGGCAGCGATCCGGTTAGCGAACTTTTCGCGTATCAGAACTTTGCGAAGCGAAGCTGATTGGCTCTTCGGTGTCTGTCAACATTCTAAACAGTCCGGAGCGGCCGCCATCTTATCTCTCGGTAGGATCGAGAGAGAAGAAGAGGTGAAAAACGAAGGCGGAATTTAATGAAAGGGGGCAAGGTATACCCCTCTTGACCCCCTAGGATTGTTGTTGGGGTTATTAAAGGGTCCCGTGGGGAAAATAAAAAAAAATGATTTTTCACGGTAGAAGCGCTTCACGGGCCGCGAACTGGGCCGCAAACTGGTAGCGAAACGGGAGTTCGCCATTTTGTGCTTCGTTTTAATTGTTTAGAGACAAAAATTATCGCCGCACATTGGCCACAATGCATGAATATCGCTGAAAAGTCAGCGATATTCATGCATTATCCAGCAAATGCTCTTAGCCATGTTATCCACCTTCCATTGGATAACAGAAAGCTGATTGGCTCTCCGGTTTCTGTCAACATTCTAAACAGTCCGGAGCGGCCGCCATCTTATCTCTCTGTATGATCGAGAGAGAAGAGGTGAAAAACGAAGGGGGAATTTATTGAAAGGGGGCAAGGTATACCCCTCTTGACCCCCTAGGAATGTTGTTGGGGTTATTAAAGGGTCCCGTGGGGAAAATAAAAAAAAAATGATTTTTCACGGTAGAAGCGCTTCACGGGCCGCAAACTGGGCCGCAAACTGGTAGCGAAACGGGAATTCGCCATTTTGTGCTTCGTTTTAATTGTTTAGAGACAAAAATTATCGCCGCACATCGGCCACAATGCATGAATATCGCTGAAAAGTCAGCGATATTCATGCATTATCCAGCAAATGCTCTTAGCCATGTTATCCACCTTCCATTGGATAACATGGCTAAAAACTGCTCTGTGCGTGAGCTTTTTTTTTTTTTTTGCTGCGTGACGTTTGTTAACGTTCGATTCGATGGAAATCAGGAAGTGTTGACCACCATTTTGTCACTGCGAGTAAATATTTTGTTATAAATGAATCCTTATTGATAAACATTGTCTGCGCCATCTTGCGTTTTTGTCCAATGCCACAATTTTGTCGTGCACGGCAGCCATTTTAGATGCCTTGACCAGGGCCACTCTCTGCACGCCGCCGATCCTCAGCATGGCTCCCCACCCTCGCAAGCATCTCCCCCACGCACTGGTCACCCCCGCTGTTTCTCTCATGCATGGGCCATATACTTCCCCCCATCTGCGCTGCTCTTCTCTGAGAATCACACCCTGTGCCCGCCCGACACCTCCCTTTCACCCTATTCACTACCGCACCCTCTGACACTCCTCTTCCTCTGTGTCCGATTGTCCAGGCCGGACCTAGGCTATCACCTAGCCCTGCGGATGTAGTTTATGGCCCCAGCTGTAGAGTATCCAGACATGCCAACCCTCCCGATTCAGGCGTGAGACTACTGATTTCAGTGTTAGTCTCCCGCCTCCCGATTCCTGCAAGCAAAAACCCGGGGGCATATTACCAACAACTAGCGATAATTTTTGTCTCTAACTTGTTTAGAGACAAACATTATCGCCGCACATCGGCGAATTTTATCGCACATAAACCTTGCTATTAGCAAGGTTTATCGCAAATGCGATAAAAAACGGCCGCAATGCATGAATATCGTTGAAAAGTCAGCGATATTCATGCATTATCCAGCAAATGCTCTTAGCCATGTTATCCACTTCCCATTGGATAACATGGCTAAAACTGCTCAGGGCAGGTGTTAGGTTTTGGAGATATTCGCGCTTAGCGCGAATATCTCCAAAAGTTGGTAATAGGAGATAGCGATGGTTAGGGACTGTTTCCAGTCGCTAAAATCTTGGCACGGCCACTTTGCATGTCATTAGTGATAAATATCACTGATATGCAAAGCGGGGCCCAAGATGGTCGCTATCACCTTTTAGCTGTCACTAACTGGTGTTAGCGACAGCTTGGTAATAGGGAGATAATTTTATCTCTTTTTTTTTTGGCTTTTAAAGCCCAAAAAGCGGAAATAACCCCCCTTGATAATATGCCCCATGATTTCTCGGGGGTTTCAGCTGACAGGGCTTGGTATTGTGTTACGTGCTAATTCTTCCAGGAAACGTCAGAGGGTCGATGCAGGGGTTCTAGAAGGGGTGATAAACCATTTAAGCCTCATGAACAAGCGCATGGTCTTTTAAAGATTTGTGAAGTACTCGGGGCGGCGGTGTGTGTGTGCCCTCTTTCAGGAGCGGGCGGGGGGGGCACTGCCAGCAACTTGCCAGGCCAGGCAGTGTTCAACACGTGCATCACCCTTTCTCTGCCTGCTATTGCGCTCCATGCTTCGGAAAGGTAAGAAAAAGAACGTGCATTTGAGTTTGAAATGTCCGATCTTGTAGCAGTACACTTGCAAAGCCCACACATGACAATAACCCGATTCAAGGCCCCATTCACTCGATTTTTTAAACATATATAGCACTCCAACAAAGTTAGATTTTAAAACTTTATTACCATTTAACTATAATGAACGGAACAAAAACTGTAAAAACATTTAAACATTTTTCACCCAAAAAAGCAACAATGGTCAGAAGCTGTCTTTTGTGCGAATAGTCCCAAGGCAGCACAACGTGCAGAGTTCTGGACGGCACCCAGGTGATGTCGCCTGGGTGCCGCACTGGTTTTGGGATCCTACAATGCTGCTCCGAAAATTGGCGTGGGGCGTCCCGGGTGGGGCGGGGGGAGGCCTCGTCAGTAGCGGTCTGTTGTGCGAATAGTCCCAAGGCAGCAGAACGCGCTGAGATGTTGATGGCACCCAGGTGATGTCCAGTAAACTGCCGCACTGGTTTTGGTATCCTACAATGCTGCTCCGAAAATTTGCGTGCGGCGGCCCGGGGGGGGGGGGGGCGTGGGGGAGGCGGCGTGAACGGGCCTCCCCAGGTGGCGGCCATCCAGCTGAGTTGCGCCCGCTCTTGCGGCTACAGCGTCTCGCTCACCATGTTGTTGAGTTGCTCCCACTCTTGCAGTGCAGCGATAGGCGCCTGCCACATGACTCTTAAAATGGCGGACGGCTCTTCGGTTTTGGGCCTGGTCCACTGAAATGGCCCTGGGACACCTTGGAACTCGGACGCTTGCCTGCTAGGGCTTGGGCTCCATTCTCGAAAAGCGTCCCCTCAGCCGTGAAGATTCTACAAAAGTCTTGGGGGCCCCCGACTCCCGCAGGCTTCCGGTGGGGAGCGGCTGCCATGATTGCTCGCGGAATGACCACGACGGAGCCACGAGATGGTGGTGCTCTCATGCTGACGCCAGCTTCAGTCTGAATGATCCAGAAACAAGGTGGGGCTTTCATCGTTTGGGAAAAAAAAATGTTCTAAACCAATGAAAAGTGTTATTTTTAGGTCATATGACCAAGCCTTCCATCTTTAGGAAACCAAAAGTAAAATGATCCAATGAAAAGTTTTATAAACAAGTCACATGACCTGTTATGCGGCATAGGGCTACAAAAAGCGTAGAAAATCCGTTGGCACGTGAGGCGGCGTCAGTAGCGGACCGATGTGCGAATAGGCCGAAGGCAGCACAACGCGCCGAGATCCGGATGGCACCGAGTTAGTGTCCAGCAAGTTGCTGCACTGGTGTGGCTATCCTACAATGCTGCGCCGAAAGACGGCGTGTCCAGCTGAGTTACGGTCACTCTTGCGGTACAGTGACTCGAACGCGCCGAGATCCGGATGGCACCGAGGTGGTGTCCAGCAAATTGCCGCACTGGTGTGGCCATCCTACAATGCTGCGCCGAAAGACGGCGTGTCCAGCTGAGTTGCGGTCACTCTTGCGGTACAGTGACTCGAACGCGCCGAGATCCGGATGGCACCGAGGTGGTGTCCAGCAAATTGCCGCACTGGTGTGGCCATCCTACAATGCTGCGCCGAAAGACGGCGCGTTCAGCTGAGTTCCGGTCACTCTTCCGGCACAGTGACTCGAACGCGCCGAGATCCGGATGGCACCGAGGTGGTGTCCAGCAAGTTGCCGCACTGGTGTGGTCATCCTACAATGCTGCGCCGAAAGTCGGCGTGGGGTGCCCCGTTGGCTTATGAGGTGATGTCAGTAGTGGACCGATGTGTGAATAGGTCGGAACCAGCACAAGGCGCCAAGATCCGAATGGCAAGTCCTGGATGTTGAGTGCCTCAGTTGAGATTTCTGAGCAGTGCTTGTAAGACTGTCTGAAGCTTATTTGCACCTGCTGCAGCTTCACTATTGCCCTGGTGTGGCCAAAGGTCGCACATGACATAGGCGGCCGGCTCCCGAGGTCCGGCGGAACTTTTTTCCTTTTCCTTTCTGCTTCTTTTCCTACAATCCGTTTCATCTGAAGACACGACCAGGTCCCTGAATGTGTGCAGGGGGACGCTATTGATTGAATGAAAATGGCGGCTTGACACAAAGCTGACTCAAGCGTTGCTGTTGATGCTATACAGACAAAAATTGGTTTTCAGTTTGTACATTCTTCAGGATTTTTTTTTCTATCCAAGTCTGATTGAGAGTTTGTAGAAAAATGGCTTCAGATTTTCCACATACTACTCTTCAACATTCTTCCTAAATGTAACAATGTGAAACTCACTAGGAGAACGGCTGTTTCTGTTTCCTTTCAAAATGCTGCCAACAATATTTTCTGAATGGAAGACACCATCTTGTAGCATAAAGGGCCGAAAGGGGTTCTGGTCTGGCCGATGGTTGGTGGAGACATTTTGACTATATCTTGGACCTGCCCGGCCTCGCACAAAATGGCGCCGGTATAAATGGGACTCGTAACTCCTTGCCCGCAAATGTATATCTAGAAAATGTTATTGTAAGTGGCCCTGTCGTATTTTAATTACAAAATGTACGTCCACCGATTCCGCAACTGTTAGACACCTTTGTTCTTGCAACCTAATGGCCCGCTCGTTACGTTCCTCTACAGTGTAAATGTCTCCTCATCATATACGATTTCAGTTTGCTCCGTGGCCGGCCCACGTGGTTATAGGCCCGTATTTGTATACTGACATTTTCACAATAAAGGTTTTTAAAACAAAACACGGTAGTAGTATTTACATTGGTAAAGTTTTTACTTTTAGTCACTGTTTTCGAATCAGTAAAAGGCAAGTGAAATAAAGCAGTCCAATTACATGACGGATAAAAGGTATAATATGTAGGAACGCAGTAAAGATAAATGGTCAAGGGCAGTTGTGTTTTTCATTTCTGCAACATAAAGTGATCGATAAGAATCTGATAATCAGGCGTATCGGCGACTAAGACAGCAGGCCGAGTCTCTTTTACTCAACGGCTCCGTCATGGAACGAAGAAACGCCCTTTTTCTCGAAAAAGGAATATATTTTACTTGCAGGACAGTTGTAAATTTTCCGGGAAAGTACATTAGCCTGGAATATTATAACATATATGTTTTAAAAAAAATAATGTTCGAAAACAATAAAAAGCGTAATTTTTAGGTCATATGACCAAGCTTTTCATCATTAAAATAACAAAAGCAAAATGAACCAATGAAAAGTTTTATTAACAAGTCACATGACCTGTTATGCTTACGTTACGCGCTGCGCGCCGTGCCTCGGATCACTTCCGGGTGCGCTAACGCGGCGTGTCATATAACGCATTACGCGACAACGTAGGTCAAGAATATAGTCAAAATGTCTCCACCAACCAGCTTTCGGAACACAACCCCTTTCAGCAGTCCAAAAAGTTCTGTTAAATGACAACAGAGGGGACAGGCAAGAAGAACCATCAGTCAAAGAGGGGAGGGCAAGTTCTTCTCTTCCGGGTCATGTTGGGGCGCTACCGGAACTGATCGAATTGGTAGTCTAAAGTGTTTCTGGATGTTTCAGACTAAAGCTGGCGTCAGCATGAGAGCACTACCATCTCGTAGCTCCGTCGTGGCTATTCCACGAGCAATCATGGCAGCCGCTCCCCACCAGAAGCCTGCTGGAGTCGGAGGCCCCCAAGACTTTTGTAGGATCTTCACGGCTGAGGGGACGCTTTCGAGAATGGGACCCAAGCCCTATCAGGGAAGCGTCCGAGTTCAAAGGTATCCCAGGGCCATTTTAGTGGACCAGGCCCAAAACCGAAGAGCCGGCCGCCATTTTGAGAGTCCTGTGGCAGCCGCCTATCGCTGCACCGCAAGAGCGGGAGCAACTCAACTACATGATGAGCGAGACGCTGTAGTCGCAAGAGCGGGCGGTAAACAGCAGAATGGCGGAAGAGGCACAGTGTAGCAAAAGCGGGCGGAATGGCAACTGAAACGGTAAAGGGGCGCCCCACTACAGCGTGTCTTCAGGTCAAACGGATTGTGGGACAAGGTCCAGAATTGAAGAGTCATCAAAAGGCAAAAAGTTCCGCCGGACCCCGGGAGCCGGCCGCTTATGTCGGGGGCGATCTCAGGCTACACCAGTGCTATAAGACTTGGGGAGGGTGTCGGAGCCAAGCGTCTTCTCCGAGTCCATGGCCATCACACCGCCCCTCAGGGGCCTCCGTCAAGCTGTTTAGGAAGGTAACATATCACATTGTTTTCTAATGCAGTCAGGTCCACAAACGACACTCACTTACTTTGAGAATAGTGAAGCTGCAGTAGGTGGAAATAAGCTTCAGACAGTGTTACAAGCACTGCTCAGAACTCTTAACTATGGCACCCAACATCCAGAACTTATGCCATTTGAGAATGGCAGTGACATTGAAGCAACTCAGGGACCAAAACCATTAACGTACTTTCACGTATGAAAAACTTACTTGGGGAGGGGGCAGGAGCGAAGCGCCCCCTCCCAGTCCGCGCCACCACACCGTATGTTGAAAATCTGAAGCCATCGTTCTACAAAGTCAACCAACCTTGGATTGAAAAATCTAGAAAAATGTACAAACTGAAAACCAGTTTTGGTCTGCATAGCATCAGTAGCAACGCTTGCTATTAGAGTGCATGAGTTTCATGCTCGATCGATTGAGCTAGCCGGATCGGGCAATAAAAAGTATAAAATAGTTATGTAAATAGTTATTTAATAAAATGTTTTACCCTGTTTCTTTGCTGGTGTGTTGTCTATATTTTTAATATTTGCATAGGGTTTGTCGTTATTTTGGGCGGGGTGGGTGACGGAGTCGAGCTGTCTTGCAGCCCTCATGGTGTGGAGCTCAGTTCATCTCACTATTTTCGTATTTCTCATGAAGGGTTGTTCCTAATATTTCTATTTTAGCGAGGTCAAAAAGAGATCCAATTAGTGGCCTACTGATTTTGCTCGATTACTTTTATTTTTTTACACGATTTTTCACTATCTGCAAAGACTAAACAGAGTATTGCGACTTTGTGCTTGTTTGTAAATAGAGAATGATCCAAAGAGAACCAATTCTAAAACAGTAAATGCTTGGATAACAATCAATCAAATGGAGAGACAAGCAGGCACGACGGATTACAACGGGGGCAAAGGCCTGCGTTAACTACCGTTCACTATCTGCAAAGAGAGAGTACTACTAAGAGAAAAGAGGGGAGGGGGGGGGCAGCGTTCAAAGCACATCAGCGTGCATAAATACGAAAATGTTTTTATCTATCACGTACTTGACATTTTAAAGCTTTTCATATTTGCTATTAAAAAACCAATGAAATTCACAGAAAAAACCATAGGTTATAGTGGATATATAGTTAGGAATTTGCATTTACAAAACCTTGAAAATTCAATGAAAAAACCATTGGTTTTAGGCCATATATAGTTAGGGATTTGCATTTACAAAACCTTATTTTACTCGCATAAAACCATTGAAATTCCATATATAGTTATAAGCGCTAACTATATATCGCGCACCCGCAATCCACTGCTGATGATGTCACATATTACATCATTCATGACATGGTTAGTGACATCACTGATGACATCACTGATGACATCTCAAATGACATCACTGATGACATCACTGAAAACATCTCATTTGACATGACTGATAACATCACTGATGATATCATTCATGTGATAATACCATGAACCTCTTCAGACTCTAATATAACCTTAGATACAATCAATGTAAACAGACAGTCACAGACTGTCACTCATCCATGGAGTTACTCACACACCTAGTCAGTTATGCCAAAAATCAATCACACCTCCATTTTCTCAACTATACAGTTATACACACCTTACTTATTCAAACATATACTAACCCATATTTACTTTACTCTCTTATACAATCTCTGATACATGTTCACAATGATCCATACAGCCACTCACACATTCACTGGCTCTTATGCACAGTTATTTATAGATGTCAACTCTCACATGTACTGTGTTTTACATATGTACTTAATTTGACATGTAGCACTGAGATATCCATTCACTCACTAATACACTCATGCACAGTCAACCGCCCATACAGCTGTTTCCACATACACTTTTGAATCCATACATATAGTGAATCAACTACTCACACATCTATGTACAGTCACACACCTCCCGGCCACCCATACACACACACTCAGTTTCCCATACAAATACTTGGACAACCAATGAATAACCCATACAGTTACTCATATAGCTACTGATCAACACATGCAGCAGTTTACAGAACAACAGACATAATGATGCACAAATTAAGACAGTTTAGTCACTAACCCATGCACTTAGTGAGACACATTTGATCACTCACTCATACAGTCAGTCACGCACCTACTAAATCCTTCATCCAGACACTTCTACATCTACTCATTCTTCAATATGTAAAACATATTTAAACTTTACAGAAACACACAGTCACTGGATGATGTCCTCAGTGATGTCATCAGTGATGTCATTTGAGATGTCATCAGTGATGTCATCAGTGATGTCACTAACCATGTCATGAATGATGTAATATGTGACATCATCAGCAGTGGATTGCGGGTGCGCGATATATAGTTAGCGCTTATAACTATATATGGAATTTCAATGGTTTTATGCGAGTAAAATAAGGTTTTGTAAATGCAAATCCCTAACTATATATGGCCTAAAACCAATGGTTTTTTCATTGAATATATATATATATATATATATATTTTTTTTTTTTTTTTAAGGTCAGAAAATGGTCCATAGGACCACTGCCTGCTCTTAAAAATATGTTTGTGTATATTCACAAAGGATAAGGGGTCCCCTGGGGATCCCTTCCTGTTTGTGACTGGCTTACCACCTACTTGAAGTAGGTGGTAACTGCGATTGTTTTGCAACCGCATTTGAAGTTGCAAAACAGTCGGACATACCATTGCGACTCACTATTAGGAAGGGACGCCTTTGGCACGCCCCTTCCTAATAGTGGCTCAAAAACCCTATTTTGCGAGTCAGTAATAGGTTACAGACTCACAAAATAGGGTTTGTACATACCACAATCCTTTTTAGCAGTCGCAAATGGACCAATTTCACATTTGTGACCACTAAACAGGGATGTTCATCTGGCCCTCCATTCGAATTCAGGGCACCAGATATCGAATTGCAAGTTTTACTACATTAATGTACCTCTCAGTTCCTTCTCTCCTTTTCACAACAAATTAATTCAGGTGAAATTAATTGGAGGCCATTGATTCCATATATGTTTATCATTTTTGATAGTCATTAATACAGTCTTCCTTCTTTGACATGGCTATAGACACGTTTAAAAAAAGATGAGGATTTGTAGGTATGGGTATAGTCTGAGATCTGAAAAATATGATTAGCAGGTGGGTGGCAGTCATAGTACTGACGGGGACGAGAAAAGATGTTCTCTTCACGGTCCTCACACAGGGTGACACTCAGGCACAGAGAAGGTTAAGCTGAAAAAAGGTTATTTGGGATCAATGGACTTCCTTGGTGGTTTGGGGTTGGAATCCAAGAGAATATATTTAATTGCTGTATACAGGTGTCTGCTTGGCAGAAGTTCCCCAGAGGATATTTATAAAGAAGGAAAAAGAATCTGGTAATGCCACAATAATTCAACAGCTTTCATAAAAGTCAAATGCAAGAATTATTAGTCCACACCGGTAAGAAATATGGCTCAACTATATTTAGGTATCGGCGGAATGCAACATATCTTTGTCGGATGCCAATCTCCTGTGCACATGTTAGCGATATATGCAGAAATAAAGCCCAGTACTTACTGACGTTTACATATTTTCAATTTCATTTGCATGTGGCCTTATGATCTTCAAATCCTGCATTTTGCTTGATTTCACTATGTTCAGACATAGTGCCTAAACATGGGTCCTGTTGAATTTGTTTCATCTCCTTGACTGGAAAGCCGGGGCTTTTGTAAGTCTGAGTTGCACTGTAACATACAATTTTGGCCTTTAAAAATCAAAATACACTGACAAAATGTGTGACTACATCTTCTGTAACGTGCTCACCACATCACTACAAACAAATAACATGCCAAAAATAGAACAAAAGCCTATTATAAACACTAACAAGCGTCTAAATTACTGTGGAGAAGATGTCATAATCTTTATAGAGATAATAAAATAAGTAATTAACCAACACAATATTGTGGAAAAAAGAGGAAATATGGAGAAGGAGGCATAAAAAGAAGGGGAGTACAGTGATGGGGTGCCCACTTGTACCCATGACAAATTTGTTCGCTTGACATGAAATCACAATTAACGTAAATGGAGCTGTCCAGGGAGAGAGCGGTTATCCTGAAATTCTGGACCAGGCCCTCTAGGACACCCCTGATATACAATTAACCATGGGCGAATTTTGCGAATCTCGCGTTCGCGAATTTTGCGGATTTGCGAACTCGCAATCCGCAAAATCCGCGAATTCTTGCGAATTTGCGGATTTTTTTTTTGTGTTCGCAAGGATTTCTGCCAGTTCGCGAGGGTTTCGTACCAGTTCGCAATTGCGAACTTACATTTCGGCGCGCGACGGTCGCGATTATGTTGTTTCTACGTCTGGTTCATCATCACAGGTTCCCAGCACCCTCTGCTTCACCACTGCAACCCTCTGTTACATCAATGCCACCCTCTGGTTCATCATTACTGTAGATTATGGGGAGGAAAAGCAAGCACACCAGCCCTGCTTCAACTGAGATGAATTAATTTGGGGTTAGTTTATTAATGTGTCACTGTTTTAAAATTCCAGTCTGGCACCTGCTTCCTTATCTGTAATTTTGCTTTCTGTTGCAGTGCATTTTTTTCCCCAGGACCTTTGTGGCCAACTTGTAGCTATTCTATGAGCCTGCTGTGAGGGTCAGAGCAGGGTCATACAATTGTTGCAACTAGCAACTGAATTCTGGAGGGGCCCCAGTCAGGAAGCACTACAGGGAATTGTTACTAATGATGAGTTTGAACTCTTGCCCCTGCCGAGTGCTTTCAGTTTTGAAAACTCGTTTTTCTGCAATTTCGCGGGGTTCGCGGGGCGCGAACACGCGCGAGATCGGATTCGGAAGCCGCAAATTCGTGCGAATATGCAATTTGTTTTTTTTGCGGCGTGTTAGTTGGCAAGGTTTTGTGCGTTTTTGCGAGCCGCTCGTAGCGCAAGGCGCGAAGTTACCCTCGCGGTCGTTCAAGGGCGCAGCCATCTTGTTTGCCTGACGTATTTCCGTTTCCGGGCGCGAAGTGTAATCTCGCAAAGTCTGCGGCTTGCCAGTACAGTTTTGCGCGTGTTCGCAAGGAAAATCTCACGCGAACTTACCCGCGCGGTCGTGAACGGGCGCGGCCATCTTGTTTCTCATTCATTGCTATGGTTCTGGGCATGGTCTTTGTATCCTCTGTCAATCTCTGCCATCCTTTGCTTGTTTGAAGTTTTTTTAAATCTATTTTACTTATTATCTATCCCTCTATTTTTCTAGCCCTATATTTTTGTGTTTACTGCTACTTTTGGTTAATTTTAAACTACTTTTGTAAACTCTTTTCTTTTCTTCTCTTCCCTATTCTATTTTCTTTATTTCTTTCCGCCCAGACCATGGTGAAGGGAGCCGGGAAGCATCCCGAGAAGGGGAAGGGTCCCGCACCCCGTGTCCGGCTCCCGTGCGGGCGTTTGAGGGGGGAGCTAGTGATGCCGCGGGAGATCTTTACCCCGGAGGAGGTGGGCCAACTCGTTTTCTATGTTCAGGGCCGCCTCCCCAGGACCATCATGGGAGGCGGCAAGATCAGTGCCGGGTACGGGGCCCGGGAGCGCCGGAAGCGGTGGGAGAAGGTGTGCCAGGCCATTTACCACCACTCTCTGGTCTGGCGCACCTACAACCAGGCCACCCACCGCTGGACGGATGTCCTGACCCGTGAGCGAGATCTGCTCGACCTCCTTGGCCTTGAGATCCCCGGGCTTGGTGAGTAGTAGTAGCTATTTCTTTACTACTATGTTTTCTCCTGCTGTGTTATTATATTGCAAATTTTTGTTTTTTACCAAGAGCAATAATGCTGCTCATTACATTGTAGGTAAATTATATTTCAAAATCTTCTGTGCATTTCAGGTACACTGCTCTCCTTCTTCTCAGTAGTGTTGCTGCTATGCTTATTTGTTTTAGATTTTGTGTTTATTTCATTGGCCTGAGAAATTATGTATGAGTGTAGTTTAAAGAACTGCGTAATGCTACACACTAAGTTCAGATTTTTAATTACCGGCGCATCCCTGCAAAGTACCAGGGATGCGCCAGTAATTGTGCGTCACGCCACCATCACCCATGGTGCGCCGTATTTACAATGCGGCGCACCATGGGCCCAAAACGTCACCAAAGCGTTACGCATCTGTGCCGTAAAGGCGGCGCATTGCTGGAGTTGCGTCGCAACGATGGTGCAGCTCCATCAATGCTTTGGGGTGCCCTATCTCCCCAATGCTGCGTCAAGCCGTACGTGTGCTTCAAGCAGGCGCAGGCTTTGAGTCACGCATCATTGTCCTCAAAGTGACTGATTCAAATCTTGTAGATTTCCCTCAGCCACTTTTAGGATGCGTTCCTGCGCAGGAACGCCCTCCCTTGCGCCGGAAACCCCCTATTGGCGCAGGGCTTTACAACGTGATGCATCTCCCATATGCGTCACGTTGTTAATATACGCCGCACCATTGTGCCTCTTTTGTGCTGTCGCTGCGTCACAAAAGTCACGCAACAATGGAGCAAAAGAGCCGCAAGGGGCTTCTAAATCAGCCCCTACAGACTCAAGTCCAGTCCTTCCTTTGTACACATGGCGATAAGAAGAAATAGTGTTGGTGGATTAATAGTTTGAGTATTTTAATGACTGGTTAATGTAGTAGGAAACTTTAGTGTTGTCGCTGATCTTCAATCACGATGGACTTTGGCTGTCACTTTTAAGCATGGGCGAATTTTGCGAATCTCGCGTTCGCGAATTTTGCGGATTTGCGAACTCGCAATCCGCAAAATCCGCGAATTTGCGGATTTTTTTTTTTTGTGTTTGCGCGGGTTTCTGCCAGTTCGCGAGGGTTTTGTACAATTTCGCAAACGCGAACTTACCTGTCGGGTCGCAAGTTTTGCGAACTTGTTGTTTCTACTTGTCCAGCCTGTTTGGGACACTCTTCTTCATCACTGCCACTCTCTGTCACCACTGCCACTCTCTGACTACTCATGCCACCCTCTGGCCCACCCATGCCACCCTCTGTTTCATCACAGCACCCTCTGGTTGTCCAGTGTACATTATTGTGGCAAAGCAAAGCACACCTTCCCTGCCTCAAGTGACCTGAATTAATTTGGGGCTGATTAATGTGTCACAGAATATTTTTTTAGCTGGCACCTGCTTCCTTAGTGCTTCCTGATTAGTGATCTTTTGCACTTGCTAAGTGCTTTCATTGTTGCAAAATTAGTTACAACACCTGCCCTGCCCCAACTGACAATAATGAATTAGGGGCTGATTAATGTGTCACTGGATTTGAACTTCCAGCCTGGCTCCTGCTTGTCTGCCTTATCTGTAATTCAGGACCTTTGTGTAACTATTCTGAGGGTCAGAGCAGGGTCACATAATAGTTGCAAGTAGGCAACTGAACTCTGGAGGGGCCCCTCAGGAAGCACTACAGGAAATGGCTACTAATGATGAGCTTGAACTTTTGAACCTGGTAAGTAGTTTCAGTTTTGCTAAGATCGTATTTCTGCAATTTAGCGCTTATTCGCGGGGCGCGAAGTTGAACTGGGAAGCCGCGAACTCACGCGAACAGTGCGAGCAAGCCATAAAATCCGCTGCTCGCGGATTTGCGGATTTTGCGGGAAATTCGCGAATCTCGCGGATTGCGAATTTACCGAAAATCCGCAAAATCCGCGAGCGTAACGGATTTTCCGCCCATGCTTAGTCACTTTGCGTGCTGCGGACTGCTGCCTGCCAATCCTAGGCAAACCTTTTTAGTACTTTGTTTAGTGAGTTACATAGGGTAGTTTCCAATTCGACGGTCCGCAAATCAAGCAATACTAAAGTAATGACGTAGTCGACCACATGAGATTGGTCAATAATATATCCCGTGGAGTCGTTCCCTATTTGCTATTTCGCAAAAATATTTTGTTAGTTCTTTTGAAATGTTTGATTTGGTTGAGAAATATCATCCATGTTTTCTGTTTTTCTTTCTTTCATGTTGTACATCAGCTTTCCCCAGGGGCAAGAGGAGGACACAGGAGGAGGAGGAGGAGGGTGCTGTTGACGATGCAGGCCAGGACCGGGCAGGCGAGGGCTCCTTTGCTGGCCCCAGTAAGTTTTAATTTTAATATAGAGTACTTATTTTTTCCTAGCGTTCCTCATTCGATTTTTTCTAAATCGTCTTTGATCTTCTTGTAGACAGGATCTAAATTCTTATCCTGCCTCGACTATGACTCCGTGTGGTATTACTAGATTATTCTTATTAGTCTGTCTGTGTAGCTAACTAAGATTGCACATTTGGCATTTCTATTGGACTCCTATTCTAGTCAGCAATAGCTCTATGCGCTGAGTGCAGTCCTCTGGGATTGTCCATAATGTCTTTTCAAGTATTCTAAATGTTTATGCTTTGACCATTGCCAACAATAAAAAGGTGAATGACCACCAAGAAAGAATAAGATACTACTTTACTTTTGGTTTGGATAGGAGGACAATCCATTCTACTACTGTTGCAGGGACAAATCTACACAAACAGAACTATGGACACTAAATAATGCATTGCTTAGCTTATCAATTATAATAGGTGTTGTTAGACTTTCCACATACCTCAGTGATAACAGACTTTGTAGTTGAACCCCCAATCTCCTTACTGACTAGATAGTGTGGCAGAGTCATTTAGCTCCCAAAGTCACCGATGGCAGAGGCACGGACTCATGCTTGCAAAAATTCCAAAACCTTTAGCTCATCCACTCTAGTCTGGAGGACCAAAAACCACAGAGTCTATTTAAGTTTAAAAGCTTTATTAAAAGTAAACACATTTATTAAAATCAAGTTTGTCATAAAAGTGAACATGTAACTGAAAATGGAAAAGTGCTTAGTGCTGACGATTAATTGGACATATTTCTTGTGGTCGAGCCGAGCTCTCACCTGGTTTGAACTTGATCCTGCTCGTGTTCTTAGAAGTCAAGCTTCTGTCTGTTAGGAGAAAAAGTGGTGCGTGTTAAAAAGTAAAGAGCAAACATTCATCAGTTGTGCCAAAAAGTGCAGCAAGACAACAGCCTTCCCTGGAAAAAGGGACATTTTTACTCTAGAGTACACAGTCATAAATTATTAAATTGTATACTGTTTTTTTCACATTTCTTTCTTCCTCCTAAACCAAATATTATATAGTAGTGAGTGGTGTATTCTAACATTATTAAATGTACTTTGTAGGAGGAACATCTGCAGACGGGGCCAGCGCGGAGGTGGTGGTGGCATTGGACGAGGAGGACAACTCTGGGGTGGAGGCGGTGCAAGTGCCGGACAAGGACATGCCTGTGAGGGTTCACACGGTGGTGGCGGGCAGAGGTAAGCTATACATTCCTTAGTCATTGAGATTGAAGACTGCAGAGTGTGCTTTCTGCACGGGTGTATTATAAATAAACCAGGTAGTAGCCTCCTCTAAATGTACTTCGACTTAGCTGTGAAGTTTTTGGCGAGAAGAATCCCAATCAGATCTGAGGTGAACTTGATGGATGGGATGAACGAAAAGCGAAAGAAGGGTGTAAGTAAGTGTGGAAGCACGAGAAATGTAATGATGACTGGCAAAGAAGAATGATATGTGTTTGCTTGGTCCCCGAGGTGGCTGGGAAGGAAAGAAAATGGTATGGTGCATGGCTGGGTGAATGATGAAGCAAGGATGGGTGGAAGGAGAACAGCCTGGGTGGGTGAGACAGAAACTGTATGTGTGCATATACTTTGAATGGATGGATGCCTGGATCATTCATGGTACTATCTGACTCTTAGATAGCATATGTGTATCTAGAGAGAGTAGACGGTCACTGGATGAACTAAGTGTTACTTTGAAGAGCATGTAACACCGCACCCGCACGTCCGTTCCAGTGTAGGAAAGGCAAGGAAAAGAAGTTGTAACGTTGTCCAAATACTACCATGAATAGTAGCAGTAGTTTGTATTGCAACTGCAAGCACAGCATATATCCGGTTATTACGGTGGACACTCCCTACATCTCTTATTAACTTTAGGTTAGTAGTAGTACGTCATTCATGTGTTGGGGTATCACTGTTCACTCAATAATAAGCAAAGCACCTAAAGTCATCCCATATGTCATCAAATACATCCCATGTGAAGTGATAGATAATCAGATAATTTAGCTTCTTCATTTTCCTTTTCTAATACTCATTTGCACTGTAGGGTGAAAGCTAAATTAATTAAGCAGTAGCCCTTTTAACAGAGTATTCTCAGTGCCACCCGTAATAGAAAAGTAAGAGCTTCACCACCTGCATGTACTGGACCGGTACAGTAACGCAAGTCTGTCTCACTCACCATGGTGTGCGTCTGTTTTTCTCGGGTGCAAGTTCACTGCGCTGGCATTATGCCGGCTTGCATAAGATAACGTAACAATTTTCCTAAACAAGAGAGAAGAAGAAGAATAAGAGTGGTGCACTGTCATAGTCGACTGTAATGGAAGTCCATAGTGCTCGTAGAATTTGTTCCTGAAACTCCCACTAATGTTAGAGCAAGGATGAAGAAGTCGGAGGTTACATAGATACTGTCCTCAATAGTTATGTACTGTGCTTTCAATTTGCTACTTGTACTGTGACAACTTTCTGCTCAATCATTTTGTGTTAATCTTAAGGAGCATTGGTTACAGACTATGTCTTTCTTTTTTCATGTAGTTGCTCCTTCCAAATCCAAGACACCATCAAGGAGGAAGGAGCTGGCTCGAATGGCCCGGCAACGGAGGCTGGATGCCACTGTCGCTGAATATCGGCGGCTGGTGGCCCTGGAGGAGGAGGAGACGCAGTCTGGTACAACAACAACGTCCACTGGGACAGCTGCATCCTCCTCCGTGCGGGCTGCCAGCCAGCGCAGTGCTCCAGCAGTACGGAGCCGGGCTACCAAAGTCAAACGCCACCGCGGAGCAGCAAAGAAAGCAGCTGCCCCTCACAGGATTTGCAAGGCACACCGGCGCCTCTTATCCCTCAGACTGTCCTACCTGGAGCAGGAGGTCCATAACTATAAGAACTTGGTGGAGGGCCTCCGCTTCGAACTTGCCACCCTCCGCAAGGAGCATGATGCCCTGGCTGCTAATTCCAACAGCACCCTGCCATAGTGTCCCTTGCCCCTTTTTTAGAGACTTTTGGGGGGTGGGAATTGGGAGTTGGGATTTTTGGGGACTTTTGAAGGACAATCGTTGGGGTTAGGGAGGGTCTTGCGGGAGATTCTTTTGTTAGGGCTATAAAAATATACTTTTTGAAACTTTATCTGACCATACCTGTTTTTTACTGCTTTTGAGTCTGATGGGTGGGGGTTTACAGTAAGTTTGTTTTCCTGAATAGTCCTAGGACTTTAGTAGTACTACCGTCAATCCAATCTCTCGTCTCTCCTAATACTCCATTATACTACCTCCAACCAAACGCCTATCTTACCTGTAATTTCTGTTTGCAAGTAGGGCTAGGCCCAGGGCTGGCTCCACGGGAAACAGCGAATAAGGTTGGCAATCCTGGGCGGATAACATTTCCTCATAGCGGTGGTACTAGTGGTGTGACACAGTGGCAGTTGCATGCCTATGAAAAAAAGAAAATGAAATCTGGTTTGTCCTCCTGAGCAATACAACGGTACAATAGAGAATATAGCAGGTGACAGAAGTACACTAGAACAGTGCCACATTGTAGCCTAACAAATGTTAAAGTATAACAAATTTGGTTGAAGTTCTTTGACATTAGCCATGGGTCTTTGTCAAGCAGAGTAAGAATATATCCTCGGATTTCTTCACCAGCCTGTTGCTATCACCTTATCCTCCCCAGCAAGTGTGTGGATTTATTGCTGTAATTTAGTCACACATCAATGAAAACCACACAGCCCGGGGGAAGAGGGTTAGGGTTTGAAAAATGGATGGGTACGGGGGTTTTTGGGAAAGGTTTTGGGAGACAAGAAAAAATAGCACAGCATGGACAAACAATTGTGAACATAAACAAATCTTTCGGTACAAACCTATACATCAATCTTTGAAAGTGCATGCACTACTGCATGCATGTCAGTGAAAAGTAAGTAGTACTTTCGACAACTGTGGAAGAAAGAATGCGACAGTACAGAGCGTGTGTGGAATTATTGATAACTATATTCAACATAAGGTCTCTGTTGCCACATACCTGAGAGCCTTGCTGGTCACTATAAATCCATTCACAACACTCAATGGGGTTGGTCTGGAAGGTATAGTAGATAGAAAAGGAGAAATTTCTCTTTTTCTAGATGTCCCCTCACTCACCAGGGTTGCCCCTTGGTGACATGCTTCATCATTGGGGCCATCCCAGTCCTCTACGGGCTGGGACGTGCTGCGACTTGCGAATTACGTAGGAGCACTTACAAATGACTATGTGTGGTGCAGATGTGATAGTGGAGTGGACTAAGTGATGTGTTAAGGGATCAATTTAGAAGCAGAGAGAGATCCAAGAAATGCAGTCACAGTCAGAAAAAAAGACAAAGGATACTGTATCTGTATGTTGTTGTAGTTGTCCTGTTGAATTTGGTAAGTAAGTTGCCTGCAGAAAAAAAATCCTCTTATTAGCGGCACTCCTCCATTGCAGCCGACGCTTCGTCCATCGATGTTGGTCACCAGAAGACACCCTGTAAAAAAAGCACAGCATGGACAAACAATTGAACATAAACAAATCTTTGGGTACAAACCTATCCATCAATCTTTGAAAGTGCATGCACTACTGCATGCATGTCAGTGAAAAGTAAGTAGTACTTTCGACAACTGTGGAAGAAAGAATGCGACAGTACAGGGCGTGTGTGGAATTATTGATAACTATATTCAACATAAGGTCTCTGTTGCCAGATACCTGAGAGCCTTGCTGGTCACTATAAATCCATTCACAACACTCAATGGGGTTGGTCTGGAAGGTATAGTAGATAGAAAAGGAGAAATTGCTCTTTTTCTAGGTGTCCCCTCACTCACCAGGGTTGCCCCTTGGTGACATGCTTCATCATTGGGGCCATCCCAGTCCTCGACGGGCTGGGGCGTGCTGCGACTTGCGAATTACGTAGGAGCACTTACAAATGACTATGTGTGGTGCAGATGTGATAGTGGAGTGGACTAAGTGATGTGTTAAGGGATCAATTTAGAAGCAGAGAGAGATCCAAGAAATGCAGTCACAGTCAGAGAAAAAGACAAAGGATACTGTATCTGTATGTTGTTGTAGTCGTCCTGTTGAATTTGGTAAGTAAGTTGCCTGCAGAAAAAAAATCCTCTTATTAGCGGCACTCCTCCATTGCAGCTGACGCTTCGTCCATCAATGTTGGTGACCAGAAGACACCCTGTCCACTGCCTGCCTGATGCTGAATTGTGGCTCGCTAATGTGAAGCCTGACTCCATCCTTTTTTCCCCATTGCACAGACTGAAACCCGGCCTGTAATTATTCAACGAAAAACAGGAAGTTATATAATATTACAACACCACTGATAAATAAATATAAGGTATGTAGGCTGTGGAGTGCAAAAAGTCACACTTTGATTTTCCTAGTAGACAGTACAATATTTTTGAAAGTGCGTACTCTGTCAGAGTCACCTTTTGAAGGATAAATAAGTATGGGCAAATTAATGTAGCGGATCGTTCCCCTCAAGCTAGGTGTCCTGTAAACTGTGTTTTAGAACAAAATTAGATCTTCCCAGCAGTGCTCCCACCCAGAACCTTACTAAAGCCAGTCGCAAAAATGTAGAAGACCCCCAATCAAATCTCAAAAAACTAGGCCTAGCAGAAAACTGGTGACAAAACGTACTTTGAAAGTAAAAGTAGGCCCAAGTACCCCCTTACCCACCGTGGATTGCATTCAAACCACTTGCAAGCAACCAAGCAAAAGTATCCATAGCCAGCATCGCTCCAAGACTCGAAAACCCCCCCACCCAAACACATGCAATAGAAATACTGCTAACCCTAACGAACCCTAAGTTAAGAATAGTGGCAAAGGCTTTCTTTAACTATGCCAAATCCCCCCTTTCCCACCATGGATTTTCTTCAAATGACTTGCAACCAAAATTACACATTCTCACGAGTGCTCTAAGACCCCAGAACTCAGTTGCAAAAATCTAGAACACCCCGAAACACATGCAATCCTGCTGCTAGGGCTAACCCTAACGAACCCTAAGTTACAAAAAGTGCCAAAAAACTTTTCCGCGAGGATTTTGTCCCAACCACTTCTACCCGGTATTAGACCTTCCCAGGAATGCCCCAAGACCCGCCAACCCACCCGCCAAGAAGCCCCAAACAGGCCAAAAGCAAAATCTCATACTTGCAATATTTCTCGGCCTTCGGTCCAAACGCGCTGCGTAGCTAGGCCATAAGTCGGGGTTGCCACCACGGATTTCCTGAAAAGCAAATGCAATCAAGATTAGAGTGTCCCAGCAGTGCTCCCAGACCCCGAAACTCACCCACAAACACCAGGAAGCCCCACAAACAGGCCCCTGAAAACGCTACATTGAGCAAAATGTCAGAAATAGCAACAACAGAAAATCGACGTGGATTTTGTCCCAACCACTTTTATCCGGTATTAGAGCTTCCCAGCAATGGCCCCAGAGCCGTCAACCCAGGAGAAAACGAGTAGAAGACCCCCAAACAGCCAAAGAGCAAAAGTACAAAAATGGGGACTGTCATTTTTTTCCAAATTTCCCAAATCACTCCGCGCGCGCTCTGCAGCTAGGCCCTAACTCCCCTCTGCCACCATGGATTTGCTTCAAACCTCTTGCAAAGTAAAGTATATATAGCCAGCAGTGCGCCCAGACCCCGAAACCCACCCACAAACACCAGGAAGCCCCCCAAACAGGCCCCCGAAAACGCTACATTGAGCAAAATGTCAGAAATAGCAAAAAAAATCGGCCTGGATTTTGTCCCAACCACTTCTACCCGGTATTAGACCTTCCCAGGAATTCCCCAAGACCCGCCAACCCACCCACCAAGAAGCATAACACCCCCAAACAGGCCAAAAGCAAAATCTCATACTTGCAATATTTCTCGGCCTTCGGTCCAAACGCGCTGCGTAGCTAGGCCATAAGTCGGGGTTGCCACCACGGATATCCTGAAAAGCAAATGCAATCAAGATTAGAGTGTCACAGCAGTGCTCCCAGACCCCGAAACTCACCCACAAACACCAGGAAGCCCCCCAAACAGGCCCCCGAAAACGCTACATTGAGCAAAATGTCAGAAATAGCAAAAAAATAATCGGCCTGGATTTTGTCCCAACCACTTCTACCCGGTATTAGACCTTCCCAGGAATGCCCCAAGACCCGCCAACCCACCCGCCAAGAAGCATAACACCCCCAAACAGGCCAAAAGCAAAATCTCATACTTGCAATATTTCTCGGCCTTCGGTCCAAACGCGCTGCGTAGCTAGGCCATAAGTCGGGGTTGCCACCACGGATTTCCTGAAAAGCAAATGCAATCAAGATTAGAGTGTCCCAGCAGTGCTCCCAGACCCCGAAAGTCACCCACAAACACCAGGAAGCCCCCCAAACAGGCCCCCGAAAACGCTACATTGAGCAAAATATCAGAATTAGCACAAAAAAAATCGACGTGGATTTTGTCCCAACCACTTTTATCCGGTATTAGAGCTTCCCAGCAATGGCCCCAGAGCCGTCAACCCAGGAGAAAATGAGTAGAAGACCCCCAAACAGCCAAAGAGCAAAAGTACAAAAATGGGGACTTTTGTCATTTTTTTCCAAATTTCCCAAATCACTCCGCGCGCGCTCTGCAGCTAGGCCCTAACTCCCCTATGCCAGCATGGATTTGCTTCAAACCTCTTGCAAAGTAAAGTATATATAGCCAGCAGTGCGCCCAGACCCCGAAACCCACCCACAAACACCAGGAAGCCCCCCAAACAGGCCCCTGAAAACGCTACATTGAGCAAAATGTCAGAAATAGCACAAAACAAAATCGGCCTGGATTTTGTCCCAACCACTCCTACCCGGTATTAGACCTTCCCAGGAATGCCCCAAGACCCGCCAACCCACCCGCCAAGAAGCATAACACCCCCAAACAGGCCAAAAGCAAAATCTCATACTTGCAATATTTCTCGGCCTTCGGTCCAAACGCGCTGCGTAGCTAGGCCATAAGTCGGGGTTGCCACCACGGATTTCCTGAAAAGCAAATGCAATCAAGATTAGAGTGTCCCAGCAGTGCTCCCAGACCCCAAAACTCACCCACAAACACCAGGAAGCCCCCCAAACAGGCCCCCGAAAACGCTACATTGAGCAAAATGTCAGAAATAGCAAAAAAATAATCGGCCTGGATTTTGTCCCAACCACTTCTACCCGGTATTAGACCTTCCCAGGAATGCCCCAAGACCCGCCAACCCACCCGCCAAGAAGCATAACACCCCCAAACAGGCCAAAAGCAAAATCTCATACTTGCAATATTTCTCGGCCTTCGGTCCAAACGCGCTGCGTAGCTAGGCCATAAGTCAGGGTTGCCACCACAGATTTCCTGAAAAGCAAATGCAATCAAGATTAGAGTGTCCCAGCAGTGCTCCCAGACCCCGAAACTCACCCACAAACACCAGGAAGCCCCCCAAACAGGCCCCCGAAAACGCTACATTGAGCAAAATGTCAGAAATAGCAACAAAAAAAATCGGCCTGGATTTTGTCCCAACCACTTCTACCCGGTATTAGACCTTCCCAGGAATGCCCCAAGACACGCCAACCCACCCGCCAAGAAGCATAACACCCCCAAACAGGCCAAAAGCAAAATCTCATACTTGCAATATTTCTCGGCCTTCGGTCCAAACGCGCTGCGTAGCTAGGCCATAAGTCGGGGTTGCCACCACGGATTTCCTGAAAAGCAAATGCAATCAAGATTAGAGTGTCCCAGCAGTGCTCCCAGACCCCGAAACTCATCCACAAACAGACGGAACCCCCCCTAAGAGCACCTCAAAGGCAAGCAAGTCAGCAAAAACACTAAAAAATGTGCGCCTCGGATTTGGTCCAAACCACTTTTATCCGGTATTAGAGCTTCCCAACAATGGTCCCAGAGCCGTCAACTCACCTGCAAAGAGGTAGAACAACACCCCCACAAGTGCTGAGTCTTTCTTCAATGGGCGTAAACCAGCCCTCTGGTTTGATGGAAATAGGAGTCTGGAGGAGGAGGATAGAGGAGCATGTTCTTCTGAACTTGTGAACCTGAGGAATGCAGACTGCGGCAACTTCAAATCAATTAGCAAACCAGTGAAGACAGTTCTGCTGATGGGCTTGTTTTTGTGATTATCTGATTAAAGTTTGAAATATATTAACTGTGCACAACAAAGACAGACACACAGGAATAAAAGTGAATAAGGACGAAAAAGAAAGTTATTGATTCGTTGTCTCATTTTCAGGGCTCGGTATCACGGTGCAGGAATGAGAATAAGGCTTCGTCATCATACTCTGCGAATTCAGGCAGGGTGAGCTCAGTGTCACCTGACAGAGTAGAAATTTCCTCATCTATGTTGCTGGCCACCTCGTCTTCATCCGGCGCGCTTTCTCGTACTCTGAAATCTGGTGGTATGAGGTGTTGATTCATCTTGATCATTGTTAACCTCCACATTTTTGGGCGAGAGGCGGCTCCGTTTGGGAGTTACATTGCCACCAGCAGCACTGAAAACACGTTCAGAAGACACGCTTGCGAGTGGGCAAGACAAGTAGTTTAAAGCCAGGTTGGTGAGCTGTGTCCACAATTCTTTTTTCTCATGCCAATACGCCAATGGGTCAGAATTAACATAGACCTCTGTTGAGTCATTCAGATAGTCCTTCACCATCGACTCAAGGTCCTCATCCAAGGTTCCTCCACTTTGCTTAGCTGTTGCTGTGCCTCTGACCTTTTGAGAACCAAACCCACGCAGAGCTAGCCAATCCTCTTCAGCCTCCAATGTTTCTGTTGTGTCTGGTGCAGATGATCCGGTTGCCGGTGTCTTTAACGGCTGAGAGGTCACTTGTGCCACAGCCACAGGTGCAGAAGTGGATTGTTTTGACTGGGGATGGCCTGCTGATGTACTGCCATTTCCTTCAATTTTCTGCCGTTCTCTTTCAAACCTCTTGGCTGACAAGGCTAGCCAACGTTTGTACTTTGGAACATGTTCATCATCAAAAGGAAAGAATGCTTGGCCTGCCAGCGCCTTTTTGTAGCGTGGATCCAGAATAGTAGCACAAATGTAATGCTCTTCTGAGTGGATCATTTTAAGACGTTCATCACCTTGTAGGAGCTCTAATAATTTCTCAGCCAGAACAAAAGAGTCTTGGTTTTTTACATCTTTTTCGAACACAGAACACACCTCCTTCAGTTGGTCCTCCAGCATGTACAACAATGGGATAGCTTTTCCCAAATTACAGTCCTCCTTGCTGACTGCACGCGTGAATAACTCAAAAGGACGAAGCATGCGTGTCAGGCTTTGAACTATGTTCCATTGCGCCGCACCCATCCTCAGGTCATCCTGAGCTGTACCCTCTGTTAAGAAATATTGATCGAGTACCGTATACTGCTCATACAGACGCTCAAGCATGTAGAAGGTTGAGTTCCAACGTGTTACCACCTCCTGGATGAGTGCTTTCACTGGCATTTGACGTTGATATAGCAGGCTCCTCAGCTGCTTCCGGGCCTTAAAAGAATGGCTGAAATGGTTGCACATTTTTCGGCAGGTGTCCAATACTCTGTACGCTGCACTGCCTTTATTACCCAAGAATTTTTGGACAACCAGGTTTATACAGTGCGCCAAACACGGCACTCTGAAATAGTCACCCAGCCTCATGGCCTTAACTATATTGGCGCCATTGTCCGTGGAAACATAACCAACCTGGCGTTTTTTTGGGGACAGCCAGTTAAGGACCTTTGTGTTAAAGACATCCAAAATGTTTTCTGCTGTGTGACGTTTCTCCAAACCAAACATGGCTAGTGTTGCATGTTTCCGAGCAGCTTTAAAAATCAATATCCGGGTCAACACCTGTGTTTAGCTTTGCTTTAGCCCCTGAAAAAGAGACCCAGTGTGCAGTGATGCACATGTAATCAGCGCCTGCGACACTGGTCCACATGTCTGTTGTCAGATGTATAGTGTGAACAGCACTCTTCTGCAAAGCTGCCCCAATCACCTTCAGAACATCTTCATGTAGTGCTGGAACCGCAACTCGGGCAAAATAGAACCGGCTAGGAACCTTCCATTTAGGGCAGAGCGCTGCCACTAATTCTAGAAAACCAACCCCTTCTACAAAAGAAAAAGGGAGAAGGTCCAGAGCTAGCATTTTAGCCAGCTTAGTGTTATACAGACGCGTCAGTGGGTGGTTGCGTTCATATTTCGCTTCTGTAAACAACATATTTTTAATGTTGCCCTGGACCAAGGATTTACGGGATGATGATGATATCTTCGACCCAGTTACGCTCGCTGATGAACTTTTCCGCATTGATGTCTCACTCTCTCCCACACTCTTAGTGTGCCTCACATGGGGTGTGCTGCTGACAGGGGTACTGGGTGTAAGTGAAGTGTTTGAATCGTCTTCTTCCTCCTCGCCATCATTGTATTGTATTGTATTGTATATTGGATTTATATAGCGCTTATCGCCCAGGGGTCTCTAAGCGCTTGCCTTGGGAACCCGTCCTAGCTTTTCCCTGTGAGATAGCCCCTACAGGGCATCCCCAAGGTGAAAGCCAGGCATCCCGCCGCGGGGGCCATTGTGGAGATTAAGCAAGCTTAATGCCCAGAGTTGCAGAGTGTGAACCCATGATTAGGTCAGGCACCGAAGCGAGAATTATCAAGTCCGTGGACATTTGAGCTCAAGACCCTGCCGCGTCAGGAATTGAACCCTGGTCCCGGGTCTGACCTCTGCTTCAGGGTCTGCCTGCTCTAACCAGTGAGCCACACTTCTCCATCAGATGAAAAATCAACGTTTTCATTACGTGCAATTCGGGCTTCCTTGACCGCCTCTAGGTGCGCAAACCATTGGACAGGGTGCGCTCTCCTAAGATGACCTCTCTGGCCTCCGGTACCATAGTTGGTACCAAACTTACCACGACTAACTCGAAGCTTACACATGCTACAAATGGCTACGTTTTCCATTCTTGGGCAAACACTAAAGAAGTCCCAAACTGGAGACTTGAAATGTCTTTGGGGGCCGGAGGAGGCGGCAATACTGGTGGTGGTGGTCCTGCTGCTAATGCCAGATGAAGTGGAGGATGTGGATTGCCGAACTTCAGTACGTTTTGCACTTTCACCACCACGAATTGAGGTCGAGGTGAATGGAGGTCCCTTCTTGCGAGAAAGAAATATGGAAGCGGTAGGTGTTGGTGTACTAGTTAACTCCAAATCTAATGATTGTTGTGTTTCCATTTCCATTGCCTCCTCGTCGACATCATCATCACGCTCAGCAGCTTCTCGGGATAGGGTCAAAATGTCTCTTTGCTGCATGCCCGCTGGGGCTGCAGTGACCTTTATGATGACTGGCTCGTCGTCATCGTGAGAGGCTTCACCAGCAGCAGTATGCGTCACTTCTTGTTGTGCCTCATCACACTCCATAGCTATGAGTTTTTCGACGACCTTCCTTTTACGCTTAGGTATCTTTGTCAGATCATGGTGTGCCTCACTCTCAGGCTGCCGTGGTGGTACCCATTCGTCATCCAGATCATCAGAAGGCGGTGGGCTTGAAGAAGATGTAGACACCAACCTTGATCTTTTCCTTGCTAGGGATGTGGAAGACAATGAATAATCATCAGGAGGAGTGGCTTCCAATGATACCTCGGCTTGATTGTCGATTTCCTGATGTGCCCCTACTTCGGGAGGGACAACTATTGTGGGAACTTGTTGTGACCCTCCATGCACCTCTGCTTGCGCATCACCTTGCGCTGCCTCTCCTTCCAAATGTACTTGGGCTTGTACTACTTGCACATGTTGTTGTTGCGGCTGTGGTTGTTCAACACTTGTCAGATGAGTTACAACAACCTGTGTTGATTCAGGGACATTGCTGCTACTTTCTTGCGATGAGCCAACATCACTGGTCGATGGTGATTGGAGAAGTACACTGACTGCCTCTGAAGCACTCAAGGGCTTTGACTTAAGTTGGCGTGGTGGTGGAGGCACTGAACCCAATAGAGCGGGGGTGCTGCTCCCAGCTTGGTCCCCAGCAGATCCTGCTGCTGCAGGCGTACTTTTTTTTTTGCTCCCAAAAAACGTGGCGGTTGCCACACCAGACTCCTTGGTAACTTGCTTCTTCTGCTCCTTACTAGCAACTTTCTTGCTAGAGGAGCTACGGAGACCTTTTTTTGGGGCCATCTTCTTCAGAGCAGGTCAGACAGCAGGCCGCAGTTGCATGAATTGTAGAGTTGTCTGAGGCCAGACGTGACGTCGCGTGACGTTATGCTGCACACACACACCGCTGCAGGACTTCTTCCTGGCACTGGTGGTTCTCTTGAGTCTTGTGCACCTAAAAACAATGGAAGACAGAGGAACATCAGTTCAGTTATACACCCCAAAAAAATCGAAAAAAACCCAGAAAAATCAGCACAATCCCATTCCATCCATGCCCTCCATGATGTTTAAGTTCAAGACACCCCACAGAAAGACTAGGCCCATGCAAGACTCAATACCCCTGGTGAAAAAGCCACAAGTACAGCCCCAAAAAACGAAAATCACTGAAAAATCAGCACAATCCCATTCCATCCATGCCCTCCATGATGTTTAAGTTCAAGACACCCCACAGAAAGACTAGGCCCATGCAAGACTCAATACCCCTGGTGAAAAGGCCACAAGTACAGCCCCAAAAAACGAAAATCACTGAAAAATCAGCACAATCCCATTCCATCCATGCCCTCCATGATGTTTAAGTTCAAGACACCCCACAGAAAGACTAGGCCCATGCTAGACTCAAATACCCCTGGTGAAAAGGCCACAAGTACAGCCCCAAAAAACAAAAATCACTGAAAAATCAGCACAATCCCATTCCATCCATGCCCTCCATGATGTTTAAGTTCAAGACACCCCACAGAAAGACTAGGCCCATGCTAGACTCAAATACCCCTGGTGAAAAGGCCACAAGTACACCCCCAAAAACGAAAATCACTGAAAAATCAGCACAATCCCATTCCATCCATGCCCTCCATGATGTTTAAGTTCAAGACACCCCACAGAAAGACTAGGCCCATGCTAGACTCAAATACCTCTGGTAAAAAGGCCACAAGTACAGCCCCCAAAAACGAAAATCACTGAAAAATCAGCACAATCCCATTCCATCCATGCCCTCCATGATGTTTAAATTCAAGACAACCCACAGAAAGACTAGGCCCATGCAAGACTCACTACCCCTGGGCATAAAGGTTGAAAAGTAGGCAAAATGGTTGCAGGCCTAACAACAATGCCTGCATTCAAAATGGCCACTTGCCTCCCAGCACATGGCCAGGGCCTGTAGCAGCACTCAAAATGGCCCCCAGCCACATGGCCTGTCCCTCCCCATGAACACCCCCAAAAATCGAAAAACACTGCAAAATCAGCACAATCCCATTCCATCCATGCCCTCCATGATGTTTAAGTTCAAGACACCCCACAGAAAGACTAGGCCCATGCAAGACTCAATACCCCTGGTGATAAGGCCACAAGTACAGCCCCCCAAAACGAAAATCACTGAAAAATCAGCACAATCCCATTCCATCCATGCCCTCCATGATGTTTAAGTTCAAGACACCCCACAGAAAGACTAGGCCCATGCTAGACTTAAATACCCCTGGTGAAAAGGCCACAAGTACAGCCCCCAAAAATGAAAATCACTGAAAAATCAGCACAATCCCATTCCATCCATGCCCTCCATGATGTTTAAATTCAAGACAACCCACAGAAAGACTAGGCCCATGCAAGACTCACTACCCCTGGGCATAAAGGTTGAAAACTAGGCAAAATGGTTGCAGGCCTAACAACAATGCCTACATTCAAAATGGCCACTTGCCTCCCAGCACATGGCCAGGGCCTGTAGCAGCACTCAGAATGGCCCCCAGCCACATGGCCTGTCCCTCCCCATGAACACCCCCAAAAATCGAAAAACACTGCAAAATCAGCACAATCCCATTCCATCCATGCCCTCCATGATGTTTAAGTTCAAGACACCCCACAGAAAGACTAGGCCCATGCAAGACTCAATACCCCTGGTGAAAAGGCCACAAATACAGCCCCAAAAAACGAAAATCACTGAAAATTCAGCACAATCCCATTCCATCCATGCCCTCCATGATGTTTAAATTCAAGACAACCCACAGAAAGACTAGGCCCATGCTAGACTCAAATACCCCTGGTGAAAAGGCCACAAGTACAGCCCCCAAAAACGAAAATCACTGAAAAATCAGCACAATACCATTCCATCCATGCCCTCCATGATGTTTAAATTCAAGACAACCCACAGAAAGACTAGGCCCATGCAAGACTCACTACCCCTGGGCATAAAGGTTGAAAAGTAGGCAAAATGGTTGCAGGCCTAACAACAATGCCTACATTTAAAATGGCCACTTGCCTCCCTGCACATGGCCAGGGCCTGTAGCAGCACTCAAAATGGCCCCCAGCCACATGGCCTGTCCCTCCCCATGAACACCCCCAAAAATCGAAAATCACTGAAAAATCAGCACAATCCCATTCCATCCATGCCCTCCATGATGTTTAAGTTCAAGACACCCCACAAAAACACTAGGCCCATGCTAGACTCAATACCCCTGGTGAAAAGGCCACAAGTACAGCCCCAAAAAACGAAAATCACTGAAAAATCAGCACAATCCCATTCCATCCATGCCCTCCATGATGTTTAAGTTCAAGACACCCCACAGAAAGACTCAGTCCACCCACCACTGAGTACCCCTGGGCAAAAGGCCCCAAAACAGCCCAAAAATCGAAAATTCCAAAATTGTAGTTGCAGCAACTGTAATGCCCCAAACAAACTTACTTGTAAAATTTCTAATCCAACAGTGATCCACAGAAAGTCAAAAAGGCCTCAAATCCAAATATCCAGCAGCATCCACAAAAAGTAATTCTTCCAGCTCCAGATCCAAATGAAAAGTGACCAGGAGATGGACAAAGCACTGGGAGGAGCCTGCTGGACAGGAACAGGAAGTTGAAGATTGTGGGGCACTTCCTTCCTCCACCCCCCCTCCCCCCTCCCCAAAATGGACTCCTCGGTAAAAAAGTGCAGGCAAATGTCAACCTAAGGAGTTATTCAGATAAAAATCATCATTTCAAGAAGGTTTATGCTACTTGCTGGTGGATTTCTTGTGCAGAATTTCAAATTTTATATTTTCGCTTGTGCGAGATTGTTGCTGCTCGCCGCATCTCAAATCTCGCAATTGCGAAGTACCGCGAGACGTGATCTCGCCGTACTCGCGTTGACAAACTCTCGCTGTGCAAGTTGGCAAGCCGCGATGACGTAATCGCGCTCGCCAAATTCCCGCGGGATCACACAGCAAGATCCAAAATGGCGCAGCACTCGCAAAATATCGAGAAAAACAACTCGGCAAACGATGATAAACGCCGCGCGCCGCAAAAATTGTATCACCAACGCCGCGCGCCGCAAAATTGTATCAGCAAGAAAAAAAAAATCCGCTGCGTGCGAATTTGCGGCTTTTGCGGGAAATTCGCAAATCTCGCGGATTGCGAATTTACTGAAAATCCGCAAAATCCGCGAGCGTAACGGATTTTCCGCCCATACTTATATACAATCTCATCAGGTGATCCAGATTAGAGCACCAGGTGAGTGATAGGGGATAGTTGTCATTTGATAGGTCGGCGAAGGTTCAATAATCCACCATGGTTTTCCTGGAGAGTGATGAGGAAGTGGAGTGACGGAGCGGAGTGGGACGGAGCGTTTTTGCACCTCTGCGGACTCTGCCGACCCAGCCCGGTTGAGAAATACGTCATGAGTCGTAACTGGGATTGCACTGGGGTTGGCACAACACAAGCGATACTAGCACAGAGCAGGAGCCAGCCCCTAGCCACAGCCCCAGCCCTGAACCGGGAAACGAGCATCACTGTGCCGTCAGGAAGGTAAGATTGCGGTAAGACGGTGGATGTGATGGTAACGTAGTTGCTGGCGTGATGGTGACTGTTTTGTGGCTGTTTGGGGGCTCAGCCGAGTAAAAGAGAGCAGCTGGCCCGCTGCAGGGCAATGCGGTAAAAGTTGCAACAGCCTCTTGCTGCCAGCGCCGCGCAGGGGGGACTTTGCAGGAATTTTGTTGAATTGCTCTTGAAAACTGCTCCTTTGGGATGGGAAGCAGGGTGCTCAACACTGCAGAGGGCAGAGGAAAGGCAGGCAGCAAGGCAAGGCAATAGATTGAGGAGTCTGTCTGCTCCTTGCTGTACTGACCATTGGTGTTTCATCCTTCTTTGTTTTCCACATTAACTGCTCCAGGTGTGTTCGGTCCTGTGAGGGCCACAACATCTAGCCTGCCTCAGACTCGTGGCGCCACATTATCCACCAGGAGGCGCTATATAAACTCCCATCATGCCCGTGACGCACGCGGACGGCGCCTGGTCGAAACCTGTACCCTTGCCCATCTAAGCCCACCCAAGCCCGTCTAAGCCCATCCGGGATCAATAGAGGCTGGGCTGGGCCACGGTATTAATATCTGTGCATAGATCATCTCAGATGGTACTGTTGAATTTATTTACAGTTTTTAACATTGAGTTTGTTGATACAGAAATACTGCATTGGTTCAATAAAGCCGACTAAGATGAGTAAATTAAAATCAGGAAGTGGCCAGGGGGTGGTGGGGACATTGGACGCCTTCCTGTTGCGGGCCGAGATGTGTCTTATTCATGAAATCGAACTTACTGAACGTAGACTGTTTCTGGACCCACAGAATCTTCACCAACGATTTACCCCTGTTACCCATGTGTTAGTGTCACAACCCACTTTGGAAGCGTGCCCTTCACGAACTGATATAACTCAATTGGTGGAACATGGAAACATTGATGACCCGGCCAAAGTCAAAGTCGATATCGATAAGGCTGATACGTTGCCGAGGCTACATGTGACTCGGGGCCAAAAAGCAAAATCTAAAGATGGAATCTGTAGTGCTCCTTCTGTAAAAAAAAGAAAGGGACATACTTTGAATAAATTAACTAAACACAACAAGCAAAGCCTTCCTTCCCCTAAGTCTTTGGGCTTTAGAATTAAATCTGCTGAGTCGAATTGCAACTTAGGGGTCTTCACGGAGCAAGCCGAGGAGAAAAATGTAACTACTGTAGTTTCATTCGCTCAAGAGATGGAGGATTCCCTCATGAAAAAGTTGGAACTTTTAATCTCAGCTCATTTGGACCCTATTTTAAAAAAGATAATTGACATTGAGGGACAGATGAATAGTTTGCTGAGCCCTGTGTCTAATATTTCTGTATATCATGTAGTTGGTGGGCAAAATGTGGTCGGTGGTGGTAGTGCTGCCAAGAATGCAGAGGTACAGTACCCCGATCTGCCCCCTATGCCAGTGTCCCAGGTTGATCCCTCCCACTCGAGGGTTGCGCACTCTTCTATAAATAGCAATAACGTTGCGCATGAGTCAGTAGGTTTCATCTGTGGGCAAGATCAGATTGTCAAAACCTCCAAAAACATTAAAAAAGATAAGTATGGTACTATTGTCGTAGATAGAAATACAGGAGGGATGGATAGTCAGTTTTCTGGCAAAAGACATCTTAGCCCCCGGACCTTGATCTACACCTACCCCCAGAGGCAACCCCTTGAAGAAAATAAGTTTTTACTAGGTCCTATTAATTTCCTTACATTCCTCCATTTCTTGCCATCTCGTGACTAAACCCTGCCTACAGCCTCCATTTCTGCTGACGCTAAAAAAACTATCACATACCCAAACCCGCTGTTCTTTGCAGTTAACCAATACATCAACAGAGAGCCAGAGACACGTTCGCCCTGTGTAAACAAAAAATGAGAAAAAAGCAAGCTTTGAATAAAAAGAAAGAAATGTCTATGGCTGATCATGCGAAAACGCATTTAGAAAATAAGGTTCAGGAAGGGGTTGAAATGGCAGATAGGCATCATAGGGCTAAGGCGACAAAATGTTACCCCGCTCGTTCTCCAAGGGACCTTGAGGTTGAAGGAGAAGAGGGGGACTCGTTGTTGAATGCTATTCTTGAAGGTCCACCTCCTGCCTATGCTCCGGTCCTATGTATCTCGCTCTTCCTCAAAATGTTCCTAACGCTCCACCCCCACCAGTGGTGGTTGAGACTGCCCCACCCATTGTACCACTGCCTGATCCTTTGACTCCCGTCATCCTGCCAGCACCCCTCCCTCCGACAGTTTATATCGCCCCACCTATTGACCCAACCCCGACCATACATTCCCGTCTGCTTGATAATAAGTCTATTGGTACCCCTGTTGGTGGCTCTTATGCAACTCCGGACTAAACAAGATGGTCCTCCCTTAAGCCCAATACCCTGTTTGGATTCTTCGGTACCCCTAGAAAGGAGTCTTTGAGGTCTGCTAAACTCGCTGGGGGTAGTGAAAGGGACGCTATGGGAAAACAATGGCCATTTTGGTAAATAATGGTAATATTTATGGCGTTAAAGATATTTGGTCGACGTTTAGACAATGGACGGCCATACAACAAACAGACATGACCGAGTACATGTGCACACTTATAATGAAAAGATACAAAGTATTGTTCATAGACATTCCTAGGGGACTGATTGATTTAAAACTAACTATTGCCAAGGGTCATGTTCCGGGAGATGATATGCATGAAGCCCTTGTTACCATGATTGTGTTCAGAGACACAACGGTTTTTCGGCCCTCTCCGAATGACAAAGCTATGCCTATGAGAGAGACAGCTCCCGTCTTTATTCCTGCAGATCTCGCCAATAACCAGGGTGTTGGAGCAGCCCCAGGTCACTGGCGTAGGATGTGGGTGCATGTCCCATGAAAAAGAGCGGATGTTCTTCAATTGAAATCCCAATTACCAGACGCCCGTAAGAATCCAGCTCTTTACTATCAGGAATTAGGTCAGATTGTTTTCTCTGGTGTCTTTAACTTAGAGGATATTGACTATTTTTCTTTTTTAAACCTTTATTTGACATTTTCAACCAGATACAAACACGGGCCTACAAACCCCAGGGCTGGCCGCTAAGCAATTGCAACACAATACTACGATCTAAACTTCAGACCCAGCCTCCCGGGGAGCATAGTCGCTACATACACAATGCGTACTGGTTGGAAGACATATCAAGTTGGGAACAGGATACAAAAGGTTTCATTTTATAATATAAAATAGAAGGATCAGGTGCCATACAATATCTCAAGTTATGAAGAGGGGGCGAGCGAAAAAGCAGTGTGTCCACAGTTAATTCGTTTTCATGTAGGTCAGTGGCGTTAAAGCCGACGACACCCGGATAAACAAGCATACTATTACGGTTCGCGCCAGCATTTATGCCCGCCCCGTGGCCCCGAAACATCGCGAGAGTTGAGGCACAGATGTGAAAGCAAAGATGGACCGAACAATGGACCCACTACACTGACTCGGAAAAAGAGAAAAGAAAAGGCCAAAGAAAGATAAGAAGAGAAAAAAGGCCATAGAACAAAGAAAAAACAAAACTCCCATCCCCCAACCCCCCACCCTGCACCCCTGCAGATGACTACCGCCTACCCCCCTAGCAGCGTGCCTGTCGCCCAAGAACTGAAACCCGAAATATAGAAGGAACAGGGAAAAAGGAAAAAGAAATTAAACCCCACCCGAAAAGGGGAAATGGAGGTGGGCTTTATTCAACGCACTCCCGGTCTCTCGCCCCCGTCGTAACCAACCCCGCCCCGGACTCCGTTCATTAATAAAACAATCCCGTTAACCATAATACCACAAAGAACAACCCAGACAACAATCTCAGCCTTGGCCCCGTCGAGTAAATTAGCTGAGTCCATCAGGGGAAGAAAACCCCGTCCTCAAAATGTCAAAAGGTACACAGAAGTTGGCAGAACAGGGGTCCACAGATGAAAAAAGAAACGCAGGTCCCAAAGTAGTCAGCTGGTACCAACGATGCCCCTCCCCGTCTCCGAAGCCAGGCTTTATCCCATCCGCCATCTTGATAGACCGACTGGGGAGGGGGGTCGACACAGCCCAAAACAGTTCACAGTACCAATTAAAAGGATCCGAAGTGGGGACAGCATGTAAATGTTCCGACAGTGGCAAAACCGGGGATTCCAACGGGCTAATTGAGTCACCAAGCACAGTACTTTCGGGTAGCTCCACTGCGATAGGGGCAAATACAGCTTCCAGCGCCGGGTCTAAGTACGCCACCGGGGCGTCAATCGAAAGGTGAGCTGGCCGCCGGGTCTCGGGCGTCAAGTCAGGATCCGGTCTCAATCCTTCGATTCCATCCGCCGCCAACAACAGGCTGCAGGTTTGGGCGTTAACAGTCTCCTTGAGTGCCACAAGGGCCTCCAGCACCGTCCGCAATGACGGGTCACTTTGAGCCTGCTCCGTCAGCCTCCATTTGTCCTCAGGCATGGTGTTCCCCACGGAGAGGCGCCTTCTCCGGGGGAATATTAGGCGGAGCAGGGATGAGCCATGAGGGACCGACTGTTAGCGTGCAGTAGCGTGCAGTGAGATTCCAACCCAAGGGGCACCGGCGATATGAATGCCGGACCCCTGGCACGGGACCCCCGCAACACAGCACCGTGCGTCACTCGTCACCTCACCTCCCATAGAACAACAGGCAGCAGATGGTAGCAGGGCAATCCCAAAATTTCGAATGTTCCTGAGACCGGACCCAACCGCGTTCAACCGTCCGTTGTTGTTCAACTCGGACCCGGCTAGGCCAGCACTCGAGACCCCGGCTTCTCAGCTGGGTTAGGCCTCAAATCGATCCTCGACATTACTCCGCTCCACGATGTCGGAGAAACTCCGGGATCACATCATCAGAGTGCAAATCGGGTCACACACACGGATCCAGGGCAGGAAATCAGGATAGGTGACAGGATAGTAGAGCGTAGGACGGAGGTCAGCGGAGCCGGGAGACTATGCGGCCATCTTGGTTGGTGTCGTAGCTCCTCCCCCCGGATATTGACTTATTATTCGGGTCAGTATTACCACCCGACATATGGGACAAAATACGCCATGCCAACCATAATGCCGCTTTGCATGATGACTGGACCGACTTTGAGAGGATGGTGAGTGACAGAGAGGAGGGACTAAGCCTGATCTGATTATTCTGGCTCTCCCAGGCCATCTGTTGCAACTCATGACCCTTTTGACCGAAATAGCTGTTATTTGGGATAAGATAAATGCATGTAAACAACGTAAGGATGAGTCTGTTGCTGAGTACAAAAGTCACATTGGATTGGACGCTAGAGCCCCTGGCTCGGGCTCAGTGTTTATTGATAAATTTGTATCTAATTTATTACTGGATCTCTCGCCCCTCCTTAAGAAGGTTGAGAGTACATGGTCAGCTCTGACTATGGCAGGCATCCTTGCCATGGCCCAATATCATGAGAATAGAGAGAATGAAGTTAAAGACAAAGAGGTTAGGAAGAACAAGGACCTTAAAACGAAAGTTTTGTTACAACAAGCGTATCCACCCTGGGGACAAAACGCTAGACGCCAAGGTACGCCTTCGGACCAGTTCCAGAGGCTGCCCCAGCGCCACCTTCAGTCTTCTTTACAGAAGTTCATCAGTTCGGAAGGTCCCGTTGATAAAGACCAGTGTGCCTACTGTAAGGCTTATGGCCACTGGGTTAGTGAATGCCTGCTATTAGCCCAGAATAATCAGTCAGGAAAAACTATACCCCGAACTCAAAGGGAAGGAAATATGGGACCTCCTAGGCAGAGGCATGCACCAGATGCTAATGTTCGACCCCGTATGGGTCCACCCCAGGGTACAGTTAACAGATTTGACAACGGGTATGAGGCCTCTAGGACATACTTTAACGATGATTATGATGAGACCAATGAGACAGGTTTCTACCAGCCATAGGAAAGCCAGGAAAGGGTTAATGTAAGAGTGCCGATTCCTGTGGATCAGCGAGGTCCTTATGTCCGGATGTCAGTTGCAGGGGATACAAAGAAGTTTCTCCTAGACACCGGGAATACTAGATCATCTGTTGAGCACACCTTGATACCGGAGGCACCCCTTTCTGGCTCTCTCAATGTCTCCGTGGGTTTTTCTGGGGTCCCTGTCACCAACCCCGTCTCTAAGCCTCTCCCGCTGGATCTCGGTCTAGCTCATATGGATGCTCCTTTGATTCTCATGACTGGATGTAGTGAAAATTTGCTGGGTATGGATTTGTTAAAGGCTTTACATGCTACCATTTCTTGTAGTCCTGATGACGTGTCCCTTACCGTATCACCAGATTCCTCCGCCACTATGTTCCTCTCTGGACCCCTCCCTCCGGTTCTGCAGGCCTTACCCTCATCACTTTGGGCCACTTCTGACACTGATGTAGGACTCATTGGCAAAAGGAGGGTCTGAAGAAAATAAGTTTTTACTAGGTCCCATTAATTTCCTTACATTCCTCCATTTCTTGCCATCTCGTGACAAAACCCTGCCTACAGCCTCCATTTCTGCTGACGCTAAATAAACTGGCACATACCCAAGCCCCCTGTTCTTTGCAGTTAACCAATTCATCAACAGAGAGCCATGAGACACCTATGCCCTGTGTAAACAAGCTTGTTTTTCATCTTCTGCTCCCTGCTTGATAAACATCCTTGACGCCGTGATCAGGTCATCTGGACAATGGTCTAACTAACCGAGCCTTGATCAAGCTGATTCAACAATGGTCTGCATGCCGAGTCTTGATCAAGCTGATTGAACAATGGCCTGAATGCCGAGCCTTGATCAGGTCATCATTTACAAACACCGCCTTGATCAGGTCATCAACTACAAACACCGCCCTGATTAAACAATGGACTGAATGCCAAAAGAGTGGAATAAAAATGTATATAAGGCTTGTTCGCTGTGGAGTAAAGCAGCAGCCTCCTGGGTTTTGTCTCTGACTAGCTTGGGACTCTGTTCCATAGCCAGGGCTATTGTAATAAAGGTAGTTCTCTCTGCAGATGAAGATTTCTAGGTCCACTTTATTATATAAGGAGGGTCAGAGTAGACTCGGGTGATTCCCGCACCGCCAAGCCCCCACTCCTCCTTGAGGTGGGCTTTTCTTGGTTCTACACCCTAATACCGTAGTGCTAGCCAATGCTCCAATATTATCATCTGAAGAAGTGGAGCATTGGTCAATACTGAGGAATAAAGCTTCATTTTTTTGAGCACCAGGACGGGCATTAGCGATGTGTTCTTATTTGAAGAATTTAAAATGGCTCGCTGTATAGGATGGGTGAGGAAATCAAATAAATCATTTCGGAGAGATTTTATCGGTCATTCTTTCAGATCTCCAGATTTAGTAAAGACCATATTGGATAGAATGGAGAACAGCTTTGAAGGTAAGAGGGTGATATCTGTTCTGCCCTTGGGGTTTTTCTATCAGCCTCCTAGAGCCAGTATATATATTGAAGACAATGGCAGATTTGTAGGGCAAATACAGTTTCCCCCTCTCCCATCCTGGTTTCATTCTAACCGCTATGAGGCACTAAGTAATCTTGCAGACATAGATTGAATTACCCCAGATCAAAATAATATTGGGGATACTGTTGTCCTAATTAACGTCCCGGAGAATGATAATGAGGAATTGGGTGGTAAAGTGGCCACAGTACCTTTAAACAGTGATAATAATAGCCTATATTACCTTGGGCATTTGAATCATGACCACAGAGAAGCTATAGGGTCGGGCTCAAATATTGAAATAGATGATCCAACTTTTAATCATAGTGTTGATGAGGCATGCGGGGCACAGAATGTTAATGATGTTCTCTACGAAGTACCTAGGACACAGTACACCAATGTACAGCCTTTTAGGTTTACATCTTGGAACATCACAGGTATTTCTGCAAAATTAACAGATGAGGTTTGGCTACAATATGTGAAGACTTTTGATATTATTTGTCTCCAGGAGACTTGGAGCCGGGTTGACAGTACTTTAGATGGATACCGCTCATTAAATACACACGCAAATCCGTCAGCTGCAGGAATAGCCAAGGGTGTTCTAGTAACGTTTATTTCACTTATGTATGACTCAATCAAGACGGGGAGTATAATAGATTCCCATTGGTACCAGCTTATATTAATTTCAATCTAACCAATACCATACATTTATTAATTAGCTGGTACTAAAACATCTTCGGCCCAAATAATACTGGGGTCATTAATAAACTTAAAGAGATCGATATTGTTGCCGCGAAATTCCAACCTCTGTGTATAATATGGGCGAGAGATTTTAATTGTACCATCTGCCCATATAGCTCACACAAAGTATGTGGGGTAGCTGATACAGAAAATCATTCTGTCCCGCATTTTAAGCATACACCGCAGGTTGATGCCCTGGATACTATTATACTGGTGAATGAACTGTGTATGGCGTACACCCTGGTTAATAATCCCTCAGTATAGTTTCCAATTCATCAGGGGGGAGCCAGTGTGAGCACAATTGATTTTATATTAATTACTATTAAATATACATGGTTGGCTGATAGTTTCGTGGTTGAACCAAACCCTGTAAATGAACATAATCCTCTGATTATCTCTATGAATGTTACAGAACAGAAAGATATGGAGCTTAAATGAAATCTAGTGGACTCAAAGGAATTTGAGGAGGCCATTGTCAAAGAAAATTTCGGTAAATTTATGACTTGCCTAATTGTCAACTCCCCCTGACATAGTAATACAGGGGCACATTATCAAGGACAGGCGATAAAATATCGCCGCTTTTATCGGCAGGAAACTGCTGATAAAGCGGCGATAATGGCCTTGATAATATGCTCTATGAATTCCAATCGAAGCCCATGTTAGATGTGAACACATCTAACATGGGCTTCGATTGGAATTCATAGAGCATATTATCAAGGCCATTATCGCTGCTTTATCGGCAGTTTCATGCCGATAAAAGCGGCGATAATGTATCGCCTGTCCTTGATAACAGTCCTTTGAATTTATCTGTGCCGATGTGGCAAAAAAACTAAATAAGTCGATTAGGATACGAGATACCCCCAAAATTAGGTGGTTTAATGCAGAGTGTTCCAGGGAGCAAAGAAATCTTAGGAAAGCTCTACAAGTAGTTCCCCGAAATAAGGCTGGGATAAAAATAGTTAGAGTCTTATAAACATGCTATTAACAGTAGGAAAAATGAATTAAGAATTATAGCATGGGAGGGCTAAGAGAAAGCTAGCTCCCTCAAGGACTCAAAGAGCTTCTGGGAAATTATAAATCGCTCGCTTTTCTCTAATGATGCAAGGGTCATTGATTCGACCATCACAGGCGAGGCTTGGGAAGCCCATTTCTTAAAAAAATTGAATCCACGGGGAATAACAATACAAGAGCAAAGGGATGAAACAGTTATTAATTTTAAAACTGCTCATGAATTAAGCCAAAGTATTTCCGTGAGTGAGGTGGAAGATGCTCTGAAAGCGCCCGGTCCAGATGGGGGACTCCGAGACTTGATCAAAAGTAATCCTCACCTGTGGGCACCCTTGCTGTCAAATGTTTTTAAGGCGGCAATACTCGGTCAAATTCGATTTTCATGGAAGGAGGCAGTTGTGGTACCTATTTTTAAAAACGGAAATAGAAATGACCTCACATGTTTATGGACAATTTCCTTAATAGATGCCACATGTAAGGTTATGGGAGGGTGATTCTAGCACGTTTGGAGTCAAGGGCTAATGCTTCCGGATTAATAGCTGATACCCAAGATGGCTTTACAAAGGGGAGGGGCACAAATGAACAGTGTCTTAACCTGTCCCTGATTATGGACAAGTACATGAAGGCCAGGAGGGTCTCGATTCACCTGGCCTTCATGGACCTGTCCAGCACATTTGACACTGTAGGGGAAAGCTATAGACAATGATAGGGGAAATGGGCTTTGAAGAGCCCTTATTACTCCATTACGCAGGCTACATGAATCCACTACTGTGGCTGTGCACTTTGGACCAGGAGGTGAGAAGACCAGGCCCACTGCTTCCACGGAAGGGGTGCGCCAGGGTTGTATCCTGGCCCCCTTCCTATTTCTTGTATATACTAGTGGTCTAGAGTCATTCTTGAATAAACAGCAACAGGATTTTCCAAGAGTAGGAGGTAGACCGGTCCCTCTGTTGGCCTATGCCGATGATACAGTATTAATGACCCTGACGGCAATAGCTTACAAAAGTCCCTGACCGCCTTCACTGATTTTATGTTAGGACTGGACCTCAAAGAAAATTTTGGTAAATAATGTATTATGGTTTGTGGTCTGGAAAAAACTAAGACTAGGAAGTTCATTGTGAATGGAAAAATCATTGAGAAGGTGGCCAATTTTACCCATTTAGGTAATGTTTTTAACAACAAATTGAGTTGGGATGAACTAATTATGACAAGGGTCCAACAGACCAGTAGAATAACAGAGGGGCTGTTTTGTTTTGCATGTAAATTGGGACATAAACCGGTTACAGAAATTATAATTTTATATAAATCCAAATGTGTATCTGAAGCTACTGTTGAGGCTGGAGTATGGGGTTATCATAAGAGTTATCAGATTCAGGTTTTAGAGAACACATTTTTAAAAAGGCTTTTAATGATTCCGAGTAGTACTTCAACCTCATTTTGTCATTCAGAGGTGGGCCTGGAATAAGTGAAAGATAGGATAAACATTGCACCTCCTATCCCATGGGCGAAAATCTGGTCTTCAGAGTCTTTGACATTCAGTAGGAGTATCCTTAGAGATTGTAAGAACCTGGATAATGCAATGTCACACCCTTGGCTGCATTATGTTAGGGATACTTTTTATAAGATTGGCCTAGAGGAATGTTATAATAACTCAGATACTATTGAGTCTAATATGAAAATGATTATAAAAAATTCATACCGCACTGAATTAAGGATGTTGACCAGGGCAGGGGAACGTTAGATGATGGGGCATTAGGTCCCCAGCAATTTTATTTGTCTTTTACTTCGCATGTACAATCTCATTTTCTGTTGACCAGATTTCGACTAGGAACACTGCATTTTTAGTGGCCTATCCAAAACAGGCTGCCTGGTGTGAGGGACTAGCCCCCTGTCCTTGTAATATTCTGGCCAAATAGAGTACAATGCATTTAATGGTGTTCTGTTCCCTGTACAAATACCCTTGAGCACATTTTATTAAACCTATATTGAATGTTATTAGGCCCTGCTCTTATTAAGAGGGCTATGCCTATTTAAGGGCACTATCTACGGCTGTAACTTCTAGTGCAGTACTTAGTTTTATTAGAACTGCATTTATAATCAGGAAACATTATGAAGTGTGAAAATGAATCTAATTTTATTCATTTTACTAAGAATTTTCTATTTAGACAATTGTACAAACTGAGCTGGGGATAGCTATGATGATTTTAAAATTGTTTAATTTTGCTGTCTTATCAAGATCTATGGAAGGGAATATGTGCGAATTTTGTAATTGTTTTCAGATGTTTTATTGTGTAAACATTTATGATTCTAATGAATCGAATAAAGTTATTTGAACGAACGAGTGCACTCTCTGAAGATGTGGAAGTAAGTCTGCCATTTGTTAGAGTGAGAGGTGGTTTCTGGAGTAAAGATGGGAACCGAGGTTCCTGATGGCACCACTTCAGAAAATGGTAAAGTAATCAAAATAAAGCACGCAGGTAGCAGCCAAAATATAGTATGAGGTCAGGTCACCCCTGGGCATTTCATATTATAGTAAGTTGTCCCCAATATGGGATACCCCGGGACCCCGGAGTGCCTGCTTGACAGCCTTGCAAACCTCTAATATAGAGTTGCATAAATAGATGGGGCCAGATGGTGGATGATGGACAGAGGCTATCCTGGAACTATTGGAAAAGTAGGATAAACGGGCACTCTCTGGGTTTAGAGTCTTTCAAGTAAATGCATAGCTCAGCAGCCAGGGTTGGATCGACTCCGAACCTTGTCAAATGGAGAAGGATCTTCGAGATCTTCAGGCTATGAAGAAGGAAGTGGCTCAATGGTACCATCATCTTCTGAAGGCAGCTGAGGGAACAATAAAACCTTCACACCTCTCATGGGATGGATACTTGCCAGGCATAGATCTGGAAGAGATATGGCAAGAATGTTTGTCTATTCTTTATTCTGTGATTAAACCTCCTGCACTAAGGAAAGATCACGTCTTCACTCTTCATAGAGCTTATTAGACTATGAGGAAATTGGTAAAAATGAGGGGGAGTGAAGATCCGAAGTGCAAACAGTGCAGTAGTTGTGACTCCGATGATGTACACATATTTGCCACCTGCCCAAATCTGGAAAAATTCTGGTCAGGTGTGGGTAAGACCTTTTCTGATATTTTAGGAACCAGTATGGTGGTAAGCCACGTTTTAATTATATTTGGCCTAGTCCAGCAGGCGGTAGGAGGCACCCCTCTCCCTGTAAAGCATTGAAATGTGATCTTTTATTTGATTTTACTTACTTTAAGAGATATCTGTAAGCATTGGTGCCAGCCTATTGCACCTATGTGGCAAGTGTAGAAGAGATTTCAAGGAGGTGGATATGAAAAGTAAACACTGGGTAGAGGAAGAAGGGTTCTAGTACCAGTTGCAGATAGGATGAGGAACACCATATCCAATGATTAAACCCTCTCAAGTCAGTAGTGGTTGGCAAGGTTGAGACCAGTTGATGTAGCCCAGCGTACCTGCTTAAAGTTAATCTCAATATTGAGCATGATGGGTGCTGGAAGCTTGGTTAGTGCTTATGGGAGGTGATACGAGTACACAAAATAAATAAATAAATAATCAAAATAAAATAGCAAAAGTAAAAACATCAAAACAATAAGATGTTTTAGAACTATTTTTGGTGCAAGAATTACAAATGCTGGGTCTGGTGGCTCCGTGGACTAATTCATCCACTCTAGGGATATTTGTTTGACTTTATGGTCACAGGTCAAAATCCTGGAAGGTCTAGTATGTATTAGGACAAACAGTAATGCCTCATGATTGTGACTGATCGCTTTGCCCCACAACCTCATGGTTCTGTTGCAAACGGACGAGCTGCTTTGACAGTTGCAGAAGAGAGCAGCTCTTTGTCAGCCCTGTATTGCAACTGGCAGTATTAGTTCCTCTCGCCTTAAGTGGCAAGGGTTCTGGAGGTAGCAGGAAATGTTTATAGCGATTGTGCAGTACTCCTTTAAAACTAGATACAATTTCTTCTAGTAAGTAACGTTCACATCTCTTTATAGCACTGTACCTTGACCAGACACGTGCAACGATGGCACTTTCTCTTGGACTAGATGGACTAGAGGTTCATGTGAAGAGAGGAGAGGGCCCCGCAATTTTACAAATCTGGTGGATGAGTGAATCAGATCATGTTTGTATAGCTCACACTTTGCACTGAACTGCCTCCAGTCACATCTCTTTATGTAATGTCCATGGAAAGTGCTGCATTGAGAATACTGCAGCCTGAAGTCCAGAGCACTAGTGCCAGCTTCATCCAATGGCAGACAGTGCGCAGCAAGCCTTCACAGGAACTTTCAGACTCCATATCCGTTCATCATGTAGTTAGGACCTCAGCTGGGATTTGCTGGGGTAGTGATATAGCTGGCTTTGGCTTTTCGATCGATTGCTACTACTTACGGCCTTTATCCCAGAACATTCAGGCGAAAGCGCCAAAGTCAAAAACACAAATAGCTAATGTTTACTTTCCACCAGGGCCGGCTCGGTATTTCGGTGGTGTGGCAGGTGCAGTCGCACCTGGCAGTGCCCTTTGGGGCGCCGTATTTAGAAAAAAATCTTAAGGGTGTGAAAGCGCCTTCGACAGAGTTCCTTGTGTGTGTTGGACTGTTTCCAGCCAGTAATAAAAATGTCAAGATAACTCGGGATTCATGTTCCTGCAGGAAAGAGATTGAGTTTTGCCAAGTGGCAGTTCAGACTCATCCTAACGTAACACAGAAGGCTAATGTTCTGCTGAAAAGAACCTGCTCCACGTGGATCAGAGAGCTGCATTTTATGTGGATAGCGCAGTGGGTTACTGCGTTTGTCACAGAGATATTTTTATTACTTGCAGTTCATAAGGTACAATCCTAGTAAAACACAGTGTCCAATGCACTGTCCTCGAAGAGCTACCTGCATGATATGTCAGAACTTTATGTTTTTTCCCCACTCTTTCATTATTTTAATGCTGCCAAAAGAGGGTTTTTTTGGGTAGAAATACATTCTTTTTAGTAAAGACAGCCCAACCACTGTGGTACGTTTTAAATCCTATGATTGTGCTTCTCCAGACCAAACACTTAAAATGCACTGCCTAGTGGTATGGATGGCATGTGACTCATGCACCTTGTAACATTTCCTAAAGACTGATTTATACACATATAATTCACTTTTATGTATAACTAGCAGCCCGCCCCAGCGTTGCCTGGGGCAGAAGGGGGCTGGGAGCAGCATTTCAGGCTTGCGTGCACTCCCGCCCAAACCCCCGCCCGCCACGACATTGTCTGTGTCCCGGCCAATGTCGTGGCGGGCAGTGGCCGGGGCAGGAGTGCACGCAAGCCTGAAATGCTGCCCCCAGACGCTGAGCCTTACTGCAGTTGTTCCAGCCCAACCTCCCGCACCGGCTCCCTCCCTTCCCTTGTCCCGGAGCCTTATCTGAGCTGCCGCTCCTCCCCGAGCTCCTCACTTCACCGCCGCTCCTCCTCGCGAGCCTGAAATGCTGCCCCCAGATCCTGAGCCTTAGCGCAGTTGTTCCGGGCCAACCTCCCGCACCGGCTCCCTCCCGTCCCGTGTTCCAGAGCCTTACCTGAGCCGCCGCTCCTCCCCGAGCTCCTCACTTCACCGCCGCTCCTCTTCGTCATCACGTACGTTGCGGCCAGCGCTACGTCGTGGCTGTCAGCGTCGCGGCCGGCGCTACTTTCAGGGCACTACTTTTTTTTTAAGTTATATTTTTAAATTTACGTTTTTTTATTATTTTCTATAGCCTATGTCCATCTGCACACCCTGAGCATTACAACAATGTATTGGGTGTGTGGATTGGCGCTGTGATTCCCGAGTTTACCTTGCCAAAGGTTTGTGTTCTCTCTTTATAATAGTAGTATAGATGTGTGTGTGATATAAAGTGCTCTGACCTCCCCTACCCTGGCATGAGTAGCGCTATAAAACAAACGAAATGCATGTGTAAGATGGGGTATGGAGAGATGTGGGGCATTGTTGGAGGGTGGTAGTGAGAGAATCCGTGTAGAAGATTGCTGCACTGTGTGCCACTGGCGCTAATGCTGGCCCTGCTTTCCATTGTTTCTTAATCTTGGCCCTCCCATTGTTTATTAGCAGGTAATAGGACACTTACGAGAGGACACCTGTGGAAAAGGTAATTTCCCTAGGTCTTAAGCAACCTCTGTGGTACAAAAGGAGGACACATTGATTCTCTTTGCCACGTCGCCAGGACATGGAAGAAGTATAAGATGTCATCTAAGATGCACGGTCCTGCCTATGTGCACACAGGACTGTCTTTTCTCCTCTGGTAGTACCAGATCTGGGCCCAGAGGTAAAGGACATGTGCAACTATGGCCTTCTCTGCTAATGGCTTAGTTGCCCTTCGACCCTCCCAGTGTTCCTCTCCAGTGAAGAAGACTCTTTGTTGTGAGAGGCAAGAGAAAGAGTGTGATGCATAAAAGGCTGCCCTGAGCATATGCAGGTATATGTTATGTTATGTCAGTACTACTTATAAAGCGCACATTCACCTAGGGTTTCTTGACGCTTAAAAACAACATACCTTCTGTAAGATAAATAGGTCAGGAGTTACTCACATCCATACACTTGTTTAAAAAGCCATGACTTTGGGACTTTATGAAATTGCCTAAAATCAGTTTCATGACGAATCTAATCTAGGAGAGAGTTCCAAGTGGCAGGGGCCACTACTGAAAAACTCCATCTGCCTTTGCAGAACATTATGACAAAAAGTTGATTTGCACATGTTGATCTCAAATTACATATAGGACTCACTCAATCAATCAAGATTTATAAAGGGCAACTAATCATCCGTGAGGGTCTCCAGGCGCTGAGAGCCAAGCTGCCGGGTGGCATCAGACGAAAAGCCAAGTCTTGAATCTCCTCCTGAATTCCTGAAGAGGGTCAGGTCCAGAGATGGAGGGGGAGGATGTACCAGGACTTTGCGGCGAGGTAGGAGAAGGAGCATCCTCTACTGTTGCTTCACTTGATGCAGGAGGTGGGAATGAAGGACAGGGAGGCTGAGTGCAGGAGTCTGGAGGGTTGGTTGAAGCTCAGGCGATGGTTGATGTTTGCCAGTCCTTGGTTGCGCAGGGCTTAGTAAGCATTTCTCAGAATCTTGAATTGGCACCTCTTGTGGATGTGGAGCCAATGGAGTTTCTTCAGGTTGTGGTGATGTTGGTCCTACTGAGGAGGTCGAAGATGTGTATGGCTGCTGAGTTCTGAATGGTCTGCAGTCTCTTCAGGAGGTGTGGTAATTCCTGCGTATAATGTGTTGCCATAGTCTAAGCGGCTAGTGATGAGGGCTTGAGTGATGGTGCATCTGGTGGAGACTGGGAGCCATTTGAAGATATTTCGGAGCATGTGCAGAGTGTGGAAGCAGGCAGAGGAGACTGCGTTGATCTAGTTCTTCATGGTGAGTTTGTTGTCCAGAATGATGCCACGGTTCTGGGTGTGGTTAGTGAGGGTGGGAGATGATTTTAGTTTAGCAGGCCACCAAGGGTCGTTCCATGGGGAGCTGTTGTTCTCGAAGATCAGTACTTCTGTCTTGTCTGTGCTGAGTTTGAGGCAGTTGTCCTGCATCCAGTCGGTGAGTATGGTCATGCATAGATGCAAGTTGGCACTCATGGTGGATGGGTCTTTTGACAGAGCGAGGATGAGCTGGGTGTTGTCTGCATAGGGGATGATGTTCAGTCCATTGTTTCTGATGATGCTGACTAGTGGGTTCATGAACAGAGTAGAGTGAGCGATGATCCTCGAGGGATGCCACAGATGATGTTCTTGGGCTCTGAGGTGAATGTTGGAAGGCGATTCTTTGTGTTCTTCCGCCGAGGAAGGATGCAATCCATTTGAAGGCATCTTCTTGGATTCCAATCTGATGAAGCCTTTGATCAGAGTGTGCTGGGACACAGTGTCAAAAGCTACTGAAAGGTCAAGGAGGATTAAGGCAGCCACTTCTACCCAGTCTAGGAGGGTTCTGATGCCGTCAATGGCTGCAATCTGGGCAGTTTTGGTGTTGTGGTTTGTGTGAAATACGGATTGGGATGCATCCAGAAGATGGTAGTTCTCAAGGTATTCAGTGAATTTGGAGGTTGATGGTCTTTTTGAGGACTCTGGTGGTAAATGGAACAGGGAGATAGGACGGTAGTTCATGAGCTAGTTGTGGTAGGCAGAGGTTTTCTTGAGAGGGGGTTTGACTTCTGTGTGTTCCCAGTAGCCTGGGAAGATGGCCAAGTGGATGGATGTGTTAAGGGAATATACCTCTCGATTTTTTCGGCCACAAATTTGGAAGCTTCACTGGTTCCTTCACTGGTAACCAATGGGGTTCCTTTAATAATGTCATGGCATGTTTGTATTTCGGAAGAAGAAATATCAGTCCTGCAGTCTTATTCTGGATAATTTGAAGTTTGTGTTAAATGATGCTAGGTAGTCCTACAGTGCTGGCATATTCAAATCTAGAAGTGATAACTGCTATCACTATCAGTTTCCATGCCTCACCAGATAAATACGGAACCATTTTCCTCAGCATTTTATGTAAAAAAGAGCACTTGGACACAATAGAACCTTCTTGAGAATAAAATATAAGATTTCGGTCAATCACAATGCCTAAGATCTTTGCAAAGATTGTTGAAAATGGCACAGGGCCAAGTCCACTAGCCAGCATAGATGGTCCCATATACTGGTTTTATTTTTCAACGAGACTCTGTCAGCATTACATTTTCATTGATTGGCACTCATCCAGCCAGCAATAAATCTCATAGAAGTTTGAAATCTTGCACATGATGCGGAGGTACCATTTAGGTGAAAAAGCAGCTGAGAATCATCCAAATAATTTATATATTCTACATCCTCCAGCTCCACGCACATGCACTCTTGTGGAGTGCTTAAGAAAAAAGTAAGTCCCTAAAATTGAGCAGTGGAAGCAACAAGTAAATTGGCAATATGGTCCAGGGGAGTGACAGACACAAGATGGATAAGTCAAGCATTAGAATAAGACACAAGCAAATGAGAATAAAAGGAAAGCAAACACATGTTACACAATGGGCGGGCTCCAAGTCGATATATCTTCTTGGAAGCCCACAATATGTCTAGCACCAGACAGCATATACACTGTCTAGAAGGTTCAACTTAAAAATGGTTCCCTGGGGTATGCAGTGGAAAGATACCACTAATCCAGCAGAACCCGAAATGCTACTGGGCAGGAGAAACACAAGAAGCCATTAAATCAAAAACAACAACTGAGGTGGAGGTGTGACCATGAGACAGCTAAAACTGTCTGCAGTCAAGACCTGAAAACAGCACCAAATGCTGCCAAACCGCATAATCACTCCCAAACTAAGAGAACACAAACACTCATACAGCATCTTCACAACAAGTAAACCCAACCTTGTAGATGTCCCACAAACTACTATATAATCTCAAGCTACACAATACACATTCCAACCCATGTTCATTATTGTTGACTTTGCTGTACTCCATGCACCAGGCATCACAGATCTCTTCACATATCACTAGCTATATGCCCTTGTAGTTACAGAAACAGGGTGCACCCTCAGATCTTCCCACATCCTAGATGTCCATGCTCCCACAGTCTACTACACCCATCATGTGGACCACACACGTCAGAAGGGAGACCACACTGTCATCCATAGGTGCTTCTGCACCCTAGGCAAGCAAGTGACATTGAACTTCAAGGAGCTTTTGACCTGCCACTTCCCACTTTTTGCAACTCAGATTGCCACCTTCCTTCTCATCTACAGACCTCCTGTGGAAAAAAGGACTTCATTTATTAATTCTCACAGCTTCTTCCCACCTCATCCAACAAACACAATCACACATTTGATTTCAAGCTCTCAGAGAACAAAGGCTCAAAAAATAAGAGACTCCTCCTCAACCTATACACACAGTATGTGGTATAGGTCATCTCTCAGCCAACACACTTCAAAGGCCACATGGTCAAACTCATCTTTTTAACAATCCAATGCATTACACCCACTGTACTGGACTGGCCATCTCGCCATTCCTGCCTCCAGTGGCAGTTGCCAGCTATTGGGACTCTGGGACGGAAGGGATGAAAATAGAGGGCAGGAGGAAAAGAACAAAGAAAAAGCGAATCGCTAATCGCTAATATGGGCGAGGGTGGTGGTTAGCTGGTCTTGGGTGACTGTTGGGTGGGTTGGTGCATGGTGGGTTTCTGGAAGGTGAAGTGAATGCAGCGATGGTCGGTCCAGTACAGTTCGGTGGTGTGGTTGAAGGAAACGTGGGGGCTTGCGGAGAAGATGGGGTCAAGCTTGTGGCCGGCAGAGTGGGTGGGTGTTGAGACGAGTTGTCTGAGTCCGAGGTTGGCAAACAGGGTGGTGCAGTTGGTGTTGTTGTTGTTCTCGAGGTGGAAGTCGAGGTCCCCGAGGAGGATGTAGTGTGCTGATGAAGTCAGCGAAGTAGTCGCGGAACTGTGGTTGGGGTCCGGGGGGTCTGTAGATGAGGGTTCCTCTGAGGGTGGTGTTGGGATCGGTGTGGATCTGGGAGTGCAGGTGTTTGGCGGTGCTGAGGGTGTCATCGGTGTTGGTCGAGACTCTGAGAGTGTTTCTGTGGACAATGACGATTCCTCCTCCTATTCCGTTGGTGCGGTCCCTGCGGGTGATCTTGTAGCCTTCCGGGATGGCTATGGCGATGTCGGGTGCTGAGGAGGGGTTCAGCAAGGTCTCTGTCAGGAAGGCGACATCAGGGGTGGTTGAGTCGAGAAGATCCCAGAGTTCGACGGCGTGTTTGCGGGCTGAGCGGGTGTTGAGAAGAATGCATCTGAGGTAGTTGCTTCTTTCCTGCTCGGTGGGTTGGCGGGCCGGATGCTGGTGAAGCTGCATTTCCGGCAGGAGAAGGGTCCTTGGGTGCGCTTTGGGGCGGCCATGAAGCAGGTGTGTGATCGTCCGGTGTTGAGTGCGTGGAGGGTGCTGGCATCGTAGCGGTGATGGGTGCGTGGAGGTCGCGGGGGCCAGGGGTTCTGACGCTGAGCGCGGTCCAGTCGCAGCCGGGCACAGACAGGCTTGCCTTGGGCGTGCATCCGCTGCACGACCGTGCAGCGGCCGGCATATATGGGGAGGTGGGAGGAAGGAGCAGCTGGGAGGGGGGAGTGGGGAAGTGAATGGGCGAGCAAGGGCGGGTCCGCAGGGGTGCAGCGGTGGGAAAAAACAGGTGAGGAGCGGCGGGGGAAACAGAGGGCAATGGGGCACAGAAACACAGGGGGAGGGAGGAAAAAACAGGCAAGGCTAAAAACGGGAGGGGAAAAAACACTATTCGGGCGTAGAATTTACAGGGGGTAAAAGAAAAATACAGGTGGCAAAAACACAAGACAAAACAAACCAAGTGCAGTGAGAGAGCCTTGAACTCTCGACCGGCAGCAGTAGCGGGCTGTGGGGGCGCTCCCACCGGGTGGAGCTGTTGCGGAGGCGAGGGGAGCGACCTGCCTAGGTGTAGGGTCAATTAAATTCTATTCTAAATTAATGAAGCCGGGTCAATTAAATTCTATTCTAATTAAATGAAGACTTTTCTCTCGATGCCTGCAGTTGAAACAACATTCAAGGAAAAATACAATCCGCAAAGAAGGTCAAATGCGATCTACATGTTAAGTCTCCTAAACATAAGCGTAGACCAAACTCTTTCTCAAGGCCTGCACTTTGGACAAGTTAGCAGTGCACATGGTTACAGAATGAGTACACATTTCTACATACACAATAAATGCAGCTTTTAATGCACATATAAATTGTAAAGAATTAGGGCTTCAAATTAGTTTGCACTTGTGATTAATTCAGGTTACATGTATAAACGTTTAAACATTAATGAGTGTACATTCTAATTTAATAATTTCAAGATGGGACACAATTATGATAATTTGTACTGTCACATTAATACGTAAATATCCCATTATCCTTTTAATAATTGTATTCTATATGCAATTAGCTGATGTGCAATATCTCCACACCCTTTAGTAACGTTAATCACATAAAATATTTGCAAGTGCTAACTATGAATGAATATGATGCACTCCTACGATATCTCAAATGGGATCAAGACTACACTTCTCCGGTGCCAAGAGACAGTTCACTATGTGTTTGACTCCTATATAAATAGACTACTCTTTTTAGTAGTAGTAGTAGTGGTAATACTTTATTTGGTTGCAACGAACTGTCAAAGTATACACACATAAGACAATCACAATATATCACATTTTAAAATGTTGCATAAATCATCGACCATCCAAGTCCATTGTAAAAACATATGCTCAACCACAGAATAAGATCTATACCAGTATAATTCCATCCCTCTGTGCAATAGGCAACCCTAAATTATGTGCAAAATAGCAAGAGAACTATTCAATTGAGTGCAATACGCATCTGAGGATATGCCACGTAACACTGTGCCGTAACACTGTGCCGTAACACTGTGCCTCTTTGTAAATCAGGGACGCAGACTTGTTTGCGTTTCCACTCCCCCTTTGGTAGAGTTTATATACCGATTACAATTCCCCGTGCACCTCACTGGATGAGTGTGGGGAGATTCAACGAGCTGCATATTTTGGTAAATCTATTATTTAGGTGCATTTAGCAAACACATCAACTTTCCATGTTGCTATGAAGAATTTATAAAGGACAGGTGCACAGAACTTTTCAAAGTAGAGGCAGCTGTGTGGAAAAAATGTCGTGCAAATGTTGCACGTCTCCAATGACTCATCTAGTGATTCAGATGTGAGTAAGACCTCCCCTGGGCAGGTTTTCCCTCTGTTGTGATAACTTAATATTATCTGTATTTATTTAATGCTGGCAGCGTTCAAGCCATAACAGCCTTCCCACTCAAGGGGTGGGGACGAGGGAAGGAGAGAAACGCTGAGTTACCGAAACCTATTTGGAATCCTTTGTGTTTGTTACGTCAGCTGGCACGTCTGTAAAAGAGAAGACAATATGAAAAAGACATTGTTAGAAAAGATAAATGTTTTTTTTTTTGGGACGGTGGCCCCCATCCCCGCACCCCGGTGGAGCAGGGACGGAAGGGGGAGGCCCCCGTGCCAAAGGGCACGTGGTGGAGGCGGCCTCCCGCGGGCCCGCATTACCCCCTCCGCGTCCCTCCCGCCGGCCCGGCGGCAGAGGGACCCACCCCTGGGTGGTGGTGAACACCATCTGAAAAAAACACTGCACACTGCAGGCCACCACATCTCTACAATTCTGCCAAGGACCTGAGGCAAACTCTACGTTTAAAAAAATGTGAAATATCCTACATTCTGAATAGGCACTGCATTACTGACACCTTTTATATTGCAGTTTTATGTTAATTAACTTTTGTTAGGTACTCTTTTGGCCATAGGAGTCTCTTTATGCAGGCTCCAGTTTAGCGTTGGACTAAATAAAAGTGTGATAACTACGGCAAAACTTTATTGTTGGTGAAGCCTCACCAACAGCGGCGGGCGGCACCGCTCGGGGATGGAGGGACGGCGGCGCCGCAGGGGGAGAGTGGGGGGTGAGATTAAATCAAAAAAATTATTCAACTTACCTGCTTGCCCCCTCCTCCTGCCGACAGGAACAGGAGGCTGCCTGCAAGCACCCAGGTTCCCCAGAGCCATTCCCAATGCTGCAATTCAGTGTTGTGATTGGTCTGAATGCGGTGGCTCGGCACTCAGGAGGGGCATGGGGGCTTAGACATGTTCACCACCCAGGCTGTAATGCAGCCTGGGTGGAGAAGAGGTAAAGTGCGCATGACTGTTATGGTCGGCCCGAGAGGGCCGGCCAGTCATGTGCACTTAGGAGTGGGGGCAAACCTGCCCTGCACCGCCTCGCCTCGCAAAGCTGCTGTGCACAAAAAAGGAAAAAATGAAATGATAATAGCTGAGTTATCATTTTATTTTTTCTCATACTGCAGAAAAAACAGTGTGGTGACACTCCTTCGCCTTAGCGGAGGAGCCACCAGTGCTCACCAATTAAAAAATACATTGGCTAAAAACAAAAATATGTTTTTTTCTCAAAGATCTCACACTGCCATAGTATTCCCTGGTATTGAAGGGAGCTACCTTGTGTGTGGTTCTGCTCCTTGTAAAAGGGTAGAAGCCTGTCACTCACAGTGAAGTTAGCCAATGGCTGATGCGGGTTGACCCAGTGCCCCATGCTGTATGCTGTAGTGGATGACATAAAAATGTGAAAGACACAATAACAGACTAATGGATGAAGAGGCTGGCTGAAAGCTCCATAGTAAGCATATTTATTCATTACAAAATTGAAAATTCAAAGGTCATTACTAACACCAGATTTAAATGGTTAATCCTGGTGGTATTTGAGACACAGAAGAAGGCCTGACTGCAATAATGTCTTTGGAATCATGGGGTTCTTAGAAGGGACTTAACCGCGTATTGTAAAGTCTAGTAAGTCATGTACCATTGAAGGTTGTTTGTCAAACAGTTGTCGATTTATATCTGCCGTTTGGAAACCCCAGAAAAACCGTGTACAATTGAAGGCTGTTATCCAAACAGTTGTCAATCTATGTAATTGTGGGAAAAGCAAACAGGGGTCCAAAGTGCAAATACAATTTTCTATGATACTTAAGAAGTGCAAGGCCGGCAGGGGTCTGATACGTGTGCTACTCCCTTCCAATACCCTGGCTGGGTGGTTGAGGGAGTTCAGTTATTGACACTGAAACCAGGGTTCAGATTTGATAGTTTACATATTTGTTTTGCCCTGGGTGGAGCTTGTTCAGCCGGGCTGTGAGTGCCACTATGTTAGGCTCCAGGGTCATTTCATCAATGTCTGTGATAGATAAAAAGTTATGGGAGAAATTGAGAAGTTTTGGATCAAGTCTTCTGGGGGAAGGGGGTTGAACTGTTAAAGCAAATCTGGGGTCATTAATACGGTTGGTCTTGTCAATATAAGAGGGCACATGATTGAGGAGCATAAGCAAGAACTGCAGACGTTTTATCCATTCTACCCAGCTTGGAGGTTGGCATCAACGAACATTGACAGTGTATACCATTAAATGAAGAATGTAAGTCAATATATTAGTGGAGCAGACATAGGGAAGGCCAATATGTCTGACCTTGGCAGAGGTGCAATTGTTTTTTATTTATTTATTTCAAACATTTGGAATAAAAAAAAACATTGGCAATTAGATGCACAAACAAAAGAGTGGCATAGGAGCACCAGCACATCAGACCTGGCACTGAAGTGTACTTTTTTTCAGACAGCTGTGCACATGTAAACTGGTATAATATTGTTAATCACGCCAATGTATGATGGGAATTGTCCTATTTTCCAATGATATATGCTATAGTGGGTAGAAACAAAATGTAAATGACACTTAAACATATCAATAGATGATGAGGGAAAAATTACGCGACCATTACAAATTCTAAAGTTACAGGGCTCTATTCACAAAGGGATTAATGTGTAATAAAGTTTCAAATGCGGAGTCTCTGCACTTGTGACAGAATCTTCACACCTAGTCCATCTCTGCATTGTTTGATTTTTCTCCTTACTTTGATTTTCTTCTGATTATTGAGTTGAAATCATGGTTATTTATGCTTGAGCAGTCTGGACTTTGTTTTTAGATATGTCAAAGGAAGATACAATCATTACCTTGAGTATCTAAATCTATATCCATGTATGTACCCTATTTTTTGTATATAAACGTGCTATTTGATTTGAATAATAACTTTCAGACAACACAAAAACCTGGTTTTTCTCATTCTTAATTATCATTCATTGTATTAATTGTGTTAGTGTGGTAACACTTTGTGTCCTTAATCCACTGGACTTTTTTCTTCAAAAAAATCAATAACCCAAGACAGCCACTGATTAATCTCAGACTTAGGTACCCTTATGATTTAATACAGGTCCTAATAGTGCTGTAAAATAGACAATCAACGAAATCCCTTGCTGGCCATTTTTCTTATATCTAACTCTGCCCGAGCCCGCAAGGGTATATTGGGTTGCTCACCTACATATTCAGAATCTTCACACGGCGCACGCTCTGCACTGCGCTATGCAGAGATTTTGCCCCGAGTGTGGAGATTCCTCCACGAGTGTGGTGACTTTGCACTTGCAAATTTACTACATGTAAGTCCCTTTGAGCAGCGCAAAACCTAAGCGCACTTTATCAAGCCACACAAGTCACCTTGTGTGGCCCTGAATTGGACAATAAATCTAGAGTAATGCAAGGCAGTGCAAATCACTACCTTGCATTACTGTGCTCCAGGGAGGTGTTCAGTGAGTGGAGCATTGGTGTTCACCTGCATCCGTTTATGGATTTTGGCACATTCCCAGAATTACCGTTAATGGTAGACCTAAGAATGCATCAACATGCCACACCTCCCCATTTGAGGCATAATGTGGATAAATATCTTTATTTCCCCTCATTTGTTTCTCTTTCAATGTGTTGCATTCTGCAGCACACAAGGAAAGAGGAAAATGACTCTGAGGATTATTTTTGTGCAGGAAGGTGTGCCTTCCTGCACAAAAACAATCCTGCCTACAATGAAGTAACTCTTGATCAATAACGTAAGGGTGCCTGTGTTAGTGCCAGACAGCCAAAATTGCCCCAGCGCGAGGAAAGGACAGGATTATGCCGTATAATGTTAAATATGGTGCATTCTTGCCCTTTCCCTTTAGCGCGACGTGGTGCAGCAAGGTGACTTGTTGCATTGTGCTGCATGAAAATGATAAATATGGGCCAGCGTGTGTAAAATGTATTAGTGTGTTGCTCACAGTGTCTACTGAGTACTCTTAGCACTGTGGTATCTCATCGTCTTAGGAAACTGGACTAAAGATACTGCAAGGGAGGAGGACAAAGGTAAAACAGAGGCATTACTTCAAAATTTTGTGAGTTAGCAATTCCAGTATTGACAGGATTATATATTGTGATAAGTCACTGAAATGCTACATCCTTTTTAACATCAACCAACATGCACATATTTCACCGCAGGAACGTGCATGCAACAATTTGACCTAATTCAAGAATTGCACCTCATCAACCACATGCAGAGATGCATCTTATCAACCACATTCACATATTCCATCTTATCATCCATCCTGTTTGTTGACACCGCAAGCTCCAGCCCTGCACATTGGAGGTGGCATACCACCCAGGGGTGAACAACCCATGTGATTACCTATTGAGGCCCCCACAGGCACTGGCTGGTGCTGCAGAGGCTGATGAAGATGCAAGAGCTGAGGAGTTTGTGAGGATGGCGGTACGTGAAGCCTTCCCTCAGGCACTTTCTATTGAAGCAATCCAGGAGGCTATAGAGCCTACCAAAAGCAAAAGAAGCGCTCTGTAAAAGGCAGTGGTGCAACTTCTTAAACAGGGCCAAGGCACTGACAGCTGATGATCAGGCAAGAATGAGCCAGATCTGGAGGGCCAGAGATGAGCTGAGTACCAGTAAAGAAGGTCTGCTTTTGCATGAGAGACAGATTGTAATACCCAAAAGCCTGTGGGCCCACGTTACCGAGCTGTCCCACCAAGTCCACCAGGGTATAGTGAAGCCCAAAGCACGACTAAGGGACACAATATGGTTCCCCAGCATGAACATGTGGGTGGATGGCAAAGTCCAAGGCTGCCAGTCCTACGCCATAGCAAGTGAAGAACCCTCATCTGCTCCGATCATCACAGAGGAATCATGGTTGACACCATGGTCCCATATTTGCATGTACTTTGATAGTTTTCCGTATGTATGTCTTATGGCCGTGATGTTAGACTGGCACACCAAATATATCCTTGTGGAGTTGGGGGCCTCCACAACTTTTTCAAACATGAAGCCTTGTCATGTGCCCGAGTTAAGCCGATGTAGCGAAAGGCGATAATTTCTTATATTGTCTCACAATAACATTTCTGCTGTGACCTTTTGCACATATTTGCCTGCGCAACAACGTTGGATTACCTTCTCTGAAACTATTTCTGTTTACACATCTAGCTGTGCATAACATTATCACGATGCCTCGAACACCATGTACAATGCCTTTTTACTCGTGATCTATAAATGTCTTTCTGTCTTCATCCACAAGGTGACAGGGCTATCCACATATCCAGAACATTGCTAATCTATACGTATATCACAAGGATGCTTTCTTTTATATATACTGAGCATCCCAAAAGATTAGCAGAGTAGGCACTCCTGCTGACACCGAGGGTCCTTGCATGCTTAGACTTCACCACCAGTGGTCTGACATCTCCTTGAGGGGGTGTCCAGTTCGTGACGAAGACGGGCTCCTACATTCACTACCTCCAGATAATAGGGTTGGATCATCCCTTGGGGGGATTCTTGGCTTCACATCTACACACACTCTAGGTACACACAGACTATGGTTTGCATAGTATGAGTACAGCTGATTTCCACCTTATAAACACTGTTTTAGCACCATAGTAGAATTATATCTACTTTTCACACTTTTGGTGCTTGTAATCACCTTTCATCTGCTTCTGTCTACTGATTATCGCAGCACATGTATTCTATACTAGAAAAACGCTGGTTCAATCAATATATTGAGAACACCCCACTGTGTATTCTCTATATATTTCTCTGAGCACAAGTAAGCACGAGTGAGTTAGAGAAAGGTTCTGGTCTGTTTCCACGATCCCTGAGGGGTCAGTGTTGTCTTGTCCAGCGGTTGCCAGAAACCATTCGCTCCCTGGTAAGGTTAGGGAGGCTTATATGGTGGCACTGTGAGCTAGCTGGTCTCTAGGCCAACATAACCTGTGGGGGTGCCCGGGATCAGTCTAGGCACCTCACTCAAAGTTAATGTTGTCCAACAAATGCACGTATCCTACGGATTAGTAGGAACTACACAACAGCCTGCACTGAAGAAAGGTTTTGCACTGCTAGGGATCCCTGAGGAGATAAAGACTAGGAATGGACCCCTGTTTTAGAGGCAGGCCTTCCAATTGTACCTGTGTATCCTGAACATTAGACCCCAGAAAGGGACCCAGCAGTGGCCACAGGCCAATGGGAAAGTAGAGCGCTTTATGCATAGGCTAAACAGAGCCCTATGAATCAGAGAGGAGCAAGGAGAGGATGCAGAGTGCTGCCTACGCCGATTCCTAAGAGCTTACCTGCAAACAGCATACCACCACAAGGTATGCTCTGAGTCATCTGTTAATGTGAAGGCCCACTTGGAATGTCATTCCAGTGAGGCCTGGCTGGAGCCCCACCACCATTCATATACAGGCCGCTCAGGAGAAGAGAAAGGCCATGAATGATCATGCAAATAAAGCCAGCAAGGCAGTGGTCCCTGATCTGGTGGTGAGAGACAAGGTGATCATCAGGGACCAACATCCAGGGTAGAAATTCCACCCTCCATTCAAGAAAGAAGTGTGGGAGACTGTTAACATCCAATAGTTTTTTTTTCCCATTCAAGACGGACACCCCACAGTAGCCAGGAATGTTTCCTGGTTCACTCGAATTTCATGAAAGGGGCCAGGGTGACAGCCCAAGAGTGAACGATGGTGCGCCGGAGGTGGACACTGTGGCGTTCAGTCCTCGGCATTGCCCGGCACAAGAGGAACAAGAATGTACCAAGGACAGGTCAAGTGGCGTGAGGCCCAGGAATGATGCTGTGAGACGTGGACTCCACAGAGTTAGAAGTGCAATGGCTGTAGCTGAAGTATAGACTCCGGCCCACGTGGACTCCACAGAGTTAGAAGTTGAGTGGCTGTAGCTGAAGTATAGACTCCGGCCCAACCCTGTACCAAGCCAGAGGCTAAGAGAGTATATTGGTTGTGTTCCAGAAAAAAATTCTCAATTTTTCTGAGACAATCAAAGTTGGATGGGATTTAGAGTGCCGCCCAGCCCCTACTATACATTGTAAAGTTTTCCACACCCCGAGGCCCAAGGGTATATATAAAAGGGGGAGTGACCGCCCTGTCCATTTGGGTCTGCAGTCTCACATTTATTTGTACGAGTGTCCACAAGGCCCTAGGCAGCACACAAACACTTGAAAACTTCACACAAACAATTGCTTGAGGAGTGCAGCAGAGAGGTAATTGAATGATTTGTCTCTGAGCTTTGATTCCTGATGTATGGGATACAAACCTTTTATGTTGATGAGTGCAACTGGGAAACCTGGTCTTGTGCATGCCTGCATAAAGGAGAGGGTACGTCTGGAGATGGTAATAAAGTTGACATTGTAACTGATTCTACCTGGTCTCTCTCCGCCACTAAGTGAGGTATATAACAAGTTGGGTGAAGCCAATAAATAGCAAAGTGGACCTACTTTGCATTGTGATACTTTTCCTGATTATGGACTGTGAATCCCTCACTGTCGTGGCATACTTAAGATAATTATTTTCTGGGATGTTTTCTTGCCCATGTCAGTCTTGTTAGAAGAGTCTATATGCGAGAAAAGAAGTTCTTATGTAATGGGTTGGAATTATTAGTGAACAGATATATGAATATGAGCAGTACTATCCTTTTAAGTACAGCTGCTCTACCACCCAACAAGAGAGGCAGCTTACTCCACCTCTCCACCCACACAGTCACATTTTCCAGTGCTTGACTTTAATTATCATGTATCACCACCTTGCTTCCTGTCCTTGTGAATGTGAGTTCTACAATAGCTGGTCTCCATATTTATGGCAGACACATGACATGCATACAAGGGGGTCACACTGGGTCTGGAAATCACATTCAAGCAGAACTTCACTCAAGTGGATCCCGTAGGCATCGCACTCATAGCTAAACCAGAAAAGAGGTCTGTTTAGTGTCACTAATCAGAGAATGGCCACCACTGCTTAATGTATATGTCCCAGGACATTGGCAGTACTCCCATATCAACCAGACAGTGTTTTTGGTCCGCCCTTTCAGACCAGGTCCTGGGTCTCATAATCAGTTACAAGGCTTAGGCCTCAACCACATGCAAGATCATGGTGAGTGCTGGGCCAAAATTGTCAGGATACCAGATAAACTGTAGTTGGGATAACTCAGGGCAGGGCTGCATGTCTACTCCATGCAGGGAACAGTCCTTCCCCAAGAGGATCTAACTACACTGTGGATGTCTAAACATCTGTGTAGAATTCAATACATTCTTGTACAAGTGCCACATTGCTCTACTATCATCTCTGTCAGATTGCTGGGATAGAATTTTGCATATCTGTTTGTCAGAGAGAGGAAGCCAGTGTTTGGCTGGGTCTCTCTCCTTCCCCTTACCTATGCACCAGCACATGTTTGTGCAAACGTTTGACCTCCTGGCATGGAGCCTCTCTGTGGGAATGTAGGGTTTTATTCATTTCTGTCAATGTTGATGCCTCCCACCAGACAACATGCTGCCTTTTAGAGAGGAAAGCAGGCATTCCTTTCAATGCAGCTGTGTCTGGATGGATATAAGTGCCCCAAATGTTTAGATATTGCTATGCCTCTCATATAAACTTTACATGTTTCCCAGACCATGGAAAACTGAAACACAGGGCCAATGTTCATTTTCAGAAAAACTACAATAGCAGAGCATCACTTCTTGAAACACTCCATCCAGCAATAACATTGTCACATAGTTAAGTTATACGCTCTTAGGCACATTTCCACAACTGCTGCAAAACCTGGACGCTATCTCCTTATGGTGCAGGACATGGAAATGTCAAAGGTTAATAGACCTCAACGCTGGCCATATTTTCACCAGGCATCGACGCTGGTAAACAGGGTCAGACTGGGACAAAAAATAGAACCTAGCACCAAAATAAATGTAGCTCCCTCTAGCGAATCAAATAGCTAAAAAAGGCCCACTTTTGCAAATAGGGGGCAGTTCTGAGCTTGTAAAGACATACTGCGCAGGTGTTTTGTAAAGTATGGGAGACTGCATGGATTTGTGCTTGGTGCAGGCAATGTTTGTGGCGATATCAACAGTAAAATCTGCGCTACTACAACATAAAACAGGCCCTCAAACAGCATAGAAAGTGCCACATACTGACCTCTTAGACTAGCCCTATAGGCCAGTCTGACCCTGGTGGCATGGCCTTCATATGAAATATTAGCCTGATTGATGCTTTCAAGGGGAGTAGAAGCTAATCATTTTCTTCAAGTGCTGGGCCATCGGCAATTGACTGGAGCTGAAGAGGTTTTGTGAAATTAGCTTTTAGGGGATCTGTGCAATATTAGGACACAGTTCTTTGAAACCAACCAAACTGTCTGTATCACGACTAGGGCTGGGCGTACTTCGTGAAGTAGCGCTTTGCAAAGCTACACGAAGTGCACTTCGCACTACGCGAGCTTCGCGTAGCACTACGCGAACTGCGTAGTAGCATGTTCGCACTGTGCAAGATGCCGTTTTCAATGATTGCACAGTGCGGACAAGCATCCGGCACTGTGCAATCATTGAAAATGGTATCTTGCACATTGTGAGCTGTAGTTTTCTGCCGCTCGAGGAGATTTTTCCTCGAGCAGCAGCTTTCTCAACGTGGACTGGTAGTTCCTCATCGTGAGTGGTCGCGAGCATACGCGACCACTCGCAATGAGAAAACAGACCTCCCCGCATTGAGAATCTCGCAAGGAGGTTTATTTTCCACGGATCGGTAACTTGATGTTGCTGATAGCGAAGGAGGAAAAAGTCTCGCCAAGATATCATTTTGCTTGCTCGCGGTCTCCAACTTGACGTTGAGGACCGCGAGCAAGCAAAAAATGACCACTGCACTGACCTACGCTACGCGTGTTGGCACTGTGCTATGTGCAACTCGTGTAGTGCAAAGTTGCGCAAAGTTCGCAAACTACGCGAGCGTAGAGTAGTGCTTTGTCCAGGCCTAATCACGACCATATACTCAAATGAAGAGCCGTATGAACAGCCACATATGTAATCCTGAATGCATCACCCACTTAGCCAAATATGCATTTCGTTTATTAATAACTTGAGGCTTTCTGTAACATTGGATATGCAGGTAAACTTTCATGGCTGGAGTAGGTCCAGAAGCAATAAAGCTCATTGTTGTACCTTGCACATTTTTAAACAGCGTAACCTTGTTTTCATACCTGGAATTTTGTGTAAATAATAGGGCCAGTATTGTTTATATGAACGATATCTTCGATATATTTTCGCTGAGAATAACACTTTTCTGTCACATGATTATGCTTCATTGACTTGTATTGAGAAAATATGTACATAAACTTGGTTGATTTTATATGATTGTTGGCTCTTAGCTCCAACTGACCGTTTTCAAGTGAGAGCCCTGGTTAGTTGAAATGACAACTGTCTATGATCTTTTTGCTTTGCTACCACGTATTTTCTATTAAACATCAGTTGGACATTAGGCATCTTCTAAGTATTTTGTTTAATGTTTGACAGTTCCTTGTGCAAGAAAGTGCTGTTAACACTCACCTTCTGCTCTCACTCCCATTGTGTTTTCTGTCCAGTTCAATGGAGGCCATGTTAGGAGGCCTAGGCGAGCACACTGGAAGACCTGGCAGTAACCCCCATCCTTACAAACAGCATAGTGGCAGAAAAACCCCATTTCGAAGCATGAGGCATGTCCTTATTCTCTAGTAAGAATTTCAAAATGCCACTTCTTCATTCTTATTTGTTTGGTAAATTCCTACACTTTATTTAGAGTCCTCATGAAACATTCTTTTTAGCATTGGCTTCCTGTTGCGGACATTTATCCCATGCTGTTGACATCTTTTCCTTGAAGCAGTGGCCCGAGAACTGTCTGGATGTCTTAGGGTTAGCCATGAAACACTTTATCTAGTTTTGGTGTTAGGCCAGCAGCTCCTGTGGAGTAAAGTGGTGTAGCTAGACCTTAGACCGCCCAGGGCGTTTCTGCGTTTGCTGCCCCACGGCGGCTGCATTGAAGAGCGGAGAGGGGAATGCTGGCGATTCCTTGCATTGTTACCACCCCACGATGGCGGCAATGAGGGAGTGGGGGTGGTTGCTGGCGATTGCCACCACCGGACTGCAGGTGAGAGCTCAGGAGAGGCCGCCGCCCTCAAAACTCATGCCGCCCAGGATGGACCACACCCCCCTTGCTATGTCACTGACTTCACCACTTCCATTGGCAGGTATTTTACATCACCAAGACAAAAGAGTCAGCACATACTTTTCTCCTCCTACCTTCTACCGTCTTACTTATGAATGAATATGCACTTAGAACTCGCCCAGTCCGGCATCTTCAAGGAGGCCATCACTTCCATCCTCAACCCTACCATCCAACACTCACGAACATGCTTTCTCCCTGATCCTTGCCTGTAGAAGAAATGTTAATAGCCTCAGTGTGTCAGCAGAACTGCCAAGGAGCTTGTAATGACAACGTAAATCCCTCTCAGTTGCAAGCTCTGGCATATCTTCACAAGGACGTGAATACTCCTCTTGCCATGTGGTGTGTGGTACCTCTTTTTGTCCATTAGAAGCTTCCTCTGGAGGGTTTTGCCCCCTGAGTTGCAATAAACCCCTGCAGACACTGCTTCTGTTCAGCTCCATCTATGTTGGGCTAAGTAGTCCATTGGATTGTCTGAACCCGAAGAAAATACACTTCAATCTGATATCTTTGAAAACAATCAATTTTACTCAATCAATTTTAATTCATGGTTGGGCCACAGTGCTGACCAAGTAACGTGCAGCATATGCTATGGCATGGTATACATTTATTGTTTGATTTATCAAAATCATTAACATTTTCGAATTCAAAACAATAACAATATAATTAAAACATAGCTTCAAATACATTATCCCTACGCTACTGCTATGATCGTATATACAAGAATACTATAAGCAGCTTTAGAAAGCAAAATATATTTTCCAGAGTTCCAACCCAGATAATAAAAAAGAACGGATGGAAATCGCGAAAGTGCAAAGTGAATATTAGTGAGCAAATAAACGAAACATTGCTTAGTAGCGGATTCCAGTGACGTGCAGCATATGACCCATCACTGCGTTCAATGGATGCCTATATGAGTGTGGATTTACCGCTGAGTCCGGTACAGTGCATTTAGATCCCCTTCCCTAGTATTCATGTTTCCCATGTTTTGGACTTTGCTGCATCATGGTCTTGTCCTAACTTCAATGAAGACAAAGTAACGAAGGTTGATTCTGAGTTACAGAACCAGCTGATTGAAAAAGACCAAACTAACAACATTTTCTATCCACAGGTTCCACTAGCAATTTGTTTTGGATCTACCAAGTGTAGGAGTGGGAGGAACCAAGCCAGGCATTTATGTTCTACTTCGTGGTACCCCCTTGACAAGGGGTGAGAGGGAACATCTTTAGAGGCTGGCCAATCTTTCAGGTCTGACCTATTTGTAGAATAGATCAAGGGCAGTCCCAGCGGGTGTGATGGGTAGAGGCTACTTGTTTAGGTCTAATGTGGGATTTCACTTGGTTATGTGTGCAGTGACCGACACTGTTGCCTACTTCTGAGGGGACTTTGAGGTATTTGTCTATCAGCTATGCTAGAGGATTTGGTCTGCTAAGCTAAGTAAAGTTAGCCCAGCAGCAGAGCCTACTTAGCTACTGGCTTATCAACCTGCAAGAATGGTAGTTGGATAAAGCTAGCACAAGGAGATGATGGACGGAGTGCTGAAACTTTTCAGACACTCACACACAGTCACAGATCTCAGTTGAATCCATTGTCGTTCTTTAGCTCATTTTACCACCTCAGTTCAGACCCAGCTTTATGCAACTTATTGCCTCATGGGAACATTCCAGCCCGAACTACCAAGCCAGGTTTTCCCTGAACCGTGAACAAGCATCCTGGGACCGGTTTCATGGTAACACCCCTCATCAGCCAGGCTAGCTTGAATCCAGTGGCAAAGTGAGCAAGGGACATACCCTGCCAACTTAGGGCGAACAAAGCAAACACAAGGAGATGATCAGACACTCACCCCAGTCACAGATCTGGCTTGAATCCATCATCGTTCATTAGTTCACTTCGACACCTCAGTTCAGACCCAGCTATATGCCAATCAGTCTTGACCCTGTGCCGCATGGTGGATAAAGCTCCCATGTCTTCCTTCTCAGAAGAAGGGATAATCAATTATGAGTTATGTATACAGTGTTACATTGATTCTCTAGGCTGCAGTGAGAGCACTCTGTTAACTGCTTTGACTAAGATACATTTAAGATCTAATCAGTTTGGTTCACCATGTACAACCATCCTTCAGTGTGGTCCAGCAACAGGTTTCCTGCATTCCAGTCTTGGCTGTCACATTATCTCAATAAGGAACAGGCACAGAGAGACTCAAAGATTTTACATGTTGTATAAACATTGGTTCAGACAATTGGATGCTCATGTTTGCCCTGACTGGTGCTAGTTCAGATCTTGAAAATTACTCCCCTAATATGTCTAATTGCCATGGTTTTTCTCTATACTCCTGGCAAGTGAGTTGCTAGGGAGTCTAGGGGGATATAAAAATTGGGATTACTAGAGTCCACATTCGGGGTCATATCAGGGACTGAAAGAGGTTCTTGTTTTGTCTACCAGGCCCAGAAGACATCAAGGCCCTTCCATTTCTTGACATGAGAGAATGCTGTCCATTTTTGACTTGTTACATATAAAAGACCCAGTATCAGTTTCTCCCTTTGGGATACTGGGATGGTTGCCTGTCTTTGACCACCTGAGTAGATGCCTTGATATCCTGGTCAGTCTTGCCCTCCTGGAATATTACAATTGGAGTTCTGGGGTTTTCTGGCATTTGTGTGCATTTCTATTTTGCTTCAGTATGTTCTGGAGCGAGGACATCATTACCAACGGTATCACCAATTTCAATATCATCCTGCAACACTATTGACTGCAGAATATTACTGCAAATATATTAACAATATAAATATGTAAAGTTAAGAATAGATCTACTATTTGTAACTTCATATCTACTTACCTTGACGATTCATGGATGTGAAGTTAAGAGTAGTAAATCTGCATTTACCTATTGATATTTACCTTGATGATATAGTGGATGATATAGTGGAAGTTGATGTTAGAAATTAGGTCTCTAGTTGGCAGTGGTATGCACCCTTTCCAGGTAAGGACCACAATCCTAGTCAGGGTAAGCAAGATATACACTTAAAATCAACCTGTGCTCACCCTCTGGTAGCTTGGCACACAGAAGGAAGGCTTAACTTAAGAGGCAATATGTAAAGTATTTGTGCATCACGCAAGCACGGTAACACAAAGAAAAACCCCAAAAGACTCCACACAGGTTTAGGAAAATAGAGAATATTTATCTGAGTTAAACAAGACCAAACCAACAAAAATCCAATAAGTAGAACCGGAGTTATGAATTTTTAAAGAATAAACCAAAAAAAGTCCTTAGAAGTTAATAGCACTATAAGGATGACAGGTCTAACAGTCAATATTCTGCAGTAAATACTATTGTAGATCAATATTTTTGACATTGATATTCGGACATACAATCTACCCTATCACTCTACTTTGACATCTCGCCAATTCTTGCTCGCTTAAGCACCAGCACAAAGCAGACAAGTTGGTGGGTAATCTAGGATTATCATCTGATCTTCCTGGAGCCCCTCCGCTTTTGTTTTCCAGATTTAGAGATCGCAAGTCATGCAAAAAAAAAACATATTTGCTTCAACCAATTCAAATGCCACTCATCCCGAGCATACTCCCAGATCACCACTGTTTCATTATCCCATTAAAGGTATTTTTTGTTAGCAAAATACCTTCCTACAGTGCTAACACCACCGCCCATGGAAATAAATCCTAAAATACTATACTTTTTTTGCATAGGCAGCCCTCAGGCTACGTCTCCGTACACCATTTTCCCTGCTGAAAGAAACCAAAGCCACAAACTCCAGCTGTATCTGTATACATCTATATTCGCCATTCAGGCTTGTTGCCTATGTCTCACAGTATCACTCCATTAAATCTCTCCAGGAAGGCCACCCAGACCTTCAAATTTGTGTTTACTGCTGCCTTCACCGTAAAGTAATGGTGTGGAACTTCTGCAAAACGTCATGCTGCCTCCACTGATCAAAACTCAAAGTTTAGATGCTCGATCAGCAATCAAATCTTTCTCACCTCCACCTTCTTAAATGCTTTCACCTGCGTCAACAAGTCAGTGTCTTCCACATTTTGCCTAAAGGCAACCTCACCTCCAACTGCTCTAAATCCAGTTTAGCAACCAAAAATATCAACACAGTGGATTGGCCTTACTTCTTTCCCGACACCAAGGGGACAACTAAATCCTGCATAAATCCTGAAAAACAGCCAATCCCTTACTAAATTAGCCCAAAAAGCCCATATTCAACAAAGATAAATCCTCCTTATAATGTGTCATTTGTTTAAATGTTTGTCTAAACGACAACAAACACTGCAAAAACTTTGTATACATGAATCCGTTCCCCAAACAGCTTGCCCAACAGCTGAAAATCATCAGGACGAACTGCCAGCAAATGGAAAGCAGGCTTAACATCATTCTTTGCCATTTCCATCTCAAAGCCTTTCACCCTTTCACCCTAGTCAACCTCACTGCATCATCCACTGTCGCACACTCTTCTGGTATGAAATCATTGACAGATGTTCCCTCCAGCCAAGACATATGAAGTATCAAACAAAGTATGCTCTCCATCGATTTAAAAATTGCGTCAAGGGATGATAAAATAAATCCAACAATGGGCCAATAGTCAAAGGGCCCTACCACCCTCCCCTCTCCTCCTGCACATGTTTTAGACACTGCCATCTTACCACATCCCAATAAGCCTTTTCTTACCTCAAATTGTCGACCATCTCTGGCATGTAGACCTCTTGCAACCCAACAAAAATCCATTGCTAAAACCACATTAAAAGAAACAGGCTGTTAGAAGTTAGCCTGGCATATGATGTCCACTATTCTAGTGGGCACCTTGCACCAGTCTAATCGACCCTTATTGATGGTGGTTGTAAAGTCAACCTTATGGACAAGCAATCCTAGTGGTAGTGTGGACCAGCAGTCATAGGCTAAGACTTCAGAGAGCATGTGAAGCAAGCTGTTTTACCAATTATATTCCTTGAATACCAAATGAAAGAACACCACACAATGTATATATCAAATATATATGCATTTATTCTAAACACAACCCCTCTGCAATCTTTATGAGGTCAGAGGTAAAAGTACATCACAAGTTACTCAATTAGCATACGATAAGTTGCACAAATACAGTTATGCCCTAGGTGCCTCACAAACCATGTACTAAAGAAGGGGTATAAGAACCACGTGAGATTTAGACAACAGTCCTAGGGCCTAGAGAATCGCTGGGACTACACTAAACAACCAAAGGTGAAGAAGTAGGAGGTCCACGCGAGACGCGTGCAGTCTCTAAACACAGTCGCGAGTTACCATTGACTTATAATGGGAAACTAAGAAGTTACAAAGTTACTGTTTTAGGACACTTGCGGATGGACTACGATAAAACCCCTTTAGACTAGGACACTTTGAGAGTCAAGACCCATGGGAGCACCGGAGTACTCGTGTTACCTCACCCAGTGAAGCCCGGTGCATAGGTGCCTTTTGGTATCGAGTTTCGTCGTTGTATGTATACATGACCAATGTCAAGAACCTATGCTAAAGAAATGATAGGTTATAAAATTGATCCCTATTTTTATACACTAGGCAATCCGAATTCAAGTTTGATGCTATTGGGAAATACTTAAAGTACTCGATAAAGATCAAATCTCATCTATATTACTTTTCTGGTAAGAAATGCTAACTTTCTTCTTTAAGCTGTACCAACTGGGGTTTTGTTATAATGGTTTATTCATTGCGAGCCCACTATATCAAAAAATAGGATGTTTAAGGTTCTGAATTCTCCTTTTGGTTCTTTTAATATGATTTATATTATGGACCATAAAAAACATGACAGAATAGCACCAGTGGAGGTATATATAGATGATCTGTTCTGCATTATAGAAGGCTTTGTAAATACTGTAAATATCTCAAATTTATATGATCAATGAAAATTGTGCTAATGGACTTTCTACTTGTAAAATCGTTTTTATGTGTATATAGTGTTAATTCATGTATAGTAATTGTTATATATGTATATATGTTTTTGTAGCCCTGAAGAAGTCCGTGAAGGACGGAACGCGTTGGCTACGGCTACGGCTACAGTTTTTATTTGAAGATAAAACAAAAGAATAAAGATTGAATAACAAACAACTCCGCTGAATTGCTGTCTTCGTTGACCGAAATTGAAATAATTTTCTTACCATTAATATTTGAGAATCGGAATGTATTTATTGATTAGTGTGCTGGACCATTGCGTGTTAAAAAGTTGTAAATAAGACCTTTTGTCTTAGGAGATTTAGGGGCTTGTGAATCTCCGGTCCGTGGCATCTAGAAATCTCTACCAAATAGTACTAAGGATAGGTGCAATTGTGCTTGACCCCATTCCCCGTTCTCTTCTTTCCAATCGCAACCCACGCAGGATGTCGAGATTGGCTCTGTTGCAGACCAGCAAGGTCTGTGGCGCTTCTCCTTTGAAGGGATGCTGGACCAAGCCTGGAGCAACCAGTAAAGCAGTTTAGTTCAAAAGGAAAGTCTTCAGGGGGCTCACTAGCCAGGGCAAGGAACCAGGAAGACGCGCCAAGCTGAAATGCAAGAGCGGGCCCAACGCGGCACTCGTGGAGTGTGGAGGCTGAGCTCAGGTGCAAATGGTGCTCGGGTCTGGGGCTTCTCGTACTCCAATGCACAACTGCGAGGGTACCTCGGTAGTTGAGCAGTTAGCAAAATCCAGGATGTCCACGGTGTCTGGTCCCACGTCTCTCATGTCCACCACGGGTCTCAGCTTTGCTGTGGATGTGGGTCGGAGTTAGAGAAGTTTGAGAGTCTAGTTCCTGTGTCACTGAGTTTTCGGGTTCCGGCGGGAGCATCAACAAAGCAGACCGTCAAGTTACTGGTGGTGCCTGTTTGCACAGGGTGGTCACTCCTTGACCACAAGGGAGATGTCTTCTGTCTACTAGTCAGAATAGAATGTCGAAGGTCCAAGAGTTCTGTATCAAAGTTTCTTTCCAGGATAATCTAAAGTCCTGGGGACACAGCTCCTATACTTATACTGAGCTAAGGGGCTGGATTACCTGCCTAGGTCCCTCCTATGGGTGGACCTGAGAAGGGGGTGGTTACACCCCTTTCCCTTTGTCCAGTTTCGCGCTACAGCTGGGGCTGGAGTGCCCCAGCAACTGGTTTGAACCGGGCTATGCATGGAGCACCTTGTGTGCACCTCCCTGGACAGGAAACCTATTGTCCAGGCCGCCTTTGCTGGAGTTTCCCCCAGCAACAGGAGGTCAGACTCGTGTCTGTGGCAACAGCATCCATTTTGTGATGCTGAGGCTCTGTTTAACTTTAACCGGGTAAAGCAGTAACTACATGTCTTCTCCCTCTAGAAGGGTGGAATGCTACCCACGCCGCCAGAATTGGCAGGGGGTAGTATTCTAAAGTGTTTGACACCTTACACGACATGTTTTGATAAAGCCAAACCAAAGTTAGCATTAACCCAGAGGATTATAATGCACTTAAGAGTATATGGTATGGCTATATCATAGAACAACTATAAGGAGATGGTTCTGAAAGCTGCAGAGGGGCTCAGCTCATGTTAGGGCACCCTCTGACATAAAATCAAGCACTCTGCCTCCAGGATTGTGCAGGCCTACCATAGGAGTGACTTATAGGTGCAAGTGTGTCTATAGGTATAGGTAGATATAGATATACTATATCTAAGTAAGGGGTGATTACACCACCTTACCCAAGCTGAGTGATCAGCCTGTGGTGTCAGTTGGAGGGCCAGCCAGGGGTGGCATAATACATGCTGCAGCCCCTGGTAGGCCTTGGATGCACCTATGCCCTGGGTACCTATGGTACACTATACAGGGGCTCACAAAGGTGACCCAATACCCAAAGTACATGGTATCAATTTAGAGAGAGAACAGCTGGGCTGTGGGTCTGATTAGCAGGCCCACAGCAAACCGAAAGTCAAAAAAACAGAAAATCACAGCAAAAAGTGGGGGTGACCATAGGAAGCAGACCCTACTCTCCTACACAGGCTGCATCCCTATCCTTCTCTTTACTTCCTCCTCTTGCCTTGATCTCTCTTTTACCTGGACCATCGAAAGGAATGACTTGATCATTGCTACATACTCTCCCTTCTAAATCTACTGCTTGGAAGAAGCCGTCAGATGAGTGCTCAAATGTTTGCGAACCAGGTGCACGTCAACCCCATTACCTTGGGCCTCCATTTACCTTCCCTCTTCGTATGTAGAATTCTTTCCACCCCAACCCTAGATGTTGCCCCAGTCACCACACCTGCTTCCTCTTAGAAGTCCTCCTTCTTGTAGACCCATGCCCTTATCCTTTACGCGCTTCCCACGGCACTCATAAACCTCTTCCTTTCTCACTAAGAAATCACCCATCCCCAATGACCCGCACACCTTTCTTTCAACATTGCTGCACACCCCTGTGTGCCCCAACTTTCCCACTGTGGGCTTTCACCTGTGCGCAAATTCAGTGACCACTCTACACCAGCTGTTGGGTTCACCTCATGTCTATACTTTAATGCAGACTTCTAGTCTATTAATTGATCCTTCCATCATTTCTCCATCTCCAAGAAACCAACCTCCATTTCTTTGTTATCCCTGCTACATCACGCCCCACCCATGACCCGCTTATGATCCCACCACATCTACCATGATTGTCCTATCCAACCATTCTCCCTTTCACAGCAACCTCAAATGTTTCTAATCCCTCCATCCTCCAGCTCCTTTATGATCCTTTTTATTCAAAACTTCTCAGCATTTCCACCCTTGCCCTCATCATTCCTCTCCTCATCTTATCTCCCCATTTCACTCAAACCGACACCACCCTATCCTCAACAAAATCCCAAAATAAAATTCTTATTTGGATAAGAATCATCAACTGCTGTCCAAAAAGCCACATTGCACCTACAGCCAATTCTTTGCTCTACCAATGGCAATATTGAAGAGCTAGCCATACTAAATTGAGTTCTTTCTTCAGTCCGGGAACGCTTAGCCAGCCAAAACTCCCACAGGTGCATGAAACTTTCACCAAACCTTATCGTCAGCAAACCTTGCCTTTACTCAGGCAGTCCACTCAGATCTCACAGGTCTCCATGTCACCAAACTGCACCCCATTGCAGCTTATCCCCCATGGCCCCTTTTTCAATTCCTCTACCCACCCCTATCGACCACTACCTCCTCACCTCCATTGGAATTTTTTCCTAATTCACGCCCACCATTATGCATCCAACACCATGGCCTGACAAGCTCATGCAGCTCCCCTAAAGGAGCCACCTGCACCTCATCTTACTTCCAACCTTTCCTCCAAAGTCTATGTCCTCGAGAATACCTACTGCTTTAGTTCCAACCCCTGTTGTTCTCCCTTTATCCCAGACCAACCAGAGCCCTGATATAGAATGTCATCATCTATAGCCCCTCCTTGGCCTTGTCTAATCCTCATTACATCTAAAAGGCCCCGTTCACTGCTCCAACTCAGTGTCTGATGCCTGCTCTGCAGCTGTTTGCTTCCCGTTCCTCTCAACTGGGCCAGCTTCCTCACCTCAGCTTTACACTGGCACCATCTGTAGGCCTACAGAGTCACTGCCCTGCTGCCTGTCATGAAGGCCGCTTGCAACTAATGCCCCTTCCACTGTGTGTGTCCAGCTCTGAACTATTACCCGCTGGCTGCCACCTAGCTAACACTTCAGCAACCATGCATCTGAGAGCTGTCTCGGCTCATGTCTCCCCTCGCTTGGCGCAAGTTTCTTGGCCCCTGTGACAAGTGATTCAGCCCCATCAGAACTTGCCTACTTTTGTCCCTCGAAATCATGAATCCTACCCTTAACCCTATCTAGACTTCTGCCCTCCATGCTACCTAACTATTGCTCCACTACTTCACCCAACAAAATTTGGCTCCCAACCTATGGGCGGGTGAAACAGCAAAATGAACAGTTCCCACTGTACACAGATTGTTGGGCTTGACCCTTTCTGCAGAAACATCCCTAACTATCTGCCTTCTTCCTCCTGTCTTCTGGACACGTTTTTGTTGGCTTTTAGGACTCAGAGCACTTTACCACTGCTAACCAGTTCTAAAGTGCATGTGATCTCCCCTCAAAACATAGAATTGGTTTATACCCAATTGGTATTTTTAATTTACTCTAAGTCCCTAATAAAGTGGCACTAACTGTGCCCATGCCCTTTAAATGATATGCTTGCTAGTGGGCCTGTAGCAGCAAATGTGTCACCCACTTACATAGCATTTCAAACATGTCTCAGGTCTGCTATTCTAGCATGTGTGTTGGTTTTAAACTGCCTTTTCATCCTGGTAAAACAAAATGTAGGAAGCTGGCTTTTCATGTAGTGTAGCAAAATGAGAAAGTGCAGGCACCCCTTATTGGTTTACAGGGCGTACATTTATAATCCTAAAATGCTCTCTTTCATGGCAGTTTCGGTGAGCAGTTTAGGCTTATCAGAGGGTATTGATTGTTAAGCATTTGTTGTACACAGAATTAGACACATACCCAAGAAGAAACTAGAGACCAATTTAGAAAAATAACATACATTTTTCTAGAATTTTAGACACCAAGAACTTCGTATTCGGGTAAGTACTTTAGATGTTATCACATTTTACAGTAGAAATAGTTAAGATGACAGATATCAGATTTGAGGCTTGACCATCAAACACTGTATTGTTATCCTATGGGAGAAACATTCACTGCATAGGGTCACTTGTAAATGACTTACAGGACTGTTCTTCTGGACTTAAGGTGAGTAGGGGCCAAGGTCCAAGAAAGCACCAAGAGTTCAGTGTTACGTGCCCTGATGTGTCCAGGTGCAATGGTGCATTCAGCGGTGGTAGATTTGGATGTTACACACTGTAGCCAATAGGAAAAGTACCTGTGGAAAAGAGGCTGCAAGGGAGGACTGGGGGACTAGTCAGCAGAACCCAAATGGGGACTACACTCAGGCTGGGGGACTCAAGTGCCTGGGTGTTTAGACACCATCTGTTTCAATAGACTCAGGCTGGGGGAATCGATTGCCTAGGTGTTTTGTCCGGCGGGTTGTTGAGTTAGAGGCCCCCGCGGTTCTCAGTGCACCTGCAGAAGAGGTAGAAGAAACACAACAAAATAACTTCTGGCATGGAGCTGGTCTCTGGTGAAGTCTCTCAACGTGCAGATTGTTTTTTGTGGTGGTGATCTTCGGACTGAAGACAAACAAGCATTAATGCTTGCAATAGGGTACAGTACCTTGGGTATTGGTGTTGGACGGCTCCTGGGGATTCTGGAATCTCCAAACTTGGTGAGGAGATGGATCTGCCAATCTGGAGCGTGGCAGCTACATCAGTGGACCCGGTGGTCAGATCGGTGGCCCAGAAGTCACGGTTGGTGCCTGCAAGCTGCAGGGGAGTAGCTCCTCCACTTCAAGGAAGATGCTGATGGGTTGGCAAAGTGCTGGCTGCCCTCAGAGGCTTTTGGAGAATGCACAGCTGCAGGACTAGTTGAGTCTTTGTGATTGTCGAGACAGGAACAGGCAGGCAGGGTTTGGTGCCAAGTCCACAGCTAGTCCACAGTTCTTGCATTCTTCAGCTCTTCTTTATCTTTCTTCTTGGGTAAGGGGGATCTGCTTTCCTGGTGTCAGGGGGCCACCTAAATACTGGATTTAGTGGTGTTATGTTGAGTGAAGGGTAGTAGCTAATGGCCTACTTACCCTCGGGGTCATATACCCCCTACGTGATCACTTCCTGTGGGGAGTGGGCATAACCCTGTCCCAGAGTTTCTAATTCCACCAAAATCAAGATGGTTGAACCCTTCTTTCATGGAGGACATCAGGCAGCCCTCTTTAGGGGTGTGACTAGACTTGTGGTGCAACATGCAAGTTGCATAGCTAATTTCCCCCTGTCCTGGTGCCAAGTGAACCTCAGGGCAGAGGATGGCATCTTCCAGGTCTGGGGGAAGTTGGGGTCGCATATAATAGGTGGCAGGGGCTTTGATGCCCCTGGCATTGATATGCTAAATCACTAGCCATCCTGCTTTAGGAAGTGTGATCACCTTCCTCTAGAGCAGACATTGTTCATGGCCTTAGAGAGCATAGGCTCTCACCTGCAGGCAGTCAGAAACATGTCTGTGGTGGCAGGCTGGACGATACCAGTCAGCCAGCCTACTAAAAGGATGGCAGGAATTTAGGGGGCACCTCTAAAGGTGCCCTCTGGGTGCATGTTTTAATAAATCTACTACTTGCATCAACATGGATTTTTTAAGACAAGGTAACAACAAGGTAAAATTCTTTATTGTTTGAATTTTTAAAATCGTACAATATTTCCAGTACAAAAACATATGCCTAATAACAATACAATAAATGCAATTATATCCTTAAAAGTTCGTTAAAATTTCATTAAAATCATTTTTTTCTAATTTATTCACCCAGTTTTGTAATTACTATCTTTAAGAACCTTACAAAGGCAGCATTCATGATTATTTCATTTGAATGAAGGCAGTTTTTCAGTGCCTGCCTGCATGTCCTTATTCCACGTATATTAAATTGCTATTTAAGTAGTGTGCATCTTTCATTACGGAGCTCAGGACAGATACATAAGAGGTGGACAATATTCTCTTCACCACTTTTACAAAGTCTACACAATGTGCTACTGTTAGTTTTTTTCCACGGAGGCACGTGACTAAGGCCCGGTAGAATTCCAAATCTTGCTCTTACAAGACATTGTTTACATTTTTCAGACCAGGGTATCTCCAAGTATTCTTGTATCTTCTTTTTTTGATATCCATTTATTACTGACCACGAATGCTTTCTTTTTGCCAGCGTATCTTTGTCACTTACAAGTGATAGGTGATTTGTTGTTGGATTTACTATTTTTTTAAACAATCCATTGCTTATCATATTATTCCAAGTTGGCATAAGTCCAAACTCTTCTATTGCCTCATTTAAATACTTCCATGCAAGTGACTTCATATTCTTATTTATTTCTTGCCAAAGAAGCTGAGATATATGATTATCATGGTCGTTTTTTATCCTATACCACGTTTTGATAAATTGTCCTTTTCTTGAAATATATTGATTATTTAGACCGAATTCCAATCTAATTTGTGCTGGTGAAGCATTCTTTGGAAGATAAAAGAGAGATTTATATGTTTTGGAAAGTACCTTGTTTATTATTTCCGCATCCATCCCCATTAATGCCTCACTACCGTATGTTATGGTTGGGAGCAATTTAGCCCCTATAATTTTCAAAAGCGGCCGATAGGTTAGATTTCTAAGCGATTACTGTGCTATCTTGAATGCTGCAGTTAGCGAGTTAGCTTTTCTTTGTATGTCCAGTTTTTGTAGATGGTAATTTCCTTTCTGGTCAAATAGTACACCCAAATACCTATACACGTCTACTTGTTCCAGTTGGGTATTTTCAATATACCATTTCTTAAGATAAGGTGTTTGATTAAAAAAACACCATAGGTTTCACTAAAGCCATTATGTCACTGCAGAACTCGTAATGACCAGTGCCCAGTTCATTCACTTAAGATGGCTATCTCTGGTCACTTGTAATATCTAGTATTTGAACTAGAGAGCAGAGGGGTATATCTGCTCATGTAGATATAGCCTCATATGTAATATAAAGCGCTTTGCCTTAGGGCTACAAGGCCTGCTGTAGCGTTGACTTAAATATAGTACGTACAGTGACTGTGGTATGGCACACAGGGAGTGTGCCATGTCATGTTTTCACTCATGGTTTGCACCATGACATGCAGTCTGCGATGGCAGGATGCATGCAATTTGTATGGGTGTCCCTTGGAGTGACATAATACATGCTGCAGATCTTAGGGATCCTCTCTGGTACCCATGCCCTAGGTACCAGGGGTGCCACTTACTAGGGACTTACAGGGGTTCCAAAGTGTCTGCCAATTGTGTTACAATTGAACAGTTACCAATTGTGTTACAATTGAACAGTTGCGTTGTTTTAGGGAAAAATCACTGGCACTGGGGTGATTAGTTAGCAGGAAGCCAGTGCACTTCAGTCAAAATTGTATCAAATACCAGGCAAAAAGTGGGAGTGACTATGTCAAAAAGGGGCCCTTTCCTACATAGGCCCAAACCTACCTTTTTATTACATATAAGGCACTCCTTGGGTAGGCCATGGACAGTTCAGATGGTAGAGTGTGGTGTATGTAAATAGGAGGACACGTAATTTTTAAGTTTTACATTTCATGGTGTTGAAGAACTCACATATTTGTTGTTTACTACTGCATGGCCTGCTTCTCCTATAGGATAATATTGGGGCTACCTTATTACATTAACCTCTTCGGTGCTCATGACGAGACCAGCTCGTCATAAGTCACAGTGGAGCTGTGCTGTGCTCATGACAAGCTGGTCTCGTCATAATGGCGCCGCTCTGCCCAGGCGCGATTGATTCCCTGCCTGTGCAGGCAAATTAATCAGTGGGCGGGGTCGTGACGAGCACTGCATCGCTGTGCTCAACCCCACCACCCCCGCACCGTGGGGAAATAACCCCGCAGGGAAGGGGTTAAATAAGTGCTAATTTCCAAGTAAAAGCAGGAAACCAGGCCATGTTTGATGTCTTTGGAATTGCAATGAAAAATCCTCACTCCTGTGAAGTTGAATTTTAAATTACAATTTTGAAAATGCCACTTTTAGAAAGTTAGCATTTTCCTGCCTTAGCCATTTAGTGCCTGCATCATGTCTCTGGGTCACATGACTGGGTGTAGCTGGCAGTTGGGCTTTGTGCATTCCTTCTAGACAGTCACACAGTTTCCACTTACTAACAATACATTACATACAAATACATCTCAGAAAACAACTACATCATCATTTCTTCTCAAAATCAAACCATAACACACACACCAGCACAACAAAATCTCACACACACATTTCCCTATAATACATCCCAGCTCAAACATGAAACATATACCCACTCCCACCCTCCTGAATACACAAATAATACACACCCTAAACCAACTCTACTGCCAAGCGTTCTCTCTTCCTGTGACCTATTCTTAGGACACCCCCGCGCCGCACGGCCACCAGCTGTCGCGTGTGCCCCCGCCTGCCGCTGATCTCAGCCTCGCTGAGCCTTCCTTCTCCTGGCCACGCCCCCTCGCCGTCGCTCGTTGTTTGCCGATTGTCATTGCCGTTTTTTGAAAGTGTCATTGTATTGTACTGTATTGTAACCTTATTTCTTTCTTTCCCATCTGGTTCCTTTGCCCGTGTTGTTGTCCCCCTGTGCACTGCCCCCCACGCCCACCCGCCCCGCTCCCTGCTTCCCGCCGCCACTGGGAGTGTGGACACGCCCCCTTTTTTTCTGTACCCTCCCCGCTCCCGCCTCCCAGCTGCTCCTCCTCCCTGCACTTGGCCATAAATGGCGGCCGTGCGGCACAGGTGAGTGTGACCTATTCTTAGGACACCCCCGCGCAGCACGGCCACCAGCTGTCGTGTTTGCCCCCGCCTGCCGCTGATCTCAGCCTCGCTGAGCCTTCCTTCTCCTGGCCACGCCCCCCCGCCGTCGCTCGTTGTTTGCCGATTGTCAATGCCGTTTTTTGAAAGTGTCATTGTATTGTACTATATTGTAACCTTATTTCTTTCTTTCCCATCTGGTTCTTTTGCCCGTGTTGTTGTCCCCCTGTGCACTGCCCCCCGCGCCCACCCGCCCCGCTCCCCACTTCCCGCCGGGAGTGTGGACACGCCCCCTTTTTTTTCTGTACGCTCCCGCCTCCCAGCTGCTCCTCCTCCCTGCACTTGGCCATAAATGGCGACCGTGCGGCACAGGTGAGTGTGACCTATTCTTAGGAAACCCCCGCGCCGCACGGCCACCAGCTGTCGCGTGTGCCCCCACCTGCCGCTGATCTCAGCCTCGCTGAGCCTTCCTTCTCCTGGCCACGCCCCCCCGCCGTCGCTCGTTGTTTGCCGATTGTCATTGCCGTTTTTTGAAAGTGTCATTGTATTGTACTGTATTGTAACCTTATTTCTTTCTTTCCCATCTGGTTCCTTTGCCCGTGTTGTTGTGCCCCTGTGCACTGCCCCCGCGCCCACCCGCCCCGCTCCCCCCTTCTGCCGGCCGCCGGGAGTGTGGACACGTCCTTTTTTTTTTTTCTGTACCCTCCCCGCTCCCGCCTCCCAGCTGCTCCTCCTCCCTGCACTTGGCCATAAATGGCGACCGTGCGGCATAGGTGAGTGTGACCTATTCTTAGGACACCCCCGCGCCGCACGGCCACCAGCTGTCGCGTGTGCCCCCGCATGCCGCTGATCTCCGCCTCGCTGAGCCTTCCTTCTCCTAGCCACGCCCCCCTGCCGTCGCTCATTGTTTGCGATTGTCATTGCCGTTTTTTGAAAGTGTCATTGTATTTTACTGTATTGTAACCTTATTTCTTTCTTTCCCATCTGGTTCCTTTGCCCGTGTTGTTGTCCCCCTGTGCACTGCCCCCCGCGCCCACCCGCCCCGCTTCCCGCTTCCCGCTGCCGCCGGGAGTGTGGACACGCCCCCTTTTTTTCTGTACCCTCCCCGCTCCCGCCTCCCAGCTGCTCCTCCTCCCTGCACTTCGCCATAATGGCGACCGTGCGCACGCGCAGCGTTGACGCGCAGCGGGAGCGCCGATTGTGCGCCGAAGGCGATCCAAAGGTGAGCCCGTCTGCGCCCGTCCGCGCCTGGACCGCGCCCAGGGCCCGGACCCCTGGCCCCCACTGACGGAAGACGACCCGACTGTCCTAAGACGCCACCGAACTCATCGCACTCAACGCCGGCAGACTCCCGGGCTGCTACCGAGCCACCCCGAAACGCACCCACGGACCCTTCTGCTGCAACTCCTGCAAGTTCACCTGCATCCGGACCTGCACCACTCCAGCAGTGCCCAAGACCTCGACGAGCAACAGCAGCAGCCACCTGAAATGCATCCTGCTCAACACCCGCTCAGTCCACAGACACGCCGTCGAGCTCTGGAACCTGATTGACACCACAACCCCAGACGTCGCCTTCCTCACGGAAACCTGGATGAACGCCTCCTCAGCGCCCGACATCGCCATCGCCATCCCGGATGGCTACAAGATCATCCGGAGGGACCGCGTCAACCAGACAGGAGGAGGCATCGCCATCATCCACAGGAACTCCATCCGCATCACGACCAACACCGACGACACCCTCGCACCCGCCGAGCACCTGCACTTCCAGATCCCCATCAACCCCAAGACCACCCTCAGAGGCACGCTCATCTACAGACCCCCGGGACCACGCACACAATTCAGCGAAGACATCGCCGACTTCGTCAGCCCGCATGCCCTCCCCTCCGCTGACTACATCCTCCTCGGGGACCTCAACTTCCACCTGGAGAACAACAACGACCGCAACACCACCACCCTGCTGGACAACCTCGCTAACCTCGGACTCAAGCAACTGGTGACCCCCCCCCCACCCACTACGCCAGACACACACTCGACCCCGTCTTCTCCTCCAGCAAGGACATCGCCTTCAGCCATGCCACCGGACTCCACTGGACGGACCACAGCTGCGTCCACTTCAGCTTCAAAAGGACCACGATCCACCACCAACGGCAACAGGTTGCACGCAGAAGCTGGAACAAGATCACAGCCGACCAGCTCGCAACTTCCCTGAGAAAGAACCCACCCACCAGCGCTACGAACCCCAGCCAAGCGGCCACCAACCTCACGAAGTGGATCAGCGACTGCGCAGACGACCTCGTCCCCCTGAGGACCCCGCCTAGCAGACCCAGCAGCAAGAAAGCCCCATGGTTCACCGACGAACTCAAGAACTCGAAGAAGAACTGCAGAGCCCTTGAGAAAGCCTGGCGCAGAGACCCAACACCGGACAACATGACTGCCCTCAAGCTCGCCACCCGAAAACACCACCAACTAATCCACACCACCAAGAAAATTGCATTCAAGGAACGACTGGACAACAACGCACACAACAGCAAGGAACTCTTCAACATCGTTAAAGAGCTCTCCAACCCCAACGCCGGAAACAACGACATCACCCCTTCGCAAGACCTCTGCAACTCCCTCGCCTCCTACTTCCACAACAAGATCGCGGACATACACAACAGCTTCAGCACTCTACCGACGCACGCCATGACCGAACCACCGCCTCCCACCACCACCCTCCGCGCCTGGAGCCCGATCAGCACCGAAGACACCGTCCGCACGATGAACTCCATCCACTCCGGATCTCCGACCGACCCTTGCCCTCACCACGTCTTCAACAAGGCCGACGCTGTCATCGCACCCCACCTGCGGGACATCATCAACACCTCCTTCAACACCGCTACCTTCCCGGAGAACTGGAAGCATGCCGAACTCAGCGCCCTACTAAAGAAGCCATCAGCCGACCCCACCGACCTCAAGAACTACCGACCCATCTCTCTGCTCCCGTTCCCCGCTAAAGTCATCGAGAAGACCGTCAACAAGCAGCTGGCCACCTTCCTCGAGACGAACGGATCCCTCGACCTCTCGCAGTCTGGCTTCCGGGCCAACCACAGCACCGAGACCGCCCTGATTGCAGCCACCGATGACATCCGAGCTCTGGACGACCACGGAGAAACAGCGGCCCTCATCCTCCTAGACCTCTCCGCGGCCTTCGACACTGTCTGCCACCGTACCCAAGTACAGCGCCTCAGCAACGTCGGAATCCAAGAGAAGGCACTGGAGTGGACCATCTCCTTCCTCGCCGGAAGGACACAGAGAGTCCACCTCCCCCGTTCAGATCAGAAGCCACCGAAGTCATCTGCGGCGTTCCTCAAGGCTCCTCACTCAGCCCAACCCTCTTCAACGTCTACATGAGTCCCCTCTCAGCCATCGCACGCCAGCACAACCTCAACATCATCTCCTACGCCGACGACACCCAGCTGATCCTCTCCCTCACCAACGACCCCGCCACCGCCAGAGCCAACCTACACGAAGGGATGAAAGAGGTAGCCGATTGGATGAAGAACAGCCGCCTGAAACTGAACTCGGACAAGACGGAAGTCCTCATCCTGGGACCCTCACCCTCCGCCTGGGACGACTCCTGGTGGCCCCCCGCCCTAGGCAGCGCACCCAAACCAACAGACCACGCACGCAACCTGGGCTTCATCCTGGACTCCTCCCTCTCCATGACCAGACATGTCAACGCCGTCTCCTCGTCGGGCTTCGACATCCTACGCATGCTACGCAAGATCTTCCGGGGGATCCCCACCGAGACCAGGAAGACGGTCACCCAGGCCCTCGTCACCAGCCGACTGGACTACGGCAACTCGCTCTACGCCGGAACCACCGCCAAACTCCAGAAGAGACTTCAGCGGATCCAGAATGCCTCAGCACGACTCATCCTGGACATCCCCCGTCGCAACCACATCTCTGGACACCTGAGAGACCTGCACTGGCTCCGGGTCAACTAGAGAATCACCTTCCGTCTCCTCACCCACGCACACAAAGCCCTTCACAACCAAGGCCCAGGATACCTCAACAGCCGCCTCAACTTCTACGCTCCCAAACGCCAGCTTCGATCGACCGGCCACGCCCTCGCCGCCGTCCCCCGCATCCGAAGAGCCACCACAGGGGGAAGGTCCTTCTCCTACCTCGCCGCCAAGACCTGGAACACCTTCCCGACCCACCTCCGCCTGACCCAGGACCACCTCGCCTTCAGGAAGCAGCTCAAGACCTGGCTGTTCGAGCAGTAGCGGACCCCCCCTCCCCAAGCGCCTTGAGACCTTCCGGGTGAGTAGCGCGCTATACAAATGCTTTGATTGATTGATTGATTGATTGATTGATTGACCTAACACATATACAGTCAACACAACAACTCTCTTTCAGCCATCTCTTATCCATTGGACAATTTAGAGCTTTATAACATGGCCCGTGTTCACCACCATCCCTAACTCATACACCTCCCACCTTAAATAAACGCAAACAAAATAAACACCATGCCACAGCTCATAACTTCGAATCTCCAAATCTACGGCACATCACAGCTACTACAAATACAACACAGCTCAACAATTCACTCTCAACCACCATCTCCACCACCCACATACACAAACCCATCAAAATGCCTTCTTAGCCCTCTGGATAAGGAATACGATATAGAAAACAACTCTATTGCTAGCCTCATACAGTTAATACCAGCACTAAGGAAATACCAGCAACACCACAAAATATTGCTTACTCTTTTACAAAACAAACTCAGACCATCATCAAAATACAATCTCTAAACTGTCTACTATTAAATGTTTAATCATCCTCTAAAACCAAGCATCACATCTACAGCCATCTCACTGACACATAACCTGACTTACTCTTCATAACTGAATCATGGATAGGAGATGACATGCCCCAGTGTTGCATGAAACTGTTCATCTATGCTATCAAACTATCACACAAAATAGTATAGGTAAAAGAGGAGGTGGCCTATTTGTTACATCCAAGCAAACAATAAATATCTCTAAAGCTGACAATGTCTTCATACAAGACTGTGAAGCCTCTTCACCAGATGCAAACCTACATCATCTTCCTCCTGTATCTTCCTACTCCTTTACAGACCTCCACCAAGCAATGCAACATTCAGACAAACATCTAGACATAGTTTCAAATCTGATAATACTACACTCCTAGCTATGCATTCTTGATGACCTAAGCATTTAGTTTGACAAACCCAATATGCCCCATCCGAAAACAATCATCACCGGCCTAGACGCACTGCACCGACATCAGATAGTCCACAAACCCACAAAAATCCCTGAGCACATCCTAGATGTCATTATTACAAATACAGAACTAGTTACCGATTACTCTAGTCACATGGTCAGTCCACCAATTGCTAGCTTTCCAACATAAAACACCACAAAGCTACACACCTAAAACCTCCTTTACCATGATCCACCTCTCAACCATGGAACAAACTCAATTTTGAACACTTAGAAACACAACTAACATCCAATACAGATCTAGACACAACAAATACCATTCAAAAGCTATATGAGTGCTACAGGAAGCTTTTGATATCCTAATACCACTTAGAACAAAAAACAGGATAAAAGAAAACAGCACCTTGGAGAAATATAGAACGAAAAGAGATAAAACAACAAATTAGAAAGCTGCAACGCACCTGGTTCAAAACAGACACCAATCAGGGTACATTTAATAGAATATACAAGTCATGCATATGCCCATTATTAAAGAAAACATACCTCGACCCGCTTAACCCCGACAACTACAGACCAATTACAAATGGCACTTTTCTGGGCAAACTGATAGAAAGAGCAGCATTCGCCCAGATGTCACTATTTATTGAAGATAACTCCATACTTTCAGACTTTCAAACAGGATTCTGTCCAATAAGACACACAGAATCTGTCCTCATTGCCATCTGGGAAAACCTTAAGATCACAGTAGACCGGAACAGGGCTGCTGCACTGCTTCTCTTGGATCTCTCAGGTGCCTTTAATGCAGTTGACCATTACACTAACAGAAAGATTCTATGAAGCCGGCATAGAAGAGAATGCTCTCAACTGCATCACATCCTTCCTTCTAAACAGAACAAATGTCATCCTCAGGACTGTATCATCTCACCCATGCTTTTCAACATCTATATGAAGTCATTAACGGCACTAATCAATTAGTTTCATTCACCACACAAGCTATAACTATGCAGATGACACGAACATACTCTTTAAACTGGAAAGTCCCAACGACAATGGAAACTCACACATTTTCAGTTACCTCAGAGCAATTGACCAGTGGATAACTTAGAACCATCTCAAATAAATGCTTCCAAAACACACATACTCACATATGGCGATTGGAAAAACGATGATTCACTCGCCACCTGGACTGACAATCTGGGAACACCGCTTAAAGTATCTAAGGAAGTAAGAAACCTTGGAATTACCATGGACTCCTAGCTATCAATGAGTGTCCAAGTTGACAAATTAGCAAGATTAAGCTTCATTACTTTAAAAACTCTGCGATGCATCTTCCCCCACTCAATATTCCCACACATGGTCCAGGCTACTATTGCTCTTGTGCTGTCTAAATTTGAATATGCTATTGGCCTCTACCAAAGATCATCTTTATCAATTATAAAAAAGGCTTCAACGGATTTTAAAACTCTGCTGCCAGACTATTCCTATTTGTAAAGCTACGAGCCCACATCTCCTCTGCCTTGAGGGCCCTACACTGGTTACCAGGTGCCAGAAAATCCACTTTCAAGCTTCTCTGTATAACCCACAATGTGATACAGGGAGCAGGGCCACTCTTCATCAAGAATAAAATCTCCAAATACATTCAAAAAAGGAACCTCCACATTGGCACCTTGCCTCAAAATCCCACCACACAAGAACAAACCATAGGTGGGACATCCTTCTCTGTTCATAAGTGCCAGTGCTGAACTGCAATCACTACTTAGTCTATCAAGTAATGGTATGAATTAAGCATACCACACCGCTTATTATTTGCGTCAGTAATTTATTTTTGTCAATTCAAGTCTCTGTTTGAATGTTTTTCATTCTATTTGATTAGACAATATTTTTGTGCATATATACATTATATACAGCAAATACAAACAAACAATATTTTTACAGTTACAAAGAGAATTTTACAAATTTACAATATCACAACACGTATACATATCACTTTCACTCTTCAAACACACATCTTTCGAACCCGAACAGAAAAGTTTTAAATCTTTTCGAGTAAGGCCCTTTGTCACTGTCTTATTAAATCATGTACAGTTATGACAAATGTTTGTTTAGTCGTTTTTAATTAGTCGTTTAGGAAAACTAAATCAGTCCAGGTTTAAATCCTCTACTATCTGAACAGCTATTTATTGAAAACCATACTCGGTGACAAAGAGACTGAAGTGGCCGACGCGTTTCGAATCCCTTATTGTGGGATTCTCCTCAGGACCAAAAGAATCTTGTAAAGCCTGCAATGTACAAGTCTCAAACACGCAGATGTGGACAGTCTGGGCGTCATGTAATCCGTGATTCACAGTTCGATTTTAGAAGTATTCACCCCAGCCTGGGGGTCTAAACGCGGGTCACAATGCGGATAGCCACGGAGGAATTTAGTTAGTGGAAGAAAAAGTCATGTAAAACAGCATCTCGGCTCGTTCTTCTCCGTGTTGCAACACAGAGAAGAACGAGACGAGATGCTATTTGTCATAACTGTACATGATTTAATAAGACAGTGACAAAGGGCCTTACTCCAAAAGATTTAAAACTTTTCTGTTCGGGTTCGAAAGATGTGTGTTTGAAGAGTGAAAGTGATATGTATACGTGTTGTGATATTGTAAATTTGTAAAATTCTCTTTGTAACTGTAAAAATATTGTTTGTTTGTATTTGCTGTATATAATGTATATATGCACAAAAAAATTGTCTAATCAAATAGAATGAAAAAAATTCAAACAGAGACTTGAATTGACAAAAATAAATTACTGACGCAAATAATAAGCGGTGTGGTATGCTTAATTCATACCATTACTTGATGGACTAAGTCAGGGGTCTCCAAACCGGTCCTGGAGGGCCGGATCCATGCCAGATTTTTGGGATTTCCCCATTGAGATACATGTAGTAATTTTAAAAATCTGGCATGGATCCGGCCCTCCAGGACCGGTTTGGGGACCCCTGGACTAAGTAGTGATTGCAGTTTAGCACTGGCACTTGTTTCGTTGTTTATAGTGAATTGACTTAGCCTTGCTGGTAAAGAGTCAGGACCCTGTGTTGTTGCTCATCCTTCCGTGTTCAAGCAGCCAAACAATGGAACTGATTACTCCATACATAAGATCCACGGATAACAATTTCATTGTCAAAAGACTACTCAAGAGTTGGCTCTTCCTTATATAACCACCATACTCAAACATAAATATACAGCATATCCCTGTGCACATAAGCACTTAATTTGACTATATGTATGTATCTTGATTTGTATATTCCTTTGTATATATGTATACAATAATTATGTTTATAATTATATAAATATGCGCTAGGTGTAATTAACAAATGTATGTATTACTTATGGTTATATTATTATTCTATGCTTAACATGTATATAGGTCTCTGCATAGTTTTGATATAGGTTATTTGAGTAGCTGCTTCTGGTTCCCTGTTTATCTATCACAATATGTACATTGTTATCATAGCTATTTCTCTACAATTGCTTCACTATTGAATTAGTAAAAGACAAAATATATATAAATAAATGAACACACAAATAAATTAAAGTACTTATGTATCTATATATTAATTATTTAATCCTGCTGTAATATTTTTTTTAAATCAGACTCTCCAATGAGCTTCCCTATATCTCACTCAATATATCTTGTACCTCCACTCTCTGACTCATCCCAAACCTCATTCTACTACTATGATCCACAACATAACCCTTTCTAGGCTCTTCCCTCCTTGCATCAACTCAAGCCTCTTTTACTATTCAGATCTCCCAAACAAGCCTTTCTAAACCCTTCTTGCATATAGCCTTCCTAGACTCCTCTGATACCTCATTTTTCTACCTAATCCACTCCTAGACACTCTTTCCATCACCATATCTTGCTTGCTCATCCCAAACCTCCTCTTACTGATATTATACCCAAAGAAATACTTTATTGACTCTTTCCTCTCCAATATAATGGCCACAAGGAAGGCTATTTTTGCTGATGATTATGAAACCTTTGCATCTTGGGGTTCAAAGGGATTTTCCTGGAGGCCACTCAACACAGTTGAAAGGTCTTCACATAAAACTCTTTAGTAGTCCATCCGCTAAATGGATTACTTAGACAAACTCCCTTGGAATGCCTAAAAACTTTTATCCCTGATGACTATGCTGACAGAGTTGAGAGAGACAAACTTTCACGAACACTTTCCTTAAGATGTCTAATATTTGGAAAGGATCATCACACCTGTATCTATATATTTTCCTGTGCACCATGCCTCAACATTCTTCTAGTGTTTAGCATATGAGTTTAATGTGGATTCAGGAGAGGCCCATGCAGGTAAAAGCGGTGGGGCGGAGGACTCGACAGACGACGATGAGGGAAAATTGAATAAATAATCATTTTTACCTCATCGTCTTCAGTCGAGTCCCCCTCCCACCCCGCCCCAATCCACCGCTCTTACCTGCATGGGCTGCTCCTGTGTGGATTGTGTTTTTGAAAGCATGTAACACACACATTTTCTAGAACAACCTAACTATTATGATCCAACTCTTTCAACTTCCAAGGCACCAGCTGCAGCTGGAGAATTTGTTTCTGTGAAAGGACTGGACACTGCAAAGGAAGAGGATGAGATGGGATAAGAAAGTAGTGCTAAACTGATAACTGCTTTAGAATAGCAACTCACTGTCCCCATGACCAGAATGGAGCTGTCAGATTCACCAATACCGTCTCCCGCAGAATCTGCTGTGAGAGAGGGGGAATCGTAGGAAAGGCATATTGGATCCCTTATGGCCTACAGAGCATCCATCCCTCAAGCCTCCTGGCACCAGGTCTCTATGCAAAACTCAGGAGGAATGGCGTCCACCTGGAAGGCAAGTAGTTCTAACCAAAGGTGATTAAAGTGTTCTGTCATCAGCTGAAATGTCTATTGACTGATATGGATCACTACTGATGATGGAATGTTTCGACTTACCCTGTTTGTGTGAAAATTGCCTACCCCCGGATACACATAGCTCTCAGTGATAGCAGATGTGTTTCTGACCCGACACATATGCATTGAGCCAGCCTGGAAAAAGCTTTTCTTTTTTTGTCCATTAACAATTTATGTAGCTTTTTACGATTTGATTGTCTGTTCTGATCAGGATAAAAAAAGAAAATCTCTATAATTTGAGCAAATCCTAGCTAACCATACCAACGTTTCTAAGTTTCTGCCAACTCTTTGCAGTTTAAAAGATTAAAATCTCCATCTATGAACAAGTACCCTTAAGTTCCTTCATTGTCAGGGTTGCCCCCACACTCAAAGACTTGAGTCTATTAACCCTTTCGATGCTCATGACGAGCTCAGCTCGTCATGATGCACAGTTGAGCTGTGCTGATGACGAGCTGAGCTCGTCATGACACCAGCAAAATGGCAATTTTCAGCACAGGAGGGGGAAAACGCCTAGCAGCCAAGGTGTTAATATTACTAGGGGAAGAGGACTTTGCATGGATGTCTCCTTCTGCAGATTCTCAAGTACCAACCACCACTGAAGATTTTGAATAATGTTGGTTAACATCAGAATCCACTGTCCGAAGTCCTGAGATTGGAAACCAAGTTTTATTTACATAAGCACCAGTTGCGTTTCAGACAGACACATTAATTTTTGTTAGGCAGAGGGTGATTAGGTGATTTGCCCAGAATCACAGTATGTTGAGCGTTCCTGCCGAGACTCAAAACCAGTTCCCCAGCTTTTAAGCCATCTCTACTCCCCAGTTCCACTAGATGATTCACTAGGGGCTTGAGATGGTGACGAGACCATGGAAAAACTGCTGTGAATGATGATATCAAACCTTGTACTGTTAACAAAAACAAACTGATGCACTTTGGAAACCTAGAAGATGATTTAACTGTGTTTGTAATTTCAGTTACCTTCTCTACCTGAGAAGCTTGAACTTTCTGTGAATCAAACAAAGCCCTGATGAAGTTTCTCTGCAGTGCAAGCTGACAATGACATTTTTGTAGGTTCAGAAGAAATGCCAGAGATTCCAGGCTTTGCCAAACCCTCTTTCTAATGAACTAGTCACTCTTTAAGAAGAAGCAGACATTTACCAATCATCGAGATATGGAAACAAATGTTTTCTTTCTAACTGCAAAGCTGCCACCACTGGTGCCAGTACATTGAGAAGACTCTCGGGGACCAAGATAAAATGAATGGTAGAACCTTTAACAAGGAATGCTGAAACGCTATCACAAAACAGAGAAATCTTAGACTGCCTGGATGGATTGGCACATGAAGGTATGCATCCTGCAGGTCTAGAGCGGATTCCATGTGTTTTTGAAACTGTAGTTATTGCTTCTTTTTCACCACACCCTTCACACATGACAGCATGGCTTCTGTCTTGTGCTCTGATTTCGGCAATGGTGTGTGAATGAACCAAGGTTCTGGAGAAATGAGGTTGAACTCTAATATAGAGTCGTTCGTCACAATAAATAGCATCCATCTGTCCTTTATTCAGTTTTCCCATTGAACATAGAAGTATTTTATTCCCCCACCCCAACTGAATTACATTGCATTTCAAGATTTAGGGGGATGTTGATGGAATTGTGGTCAGGTTTTTTCAAGCCATCGCGGCTCACCAACCTCAAAGGGCATTTACAAGTAGTATATTTATGTACGCAGTCGGGGCGGAGATTCGCCCCGAGTGAAGACATAAAGATGGTACTTGTAAATGTCTTTTATGAATTCCAAAAGTCATAAACTTAGATGTTTGGTCTAACTTTAGACCCATTGTCTAAATTTACCTTTGTGAACTAGGCCCACGATTTACAGACAGAAAGGAGCACCCGTAGAAGAATACAAGGAGAGGTGGTGTGAAAAGGCTTTGCTCTTTGGGAGAGCGGATTTGAATCTGGACAGCCTAAAACAAATAAAACCAGCAAATAGAAACCCAGAAAATTACATTACAAACCACCTAGTCCATGGTAAGCAACGAGGCCATGCATTCTGTGGGAAGCTTTCTGAATGTCCACCGGATGTCATAAGCAAACCACTGAGTTGTCTGGTAGGCTTCAACCTAAAAAAGCAGGATATGACAAGGATAGAGGGGTGGTATTATAGAGAAACTATGTATGGCAGGAGTGGAAAGGGAAGATATATACAGAAATTCTTTCAATAATGAACAGCATGGTTAGGACAGGTCAGGGCCCCTCAAACGGCAATGACTGTGACGAGGAGGATGGAGGCTAAAGTAATAAAGATTATCTAAGTAACTCCAGCATTACATATTCAGTCTCGTCCATTAGAGCAGTGATACTCAAAGTATGGCCCGGGGGCCGCTTGAGGCCTGCCTGACCTTTACATGCGAAACCCATTGAACAGCAGCAATGGGCTACTGTTTACAGAGCACTAACATTAATAAAGATGTTAAATAAATGGCAAGCATTTATTTACAGGCAAACTGAAGTACAAGCAAAGAAGCACAGAAGGTGTCCTGCGCAAGTTTGATAACACCTTCATTTTTAAAGACATCTTGCAACAAACGTGTAAAAATATGATAAAGTCCTTTCAAAACTCAAAAATGCCCATTTCATTAACATGCAGAAGCATTTCACCTTAGTAGATCAGATGTAAATCGCTGCATTGAGAAGTTCTTTTTTTCTAAAGAGACCTTTTTCAAACATGAATTTAGAAAGAGTCGTGCCTCCCACCATGCCTCCCCCCGCCATGACAACAAAGCCAATAGTGAACTATAAGATTGCTTGCATCATGCACAAAGCTCTCCACCAAAACACCCCCTCTTACCTTTCAAACAAACTACATAAAGCAGGTTGCTCCAGGTCCCTGAGGAGCACTAACTCCCTTGTCCTAGACTAAAATGTAAAAAGACCCAATCACGTTCATTCTCGGATAATGCTCCTACGATTTGGAATTCACTCCCCAAAGACCTTCGCTGCAACCCATCTTACCCTCTCTTCAAAAAAAGACTAAAAGTTCTTCTCAATAAATATTGGCGTTCTTAATGTTACTGACTTTGACCCTGCTCATGACCTCTCTGCTTTGATTCGCTCTTCTACCCAATCCCTTTCCCACTTCCGTCACACTCACCTCACTTCACCCCATTCTTGCTCTCTAATTTCAACTCCCCCAGTCCCTTCTATTATTCCTCTTTTCCCTGCCCCCGTTACTCATGTAACGGAATGTTTTTATCTATTTTTTAATTCTTCTGCTCATTGTCAATTATATATTGAATCTTAATATGTTCATGTTTACTGCCTTGTAAAGCGCTCTGATATTCTTGGGTCCAGCAGCGCTATATAAAACCTTTTAAATAAATAAGAGTCAAATCAGTTATGTGAACCCTCTGGCTGGCCTGGTTTGCTATTATACATGGACAACATTATAGTTTATTAACACTTTGCCAGCGGTAGGAATTCCAGCCCGGCGCTGAACATTCCAATCGCGGACGTGGTCATGACGGAACACTGCCGTCATGCTCACACGCCACCCGTGGCTCATAACGACTGGGTTCCGTCATGAGCATCGAAGGGGGTCACAAGAGAATGTTTTGTACAGCTTTCTTCTTAAAGTCATGTATTTCGAGGTCTTCCTAAATGTATGTGATAATGAAGAAAAAGGAGGCAACATAAAATAAAACATTTGCTTCGGATCACAGTTTAGTCAAGTGGGACAGCTGGAATTGTTGCCAGATGTTCTGGTTTCACATGCAATTGAGTCACTAAATGTACATGACTTGCTTCTCCTACTCCCACCTTACACCACCACCCTGCTGTCATCAATGCGGCCTCAGCCACACCACAGACCAAACTTTTTGGCCCCTGGGGAAATATTTGTGAGTACCCATGCACTAGAGGCGTTTCTATGTCTTGGCGAGTCATGATCTTATCCAAACCCCGGCTGTGACATCAGATACCCAAGGCGCAGCTATTCACAAAGCTGGGAAATGATTCTGCCATAATTCAGATAACGTATTATTTTGCTCCATCTGAATGAAAGGAGGAAACCGAATTTGAGGCAGGAGATAGATCTAACAAGGCCAACTTCACTTTCCAGATTTCCCGAAATTAACTTCTTCCTGCAGAGCGGAAAGACCGGCCTCAGCCAAGGCGCGCGACACACACTGCAGCGTCACAGGTCATCGGCATGGCTCACTTTTCAGCGCCTGCTTTGCTATTCTTGGCTCTTGAACCTCTTGGCTTTCCGTTGCGCAGCTCACGGCAAACACTTGTTACGGTAAAACGGGCCTTCCATGGAGCGCTTCCAGGAAGCCCTGGAAGGTTTCCACTCAGACGGAAGCCGACAAGCCTGGCCCCAGAGGCGAGAGGTCACCAGTAGTTTCTGTGAGATAGACCCTTCAAACTGAAGTCGAAACCCTTGATAACTGACCAAGTGGCGCGCTTCCATTCAAAACATTTTCTTATATAAAAAGCATGTTTTCCTTGCATTCTCCCTTGTATTATCTCATCTAAACTCGCCTGGTATTGAAGCCGTGGCAATTTAGAAGGGCAGCGATCCAAAAATGACAACTCTACATCTGGAAAAATCAACCCGATAGCCTATCCCGTTGTAATGACAGAACAGAAGTAGGGAAAGAAAAATTAGCTTTGGCTCACAAACAGTACCTTGTCCAATGCTCATTGGGGCGTGTTTTATTAAACGACTGCTATGGCTCATAGAGAATTTAAAGGCTGTATAATTCGTTTTTTTGAAAATGTAAACTGATGTGGATAATGAAAGTTACATTCCCAGAAACACAGTCCACATGTGTTTAAAACATTAAAAGCAACAAAACACTCAAGTCACAGTTGATTCGCAGGCTTAATAGCGTTGTGGGCTAGCCTCATGAGGCACAGATCAGTTTACAACTACAGGTTGGAATCCTAGCTTTATGCTCCTCCTTTCATCCTTCTGATGAGAAAAGGACGAACAACATAGCAGTTGGTAAAAATACCACCTGTGTGACGACCATTTTTCTGAGATACTAGGGCAGTCGGGGGTTAATGCGCTCCAGTTGCATCAATTGGAGCTGTTCACCGTTGGAGTTCTGGGGCCTTATACTGATGGACCAAAAACTGGATAACCAAGTACTCCTCTCTTAGGGTAGCAAGACAGAGCAGTCCAATGGGTACTCAAGGAGGTGAGGTGGGGTAGACATTCAGAATACATTTTACACATTAATACCAGCTACGAAGATCAATGTTGAGTCAGTGATTTACTTTACGAAAGAAAAGTACTTTAACCCCCTATAAAAATATACTTAAAATAATACTAAGATACACACTGAAAAACAGAATTCTCTAAAACCCTCTGAGCCAGAGTTCTGACCTCAAACAGTTTATAGCACCTAGCCGCCAAGCACTATAAAACAGGTACCTTTGCAATTTAAAGACTATGTTGCACAGGATTACTCTTCAAAGCTGGAGCAATGGCACCAGTACTTGTATTTCAGAAGTCACATATTTCCCTGTCCACCCACTGTCCCATCTCCCACAGAAGCAGACGTGCCCCTGCCTCCCTTTGAAAGGCCACACCTCTAAAGGTGTCAAGGGCCTGGTCATGGGTTCCTGTTGTTTTAGCTCAGTTATTGGAGTCCCACTAGTCTAGTAGCCAATGGGCTAGTTGTGGGAGGGCAGTAGCTGGTCAGGATGGCAGTATATCCCATACTCTCAGATGAGACTAACAGGGGTGGGGTCTGTACCAGAGTGTCTCCTGGTCACAGTCTAGAGTTTCTAATTACAGGGCACCCACGGGGAAGGTGGCACTTGCTACTACTGCAGGAAAACCAAGGACAAAAGTATAGACTGCAAGTTCTGGGGCATTGGCCAAGGGTTCAAAAGGTAAGCTCTTTAACAGGACAATCTTCCCCCAGCTGTAGATGCTAACTGGAAACACCCACAGGCTCCCACGGTACAGGGGAGAGGCAGTGGTGGCACCTTCGCGAAGGCCTAGTTCTATATCAGCAGTGCAAAAAAAAAATGAGAATAACAGGACGTTATTACCATTTTATTTTTCCATGCTGTAGTTGGGGCGCGCTGGGCTCTATGATGCCAGAGCGTGGGAGGAGTGGTTTGCACCCCTCTAAGTGAACATAACGGTTTGGCTGGCCCTTTAGGGCCACCCAAACCATCATGCGCACTTGCATTTTCTCCATTGGCCTGTGTTGCATAGCCCTGTGGAGTACATGCCTAGCCTCCCCAGGCACTCCATGATTGTCCAAACAAGATGCTCAGATCAAAAACGGCGCTGCTCCTGCAGCCTCGTTATTGGCTGTAAGAGTCTGGAAGCCTGGGGGCTTCCGGTGCTTCAGGCACAGCAGATGGAGGAGAGGCATGCGGCAGCGGGAGAGGCATGCGTCGGATCGGTGGAGAAGGTACGCTTATTTTATTTTTTTTAATCCATCTCCCACGTGGTTGGACAGAAAAAATGTACAACATTGAACCAAAAACTGGCGATCGTGGCCAGACTTTTATCATTTCATGATGGACAGGCTGCTACAATTGGAGGGTCTGATACTTTGAATCTGGGTGCTGCTCTAATCGGGGGGAATATTACGGCACGCTCACTGTGTGGTTAGTGGCTGCTGAACTCCTTTCCAGTCTCCTGGGATCTGACCGGGTTATCCCCAAAGGGGAGGGTTAATGCACTCCAAACCAGGAAGCACTGACCACCACTCATCAGAAAGAGATGAAGTCATACCATGAGGAGGAGTCTAAGCTAAATACGCAGATCAGAGCTGGTTGTACCCCAACCCATCAAGCCTCTACAAGATGAGAAGGGAGCACAGGGGAGTTGGAATGTCCAGCACAAGAGATACCAGCTTACATTAAACACAATGACTCACCGTCCTCACCTACTGAACCCACAGTCTCTCACAGCACACATCTGAGACATGATAGAGACAAAAAGAACCCTGGTAAGGATGACCACACAGACCTTTCCAGGAGGGAGATAGTAGACAGCCCCTTCTGAAGGGTATAGGAGTAGAGATAGTCCAGTTCAGTATAGTTTAATGTTGCCACCACTAACAGACTACCACAACCTGGGTAGAGAGGGCAATAGCCGCTCTCGGGAAAAAGGGGTGTATTATGAATGAGCCCTCAATCTCTCAGCCAAGCTCTGGGGTCTCAATCCATGTAAACATGGGGAAAACCACTTATTGGACATGCATGATTGTCATGTTCACTGAGGTAGAATCAAGAAAACCTACAGCAACTTTCCAGTGACTTGCCAAAAAATCAACACTGGGCAGGGAAGCACGCTCACCAGAGTCATGCAGAAGACTTTGGGTCTTAATAACCTAGCAATATCTTTTAGCCTGAATTTGTTTGCGTAAGCACACTAAACTAATAACTCAATGACATTCCGAGTGTATATGGAAGTACTGTTTTTATTCAACACAAGTACATGCATGTCAAGTAATCTTTGAAAATAACACAATCAAAATAATAAAACCAATTACATTGAGCATAAGAAGTGCCTAGTTCTTGAATGAATGCCAGTGTGAAAATGGATTTGTGGCTCTGCATTTACCTTGTGATGACAGTCAGAGCTTGAAATCGGCTGTAAAAAGTGGCAGGGTCATGACAATGGTTTGGCTTGATAAGCCTTAATATGAAGTGTAGCCTTTGCAATTAAAACATGTGAAATAGCATCCTGTGTTTGAGAAAATCATAAATGGGGTCTAATTGGATGCAGCACAACCAAAATAGAAGGGTATTTTACTTAACAATTTTTACAACACCGTTATCTGGGACAAAAAGCAATAAAAAACTTGACAAGGTAAGTTTGAAAGTAAGTGGCAAAACATTATTCAGTTAAAATGAGATAAAGCTATAGTCCCTAGAACATGAATGTTAAACAGTAAGCATTTTGTCTCTGTTCCCTGTGTCACCAAAAGGATTTATGGTGACACTTTCTTGCAGCTCTACCATGTGACAGGCAAGGAGCTCGAGATTTTTTCTTCAGACGGTAAATTACAGAAAAAGAGGGCCCCACAGAACCCTGGTTCAGTGTCCATTTTTAGAACTGGCATTAACAAAGTCCTTTTGATTTTACTACAATTAAATAAATAATATACATACTTAAAGGGACTTGCAGGTAGCCCTCTTCATCCATTGGTCTGTTGTTGCGTCATTCACATTTTGCGTTCTGCCCACTACTGCACACAGCACAGGGCAGGGGGTCAGCCTATTTCAGCCATTGTCTAAATTCACTGTTAGTGATGGCAGTCTGCCCTTTCAGAAAGAGAAAAACCACACACAAAATATTTCCCTTAAGTTTCAGTGGCTACTATATTTTTGATTTTAGACAATTTTTTGTTTATATTGATGAAGGTCCAGCAGCCTCCAACAACAAAGTTTTGCAAAACCATGACAAAAAGAACAGGCATAGATAAAGCAAAAAGATGACATCCAACGCTTGGCCTATTGACTTTGCTAATGCTTGTTTTGCTTTACCAAGGCCTGCTATGGCAGGTCATAGCCCACTTAGAGCACTGATTACACTGAATAAATAACAACTAAATCATTAATGACTATTGTGTTCCAGCATCTTATTAATGTTCTCCCACAATGCATTATTCGTTACAGTATTCAATGTGGCCCAAGGGAAGAATACAGCCCCGTGTTCTGGGCGGGGCACAGTAAGGAAGAGAGTCATGCCGGTCTTCATCTGGGATGAACACCCTTCTCCCCCGATTTATGTCCACCGTCCTTGAGTTACCCCGTCAAAAGGATCTCCTTTTGAGGCTCCATTGAGGTATAGGGGTCCACACTTGGAGTCGAGTGGTATAAAGCCTTGTAGGTTGCAACTCCTGCTAGCCATCTATATTTCCTGTACAAGAAATGGCAGGTGTCCAGTCCACCAACACTGTATTTTCTCCACCCTAATTGGAGGTATCCAAGCACTGGGTTTCCGACAATAGAGTATCAGCTGAGGTGGTCAATGTTTTTTCCATAAGAGGGTCAAGGCAAATGAGGACAAAAAATAAATAAAATAGAGTATCAGCTGGCGATGCCATTGGAAACCCTTGACATTGCATTCTCAATGCCACAGGACTGACAACTCACAGTGGGGTCCACTTGGCCCTGTTTAGGGTGGGGCGACAACCAATGGAGTTCCCTGTGGGCATTGAAAACACTCAACTGTCGTGACATTCAAGAAGAAAACTCCTTGCATGACAGCAACACAGTATTTTTGTTTTCTGAAACAATCCCTTTTTATTTGACTTTCTCTCAGAAAAACATGGTAAGAGGTGCCAGAAAAAATGGCATCTATTCAGCATTCTCCTCTGCATTCCGTGCATTCACTGAACAGTAGACCTGGGTGGTTCTCTGCCTGGGGGCCACAAGCCAAAGCTTCTGCCAACCCAGTGGACTGCCCTTCAATGTCTAAATTTGCTGCTAAATTGGTTGCAGGATGTCCTCCCGCAAGGGCAAGAAGTAGCTTGCAGACAGAGACTGTCCTATTGGTCAGCTTCCAACTATGGGACAGATTAGGATTGCGGTGATTCCGCATCCTCCGGGCTGGCGGAAGCCACCAACGGCACGGAGGATGTGGAATCACCGCTGCGGCCCTACAAAACACCCACCGCCAGATTAGGATGGCGGTGGGATCAGCGGCAGACGGCAGGTCCGTCCGCCGCTGATCCGCGGGGTGTTGGCCGCAATTTGGTGGCGATGTCTGCAAGACACCGCCAGCCAAATTACAATTACAATTACAATGTGTGTAAAAACATGCTTTTCAGCGGCGGATTTACCGCCGTGGAAAAGCAGGTGGAAAATACCTTCTGGGGGGCCCTTGCGGGCCCCCAGGGTGTCGGGGGTGGGGGTTGCACATGGCATTTGCATGTACAAGGCGGCAGGCACTGCGGGGTGCATGCCGTTTTGTGCATGCAAATGGAAAGCATGCATATTTAACCTTGCGGCGGGTGCTGCTTCAAGCAGCACCCGCCGCAATGTTAGATATACAGGATGTGACCGCCAGGGTGGCGGTCACATCCTAATTCGCATGGAGGGACCGCCGCTGCCCCTGCGGACGGTCCCTCCAGCTCGGGGGTGTCCGCCATCCTAATGAGGCCCTATGTTAGGATATACTGAAAGAATGAAGGGGCTGTGGATTTTTTTAGGAGGCCAAATCCAAGGGGGATAAAGATGCTCCTTCAAATACCATTATTAGATCACACTTCTCTAATAGACACCCATACATACATGCACACAAACACACACACACCGTCCCACCACCCGCCCTCTTTTGGTCTAGCTGTCAAACGCTTGGACCTCCTTCCAATGAGAAATAACACATTGAATACAAAATTCTTTTTCAGGTCTTCGCTGTCACCCCAATCAAAATGTAGAACAAAAATAGTTGTGTTTGTTGTGATGGAGCATATATATGCCTCATACGTATTTTAGCACCTTCTGTTCATCTAAATTACTAACGCCCATATAATGACAACAGATCTGCCAACCCCATGTCAGGTTCCTGAACAGCTGTGTTTAACCCTCATTTTCTAGTATTTGTAAATGCCAGGTGGGCAGTAAATGGGCAAGGTTAGTAATTTTCTGCCTTAAACTGTACGTAGGTTGTGTTATAATTCTGTGTCACTAGAGTTCTTGCTGGTCTACCTGTGAAAGGGACTGCGAAGCCTGCATTTACACGTTTAATAGGCATGAAAGATATACATGCTAATATGTTACCCAAACCCGAACAATATTCAATTGTGCCAGTCTAATGATTCCCTTCAGAAAGCTCAAAGTTTATTCTGTGTTTTTTATGATGTAAATACCGCTTGCATGGTGGTAAGTCCACCCTTTTATGATTTTTTTTTAAATCAAATAAAGTATTATTCATTCTTCAGAAAGCAGAATGAAGATAGGAACGGACTGGGTCAATGCCCATTCTCACAGCCTTGGAACTGTAGAGTTAGGAATAAATAGGAAGCTGCAGCTGAACTGTTCATAATAAAGTCAACTGCCATCCAGGGCTAGTGCATATGACTATAATAAACCAGCACATTCAAAGACTTGCCAATTGCCTTATTGCCCAGATTAGCTAGAATGCCTTTGAACTTTTATTTCAGTGGCTCTGAAAGACTGCCACAAACAGTTCTGGATATCTGGGATGTATTGTAAACTCAAAACACCCTTAAAGAAGCTACTGGGACATGGCTGTTTAAAAGAGAGGCTTACCTTTACTCCTCCTCGTGATAACATTTTACGGCCTGCTTTCTGTAGTGGTATAAACTCACCACAGCCGAGTAGCTTCATGGAGCCCAGGACAAGCTAAGAGTGTTCCAGGCTCACCTCACATGACTCTACACTTCATGTCAGGTGCAACAATAAATATGTTATGTTATGTTATGGAAATTTATAACGCGCACAGCTGCTCCAGCAAAGGAGCGTCCTGGCGCGCGACAAGGTAGCAACATAACACAGCTAAAAGAGGCAGCAGACTAAAAAGTGAGACAGTTTAAGAAAATAAAAAGGTCTTAATGGCCCTACGAAATGAGAAAAGATCATCAAGGGCACGGATCTTTAACGGAAGGGAGTTCCACAAGGCCGCAGCACGTACTCAAAATGAGCGGCCACCAGCCCGACTACGCTGGAACCGGGGGACTACTGCAAGTTCATGGCCCAACGAACGTAAAGAACGGGTGGGAACATAAGGAGACAAAGGATTCAAAAGAATCTGGGCAGGGGAGCCCTTAAGGATCTTATGAGAAAGACAGAGCACTTTGAATTGGACTCCCTGCTTAACCGGCAGCCAATGAAGGGAGCGCAGAGTGTTGGCAGTGGAACAGAACCTAGGCAGACCCACCACTGCTCTAGCTGCCGCGTTTTGCACACGTTGTAGACAAGTGATTTCAGCCTGGTTTATCCCTCCCAAGAGGGAGCTGGCATAATCAAGCCGAGAAATCACCGTCGCCTGCACCACGAGCTGCCTGGTCGAAGCGTCAAAGAATTTTAAAACTGGTCTTAAGCCACGCAGGATGCCGAAGAAGCATGCAGCAGTTCTCTTAGTGTGGCAGACGAAGCTAAGGGCAGGATCTAACCACACCCCGAGGTTTTTTATCTCCGAGACCGGAGTCGGGGTGGGCCCAAGCTCTGGAGGCCACCACATATCGCCCCAGAGTTCCGCCTGCTTGCCGATGATCATGATCTCTGTTTTTTTGCGTTTAACTGGAGACAGTTGGAGTTCATCCAGCTGGCAACCGCCCGAAGTCCATTCTGGAATCTTGGGGCATCCGAACGAGAATCCCAGCTGAGCGTGACCGTCAGCTGAGTGTCGTCAGCGTATGACACCATAGTCATACCCCACTGCTTGACGACATCAGCCAGCGGCCTCACGTATAGATTGAACAACGTGGGGCTCAGCGAGGATCCCTGAGGGACCCCAAGATCCAGAGGATGAGATTTTGACTGGTGGGGCGGAATGGCCACGCAAAAGGATCGGTCGGCAAGAAAAGAGCGGAACCACTGAAGAGCAGGACCAACGACGCCAGCTTCCTCCAAGCGCTGAAGGAGGATCCTGTGCGAGACGGTGTCAAAGGCAACGCTAAGATCTAGAAAAACAAGCGCCGCCGTTTGACCCGAATCTTACACAGTGCGCAGGTGTTCCACCATGAAGAGGAGGGCTGTCTCCGTGCTGTGACCAGCACGGAAACCGTTTTGTGTGGCGTCCAGAATGTTGGCCCGCGAAAAATGATCTGAGAGAGCCATATTCACATGGGCCACCGCTACTTTTGCCGGCCACGGAAGAAGCGAAATCGGACGGTAGTTCTCAGGTTTACAAGAGTCCAGAGAAGGCTTCTTCAGGATAGGCATAACCACCGCCTGCTTCCACTTGGCGGGAACTACACCTGATGCAAGCGAGAGATTAATCAGAGAACAGACCGGCAAAAGACCGAAAGATGACGGGTCTCTAAACAAAGCGGGTCTTAGAGGGTCTGCCGGTGAACCAGACTTAACTTGCTGAGCCAATTTCTTGAAGCTTTCAGGTGATAGGCAGGGAAGAGTATGCAAGACATCCTGCACTTGAGAGCTAAGAGAGCCTCCACCCTGTGGCATAGCAGTAGTAAAGGCTCGATAGATGGCTTGGACTTTTTCAATTTTCTTTAAAATAATACAAAGCTTTCAATTAAGTTTTTCTCAAGATAAATTACCGAACCAACACCGCATTGGTATTTGCACAGGTATTTGTCCTCTCCTAAATACTAGGCTGGGAAACACTATTTTATATGTGTGCGAGGGTGGCCATGCTTTTCTTTCTTTTAGGTTCTAGTAGATTGGTGCATGTTTTTCAGGATTCCCATTGACCCTAATGTCTCCTGCATGTGAGGTTATTTAACGTATTGTCTTTAAAGTTAATCATTACCTCTCTATCCCTCGCCCTATTCATTACTTTTGAGGTGTACCCACTACCAAGTCAGGAGATTCTGGAAATAACAGCCTAACAAACTCTTCATGGTGCCATGAAGAAGCTCGCATTCCCAGAATCCTCCTGTTTTGTTTCCTGTCCTTGGGAAAAGGATGCAGGGGATAGGGGATGGTCTCTTGCAGGGCAAGAGATTGGCATTAAGGAATGCATCCCTGGCTGTCAGGCTTGTGGGGAACTTCCCTACATTGAGAGAGCTACAGGCCTGAGGATCATTATGGAAGCAATGCTGCAAGTCTAGGCCCCATTCAGTACTTACCCCACTAGGAGCCAGTTTTTGCCACTGTCTAGGCTCTTTGCTTCTTCCCTGCTATGAGCCGATGCAGCGTGAGGATTAGAAGAGTTTCAGGCTCGTCCATGCGTGGTGTGTTCAGGAAGCTCTACACATATGGAGCCTTTCATTTTCATTAACACATATGAACATCTTAAGCAAATGTGGACCTCTCTTTCTTCTCACTCTTTGGATGAACAAACAGTCTGGGGTCTCCTAGAACGAGCCCAAACTGCATGGTTCTCATTTGAGGAATCGGTTCATATATCTCAAGCTCCCAGAGGTTTTTTACACCTCTACTTTCGCATTCATTTTCTATTGTCACTCCCCTACTGCTCCAATCAAATTCCCATTAAAACAATTTTCTACAAACTCCATTATGGTATAATAAACAGATCAAATTAAATAACCAGGCTCTTTTTTGGAACAAATGGATCGACAAAGGAATAATAGTTATTGAACATATTATTTACAAGGATTCTGTGCTAGAACTCAAAAGTTCTCAATCTAACTATTGTGTCTCATCCTATTATGTGGCCCATTATCAGCGCCTAATCTTCTTCAGCTTTTTTCGCAGGTTTCCTCCCCATCACTTCATACTTCTCCTATTTCTCCTTCCTTTGATTTCTCCACACATGTTAAGGCCTCCTATTTTTAATAACGTTTATATCTCCCTCAGACTAAAATCCAAAACTGAACTACAATGGAGCTCGACTTCCAGCAGGAATTTCCCCAATGCACTTGGGAAGCAATTTGGACTAAAATACACACCATTTCCTGTTCTGCTGCTACTACTAAAACATTATTTTTCTTTGACAATAGATTGTATTATACTCCCACGCAACTATATAGGTCTCACTTTATTACACACACTAATTGCTGGTCTTGAGCCTAAAACAACAGCGATTTGCTTCACATGTTTTTCAACTGCCCTAGAGTGAAAAGGACAGAATTAATACTATTTTATAGACATACCATTTACTATTGTACATCTTTTTTTGGGTGGATCTTCCTCCCTTTGACAAGCTCAAAGGGCAATAGGGAAATGTATTGATTAACTGATTGGTTTTGCCTTACAAGTTATTACATCGAATTGGAAGGATATTTTAAAAATCACTTTCATTGCCTCGTGGTATTTATTATGTCATCACCTCAGATTAGATAGAGCCTATGCCACCACACTTCCCATGCTAATTAAAAAAGATTTGTTTTGACTACCTCTTATATCTTGTTTATCTAGAACTGTTACCTCTTCCAGACCTGTTAGCGCTGCCAATGTTTCTCCATGAGATAATTATCATATATTTAAATGTTTAGATACAACGACATGGTTGTAACGCTATGTTATTGCATATCTTGTGATTGATTTCTTCTTTCCTCTCTTCTTTTTTCCTTCTCTTCTTTCTCTCTCCTTTTTTTTCTTCTTTACTCTTCAGAGACTAAAAATTGCGAGAGTTCCCTCAATTGTTTTGACTAATTTGATGCTAAGCATTGCATCTTTCAATGATTCTCTTCACTAATCTATAATATTTAGTTTATGTTTGTTATTTTATTTCTCTATATTTGATGCATTCACAATGCTTAGACGATGTATATAATTATATTCTTGTACCGTTTCACGATGGTCTTCAATAAAGCATCTTAAACTTAAAAGTAAAACACATATGTACTGTGAATGTCAGTATTTCTAGAGAGCTTTGAGTATACTTCTGGTGACTTTCCTTCCTCAGCTATGGGGAAACATACTCTTAAGAGGAAGATCACAACCCACTCTAGTTCTTTGTCTCCCCAATCCTCTGGTTCTTTTGGAGTGTCTTCTCCCTCACCTGAAGACTCTGCTTTTCACTAAGCGTGACCAATAGTCGGCTGTGACCTCAAGCCAAGGTGATACACCCTCCTTCTTCTACAGTCTATCACTGGCGCCGGGAAACCCATTGTGGGTAGCTGTGCGCGATACAAGCTTAAATAAATAAATAAATAAGAGGAAAATACTGACCAGAGAGAAAAAAGATGAGAGGATTAGGAGAATTGTTCTTGAGACTTTAACTGATGTCACAAACATCAATCCTAAACATGAGGCAAGCAGGTAGTCTACAACTAAAATCATTGGACAGTAAAGACTCATTCCCCGTATCGGAACAAAAAGGGAAATATACTGCAAAGGATATGTTACAGGGATTTTCCCAGGTAAGGGAGAACATGAGTGCTTTGCCTATTGAGAAACCTAATACATCTCAAGACTCTGTTCTAAGTCAGTTCTCAGAGACCTCCATGTTCTAACCTCCCAATTCATCATTTTATTCTAAAAGTAATCCTGCAAGAATGGAAGGATCCTGAGAAGATTTCACTCTGAGGGTTTATGTCAAAATTGTATCCTTTGGATGTTAAGGATTCTGTGCTCCTGGGTACTGTGCATGTGGGCTGCTAGCTGTGTAGCCACAGGGTCAATGAAGGAGGAAAATATACTAAAGGGCCATCTGACAAGAACATTGATTCTTTCCTTAAGAAGGTTTCTTCGGGGTCCCATGTTGCTATGACAGCTGTTGTATATGGGGCGTATTTAACTCCATCCTTAATTTTGGACTTCAATTCCCTCTTTGAAGTCATTCAGGAGGGTACTGATTGTTTGGAGCTTTTAAAGGCAATGGATTAACCGGTCGAGCAGTTATCAGACATCTCTTTCATCCGATCCTTCTTGTACGTTTCCTTCAGTACTACATTTCTTGTGAGACGACCTTCACCTTTTCACTTTGAAATCACAATGGTTTGCATCAAAGTATTTAGGAAGTTTGTGGAACACCAAAATGAAATGGAATAATTAGTGGTATGAGTGTTTTTTTAAGCTTTTCAATTTTAAGCCCTATTCCACAGGTTTCTTCTTCTTGGGATTTTCTTCTGCGTTGAGGTCTTAACAGGGCTCTCACTCTGAGCCTTTTGAAAAAGTAGATGTAAAATGTATTTCCGTTTATGCTTCTTTTCCTGTTGCTATAACATCTGCTTGTAGAACTGGGGAGTTTTTGGCATTGCTAGATCACCCTCATTTTGTGAGGTTTTTAAATAAACAAAAGGTGATGGACCTAGCCATTTGCAAATCAGTTGTTGGCCCTTTAAACAGTCCAGCCCCACCTGCCAGGCCAGGTCCTCCCTGAACGGGAACACGAGTAAACCAAGGCTGGTTTTGTCCTGATTGGATCTCGTTACTTGGGTGTAGCTTTCTTCAAGTAGCACAGTGAGCACGGGGCCCACGCCTGGGCATACTGTTAGCCACATAGGAAGGCACATCAAACATACCTAAAGTGATGGCAGGAATGCTTGCAATAAGTCTGACAACTCTCAATCACTCAATGTAATATTCCAACCCATTGTTCTTTTGCCCACCTCAGTTTGGACCCAGCCATGTGAAAATCAGTCTTGACCCTGCTCCAATACAGTGCATCCTAAACTGCCAGGCCAGGTCCTCTCTGATCCGCAACACAAGCAACTCAAGACCATTGTTCCCTTATTGGAACTTGTAAGTCGGGTGTAGCTTGGTTCGATGGCACAGTGAGCACGGAACCCAAGTCTGGGCATAACCTTGCCACGTAGTGCTGTAAATCAAATACACAAAAGGTGATGGGAGGAATGCTTGCGATAGCAATACGTCTGAACACAGGCACCCGTTCAGGTAACATTTCAACCCATTGTCATTTTGCCCACAATGCCACCCCAGTGGGACCCAGCCATATATAAATCATTCTTGACTCTGATCTAGTAGGATGGTCTCCAATTGCGATTTGCTCCAATATGTAAAGCTCACACTCACTGGATGTTCCACACAATGGAACATCAACAAAAATGGCATCACATGAGGTCTCAATTACATCACAGCAAAGCCCTGCACTCCAAGGTATGAAAGTCACGTTCAGTGAGTGTGGCTGTGAGGGAGATGTACTCCATGGTGTGAAGCTCACACTCATGGAGTGAGATGACATTTCACTTTGTGAGACTTACAAGTAGTGAGCGCAAAACTGTGTTCGCAATTAGACAGGTTCAGGGTGCTGACACAGGGCTCCAAAGTGGAATGTATGTAAACAATCTCTACAACTCTACCAGGCAATGAGACTGTGTCTGACTAAGTGAACTCTCTGGCACCCCAAGGCAGTCTACACTCTAAAGAGTGAGGCTCACATGCAAAGACAATGAACTGTGATCCTCAAAATCAGTGAGAGATAATGTACTCCGAGGTGGGGAACTACAACAACTAATGCATTAACTTAGGAGAGGTCTTGGGCTCCAGGAATGTCTACTAGCAGGGACTCTGACTGCTGGTCCTGATAGAGGAGTGCTAACGCCCCCCATGCTGAGAAAAGAGACACTGGAGGCTGCGATGAAACATGGAGGAGCCGAGATGGGGATTTACATGTAGGAATATTGCATTTTCTACATATGATACATGAGGACAAGCAGATGCTGGTTTGCTCTGTATCTGGGAGGAATGGAGAAATACGCCGCCCATGTCTGCCCTTTCATCTCTCAAGATAATTCTAAGTTCAATTTCCAGAGACCCCTTCAGAATTTAACCCATGCTACATGCTTTGGCATGGCTTTTGCTCTTTATACCACAGGATGAGCAGTGAAAGGCTGAGGCCTGCTCTGACCTCTTGGAAAGTGGTACAATAGCGGTAGTGCTAATAAAACAAGCAGCAACCTACCCAGTGCCTAATTTGAGCCGGAAACCTGCACTTAATCTTCAACACCAGCACTTTTCATGAGCACCAGTAATGTATAACTGTTGCAGAAAGGTAATTTCAATAGAATACAATTGTTAAAGTAAAGTACAATAACTGAATGTATTGTATTTGAAATCTGCTGAATAAACAAGCAGTATTGTGAATTAGAGGCCAGGTAATTTCTATTTTATACAAGACCTAACAATGGTGGTAGAAGGTTCTCTACCGAAGTGCAGAGACTGTGGGGTAGAGAACCTCCAACAGAAATTCCCCACGCGTCTGTGTTGGATGGTGGAATTTCCAGCATCAAATGTGAAACCTGAAAATGCACACCCACATATTTTATCTCCTTAACATACTAAGGTGATTCCCATATGGGGCCACCATGCTTAATTTTTTGTGGAAGTCCGTAATCGTTTCCATAGTGTTCTTTCACAGACATATCTCCATCAAAAATGGCAGTATATCTATTACTTTAGGCGCTGCGGCTTAGCTGCTGAATGTTTAACATCAAGAACCAAAATATTGTGATCCACAAATATCAAAACAATTATCGGGAACCAAAATAATGTATTAAAATATTTTGTATGTAAACTACACAAATATTGAGATAAACATTTGTGGACTGGGAAAATTGTCATAAAAAGGTTTTAAATTAAAACATTATTTAAACAATAAATAAATAACTTTAAAAATTGTTACACTATAAAAAATGTATAAACATATACAAAAAACACACAGCACATTATATAAGCAATAAAATCAAAAAGAACAAACCAAAAAAATCAAAACATTTAATTTTCTAAATTAAAATACGTAAAAAAACTGAAAATAAAATCAATATTACAAACTAAGCAAGAGTTGGGAAAGTGTTGGACTTTGCAGGGGTCAAATTTACTATTTCCACTTCAATGTAAGCAAAAATAGGGAATGTGTTGGACTAAGGAGAAGTCAGATTTACAATTTACAATTTGAAAAACAGTAGGGAAAGTGTTGAACTTCGGAGGGGTCATGTTTACTATTTCCACTCCAACAGAGGCAAAAGTAGACACAACATAGGAATCTGGAGGGGTCAGGTGTATTATCCCCTCTCCAAACTGAGCAACAGCAGAAAACTGCTGGGCTTTGGAGGGGTCAGATTTAACATTCCTTGTCCTAGATTTTTAAATAAAATATTTACATATAGACAAAAAAAATTACATTTCAAAATATCTTTAAAGTCATAAACTTGGTTAAATATAAAATGAATAATATTTAATAAACATAAATGTTATATTACAAATAAAATACAAAATGTACATTAATTAAAAAATGATAATATGTATAAGTGAAGTAAAAAACGATATTATATGCAGCTTTTTTATTAAAAAAAAGATAATATATACCAATAAAAAGATATTCTTCCCTTCTATAGTCTATATTCTTGACACCACAGTATTTGTGACCCAATATTTGTCTTACAATATTTTTTTCACTTAATATTTTGTCGGCCTACCAAGTTGCCACCATCTTTAGCAGGGGTCGCACTGTACCGTGGTAGTTAGAACAGAAGTAAAAAGCTTCAGTGATCATACTCTTGATGATGCAGTTAGAGGATTCTTGATTTTTTGGACGGACTCTTCATTACATTACAACTCTCCACTCAATCATGCTGCTATTTGCATAGCCAAGCGAATGGCACCTGCATAATTTGAGCCATCCATTAGAGAAAATAATTTGTATTTGCTCAGTAGGCAATTTTGTATGATATTAAATAGTAAGCCTCTTTGGCCACAGGGATTGGAATAAACATTTCCTAATCACTGTCTACAATCACATTTTTAGTAACTCCAATGATAAACTCAATCAATCAATAGAAAACTTTGAACAAGAGCGATTGGTTTAAAAAGTTGTAGGTAGACCTGGAACACCCTCCACCTACACATCAGAGCAGATCCATTGCTCTGACAGTTCAGGTAGAACTTCAAGACCAGGATATTCAACCAACAGGAACGGACAGCGGAATCCCGCAGCTGGCCCCCACAGCGGCTCGAGACCCTCAGGGGTGAAGCAGCCACTCTCTACATATCCTGTTTGATTGATTGAGAGTGTATATGGAATTTCTCCGGTTTCCTCCTAGATGGAAAATTGGAACACATAGAGTTGAGATGCTAAACCTGCCAGGCATGCTGATCATAGTAGCTTCCTATTCATCCAGATGAATAAACTGTTATGCACAAAGGTGAAAGTGTTCCATGCCCCATGTACCTGATAGCACCTCTTGCTCTAGCACAAATCATTCCTTACAGCAGTTCTAAATGAGCCATATAACAAAGGCCTGTGCGTGCTCTCGTCCATAAACCTGTTATGGCAATAGAAGTTCAAACCAAAACCCACAGACATTCACTGACATAACACAGATTTTACCAATTTTGAAAGACCTCAATCATAGTGCTCTCATTTGTGCAAGTTTTAATCATGGATTGTGCCTCTTTCCCAACTCATATCATATGCCTTTCTTCAAAAACACATTAATTGGTTTGGTCAAGTTTATACAGTCACTTCCAAATTTTGCATAACATTTACCAAGGGTCAAAACACCACTTGTTCTCTGTAACCTTACCTGAGGATTTTCTCAGTTGCTGGCAAAACCTTTTTTCACTCATGCCTGCCTCTTTCTCCAATCAATCAATAGATACTTTATTCAGTTAAATAAAAACCACAAAAGTACATCACATGCATAAAAACAAAGATAAAAGCACATTTCATCATAAATACATATCTTCAATATTTAAACACTATAGAAAGATTCAATTAAAAAGGCCTTCCTCTTGTATTTAGAATGATTTTTTTTAGGTTTTAACTGGGCAAACTTATATTTTTACTCTCCTAGGGTCACACTGGATCTTCGATTACTTTTTATACATAATGTTCTCATTTCCATTGTATTCTATCCCATCTTAGCCATACATCAAGATGTTGTGTTAGAAGATGCGTCTTAGTTCTGAAACAGACTTAAAATAATCAGTTGAAATACTGCTGAAACACTTGCAATGCCAATTGGCATACATATATAGTGGTATACACAATCAGGGATAAGAATAAGAACTGCATTTTTTTTGCATAGCATTAAGTACCATTTCTATCATTTTATAACTGATTGTAAATAACAGATGATACCATCACCCATTTCATGGTACCCACCTCGAAAGTCTGCAGTGCTGGATTTCAAACTGTTGACCTCCCAAACACTCCATTTGTTAGGATCTACCATTCAGCTCATTGGATGGGAAAAACAGCCATACCTATATACTCCTCATATAAACTGACTTGATGATTGAGTGTGGCTCACAACATACCTTTTAATAAAATTGACATCTTCTCATGCAAATTTGGCATGACATTACTGTCAACTCATATTTTCCCTTTTATTTATTTATTTATTTATAAAGCGCCAGAATCGACCCCCGAAGGGGTATCTCTGCGCTCATAGACGGGCATCAAGTGAGAATCTGTCTGCTAAAAATCAGAAACCGAAAAGAAAAGTCTTGAGCTGTTTCCTAAAATGAAGATAATCATTACACTGTCTTAGTTGCAAGGGAAGCTTATTCCAGTAGTAAGGACCAAGATAAGAAAGGGACTTCCCACCCTGTCTGGCTCGTTTAATCCTGGGTACCTCTAATAAGGATTTAGATCCTGAGCGGAGGGACCTTCGAGGGGCATACAGAATAAATTTGTCGACCAGATAGGCCGGGCCGGACTTAGACAGGGCCTTGAATATGGTACAGCAGACTTTAAACTGCACGCGCTCCCGTATGGGGAGCCAGTGAAGCTGGTAAATCAAGGGCCGTGAAGATGTTCTAAATGGGGCTTTAAGAATCAGACGAGCCGCCTTAAATGCTTTTAATAACAATACACAACGTCAAATCGTCACCAGCCTCCTGTGTAAAAAGTATGGGCACCAACCATTCTGACAGTTCAATCAGTTCTATTGCGATCTGTTTAGCTCATCCAGCAGGACCACCTTTCCATGGTATGCCATGACAGAGGTGCTGAGTTCTTGCCACAATCTTTAATTCAGTTCAATGCGTGAAACCCTCAGCTTATAACACTTCATCTGAATCCAAATTCTTGCAACACTTCCCCTTATTTGAAATCTAGTCTGCCATGCTACAACTCACAGAAGACACTAGTCCAATAGTTCTTAACCTGGGATTCACGGACCCCTGAGTGTCCCACAACACCTATGCCTGTTTGTAAATTAAAGGCCTGATTACAAGTTTAGCAGTCCGATGGCCTTACAAACACAAGGTGGCAGTGCGGAAACCACTGTACCGGTGGTCCCACCACCTTATTATGCCTTTGGCATTGGACTGCCATAGGACAGCTGCTACTGCCAGGGATCCAAGGTCCTTGGCAGTTGAGCAGTGGTCTGATGCAACAATATGCTGGCTGTGAAGCTGCTGCACCACCAAGCATATTATGAGTTCCCTCACTGCCCTCATTTTCATGGAGGTGAGCCCGCCATGAAAAGGGTGGCGGTGAGGAAACTAAGGGGGCCCTATTTATTTATTTTATTTATTTAAAAGGTTTTATATAGCGCTACTGGACCCAAGAGTATCAGAGTGCTTTACAAGGTAGGTAAACATATAATGACAGAACAAACAATGTGCAGTTTCCTAACATAGGATAGGAAATAGCAATCAAATGGGAGATGGAGGCAAAGAAACAGAGAGATCAATTAGGGGGACGAGGATTGCTGAGATTTAAGCGATAGATGAGAGCGCAGAGAGGGTGAAAGAGAAAAAGAAGAGTGGGAGAGGGGGTGGGTGGAGTAGAGAACAAGAAGAAAAGAGTGAGCAGAGTCAGATTCAGTGACATTAGGTACCCCAATATTTGTTGAGAAGAAGTACTTTGAGTCTTTTTTTGAAGAGAGGGTAGGAGGGGTTGCAGCGAAGATCCTTGGGGAGAGAGTTCCAAATCGTGGGAGAATTACCAGAGAATGCACGAGCTTGGGTCTTTTTACATTAAAGTCTAGGAGGGATTAGGACAAGGGAGTTAGTGCTCCTCAGGAATCTGGAGCACCCTGCTTTTTGTAGTTTGTCTGAAAGATAAGAGTGATACATGCACACTTGTAAGTGGATCTTCCTTCTATTGGGAGCCAATTGAGATTTTTGAGGACAGGAGAGATGTGTTCAAATCTTTTACAGTCAGAGATAAGTCTGGCAGCTAGGTTGAGAACCAATTTGATCGGTGCAAGGTGGACTTTAGGGGTGCCAGCAAGTGTGGCATTACCGTAGTCAATCCAGGAAAGGACAAGCGATTGGACAACGATTTTGAAGTCATCAGCTGGAATAAAAGGTTGAATTTTTTTGAGGTGGTGCAGGGTGAAGAGAGCACCTTTAGCTACATTTTTTATGTGGGCGAGAGATTAAGATTCTGATCGACGCTGATGCCTAGGGATTTGACAGAATTAGAGGTGGGGAGGAAGCAATTAAGTGCTTTGATGTCAGTGATCCAGAGTTGGATAGGATGGGAATTGTTATTAGGAGTGAAAAGGATGATTTCCGTTTTTTTAGGATTCAATTCGAGATGATTAAGATGGAACCAGGTTTGGACTTTATTCATGGTATCATTGAGGTGAAGAATGTCATTGTGGGATTTGATCTTGTAGTAAAGTTGGGTATCATCAGCATAAAGGTGGTACTTGATTTTAGCATGTTTGAGAATGAGGGTGAGTGGTTCCATGAATAGATTGAATAGTTTTGGGGAAAGGATAGGACCTTATGGGACCCCAAGTGAGACTGGTTGAGGTTTGGAGAGGCAGTGATTGAGCTTAATTTGTTGGGATTGGTTTTGAAGGAACGAGGAGAACCATTTGAGTACAGTGCCCTGAAAACCAAAGCGATCTTTGAGAGTATTAAGAAGGGTGGGATGGTGGACGGTATCAAATGCAGCCGAGAGGTCCAGGAGATAAGTAGTGAGGATTCACCTTTGTCTAATGAAAGATGAATGTCATCTATAATATTGAGCATAGCAGTTTCGACACTGCATCCCTTTCTAAAACCAGATTGAAAAACGTCAAGGAGATTGAAGGAGACGATATGGTTATCTAATTGAGACAAGACACATTTTTCAAGGGCTTTAGAGAGGAAAGGAAGGTTTGAGATAGGGCGTAGATTGTTAAGGTCATTAGGGTCAGCTGAGGTGTTTTTGAGAATGGGGAGATTTGGCCTAACTGAAGGAAGGCAGGAACACAGCCAGTGGAAAAAGAGGAGTTGATGATATTGGTCCATATTGGGGCAATGATGTAGTTGAGTTCTTGAACCAAATGGGCGGGAAGAGGATCTTTGGTATGAGAGGATGGTTTGAGTTTAGAAATGATGTTGATGATAGTGGTTTCTGATACTGGACAGAATTCACTCCAGGAAGCATTGTTTTTAGCATGGTGGCTAATACACGTGGAATCAGGTTGGGGGGGAGCAGGGAGGGGTTGAGATGGGTCGTGATACGGGGGAAAGGAGGATAAAAGTGTAGTAGGAATGATCAGGGGTGTTGGCCGAGGGGACATTGGAGTGAGAGAGGGGGGTGAAGAGAAGGATAGTTCGATCGTGTTGACTTTATTTGAAAAGAAGCTGCCAATTTCTTTGCATCTTTCCACAGTGGCTAAAATTTTCAGAGGGCCAGAGGAAGTTTGTTTTTTAACGATATTAAAGAGTTCTCTGCGACGGTTTCTAGCCAGGTCAAGTTGTGACCGGAGGAAGGAGGCTTTTTCATTGAAAATGTGTTTTTTGTATTTGGCTCTGGCAATTCTAAGGAGAATCAGAGGTGGGACGATTCCTCCAGGCACGGTCCGATTGCCTAAGGGCCCGTCTTTCATTGTTAAGGTTGGAGTTGAACTAGGATTTGGGAGGGATGTTTTTTTGTTGTTTGAGTTTGATTGGGGCAATTTGGTTGAGGGCTTCAAGGATGGAATTATTATAATGTTTGGTTAGGTCATTGGTGTTGTGAGAGAGAGGGGGGAGAAGTAAGCGAGTTTTGATTGAGGATTCCAATTCGCCAGGAGGAATAAGGTGAAGATTACGAGTAGGTTTCATAGGTAAACTGCCGATGGGGGTGGGGCGAGTAATGGAGCTATTCAAGTTGAAGAGGATAAGGTGGTGATCAGACCAGTCTACGGGAAGGATCTTTGAGAGAGAGGCCAGATCCTTGTTAGTCAAAATAGCATCAAGGGTGGCACCTTTGTTGTGAGTCGGGGATTGATCAGTGATGTCCATGGTGTCTTTAAAGAGGATGACAGCAGGGTCTTCATTTTTATTTCAGTGGATGTTGTAGTCACCAAGAAAGAGATTCTTGGAGTGGGAGACCGAAGCTTGAATAATAAGATCAGACATCTCCTCAGTAAAAGAGATACAATTTCCAGGGAGGTGGTAAATAGTGTGTAACCGTCTGGTGCCTCAGTGCACAGAGGTACATGCAGGGGGCACATGGTGTGCCCCCCTGTCTTTCTGCATACCCAGTTCCTGCACAACATGAACTTTACAGTCCATGACATACTGGAACGTGCTGTTGCGGTCCCACAGCACTGCCTTTCTAAGGCTATCCTATGAGTCTTTGAAAGGCAGCTCAGTGGGCCAGCCTCCGCAGGACCGCCCACCGTGGATTACAACTTGTAATCGGGCAGGCGGTCAGCAGGGGAGTTTGGTGGTGTGGGAGTGGGCAGTGGCATGCTGCCCCGATCCCACACTGCCAAACTTATAATCAGGCCCCAAATAACTTTATCACAATAATAAAGCATATGTATATAAATTACTAAAATGTAAAACTGAAAATTGTCGAATGCTTTGTAAATATGAAGGAATTTGAAATTGGGGGAAATAATTTAAGGTGCTATGGTGGAATCCTTAGCTTGATTTGTGGGAGCAGCACAAGTACATCAAACAGAATCTAGTATGGATGATTGGTGGCCAGCCTCCGCAGGACAGCCCATCCAGATTACAACTTGTAATCAGGTAGGCAGGTGGAAGGGGAGTTCGGCGGTGTAGGAGTGGGAGTTGGAATGCTGCCCCGCTCCCACCCCGCCAAACTCATAATCAGACTCTAAGTCATTTTATCACATTAATAAAGCACATGTACATAAATAATAAGTCAAATGTAAAACTGAAAATGTTAAAATGCTTTGTAAATATGAAGGAATTTTAAATTGGGGGAAATAAATTAAGGTGATATGGTGGAGTCCTTGGCTTGATTAGGTCTCGGGCCTAGCGTACATTGCGCATGAAGTGTCGCGCAGCGCGAGCCTATTCTGGGCGATTTGAAAATGGACCTTGCATTACACAACGCCTGTGCCGTTGTCGAATCCAAGGTCCAATTTAATTGGTCTTCGGGTGCGTGCTGTTTTTAAACAGAACACGGACATAGGCGGTCGCGTAGCTCCGCCTATGGCCTATTGGTGTCTGTTTCGCGCACCAGAGGCCATATGTTTTGAATTATCGCGGCTTGACAGCCGCGATAATTCTAAACATATGCTCGGAGTGGCGCGCGCGCACGCACCACTAGCGGGCATTTTTTTTTTTTTTTACAATACTGTCGCTTTTGCGATTGGTTGAAGTGCTGCTTGTTTATCTTACTTAAAGCCCTGGTGGTAGCGCTGTGGCCGCGGTCAGGGATATTAGCGGGGTGACAGTGATTTCTGGCCCGAGCAGGGGTTTGAATGGGTGAGTGTTGTGGTTTAGATGTGGGTTGTGGAGGGTAACATTGAAGTTAAACTGAGTTTTATCCCACTCCAGTGCTTGCTCAGTGCCCCCCCTCATTGTATTGTGGATGGTGACGGGTGGGTCTTCCTCTCTGAAGAGCCTCTTATGCATTTTGGATGATTTCCCGGTTTTTCTGCTGAAACTCGGGAAACGAAACTTAAACCGAGAGCAGAAACGAAACCTCAGCTGAGGTGGTTATTCGTGCGTGCCGCCCCCTGCCCTGGTGACTGGTGTGAAGCAGGGGGTCGCTCCTCTAGGGGGGCGCGGGTATAACTCTGTATCCAGCTGCTTCCCGAGACAGAAGCGCTCTGGGCTCCACTGCTGCCCCCCCAACTCGAAAGACTGAACCCATTTTCTTTCCTTTTTTTAATTTTACATTGTTTCCCTTCTCTTCTTTCTCGCTGTTCCTTCAGATCGCAAATAATTTCTTTCTTTTTTCCATTGGTTTCCTCTATTTTTCACTCCTCTGTGTTTCTTTTCATCTCCATGATACGATGTTACATTCATGCACAAGGCAGAGGGACAGCTGAATGCTTGCATGCTCTGTCTCGTGAAGTGGGGATGGAGGCGCCCTACCGGGGGACTCCGGATCTGCCCTTGGGGGTGGCATTACTTTCATAGGAAAGACTTGGCACCTTGGCTGAGACTCCACCCTCCAACTCCAACTCCACCCTCCACCTCCACCCTCTACCTCCACCCTCCAACTCCACCCTCCAACTCCCCCCTCCAACTCTAACTCCACCCTCCAACTCCAACTCCACCCTCCAACTCCAACTCCACCCTCCAACTCCACCCTCCAACTCAAACTCCACCCTCCACCTCCAACTCCACACTCCAACTCCACCCTCCAACTCCACCCTCCAACTCCAACTCCACCCTCCAACTCCAACTCCACCCTCCAACTCCAACTCCACCCTCCAAATCCAGCTCCACCCTCCAACTCCACCCTCCAACTCCAACTCCACCATCCAACTCCAACTCGAACTCCACCCTCCAACTCCACTCTCCAACTCCAACTCCACCCTCCAACTCCAACTCCACGCTCCAACTCCACCCTCCAACTCCACCCTCCACCCTCCAACTCCACCTTCCAACTCCACCCTCCAACTCCACCCTCCAACTCCAACTCCACCCTCCAACTCCAGCTCCACCCTCCAACTCCAACTCCATCCTCCACCCTCCAACTCCACCCTCCACCCTCCAACTCCACTCTCCAACTCCACCCCCACCCTCCAACTCCACCCTCCAACTCCACCCTCCAACACCACCCTCCAACTCCAACTCCACCCTCCAACTCCAACTCCACCCTCCAACTCCACACACAACCACACACACACAACCACACCATCAGTGCACGCTTTCACCGGGCACAAACACCACCAGCCATCAGTGCACGCTTTCACTGGGCACAAACACCACCAGCCGTCAATGCAGGCTTCCACCAGACACACAACACCAGCTGTCAGTGCACGCTTTCATCAGACACACACCACCAGCGGTCAGTGCACGCTTTCACCAGGCAAACACACCACCAGCCATCAGTGTACGCTTCCATCAGGCACACACCACCAGATGTCAGTGCATGCTTTCACCAAGCACACCACCAGCTGTCAGTGCACGCTTTCACCAGGCACACACACCACGAGCTGTCAGTGCATGCTTTCACCAGGCACACACGCCACCAGCCGGCAGTGCAAAATTTCTACAGGCACACACACCACAAGCCATCAGTGCACACATCAATTGCTAACGCATCCACAATTAACTATTGTAGCAATCGCAGTATGGCACACTTTACTTTTAAACATATTCATCTAAAGCGCAGCATGCCACCATTGCTACAATTCCAATCAAACCCACATAATTCCACTACACACCACATGCACACACTCCATAACACATGGCTAAAAGACATTGCCATTGACAATGCCATTAGCTCTAACTCAAATAAATCCGAGACCAATTGTATTTCCAATGCTTTGTCATTTTAGGGGGGTCCACAGCGGTCATAGGATTAAGAACTCCTGCCCTAGTCAGTTGGTACATGGATCTAATTAGGTTTCTAAATCGGTCTGATGAGATGTGTTTTATTGAATTATCCTCCAACAGTCTTTCATTTACAAAACTTAGGTTGAAAAATCTTTCAGTCCAAATATGCTCCAAGAACATCTGTATAAAATCCATTATCGAAACTCACTAATGTTTTAGCCCAGCTGTCGATCAACAAACAGACCTATGAAAATCAGACAGCGGTCCAGAAAAAAAGTAGTAAAGACACTAGACACACATATTAATATTTAACGAGTACAAAACCAAATGAGTAGGAAACACAGCCAAAGACCCCAGCACGCACAACCCCAAGAGTCCATGTACAGAGGTTTGCGCATACATGTGCAAAGCAATGATTTGTTTCTGTGGAGACCCGTCTGCTTTGGTCAATCCCATTGCTGTCTTTTGGGCCAGACTGCAAGGAAGACTGCTTTCACCAGTGTGTCAGTGGAGTAACAGAAAAGGATACAACTCCTCCCCGCCGAATGTGATGAGGGGCCCCGCCATGCCTAAGTCCCCTATATTTCATTGATATTTAATGGCCTTGGGCTGAATGGGACCCCTCATGAAGGACTGGAGGCGAATGGAGGGTTGCCCGCCCCTCCCCTGCGCTGCAGGGGTCTACGTTACGCCCCTGCAGTGTGCCCATATATATATATATCGAGTGAGTGACCCGTCCCCGAAGGGTCTTGCGATCTATGCATCACTGTGTGGAGTTATAGGCGTGTTGTATCTTACATAACACGCACCTTCAATTGACCCTGCAGGAAAATTGCTTGAGAGCTGGCGAGACTGTGGCGAAGTGTACAGTGAACACCATTGGCCAGAGACGATGACAGAGGTGAACAAGGATCAGCTTATTCCCCCTGTCACTCGAGTACCAGACTTTTTGCTTATCGAATGATCTTTGTGAATTGCGAAGGCTGCCTTGGGCCGTTGCTCATCCTCAAAGGCGTGCGCCACGGACAAGCATATCGGGCTTTCTAATTAGTGACTCAGCGCTCATCTGATAAACTTGGCGTGGGGCAGCACAGCATCCATTACCTTATTTGGCAAGAGTGAGCAAACTTTCACCGCAGCCATCTCCGTGCCTGTAGTTTTATTTATTTTCAATTTCTTTGGTACGGTGCAAGATATCCATCGGTGCACGAGCTGTAATCGTTTCTCACCACAAGATTGCTGTTGGTTCATGGATAATGAGTGGTTGGCCTGTGGTCACGAGAGTCCTCGAAGACGCTGGTTCCACTTTCTCCGTGCACGTAGGAAGAAACGACAGCCGGATAGAAGATGCCATTCAATCGTCATCTTCCAAACGAATAATGCGCTTTAATCACCCAAAAAAATAAATAAACACAAAAAGCATCTCTAGCAGGGTAGCATTTAAGACAGGCCAGGAAAGGCTTATTTTAAAAACTTTTTCGAACGGCAGTAGTTCCGGCTGCACTTTCCGAGCCTCTGGAAGGTGGTTCCAAGCCTTGGCTACCTGGGGCCAAAGGTCACAAGTCAGGCTCACAATCACAAGCCACGTTCACAATTATAAGTCACGTTCGTCTTGTGAATTTTGTAATCAATTTTGGGATAACGTGAGAAATTGCTTAAATCCTTCGTTTAAACGTGGCTATGCAGAAAAAAGGGGCCAGTGGAGGGAATTACAATGTCTTGGCGCACCTGTGTACCCTTGTATTCTTGGCCAAACAGGAGCACTTTCCAAACACTGAAATCATTCAGAAAAGCAATTAAAGTAACAAAGGCCTTTAAATGGAAAACAAAGGTCAGCAGTATGAGGTACACCCATGGACTTATATGTGAAGTCCTAAATTCCAAAGGGCTCACATCAGAAATGTAGAGTTGGGAACACGATGTGTAATTATGGGGAATGTGTTATCAGCCACTGTGCTCAGGAGACTTTAAACATTATTAAGAGCTGATCTACCAGATGTCTAAGCTTTGTCTTCTGAAAAGTTTCCAGCATGCCCATGTGTTATTAACAGATCTTGGCAGTCAGAGGGCATTGCATAGTCCTGTGGCGCCAGAACTGGCTTGTTCCAGCCACAACAAAAGTATACAACAAACCACTAAAGTGTAAGCCTATGGGGCCCTCTGCAATGCCCCAGCCAGGAGTCTTTCTTTACTGTGTCTGGTGTCATCTATGATGTAATTAGTGATGTCCACATAAGCAATAAAGGCACTGAAATGCCGAATACCTTTGAGATATTTCTTAACGGGAAAACAGGAGGCGGCAATCATTAGAGAAAAGGTGGCCAGGGAAGACATGGGTGTAACCATCACACTTACATGAGTCACATCCCAGTTCCTGCTTGGTATGAAGGAGATTGTTTGGAGAGGGGAGAGTTCACGTGGTCAAATTGGTGGGTGCAGAAGGTCAGACAGGCGCTCCCATATCTGCCCTGCCCTTTGCCCCGGATATCTAGGAGAAAAGGGGGGGGGGGTCTTTAGTTCCCAACTCAGTCTCTACTGAGCTTGATGTTACCTAAGTGGTGGGCTCCATTTCCTGCATCAGTCTGAGCATTACTCCCACAGAGCGTGGCCGCCAACAAATTTTTTATTTTCAGTAGCTTGTGGTACATGTTCCACTGCTGACCTGGGGTCAAGTCACGTTTACACTTGGGAGAGCCAGTTTACTAAAGAATTTGGGTCCAGGGTAATCTCTTGTCTCAGAGAAAAAAGCATTTGACCACTGATTGAGATTCTGCAAGGAGTCAGGAGTTTGTGCTAAAATAGGAATTTGTGGAAGATCCTTTATATGCTTGTGCTTTTAAACATGGTAATGCTCCTGTGAATTGTTGAACTATCCAAAACATACTTTGTAAGTGATTTCTTCTTGCTATTTTAAGTTTCTTTTTCAACAGGGGAAAAATACTTGTTTTTTCAGATTTTTCTGTTATTTAGGCCTGCCTCAACAAAAAAATACCAGCCATTGTAGTAACGGAGCCACCCGGCCCGTTCACGTACGCACACACGCACGCATACGCCTCATTGGCGGGGTAGCCCCTGGGTATAAATAAATGGCCGGAAGACCGCTCAAGGTCTTTGGCCCTAACCAGCAGACAGTGTGTGCGTGATTATTTATCAGTTATAGTGAGGCCCCACTCTGAGGCCTAGGCATCCCTTCCCCCTGTGTCTCTGGACACTACACTGGCGACGAGGCGGTCTCTGTCACCCACGCCTCGCCACACAGCGGTGCCTGTCGTCCTGCGCCCACGAGTACGCCCGGGCCCTGCACGGACGGGCCCCCGGCGTTGGCACTGCCACGTGTGCACATCTTTTGGACTGCGCCAGGCCGTGGTGCACCAGGTGAGCTCGCGCCTCTCCGAGGCTGCGGTCTGCGACCCGCCTCTCAGACTGACCCTCCCGAGGCCCACCGACGTTCACGCCTGCATCCACACTCCTCCATGGCGTGCAGTTACCTGCTGCTTCGGTGTGCGCTCCTCTCTGCCGCCGGCGCTTTGGGGGGTGGTTTTCGGCCCTCGCGCCCAGTCCTTAGCAGCCGCGCTAGAAGCTTCGGCTCGCGCATGTGCACACCGCACCGGTTCGCGCAAGCCCTGCATCGACTCACGCATAAGGCGGACGGACGGCGTGAAGAGCCCTGCGTTTGCTCACGCATCGGGCGGGCGGCAATTTCCAATCGGGGGGTGATTTCGGCCCTCAATCACGCTGCTATTCCTGCGTACCAAAGACCACGTTTGCTGCTCCTGCGCACCAAAGACCACGTTTGCTGCCACGGCTACCGGAGCCCCACCCCTGGCGGTCCTGATCCATTGGGACTGTACCTGTCTGCTATACACGGTCCGGGTACCCGGCGCCACCTCCCCTGTCACGTGGGACCTGCTCCTCGCCGCGCCTGCTCCTCCAGGCCTGTCCTGGCCTTGCTTCACGAGTTCCTCCACGTGCTCCCGCACCTGCGACCATGAGCCTTCAGCCTGCTGATGGTGGTGCCGCGGCTGCGACTCCCGCGCAGAACCAAACGCCAGCTCCCACTGGTCCTCCTGCCACGGTGCCGCCCCAAGTCGCTGGTCCAGCTCCAGGCGCTGCAGCGGCCGCTGCACCAGCTCCCCCCGGGCATGGCCTCGCGGCACCACTTCCTCCGTTTAGCGAACTTGCGGATCCCACCACGGCTGCGGCAAGATGGCGTCTATGGATTGGGAGGTTGGAGCACTACTTCGTCGGCGTCCGTGAGACCGATGGCAAAGTTAAACGCTCCTTGCTCATGTGCTATGGCGGTGATGAACTCTATGAACTCTTTGAGACGCTACCAGATCGGGGTGGTGACCATGACTACGACGCCACGGTCAGAGCATTGAACCTGTACTTCGACCCCAGGGTGAACCCTGACTACGAGTGGTTTAAGCTGCGCCAGGCAAGACAGGGCAAGACGGAACCCAATGACTCTTTCTATGCCCAGCTGCGGAAGCTGGCTCTGGCCTGCGAACTCCCAGACCAGCGCCAAGAGATACGAGCGCAACTGATCCAAGGGTGCCGGTCGGTGCAACTCAGACGCCTCATCCTCAGGCAGCCACGGATCTCCCCGGATGAAATCCTCGTCCTTGCGCGTTCGCATGAGCTGTCTAATGCCAGAGCTGACGAGATGCAGGCAGCTCTCGACCGACCTGGCGCGCCCACGAAGATCCCTCACATCAAGGAAGAGCACGTGGATGCCATTAGGCGCCGGCCACAACCCCAGAGGGGGACCTCACACGTTTCTTCCCGGAACTCCTGTGGAAACTGCGGTATGGAACATACCGCCGGAGGAAAATGTTTTGCAAGAGGAAAAGTCTGCTCTAACTGCGGGAAAATGAACCACTTCGCGAAGGTGTGCCGCAGCAGCGGTAACCGCCGCCCCAATTCGAGCGGGAAAAGCCCTGCACAGGCTGTGCGGCGACTCTCCCTGGATGATCCAGGCCCATGCAGCGATGCCACCAGATCGGCATTCCGCCTCGATGACGATGAGGACGACATTTTATTTGTATCCTTTGTGGGGAGGGATGGCTCCAGAAGAAGACCACCCCCGATGTGCGAAATCTCCATTGCCGGCTCACCCGTGCAGGCACTCATTGACACCGGGGTGTCGGTAAATGTGATGGACAGCACACAATACGAACTACTGTCACCACGCCCGCCACTGTCACCATCGAAGGCCAAAATCTACACCTATGACAGTGACGACCCACTTCCGCTGAGAGGAGTGATCGAGGTGGTAGCCGCTTGCAACGACCACCAAGTCAAGACCAAGTTCCATGTTACCGGAGGCAGGCGTGGCACGCTTCTGAGCTGCCACACGGCCGAGGATCTACAATTGGTGTTCTTCGCACGGCAGGTACATGAGTTGCATGCGGATGCAATGCTGCGGTACTTCCCAGCCCTATTCAAAGGACTTAGCTGCCTAAAAGGAAAAACGTTCAAACTACATGTGGACCCAACGGTCCGACCAACGGCCCTCAGACACCGAAGAGTACAGTTTCATCTGCGGCCGCAGGTGGAGGAAGATCTGCGAAAACTCGAAGAACTGTGTGTGATCGAAAAGGTGTCGGGCCCGACGCCATGGGTGTCGCCTCTGGTGATCGCCCCAAAACCGAAGCAGCCAGGCGCTATACGCCTGTGTGTGGATATGCGTCTTCCGAACAAAGCAGCGAAGAGGGAAAGGCACCTGACGCCAACTATGGACAACATTGTGGCAGACCTCAACGGCGCCCGCTGGTTCTCAAAGCTGGACCTCAACGCCGGGTATCACCAGCTTAAACTCCACCCGGACAGTCGCAACATCACTACCTTTTCCACTCATGTCGGACTCCGGAGGTATAAACGTCTGAGCTTCGGTGTGTCGTTGGCTGCCGAAGTCTTTCAAAACGCCATTAGAGAGACACTTTCAGGATTACCAGGAGTCATAAACTTGAGCGACGATATCCTCGTTTTCTCCAAAACCTTGGAAGAACACCACATCCACCTCCGAGCCACTTTGCAACGCCTCGCTGATCACGGCCTCACTCTACACAGGGACAAATGCTCCTTCTACAGAGAGTCCGTGGATTTCTTCGGCTATATTTTCTCCAGGGAGGGACTTCAGGTCGATCCAAAAAAAGCTGAGGCCATCCGAGCTGCACCCAAACCCACGTCGGCCACGGAAGTTAGAAGCTTCCTCGGGATGGCCACTTATTGTGGCCGCTTCATCCCTGGATTGGCGTCCCTCTCTGAACCACTACGTGTCCTTACCAAGTCAGGCCAACCGTGGGCGTGGACTGCCAAGGAGGACGAAGCCTTTACAGCGATCAAGGCTGCACTGATTGACGATAAGGTCATGGCATACTTCAGACCGCACCGGCGTACGGAAGTTGTTGTGGGCGCGAGCCCCGTTTGTCTGGGGGCTGTCCTCATGCAGGAAACAGAAACACACGAGTGGGTACCAACAGCATACGCAAGCAGAGCATTGACTGCGACGGAGATGAGGTATGCTCAAATCGAACGTGAGGCGTTGGCCATCAAATGGGCCTGCCAGCATTTTCATCTCTACTTATATGGACAATTTCAAGGTCGTATCCGATCACAAACCCCTCGTGCCTCTATTCGCTGGAACAGCCAGGCTTGCTCCCCCCCGGATCGAAAGATGGGCCGTCCAACTTCAAGCGTACCGTTTCGAGGTCATCTACCGGCCTGGAGCCGACAACCCCGCGGACTTCTTATCACGGCACCCTGGAACCACCGTTTCAGCTCAGGCAGCGGGAGACATAGAGGAAGTCGAGGAGTATGTGAGGATGATTTCTCAAGAGGCCTGCCCGACAGCCCTTACACTGGAGGACATTGGCAAAGCCACAGATGAAGACGAGTGTCTCCTCAAAATAAAAGCCACCCTGTCAAATCGGAACTGGAAGCACTTCCTGGACGGAGTTAGCGCCCTCACACCTCAAGAACAGCTATCAAGGCAACAGATTTGGAGAGCCCAGAGTGAGCTGAGTGTTGGACCCCATGGAGTAGTCCTCCGCGGAACAGCGATAGTGATACCCGCGAGGCTGCAGGAAGAGGTCGTACGTTTAGCCCACCAAGGACACCAAGGCGTGTCGAAAACAAAAGGACGGCTGCGCAGCAAGGTATGGTTCCCTGGCATAGATGCAGCGGTAGAGAAGGAGGTCGGCAACTGTCATTCGTGCACCATAACAAGCCAAGACCCAGCTCCCCACCCTGTGATAACCGAGGATCCATGTCATGAACCATGGTCGAAAGTCAGTGTGGACTTCGGATCCTTTCTGGACGGGCGGCACACCCTTGTCCTAATTGATTCCTACTCCTGTTTCTCCATCGTGGAAGTAGTGCCCTCCACAGCGTTCGCTCACGTGAAGAAAGCCCTGGAAAAGGTGTTCGCCATGATGGGTCTGCCAGAAGAGATGAGATCAGACAATGGTCCTCCCTTTCAGGGAAGGGACTTCCAGGCCTACCTAGCCGCCCTGGGCATCCACCACAGAAAGATCACTCTGCAATGGCCCCAGGCAAACGGGGAAGTCGAGAGGTTCATGAGGACCCTGAACCGCGCGCTGCAGATTGGGGTGGAAAGGAAAGAGGATGCAGAAGAATGCCTATCTCGGTTCCTAAGCGCATACCGACAAACACCCCACTCGACCACACGCTGCGCCCCTGCACACCTGGTGTTCAAGAAAGTGCCAAGAGACTGCGTGCCAGCTACACCTGCATGGTGCCCTCCAGAGATGAACCAGAGAGCCACTCAAGAACGACGGAGGCGCACAAATGACAAAGCCAGTCGAACCAGAAGAGCCCAGAACAGATCGTTGGTGGTCGGCGACAAAGTGGTCCTCAAAAACAGACACCGACATTCAAAATACGACCCCGCATTTGAACCAGAAGTGTGGGAGATCGTGAACATACACGGCACCATGATATCCGCATCTAGGGGCACAAAAGCCGTGACCAGAAACGTGTCGTGGTTCAAGCGTGTCTCTCGTGAAAACGGAAACACCGACTCCGCATCTGAGGGTGCCGAAGACGGGGATCATGGGCCAGTGCAAAATGAGTCATCAACGGTCCCACGAGAAGAGGAAAGACTGATTCCACCGAGACTCGAGCCGGACAACACCACCAGTCCAGGGAGCACCTCGAGTGAGACTCAACATCGTCCCGAGCGACCAGCGGAGATGGAAAACACGGAAAACCACCGAAGCCAAAGATACCACCTACGGCCAAATCCAACTTCCAGTCAGAGGCTGAAGGACTATGTATGGACTATGAACTAGTCAAGAAACAATGCATGGCCGGGACTGTTGATCTGTGAGTTTGGAGGGATGTAGTAACAGAGCCACCCGGCCCGTTCACGTACGCACACACGCACGCATACGCCTCAGGGGCGGGGTAGCCCCTGGGTATAAATAAATGGCCGGAAGACCACTCGAGGTCTTTGGCCCTAACCAGCAGACAGTGTGTGCGTGATTATTTATCAGTTATAGTGAGGCCCCACTCTGAGGCCTAGGCATCCCTTCCCCCTGTGTCTCCGGACACTACAGCCATGTCCTGGCGTAATACAGTTCCCCGGAGGCCCGGCGGTGCGGGTTTCCCGACATGAAAGGGGCCTTCTCAACACAGTACTGTGGCCTGAGAGCTCCTGATTGAATCAGGAGCGGGGGCCCCTCCATGTACCTTGCAGGGGCCCCCACACGTTTCGTTACACCCAGGGTTTTAAGTGGGATGAAAAAACTGGGGGGTCTCTCACAGGGGTGTGGCCAGTGTAATTAAGTGAAAACCACAGGAGTATAAACCTTTCAACCACGTTGGGATTGGGGTAGGAAATTAGAATAAACTGTTGGGATATTATCTGTTTATTCCACTGTAATTAAGGGCGTGGCTTAAAAACACATAAGCTAAAAATCTGTGCTTAGCATAGTGTGCCACCCAACTTGTAATTTCCTGTTTCTGTCATTGTATCCAGATATATGATACAAGAAGTAACATCATACCTACAACAAGTCAGGACTATTGACTTTGTCAATGGTTTTTAATTGCATAAGATAAATAATCAGCAACTATGGCTTGTACATAATATTGAAAAAGGTTCCAATTAAAGCCCTGGTAACACCACGAAAATGTTGCTGCTCCTGAGTTTTCAACAGAGAAGGGAAATCCAGAGAGAAAATTACTCTCTTTAAAGGATTTCCCTTCCCCTACAATGCTCACCTGGTATGACATCATGTTGTAACTTCTGTGAGCAGTGAGCAGTGTGAGCACGCGCACACAGTTGTACCTGCTGTCACTGCAGTATGGAAAAATTGACCGCTTGTGCCAGGGCACACAACAGAGCCCGATAGAGACCCGTTTCGAGGCCCCCTTTAAAAACCTGCGAGTGCTCAGACCCGGTGAGACCCGGCCCACTTAAATCCCTAGTAACTCCATTAATGTTGTTAATACACTGTGTGGAAAATAAATACAAACTTGGTGAACATTATCGGCGCCATCTTGCCCCTTTCCAAGCCCATTCGTGCGCGTAAGCGGCAGCCATTTTGAGCACCATGGCCTCCCTGCCCCTCGCTGATAGCCAGCGCGTCTCTCTCTCTCTCTTAACCTCGCAAGCATTCCCCCGCACGCTGACAACCCCCGCTCTCTCATGCCTTGGGTCATAAACCCCTCTTCAGCGCAGCTTCACCACTGAATCCCATCCTGTTCCCAGCGCGACACCTCCCCTCATTCCTTTCATGGCCTCAAACCCTTTTGATGCAAACCCCCTTTTCCTGTGTCCCCGTTTGTCTTCCTTGTTCCCAGGCCGCCACCTGGCCCTGCGGATACTGTTTATTACCCCGTACAGTAGGAAGCTTCCCCTCTCCATCAAAAGACCCCCGAACCGATCAAAGCCCCCACCCCATGAGATCCGATCAAACCCCATGCATTCCGTGAATCGGCGGAATGCCCTGCTGTGCGACAACCATCACCTGTTGTGACCGGGGTGGGGAATCCAACTGTAAATGTGTGTGGGAACGGGCCTGCAGGGGAGATTCCGAGGATGTTCTTTCTAATACTAAAGTGTTGCAAGAATGTGTTATGTGCAATAAAGGTCATAAACCCTAGTATAAGAGGCCAGGCCTCAGAGATGTGGTTAGAGCACCTCGTGACGATACTTGCTGTCTGAATTGATGTGTTCTCCTCCGGAGAGAATAAAATCCTCGTTTCCTGCCTTCCAGTCTCCAGCGCCTGCTTCTTCATTGATTAATATTGGTGGGTCATAGAGGCGATACCGCCGGGCAACATAAAAGGGTCTTTGGTTACCGGTTGTCTTTGGAACCCTTTTTAACAATTGGCGTCCCAAACGTGGAGCCCATCAGCGACTCGTGGATCCAGTGGGAGAGGTCCCGACGACAGAGTGAACGACTGCAACGATCGGAAGGTACCCTGTCCGATAGACCCTCGTCTGACAGCCGATCATCCGAACTTCACTGGTTCCGAACAGACCTCTCTCGAGTGATCTGCGGTCCTGACTGGGAACCATCAGGAGTGCCACGAGAAGTACGAAGAGAAGAGGACGATCGGGCGCTGGATTCGGAAGACGAGAAACTGTCCATGCGGTCCGGGTAAGGTCGTGTAAACACGACGAATTGCGAAAGTGATAGATAATTGAAAGTAATTGATAATTGTTGAGAAAATACTAGTATTACTCTTTGTTAATTTATTGGAGATTCACTGTCTACAAACGGAGAAACAACAGGCTCTCCCTTTATAAACAGCGAAGGATAGGTACGCACCCGTCGGACCTATCTTTCTCCCCCACTGAACAATTGCCCCTTCCCCCCATTGATTAACTGTTATAGATTGTTTTCTGGAGATTCTCTGTCTGCAAACAGGGAAAAATAGGTCCCCTCTTTACAGATATTGAAAGGGTAGGTGACGCGAACCTTTGCGAGCCTACTTATTCTCCCCACTGACCATATTGATTTTTTATTTTTGACCTAACATTGATTGATTGCTCAGAATTGGTTCATGAGGTATTCACTACGTGCAAACAACGTAGAATAGAAATATTCTGTCTAGTCTTTGCGCGCAGTGATAAGATAGGTAGTGCTGACTATTATCCCATTGTGATCCGTCATGCCTGTCTTCTCCCCACTGGTTAGTAGCCTGTTTAACCCGGACCGCTTATTAGAGATGAACCATCCGGCTCCGCTGGAAGGCACCCCTAATAAGGACATGTTCATGAAGCATGGATTAATTGCTATAGCCTATAGTGAGCTGTGGCATAAATATACGAAAAAGGATCGAGAAAGACAGTGGCCACTGAGAGGATCCTTTGATCTCGACAAAATAGAAACAGTAGAAATAGCCCTTCGTAGGAATGAAACAACACCTATTATGCTCGATAGTCTCGGTATGTGGCGCAAAGAAGCCGCACGACGAAGGGAAGGCGACGAATTCGGAGAAGGTGAAGGGACACGACGGACAACCCTCCAAACGTCTAGTAGGCAAAGGGAAGGGCCAGCGATGGCACAGTCTCGAGAAGTAGACATGAAAAGCGAACGGTGTAAAGGGATGTGCCGACAAGCCAACCCCGGAACACAACGACCCGAAGGTAATCCCCCGACATTACGCACAGGACGGACAGACTTAAAACAAAACCAATGTGCTTTCTGTAAATGTCTCGGGCACTGGAAAGCCCAATGTCCGACTTTGCAGAGCATAGGTAGGAATGGAGGGTCGACAGAAAGGACAGGCCGACAGAAAGGGAAAAGGCACGAAATAAAAACCAATCAGACTAGTACGGACAGGACAGATAGAACCACCCCGTTCGATTATGCTTGGTGGCACAGATTTCGTCAGACCAATTTTAACGACATGTTAGAGTTCTGGGACTGATTGCTCTCTGTTGCTCCCCCACTCTGAAAAACAAACACAACTGCAGGTCAGTGTAAACAACCCCCGTTAGAGAAAAGACTCAAGAAAGCCAAGCGTCTATTATATAACTTAGGATTTAATTACGGTAAAACACACAACCAACAGTAAATAGAATAACTAGTAGAACTCTCTAAAACAAACTTTACTAATAGGAAAAATACAAAACATATTATGCTCACTCCGGAAGTCCTCCAATGTAACAGTTCGATGGTCCCGCCCATCCGAAACACATAGCACGTGTGGGGCGGGGCCTGCCAGCAGCCATGAGCCAAAAGGGATCGCCGGCGAGAAGGTCCTGGAGGCTCCGCCAAGCAGGCAATGAAATGGTCTTCCCATACTGCCCTTCCAGGGATGGCGTCCCCCGGGCCGCGAGTAGGGAGGGGGCGGCTGCAAATGACCCCCTCCCTCGTATCTCCTGGTCCGGCCATCACGAATTCCTCCATCGAACGGATGCAGGGTGGGCAGGGAGGAAGAGGCGACGCGGACGAGCCCCTTCCACCTCCACAGGTAGGAGGCTTCCCTGCCCTGGTCCGGCGCCGATGTCCTCCAGCCGGGCGACGGCCATATACCTACGCTGCACAGGACACATAATGCCCGACTGGTATATTTCCGCAACACAGGACATACAATGCCCGACTGGTATACTTGCATAGTACAGGACATACAATGTCCGACGGGCATATTTGCGGAGCACCGGATGTACAGTGGTCCCCCAAGAGTCGGAATCAGGGGTGTAGGGTGGTCATCATGTGCACCCCTGATTCCAAGAGACGGCGTAGGATGCGCCGGGAGAGGAAGGCGGCACGGACGAGCCTTTCTCACCTCCCCAGACGAAGGCTCCACTGCTGCACCCTGGCGCCCCGAACCAAAATGTCCTGCTCCAGCAACATGATGCTCCGTCTTTCGCCATCACAAGAAGTTTCTTCCTCTCCTGATAGATACAACGAAGGGCGGTTGCTGCAGGGTCTCAAAATGGCGTCTGGGCCCTCGAAAGGCGGGTCTAGGCCGCTGGAGTAACTTTGTCCGAAATTGCAACTCGGGCGCTTGCCCACCTGGGCGCAAGCCCCCACCATCGACAAACATCCCCTCGACTTTGAAGATTCTACCAAAGTCCCAAGAGCCCTCGGCCCCTTCAGGCTTCCGGTGAGGAACAGTTGCATTGATCTCAAATGAAATAACCACGGCACAGCAACAAGATGGCGGTGCTCTCGTGTCTGCATCAACTTCCGTCTGAACCACCCAGGAACATTATGGGCTAACGAACTCGAGCAAGTTCCGGCTGAACATCAACATGACCCGGTAAGAGAGACTCTACCCCCTCCCTCTCTTGATTGACGGTCCACACCACCAGCCCCTCTGTTAGCACAGTTTTCTTTTGAACTGCCGAAAGGGACTCTGGTCCAACCGCCAATTGTCGAGGATATTTTGCCCCTGATGCTACTTCCGGACTAAACCGGCCTCGCCCAAAATGGCGCTGGTCTCAATGGAAACTAACGGATGCCTCGTGGTGTTCCTTAGCTAATGAAACTTGATGTACTAAGATATATATATATATATACGAACCATTGCGCACTCGATGTTAAAGGGAGGAGGGTTCACTTGGCGAACATTTAAGAAGGGTTCCGTAAAATGTTGATTTCAATGAACAATTTATTTTTGATATTTGTTGTAACTGATACATAACGTCGCTTATGATGCACACCCGCGGTTTACATCTAGAAAATGTGATTACGATGAGCTTGACTGTGTTTCCATTTATGAACTGAAATGCCCCTGATTCCCTCGTCACGCAATGAAATGTTTTTTAGTTACTTGCAAATAATTAATTAGACCTCTTTTACATGTTCTTGTGCTACAAAATAACCCCCTACTGTATGTGCTTCCATCGACGACATGTCAGGCCAAAATATGAATTGCGCTCTCACATTTTACGTACTGAATAATTCTACAAATAAAGGTCTTAAAAAGCTATGGATAGGCATCGCATACTTTTGTAAATGCGGGTATCGGTGGGAGGGTTTTTCTGTGCGCAACTGTTCTGCTCTTTTTTTAAGGTTATCCGAGAAATGGTTGTTCGGCCCTGGGTTGATGGTCGAATCAAAGGTATGATACGCTGCCTCCAAGATATGCGACTAAGCTCAGGAACTGACGTATGAAGAAGGACCTCGACTTCTGAGAATGGGTAAAGTAAAACGGTGTAATTGATAAAATGATATAAAGATATGGTGGTCGAAGGTACTAAGGTACAGGGTTGAACGAAGAACTGATATGCCTTAGAACATCACAGCGTTGGGAATGATTTAGGGATCCCGATGGCCGGATACATCTACAAAACCGGGTACCTCACGCTAGGCACCTCTGATTCCTCTTTTTAGCGTTTTCACTACACACGATCCTTAATGCCATCCTCGAACCTCCCCATGAATCACCTATCTCATCGCCTGCCCCCATGACTTTAGGAAAACCAAAACCCTAAGGGATTATATCCCGAAGAGATAAGTACGAGTATGTGGTAAGTAAAGGACTTTCGTGCCCATACATTTGATGTGTTCGAATGTTGTCCCCCTACCCCCCCTTTTTTTCCCCTTTTTCCCTCTGCAGGTTACATTAGAATCCCGATTAGAGTACCATAAGGGATCTGGAACCACGTCACGCCCGATGCATGAAAACGGACTACCACTGCAAGACGACACAAAAAGGACGCCCTACCCAATGCACGACCTTTTTGTACCAAATCTAATGCTTTTCTGTCCCAAAACTGCATGCTTTTTTTTACATCCTAACACAGACCCGAAACGTCTAACGTTGGGTAACGCACTGAATAGCCCAAACAATACACGGTCATTCTCCATGTCCCATGTGTACTGTTTGGCCTATTGTCTCTCTCTCTCTCTCTCTTACTCTCTCTCTCCCTCTCTCTCTCTCTCTCTCTCTCTCTCTCACTCACTCTTCCACCCCTCCACACTTTCCCTCTTCCTAGCAACTGGCACCTAATTGGCGAACCTGGTGCACCTCCTGATTGGCCCCAAATACCACAAGTATTTGCACAAATTTGTCCTAAATAAAATTGTATCGGTACCACGTTACTACCTCTCCTTTTTCTATTAAAATATGGATGAAAATTAAATTGACCGATAGGAAAGGGACAGGTAAGACGACTAAGGTTCCCTAAATTTGACCCACTCGCAGGGAACTATTTGTCAGTGGCTTCTATGATAAAATGTGTCTGTGGTAATGCGACCATCCCCATTGAAAACTGTCTCCGTACCCCAAGCTGTAAGAAATGATCGAGACACCCCCATCTACCCAAAATGCCCCCAGTTTGGTATCAGCTGCCCTGAACGAGAACTTGAAAAACGCCCCTTGCTCCGATTCGCTGTGCTCCTAATCGTTTTTCATAAGATCCCACCTTCCCCGAGGATAAGTTTAATAATTATCGCAAACCACCCCCCCCCGAGTTTTTGTAGTAACCAGGTTGCGAGGATTTATATAGAAAGTTAGAAAGATGTATGCAAAGTTAAAAATTAGATCGAAAATCGAAAGACCTTGTTGCTGTAAGCCTTGCTGAAAATAAGATGTTTTGATGTAATGAAGACTTGTTTAGCCTATGTTCATCCCTCAGAAGGATGCCTATCAGACCATGGTGAATAGCACGTTGCACTTTTTGTAAAATACAAGGCCCTGAAGACCAGCCTAGCCTTGCAAGACTCGTACTAGGGAAATGGGTCTCTGCCAGAAGAACTGACATCTACTATAATAGACATATGACAAATGAACGTAATAGTCATCAAAGCGCCAAAGAATTAGCCAACAAAAGGAAGTTGTAAGGAATCCAGCAAACCCATCATCAATTGTTTATACGGTAGCCGCAAAAAAAATCTCAAATGTAGCGAGTGCTTACCCCTGTTGCTTGGTGTTGGGAGAGAAATAGATTTATGTAATTACCTTCTTCTGCAAAATCTCTAAAGACTGTCTTTTCAAACTCATTTAAGGGTATCACTGTCGGAGGAGAAAGAGACCGGATGTGGGAGCACGCGGCCTGACTGCGGATTGTGGAACATCAGCGACGGAGGCCGAGGCGAGACCACAGCAGTAAGGAGTCGCAGGACGGGGCACTGTTTCAAACAAAGCTAAGGAAAGGGCTGACCTGAAGCCCCTGCTCTATGATCAACGTGTGCCAGAAAGTCCCCGCTCTCTGAACATGGTTACGGACCCGCCTGTCGCAGACCCTCCGTCCCCCTGATCTGTTCCCGACTTGGCCTTGCTCCATCCCCTCCTCCTCCGACCTACCATAAGGACTGTTCACACCCGCACCTTTCCACCCGAACTCCCAAGTTCCTCCAAATCCTACTGAGCTACCCAGAGAAGAGTACTCCCTGCGTCAGAAGGGAGGGAGCTCCGACTAAGTAGACCACGAACTATGTTAAATCCCAGAACGGTGACCTAGAACTCCACCAAGGGTCGCCCCCGAAGAAAAGATAAACAAAGTCTGTGGTTCTGCCCGCTACCAAGCACCTTGAAGATGATGGAAGCAACAGGAAATGCCCACCACAGAGACTCAAAAAACGAACAGATCTCACAATTCTGGAACAATTGCATTTTCCATTGCAAATCTATGCTCTGCATTGCGGAAGAAGATGCACCTGCTCCAAAACCGTAACGCATTCCTCCTACGAGGTCTGACGAAAACCAAACAGAATGCACCCCTACCCGCGGACCCCCAACGACTCAATCCACATGAACATTTCTGTTGATAGGTAATCCAGGTGCTCAACAGTGCCGACAGAAGACGACAAAGGACAACGAGAACTCTGATATATATATTTTTTCTGTATCTCATTTCTCTCCCAACCACCATTGGACTGACTATGCACCCGCCGTATACAAAAAGGACTTACTTATATGATAACTTACCAGTTCTTATTCTATGATCTGTACCCGACGCCCTCGCTACATAATTCTAGTCTGATATTGCATTACGATGACTTTTTCTGCAACCAACTTAACGATGAACCCGCCTACTAAATGATGAGATTTTTCAATATGATGTTTATAATGTGATGTTTATGTACAGTTCTTTCGCCTAAGTCCCCTCTCCCTTACTTATGATCGCTGCATATAGGTGTAGATAGGAAATAGGCCAGCAAGATGTCTTGGAAATGTTAAAGGGAGGACTGTGGAAAATAAATACAAACTTGGTGAACATTATCGGCGCCATCTTGCCCCTTTCCAAGCCCATTCGTGCGCGTAAGCGGCAGCCATTTTGAGCACCATGGCCTCCCTGCCCCTCGCTGATAGCCAGCGCGTCTCTCTCTCTCTCTTAACCTCGCAAGCATTCCCCCGCACGCTGACAACCCCCGCTCTCTCATGCCTTGGGTCATAAACCCCTCTTCAGCGCAGCTTCACCACTGAATCCCATCCTGTTCCCAGCGCGACACCTCCCCTCATTCCTTTCATGGCCTCAAACCCTTTTGATGCAAACCCCCTTTTCCTGTGTCCCCGTTTGTCTTCCTTGTTCCCAGGCCGCCACCTGGCCCTGCGGATACTGTTTATTACCCCGTACAGTAGGAAGCTTCCCCTCTCCATCAAAAGACCCCCGAACCGATCAAAGCCCCCACCCCATGAGATCCGATCAAACCCCATGCATTCCGTGAATCGGCGGAATGCCCTGCTGTGCGACAACCATCACCTGTTGTGACCGGGGTGGGGAATCCAACTGTAAATGTGTGTGGGAACGGGCCTGCAGGGGAGATTCCGAGGATGTTCTTTCTAATACTAAAGTGTTGCAAGAATGTGTTATGTGCAATAAAGGTCATAAACCCTAGTATAAGAGGCCAGGCCTCAGAGATGTGGTTAGAGCACCTCGTGACGATACTTGCTGTCTGAATTGATGTGTTCTCCTCCAGAGAGAATAAAATCCTCGTTTCCTGCCTTCCAGTCTCCAGCGCCTGCTTCTTCATTGATTAATATTGGTGGGTCATAGAGGCGATACCGCCGGGCAACATAAAAGGGTCTTTGGTTACCGGTTGTCTTTGGAACCCTTTTTAACAACTGGCCAAGTGGCAATCCTATTGGGACCCAAGCCCAGTATCTCTTGTGGGTTGTTGTCAGGATTTCAGTTGCAGAACACAGAGGTAAGTTGTTAATTGCTTAGAGTGTGGCCCTTCATGTGACTTTCCAAATTGCCAGACTCCGAAAAGAAGCTTTGGAAGACTGGGCAATGCAGTGTCGGAAGCAAGACCCCTTACCACTGCTGGCCTGGGATCTTCTAGGTTGCATTCCACTTCTGAGCTGATAATGGTAAAACATATATACATAACAATGCACCCAGTTACCTAGTTCTAAAGCTAGAACGATCCGAAGGATGCAGACAACTACGAAGCGCAAGCTCTTTACTTCTGAAACCACAATCCTTTCATAAAAAGAGAACTGCTTGCAGAGCTTTTTCAGGGATCGCTCCAAAGATTTGGAACTCCTTACCTCCAGTGGTATGGGAATCTCTACATTTACTGCCTTCAAAAGAGAGGTAAAAATACTCCCACTGAACAAATTCACATCCTAAGACTCGATTCTATGCTGACATCGAGTCACCGATACGATCCTCCTATCACTGGCTACCTCTTGTGGATTGAAAGAGAACATTATATGTTTGTTTATTTCCACAATACTGACCTAAGGTGCAATAACTGTATATAATATAATGTTCTGTTGCCCTCTGGGATCATCATGTGTTGTCCACTGGTCACCTATGTTACCTTATACTATCTACCTCTTTTGTAATTAATGACGAATATCAAATGCGTGTATACTACCTCATTTCTTATGTCTTTATAACTATATACTATCAAGCACTCTGATACACTCATGGGTCACGTTCGTGCTATATAAAACCTTATAAATAAATAAATAAATATTTACTCATTCTGCACGTCTCTTTACCTGGAAATGACGTGTAGTGTTGCTGGCTCTCTGCTTTGTACAGCTTGGCTACTCAATCCCCTGTCCCTCACCTTACTTATTTTTACCCTTTATGGATTCCTTGCATAGGCCTCAACAGTTTACCTTGTTTGGTTTCACCTGTGTGTCTTGCTCACTTTTGTTTGAAGCTCAAACATATGCTGCTGATCCTTGGTCTCTGATGTCTTGGTATCATGGGGAGCGATGCCGGTATCCTGATCTACCTCTGCTCTGAAGACCACTCGCTCTTTCTGCGTGGGATTTAGGTAAGTTTGCTGGCTTTGTTGGGGATGATGTCTCATTCTAACTGGCATAGCTAAATATTGCCTGTTTATGGACGTCCCTGAACTCATGAGCCATGGAGCATAAGCTCCAGCTCCAAAGAGTTTTTAAAACAAATGAAGGATGCCCCCCAGTTCAAGGATTCAGTTCCCTGGAAGACATAGGGTTCATTTTCCTTAATTTATTCCTGGGGGCTGCTGTACCTTCTGTATGCCTCTGCCCCTCCTCGGAGCACCACAAAGAAGGAAAATATGCAAATAGATCCCAAACAGGGTGTCACGGGACACTTCTTTGGCTTTCTTCTGCATCCTTGCACCAGAGAGCTGGCATTTCTTTTGGGCACCCTGGTCTCATGGAGCCACAGGGAATGCCCATACAACCCTTGCGGGCTCCCCGTGTGCAAGTGGATTTCTTGTGCCACACAGGAGCTGGCAGTGCTCTGTGTGCTCCAGTCATGACAAGAGCAAGCTTTTCCTTCTTCTCATGGCCGTGGGTAGGAGCTGTGCAGATTCCCCTGCCCCGGTGCCCACACCATCTGTTTAAATACGGATCGGGCAGAGCACCACACATGCTATTCTCCAACCTTAAAGGTCAAATCTTCACTTGAGCACAGCGTGAACCCGTTGGGACAATTTGGAAACCCTTTGCCCAGTAAAAGCCACCAAGGACAGTTTCAACAGGCCTACTTGCCTCTAAAAGTGCACACAATAACTGGAGCTGAGTCTTCTGTGTCCCTCCATTTTCTGGCTTCCAGTGCTCCTTTCTTGCTGGTGGGGGCATCTTGTGCAGCCCCTCTGCCAACCGCCATTAGAACACCCTCCTGCCTAGCTCCGTGGTCCCATTGGCTCCTGGCTGACTTGCAGAACACATGGCAGTGGACTCAGTCCTCAAAGGGCATGACAGCGCCCACACCACTGGCTTTTTAGAGGCCTATTCTTCTCCTGAGGGTCAGCGTCTGACAAATACGTTAGTCCATCTTGCAGGGCCTCATATGGCTCCTCTTTCCAGCGGGCCATGCTTCCACTGTAGTCGCCACCCAGGATCTTTTTCTCTTTTGCTCCATTGTCAGGGGTGTTCTAGATGTCAGGTATCCCTGGCTGATAATAGGATGCCACATTATCCCTCCACCCTTGTCCCAAGCCTCCTACACAGCATTCTTGGACAATACAAAATGGTGCTGGCAAGTTTTCTCCAAACAGAGTTCCTCAGAGGGCCACAGCTCCAACCCTAGCTGACATCACTGCCAGAGACCTCTTCACCAAAACTCAAAAGGTGAGTCCCTCCTGTGTTGGATCCTGACATTTGGGCTTCCTCCTCTCTTAAGTGAGCCTAGGCTGGTCTGACCTGAGCACAGTGTGCCCTTTTCCTCTCCCAGGAACTGGATCAATCACTGATAATTATTCCTTTGTGTGGGGAGGTCTTTGTTTCCCCCACTGGGGAGCAGAACAATCAACTTAGCACTTGTAGGGAGGACATAAGCCAGGCATCAGATTATGAGACATGCTAAAGAATTGTTGATGTCCCATAAAATGTTGATTTAGTGTGTTGGAAAATGCAAAATCAAACACGGCTTGCATGTTTTACCAGAGTTTTACAACTTGTTGAACGGTGTAGGCCTAAGAGGTACAAAACTGCACTTTAAGGCAGATTTAACCTTTATGTATAATACAGTCAACGCAGTACAGAGTTTCCAGTAAAGTGACAATGTAAACATGACTGCATGCCTGCCACCAGTAGCCTGGCTGAGTAGGTTTTATTTGTCCCTGTTGATAAGCCAAAACCTTAACCTTAATAGTTATAAGTCACCCGTAGGTCTTATTGCCCATAAGGCATGGTATTTAAAAATAGGAAATATAAAAGTTTAAAGTTAATCATGTCCTTACAATGATAAGGCCATAAGAGCTATTTTCACTGCAACAGAATTGGCTGTTCCATAGGAAAGGATTGGGATACAATATTACTTTTAACAAATGTTATCTCCACCTAGGAAACAGTTACAAATTCAATTTTTGAAATGGTTATTACAAGGCAGATTCACTGGTGAAGTCAGATTTGTAATAAATATTTTGGAAAGAGGACTTTTAAAAAGTTTCCTTTGCTTTGTGAAATCTGCATTTTGTTCCCCTCTTCTGCCAGCCAATAATCCACATTTCATAGGTGTAAATGAGGTGTGAACTTGTTACCAGGACAAAGTCAAAAGGTCTTGGCTGTGGGGAGGTGGTGTTGTGCCCATACCAGGATGGTCTGTGATCTGGGCCTAATGATTTGATCAACTTAAAAGAGGCCTCCCATGTCACTAGCAGATGTAACTAACACCCAGGCTGAACCCTTCTTTTGTAGCTGGCAACACAGCAAGACCAGCCACCATCGCAGTGGGCCTCTTTTTGACGTCCCAGTGTGAGATCCTGCTGGAGCACCAAGACCTGCTTTCCTGGTCTGCTAAGTTTTTTAAAATTTCTTATCACATCCGGGGTGCAGTTCAAAGGAGGGAAACAGAATAGAATTCCAATTTATTTTGTGTGTATTTTTGTATGGTTGCTGAAATCTCCGCTTTGTTCTACCAGTTTTCTGTCTGAGTTTGTTAGGGGTACAGGGACTGCCTGAAACTAGAGTTTAGTGCTGGGTGTCGGAGAACACTCCGATTACTATAGTCAGTCACACACCACACACACCTGCACCCACAAACACACACCTCTCTCTCAGAGCCCAAGTTTGATTGGGCAGAGACTTTGGCGAATGTGGAAATGCCCAAAGTAGGTACGGTTAGCCCAGGGAACCTTTTAAACCCCATTGGCTAGGGCATCCCAAGGTATCATTACCACCCACTAGCTCATGCCAGGCATAAATGTGGCATCTCCAGGCACCACTTCAGAGCATTCTGGTCTTGTGGCAGATCAGAAGAGGAGAGTCTAGAAGACCAGATTTGCTCTCTGTCAGGTGTCTGCTTTCCACGCGTGCATCTTAATATCAGGATTTCATCGAAGACGAAGTACCCTCCGAGAATTCCCGCATTCTTGTTTGCCCTTCGCTTCGAATATTATACTCAAATAGTATAATTCTTTCAAGGTACTGTACTTTTTGTTACATTATCCTAAATAGTGGCAGCTCTTCTCGCAATACTATTTTTCCCGTCAACCGTCACTGAAACGCGAGGTTGCTCTGAAGCGCACACGTCACTGGAACGCGATCTTGCTCTGGTGAAGCGCACACGTCACTGGAACGCACATCTTCAAACGCCATGTTATGAGCAGCGTTAGAGTGTGTGACGTCTTCACTTCTAGACACGTCGTTGAAACGCAACGTTATTCTGGTGGAACGCATCGCAAACCACCATTTTGACAGTTTCATTTTTTTTTCTTTTTTTTTACCCTTTCTTTATTGCAAACAAACGCGAACACGCAAATCGGTGTTCACGCGTATAACTCTTTCCGCACTTCAAAGGAGTCTCTGTGTGGACCAGTCTGGTTCTCTGTCATCGCGCACATCGACGAAGTCCCTGCACATCGACGAAATCTCTCCTTGAACCTGTCCCACTCTGTGCGCTTACACAAATCAGCTGCACCTTATCGTGTGTTTGTGCATTCTTCAAGCTCCTGCAACCTTCAACGGAACAATCACTAAACGAAGTCATGTGGTAGACGGTATCTTTTCACTTCTTCTTCTGCATTGTTTTTCAACGAAGCCATTCACCAACAGCAGCTGTCATGTACTGGGTTTCTGCTTTTTGACCTTCTTCAACGACGAACTTGTTTGTTTTTGCCTTCTCTTTTTCATTTTTGGTTCCTGAATTTTGTTTTAATTTCTGTTTTAACTTTTCTTTCTTCCACAGGTTTAGTCCAATTGTTACACAGGTTTAAGCTATTGTCATTTAAGTTACTGCAGTTACTGTGATGTCTTTACAAGCAGTCTCTCCTCCACCACCTTTCCTCGATCTTCCTGGTGATCCCCCTATTACTTGGAAAAAGTGGTTCGATGCTTTCACTACTTACTTAGGTGCCATTGGTGCCTCCAGGTATAGGGCGGAGAGAAAAAAATACCTTCTTTTGAATAGCCTTGGATTTGAAGGTCGCTCTATTTTTAAACATTTACCCCCTTTAGTTCTTTCTCCAGGTGAAGAAGATTTGGATGACTATAATCAAACTGTTAGACTCCTTGAGTTACGTTTTGACATTAAACCCAGTATTGTTGTTGTCAGACATAAATTCTACAAACGTGAGCAAAAACAAGGTGAAAAGGTTGAAGATTTTATCTCTGCACTTAGAATACTTAGTGCTGAGTGTGAATTCGAAACTTTTAGAGACCAAATGATTAGGGATCAGTACATTTGTAAATGTATAGATAAAAGTATTCAACAAAAGTTGCTTTCATTAGGCAATCCTTCACTTGAGGAGACCGTACGTGTGGCCAAAAGCATTGAGTTTTCCAAGCTTTCTGTAAAAGAACTTGATGTTAAGATCCCCACGTCTTTTAGCAAAGATGAAACTATAGTGGGTGCTGTAAAAGTCACTGAAAATAAAACTAATGCTTCTGGTCGCACTGACAACAGGTTCTTCAAACAAACTAATGTCTGTTTTAAATGTGGAAATTTTCCTCACTCTAAGTCTGGACGTCCTTGTCCTGCTAGGAATATCAATTGTAGATTGTGTGGTAAATTAGGCCATTTCGCCAAGGTCTGCCAAAGTGTAAAAAGAGGGTCTTCTTTTCCCCAGCCCAACAAACAGTGGAACAATCCCACTTCTGTTGCCTATGTTTCTGATTCCAACCTAGAAGATACCAACATTCAAGACGATTTAAGAGATATGGTTGCTGTGGTCGGTGTCGGTGCTGATGATCCTGAGCGTGAATGTGTTGATCCATATATTGATATTCGCATTGGTGATAAAACTGTTTGCTTACTTGTAGACTCAGGAGCCAGAATAACAATGCTTACTCAGGAACTCTTTGCAGAAGTGTGGGGTGATCGCAAACTTTCTCCTCCTGACAGGTCTCCTCTTAACTATGAGGGTAGAAGAATTGAACTCAAGGGTTATTTTGAAGATTCTATCGAATTCAGGGGAAGGAAAATTTTTGGCAAAGTGTATGTTTCAATCAAAGGCCTTAATATCCTAGGCTGGTTCCATCAAGGTCTGTTTAAGATGGTTCTCCGTCCTGGTACTAAAGATCCTGTCTCCATTTCTGTTGTACAAATTGATGATCAGTCCTCCCCAACTAATGATCTCTCCATCCTAAGTGATGATTTCGTCAACACTTTGGTCAAAGATTTTCCTTCCGTCTTTAGTAATAAGTTGGGGGAGGTAAAAGGTTTTACACACACTATTCGTGTTAAGGACAATACCATTCCTATAAAGCATAAGCTCAGAAACGTCCCGTTCAGTGTTAGAGATCAACTTGAGTCAGAGTTGTTCGGCCTTTGCAGCAAGGGGATAATTGAACCCATTGAGTCCTCCTTATGGCTTTCTCCCTTGGTGGTCGCTAAAAAGAAAAATGGCGATCTTCGCGTCTGTGTCGATTTGCGCAGTTTAAATAAGAACATCTGGGTGGACTCCTTTCCCCTCCCTAAAATTCCTGACATGCTTTCGCTTATTGATGGTTCCAAGTGGTTCAGCAAGTTAGACTTAGCCTCTGCGTACCACCAAGTTGTTCTTGACCCTGCCTCTAGACATTTTACTGCCTTTGTGTCCCCTGTTGGCTCTTTTCAGTACTGCCGCATGCCCTTTGGATTAGCCTCTGCGGCGGCTGTTTTCCAAAGGATCATGACCAACATTTTAAAAGGTATCATGGGAGTCGTCGTTTTCCAGGACGATGTACTTATTCATGGTAAAACCTGTGATAGCCATGATGCAATTTTGAGGGATGTGTTAAAAGCTTTGGGTAATGCAGGTGTGGTTTTGAAGAAAGAAAAATGCGTTTTTAGGGCAAGGAAAGTCGAGTATCTCGGTCATGTGTTATCTGAGAATGGTGTGGAGCCTAGACCTGGTCTTGTTAAAGCCATTGTTGATAGTCCCCCACCCAAGGACAAAACCGGTTTAAAGTCCTTCATTGGACTTTGCGAGTTTTATGCCAGGTTTATTCCCGACTATGCCTCCAAGGTTCAACCTTTGTCTAACATGCTTAAGAGGGAGGTTCCTTTTTTGTGGGATCCAAACTGCGAAAAGGTTTTTGCCTGGATTAAACAAGAGTTGGTTGGGTCTAAAGTTTTAAAACCTTTCAATCCCAATGTCATGTGCACCATTACTGTGGATGCTAGTGGGTTTGGTTTGGGGGCCGTTCTCACACAAGAAATTGGTGGTGTTGAGCAAACCCTAGGTTACGCCTCTAGAGTTCTACGTGGGGCTGAATCCAACTTTGCAGTAATTGAAAAGGAACTCCTAGCCTGTTGGTGGGCAATTAGGAAATTCAATCCTTACATCTGGGGCAAGCATTTCCGTTTGAGGACGGATCACAGTCCTCTAGTCTCTATCCTCACAGGTGACCGGATCAAGGAACACTCTCCCAGAATTGCCAGACTTTCCACCAAACTACTCCAATATGACTTTGAAGTTAGCTACATTCCAGGTTGCCGTAACGCTAGAGCTGATTATTTTTCAAGGAATCCTGTTGAGGCTGATTGTGATGGTGATGGGGAGGAAGATTATGATGAAGAGGATTGCTTTGTTGCTTTTGTTGGCATGGATGATATGCGTTCCATTAGTGAGGCAGAATGGAGGGAGCATTTGTCCAAGGATGTTCTTCTTAATGAGGTTGCTAAGCATGTTAGAGATGGGTGGCCTAGGGAGAGTAACGTCCATGTTTCTCTTCAGACCTTTGTCAAAATCTCTGATGAACTCTCCATTGAGGGTGGTCTTCTCATGCGTGGTGATAGACTAATTCCCCCCAGTGATCTTAGAATTAGAATTGTTAAAGGGGCACATGAGGGGCACCTTGGTAAAACTTTGACCAAAAGAAGAGTTAGAGAGCATTACTGGTGGCCCAAGATGGATCAGGAGATAGACACTGTGGTTGAGGAGTGTGTAGTCTGTTCTAGCGCTGAGAAATGTTTGAAAACCCGTTCTCCTCCTCTTCAACCAATTTCTTTTCCTGACAGGCCGTGGGAAAAAATAGGCATTGACTTGGTCGGCCCTTTCTATCTTCTTCCCTCCTCTTCCAGATTTGCCATTGTGGCTGTTGACTACTACTCAAAATGGCCAGAGGTCCGTTTTGTTAGTGAAGCTAATTCCAGGAACGTGATTGACTTTCTCAAAGATTTGTTTTTACGGGAGGGATTTCCTTCTGCTATTGTTAGTGACAACGGGACTCAATTCATTAGTCAGGAATTTAATTCGTTTGTCAGTCAAAGTGGGTTTGTTCATTTGAGGAGTGCCCTCTATCACCCCCAGACTAACGGCCTTGTTGAGCGTATGAACAGGGTTCTCAACAATTGCATCCAGTGGGCCATTGCTCAGCACTGTCATGTTCCCAACGCTGTTAGATCCATGTTGTGGTTCTATCGCACCACCCCTCACTCCTCCACCAAAGTATCCCCCTTTGAGTTGTTGCGTGGGAGGAAACCGTGTTCAAAGGTTTGTCCTGGATGGATGTCACGTTGGGTTAAACTCAATTCTCTTGACAATGTAGATGATGTTGCCAGGTCCAATGTAATGTATGCTCAGTCTAGGCAGAAAAATGATTTTGACTCCAGGAAGAAAGTTTCCTTTCAATCCTTCAAGGTGGGTGAGAGAATTCGGGTAAAGTTACCTACTCACTCAACTAAAGGTAGTCCCAAGTTTTCCGAACCTTTCGTTATTGACAAAGTTTGTGGCAATTCTGTTAGAGTCAACATGAAGAATTGGTGGAATGCTGCTAGAATTGTCAAAGTTAATGAACCAATTGTTAATCGCACTACTTCTGTTTTGCCTTCAACTTCTTCTGTTTTGCCTTCAACTTCTGCTCTGCCTTCTACTTCTGCTTTGCCCTCTACATCTGACGCTTCTTTTCAACCATGTGATTCTTTTGTCAATCTTCCTTCTTCTCATGACACTTCTACTTTACCTTTTTCTTCCGTTGTTCCTTTCCAACCTCGTAGGAGTGTTCGTACTCGTTCTGTCCCCGCCAGGTTTCGTTGATGCTTTTCTTTCCTCTTTTCCAACCTTCCCTTTGCTCCTTCTTTCTTTTCCGTTTTGAAGAGGAGAGGATAATGTAGTGTTTTGCCTGTGCTTTTGCCCTTGTTCTCTCTCTAGTCTTTCTGGAATCTTTCTTCCCTCTGTTCTTTCCTCTGTCCCCTATGTTCTATTTGGAATGTGTTTTGAATTACTGTACTTACAGTTTGGACCTGCATGGCTGTGAGCTGCTGCGCAGCACCTGTTACAATAAATCCTCTCTTCAACATCGTTGTCTCCGATCTACTTACTACACTCTCACTCTTGAACACAGAGAAAAGAAGTAGACACAAAGGGTCATGAGATTGACTTCCTGTTAAGGATATAGGTATACAAAATGCTACAAAAGCTTTTTCTTGGAACTTGTCGGCTCAACAATGGCACCTGGACTGGACCCTCCTTGTGGCCTTTGCCTGCAACCCCATGAGTCTCTATGTGCCATCTCTACCCCCAAGTTCCTGGGGGATTAAGAAATGTACTGCTGTGGTGGATTGGAACTTTAAAGACTAAAGCCCGAAGGTAAAATCTTTGACCCAGACAAATCTGGTTCGTGTATCCGACCCGTGCTCCATTGTGATCAGCGTCAAAGTGCATCTAGATCCTGTTCTACCACGACCTTTGACTCTCATTGGCACTTCATTGCCACTTGAAACTTCAAAGATTCATATGTCTGCGTCACCTTATTGGATTTTTGTCATTTTGGTGTCACTTTCTTTATTATTTTTTTTTTTTTACCATCTTTATTGGAACACTGACCTATCTATAATGGCCACTAACATACGGCCTACCCCTGGTCATCACCTATCCTTGCAGAGTCCTTTTTGCGGCAGGCTACTTGTGTGTAATTACTGGGCTGTGCATGATGGTAATCTCACAGATGTAGTGTGCTCAAAATGTATATGACACTGGAACAGACCAATAGATAAAGATGACTGAAAGCTCGCAATTGTATATATGTGGGCAGTGTAAATGCAAATGCGGAGATATGCTTTTGCCTGAAAACATGAGGCCAGCAAAAACACCTAAAGCCGGCTCTAGGCCAGACTTTAAAAAAAATGGCCGTGAGAAGGGAATACACAGCAGCCGCCAAGGCAAGGGGCCAGAGATCCAGAGGTGCTAGCAACAGGGTGGCCCATATCCAGCATACACTGGAGACAGACGACAGCTGTACATCCTGTTGAGGTGCGCAGGGGGTTGTATCCAGTAAGGTGTGTCCCATGACAGCCACAGCAGCAACAGATGAAAAGAGGGGCTAATGAGGGAGGGTGAGATGGGAGAAACGGGGTCAGCCAAATTCCAAGACGTGTAAATGAACTTTAGTTTCGAAACAATCGAAGGAAGATGGAAAAACGTAAATAAAAAAAATGCAGACATTGAAAGCCTTAATTAACGAATCAATTTCTGTAAACTGAATTTATTGGCACATTAGTAAATGACAAAAAGATGCGCAATGGACCCATAAATGCAACACTGAGTAGTGGATGCAGAGACACAGTGAGTCACCCAGCGACCAGCACCGACACATGACGATTACATCACCTTTTCATAAGGTACCTGCTGTACTTTAAATGAATGAGAAGCATGTGGTAGATTAGACATGGAATCAGGAAATGAAATACAAAGGCTTCTCAAATAACTCCGACCGTGTGAGTCAAGCAACCATGATTTTCAAATGTTTGCAGGTTTACACACTTTCTGACATGTGCTGTCTGTGGTTCCTTAGACCTCACTTAGCTCTGTAACAAAGTGAGTGCTGTTTCAAGTGCAGCTCCGATTTATTATTTAAAGTTGTCTACAACCACGTGCATTAATCTATTTATACAAACGCATCTAGAAACAAGACCATCGTTTGTATAGCTCTATTTAAAAATTAAAAAGCTGAAACAGCTATACAATTTCATGTGGAGGAATACGTAAAGGGGACTGGGCGAGAATTCCGACTACCGTTTTCTTTCATCACGCCAGGCTGTCCGTAAAAACGGGGCAGTCGCAAACTGAATAAGCATATTCAGTGTGTGGTGCAGATATAATTCAGCCTCCATAACGCTTCTAGTATATGTATTCCTAAATATGTGAACTACCCGCTTTAAAAAATTTTTTTTTACAGACGACGGAATAATGGTAATATAGAAACTAAGAGATAACCATCAGAATCGTGAGCATTTCACACGTATAAGTAGATTTAACTGGGCCTCTAGCGGTTCTAGTTGTCATTCGAAGCACTCCCACTCTAAACCTTTGAACCATTCTCCTCATACCTAATGGCACCATTTCATCAAGATGCTGTTTGAGTGGCTACTGATACTTACCTTGGCAGAAGCATCTCCCAAGACATGTACAATCCATCTGGTGGCACAGATCAATTCTGCAATTTTTCCAATATTGACTGCTAGATTCAGCGGGTAAAACCATGACTTTACCAGTCATTCTAAGCATTGTAGCAAAGTGTTACAAAGCACAGAGCTCCACTGTATCGTGTTAACATTCGGATATCCAAAGGGCAATGTTCGATGGTGCTTTTGTAACCGCTGGCTTCCTGTACCTTCCAGCTGGGCATCATGAGCGTACATCTGGCTATCCACATTATGAGCACAGCCAAAGACTGCCGGTAGATATTTAAGAAGGTTGTCGAGAGAGCTGGTCCCAGGGGAACTCTGCAGTGGAGCACAGAGGAGAAATACCCCCTCATACAGCTTTTTGTCACACAGAAATGCCAGCGTAGACTCTTTATCATTGCCTTTAAGCACAGCTATGTGCTCTAGGCATAGCAACAATAATGTGCTCTCAAATCTATCAAAAGCATTCAACAACTCATTCAACCACAATAGGGTTTCCTTGATGTACGTGGGAGCAATATCATGACCAGGATGAAGTGTGATTGTGAGCTGCGATACAAGCATAATTTTCAACGGGCTTCGCAAATCTTTCACACACAGCAGCTTCCATTGCTTCATTGATCATTGGTACACATGGATTCATGGGTTGATGGGACTTCACTCAGGAGTTTCACCGAGTACTTCATTGTAGAACAAGGATCAACTTTCAAAGATTTATAATCCAAGCGGATCAAATCATGGGTGACTTGCTGTTCTGTGGCCTTTCCTAATTTATTCAATGTGAAGAATACTGAAGCGAGTCTTGTGGCTCACCGTCCAGCAGCTTCTGAGACGTCTCAGTGGAAAGCCCAATTTTGGCACAAACATATGGCATAAGATTCTCCACAATCAGTGAAAGAGAGAAACCAGTGCTCGTTTGAAAGAAAGTGCAGGAAGCATAACAACAGATCAAGATTTGTTTTCCTCTAGCTGCCGTAGTTCAAAGGTCTTTTTTGACCAGAACAATTTTTTAAGTCTGTCTGTGCTCCCTTGAAATCAAGCTTACCCCAAATTGATAGATTTCCTCCACTTCTTCTCAAATTGTTTAGAGCCTCTCTTGACCTCACTAAATTGTTCCATAAATAAAATATTGGTCATACTAGAACTCTTTCCTACAGGCAGTAAATTCTTCATGGCTCCCCTCAAAATGCTTCAGATCGCATACTCCCTAACATTGAAGGGCCAAGTCTAGAAGGATCATATACTTTTGTCCAAAGCGTACTAACTTCACTGTCCTTTTCTTGGGAAATGGTCTTTACAACATGAACAGAGGCACCTGCGCCATTTCAATGCAAGCAAAACCACGCGTATGCCTTAATCAACACCAACACAAACAACAGCAAATAACTCTGTGCCATTGTCAAGGAGTGTGCCAGGCCCAACAGACAGACCACAGACATCCCACCCTCCCAACACCTCTGCAACAACCTCAGCACCTTCTTCCACCACAAGATCAGGCAAATATACAACATTTTCAACACCGAAGACCCATGACCCATTCACCATGCACTACACCACCACACCCAACCACGCTGCACCCCAACAGGGTCCTGCTCAACTGGACTCCGCTTACCAAACACGACACACTCAAGACCATGAAGAGCATTCACTCCAGAGCCTCCTTGGACTCTTACCCATACCACATTTTGCACAGAGCTGCCACCCCCATTTCCCCCAAGCTTCTTCGCACCATCAATTGCTCCATCAAGATCTCCATCTTTCCCGACAACTGGAAGCACGTCAAGATCAGCACCCTTGTGAAAAAGTCATCTGCCGACCAGACAGACCTCAAGTATTTCAGACCCATCTCCCTGCTCCCCTTCCTAGCCAATGTCATAGAGAAGGCCATCAATGCCCAACTTTCCAAGTTCATCAAAGTGAACCATGTCCTGGACATCTTCCTATACGACTTCCAAAGCAACCACAGCACCGAGATTGCACTCCTCATCCCCACCGACGACATCCGCTCCCTCCTTGACTGGGGCAGAACCGCAGCCCTCATCCTGCTGGACCTCATGGCCGCTTTCGATACCGTCTCCCACTGCACCCTTAGCATGAGACTCCATGACGCTGGCATCCGCGACAAGGCCCTGGACTGGATCCTCTCTTTTCTCACCGGGCAAACACAGCGAGTCAGACTATCTCTATTCCTCTCAGAACCCACAGAGATCAGTTACGGGAGTCCCAGGGCTCCTCCCTGATCCCCACCCTCTTTACCATCTACATGGACCCCCTCGCTGCCATCGTCGGGAAACATGGACTCAACATTGTCTCCTGCACCATCGACATCCAGCTGATCCTCTCCCTCACCAACAAACCCACAGCCACCAGAATACATTTCCACAGAGGGATGAAGGCCTTTTCAACCTGGATGAAAGATAGTAGCCTCAAACTCAACTTGGTCAAGACTGAGGTATTCATCTTGGGACCCACCCCCTCAGCTTGGGACAACTCCTGGTGGCCTGCCGCATTGGCAACCCCATCACCTCACGGACCACGCACTTAACCTCAGCATCATACTAGACTCCTCGCTCACAATGAACCGCCAGATCATCGCCGTATCCTCTTCATGCTTCCACATGCTCCACCTGCTTTGAAAGACATTCAGAAGGATCCCCAACAAATCCAGAAAGATGGTCACCCTCACACTCATCACAGCTGATTCGACTACGAAAACACACTCTACGCCGGCGCCACCAAGAAACTCCTCAGGAAACTACAGCACATTCAAAATGCCACAGCCAGACTGGTCCTTAACATCACATCCAGCCACATCACTGAACATCTTTGAGAACTAAACTGACTACCAGTCAACAGAAGAATCACCTTCATGCTCCTCACACTAGCCTACAAAGCACTCCACAACGCAGGACCTGCATATCTGAACCACTGCTTCTCATTCCACGTACCAGCCAGGCACCTTCGCTCCACCCAACTGGTCCTGGCCACAGTCCCTTGGATCCACAAGACTGGAGCTGGAGGAAGATCCTTCTCCTACCTCGCCGCCAAGACCTGGAACCAACCTCTCCACCTCAGGCAAGCCCCGTTGCAGGACCAATTCAGGAAGGATGTCAAGACCCGACTCTTTGACTGAACCCCTGCACCCAGACGGATCAGCAGTCCCCCCCCCTCAGCACCTTGAGATCCTTACAGGTGAGTAGTAGAGCTTAATAAACCCTGATTGATTGATTGATTGATTGATTGATTGTTTGAACCGCGCATATACATAGTTAAGGCAGCCAGAGGGCTAGATGTGCGGAACAGGAAGGATAGGGAGAGAAAGTTCCAGGATGCAGACTAGTAAGTGGGGCTCATTTTCTTTTTTGGGGGGGGATAGTGTTTAGCGCTGGGGCCAGTTTTAAGGATCAGGGGGTGACAGGGCCGTTTTTAAGGCTGGGGCTTGGTTTTAGGGCTCAGGGCGGTGGGTTGGGGTAGTTTTAAGGGCTGGGTCAGGTTTTAGGGCTCAGGGGAGCTGTGGTTGGGGATAGCTTTTTGAGCAGGGGCCAGGTTTTAGGGCTCAGGTTGGGGAGTCAGGTAGTTTTAAAGGCTGGGGTGGGATGGATTGCAGGGCTGGGATATCAGGTGTTCGGGAGCAGGGCAGGTGGGCTGTTTGTGCACTTCACCATACACATCCCTTTAGCAATCATGCCTTTACATCGAAATTCGTTGTAAAAGCATGCGTGGTAAAGGCATGCCTTGTAAAGACGTGGTCGTGATTCAGACCGCGTGGTTTAGCCATGAGTGGTTGTACTATACAATCCCTTTTCTTTGGCTGGGGTCTGGGAGTGATAGAGTTTGACTGATAAAAGTATGGCGTTGCAAGGTAACTAAAAGACAAAGTAGCTCATTTTAAGTTCGGTGGTAAAAAAAAATCCTCGAATTTCTGAAACACTAAATATGAAGTAGAATTCACCAGCTGATTTTCCTCCACAACACTAAACCAATATTCTGCAAACATAACCAATAAAGGAGAAAATTAGGTCAGTGGGTTGTACTCCGCTCTTGAAACTGAAGGATTTTTATTTGCTACCAAACTCTACATCAGACCTGAAGTCATCTTTTTCAATCCTTTGCTAACCTTTCCTAATATTTCCTCTTTCATATTTTACTCATTTTCCTAAAAAATACACTTTGCACTTCTTTCAGTATGTGCCTCCTAATCACTGTCTTTCTACAATATGCCCCCCCCCCCCCTTTTTTAAAAGGATGCTGCCTGGGCATGGGGAATCAACTCTTTCTCTTCTTCTTTTCCCCCTTCCTCCTGCTGCATGCTGACTACCTCCATAGAAAGTATTCTATTTGCATTCTGCCATAGATATGTTTGGAGGTGAGGTCTCTGAAGGAGTTCTCAATTAAAAGTGTTCTTCGCTCTCACTCCTATCCAGGTAACTATCCACTACCGAAGTAGTATTTTGTTGCAATTCTAAGCTAGAAAAATTATTTTAACCCCTTGCTGCGGCCGGAATTCCGCTCCTGTGCTGGACATTCCGATCGCGGGCGTGGTCATGATGGCTCCCGGCCGTCATCAGCACAGGAGCACTGTGACGCATGACGGACGGGAGCCGTCATCAGCATGTAAGGAGTTAAAATAATGCCTTGGAAAATAAAGGCTAGGATTTTTCAGATATCTTTTTTTAACAATTCTTTAACTTATCAAATTTATTTTAAGTCATCTTTTACAGAAATGATTTAGCTTATCTAGTACCCTCTGAAACAATGTCTCTCCTACACAACTGAATCAGAACTCGTTCACCGCTACCATTTGTCTGGCTTTTGTGATGAGCTGCACAAATAATTTATGCATTTTCCTATGAAAGAATTGTGGACTAGCTTGGGCTTCATAACAGAAACTGAGATGTTTTCTACTCTCATTTTTATCTCTATCCATTAGTACATCAGTTCTGAATGGAGAGTAAGAACAGCAGTCCAAGACCCCCCAATTAGGGTCCCTGAACCATGACCCCGTAATAGCGATGGGTTGTAAATAATTATCTAATTTGAGGCCAGTTACTCAGTTGAACTTTATTAAATGCTAACTACCTTTCTGCCCAGCCCCGGGGGCGGATCCTCCGTTGGAGCGGAGAAGCGTCGCCCCACTTAAATTTCCCCTAAAGCCTCAGAGATGAAAAATAAAATGGCAATTTATTACCATTTTATTCTTCCTTCCTCCGTCCCGAACAGAGCATCAGGATGGGGGCGGGCCACTACTGAGTGACAGAAGCAGGGAGGAGTGTTGGCTGGTTATGCATTGTTTAAAGTGCGCATGTCTTTTTGGCCGGCAGTCTTGAGACGGCCAGCCACACATGCGTACTTTAAACTGGTCTAACCCAGCTGTGTTAAAGCAAGTGCCGGCCTCCAGAGCGCTGTGGGATCACTGACATAATATCGTCGACCACAATATCGAGTTGCAAAAATATCTGCGACATAATATCGACTACCATTATATCAACATCCAATACTTATTTAAGAACCTACAAAAATATCGACTACTAATTATCGAATATAATAATTATCGTCAACACTAATATCAAAAGACAAAACATAGAATAAACAAATATTGTGTTTCAATAATTAAACAGTACACAACAAAAATATTGAAACAAAATATATAGATAACACTAATATCGAAATTAAAGGAATATTGACACAATAAAAAATACCTAACATGTTTTAAATACAATAGAACTATATATTTTAAATACATTATACACTCCACAATAGATATAACACTAAGAATAAACATTTTTTAAAACACATACAATAAAAATATTTTTTTTTAACATATATCATCCAAACATTGCAGTGAATGTATAAAGAAATAGGATACTTTTAACATATATGTGCAAAATATTATTACATACATTTTAATAGAACAAAAACAAACCTGGATTACTGCAAAACTATTAAACAAATAGCATTTCCACTACACCAAACCTAGCAATTAAATTTAAAAAAATTCAAACCAACCAATGAAAAGCTCCCAATCTTAAATCATCCAATCAAATGAAGTAACTAATCTAATAACACTATAAAAGGATTATTTTGCTACTGCTATTTCCTGCTTCTAACTCTAAAGAAAGAAGAAGGTGACACTCTGACGAACTGTTTCCTGAGAAAACTACTTTTCCAGAAAAGACTCCTACAGAAATAATTAAAGTAAGTGTAACTAATTTTTAAATAAAACAAAAGTAGTAGGCTAAAACTGTAACAATTTCTCTAAACAGTTTAAATAACATTTATTTTTTACCTTTTACATTTCTTCTACAGACATCTCCAAAACACAGCAATAAAAGTTGAACAGATTATTTACTACAAAATCCCTATTGTAAGTATTTTTAAATGTTCTCTAACACACCAACTGTATTTATAGAACCTAAATTTCTAATACACATTTTATCTTTATTCTACCATCTTAACAGAAATTTTGAAGACATCCAAAAAATTACTCCATTAAAGCTAAAGGCTAGACAAATTAAAAATGTAAGTATATTTTGTGATTTATTTAAAAACCCTAAAATGCTAACTACAAAACTGCTCCCCCCTAGAAACAGCTCAAAATGTAATTAAAGAAAAGATTATAAAGTTATTTTAATTTTCTACCAACAGAAAGATAACAAGGAAATACCAGAAAAAGCTTGAAAACACCCTCTCAACATTTTGAATTACATGAAAGAACAAATGTAAGTATACTCATAGAAATATGAATGCATATAAAACATGTATAGCAGTATTTAAACTTAAAATATATTTCTTTCTAACTTTCCTAGCACTGAAAATAGAAACATGACTGAAGGTGCAGAGTTTGTTATGTCGCAGAAAAACAAGTTTTTACTATGTTACATGGGGTATGTTTGTACCCAAGAAAAACAGTCAGGACGCAAAGTATTTTGGAAATGTAGTAAATACTACTCTAATAAATGTTATGGTAGGGCTACAACAGAAGAAGCTAATGTACTATCTACCAAGGAACACAATCACCCCCCTAATATAACTGAAATTGAGGTCAGGGATGCCATTGAAAGCATAAAAGAAGCAAGTATAGGGACTGACAAACCAACAACCCAAATATTAAAAGAGGAACTCTTAAAAGTTTCTCAGCATGCTTCTGGCTAACTCCCATCAATTGACTCCCTAAAACGCACAATTGCAATACAAAAAAGAGTCACAACAACAACTCAACCTAACCCTAAAACGTTAGAAGAAGTTGTTATTCCCCTTGAACTGAGTATAACACATAATAAGAAACCATTCTTACTATTTGACAACAAATGCCCTACCAACCGAATTATAATGTTTGGTACTGCTAACAATCTAAGAAAATTACTAAAGTGCCAACATTGGATGATGGATGGGACTTTTAAAACATGTCCTAAACCATTTTACCAACTCTACAGCATACATGGATTATACCATAATTCTAACATCCCATTTATTTACTGATTGTTGCCCAACAAACAACAACATACTTACACAGAAGTCCTAAACACAATAAAACAGGAAACAAATAATTATTTTCCACAGAAAATATTTATTGATTTCGAACTAGCTATGATCAATAGTATATTAAAAACGTTTCCTCACACAGCAATACAAGGTTGCTATTATCATTTTGATCAAAGCATTTGGAGACATCTCCAAAAATCCACATTAAGCATACTATATGCTACAGATAGCACCTTTGCATACCAAATCAAAAAATGAATTGCCCTATCATATGTGTCTTTTACAGACGTAGCAGAACATTATAACCTCCTAATAGATAGCCCATATTACAAAAAATATGAGGAAAAATTAGCACCACTCCTAGACTACTTCTAAGGTACATGGGTGGGAAGGCTACATAGATCAGGACACAGACGCCAACCTACATTTCACATAGCTTGGTGGAATGTATATTTAAGGTCACGGAATCAAGAAGCTAAAACCAACAACAGTGTAGAAGGATGGCACAATGCATTTCAAGCTACCACTAACAGAGGAAAACCCACTGTCCAAAAACTAATAGAAGCTTTACAAAAAGAACAGAGCTACCAAGAGTTACGTATACAACAATCAGTAACCCAAATAAGACCAAAACTAACTAAACAAACAAAACAAATGTTTCGACTACTCCAAAGCCAAGTCACCCTATATCCTTCTACAAGAGGCCTAGACTATCTTTCCTTAATAGCCAATACTGTGAATTATCTACACAAAAATAACAATACTCTCATTTATTTAATAAAATTGTGATAAGTAGCATATACATTTTATATCATAATAAATATTACCTAATTGTCAAACATATTTATATACCAAATAAACAATTGTAGACAATTAAGCAATATTTGATATGATATAAAATATAACAATAATAATAACAATCACATTTCCCACCCAAATAACATAAATTTACGAAACTTACAATTCATGTTGCTGAAGAATACGTAATCCAACCACTTGTAATCTGTGTACTCCACTGCTAATCCATTACAAATCCAATTTGGGAAACCCTCAAAAACCCAAAAACAAGTAAAAATAGAAAAAACGCTCCAGGAAATCCCGATAAAAGAAAGTATGTTAACTTTATTAATTAAAGTAACATACACACACTTTTCTTTAAAAAAAATGCATGGTCTTCTCCCAATCCAAATCGATACCCTTAAAAACCCAAAAAATAGTCAACAAGAGTAAAAATCGCTCCATGAAACCATGAGAAAAGGAGAGAGAGTATAAAAACAATACTTTAATAAAGTAATACAATCTCTTCTTCAAAAAAAACCCGTCACGAAATGGCGAAATCCCGGAACCTGTAAAAAATATTGAAAACAAAACCACCCACACAAAGCCCCCAAACATTTACAAATATACCTAAACATTAGTATAAAACATTAAAATACACATATATTAACATCACACTCAAAAAATAGACTAGGCCTCAAAAACTCACAACTCCTCCGTAAAATCCAAGTAACACCTAAAACATACCAAAGCCACAACTAAACACACACAGTAATACTACACACCTCCGAAATACACTCAAACACTACTACTCTATAAAATATAATAGTTAAAATTCATCTTACCTTTCGCAACGCGACGCAGCATCCAACCGCGAGCTTCTCAGGTCCTGAATGTAGCAAAATAACCTTACGCGGTCAAAGAAGTAGTCCCATTTAAACAATAATAGAAACTTAAACATATTAAATACAATGTTCTAAGTAAAAATAAAATATACTACTAGACTTAAAATGTTATACATTTATTTCTAACACTTATAAAATTATTCTTGTATTAAATCTCCTTAGCAAATTAATCATAAATAATAACATATTATTAATTATTATTAATACTTAATTTAATATATTAACATTGTAAAAAATACATATAACAAAAAAAACTTGAGTTTATATATTATTTATATTTATGTTTTATTTTTAAAATTACTATACAAAGATTTAACATTTGTAAATTAATAATAATAATAAATAATAAATATTATGTATTCTTATTATTAATGATATTTATGTATATATATTGTAAATAAATACAAATCCTAATTTACACTTAAGTGATTATTTCCAAAATATTTTTTGTTATTTGTTAAAATATTTATTAATTAATTACCATGTGTAAATTAATAATAATAACTAATCTAATTTATTAATTATTATTAATAATATTAGTATATATGTATGTAAATAATTTAAAAATACATATCAAACATTGTATGCAACTGTATAAATGATTTACTATTTTATATTGTATTAAGAAAAAGTTTTTATTTAAAAGCTTAGTATATACTTAATAATAATTAATTATAAATATTAATTATCATTAAGAACATTGTATTTAATATGTATAAATAATATACAAAATATATTCAGCATGTAAATGTACCAAATATATACTTACCTGTTTATTATTTTCTGTTCATGTAAATATTCTAAATATTTAATTAATAAAATGAATATATTATATATTAACATTATTAATTAAACATTTAATGGATATTTAAAACAAATGTTTATGAAAAAAATTAAAATGTTTAAAAATGTTGACAAACTGTATAAAAATTCTGAAACAACACTGTATATATTTTTTGAAAAATACTGTTAGAAAGATATTTTTTTTAAATGTAAAACATTTATGATTATGAATAAATGTAATGTAATACATTCAATTTACCTAACTGTTTATAAAAAAAGCTTACATAATTTGTATACTGTCTGTACATATTATAAACAAAATCTGTCCATAAAAAATTTCAAAAACTGCATGTCTACTTATTTTAATGATAAAAATAAAATGTTATATTTAAATTATTATTATTATAATAATATTTATATATTGACATTTACCTATTTCCATTGAAAATATTTATTGTCCGATTATAATACTACCTCATATATTATTTAAGGTGCTATACACTGACCCAATAAAATTTACTATTCAAACTCCAGTCAGGTGAAAAACAGAGAAGGTGGTGGACACTGACCATATACAATTTACTATTCCAACTCCAGTCAGGTGAAACTCAGGGAAGGTGCTGGACAGTGACCCAATATAATTTAAGATTCCAACTCCAGTCAGGTGGAAAACAGGAAACATGCTGGAAACTAACCACATACAATTTACTATTCCAACTCCTGTCAGGTGAAACTCAGGGAAGGTGCTGGACAGTGATGCAATATAATTTACTATTCCAACTCCAGTCAGGTGAAAAACAGGGAAGGTGCTGGACACTAACCATATACAATTTAATATTCCAACTCCAGTCAGATGAAACTCAGGGAAGGTGCTAGACACTGACCAGATACAATTTACTATTCCAACTCCAATCAGGTTAAAAACAGGGAAGTTGCTGGACACTGACCATATATAATTTACTATTCCAACTCCAGTAAGTTGAAAAACAGGGAATGTGGTGGACACTGACCATATACAATTTACTATTCCAACTCCAGTCAGGTGAAACTCAGGGAAGGTGCTGGACAGTGACCCAATATAATTTACTATTCCAACTCCAGTCAGGTGAAAAACAGGGAAGGTGCTGGACACTAACCATATACAATTTACTATTCAAACTCCAGTCAAGTGAAAAACAGGGAAGGTGCTGGACACTGACCATATATAATTTACTATTCCAACTCCAGTCAGGTGAAAAACAGAGAAGGTGCTGGACACTGACCATATACAATTTACTATTCCAACTCCAGTCAGATGAAAAACAGGGAAGGTGGTGGACACTGACCATATACAATTTACTATTGCAACTCCAGTCAGGTGAAACTCAGGGAAGGTGCTGGACAGTGATCCAATATAATTTACTATTCCAACTCCAGTCAGGTGAAAAACAGAGAAGGTGCTGGACACTGACCATATTCAATTTAATATTCCAACTCCAGTCAAGTCAAAAACAGGGAAGGTGCTGGACAATGACCATATATAATTTACTATTCCAAATCCAGTCAGATGAAAAACAGGGAAAGTGCTGGACACTGACCATATACAATTTACTATTCCAACTCCAGTCAGATGAAAAACAGGGAAGGTGTTAAACACTGACCATATACAATTTACTGTTCCAACTCCAGTCAGGTGAAACTCAGGGAAGGTGCTGGACAGTGACCCAATATAATTTACTATTCCAACTCCAGTCAGTTGAAAACAGGGAAGGTACTGGACACTGACCATATACAATTTACTATTCCAACTCCAGTCAGGTGAAACTCAGGGAAGGTGCTGGACAGTGACCCAATATAATTTACTATTCCAACTCCAGTCAGGTGAGAAACAGGGAAGGTGCTGGACACTGACCATATACAATTTACTATTCCAACTCCAGTCAGGTGAAACTCGGGGAAGGTGCTGGACACTAACCATATACAATTTACTATTCCAACTCCAGTCAGATGAAACTCTGGGAAGGTGCTAGACACTGACCAGAAACAATGTACTATTCCAACTCCAATCAGGTTAAAAACAGGGAAGTTGCTGGACACTGACCATATATAATTTACTATTCCAACTCCAGTCAGGTGAAACTCAGGGAAGGTGCTGGACAGTGACCCAATATAATTTACTATTCCAACTCCAGTCAGGTGAAAAACAGGAAAGGTGCTGGACACTAACCATATACAATTTACTATTCAAACTCCAGTCAAGTGAAAAACAGGGAAGGTGCTGGACACTGACCATATATAATTTACTATTCCAACTCCAGTCAGTTGAAAAACAGGGAAGGTACTGGACACTGACCATATACAATTTACTATTCCAACTCCAGTCAGGTGAAACTCAGGGAAGGTGCTGGACAGTGACCCAATATAATTTACTATTCCAACTCCAGTCATGTGAGAAACAGGGAAGGTGCTGGACACTGACCATATACAATTTACTATTCCAACTCCAGTCAGGTGAAACTCATGGAAGGTGCTGGACAGTGACCCAATATAATTTACTATTCCAACTCCAGTCAGGTGAAACACAGGGAAGGTGCTGGACACTGACCATATACAATTTACTATTACAACTCCAGTCAGTTGAAACTCAGGGAAGGTGCTGGACAGTGACCCAATATAATTTACTATTCCAACTCCAGTCAGATAAATGTCATGGAAGGTACTGTACACTAACACTATTTAATGTAATATTCACACTCAAATAATGTAAAATTCTAGTAATGTGATGAACACAAACCCATTATAAATTACTATTCCCACTCCAATCAGATTAAATTCTGAGAAGGTGCAGGATAGTAATCATATGAACTGTACTAATCCTAATACCAGTAATTTACATTAAAAATTAAGTTTTTACGTGTCACTCTATATCTCATAACACATATGAAAGAAACGTCACATTGATATATTGTATAATTGTATTATAAAATTGTATTTAATTTTTTAACATTCATAATTATTTTTCTATATTACTATTATTTTTCAAAATAATTTGGCATTTTTAATTAAATATTGAAAATTTGTAAATATTGTTAAAATAAATTCTAAATGTTTTATGAAAAAATTGCATAATGTTGTTCAATATTTCATTAAAAATTGTGAAATTATTTTGCACAATTTTAATTTTTTTAAAAATATTGCAAATGTAATTTCTCCAATTTGTTTTGATTTTACTATAAAAAACATATTTTAAAGCTCAATAATCACCATTGCACACAATTAACTCCATATATAAATTATGTACACATTTTTTTGCAAATAATAAATTTAAATTTAAATTTTTGCATATAATTATAATTATTTAATTTTAACATAATATTGAATAAAATTTCTACAGATTTTTACATATTCCCCACCCTTATCCCCTATTGAACCAACATCTTGCTCCTAAAATGATTTTAAAAGTATTTTAAAATTCACATTTTTTTTTAAATCTTTTTTTAACACACTCCCCACCCTTATCCCCTAATAACCCAACATCCCGCTCCTAAAATTTTAAATACTTTAAAAAATATTTTAATTTAAAAAATGTTATTAAATTCTTAAATTGTCCAATATATTTTTTTTTTTATGTAAAAATTATTATTTTAAAACACTCCCCACCCTTATCCCCTATCAATCCAACATACTGTCAATAAAAAAAACATAAAATACACAACTAAAATAATGATAACTTTTAAAGTATTAGAAAAAAATTACAAATTCTACAATATTAACACTTTTTTTATATTATTAACATTATATACAATTTTTGATATTTTTTACTATCTATATTTTTTTCGATATTATTTACATTCTATATATATTATTTCGATATTTTAAACTACACTAACAATTCGATATTAACACTACTCGATATTTTTGATTCGATATTTTTTACTTCGATATTAAGTTAGTGAAAACTATAATGATATTTTTAAAATCGATATTATTTCTTTCGATATTTCTCTACAAACAATATTTTTACCTCGATATTTTGTCCATTCGATATTTTGAAGTCGATATTATGCCCAGTTACCGCTCTGTGGAGTGCCGATTGAGGTGGCTCCCTCCAACCAGGGCACTGCTCTCATGTTGTGAGAGCAGCACCCTGATTGGAGGGATTCGCAGTATCCAGTTTTTTTGGCCGTCGGCAAAGAAGAGCTCCAGAGCTGTGGACGTAATTGGTAAGTCTTCCTTTTAATTTAAATTTGCACGCGTGCGCTGGTGGTCCTGAGCCAATGGGGGTATATGTCAAGAACATTATCCTCTGCATCTTCCAGTTTCCCATGTGCTCGCACATTGTTTGGTTTGACTCGCTTGATTGGAAGTCTAGTGAACACCTTGGATATCCGTCTCACTTTTTGAGATAAGATATAAAAGGGCCATACAATAAATGATGCCACAATACATCGCAACAAATGAGAAATCATTAAACAAATCAACATTTAGAAAGGATACTGCTGATGATTGTTGGCAATGCAGGATTGGTTAAAGGGAACGACTTGTCATCTCTACATTGGATTACTTCTTTACATTAATTTCAGCTGGGAGGATGGAGTAAAATGATCCTTCTTTGGACAACCCGGCTTACTTATGTCGCCCACGCCCTGCAAATAAGAGAGGGGTCAAAAAGAATCTGCTACGTCTGCCAGAAGAAAGTTGAAGTGGGGAAACGCAGGATTTGCCACTTCGCATGCACACTTCTTTGTTGAAGCAGTACAACACACAAGTGTGCTAGAATTGCACTTATAGCTGCACTATTTAACTATCCCAGACTGCAGTAAGTAGGGTGAGCAACTCACTCCAGTTCATTAATTCTGCACTCTTCACCCACGAATCATTGATTTCAAGTGTGCTAGTCTAATTAGTTCAATGGAAGAAAAACAAGACTACAACCCCCAGAAGGCATTAGAACACTATGCATAAGTCCAGAACTGGAGCAGTGTCCGGTATAATCAGGAGTGAAGTATTCACCCTACAAGGAAGTGAAAGGAGTAAATAGCCTTACATTTTGTAAGAGCATGCTGCAGTCAATAAGGATACATTTGCAAATTATCTAGGGCCTGTCTGCCAGAACACCCTACTTGTGCCTTGAAGGAGCTCGTGTAGTTGAGGGGATGCAAGAAGAAAAGCGATTGTGATGTTTCAGTCACAGCACGGCTTCCAATATTCCGATTTTGTTCTGATCCAACTTCTTTCTCTTCCCAACTGGTACAATCAAAAAGGAGACCACCTTTACATTGGACCCCATCCACTTTGTTTAAAACTTTTTGGGGTTTTACTCAGATTTCTTTAATGATGTGATATTCTTTTCCAAATGGAAATGTAAACCAGGCGTATTTTATGTAGAACTTTAAATTGTTAACGGTCCTCTAAAAAGTTATTTTTCCTAAAAAACATGAAAGTATTGATAGGGTGTAATGAGAGGTTTCAAAGCCCTTTAAGTGCTTTCTGCAATGGATTAAGGGCCAGATGTATAAATATTAGGAATAGCAATTCCCTGCGAAGCGCAATTAGAAAATCACTATTCATAATGTATGTCCTAGTGGGTCTCAAATCGACCTACCTTGTGAATATTACTGAGCTGGTAGCAATTTGTGACCCTTTAGGGATCGCAAAAATCACAGGGATGGTGATTGCTTCTAAATAAAGCATTTTTTTATGCAGCCTGCTGTTAATAATTTAGTTTTCATCCATTCACAAACTGGAAGGGATCCCTTGACTACCCCTTACCGTTTGCGAATGGGTTCCCACCTTCTTGAAGTAGGTGATAAAATGCAAACGTTAAGTGCTGCATTTCAGTCACTAAACATTCTTACATAACACTGCGAATCATCATTCGGAATGGACGCTCTACATACGCCCCTTCCTGATACCAACTCGGTATGTATTCGCAATTCCAAATTTCGATTTGGTAGCATGTTACCGAATCGGGATTTGGGAATGATACATACCAAAATGCATTTTTACGGTCGCAATTCTGGCGAATCGTGCCGTTTGCGACCAAAAAAATGCTGGATACGTCTGGCCCTTAGTGTGCTTACATCTTTATGGTAAACACAAAGGGGCCCATTAGGATGGCGGGCGGATTGCCTCCGCCAGGGTAGCGGTGGCCACCGCCACCCTGGCGGAGGCAATCCGCCCGCCATCCTTCCCTGCATTCCCCCCCGCCATATTACGATGGCGGAGGGGACCGCAGCGGTGACAGACACCGCCCGCATGTTTTCCGCCCGGTCGCCTTGCGGCCGGGGCGGAAAAGCAGTAACATGGTGGCGGTGTCTGTTAGACACCGCCCGCTATATTACAATGGGCTAGTCTCAATGCCTTTCCGTGGCGGCAATGCCGCCACGGAAAGGCATGCGGTGTTCACTCTGGGGCCCCCTGTGGGCCCCCAGAGTGAAGTACAGGTGGGGGGTGCACATGGGGGGGTACCTATGGTACCCCCCTTCATTTGCATATGCAAAGCGGCAGGCACCGCGCTGTGCCTGCCGCTTTGTATATGCAAATGCTGACAAGCATTTCTAGCATTGTGGCGGGCGGTGCTGAGCTCTCCGCCCGCCACAATGCTAGAAATGCAGGATGTGCCCGCCACAGTGGCGGGCACATCCTAATGCCACCCCCGGGACCCCCGCCCTTATGGCAGGCGGTCCCATTCCCCACTAGGATGACGGGCGGACAAAGTCCGCCCGTCATCCTAATAGGCCCTAAACTATTTACATTCCAGTATCCGCTTAGAATGTCATATACTGATATCTCTGACATCATGACCTGTGAGTATGTACTTTGAATAGCCCAGAAAATAACTCCCACATCAGTCCTCAGACTAACAACTAACTCTATGTTGAATTATTCTATTGCGTCTCGTATCAAGCATTGTTAACAGTTGAGACGAAAGCCGCCGCATTTGCACAAGAAGTTAAGTACAAGTTAGAACTTTGAATTACTGGAGAATAGTATCTCTTTCTTGGTGAACTTGCATGAGCTGGTGAATCTGATCTGAAATTTCAGTACTGCTTGTGTTTGATCAAATCTGCGTCAAGGCTGTAAACCAGCCAGATGTAACAAACAAGCACGCTGCTAAAACTGTAGTCACAGAGACACCATTATTGTTATTGCTAGTTCCTAGCACTTGTTACAAATAAAGCATTCCGCTGTCAATGGTATATTGACTTTCCTTTGAAAATAAAGTTAACAAATCTCTCTATTCATAATTGAATCAATAAAAGAATGCAAGAGCAGTTGCAATAATGCAAATGAAATTTCCTTAGTAGACGTCAAAAAAAGCTTGCCTTATTGGCTATTGTAAGGAACACAACCATCAAAAACACTACGGAAAATGTCTTGCACCTGTGCACCATATGTATGAGCCAGAAGCCTTTTGGTATTTACAGCCCTAGTTAGTATTTATTGCTAAACTTAATAAAAATCATAACAATAAAGCAGCCTTGCCAACCAAATATAAAGCAAAAAGATGGGCCAGGCTCAAAACCCCTACGTACCTGGGCAATTTATAGTACAATTAAAAAAAGTGGTTCATTGGGAGGGAGAGAAAGTAGTTCATTATGGCACACTGGGGCACAGCGAATGGCACTCTAGCGGATCATTCATTACACAGTTGGCCATGAAGTGGCAAGTGATTGAGCAAGTGACATCCAATCCACGTGGAGCAGACATTCAAAAGACACTACTAATGCTCACATGATGCTGGATTTACATATGAACTCTGTAGAGTGTGGATGAAAGATACTGGAAGAGGCTGTACAAACACTGTCTATTCAAATGAACTAAATCGTGACTTAAGTGTTATGTAACGTTGTGCTATGACATTTCATTTTTATTTCATATCCAATTCTGATTTTACTCTCAATATTATGGTTTTATCATTTTCTAGGTAGACATTCATAATAATATTTTCCAAAATATTAGAAGTCTAACATTATGAGCCATGTTTTAATGTACTTATACATGAATAACCTGAAGTGAATTTGTGTATGGAAGATTTCCAAACAAATGTTCAGAAGAAGGTGATCAATACCAAGTCACACCACCAAAACGTGTTGACAAATATTGCAAACGTACTTCTCTCCTCTCATTGTGCGTTTTAAATTAGGAATTAAGACTTGTTCAACTTTTTAATGATGAGAAACAAGAAGGAGTCAATAAACCTCTAAGCAATATGGTGTTTATTTTTTAACTTACTGGATAGTTAAACATTTGTGTGTTTTATCATGTGTAATTTTGACGAATAGTACATTGTATATTTTTTATATATGGTCTTTTTGTTAGGTTTTTTTGCACAGCTTACACAGAAGTCTGATTTTTTAATTAATTTTGTATCATTTGGTGAGTTTTATTTGTTACGTTTCACAGTTTCACAGCTTCCCTGAGATAATTTAAGTTACCATAGAAGGCTGTGTAGCGAATGCTGCTTCATAATTTAAATATGATAAAACACTTCACAAGGGCAGCATCCCCAGTCTCAAGACCCAGAGGACAAGACTATGAACATACAACAGTCCCTGTTCAATGTCCCAAATGCAAGATTCATCTGGAGGCAGCAAAAGTTCCCACGGGCAGATGTCCAGCGTTGATCATGTTCATAATTCGTTTGGAGACAGAAAAGATGAGTAGAAAGTAGAAAGGATTATGTGTAGAGGACTTAGCCATACAGAAGCATCACTCCTGGATACCCACACACTATTTTAGGCAAATGTGCCCTATCCATAAGGCATCCTCTGTGCCTGCTCATTAGGAATGCTTCCTTAAAATGGTGGCAACTATAAATGGTCGAAGGCGCTGAGCAAAGGGCGATAATGACCAAGGAACCCTTGGACACCAATTCACCAAAACATCAAGGGTAGCACAAGTGACAGCATGCATCCTTTGAACATCAAAGGCATCACATGGTATCTTTAGCCACTTAAAAGTCTCATATCTTCATGGCCCTGGTGACAGAGTGTACCAATAGTAGCAGCCAGCAGGGGTGCAAAAATTCAAGTTAGTTGTTGTAGCAGCAGCCTCCCTTTGCTACCTATAATTAATGTCCTTATTAGTAAACCTGTCATGTGGACATATCGGTTAAAAAGCTAATTTATTCAAACCAGAGAAGGTAATTTTACTCTTAGACCCTATGAATAAGAGCAAATGGTGAGAGCTTCCTCTATCACAGTAGATTGCTTTAAAGTTTTCAATGAGAATAGTGTACTCACGATAAACAACCTTGATCATGTGTTAAGTGCTATGATGCAAAATTAATTTGACCGCTTACAAATTGTTTCTTCTAAGACAAGAGCCTGGCATAAGGTGTGCTGTACAGTTACTGCATCTCAGATCGGACCACAAAGGCAAATTGGTGGTCTCTGTGTTTGAGCTGGGATTTCTCCAACTATTCTGCTTAAACTCAAATCAGTATTAGCCATTTCATACCTGCTCAATCTATTGGAAATTAATTTCACATCTTGACCTGTGTGCAGATATACCTGGGGTAGATAAATAATTCAACAAAATGTGTTTTACATCACTCAAAGGAGGGTGCATTTTGTAAACCAAACTTATACAAATATTGGAACACATGTCATCTGGGAACACTGCACTTTCCAGGAAGGTGGTTTAAGAAACATCTTCATCATTATCAAAGTGGAGTCCCATATAAAGCTTAAGGGACTGAGGCAAGCACCCTAGCCCTAGAAAGAGTGGTGCAGAAAAGCAATGTATTAGATAAAGGGCAAAACATTTCCTACAGAATGGCTTCTATCAAGTCCAAGAGGAAATTATTTGATGTCAATATCATAAATCTACTTAAATGCAACAAAATCTGCTCTAAGAAGCGTAAACCGAGAAGCCTTGGATTCTTCAAGCTGTAGGAACCGTTATTTCCTGCTCAAATGGGTAGGGCCGGCACTCCCAATAGGCAGGGTGACATTTTTTGCGCCACCTTTATGGAACAGCAAAGGGATCATAGAGCAGATGAGAACCGCAAATAAGGCTGTATTGTTGGTGTGAGGGTCAGCACAGGCAAAAATGCCGCTTTTATCAGGGGTTGCCTTACAAATACCCCAGCTTCTTTTACACTAACAGCAATTTAGAACGAAGTGTACATTGCAACTAGTATCTTGAGTGGACTTTGGCACTTGTGTCAAACAAATCTATGGTGTATGCAGAGGTCTAGACCCAGACACCATAAACGTAAGCCCTGGACTTGTCCTGTGACTGGAGTGATGGGCATGCCCTCATTTTGAGACAAAGGACTACATGCCCTGTCATGGGTTTAGAAGAGAGCAGTGATGGCAACATGCCATGTTTTGAGAATTAGTATTGTTACCTGTCACTGGAGAGCATCCCTACTAGACAACTCATGTAAAGTTCCTCATCTATGCGCTTACTCAGTCGGTGCTAACATTACAACTGTGTGTTAAGAGTGTTGATGTTTGTAGCCTGCATGGTACATGCACAGTGTGTGTGAGTGCGATAAAGTAATAGGGGCCAGTGGGGTCAATTTTGGATACACCTGGCCTGGTCCTGCACATCATGGAGGTGAGGAATCTGCCCTTAGACAGTGGAAGTGTATTGCTCATATTCTTCTATCGAGGACGGGGGACAGACAGTGAAGTGGCAGGGCTCCTTTTAGATGTTCTACAAAGACTTTTGTTCGCAAGCATCTGCTGATTAGTTTCCTGAGCACTGCAATTCGGTAAGCGGCCCAGGCAAGGAGTGGAGCTGCAGATTCTATTGTGAAAGGTGAGGAAGCCTTTAGGGGAGGCCTGCTCTTTTGTCTTTCCCTGATTGGTCCTTCAGTTGGGCTTATGACACCCAGGTGCAGAACCCCCACACCTCTTTACGCCTCTGATATGGGTGCCCCAAGATGGAGACAACTCTGCTGGGAGGAGCATCACTGTACAAAAATGTGTCTGGAGAACCGTCTGTAAATGACTCTTGAAAGGGCAACTACCTTAAACTGTTTCTACGGTTTCAAACAGTAAATCCACATCTCCTGTCTGCAAGCTGTGTATAAATGTAGGACCCCACTTGTTCCAGTTCCCAACCCTTTAGGGCCAAGGAAGGGATACTCAGCAGCAGATGTTCTTAACATGCGGTCCGCTGACACTTGGGGGTCTGCGAAGCTTACTCAGTGGGTCTACAAGTGCTTAGAATATTACATGATAGTAAAATATTACTAAATTATGTATATATAAAGAAGCAAAATTGAAAATGTTAAAAGGTTCTGTTGTTGTATTGTTGTATAAGCTTTATTTCGACAACTTAGGTCATAAAAGCTATAAAAGACACCAGTTGAAATAAAAAGGAGGTATAAAAGTGAACAATTCATACAGCAGCATATTGCAGACAAATACATGTAAACAATCCATCCTAGTATGCGACTACGGCAAGAGTACAATGTGCAATTCGACAGATCAGCGATAAAAAACAATTACTACAACATTAGAACAATAAAACATACATTAAAACACTCTAAAAGAGGAGGAAGAAGCATTACAATACTTTCACATTTGGTGCTTCTTCTGTTGGACCCAATTTGCAATCCCTAGCAAACCTTTTAAGAGTTTCCAACTCTCCTCGGGACAACATTGTGGAGAGGCTAAGAGCAATAAAGTGCACATGCATAGCATATGGGTGAAACACAAATTGCCAGCCTGTGAGCCCTAGGGCAACTGCGTGTAATCCTCATACTGCTGAGTGCTGTGACATTACTATCTGAGCCGTCCGTCTTATGAGACATGCATGGCTTTAGAACTTGGCCACACCGCAAGCAAAGAGTAGTCTAGGATCTGATCTAAGGATGCGCAGGGCAACCCAATGGTCCTGTGTGCCCAGTTGCCGGCAGATCTGCTTTAGCCATTTCGTCCTCGGTGTGGCATATGCCTGGCAAACAAACATGGCGAGAGCAACACTGTCCTCTGGGGCTTTCCAACATGGGCAGTCCTATGGTGTTAAGTTGCATGGGTGCCAATTAGCTGTTGTCTCACAGACAGGAAGTGTGCCAAACCTAAAATGGATTTATAACATCCTATCCTGGGGCACCTGAATTATGTCTAACAAGGGCTCCACATATCTGGCTTTTTTATGGAGATAAAATTATGCGGTTAGTCTCCCCAAATTTGGTTTGCTGGATCCCTATTGTTCCACCCATTCCCAGTAAAAATGCTTTGCCCAATGTGCTTGGGGCCCTAATGCTGACATCAACTTCCTAACGTTGGAAATCCAGCCTACCTTGTTAGTTGCGCCTATTCGGATAACCTCAGATTAGGCTTCCGCATAGGGTAGGAGCTCTGGAGTCCGCCTAACGTGAGCCCAAAAGAGCAGCGGGCGAAACCTTGATATATCACCAATAGAACGCCTATCCATGCCGAGCATGAGGGGGGTGAGCAGAATGTTTTGGGACAGCATCACTAAATCCCTTAGGAATTTATACTCAGATCTGCAAAGATCCTGGACCTTGTCAAATCCCCACAGCTCTGCTCAATACAATGCTGTACTGACTGCTTTTGCATCATAGACTTGGAGGGCTGGGGCTACCGGTCTGCTGTGTGAAGAGCGATGTTCCTTTCCCAGTCACCCCGTTACTCGCTTGTGGCCCATTAGCATCTTTGTTAGGTGAGGCTTCCACAACATTTTATCTGAGAGTCGGACACCAAGGTAGTCGAAAGTGTCAACCCTTTACAAGGGAGTTCCACCTAACAAAGGGCTGCCTTTATAGGACTTGTGGAGGTTAAAGGCAATGAATTTGGTTTTTGAGGTGTTAATGACCAACCTCCTGGTGTCGCAGAAGAGTTGAAATCTGTTAAGCAGTAGCTGCAACCGCTCCGGGGTCTTTGACACCAGCAGGGTGTCATTTGCGAACAAAAGGGTCCATACAGTATCACCCCCAAGGTTGGTGCATCTGCAGGTTCTTCTTGCAGGAAGCTAACCACTCCGTTTATATAGAGGGAGAATAGGGTGGGAGCCAGAACACAACCTTGTCGAACTACCCTGCTGACAGGAATGCAATCGGTCAATTGCACCTGCGCCCCCCTATCTAATCTATGCATAGTTCTCTTCATGTAACCGAACTACCAGATTAAGAATAAATGGCTGGATGCCCACGTCTTTGATCGTTTAGATCGAAGGCAGTCTTTATGTTGATAAATGCTAAGTAAAGACTGCCCTTACTGATAACTACCACTTTCCGATAGAGGAGTAGAAGCCGGAATGCCTGATCACTGGTCCCTGTCTTCACTCAAAAACCAGCCTGATGCTACAATAGGATAGCTTTATCATCTGCCCATAGCTGGATCCTCTGCAGCAGAACTCTGCTGAAGATCTTCTGCAGGGTGTCGATCAAGCTAATGGGCCTATAATTTTAGGGATCGTCTCTAGCTCTTTATTAGTAAATCTGGACCACTTCTGAGCCTTTCCAAGACCCGGTTACTGGGGCGCCATTAGCTATTGCATTTGACAAGAGAAGAATATAGCAGGCCCAATTTGAGATATCAGCTAGGAATAAGTCTCCCGGAATGCCATCTGGTCCTGCAGCTTTGAACAGCACTATTCTGCTTTTTGCGGCCTCTATTTCTCCCAAGGAAAAGATTTTTATAATTCGAGGGGTACACAGTCAAACTATCGAGTTGATAATATCGAAGTACCATATTATCGAGTCCTAAAAGTCGATGGTAAGAAATATCGACAACCAAAATATCGTTGTAGAAAATATCGATTTATGTGTGTGTCAATATTATCGAAGACATGAATTTCGAAATATGTAATATCGAAGCTTAAAATATCGATAGGCAAAAATATCGATATTTAAAAGTGATGTTTTAAAGTATGTTAAGTAATGATATAGTAAAATGTCTATATATAAGGTAATTTATACATATAATTTCAATAATTTTAGTTATAAGTGTAGGAGCGGGATGTAGAGTTTATAGGGGATAAGGGTGGGTAGTGTTTTAAAAAAGTATAGTGTAATTATGGAATAATAAATTTCGCATTTTAAGTAAAATTTTAAATTTTCGAAATTTGAAATAAATATTTGTAAAAGGCGAAATTTTATATAAATTTATGGAGTATTGCTAAATTTATTGTAGTTTGCTTTTGTGTATGTAGTAAAAATTTTTGTAAATATATATTTATTTTTAAATATTTACGAAATAATTGTATAATAATTTTAGGAGCGAGATGTAGAGTTTATAGGGGATAAGGGTGGGTAGTGTTTTAAAAAAGTATAGTGTAATTATACAATTAAAAATTTCGAATTTTCATTTAAATTTCTAAATTTCGAAAATTGAAATAAATATTTGAACAAGTCGAAATTTTATCGAAATTTATGGAGTATATTAAAACATTTTTTAGTTTGCTTTTGTGTATGTACTAAAAAGTATTGCAAATATAAAATAATTATTATATATTTTATAAATATTTGTATAATAATTTTAGGAGTGGGATGTAGAGTTTATAGGGGATAAGGGTGGGTAGTGTTTTAAAAAATATAGTGTAATTATAGAATTAAAAATTTCGATTTTTCATTTAAATTTCTAAATTTCGAAAATTGAAATAAATATATGAACAAGTCGAAATTATATCGAAATTTATGGAGTATAGTACAAAATTTTTTAGTTTGCTTTTGTGTATGTACTAAAAAGAATTGTAAATTTAAAATTATTATTATATATTTAATAAATATTTGTATAATAATTTTAGGAGTGGGATGTAGAGTTTCTAGGGGATAAGGGTGGGTAGTGTATTAAAAAAGTATACTGTAATTATAGAAGAATACATTTCGTATTTTATTAAATTATTTCTACATTTCGAAATTTTAAATACATATTTGTTAAATGCGAAATTTTATACACAATTATGTGATTTTTTTTATTTTTGGGCTTTTGTGTTTGTAGTAAAAAGTATTATAAGTATATATTTTCGTAGATATTTAATAAAGAAATTTATCATAATTTTAGGAGCGGGATGTCGAATTTATAGTGGATAAGGGTGGGTAGTGTTTTAAAAGGGGTATTTTTAGGGTTCAGGGTCAGTTTTTAGTTTGTGGGTAAAGGGGTATTTTTAGAGTTCAGGGTCAGTTTTTAGTTTGTGGGTAAAGGGGTATTTTTAGGTTTCAGGGTCAGTTTGTAGTTTTTGGGTAAAGGGGTTTTTTTAGGGTTCAGGGTCAGTTTTTAGTTTGTGGGTAAAGGGGTATTTTTAGGTTTCAGGGTCAGTTTTTAGTTTGTGGGTAAAGGGGTATTTTTAGGTTTCAGGGTCAGTTTTTAGTTTGTGGGTAAAGGGGTATTTTTAGGTTTCAGGGTCAGTTTTTAGTTTGTGGGTAAAGGGGTATTTTTAGGTTTCTGGGTCAGTTTTTAGTTTGTGGGTAAAGGGGTATTTTTAGGTTTCAGGGTCAGTTTTTAGTTTTTGGGTAAAGGGGTATTTTTAGGGTTCAGGGTCAGTTTTTAGTTTTTGGGCAAAGGGGTATTGTTAGGGTTCAGGGTCAGTTTTTAGTTTGTGGGTAAAGGGGTATTTTTAGAGTTCAGGGTCAGTTTTTAGTTTGTGGGTAAAGGGGTATTTTTAGGTTTCAGGGTCAGTTTTTAGTTTTTGGGTAAAGGGTTTTTTTTAGGTTTCAGAGTCAGTTTTTAGTTTTTGGGTAAAGGGTTTTTTTAGGGTTCAGGGTCAGTTTTTAGTTTGTGGGTAAAGGGGTATTTTTAGGTTTCAGGGTCAGTTTTTAGTTTGTGGGTAAAGGGTTTTTTTTAGGGTTCAGGGTTAGTTTTTAGTTTGTGGGTAAATGGGTATTTTCAGGTTTCAGGGTCAGTTTTCAGTTTTTGGGTAAAGGGGTATTTTGGGGTTCTGGGTCAGTTTTTAGTTTTTGGGGTACAGGGGTACAGGGAAAAAATAAATTAACATTAAATTTAAATTAAATTAATTAAATGAAATGAAATTAAATTATATTACATTAATTATTTTTTTTTACAATTAATTTACGATAGTAATTTATTATGAATTAATGTCCTGCACTTACTCTAATTAATTGGTGATTGGAGTTGGAATAGTAAATTAAATAGGTTCTGTGTCCAGCACTTACCCTAATTAAATGGTGATTGCAGTTGTAATAGTAAATTATTAAAGTTTTTTGACAAGCAATTACCTAAAGTAAATGGTGATTGGAGTAGGAATATTAAAATTATTAATTCTGTGTCCTTCAAATATTGATATTATATGTATATGGGTGTATGAATAATAACTTTTATAGGTTCAGTGTATAGTATGTACTCTAATTACATGTGGTATATAGAAATAGATAGAACATTACAGTTATAATATATTTGCAAAAAGACATAAAAATGATTTTGTAATAGGTAATAGAAAATAATTACACAATTTTTGTTGACAATAATTTTATTTATTCAACAATTGAAAAATAAGATCACATATACATTTTATCAAGCTATGTTTGGTATAAATATTAAAAAAAGAAGGACAATGTTCTTTTAATAATCACATTTTTGAGTAGTTTTCTTGAAAAGTACTTTTAATTTGTAGAGAATAAATGGTTAGTTAACATAATGCAATGTATGATATTATACATACATAATAAAAATATTGTTTCTTAATAAAACATTAAACATGTGTAATGAAAAACATAAATCACAAAATTTAATAAAATATAGCGTTATACAGATGATGATATTAACATATGAACACTTTTAAATGTATAATATAATATAAAGATCTTGATTAGAACATTTACATCATCATCAATGATTGTTTTAACAATACAATATTGTTATGTATAATTATTATTATTAATAAATACGTTTTAATAATAATAATTTTCACATATTAGTCATATTGTAAACAAGTAAATCAGAAAAACAAATACAATATTACACATTTAGTTATATAATAATTTTAATAAATATTACATTAAATATTTCAACATTTTCATACTTAATGTAATAAATATTAAAAGTATGTAAAATATAATTAATATATAGCAAAAAAGATTTTCATTTCACAATGTACTATACAATTTTTTGTACATTACACATAATTTCTAACCATATATATAACAATAATGGACATTTATAGTAGTACTTTTCACAGTTACATATAATTCGGTTCTTTTATTTTGTAACCACTCTTTGTCTTTTTGCGTTATTTTGGGAAAGGGAAAGTCGCGGTTGGAAGCAGGTTCACATTTGAGTAGGTACGATTCTACTTTTATCTTTTTAAAGTATTGTAACTAAAAATTAAAGGTAGTCCTTTGTTATTTAGGGGTTGGTAATTAAAGTATGACTATTTACATATAATGGAGTAGACTCAATACGTATTTCCGTTATCGAGTTTTTGGGCCATTTGAAGTAGTTGGAGTTAATGAGTATGTTGTATGATTTAATTAAAATTTAAAAAAATAGGAATGTTATGTTTATATATTATGGTGTACTCGTTAGTGTTATGTCGGTGGGATTGTTTAGAATTTTTTTGTCTCGTATTTTGAAACAGCTATTTCCGTTTCCGATTACTCTTTTTTTTTTGGGAAAGGAAGTGTGTTTCAGTTGTTAGAACGGAGATGTATAACATTCTTCCTTTATTTTTTGAGTTCTCTGAAATATTTATCACAGTTTAAGATAACAGTCGTCATTTTCAATGGCATTTAAAGAGTCGTTTTATTTGGCTGATGGATAGTTTTAGCACAGTTAATAGAAAAATATTTAATGATTTGTTGTATTAAGTCTTTGAGATTTACACACTGTATTGTCGGTAAAGGATTAATCTTTATGATGTTGTATTTAAAGGTAAGTTATTCATTTTTAATATTTTGTTTGGATGGAAACAGTATTTAAAAAAAAATAGTTTGATATAATGACATATTTATTTAGTCTTTTTATAATAGTGTAAAAAAATAAATTAGACTAAATAAATATAGATTTATTATATTAGAATATGTGTGTTATCATATTAAGGATATTGTTTGATGTTTATCCATTGATTTACTTATTGCAATTAGTTTAATGTTTTGGCTATCATTTTTAGATATTCCAGTCCTCTTGTTGTAGGATATAGTTGGACTTGCTGTTGAAGATATAGATACATTTGAGCAGTTTGTCTAGAGATTTTTGGTTTTAGTTGTATGACAGATTGCTCCATACGTAGTTCCTGAAAGCTTTGCTCTTTTTGTATAGCTGTGAGTAGCTTGTGTAATGTGGGTGTTGTACGTCCAGTAGAAGAGAGGAAGGCATTGTGCCAACCTTCAACAGCATTGTTCGTTTTTGCCTCTTGGTTCAGCGTTGGTAGATATACATTCCACCAGGGAATTAAAAATTTAGGCTGGCGTCTGTGGCCTGACCTATGTAGTCTTCCTACCCAGTTGTCCTCAAAGTAATCTAAAAGTGGGGCAAGTCTTTGTTCATTTTGGGTGTAGAAAGGACTTTCAATTAATAGATTGTAATGTTCTGCCACATCAGTTACTGGTACATATGCCAGAGCAATGAGATGTTTGATTTGGTATGCAAAAGTTATATTTGTTGCATACTCAACACTAAGGGCAGATTTTTGTAAATGTCTCCAGAGACATTGATTGAAATGAAAATAACATCCTTGAATGGATGTGTGTGGGTAACTTTTCAAAATAGAATTAATCATAGCTTGTTCGAAGTCTATGATGATTTTCATTGGGAAGTAGTCAGAAGTTTGTTCTTTTATTTTTTGCAAAATTTCTGAGTAAGTTGTGGCTTGTTTGTTCGGTAATAAACAGTATATGAAGGGGATACAGGTATTATGATATTGCCCATGAATTGTGTATAATTGGTAGAAAGGTTTTGGGCATATAGAAAAAGTTCCATCCATCATCCAAGTAGCACTTTCTGTCAATTTTTTCATATTGTTATTAGTTGCAAACATGATTATTCTTTTGTCCTTGCTATGATTATCATAAAAAATAAATGGCTCGTCATTATGAGTGATTACAAGCTCAGGCGGAATTATGACTTCCTCAAAAGTTCTAGGAGTTGGTATATTGGGTCTACTTGCTTTCTTTGTCCTTGCTATTGTTCTTTTAATGGAAGCAATAGATGGTAGCTGACCTCTTGCTTCTCTGGGAACTTTAGGTAGTAATTCTTTCAGAATTACGTTGGTAGGTAGTTCTGATCTGCTACTTAATTCTTTGATATTCTCGAGAGTGGATCTCACTTCGATTTCCGAGATGTTTGGTGGGTGATTATGTTCAGTGGTATTAATAACACTAGTTTCCCTTGTTGTAGCACGGCCATCGCATTTATTGGAGTAATATTTTGTACATTTCCAATTCACTTTAAGGTCTTTTTGTTTCTCCTGAGTATAAATGTAGCCCATATAGCATAACAAAAATTTGCCTTTCTGAGATGTAATACATCTTGCATCATCAGTCATTCTTGAGTTCTGGTATCTAGAAAAGTTAATATACAAATATTAACAAAATGTGAAATGTATAAAAGATTTTAAATAAAGCAAGTACTATTTCTAGTAATTTACTTACCAGCAGTAATGTTCTATGTATCGAAAGTAGGTGCTTGTTCAGTCCGATGTTGTGGTCCTATTGCCACGGTCTGTTGAAAAAAAATTAAGTATGTTATAGGAAAAGTTAAAATTTTTATTTTGGTTACATTTTTGGTAGTTTATGACGTCTCTAAAAATACTTTAGTTTATTTGGATTTTAAAAGAGACATTTCCAAGATAATACTAACAGAAGCATAAAAAGAGTCATTTTTTGTTCGAGTATATTCTATAGAGTTTATAAAGACTTGTTATGTTTTATTTCTGAACTTACCAAGAGAATTAGAGTAGTAGCAGAATGTTTGTTCTTTGATGTGAATTATCTGTTTTCTGTAGCTTTGAGGTCTGTTTAGAGAGAAAGTTTATGAAAATTACCAATGTGTTTATATGTTCCATAAACAATACACACTTGTTATAAAGCATTGTTACTTATTTGGTGAAAAGAACTTGGGATGACACATGTATTATGAGTTAAAGCAAAAGAAACGTATTTAAGAACAGGAATAAATAATTTTTTACACAGCATTGTAACGTTTTTTTCCCTAAACATTCTGGCTTCACAATATGTATTAAGAGTTACAGCCGAAGAAACAAATTAGAGAGTTTGACATTAGGACACTAATTGTCTAATAACGTTAAGTAAATACTAAAAATATGTAGATACCTTTTTTAAATTTAAAGTGTCCAGTATCTTGAAGTTGAAGTATAACTTGATTTGTTTGTAGAGTCTGTTTAAAGGCAAAGTACATAAAGAAACAACAATTTAGGTTAAAAATCTTGGTCTATAAGTAATAGTAAAAAAACATTAGAAATTATTAACAGAGCTATATGATTACTTACTTGTAGTTTCAGGACGAATTTTCTTGCACAGAAGAATATAGATGGTGCTCCCAAAATTGGCAGTATGTGGTCACGAAGAATATTCCCTGCAAGTTGTATGGCTGTTTGTGACTGGTTTATATAGTCTATGTGTAATTAAGTTTGCTATCTGATTGGTCAGATATGTAAAGACGAGTTACTATTGGTTAGTTTGAATTTTTTTTAACTTAAACATTTAAGATATATCTTATTATATTGTTTATCTAGAGCACGGGTACTCATAGTACGGCCCGCGGGCCAGGGGCGGCCCGGCAAGCCTTCCCTGGCGGCCCGCGGACCTTGCAGACATGTACCCGTGTTTAAATTTTTTTTTTTTTACAGTGTCAGCAAAAACCCCTACGGCAGCGCGACTCAGACTGCTGCTCTGTGGGGGCCGGGCGATTCCCTTCGTAGTCAGAGTGGGGCTGCAGGGGGGCTAAGATGTGACAAAGCCTCATTAACATACGAAGTGTCTTTTGAAGACGTGTGAAGTGCTCCGGTGAGGCTGTGTTTGTGGGTGTGCCTGCCCAGAAGCTGTCTCAGCCCGGGCACACACAGGCAAGGTGGAGGGAGACAGGGAGGGAAAGGGAGGGCGAGAGACAGGGAGAGGGAGGGAAGGAGAGTGAGGGAGAGTGATGGCAGGAGAGTGATGGCAGGAGAGTGAGGGCAGGAGAGTGAGGACGAGGGAGAGGTAGAGGTAGAGCGAGGAAAGGAGAGAGTGAGGACGAGGGAGAGGGAGGACGAGGGAGAGGGAGGGAGAGCAAGGGAAGGAGAGAGTGAGGGAAGGAGAGAGTGAGGGAAGGAGAGTGAGGGAGGGAGAGAGCGAGGGAGGGAGAGAGCGAGGGAAGGAGAGAGTGAGGGAGAGGGAGGTCGAGGGAGAGGGAGGACGAGGGAGAGGGAGGGAGAGCAAGGGGAGGGAGAGCAAGGGAAGGGAGAGAGCGAGGAAGGGAGAGAGCGAGGAAGGGAGAGAGTGAGGGAGGGAGAGAGCAGGGGAGGGAGTGAGGGAGGGTGAGGGAGGGAGAGGGAAGGAGAGTGAGGGAAGGAGAGAGCGAGGGAAGGAGAGCGAGGGAAGGAGAGCGAGGGAAGGAGAGCGAGGGAGGGAGAGAGTGAGGGAAGGAGAGAGTGAGGGAGGGAGAGAGTGAGGGAGGGAGAGAGTGAGGGAAGGAGAGAGTGAGGGAAGGAGAGTGAGGGAGGGAGGGAGGGAGAGGGAAGGAGGGAGAGGGAAGGAGAGTAAGGGAGCCCGCCAAGAGTGAGGGAGCCCGCTAAGAGTGAGGGAGCCCGCTAAGAGCGAGGGAACCCGCTAAGAGTGAGGGAGCCCGCTAAGAGTGAGGGAGCCCGCTAAGAGCGAGGGAGCCCGCTAAGAGTGAGGGAGGGAGACAGAGTGAGGGAGGGAAACAGAGTGAGGGAGGGAGAGAGAGGGAGACCGAGGGAAGGAGGGAAAGGGAAGGAGGGAGAGGGAATGAGAGAGGGAGACAGAGGGAAGGAAGGAGAGAGGGAGACAGAGGGAAGGAGGGAGAGGGAAACAGAGTGAGGGAGAGGGAAACTGAGGGAGAGGGAGACAGAGTGAGGGAGAGGGAAACTGAGGGAGAGGGAAACAGAGTGAGAGAGAGGGAAACTGAGGGAGAGGGAAACAGAGTGAGGGAGAGGAAGACAGAGATGGAGAGGGAGATATCGAGAGTGAGACATTCAGAGTGAGTGAGACAGAGGGAGAGAGGGAGTGAGCAAGACAGAGGGAGAGAAAGAGTGAGACAGAGGGAGAGAGGGAGTGAGACAGAGGGAGAGAGGGAGCGATACAGTCAGAGTGAGGGAGACAGATGGAGACAGAGAGACAGAGGGAGAGAGAGGGAGGGAGAGAGAGTGAGGGAGAGAAAGAACGAGAGAGAGAGAGAGAGAGAGAGAGAGAGAGAGAGATGTGTGTATGCCGGGTCTGTTGGCTCAGTGGACGAAGGCGTCCGCTGCGGGGACCTGTGATCAACCTCATGGTCACAGTTTTTTTCTTGTTGCTCTAGCCCCGCCCCTTCCCCCACTGACCCCGCCCCCACCAGTGCGGCCCTCGGACATAAACCACACTGTAAATTTGGCCCCCTAGAGAAAGTTTGTGAGTACCCATGATCTAGAGGAACTGAAATGATATATTTATGTAATAAAAAACTCTTGTAATAAATATAGAATATGTACAATGAGTACTAAGTATAAAAAAAGTATGTTTACAATGAGTTTATATCCAAATATCGTTAGTGCGCGAAAACACAATTTTTTATAGTAAATGTTACTTAATAATTTGAAAATAAATTAGTGAAGTTTTTTAAAATGTGTGTATTACTAAGAGAATAGATTTATTGGTGTTATATATTAAAAATTGAGTATTATTTAGCAATCGATATTTTTATATAGACGAAAATAGTGCTATCGAAATTTTAGTATTCGATATTATTGTAGTGTGCTATTTGTAGTATTGAGTGTCGATATTATGGTAGTCGAAAATAATGTTAACGATATTTGTGTAGACGATATTTTTGTGCATCGATATAGTTTGATCAATATTTTTGTCGTTTTCATGTTAAGTATAGGGTGTCGATATTAGTGATATCGATGTTTGAGACTCGATGTTATAGTAGGTCGATTTTTGTGAAATCAAAATTCTGTCAGTGATTCAATTCGAGGGGCGGCTGTAGAAAACGGCCAACTCCGGCTGGGGGCGTATTTCCAGCGGTTGAGTAGAGCTTCCAGAAGTGGTCGTACTATTCCTGACCGGTGAAATAGTTAGGGGCCAAAGGGGCTCCTGAGCTACTACCCCATGTGACTTGGGAGTGGGACCAGAATAATTTAGAGTCTTTTGCTATACTTGCTTCCTTAAGTTGTTGCCAACGGGATTCATCCCATGCTAAATTTGCTGAATGCAAAGCAGGCTTATAGCCTTTTCTTGCAGTTTTGATCAAATGGCAATTCTTAGCTTTGATTGCTGCGGCTATGAGAGAACTCTTGCATCTGCAATCCTTTTGTGTAGCATGAGTAGGCTCCTCCTGGTGAGAGGCTGGGCTTACGTTCAACGTAGGAACTGAAAAGCATGCATTAAGTCTGTCGAAAGTGTGGGAGTAAATCGTGGCTACATCGGCCACTCCGCATTCGCTAACAATCAGAGACTGGAGCTCAAATATACCTATTGGCAGGTCATGCGTCATGCCTTTGATCTTATTTTACTGCAAAGCACCCAAGTAAAATATGAAGTTGGTATACTCCGAGTGATTTGTGGGAGCGGTGAAAGTGCATCACACAGAATATAGTATGGACGATGAGTGGCCTCATTTGGATTTTCTAAAGCTCCAGCCATCCCATAAAATTTAAAAAAAAATGTTTTCAATTGTTTGTGAATTCAATAAAATATTTCATAGTTTGTGGATTTGTGTGAGGAATGCTTGTTTCTGTTTTTTTGTGAATTGTGTGGCAATTCTTATCATTGAACATGCTTTGGCCACGGCCCCTGACTTCCTGTAAAGATTCATAAAAATCTGTGGTTTCCTCCGGTGGCTAGCTGGTATGTATTCACCTGGCTGCCATTTGGCCCGGTGTACACATGAGTGAAATGAGGTCTCCCTTCCCTGAAGAAATTGCCAATAAGTAAGAAAGGCAAGGAAACATGTCTTTTTATTTATAAATGACCCGCCAATTGGATACAGACATTTTGGCATTAGCAGTCAAACATTTCACAATCAAGTCGCAATACAGCACACAGTATTCTGTTATCCCATTAACCTGTCTCCAGTGTTTCTTCAGTCAAATTTCCCCTGTTGTTATACATCGTGGCTATCCCACTTGGTCTCTCGGAGGGGCTAGTACAAATTCTCCCACCATGGATGTTCCACTTTCCCCGAAGCTGGTCCCACTTCCTGGGGCAACCTCTGCTTTTGTGTACCGCCCTTTCCATAACCATGCACCAGTTTGTATCATTTCTCCACTCTTCGGTTGATGGAGCTGCCTGAGTCCCCCAGTGCCTAGCCATATTTCTATAAACATTCCCAATGTTGCCCATACTGAGTCTTTGCATCTCAAGTTGGTCCCTTCCCATATATTAAGGATGCACTGTTTCGGCTCTAGTTCTAAATATACCCTGCACACCCTAGCCATTATGTTCACCCCTTCTCTCCAGTATTGTCTGACCATCGGACATTTCCTTAGTAGATGAAAAAATGTACCTTCATGTCCACACTATCGCTGGCAAAATGTGGATGTTTCCCTACCCATCTTAACCAATGTAGTTCTAGGGAGGTAGGCTCTGTGTAAGATTCTAATTGAATGTGTCGTAATTTTGCGGAGATGGCTAACTCCTTAGGTGACCCGAGGGCCTCCTGCCAGTCCTCGTCATCCAGTTCACCCAAATATCTATGCCAGTGCCCACTGAGTTTCTGCAGGTTGTCGGAGTGATTATGCATCAGCTTTCGATAAGTCAAGGAGAAGCCTGTGTTCTAACAGTGAGGCTTCAGGGAGATCACTCCCCAGCGGGATGGTCGCAAGTAAAGCATGCCCAACATATAGGTATCGAAAGGTTTCAGTTGGGGAAGTGTGAACTTCTTAAGTCGATAGGCGAATGGAACCACCCCCAGTCTCCACAAGCCTCTCACTGTCAAGATACCTATAAGGATGTTGCACAACGATGGGGCTCCAGAACTAGTCCCACTCTCACTCAGTGGTGTAGGGATATGGACTTGGCAATGGTGGCAGAAAGATCAGTGTATACCTACAGAGGATGCCCCAAAAAATGGGAAAAGGTGTGGGAAAATGGAACACATACAGAGGCGATATCTGTGAACCCCCACAATCCGAAGACTCTGACTCAGATGACAGTGGTTGATTTTATCATTATATATGGCTCCTCTAACAGGCCTGTAAGTGGGGAGGGTGAAAGGAGAGGGAGGAGAGGGGGCGGGTTAGTACAGACGAATGTTGCGGTCAGGATGATTTTGATACTTTTGATTTTACCAACAATGAATATCATGCTGTCATTGGAATGCTCTGCAAAATGTTTAATAAAAATTGTTTTTAAAAGATACCTATAAGGTCCCACTAGTTGAATCCTTTACACGTGTGGAGCCTGCCTAACTTCTCGCTGTCCCAGAGTGGAGTGCTTTGTGTGAGAATGCCGAGCCACCATAGTCTTTTATTAACCTTATTCCCTAGTGTGATTGTGTATGCAGTGGGTCCTGTAAATACATTCCCTCTGGTGGGGTATATAGGGCCCATGTGTGCCTGCCAGTGCCCAGCAGAACCATGTCCATCCTGTATGTAGGCCAGCTCATCGTGTGCTGGATGCACCCATTGATTTATTACAGCGTCTTGGGCCGCCCAGTAATATCTTTGAATGTGCGGCAGCGCTATGCCCCCGCCGTACCACCCCCATCTCAACTTCTGCATGGCCATTCGCCGGGGCTTCCTGTCCCATAGTAGGTCACATACCTCACACTCTATCACCCGGAAAAGGCTTGAGGGATTGAGTACAGGGTATTTCGGGTATTTTGTAAAGCATATGAAAAGCGAGACAGCGTCATCATTTTAAAAAGCGATGCGCGTCCCAGTAAAGATAGGGCAATTTCCTCCAGTGCTGGACATCACTACGGAGATCAGTCAATGGGGCCTGCATATTTTGAATATAAAACAATTCTGGAAGCCGTCAGCTACTACTGTCGCCTCACATGCTGCCGGCACACAGTACATAAATTGTGGATTTGGACCTGTTGATGGAGTATCCGGATTGTTTGTACAAGTTTGCGAGAATAGTCATAATTCTGGCAACATATATCAGTATGTCGTCAGCATATAGTGATATGTGATCTTCCCACCCCTCTGTCCACAGGAGACCTCTTATCAGTGGGTCTCCCCTGATCCACACTGCCGGTGGTTAAAGAACCAACACAAACAGGAGTGGAGACAGGAGACAACCCTGGCAAGTCCCTCTCCGCAGCAGCAAAGCAATGAAGACCCGCCCGTTCACCACTACCTGAGTAGCATAGGAGCTGGATCCATGCCCGGAACTTGGGGCCAAACCACATTTTTTCGAGAACTGCGAATAAATATGGTCATTCCACTGTATTGAACGTCATGTGCGCTTCTAGGGACAGCACCAATGCGTCTTCTTGTATGGCGTCTTTACTGCCCATTACCCCAAGTAGGCAGCGCAGATTAAGTGCTGTATTTCTTCCCGGCATGAAACCTGATTGGCCTGGGTGTCTCAAGTGGGAGACATGCTGAATAAGTCTGGAGGTGAGAAGCTTAGCCAGTATTTTAATTTCAGCACTAAGGAGTGAGATAGGGCGATACGAGGCACACAGCTTTGCTGGCTTACCGGTTTTGGAGATTACCACTATCGAAGCCAGGCGTTGATCTTCGGGCAACCCCCCTAACGCACACTCTCTGAGAACATTCAAAGCAGATGTGGTGCTACTGCCTTGTATAATTCTATCGGGAGGCCGTTCGGTCCCATAGCCTTTCCAGATTGAAGACTATGGATGGCTGAGGCGATTTCTTCTACTGTAATATCCCTCTCTAGGCCAGACAAGTCTTCGGGGGTGAGTATCGGGAGTGGGAGGTCTGCAAGGATGGCTCTCGAGGATTCCGCAGATTTCAGGTTTCGAACAGATACCCTGAACACTCCCCTTGCAAATAGTTATTCTGTTTTTGTTCGCAAACCCAAACTGCAATTTGGTAATAAATGGTTGAATTCAATTTAGTGTTTGCACATTACAAAAAGCATTTTTGCGGTCCCAAATGGCCCAATGAAGCGAATTGGGCTGTCTATGACAAAAAAAATGCTTTGTACATCTATCCCATGATATTTAAGTCAAATAACGTAGGATTTTCTATCTGGGTATTTGCTGACGATAACAAGTATGTAGAACCTGTGCATATAATGGCACTGACAGGCATATTTTAGGAGTACCTTTCTGAGAACATTATGGATATAATTAACATATGAAGTCTTGCACATAGCAATGAAAGGCATATGATTGGGGTTCTTACTCAGGTCTGTGATGTAAATACCTAATATGTGGGTACGGATCTGGGTCTGCCCAGGGGCACTTTAGGAACTGACTTTGGAATGTATGACTGGGTCGGTGCACTACATGGGCTTTTGTGCTGTACTTGGGCATGTGAGGCTGGACATATGTATGTGTGAGGTTGAACTTAAAATAAGAACCTCTCCCTAGCATGCAGTGGAGTCACTTGTGCATGAGGCAGAAAGCAGCTATTTACTCACTGTTTCAATTTGGGTTCAACTAATTTAGTACACCCAGATGGTTTTCTTTTTTGATCAACCGGTTTTGGACTTTTTATTGTCGGTCACTCTCACTACTAGTGTACCACCCATGGTAAATAAATTGCGCATGTTTACCACCAGTGTCTGCCTTTTAAGACAAGGTTGCTCTGATGCAGCTCAGGTAAGGGGCATCTGTCTGGTTACACATGAATGCATGTGCACACACGTGTACATGTGTGCAGGCTGCGAGTTTCAGACGACCGTCATGCGCAGGCCGGAAGCTGCACAAAGATAGCTTGGCACAAAGGGCACTCTGCAAGGTTAGATGAAAACCTAGGGTGCATATTATAATATTAGGAGGCACTCCTATGTAAAGTCAGTGTGGTTTACTGTTTCATTTGCAGTGCAACTGTCAATCAATTAATCAATGAATCAATCAGTGGGGAGTGTCTGATGTTGACTGGGAGCTCGTTCCAGGTCTTTGCTGCGATATGGGAGAAGGCTCTTCCACCTGCTTTGGTTCTGCGGATGTGTGGGGTCTCTGCCAGGGCGAGGTCGGCGGAGCGGAGGTTCCTTTTGGGTACATGGAAGGAGACTCTTTTGTTGAGGTATTTGGGTCCTATGTTGGGGAGGGATTGGTAGGAGTGGGTGAGTAGCTTGAAGGTTACTCTGTTCTCGATGGGGAGCCAGTGGAGGTCCCGCAGGTGATGGGTCATGTGCTCCTGTGTCGGGGTTCCGAGGACAAGTCTTGCTGGGGTGTTCTGGATGGTTTGGAACCTGTGTAGCAGGGTTTTGTTTATTCTGGCATAGAGGGCATTACCGTGGTCCAGTCTGCTGGTTATGAGCCTGTGGATGACGGTTTTTCTGCATTCGGGGGGATCTGCTTGAAGGTTTTGCGGAGGATGAGGAGGGAGTTTGAAGCAGGTGGAGGCGACAGCATTGATCTAGGGGGTCAAGGTGAGGGAGGAGTCTAGGAGGATGCAGAGGTTCCGGGCGTGGTCTGTTGGGGTGGGTGGGTTTCCGAGGGCAGGGGCCACAAGGAGCTGTACATGCAGTGGGGAAGGGTCGAAGGACGAGGACCTCTGTCTTCTCCGAGTTCAGTTTTAGGCAGCTGTCGCTCATCCAAGCTACGCCGTTTTTCATTCCTTCTTGGAAGCTGAGTCTGGTGTCTTTGGGGTTCTTCGTTAGAGAGAGGATGAGCTGGGTGTCTACGGCATACAATACTATGCTGAGCCCATGCTGTCTGACGATGGCGGCAAGGGGGGCCATGTAGATGTTGAACAGTGTGGGTCTGAGCGAGGATCCTTGGGGTACTCCACAGTTGATCTCTGTAGGTTCAGAGAGGAAGGGAGGGAGTCTGATCCTTTGTGTTCTGCCAAAGAGAAAGGAGCATATCCAGTCGAGGGCTGTTCTCCGTATACCGGTGTCGTGGAGTCTGGCTGCAAGAGTGCTGTGTGAGACGGTGTCGAAGGCTGGGGAGAAGTCTGGTAGGATGAGGGCCGCAGTGTGGTCCTGGTCGAGTAGCATGCAGATGTCATCAGTGGCGACGAGGAGGATGGTCTTGGTGCTGTGGTTGCTGCGAAATCTGGAGTGGGCGGGGTCGAGGATGGCGTCCTCTTCCATGAAGGTGGTCAGATGAGCGTTGATGAAGCTCTCTGTGACTTTGGCTGCAAAGGAAAGGAGAGAGATGGCCATTAGTTTCTTCAGGAGGGGCTTGACCTCTGCCCGCTTCCAGTCTTCGGGGTAGATGCCGGATTTGAGGGAGGCATTGATCGTCCGGCCTATTTCAGTTGATATTGCAGTGGCGACTCTGTGGTAGATGTGCGGGTGGGCAGGGATCCATGGGGGCTCCTGAGTGGGTGTTCTTCATGATCGTGGTAGTGTCGTCAGTGGTGGCGGGTTTCCAAATGGTGATGGGGCTGGTTGGCGGTGGTGGAGAGAGGGGTGGTGTCCGGAGTCTGTCTGTTTTTTAAGACAAGGTTGCTGTGATGCAGCTAAGGTAAGGGGCATCGGTCTGGTTACACATGAGCGCGTGTTCATACACGTGCACACATGTGTGCAGCTGCCAGTGTCCTTCACCTAGAGTGAAATCTGCCTTAGGGTGCAGTTGTTGTTCCCTTAAGCCCACAAACATGTAGCAAGATCCTACTTGAACACTTATGGGATCGTCCATAATTTTGTATTTTTCTGGCTCTGGTAAGGATCAGAGTCCAGGCCTTTGGTCACTGAGCCAACTTAATTGCACTTCTCCCCAACAGAGGGAAGAGAGGTCTCAGCACACAAGTGGAGTAATTAACACTGCTTCACTCTACTCTTGAGGAGGAAGGGGTGTGGAAGAAAATCTGTTAATAGGCTGTTCACCCGTTCCAGGGTTGGAACAGCCCAGGCCCACTGAACACAGGAGGAATCCATCCAAAACAGAAGGGGGCTCTTCCCTTCTCCTATTGATTTTGTTTTTGGGGATATTGAAGGAATGATTTCATTCCATTCTAATATGGTCTTGGTTAGGCTTGGCATCCTTGGCACAGTTTTTCCCCTAAAGTTTTGCCTTCAACACTCCTGTTTTGCTAACTTCGTTTTTGCTGACTATAGGACACTCTGTACTCTACCACTGCTAACCAGTGCCAAAGTGCTTGTGCTTTCTCCTTAAAATATGATAGAATTGGTTTATACCCAATTGGCATATTTAATTTACTTTTAAGCCCCTGATACAGTGGCACTACCTGTGCCAAGGGCCAGTAAATTAAATCATTTCCAAATGGGATCAGGTAACCAGTTCTTGTTTGGTGTATTTGGATTTGGGATCAAAAATCTCATGGTGAAGTCTGATTTTAAATTACAATTCTTAAAATTGCACTTATAGAAAGTAGGCATTTCCCTCCGTTAGCCATATAGTGCCTGAAGCCTGTCTCTGGGTCACATGACTGGGTGTAGCTGACAGTTGGGCTTTGTGGATTCCTCCTTGACAGCCACACACAATAGAAAGCCTAGGTGTCCTGGGAGTAGGAGCTGGGCACAGTACTACCTACACTGGAATAAGCAGTGTCCTGCCTCCATACAAAGGGACGCATATTCCCTGAAGTTAGTCTGGAGCCAGAGGAGGGAAGGTAGAATGTGTGTGGATTTCAAAGGGAAACATCTAGAAGCTTCACCCACTTTAAAGGAAGGCCCAGGTATAAAGACCAACTCTTCAGTACACTGCTGTGTTGCTGAAAAGACTACCATTCTAATGGACTGCTGCTCTGAAGGACTGCTGCCCTGTGCAGATTGCTGTCTGCTGCCCTCTTGCCTGGGTGAGAAGGACTAGATCTGCATCTGTTGAACCTAGAACCCCAAAAGTGACTCCAATGGCTAGTTGGCTGGCCTTCTGATTAGAACCTCAGGGACAGAAGGTTCCAACAACCTTGAACCAAATCCTGGACTCTGCCATCTGTGAATTCCACCCTACCAAATGGTGCCACCCCAGTGCTGGACCCTTGGAAGTGGGCCTGAAAATGCTCTGCCAGCCCATATGTGGATTCAGCAGAACTAACACATATCCTCTGTGTGCATCCCAAACCGAAGCAGAACTGACACATGGCCTCTGCTGCAAGGATTCTCACAGTGCAAAGACTCCGCGTCAATTTCGCAGCCCGCATCGGAACTGCCGATGTGTGAAGCTTTACAGTTGCAGGCCCTCACATCGCAAATCTCTCTACGGCAGCCTTGAAGATGACATAGGCTTTCGCCTCACAGCTTGTCGAAATCACCAAATTGCCTTGTTAACACGACGCATACTTCACATTGCAAACCCTCATCAATGGGATCCTCGACGACAATGCAGAACCTCGCATTACAGCTTTGCAGTTCCTCGGAACTGATGCATCTCCTCAGTTGTGCAACGCAACCTCGACACAAGATCTCGCAATGCTCCACACTCCCTGATTTTTTCCCAGTCCGGCACGACCAGATATCCACAGTTAGCGCTTTGTGCTTTTTGGCGCTATTTTCACTGAAATCTTTAAAGTTGCATATCTCTCGTTCTACAAATAGTTTTTTGTTGTTTTGGTCTTGATTTATTTATTAAAATGTACTTAGTTTTTCTAAATTGGTGTGGGATTTTAGTTGTTTTGTATTTTCACTTTTTAACTGTTTGAAGTGCTGCATAAATATGTTATACATTGCCTCTAAGTTAAGCCTGACTGATCTGTGCCAAGCTACCAGATGGTTGAGCGCAGGTTGACTTGGGGTTTGACTGTGCCTTTATCCTGACAAGGATTGTGGTTCATGTTTGAGAGGGGTTTAACACCCTTCAACCAGTAACGACATTTCTCACAGTTTGCCATAACCCTTCCTCTTTCGTTGTTTAGGTAACTACTGGATGCTACGGGGTACTAACGTAGTAGTGACATTTTGGTTCCTTAATTATTCAGTATCTTGTATTTGTTTAATTCTCTAAGGTTTGACACTGCATTCTCAGTGTTCCAGCCACTAGATTCTAAGTTGGAATGGGGGATGTATTTGGTAAGAACATACACTTACCAATTTATAACCTATGTGCAATCACGTTCATGTTTGAGAGGTGAAGGTCCTAAAAAAATCATTATATTCTGGTAAACGAACTACAGCACTAGACCACTGAAGGGATATGCAGTGCGGAGAGCTGATACGGTAACCTTGAAGGGACCCTAGGATGCCATCTTTTGTTTTTTCTCCACTACTCCCTTTCCCCAAGGTGTTGATATCGCTAGGAATTGTATTCATATTTTCAGGAGTTTGCAGGGTTCTGGCGGCATAGCGAATCAGCTTCTGTCATTCGTTTTGCTCCCGCAATACTGCATAGCCAAAGCAGAACTGGTGCCTAGACATTACACAGTGTTACCACCAACATGTTTAAAATATGCTTGGGGGCTGCTGGCGCACACCAGAACCTGTGATTAACTTTTACAAAGCAACCCTATGGGGTCGATTACGATGGTGGACGGAAGGACGACCGCCGGACTGGAATAGGTGGAAAATACTTGTTACAGTCCGCAAGCCGCGGATAGTCCGTCCGCCATATTAGGATGGAAAGCACTGCTGAATTTCCATACTCCGTGGAAGAACGTGATCCGCCGCGTAAATACACTCGACCCCGCGGCGGACGTAACCAATCCAGAAACACCGCCGTACGGAATGACGTCTCGACCGTCCTCAAAATCACGATGGCGGAAACCACACAGCAAATCGCTGCGGAAAAACCACCAGCCCGAACACGGCGGAACCACCACAGCTTAGAGGCAAAGCATTGCAGAGAGACCCACCACAGCCAGACCACCGTCATGGACCCAGCTCTACACGCATTCCCGGTACTCTTCGTGTTCCACCACCCGCAAGTCATGGACCGCCGCCGACGCCGACACAGGTACGTAAACACACAACACACACCATGCATGTGTCGAAGCCCCTGCCCACAACAGAACCCCAGGTCTGGACAGGAACACACATACATGCACCCCCAGCAAAACCACCTGGGCACAACTGACCCCACGCACCTAGAACACACACGCACCACAGACAAACAGCCACACCACGGACAACGCAGCGTAGCAGAGCAGACGACGGAAACCATGCCCACAATCAACTAGGCAGGCAGGCAGGCAGGAATGGCTCGGCCACACAGCTCACAGGCCCACATACACACAGCAACACACAAGGCATACCACATGTAAGACAACATGCTGGCCCACCCTCAGGCCAACCCCACTAACAGACAGGGGCCCATACACCACACACCACAAAAAACAACCCTGCTGCACACACATCAACAACCAACACACACACACGATGAGCCCTGACATGTTGACTGACAAAGTCGAGACTGAACAACCTACTGGGTAGCCACAAATCATGAGTGTGACACATGCACCATATGAAAAACATCCACATAACCTGCTGTGCATGGGAAGCCACTGTTGTCCCAAAATAAGCCTCAGAGGGCCTCCCCCACACTTACACAGTCCACATCCATATTGTAATGACTGTCACCCCTGCCAAACGAAAGGAAACAGTGCTGGGCAATGGTTATGTGAAAGTGGCAAACACAGCATGTATGACAGCAGCAATATATCAACAATGCAAGCAGACAACCAGGAATGACACAGATAAACCACAACACAGGATTAACTTGCTTCATTGCACAGCACAGAGGTTGACTTTGTGAGAGCCAGTAGTATGCACACTGGATAGAACAGAGCAGGAACATCTGAGGCAGCACATTAGAGGGGCAAAGTGCATCAACAGTCCATGGTACAGAACAGAGCAGGTCCATCTGAGGCAGCACATGAGAGGGTACAATGCAGATTCAGAACAGCAACAGGGCAGTGTTCACAACAGAGCAGGTCCATCTGAGGCAGCACATGAGAGGGCACAATGCAGCATCAGAACAGCAACAGGGCAGTGTTCACAACAGAGCAGGTACATCTGAGGCAACACAAATATGTGTGTCATACGGACAGTCTCATGGACAATAATATTGCAAGGGTGGTTACAATGGACAGTCCAGACATCAAGTACAATGAGATTTGAGTGATGGGAACTGCACCTCACAGCACAGAATCAGGTGGACTGTGGGACCTCGTAGCTTCGGACACAGTGGCAGGACCTGATACAGGAGTGTGAGAAACAGCCACAGCTCTAGTTACTGACACATGACCGATAGACCCAGACACACTGGCAGGACCTGATACAGGAGTGTGAGAAACAGCCACAGCTGTAGTGGCTGGCACATGAGCGATAGACCCAGACACACTGGCAGGACCTGATACAGGAGTGTGAGAACAGCCACAGCTCTAGTGACTGACATATGAGCGATAGACCCTGACTCACTGGCAGGACCTGTCCCTGGACCGTGACCAACAAATACCATGCCAGCATCTGAGACATGAGAGTGGAGGACAAACACAGTGGCAGTACCAGAAACAGTAGAGCGCACAGCTGACACAGTGCTACTACATGAGGCATGACAGCGAACAACAGACACAGTGCCACTATCTGACACATGAGAGTGAACTGCAGCTGACCCACTAGGACCACTGAAATGATGAGCCACAGGGCTGTATGGGCCAGGAGGCAGGGTGGCTCTGGGAGCTGGGGACAGCTGTACTGGAGTGACATTGGGGTGGTCAGGTGTTACCAGTGTGGGTTTCCGCTTCTTTGGGATTTGGAAGGGTACCCTGGACATGACTGGAATGGCAAGTGGTGCTGGCTCATCTGAAACATCACCCATCAAAGGTGGATCATGTTCTGGTGGGGGTCTGCTCTCTGGGAACGTGCTGGACCCTGCTTGACGCTTGTTCTGGCCCTGCCTTCTGCCCTCTGCATCATGTGTAATGGGGGATGCAACAACAGTGTACTCCTTCCTGTGCTTCACCGGGGTGTGGATGGGAGTAGAGGTTTGGGGGACTCCACCTCTGACACATGTGGTTTACGTTCCTTTACCAACACCAGCTTCAGGGGACGCATGGGTGATGGATGTCTGTCCTTGGTGGATGTCCTGTCCATGGGAGACGCCTTAGCCCTGCGAGGTGCCTGCTCCCTGGGAGGTGCCTAGGCCATGGGAGACGCCTTGGCCTTAGGAGGTGTCCTGTCTTTGGAATGTGCCTTATCCGTGGGCGGTGCTCTGTCCCTGGGAGGTGCCCTGTCCATTGAAGGTGCCTGTCCCTTGTAGGGGCCCGGTCCTTGGGAGTGTCCCTGTCCTTGGGAGGTGCCCTGTCCTTGGGAGGTACCCTGTCCTTGGGAGGTGCCCTGTCCTTTGTAGGGGTCTGGTCCTTGGGAGTGTCCCTGTCCTTGGGAGGTGTCCTGTCCTTGGGAGGTGCCCTGTCCTTTGTAGGGGCCCGGTCCTTGGGAGTGGCCCTGTCCTTGGGAGGTGCCTGCTCCTTGGGAGGAGCCGTGTCCGTGGGTGGTGTTCTGTCCTTTGCGGATGCCCTGTCCTTGGTCTGTGCCTTGTCCATGAGATGTGCCTTGCCCTTGGGAGTACCTGTTGAGGGGGATGCCTGTGTGCCCTTTGAATCTGTGTCCCCCATCACCCCATGAGGGTCCTGTGAGTCATCTCCAGGGTATCTGATGTCGTGTTCTGTGAAAGATTTCCCTTTTCTAGGGGATGTTGTCTGTGGCCTCCGTTGTCTGCCTTGCTGCCTGTGCCTGCTTCTAGTGCAATACCCTGAAAATGAGGCATGTTCAGAAATGTCACTCTCCCCTGAGACAGTAAGTGGTGTGGATGGGGGAACTGAAGTAGAACCTTGTCCATGTGACTGTTGAATGGCTGCAGACACTGTGTTGGATAAGGACTGTACTGTTATTTGGAGACCAGCAACATCACCGTGCATCCCCCCATGAATGCTACCACCTGCCCCAACTTCCTATTGTGGTCCAGGAATGCATTTATCATGTTTGTCTGCCCTACACACAGCTGTCGCAGCAGATCAACCGCCTCAGCACTAAGGGCAGCTTGTGTCACAGGGGCAGGGGCAGCGGTGCCTGCACCAAAGGCCGCTCTGCTCCCCCTGCTCTGGCGAGCACGAGCAGTACTTGTTGCAGTTGGTGGCAGTGTGGGCCCAGTGTGCTTTGTACCGATTGAAGGTGTAGATTGTCCACTCCCTGTGACTACCAACAGTGATGACTCACCACCGTTGTCTGAAGATGAGGACGATGGTGTCTCCACATGTGAGTCCTCAGGGATAGTTCTGTCCCCCCCTCCGGGGCTGCTCTCATTCGTCTCAGTCTGCATGTGTGTGGTTTCTGATCCGGATGCATTGTAGGCACTTGCCTCCGTTGTTTGTCTGTCAGTACCCTCGTCCAAAGCTGAAAAAGAGAGATAAGAGGTATACCTTAGTGCCACACTCACGTACTGCAAATTACAAAATCCAAACTTCCCTGACTGCTGAACAACATGTTGCACCCATCCTGCACATGAACCATCCTACCAGACATCCTCATGTCAAAGAATTAGTGGGCCCTGTGACCCATCTACATGAAACAAACAGGGCAAGTGCATGCAGACCACCACACATGTGATGGCATGGGGCCACAGACCTGAATGCATTTCCTGGGCCCCCACACTACAATGCAACTGGTATGTCCAGCTGGCTGACATGAATGCTAACTCTCACTCCGCTAATGCCACCAACATGCAATAGCGGTACAAAAGGGGGTGGTGATGGACGGAGCATCTGAATCAATCAAACACTCACACCCAGTCAAAAGATCTGGGTTTAATCCATCACTGTTCTTTAGCCCACTCTGCCACCCCAGTTCAGACATGGCTATATGCAAATCAGTCTGACCCTGTGCCTCCATGGGAACAGTCCAGCCCGAACTGCCAAGCCATGTCTTCCCTGGACTGGAAACAAGCTTCCGAGGACCGGTTTCTGGCATTCCAGCCGTCTTCAGCCCGGCTTGCTTGAATCCAGTGGCAAAGTGAGCAAGGGACTCACGTCTGAGTATACCCTGCCACACTTGTGGTGGCACAAAAAAGCGGTACAAAAGGGGGTGGTGATGGACGGAGCATCTGAATCAATCAAACACTCACACCCAGTCAAAAGATCTGCAAACATGCAATAGCAGCACACCATATACACCACGGATGTCACTACTGTGTCTGACCAGCAATACATGCATGCACTCCCAAATCACAAACCCATTCAGTGTGCTTACCGCTAGTTTGCTGCTGCTCCCCTCTCAACCGTGCGGACAGGTCAGGATGTGTCACAGCTATGATACGTAGCATTAGAGGGGTCATGGTACGTCGTGCAAGCCAGCCTGATTGGTGAATCAGCCCCAGTGTCATCTCTGCCACATTCTTGCTGAGCCTAGAGATGTCGTCCCACCGCTTGTGGCAGTGTGTCTGTCACCTGTTGCACACCCCCACTGCCCGTACATCACGTGCTATGGCCCTCCACACAGCCTTGCGATGGTGCAGCTTGACCTATCATAATGGGAGACAAGAGGGGGCAAATCGGTGAACAGTTGGCCGTTCACACAGATATAAGGTACAGGTATTTGTCAGCATCCATGCACAGTACAACATATGTGACTGACAGGTCAATATGGCATACGTCCATCATGGAAAGCAGGTGAGGTACACACCCACAAGATAGCTGTGATCGGTCGTGACCCAGCACAGCCAGAAGACTACACATGTCATGTTTGTGACCCCTCAAAAATAACACTTCGCAGCATAGAGGTCAATCAGTCAGTGACAGAACCAGGAACACACCACAGTGTGCCTGGCCTGCTGGGGCATACCACACTGCCACAGTGGAAATGGCAGTTGGTATCCCCCCATTCAGTCATATAGCGGCACCCACCGCCCGGACCCGGCGGTGGGTAACCGCCCAATGCCATCCATGCCACGGTAACATCAATACACCTAGCAGCACCCACCGTCCGGACCCGGCGGTGGGTGCCGCTATGTGACTGAATGGGGGGATACCAACTGCCATTTCCACTTGCACATTCAAATTTATCTGTTAGCCTGCCCCGCCCCCACAGAATGCGTGCTCCGCCATTGCGATGCCAGAGAGTGATGATTTTCAAATGATGCACCATCGTGGTAGCGCGCATATGCAGTTGGCGGTGTGTGACTGTGATGGACCTTGCCCATGCAGCCAATGGTACGCACAATTGCAGTATCATTTTCTGTGATGGCGGATGCCGTGCCCTGACGCGGTGTGTAGACACACTGCATGTCTCCGCACACATCTAATGATAATAGGTGTACATGTGTGTCAGGGCATGTCCGGAATGTCTTAAAAATCATCATTTTCTGTTAATGGCCTGTGTCCATGTGTCAATAATGTCCATTTGTTGCATGTGTGAGCATACTATTGACATTGCCAGTGGTTGTCAAAGGACAGTGATGCGAGCTCAAGTTGTGTCAGATGTGCATGGCAATGTGGTGACATCTTGGTTTTGAGGTCACACGTTTCAAAGTGTACACATCTACACAGTCCATTAAGGCTGTGTACCCACAGTTTGATCCAGTCGTGAGTGTGTGTTTTGTGTGTGCAAGAAGCAATGATGGAGGATACATGCATTCTGTGTATGCATGTGTGTGTTGTCTGTTGTATGTCAATGCCTGTTATGTGAGCATGCACAGCATTGTTGGTGGTGTCATGGGTGCATGAAGACAAGGAGGGTGTGTTCCAGGTTCGTGTTGTGAGTGTACATCCATGTGTGTCTGTGGGGATGCTTGTCCACACATGGGCCCTCCGTCATGTGATGTTGGCTTTTCTTGCAAAATGTGTGAACGTACCATTGTACATATTTGCACACAGGATGTTGTTTGTGGGTGAACACTGTGTGTGTAGTTGGCTGTAGTGCCTCATATTTCTGTCACGTCATACATACAATCAGTGTCTGCAACATGGATTATTTGTGGTGTGTTGGTCAAGATGTGATAGTGTGGTTCAGCTGTGCCGTGTTGTCCAATTGACATCTGCTCCCATCTACTCCCACACTAGAGGGCTCCAAATGTGTATCGACCATATACTGTGCTGGGAGACATGGTTGAAGAGGAGGTGATCCGCAAATTCCGGCTTGACCGACCGACATTGCAGGACCTTGTAGCACAATTGGCACCGCACCTGCAGCCACACAGGCCATATCCTGGAGCAATTACACCCACAGCAAACGTGATGGTGGCACTTCACTTCTTTGCTACGGGCACATTCCATTACACAGTTGGTCATGCCGGGGGGATGTCCCAATCTATGTTTAGCATGGTACTGCAGGATGTGCTGGAAGCCATGATGCGTTACAAGGATGATTATATCCATTTCCCACGTCCGGCCGAGTTGGCAGCAGTGAAAGGGGACTTCTATGCACTGGCCCAGATTCCACACGTAGTGGGTGCCAATGACATATTGGTCTAGTTCCACCCAGGCACGTGAACCCATCTATCGCAATCAGAAGCACTACCATTCAATCAATGTGCAAGTGGTGTGCCTGGCAGACAACATCATCTCCCATGTGTGTGCCAGATTTCCGGGATCCGCACATGACTCCCACATCCTGCGGAGCAGCATTGCCCCCCAACTGATGGCTAATCTGCTTCAAGATCGTGCGTGGCTTGTAGGTGAGTGTGCTGTGATGACTACTGTGTTGTATGTGTGCCATGCTGTTCCCACCAGTACTGGTACTGATGTATGTGTCTGTCATCCCCCACCTAGGTGAATCTGCATACCCAAACCGCCGGTGGATGCTGAGCCCCCTACGGAATCCAACTACCCCAGTTGAAATGCGCTATAATGAGGCCCATGGGAAGACACGTCGGGTGGTGGAACGCACATTTGGACTGCTGAAGTCTAGGTTTTGCTGCCTGGATAAAACCAGAGGGGTCCTGCCATACTCACCCGGCAAAGTATGCAAAGTATGGTTGCCTGCTGCATGCTCCACAACCTGGCCTTGCGCAAGAATATTGAAGTGATCCTGGACCCTGCAGACCAACAGGTTGCTCGGCCTCTCATCCCACCCATGTCCAGAGATGAGGATAGTGGGGAGGAAGAAGGTGTGGACCAGAGGTGTCAGCTCATTGACCGCTACTTTCCTTGAATGTGAGTAACTACGTCTTGTGCTGCTGTTCACAGCATGTATGATGTATGTTTGCTGGTGGTGGGTGGATGTGGTGTGTGAATGCTGCCTGTTCTGGTATGTTCTGTTCGCAAATGGGTGTGGGAGGTGGTATTCATGCAATGCTCCCTGATGTGTGTCCTGTGATTCGCTTAATTTGTGATGAGTGTGGTTTGTGGGATGTTGCAGTACGGTGTGGTGTGATGGGTGTGATTCAGTTTCCTGACCTGTGCTTGTTGTTCTCTCATTATCCCTAGGTCACTCCCATAGAGCCATGATTCCGAACAACATTGATCCATGCACCTTGTAATGACAACAACTAAGGCAAACCTGTGTTTAAAACATGGAGGTCACACAACCGTGAGTGTTTCCGTGGTGTTTATTTACAGGGGTGGATATGTGTTAGTACATATTTACAAAATGGTGGTGGAAAGGAAGAGTGAGCTGAAGGTCATGTCAGATGATCCCACCGTGTAGACACCACATTGTATGGTGTAAACAGAGTGAATGCCAGGCTCAATGAAGGGTGAAGTCAGTGCCTGCTCCTCTTCTGGCGGTTGACTGGTGCATTGCCACTGCTCTGTCCTGGATCCAGCCTAGGACGGCCCCTCCGTCTTCGAGCCGGAGTGACCCAGCTGTGGGGGCAGCTTGTTCGAGGGCACCTCCCTGTCAGTGGCCTCAGGCGATGGTGATGGTGGTGGTGTCCTGTCCCGCTGGCCACTTGGGGGTGGGGAGGTGGTGTGTTGCGGGATAACCACTCCCTCCAAACAGATGTTTGCTGCCCCATGAGCTCCACCATTTGTCCCATACGGTTGTCCATGGACCTCAACAGCTGGCGGGTCTCAAGTGAGTCTTGGCACGCCCGATCCGCCTGTGCCTGCGACCGCTCGTACGACGCATGCACTCTTGAAATGAGATCCAGGGTCTCGGTCCCAGGATTGGGTGGGTCTTGTCCCCCACCTGGCCTTGCACCTGCCCTCCTGTCCGGAACCTGTGGCCACACCTGGGTCCTCACCCGTCCACTCTCCCTGCTAGCCTGTGATGTTGATGGTTTGCCATCGTCCAATGGATCAGGGAGGGTGTCACAGGCAGGACTGGTGGTGGTGGTGGTGGTAGCTGCACAGGTCCCAATGGCAGAAGTTGCTGTGGTTCCACTGGCCAAGGTAGTGGGGGCAGGGATGACCTGGGAGCCTGATGGCCCTGGGAGTATAGGCAGACCGGCATTGCCCTCCGCATCCGAGGTGTCCAGGGAATCATCACTGGAGAGTCCATGCTGTGAGGGGGGGCGACTGGTGCTGTCGGTTGCTGGGTTCTCCTGCCAGTTCTCGGTCACCTGAGGGACAAGAACTTAAGAATCAATGCTGTGGGCATGACAGGTTTGTTGTTGTTACATTTCAATTTTTTAGTGATTCAGGACATGGTTGTTGATGTCATCACATTGGTGTGGTACACAGTACTGGGCATTATGGTGGTGTGGAGATGGAGAGACAATACTTGGATATGTGTTGTGCTGTTCTGCTATTGGATGGTACCCCTGGACTCTGTGTAGTTTTGTAGTCATTTTAACATTATTGCTGTGGCTCAGCAATGTGGACTAGGGCATGTTCACCAGGGCTGTGGACAACCTACCTTGCTACTGTACCTGGTCTAGTCATTGTCAAAAGAGGCATATGTTGGTCTTTCATGTGGATGGTCTACCTTGTGTTAGGGACAAGCTTTGGACATTGCATCCATGTGCCTTGCGTCAGGAAACACATTGTACTTGCTGTTGTGGGTATGTCAAGCCTCACATCATGCACAGACTGCCTACTACATGGATTGTGTGGACTGCCACTATGTCCAAGTTTCCCCTTGCAAGTTCTTTGATGTGTGCAGATGTGACGCTTCTCTTCCATGTGTCCAAGGGTCTGTTATTTGTGGGTCCTTCTGTGGACATATGGTAATTGTTTGATGTTCGACGAATGCAGTATGCTGGCACTGCGTACTCACCTGTCACATTTTAAAAATGGAGTTACTACGAAGCCATGTGTTGTGTTGCTCCTCGCTTCAATCATGAGGGTGGAGGGTGCACATTGGAATTTGGAGTACAGACTTCCCCCTCACACCCAACCCTCCCTGTGAAGATGGCTACCTACCTGTAAGTTTGAAGAGGAAGATGCACTGGTCAGCACATGGTGGGGGGACTCCATCTTGATCTGGGGTGGGACAAGGGGGGCTGTTGGGAGTTGTAGTGCTGGCCTCTCATCCATACACACCTCTCTGTGGACATGGGGGCCTGTTGGGAGTTGTAGTGCTGGCCTCTCACCCACACCCACCCTCCCTGTAGACATGGGGGCCTGTTCGGAGTTGTTGTGCTGGCCTCTCACCCACACCCGTCCTCCATTTAGACATGGGGGCCTGTTGGGAGTTGTAGTGCTGGCCTCTCACCCACACCCACCCTCCCTGTAGACATGGGGGCCTGATGGGAGTTGTTGTGCTGGCCTCTCACCCACACCCACCCTCCCTGTAGACATGGGGGCCTGTTGGGAGTTGTTGTGCTGGCCTCTCACCCACACCCACCCTCCCTGTAGACATGGGGGCCTGTTCGGAGTTGTTGTGCTGGCCTCTCACCCACACCCGTCCTCCATTTAGACATGGGGGCCTGTTGGGAGTTGTAGTGCTGGCCTCTCACCCACACCCACCCTCCCTGTAGACATGGGGGCCTGATGGGAGTTGTTGTGCTGGCCTCTCACCCACACCCACCCTCCCTGTAGACATGGGGGCCTGTTGGGAGTTGTTGTGCTGGCCTCTCACCCACACCCACACTCCCTGTAGACATGGGGGCCTGTTGGGAGTAGTAGTGCTGGCCTCTCACCCCCACCCACCCTCCCTGTAGACATGGGGGCCTGTTGGGAGTTGTTGTGCTGACCTCTCACCCACGCCCACCCTCCCTGTAGACAGAGGGGCCTGTTGGGAGTTGTTGTGCTGGCCTCTCACCCACCCCCACCCTCCCTGTATGCATGGGGGCATGTTGGAAGTTGTTGTGCGGGCCTCTCACCCACACCCTCCCTCCCTGTAGACATGGGGGCCTATTGGGAGTTGTGGTGTTAGCTGCTTGACCACATGCAAGCCTGGGAACGTAGGAGGCTACATTTGTGGTTTATCATGGTTGGTGCATTTGAGCCCTGGGGTTTACTCTTGGGTGACAGTGTGGTCCACATGCATGGATTGGAGCCTGGGAGATGTGTCTTGGCAGTTGTGCAAGGCAGGACATAACAGTGTGATGGTGGTCATTGGTTTGTACTTACCAGCCTCCACTCCCTCATCTATTCCTTCCAGGCTCTCAGGGTGCAGTGTGGCTAGCACCTTCTCCTCCCATTGGGTGTATGGTATTGGATCCATGGGGGGGCCACCGCCAGTGTGGTGTGCCCGCAGGTAGTTCTTGGCCCTGATGCCTTTCACCCTTGCCTTGAGGTCATGCCACCGCCTCTGGATATCGTGTTGGGTGCGTGGCACGGTCCCTGAAGCATTCACTCTGGTCACTATCCTGTCCCACATTGTGGTTTTATTTGCCAAGGTGGTCTGCTGGGGTACTGAACAGATGTGGTTCTACACGGATGATTTCATCCACCATGACCTTCAACTCACTCTCTGTGAACTTAGGGTTTTTCTTGGGGGCCATGGTGTCTGATGTGCAAGGTGTTGGGTTTGTGGTATGTAGGGATGGTGTTGTGGGGGTAGGTGTGGTGGGTGTGTTGGTGTGCTGGTTGTATGTGTGTTTGTGAGTCTGTTGTGTGTGATGTGTGCCTCTTTCTTGCAGCTGTGCTGTGATGCAAAGGATTGTGGTAATGGGAGGGATTCCTTTTATACTCTGTGTGGTGGTTGTGTCCCAATGGTTTTTTGCAGTCAGGTGTTCTGTGGGTGTGGAGACTTGGATGCTCTTGTTTGTGCTGGGGTGTGTGTCATTGGGGCGTGTAGTTGTTGTGGGTGGGTGTTCCAGGTAGCTGTGTGTCCTGTTTTTTGGTTTACTATTTACTTCCGTCGCCATTTTTGTTTCGGTTTGACGGCAGGGGTGATGTTCGTTTGGTCCTTCCGCAGCCAAGTTCCATTTGTCGATGCTATTTTTCCGCGGCGGTCGTGGACGGTGGTGGGTTCCGTTGGGATGGCGGGGTTATCCTATTTGTGCGGGCGGTCCCTCCGCAGGCCTGGCGGAGGTTGGGCCTGTTTCTGCAGGCCTTGCGTCCGCGGCGATCGATTTTTCTGTGGTATTGTCCACGTGCGGCGGTCTTTGGTGTGATCCGTCCGCCGCAGTCGGTGTCAGCTGGCGGAAAAATCCTAATTGCACCGGCGGTTTATCCGCGGTGCGGTCGGGAGTATATTTGCCGCGACCAAGGAGGTTAGACCCGTTTCCGTCTGCCATCGTAATCGACCTCTATGTTAGGAGGGGCAGGAAAACTGCAGCTCTTCAGGACCTTCACCATTATTGCTAAAGCACTCCTTTGGCTGGATCTTTTGCTCTTCAGCTGGGAGTGCAGTGACATCTAACAGTTGGTTCTATGACTGCATTTTATGCGGCCCAAAGGTGTATAAAAAAGCCTGAGACATGTTATGTTGATTTTGAAAACTGTATTAGCAATAAAGTTATGACAGTGGTTTGTGATAAACAATTGTTTTTGATAATCATAATCATTGAAATGCTGTATTGGTGATAATGATTACATTTGAAATTGATTACAGTGAGATAATAGAATTCTTAACATGTAGTTATTGTGTTTTTAATGTGTTGACCCCTTGATAAAACTAATAGACGATAATAGTTTAATGGGGTGACAACTTGAAAAAGCCAATAGGCTTGCCTTTATGTTGTGGTAATGACCATTTGACAACTCCAATAGGTCTGCTTTATTTAAGGTGATACCTCCCTGCATTATGATATTCTATATTGTATAGATTGTATAGGTGGGGTGATACTGTGATTCTGGGAATCATGACCCTTTAGGGGTCAAATATTATCTCAGAATGTCATGAAGGTATTCTCAATCTGCCTGCTGTACATATTTTGTAGATTAATGCAGCAGCATTTAGTAGTGTTTGTTTGTGTAATAAATATACCTTTTCATGTTCAAATTTAAAACTGACTGCACAATCATTTATGGAGTATTGTTATTGGGTGCCTGTGAATGATGATCACTAGCACACACCACCCCTCCGGAGTAGGCTTTGAACTGCTCTGCTTCCCAACGCTGAGAAAGTCAAGTGCTATAATAGGGTGCTTAGATCTCAATAAGGAGTAATTGTTGACCTATTACTTGCACAAACCTCACATCCTAATTTTATTACCTTCCTAATCAATCCTAGCCAATATCTTAAATGCACCATATAGTAATATAATGTTTGAACTTAGTTATTTTGAAGGGGGTATTGTGCATGGGGACAGAATTTGGATTTGTAAGAAGGTTCTTAGCTTCTGATAGAGTACATGGGATTGTGATTTTGTATCAGTGCATGTGGTGCATTAGAAAATGAAAGTGGCCAGATGATATTTGGGACCAAAGTGCATTTGCCCAATAAAAAAAATCGGGTATTTCGAGACAAAGGAATGCATTTTCAAAAAATGACAAGCTGATCTTTAGGGACAACATTTACCTTCTTAAAAACGAAAGAAAAGAAATGAGTTACTTACCTATAACTCCAGGCTCCCCAACATTGAATACTTTCACAGATTCACATGCTTGATTCTATCCCACATCGTCAGATTGGGCATTGCTGGTACATTTAAATCAGTACAAAAGGGGGTGGTGATGGACGGAGCATCTGAACCAATCAAACACTCACACCCAGTCAACAGATCTGGGTTTAATCTATCACCGTTCTTTAGCCCACTCTGCCACCCCAGTTCAGACATGGCCATATGCAAATCAGTCTGACCCTGTGCCTCATGGGAACAGTCCAGTTGTTTCCGATCCAGGGAAGGCATGGCTTGGCAGTTCGGGCTGGACTGTTCCCATGAGGCACAGGGTCAGACTGATTTGCACATGGCCATATCTGAACTGGGGTGGTGTGGAGTGCAAAAAAACGATGGATTTAGGTCCAGATCTCTGTACTGGGGTGAATGTATGACATTGTTCTGCATTCTGTCCATCAACTGTGGTTTTTGCATTTGTCACCCCGAGTGGGATGGGTATGCTCAGACGTGAGTCCCATGCTCTCCACACCACTGGATTCAAGCAAGCCAGGTTGAAGACGGCTGGAATGCCAGAAACCGGTCCTCGGAAGCTTGTTTCCAGTCCAGGGAAGGCATGGCTTGGCAGTTCGGGCTGGACTGTTCCCAAGAGGTACAGGGTCAGACTGATTTGCATATGGCCATATCTGAACTGGGGTGGTGTGGAGTGCAAAAAAACGATGGATTTAGGCCCAGATCTCCGTACTGGGGTGAATGTATGACATTGTTCTGCATTCTGTCCATCAACTGTGGTTTTTGCATTTGTCACCCCGAGTGGGATGGGTATGCTCAGACGTGAGTCCCATGCTCTACACACCACTGGATTCAAGCAAGCCGGTCTGAAGACGGCTGGAATGCCAGAAACCGGTCCTCGGAAGCTTGTTTCCGGTCCAGGGAAGGCATGGCTTGGCAGTTCGGGCTGGACTGTTCCCATGAGGCACAGGGTCAGACTGATTTGCATATGGCCATATCTGAACTGGGGTGGTGTGGAGTGCAAAAAAACGATGGATTTAGGCCCAGATCTTAGTACTGGGGTGAATGTATGACATTGTTCTGCATTCTGTCCATCAACTGTGGTTTTTGCATTTGTCACCCCGAGTGGGATGGGTATGCTCAGACGTGAGTCCCATGCTCTACACACCACTGGATTCAAGCAAGCCGGTCTGAAGACGGCTGGAATGCCAGAAACCGGTCCTCGGAAGCTTGTTTCCGGTCCAGGGAAGGCATGGCTTGGCAGTTCGGGCTGGACTGTTCCCATGAGGCACAGGGTCAGACTGAATTGCATATGGCCATATCTGAATTAAGGTGGTCTGTACTGGGGTGAATGTATGACATTGTTCTGCATTCAGTCCATCAACTGTGGTTGGTACATCTAAATAGCAGTAAACTGTTTTAAAATGCTGAAAGGCCTGAACAACAGTGTTTGTTTGGTTGCACACCCACATCATTTGAAGAAACCCAAACTCCAGCCAGTGAGGTGGAAGTGGCAGCTCTCCTATTCCCTCAAGAGGCCACCATCGCTCAGACTTTGTAGCACAAAGTGTAAAACTTTAATATAATATATGAACCACTATCTGGGGAAGAGGGAGGGGCGCATGTGAATGCATGATAGATTGTAATTTTGGCGAATCTGAGTTCCAGGTAAGTAACTATTTTCTTCCTCAACCTTGGATATTTTATATATCCACATGCTTGAATCATAAGCGTAAGCAATATATATTGTAATATAAAACAAAAGCAGGAAGCAGCCTCACCTTTATCCAAACAGGTTTCTGAGGGATGCCTGTCCCATTGCTGCATCATCAATTCTGTGTCCATGTTAAGGTAGTAGCGCTTCATGAATATGTGCCTGCTCCTCCAGGCGGATGCACAGCGTAAGTCTCACATGGAGGCACAAGCATAGAGTTCAGCAGTTGTCACCATGCTCTTGATAGAAAATAGTCGGTTTTATGAGAAAGGAACGTAGAATATCTGATTCATTCAAGTGATAGTTAGTATAAGCCTTTGGGTATGAATTTAGGATTTTTTTTCTTAGAATGACTTTGTCCCTTGTGAACCAGAGAAAAGGTTCTGTTGCAGTAAATGCTTGCATTTCCCCTCCTCTCCTTGCCAATGTCAGGGCTAGGAGATGTGCTGTTTTCCATTAAACAAATTTTAAGTGCTACTTGTGTATTGGTTTAAAGGGAGGTAGCATTAACTGGCTGAGGATAGTATTGAGCAACCAAGGAACTGGAGGGTGTCGTACATGTGAAATGACCTGATAAGAACTGTCATACATTGCTTTATGAGTTGCTGGGAGAACAAAGTAGATGACATTACACTTGTTCTTCTATATCTTGATATTACCGCCAGATGGACTCTTACAGAAGACTTTTTGAGTCCACTCTTGGCCAGACTCAACATGTATGACAGTATTCAGTGAGACTGGATGAAAGCCGTTGTCTTCACACTAAACACAGAATCGCTCCCAACTAGCGCTGTATGTTTTTGTAGTGGCAGGTGCATGTGCCTGTGTTGGGATGTTTCTGCAGTCCTGCAGTATGTTCAAGTTTTCAAATTCTAAATGACCAGGAACCATACTGTCAGGTTCAGCGACTTGGGGTTGTTGTGCAGTATATCTCCATGGTGTCTGCATAGGAATCTATAGTACAGTTTCAGAGAGATAGCTGGACATGCTGAAATTCGCAGGAGTTTGCGGTACCAGTACTGGCGTAGTCACACCAAAGATGTGATGATCCATCTTTGCCTTCTTTAACACCCTGGGGCTGAATGGAAATGGAGGAAAGGAGTAAGAAAAGATTTTTGAAATCTGTTTCTGAAGTACTCGCATTTTTTGTTCTCTAGTACAGACCCCATTGTTGGATTATAAAATTGATTTGATCCTGGTGTAGTTCCCACTCATTTACCTTTGATGTTTTGACAACATGGCAGGTGTTCTATGGCAATGTCTATCTCATGATAAATGGCTAGGTCCCAAAGTAATGGAGCCTTTTCTGAGAGAGGTCTGGATCGTGCTTCTCCTTGTTTCACTATGTAGAACATCAAAGTTGTATTGTCTGTTCTGATCAGCACTGCTTGGTTTTCCTGTCTTATGATGAATGTTTTAGCCCCAGACAAATGGCCCTGAGCTCTAGCACTTTGAAGTGCAGCCTATTTTCTGCATGTGACCAGAGAGCTCTGTTTGGCAGTTTTTGGAGGCGAGCTCTTCAACCATCCATGGACACATCCGTTGTTAATACAATTCTATTGTACAGGTTGGAAAGAGAGACCTGCCATAAGAATAGTTGGTATTCTCCACTAAATAAGTGCTTATGGGAGGTTCCTCATGACTTGGACTAAATTGTCGAACATGTCTCTTTCAGAGTCTGCAAACGAGAACTAGGCCTATATCTGATGACATTAGCCCTAACACGGACTTGCAGTGTCTGACCATAACTGTATGTTTTGCACACTCTTTGCCATGGCTTGGAACTTTATTGCTCTTTCGGCAGATGGAAGCGCCTTTCCTGCCAGTGTATCGAGTATTGCATCCAAAAACTGGACCTTCATGTGGGACTCTAACATTGGTTATACCTTGTTCAGCGTGAGACCCAAGTTGTGAAGACTGATGCAGGCATTCATAGAAGCCTTTGTCTCATCCTTTAATGGTGATTTGATAACCCAGTCGTCTAAGTATGAGTATACCTGGTGACCCTTTTACCTGAGTATGGCTGTTGCTGGAGAAAGGAACTTAATAAAAATCTGCGGCCCTGACATGAGTCCGAAAGGGAGCACCTTGAACTGATAATGTTATCCTGCCACTGAAAAGCAGATCAATCTTATGTGATAAGTATGCAGAAGTCTGCATCCTGAAGATTCAGGGAAGTTAGGAATCCCCCTTCCGAGATCATAAGATGTACCTCTTGAAGTGTGATCATGTGAAGACAATGTTTCTCCAGAAATGTGTTTAGTTGTCAGAAATTTGTTCGGTTATCTGAGGTCCAGTGTTGGTCTCAACTGCCCCATCTTCTCTCTTATCCAAAAGAACCTGGAGTAAAATCTCAGGTTTCTCTGGGATTTGGGAACCATTGCTCCCTTAAGGAGGAAAGAACTATTTCCTGCTGTTGCTTCCACCGATGAGGGTGATGATCCTTCTTGGGTGAACAAACAGGTGGTTTTTGAAGGGCTTTCCAAGTTGACCTGTACAAACAATTTGGCTCGCACATTTGACTGATGTTACAGATTCTAAAGCAGGGACAAAACAGGGAATTTCTCCCCAATCTTCTTTATTTGAGATGGAAAGAGGGCAAAGGCAGCAAATCAAGCCCAATTTTGGTTTTCATTGGAACATGATTGAGAAGTGCTTCTTAATCGTCCTGACAATGTTTCATATTCTTGCATCTCACTGCAGTTGGAGACATATCCTTGGTCATATCTTTATTGTCTTTGGCAATAGTATAGTTTGCTTTGACCTCCATACTGGTTAAATCCTCCCCTGTAATTTGGAGATCTTATCGAGCCACGAAAACTGGATGTACCAGATCTAAGGTACTGTAAAAGGCCTAACGCCTTTACTGTGTCCATGTCAATCTTGACACAATGAAGGGCCTCAATTACTGTATTCCCAAGCAAGGTAAGGCCATGTCCTATATTTTTGATTGGGATGAAAGGCTGTGGATCTGAGCCAGTCTTGACTTTATAAAACAGCTCATCTGCATACTGCTGAACACCTGCTTTTGAGGTATCAATTGCTGTATCAATTATGGCTTTTAATGTAAATTCCCCTTCTTTAAGGATAGCTTTAGCAGATTTCTTTTTATCCTGCCCGATGAGGTCCTGTGATGGGGATATGTCATACCACATCTGTTGATCACAGCGACCTAAAATAACACAAGGGCATTGACTGCTTTAAAACAAGTTGTTGCAATTGAACTAATTATTTTGCCCAGATTACTTACATGTCTACTATCTCTCTGTGGTGTTTCAAAAGATTGTTAATGGGGGCTCTAGATCTGAGATAAGTAGCTGAAGCTATTACTTAGTCTTGTTTTGGATGACCAGTGATACAAGTTGGGGATGCATTTGTGGCTCTGTATTTGTTATCCAGAAGTGAACTAACAGCATAGACAGTAGCAGGTGTCTTCATTAATTTTAGCCCTCCTGAGCATATAGGATCCAGAATTTGTATCAGTTTTACAGACTTTTATGGTTGTTCCCTAAATTCATAAAGGAAACATTGATGCTCAACTGATGACACAGGAAGATTGAATATTTTGGCAGCCCTTTCTGTTGGATTTCTATTCCAATACATTCTGTTGATTGGGCGGGTTATTATCTTCTTTCAGAGTACAGAAATCATCTCCATCATTAAAATATCCACTATCTCCTTGTGGAATTTTGGCATCCTCTTAGTCTATATCCGAATACACAGAATTGGCTTTATCTTCATCATCATTCATGTCCTTGGGAGTTGGTGGTACAAGAGGTTTACAGACTGGTCTGAGAGATGGTTCTCTTAGAGCTTGTGAAGGAGTTGACATTAGATGGTAAGGTGATAGGATAAAGGCGATAAATACTCTGGAAATGAAACTCGTCAGTGTAAATATTCTTCAGCCCACAAAAGGAACAGGAAATGAGATTTCTTCTCATTGTGAGCCATGGTGACAGTTGACTGACAGGGTAAAATGTCTCCCTGGCCCAGAACATTGCAAATTTCCTTAAAAGCTGAAGATAAGGATGCTTCAATTTCAGTGTAGACCATAAAAGTAACAATTTTGAGTTCACTGGAAGGTTAAAGCCAAGTTGTTTCTGTGACTCCCTTAATCAGAGCATACAGTAGTTATCTGAGCTATGGTGGCCTCTAGGGGAGTAGGCAAGCTGACACTTCCACCTCATTTCTCACTGCAACAGAACATTATTGCAGCACCTATTTTGAGGCATGTCATGTTCAATATTGATAACTTTTTATGACCTTTTAATGAGCTTTTACAGTACAATACATTTTATAGGTGAACTGTTACTATATTGAAAAAAAATATCGAATTGACAGAATATTGAGTTTTTTATATAGAATGGACAGAATATTGAATTGTAAAAATATAGTGGTGCAGAATATCGAAATGCAGGTAAGAAATATCGATTTCCATAATATCGAAGCTAGTAATATCGACAGTCATAATATAGTTGATAAAAATATTGAATATTTTTATAGTTTTTTAAGTGTTAGTATATGTGTTAAAAGAATGTATTATTTTTGTAATGTATGTTTGAATTTGTTTAAAATAATGAACTATATGTTATTTAATTTTTGCGTAATTTAATTCCGTAGAGGGTTGTGGGTTTACAGGGGAACAGGGTGGGAAGTAATTTAATTACAGTAAATTAAATATACATTTTTAGGAATTATTAATTATTTTTTATTTAATTTTGCGTTTTAGTTCTGTAGCGGGTTGTGGGTTTATAGGGGAATAGGGTGGGAAGTAATTTAATTGTTATTAAGTAATTATTTATTTTTAATTATTGGTATTGATAATTAATTATTCATTTGTCATCAATTTGTACTAATTGGTAGTTATATTATTTATATTAATTTATTATTTGAGCGTGGTGTGGGTTTATTGGGGAATAGAGTGGAAAGTAATTTAATTGTAATTAAGTAATGATTGAAAATATGTTTGTGTATTGATAATTAATTTACTGTTAATTAATTGGATTTTTTGTATTACTTATTAATTTTTGGTATTGAAAATTAATTGGCTGTTAATTAATTATTATTAGGTCATTGTTAATAAATTATATTTATTTATATTTATAATTAATTAAATATGTTGTGATTGGTAATTCATTTTAATTATTTTTTTATTGGTATTTGTAATTAATTAATTTTTATCAAAATATGTTATAATACTTTATTCGATAACAGAGTATCATAAAAGCAAATACAAATTCATTACAGAGGTAAAATTGAATAAAAACAAATAACCGGGTATAAAAGCGAAAAGCAGGTTTAAAAGCCAGTTAAAATACACGTCTATGGTAAAAACAGGTCAAGTCTAATTTGTTTAAAAGAGATGCTAATTAATAAGGTGCTAGTTAATATAATGACACAGTTGTACCTCTTGATGTCCTAGCCCATTCTCAGTTGAGCAAGCTTTGTACGTATTTGCCATGCTTTCCCCAGAAATTTTGCAACTCCGCAAATTACCGTCATAGATGTGGTATCTGTTGTTAAAATGCGGAGGTCCACTGAATAATGTCTTGTTCCCAGTTCTCTACTTAACCATCTTCTTCTGAGACCCCTGTACGCCCTACAGGCAAACAAAAAGTGAGCAAGGGTCTCAGTGGGATTTGCACACCCGGACAGGTAACTTGATGGTGAAAGGATCCTCTCCAGTTTCTAGTAAAGGCATTCAAGGGTAGGGTTCCATATCTCAATTTCAAAAACAATGTTCTATCTCTCGGATTGCTAATGCAATCTAGAAATGGTTCTAGCTTCCTCTCAGGCTTATGGTCCAAGAACTGGTCAGTTAAGAGGCCCTCCTTTGGATTTTTCATATCTCTAGCTTGAATCCACTCTCAGTAGAGCTTCTTGATGGTTTCCTTCGGGGGTGGTACCTGAGAGATCCACTCTTCCCTTAGTCCCAAACTGATCGCCAGATCCCTCAGTTTTTTCAGCCAGCCGATCTTCATTGGGGAATTGACAGTAATAGGATCATCAAGGACAGCAGCATACTTGGCAAGCTCCAGTGTCCTTCTAAGGCGTACCCAATAAAGTAAAGGCCGAAGGCCAACAATGTCTTTAAAGGAGTGGCGACCCATGTCGTAGAGTAATGGTTTTAAGGGAGCGGAAATGGGGAGACACACTAGCTCTCTCAGGATCTTATTCTCTGCTTTAACCAGATCTGGGACTCTGTCGAAGCCCCAGAGTTCCGACCCGTATGTTGCAGCAGCCAAGGCTTTGCCATCATAGACTGCTAAAGCAGGGATGATGGGTCAGCTAGAGGTCGCACGATGATCTCTAGAGATAGCTCCCGCCACTCTCTTGAAGCTTAGAAGCATTTTAGCTACGTGGGAGTCCCACTTCATTTTGCTATTTATCCTGACTCCCAGGTAGTCAAAGGCTTCCACTTCCTCTAATAAAATGCCATTAAGGGAAACATTAATCCTCCTAGCTTTTTTAATGCCAGACAACACCATCAATTTAGTTTTGGAGGTCTTAATTGTGAGCCCACGTTATTCACAAAAGGTACTAAACCTATTTAATAGTTTCTGGAGACCAGAGGGGGTTTTAGACATAAGGAGGGTGCCGTCTGCAAAGAGAAGGGTCGGTATCTTTTCTCCCGCCAGGGTGGGGGCATCCACTGGGTCCTCCCTCAAATGGTCTGCCACCCCATTTATAAAGAGGGAGAACAAGGTGGGAGCCATCACACATCCCTGGCGGACCCCCCTCTGTACTGGTATTCTCTCTGTCAGTTCTCCTGCATTCCCCCATCTGATTCTCGCATAGGTACCATTGTGCAGCCTTTTGAATAATTCTAGGAGCTATCGCCGTAGGCCCATGTCATGCAGCACCTGCCACAATTTGGAACACGGTACAAGATCGAATGCAGTTTTAAGGTGAATAAAGGCCAGATACAACGACCCCTTGCCAATGGTCACCGTTTTCCAGTAAGTTGCTGTAAATCTGAAGACCTGGTCCAGTGTACCTATTTTCTGCCTAAATCCTGCTTGTAGGTGCGTTAATATGTCTCCCTCCTCTAACCAAGCCACCATTCTAGAGATCAGGACCCTACCAACCACCTTTTGAATTATATCAATTAAACTTATTGGTCTGTAGTTGGCAGGATCCTCTCTCGCCCCCTTCTTATGTATTGCGACCACTTCTGTTCCTTTCCAGGAATCTGGGACAGTATGGCCCAGAAGCAGGAGATTTATGATGAGATTAGACCAAACAATGGGGTCATGTAGAATTAAATCGCCAGGTACACCATCTGGCCCAGCAGCCTTTCCAGGGGCTATGCTATTAATGGCTGCCTGAACCTCCAAGAGTGTAACGGGGTCATCAATTTCAAGAGCCATGCTCTCTGGCTCGGGGTCTGGTTTGACACCCGCAATATGCTCCGCACCATCCTCATAGCTGTACAGATTTAAAAAGTGGGAAAACCATTGTTTTTCAGTTATATTATTTGGGACGGAGTCAGTTCCACTTCTGGTTAGTTTGTTTATTAAATCCCAGAAGAGAGTAGAGTCTTTCAAAAAGGCCGCCTTCCTGAGTTTCTGCCAGTGATCCTCCTCCCATGCCCTTTTTGCAGATGCCGTGATGTTTCTGTATTCCCATTTCGCTAACCTTACGGACAAAGGGTCTTTTTCCGTAGGGCTATTGAGATGGCTTTTCTTCTTTCTCTGCATTCTGCAGTGAACCAGGGATTACCACTTTTATATATATATATATATATATATATATATATATATATATATATATATATATATATATATATATATATATATATATATATATATATATATATATATATATATATATATATATATATATATATATATATATATATATATATAATTAAATATTAAATGATCACATTATCACGTCCCCTACTGTTGCACTCACTGGAGTGGGAATAGTAATTTACACCCCTATGCTATCCAACACGTTCCCTACTGTTGCACCCTCTGGAGTGGGAATAGTAATTTTTACCCCTACGCTATCCAACACTTTCCCTACTGTTGCACTCACTGGAGTGGGAATAGTAATTTTTAGCCCTACGCTATCCAACGCTTTCCCTACTGTTGCACTCTCTGCAGTGGGAATAGTAATTTTTACCCCTACGCTATCCAACGCTTTCCCAACTGTTGCACTCACTGGAGTGGGAATAGTAAATTTTACCCCTACTCTATCCAACGCATTCCCTACTGTTGCACTCAATGTAGTGGGAATAGTATTTTTTACTCCTACGCTAACCAACGCATTCCCTACGGTTGCACTCACTGTAGTGGGAATAGTATTTTTTACCCCTACGCTAACCAACGCTTTCCCTATTGTTGAACTCTCTGGAGTGGTAATAGTAATTTTTACCCCTACGTTAACCAATGCTTTCCCTACTGTTGCACTCACTGGAGGTGGAATAGTGATGTTTACCCTCCCACTATCCAATGCTTTCCCTACTGTTGCACTCTCTGGAGTGGGAATAGTAATTTTTACCCTTCCCCTTTCCAACGCTTTCCCTACTGTTGCACTCACTGGAGTGGGAATATTTTGTATTGTTATTACGTTAATATATATATATATATATATATATATATATATATATATATATATATATATATATATGTATTAAAAATAATGCATGTTTATTTTATGTTTTTACTTACATTAATTATTTTTTAGGTAATTAATTTATTATTTAATGAATTTTACGTTACTTTTAAGACATTTAAAAAATTCGATATTTTAACAAACTATAACATTTACAACAATATTTTGGATTCGATATTTTGTACTTACCTGTTTGTAGATAGGAATTCGATATTCTGGCATTCTATATTTTTTCCTCAATATATCGAACAGCAGCGTTTTGAATGATCTGTAGACAATGTGTAAGAAAGGAAGGAAGTCAAAGATATAAGCAATTGGAATAGTTCCAGTTTGGATGGGATCAAAGCATGCACAGTGGTCTTCTGTTCATCTACCGGAATAAAATGCATCATACGTCTAAGAGATCTAAGAGTCAGGAAACAGTAACTGGACAGAGATTTTATCTGAGATTGAAAGTAAAGCTCAGCATCAAATTTAACACTCAGGTTTCTGACCATAGGAGAAGAACAAGAATGCTTGCCCATTTCAGATGGCCACGAAAGGTTGGTCTTAGAGCCAAAAAATAGAACTACGATCTTGTCTGAGTTCAATTTCAAAAAGTTGATATTCATCCAATCTAGTATTAATCTGAGACATGTTTTCAAAGAAGTCAATGCTGACAAAGCATCTTCATGAAAGGCCAGGAATAGTGGTGTATCAATAGAGTAAGAGAGAAATCTATTTCCAAAAGACTCCACAATATTGGCCAGGGGTGCCATATATATATTAAAAAGGATAGGGCTGAGAGCTGAACCCTGAGGAACACCACAGTTTAAAGGCTTAGCTGCAGATGTAAAAGCAGGGGGAAAGACCAACTGTGTATGGTTAAAGGTAAAGTACCTAAACCAAGACAAAGCATGATCAGTAATACTCATGCCTTCCAGTCTCTTAAGCAAGCTAGCATGAGAGGCTGTATGGAAAGCTGCAGAGAGATCCAGCAGCACTAGCATAACTGGTAAATTTTGGTCAAGATTGATTTTAATATACTCAGAAAACTCGAGGAGAGAGCCTTCAGTACTGTAAGAGCGCCGAAAGCCAGATTACGAGTCATGTAGTAGAAGGTTTTCCTCCAAGAAAGAAGTGAACAGTAAGTTGAAATTTTTTTCCATGAGCTTTGCCATGGTAGGCAGGAGAGAAATAGGCCTGAAGTTACAATACTGTAACTTGAGGAAGCATCTTCATGAAAGGCCAGGAATAGCGGTGTATCAATAGCGTAAGAGAGAACTCTATTTCCAAAAGACTCCACAATATTGGCCAGGGGTTGCCATATATATATTAAAAAGGATAGGGCTGAGAGCTGAACCCTGAGGAACACCACAATTTAAAGGCTTAGCTGCAGATGTAAAAGCAGGGAGAAAGACCAACTGTGTGTGGTTAAAGATAAAGTACCTAAACCAAGACAAAGCATGATCAGTAATACTCATACCTTCCAGTCTCTCAAGCAAGGTAGCATGAGAGACTGTATCGAAAGGTGCAGAGAGATCCAGCAGCACTAGAATAACTGGTAAATTTTGGTCAAGATTGATTTTAATATACTCAGAAAACTCGAGGAGAGAGGCTTCAGTACTGTAAGCGTGTCGAAAGCCAGATTACGAGTCATGTAGTAGAAGGTTTTCCTCCAAGAAAGAAGTGAACGGTAAGTTTAAAAAAAATTCCATGAGCTTTGCCATGGTAGGCAGGAGAGAAATAGGCCTGAAGTTACATTCCTGTAACATGAGGAAGATTATGATGTCCTACCCTGTAAAGTCTCTGTAATCTGGCCAGTATCTCTGTTGCCTGTACCTCTAAGATGTATGTGACAGGAAAGATAACTCCATTGTCAAGAACCTTAAATTATGAGATCTATGTAACTATTTGTTTTCCATCCTGCCCCTTTTTGATAGATTTTCTATCATATTATTTAACAGAGACACTACTAAGGGAGAGGACTGAATTCTGGGGCAGAAGCGACAAGAGATGCTTTATATGTTTTGAAACATTATTGAGTCTATATTAAATGAATATCAAGATTATTTGAACTGCCTATAAAGCTGGATACATCTTAGACAATTTCTTTCACAAATGATGTAATAAATGCTACACATGATTCAATTAATTTCACAAGCCTCGTTGAGAAAAGAAAAAGACAATTATTACTGAAAAGTTTTGGAATTTCTAGTCAAACCACAAATTATTGAGACATTTTATGAATGCCAGTTCAGAGCTGTTAGAAACTGGGTTTCTGGTTTGCAGAGGTATGTACCCTATTCTGAGCAGAAATTACACTCCTAGACAGGGTAAGTCACAAACACACCCTAAACTAACTTGTGCTTACTCCCTGGTAGCTTGGCAAAGAGCAGACAGGATTAATGTAGAGGCAATGTGTAAAGTATTTTAAACAGGGAAACAGTGAAAACACCACACAAAAAGATTCCACGCATAGTTTAAGATATAGAGCTTAAGTTAATGAAGAAAACAAGACCCAAACGACAATAGTCAAATAAGTAGAACTAGAGTTATGAATTTTTAACTAATACACCGAAATGTAGTGCTTATCTGGTTGCACTAGAATGGGTCAAATCCAAACGTTCAGGCTGACCATGATGGTGGAAGGGTCGGATACAGGGACCAGCCATGGCCCGCTGACACAGTACCTTGGTACGCAGTTGCGTCGTGATCGAGGATGAGATGCAAGGAGGAAATGAGGCGATTCGCCGGCGTCAATCCTTAGGATGTAGGAGATGAGTCGGCTCTGAGCCATGCAAAGTCAGAGATGCATAGGGTAATGGAAGCGATGCGTTGCGCAGTTGGCGATGCAATGTCTTCTATCCTCATAGAAGCAGCGATGAGTCAGTGGAAATGCACCGGTTCTGAATTGCGAACGGTGCTGGTGCGTGGATTTTTGCTGGAACAGCACTTTATACCCACTTCCAAAGGCCCAAGACTGGATTGGCACAACTTAGCAGGGCAAGACTCACAGTTGGCAGAGTCCAGGTGCTGTAGCAGGATGAGTTAGAAGTCTTTGATGACCCTGAGACTTCAAACAGGAGGCAAGCCAGTAATCCCTTGGAGTCACTTTGGTTCTGGGTTGGAGAGATGCAGGTCCAGCCTTTCTCACTCTCAGGCAAGAGGGCAGCAGACAGCAGGTGAGCAAAGCAGGAGTCCACAATGCACAAAGCCCAGTTGTAGTAAGAAAATGATAACTTTCAAAAAGTGTTTTCAGAATTATAGTTTAAAGTCAGTCTTCACCATAAGTTGTGGTTTTAAATTCTGGTTTCATAGACCTCAAACTTGGAGGCCCCATATCTTACCAATTTGAAATTACACTAATAAAATGTAATAAGGGAATCCCAATGTTATCCTATGGGAGAGATAGGCCTTGCAGTAGTGAAAAACGAATTTAAGGTTTTTTCACTACTAGAGCATGCAAAACTTAAAAGTGCATGTCCTACTTTATACGTTTACTGCACCCTGCCCTTGGGCTGTCTAGGGCCTACCTTGGAGGTGACTTATATGTATTAAAAGGTTTGGGTCTAGCAAGAGGGTTAACTTGCCAGGTCAAGATGGTAGTTTAAAACTGTACACACAGGTTCTGCAATGGCAGGTCTGAGACATGTTTAATGGGCTACTTAAGTGGGTGTCACAATCAGTGCTACATGCCCACTAGTAGCATTTACTTTTTCAGGCCATGGGCACATGTAGAGGACATTACTGAGGACATATAGGTGATATAAATATGCCAATTGTGGATAAGACAATGTTTTTTTAATTTTTTTAAATTTCTTTATTGCAGTTCTCATGGTTTACTACACATGATAAGACAGTAGTATTTTACAGACAACTCTGAGCAGTAGGTCGTTCAATCCCTGTAAAGGAACAGGTAGTCCAAGTTAAGTTGCCATGGAAGCTTATACCAAACCAGCAATTAATACAAACATGGGCTGTATCAACCATATAAACTGTTTAACTAGAAATAGTACCCTCCCCCCTCTACCGGGCCCACCTACCCAAAGGATTCTCTAACACTTTTTTTCCGATCAATCAGGGGTGACCTCGCATTCCTCCTCTCGTCTGGGGGATGCAGTCCCCTCGTGGCTAACTGCGGATGACACTGTCTGCGTAGAATCTGGGTAGCTCCTCCCTATCTCCTGGATCATTAACCGCTATGCCTGTAATACCTCCGGGAGTTTGGCATCTCTCCTTGTGCTGCGTATGTGTCCCTCCTCTGCTAGTGCCCACTCCCTCAGATCAGCTTTCCAGCTCGCTACGAACGACCCAGCCTGTGTCAGCCAGTGAATCGCTATCCGTATTCTGGCTATAACAATTCCCAACACCAGGAATTTTCTGCTAGTTTTACACTTCGGGTCCTGTGGATCGGTCCCAGGAGACATGTACGCAACTCCAGAGCCACCCGCCAACCCGTTATTCTATACAGGTCCTCTATGATAGTTGTCCAGTATATCTGTATAATTGGGTACGACAAAACCATATGTGGGAACCGTGGATTTCTCGAGTTATCTATCACATGGAGGCGTTTCGGCGAGAGGTAAGTCATATGGATCATATTATATTGTATCAGTTTGAATCTATTGGAAACCGCTACTTTACGGACCCCCCCATGGATTTTCTCCCAGTCCCGTGGTGTGATCTCTTGGGGGCTCACCTCCCGCCATCTATCTTCTAGTGTGAGAGGCGTATATTGTCTGTCCTCCCGAAGTGCCCTGTACAGGTGAGTGACCAGTTTCCGCCCTCACGGCATTGCTATCAGTGTGACTAAGGTGTGTGAGTGGTCAGGGGCATCCGGGAAAGTGGGCCATAGATGTTGTGCCGTTGCTGCTATCTTGGCGTATTGCAAGAATTATCCCGGACTCAACTCGAAGGTGTCTACTGCTGCTTGGTACGTGATGAACCGTTGGTCGGGGTACAGGTCCGCTAACATGAGACAACCTCCCGCTTTACATTTGTCTGTAGACATGACCCGGTCAATGTGTGCGAAAGGTGGCGTGAACCAAAAATCTGCATCTGGGGCAAATGGTCGCACCCGTAGAAGCCGTTTAACCACCCTGTCCCAGATGGACGCCAGTAGTCGGCCCAATGGAGGGCACCGGACCTGTCGCCCTTTTGCAAGCCAAAGAAGCGCACCTAACTGCTGATCCCCGTACGTATCAGCCAGGAGTGAGAGTTTCCACAATGGATCCGTATCGAGCCACGCCACTGCGTGCTGTAATTGGGACGCAAAATAATAAAGTTCGAGGTCGGGGATTTCCAATCCACCTCTGCCCCAAGTACAATTCATAACTTCCAGGCTCACCTGACATCTTTTGCCATTCCACAATAATTGAACCAACATGGCATCCAGGTCCCGGAAGACCTGGTGTGGGAGTTCAAAAAACGAGCCCTGCAGCGTGTAAAGGCAGCGAGGCAACACCACCATTTTAATAAGGGCGATCTTCCCCATCAGCGAAAGCCGGAGCGTGTTCCAAAAATCGATACTGCCGCAGAGACCACTTAAGTATCCTCCCCATGTTGTGTTGATAAAAAAACTTCCCTGTCTCTGCTGATCCAAATCCCTAGGTAGCGCAATGCACCTACTTCCCAAGGGATCCCCACTTCCGGGAGTGGAGACCCGCCCCTCTCAGCCTCCGACCCAATCGGGCATAGTTGTGATTTGGTATTATTAACATGTAGCCCCGAGACCCCGGCAAACCGCCCCATGGCCTAAATCAATAGCGGAAGCGAGTGGGTTGGCTGCCGCAGATACACCAGAGCATCATCCGCATACAGTGATATTATATGTTCCCGGGCCCCAATTTGGATTCCCTGCCCCAGGAGAACTTTACGTAGGCGGAACGCCAATGGCTCCATTGCCAGGGCGAATAGCAAGGGGGAGAGCGGGCACCCCTGTCGCGTCCCCCTTGCAATCGGTATTGTATTGGAGACGTAGCACCCCGTGCGGACCCTTGCCACTGGCTGAGTGTAGAGCAGTCTCACCCAATTTACAAATCCTTCACCTATCCCCATTTTCAGGAGCACCTGCCACAGGTATTCCCAACGAAGCAAATCGAACGCCTGCTCGATATCGAGGAATGCCAGAGTATTATGTTCAGCCCTGCCCTCTAGTGACTGCATGACATGGGCAAGACGGCGGATATTACGCAATTTGTTCCTTCCCGGGATAAAACCGGACTGGTCGTCATGGACCAGCTGCCGAAGTTAGAGGAGTAATCTGTTGGCCAGGACTTGACTAACGATCTTAAGATCGACATAAAGCATCGAGATTGGTCTGTATGAGGCGGGAAGTAAGGGGTCCTTCCCCAGCTTGGGGATCATCACTATCAGCGCTTCGCGCATGGAGGCAGGTAAAATGCCGGACTCCCTGGCCTCATTAACAATATCCAGGAACCTAGGGATCAGGACTCCCCCAAACTCTTTATACAATTCTGACACCATGCTGTCCATTCCAGGGAACTCACCTGTTCTCAGATGAGCATATCTGGCCAGATACTGGCCGCTGTTTCCTGTATGAAACAGTAGTCCAGTCTGCTGTAGGTATTGGCCGCCGGTTTGAAGCAGGAGTACACCCGCCTATCAGGGTTGTGGTTCTGCCAAATTTCCAATAAGTGATAGTTGCTAATCATTTGACGGCATGGCTTCCCTCGTTTTGGGTTTAGCATCCACTTCAGGGGGATGTCTATCCCAGTCCCCATCCAAGGCGCAATTAAAGTCTCCTGCTACAAAGAGTTCTACGTCCGACATCAGGTCTAATGTCCCCAAGACCCCAGTCAAGTATTCCCCGTCGTCGGTGTTTGGAGCATACACATTAATTAAACACAAGTGTCTCCCATCCAGTGTCCCTTCCACCACCACATACCGCCAGTTAGAGTCAGGATAGCATTTTAACATTTTAAATGGGACTCCAGGTGCCACCCATATAAGTGCTCCCGCCAGCAAACCCTGAGTAAGAGGTCGCAAAAAACTGGCCCCACCACTGACACTGGACATACTTCAGGCAATCCCCCCAAAGATGGGTCTCGTGGAGAAAAGCAATGCTAATCTTAAACCACCTCAGGTACATTGCTATCCATCTCCGTTTGACCCTGTTATTGAGCCCCCTAACATTCCACGTTATAAGTTTATAGGCTTTTCGATCCCCTGCCATAGGAATAGAAGTTTGGTTAACCACCACAATAAATGCAGGAGAAGGAGGGATCGCAATGCATAGAGCTGGGACCCCCTCCGCCCCCCCCCCCTCGATCACTCTCATGACCTCTGGTGACCCGGTATAGAACATTCCCCTGATAGAACAAAAAAGGGAAAACCATATGAAACTGTACCCCCCCCACCCTCAGGGGCAGTAGAACCTCATTCGCACAGCCCAACCTTGGCCGAGAACTCGGACTCCGCCCCACAGTCATCACCCTCCCTTAAAGACCCCCCGCAACAATGCAAACAACAGTAACAGGCTACAGAAAAAAGAATCTCAGTCCTTTTAATACAACAAAACTGCCCGGCGCTGCGTAACCCCGCCCGACCAACGGTCTAGCCGAGCCACCACAGCACACCACAGTCTGGACACCTCAACCGCAGTGTGGCGGAATAGCGTTCCCCCCCATCAGCTACGTTCCCTCCACCCCCGCACAGTCCCATAACAGTCCGCGAGAGGGGCTCCCCCCCAGGCGTTCCATAAGAAAGGCAGAGCGCCGCCACGGCCAAGTCCGCACTCCACGCTACCCATGGGACCACATCATCCATCATCCCCCCAGTCTCAGCCCTCATACTTGCAGTCAAGCATCTCACGAGTCATCCACTGGTGGGCCAGCCAAGCCCTCCGGTCCCGATTGAGTTTCCTGGACTAGGCACAGTGGGGAAAATTGGTTCTGCGTCGGTATACCCCTCAACTCCTCTCGCAGGGTGCCATCTGGTCCTACCAGGATACGGCCTCCATCTGGCTCTCCCTCTGACCTGGATCTTTGTCCACCAGTGCGGCGGTGCCAAGTTTGCTGCCGGCCGCTCCGTCTCCTCTGTTCCTGCCAACCGTGTTGCTGGTCCTGCCCTTCCATACCCATGGATTCCATCCAGTCCACTGCCTCTTGCGGGGTATTGAAGAAGTGGACCCTATCCGCATGCTGTAACCTGAGTCGGGCCGGAAACATCAGACTGTACTTTACATTGAGGTCCCTCAGCCTCCGCTTAACCCTCAGGAAGTCGTTTCACGAGTGTTGCACCTTTTTGGTGTAGTCCGGATAGATATGGATCTCCCGGTTTTCGAATCTGGGGGCACCATTCTTGCAGATGTACTGCAGGATCATGTCCCAGTCCCTGAAATTGAACAGGCGAGCAATCAAAGTCCTAGGAGGCGACCCCGGTTTCGGTGGGGGACCAAGGGAGCGGTGGGGCCGTTCCACCGCAAACATCTTGGACAGGCGAAGACCCGGGAGGGCGGAACCAATCCACTCTTCCAGAAAGAGGTCCGCTGCCAGACCCTCTGCCTTCTCCGCAATGCCCAAAAAGTGAAGGTTATTCCTCCTCTAGCACCCCTCTGCATCCTCAGCCCTGTCCTCTAGGCGGGAGGTATGCTCTCTAAGTGCAGCCACCGTCGCTTGTAAGTGTTGGACCGCCATCTGCAAGGAGGTCAGGTCCCCCTCCGTAACAGTGACCCGATCCGCCACCTTCCTCAGGTCCAGGCGTAAGTGATTTATATCTATGGCCATACCATCCATCTTCGACTCCAGTGCTGCTTGAGAGTCCCTAATGGCTGCCAGGATATCTGCCTTGTCTTGAGCCGCCGACCCCTGCGACGGTCCCTGCTCAAGATTCGGTCTATTGCGCTCCAACGCCGTTGGGCCCTGCACTGTATACTGCATGATTTTGTTCACTTGAGCGCCTCTAAGGGGTCTATCCTTCCCCATGTCCAGCGCAGGCAGGTCAAGGTAGCCACAGGGGCCTGACGAATCTACCTTTCTGGGCACAAAAAGTCCAGCACAGGGCAAACCAGGCCCACTAGGTGCTCGCGCGGACCACCAGCTGCTCCCCGGGGTATTAGGCGTTCAGGCGACGCTCAGGGAGACAGTCCACCATGCAGCCAACGGTAGGGCCCAGGGCACCACGGATCTTCTCAGGGGCTGGCAACCAGCAGGGGCCCAGTCAAGGCCCCCCCGACTCCCCACCGGGCGCCGAGGGGGAATGCACACCAATCTTAAGGGTGGCCTTCTCCCTCCAAGGTGGTCTCAGGAGTATAGGGAGCGGACTCCCCGGGGAGCCCACCTGCGATGAGAGGCCCGATCCCCCCTGACCAACAGCCCGCTCAGCGTGAGTACTGAAGGCCGAAAGTCGTCTGCCCAGGCGGGCCCCCAGCCAAAATCTTGCCTCCACCGGGAGCGCGTCCACAGGTGCCGTCGGCCACACCGGGCCTATCAAGGAATATGTCACAGGGCTCGAAGAACAAACAGGTTTCCCTCAAAGCACCACCATGCGCAGGGCCCAGAACGGGCCTCCTCCGTGTCAATACCACAATCAGGGCCCAAACTCCGCCTTCGCTTCCAGGATCAAGCGGAGCCCCAGCGGGTGTCCAATCAGTGAGATCGGCAGGGTTCCAGCTCCGTGTACCGCATCCCAGCGGCCTCCGCCCGTGCAGCGTGAAGGTCCGTTTATAAAGGCCTACCGCGGCCGTCTCGATACGAAGCCCCGAGGTCCCGTAGGACCCAACCCCGGGGACTCCAGCAGGCGTCAGCAGGCAGGCACCTGCGGAACTGCGCCGCGGGTCTATCTCCAACCATCATCCGCCCCACTGCGCCGTTCTCGCTGGCGGGGGCCGACCCACTGCAGACGTCGCAAGGCAGGCAATTAGGCGGACACGATCTGCGCCGCCATTTTATAGACAATGCGGAAGCCGCCGCTCCAGACGATCCAGCCACGTTCCCTAACCACCAGCCAGCTGGACCCCTCTCGGCTCAGGCCCCCGGGACCGGGGGGGTTTCCATCAACTTTTATACAAGAAAGGGAACTATTCTGCCAGGAGTACAGCAGGATTCTGACTTGTGGGGCAGGAGCTGCGCTAACCAGCGACTGCCCCGCCATGCGTCCAAGCCACGCCCCCCTGGATAAGCCAATGTTACCATGTTTTAAGTAGAGAGAACATGCACTTTAGCACTGGCTAGCATGGTTAAGTGCCCAGAGTCCTAAAGCCAGCAAAAATGAATTCATCAAAAAGGGGAGGAGGGAGTCAAAAGGTTTGAGGGTGACCCTGCAGAAAGGGCCAGTTCCAAAAAAAGCTACCTGTAAAGTAAAACCTATAGCCTTGTAGCCAATGTCTCTGGAAAACTGTGCTGTAAAATGCACCAATTTGCTAATTCTCAATCATGTGATCTAGGTCGGTACACACTGCATGTTTAAATGTCCTCTTAGATGACACTACCTAATGTACGCATAGTATATGGATCATCTAAAATGGCAGACTACTCCTACTGTTTGCGCATTCAACCCACGTTACTTGGTCTCCCCACATATTTTAAAATCCTTCTCTTGGTAAAGAATTCAGAAACCCCGACTCCTGTGAATTGGCTCTGACCCTGCTGTTTTTGTTTCAGGCGAATAAAGGGTGGCTCCTGCAAGTTAAGCAACTCTATATGCCTCTGCTCAGCTGTGTTAAAGTACTCAAGGGTGCATTGATAAAGATTTCTCTTTTATATACCATATACATATGATATGGGGCCTGCACACACACTGCAGCTGTGTGACAGACACTTTCACAGAACATCCATTGCCTGGAGCCAGCTGATCTCCGGTGTGTAATTGAGTAGGTGTTTATTTATAGCCTTAGAGTTGCTAGGGCTAACAAGCGTCCATCAAGAAACACAATGCACCTGGTAAGCATATACTACACAGAGAGTCGTATAGCTTCCGACAAACACACACATATTGTATTGTGCTTTGCATATTAGTGGCATTTGCCGAGAAGGGTGTCTTTGTGTAAGATGGTAGGTAATGTTACAGGCCCATTCATAGTAATGGGTATGCAAAAAATAGACATTGTCTCTTGTGGTACAGTAACACTGCACTATACATTCCTGACACCTTGACCTTTCATGGCAGGGCAATCCCAAAGTAACCGCTTTAAGGGCTAACAAGAACAGGAATTCTGGGACAAGCCTTTCCACTGTACCATCCACAGGGGTCTCTCAACAGTGCACAAAAGAAGTGACATTAGAGTGGGCTGGCAATGGCAGGGGCATCAAAAGTGAGCGGCATCACATACCTTTTAATTGCATCACACAGATGGCCCTTTATTCCTTCCTAAGACCCTGTTTGCTGAATATACTACTAGAATATCCAGTACTAAATACCATTTTAGAAAAATATTGTATCATAAATATTGATGACAAAAATATTCAGAAGGTAAGCATATACAGGTAAGAATGGGTTTGATATAATTATTTCCACATGTATGTATGTTAGTTATACCAAAAAAACAAAGGTTAAAGTAACGTTAAAGTTAGGTGAATTTCTCAGTGACAGCATTAAAATTTTGAACTAAAAACTACAGAAATCTTTGAGTTATAATTAGCAAATCTAACTATAACTTGTGTAAACACCTCGCTTATGGCCTCAAGTATTACAGCACTCATGACATGTTCTATGACATCATTTATGACATCACTGACATCTCAAATGCTATAACTAATGACATCACTGAAGACATCATCAAAACTTCTTTTGCACACTGCTCTATAAATGGGTACATTGCGGCCCCCCTCCCTTTCCTAAAGTTTAACGTTCCCCTGTTCCCTATTTGGCACATTTCAGCCCCAGAGGTTGGCTCCCCAGGGTCTCTCATAGGTCAGGGAGGGGGGTGTGCGCCTCTCCCTATTTTGAAAAATGTCAGCCCTGGGTGCTGTCATGGCTCGGGGAGGGGGCTGTGTGGCCCCCCTTATCCAATGATTTTGGCCCTGGGGTGGTCTCTCCCAGGTGATTTTGATGGCTTTAGGAGTAGGTCCAAACTTCCACTCGCCCCATATACAATGTTTTTGACCCCGGGATGGCCTCCCTGGAGCCTCGGATGGCTTGTGGAGGAGGACCACCTGCCCTTTAACCACATGTAGGGGGCGGGTTCCCTGGGGCCTCTGATGGCTCTCCTCCCATTAGTAAAACAATGCAGCCCTGGCCGCCAAAATTTGTTTCCGATGCTGCAGGAGTCCGGTTACAGGGCCGTTATAGTTAGGAAATATGATTTAAAAACCTTAGAAATGCACTGAAAAAAACCAAGGTTACAGAGGCATTATAGTTAGGCTGACATTTCACTTGTACAAAACCAGAGAAATTCAGCAATTATAGCTGAGCTACCTATAACTCGCACAACCGCAATGCACGGCATATGACCTCACATATTACACCACTCATGACATGGTCAGTGACATCACTGATGACATTCTTTCCTGTTCTTGTTAGATAGATTTTGTACACTGTTATTCTTTCTCATAGTCTGAATTTTATTTTAATTATTTTGTAATCTTTGGAAATGTCTACATATATTTTTAAGAAATGACTTTGGGCCAGATGTAGGTAGCCCAATACCGGTCGGAAACGGACGAAAATACCGATTTTCGGCCGTTTCCGACGGGTATTGGGCTATGGAGATGTAGGGGCTTAAAATACATACAGATTCGGTAATTTTACCGAATCGGTAATTTTACCGATCGGTAAAATTACCGAATTTGTATTTTCAGATGTAGGTGGCACTTTTAACAGTGCTACAGGCCTTTCAGGATTCGGTATTTACCATGTAATACAATTACATGGTAAATAACGAATCCCTGTGTACATACACATCTGTGCATGTACACCTGTGCCATGTGGCACACAGACATGCCCTAAGGGCATGTATGTGTGTCACATGGCAAACAAATCTGAAACAGGGGTGCAACAGGGTGTCAAAGGGACACCCTGTTCCCCCTGTCAATTCGGTAACTTTACTGATTCGGTAATTACCGATTTGGTATTTGCTATTGATTCCAATGGGCTTCAAAGCCCATAGGAATCAATGGCAAATACCGATTTGGTAATTACCGAATCGGTAAATACCGAATCCTACCGAATTGGTAAAAATTACCGAATTTTTACCTACATCAGATTTACCGAATCATAAATACTGAATCGGTAAAATTCGGTATTTATGAATCGGTAAATCTGATTTACCTACATCTAGCCCTTTGTCCTCTTACCAGTAGCTCTTTTAACCTAAGCCACTTTTTCTTTATTTTGCCTCTTTTGTGTCTCATTTCTGCATAGATACTATTATTCCTCCTGGGGCCATATTACACGTTATCACTGTTTGCGCCACATTATGGTAAATGCACTGCCCCAGGGCAGCTGCGAATTCGAGCTTGCTTGGGAGCACCGCATTCATTTGAACACCTCAAAGGGGGTTAGAGATCCCCGTGCAGTCACTGACTAAACACACCTGCAAGGGGATAGCTGGGGGGGGTCCATGGGGCCCCCTTTACCCACTGCAGAGGGCTGCTGTCAGGAGATGCACTGACAGTGCACCACTTTTTAAATGAGGGCTTCTTTGACTCTGCACCCACGTCTGTAATATGGCACAGGAGCAGAGTCAAAGAAATTCCCTCATTTGCATAGGGCACACCCATATGCAAATGAGGGAACACCATCTGTCAAAAGTGCTGGCTCTTTAGGTGAGCCAGCTCTATCGGTACTATCGAAGGGGACGCACAAGCGTCTGTGTCCCCGTCTACAATACCAAGGTGCAACGCAACGCTTTTGTAGGCATTCAGTCAGTAGCTATGCAGATATTGTTCTGCAAAAAAAACAAGCATTTACAATGCAATGGTCTCGGCATTATTAAAGGTAGAGCTATTGGCATTGCTGATGATTTTTTTTTTCATCATAAATAAATGGCATTGTTATTTACAATGCCAATAGCTTAATCTTTAAATAAATGGCATTGGCATTTACAATGCCAATAGCGTAATCGCACAGCGGCCTCGGTTTACAATCTTGGGAGCAGAAACGGAGCCGACTGGAAGCAGCCAGAGCGCATGCGCGGACAGGCGCCGAGGCCGGTCGAGCGCCGCTTGGTGGACACTGACCACACTGAACTCAAATGATTCCAGGGTTACACTCAAAGTTTATAACTAGAATTGTAGCCCTTCAAGATCATAGGATTAGAGGGACGACATCCATTAGAAAATTACTGAAAATTAGATGACAAATACACCCTATTGAACATATGTTCCCGGTTTAAATCTGGCTCTTCTGAGAGATGCTCTCCACCTGCTACATTAATTGACTGTACACTTGAGTATGAAGTAGAAAATATTGTAGAGTCTAGGGTATGTAATGTGAAGTTGCAATACCTGGTTGCTGGATAGGAAGTGACATTTCTGAGAGATCACTGGAACGAGCTTCTTTTTGTGCATGCACTTTGTTTAGTTTTCCACTTTCAAGATCGTCTCCATATAAAAAACACATACAGTCCTGCAAACTCCCCCACAAATATTCTTTTCGTGGGTGTGCTAGAGAATATTGCCAAGATTTCAATTTAGTAGTGAATCAGGAATGGGGACTGGTGGGACGGTGGGAACGGCGTGTAGGTAGCTGAGCGCTCCCTGAGCCCGATCAACACCCACGACCACGCAAGGCCGGGGATTGAAGCAGGGCCGGACTGGAAATCACAACCAGCCCAGGCAAAGTGCTCGGCCAGCCGGCCCCCCCTCCCCACTCGGAGGGGGGAGGGTATGGGGAGGGGGGAGTTGGAGGTGCTGCCGAGCTCTTTGTTGGGCCGGTTTTCGGCCGATTTTGGTACAGGGCTGATTTTTAAGCTATGCTGCAAAAACGGCCCTGTAACAAAAACGGCCCCCAGGGGGCCAAAACCGGCCCCACCCGTGCGGCGCACCGGGGGATTGCCCGGTGCCCGCTATGGCCAGTCCGGGCCTGGATTGAAGGCCTGCAAACCGTGGGTGAGGCCTGAAAACCAGCGCTGACCCCGCTGCACCCATACTAACCGGCACTACATTAGCCGACTCTAACGGATAGCGAAGCACAGGGGGCAATAACTGTAAGCAACAACATTTGCACCACCGGCTCCTTCCCCCTCCTTATCAGCAAAGCGGTGCGAGAAACTACTATCTGCGGCCCGCGCTGGACTGGCGAGGAGCCCTAAGTCTGACTGGGCCGCAACTAGCAAGGCTGCTTCGCACCTGATAACGTCGAAAATCCTGCTGCTGGGCCGAATCTCCCCCCGTGATTAGCCGGAGTGGAATCATCGAGGCTGCAGAAGCCTGGTGAGATGATGGGAGCGATGCAAACCAAAAAAAACATGGCGGCCGCAAGCTTCCGAATTTTTCGGATTCGGGGGGCATGTTTTGCTGTTCTGAGTGACGGATGACGTCACCATCGAAAGAATAGCAAAACTTACGCCCCCGAATCCGAAAGAGACAGGGCTTGTTTGGAGTGACTCCCTTCTCCTCCAATGGCTGGCCTCCGTTTAGGAAGCCAGCCAATGGAAGAGAATGGAGGCGAGAGGCGGGTTCAAGCCCCCTTACTCAAACTCATAAAATCTCCGACTTCCGGCTGGCGAGCCAGCCGTCGGTCCGAGACCTAAAAAGTATATTTGTATTTTTATTCTAGCCAACATACTAACTACTTTACAACTGGCTTATACATACTACACAAACAGTTTTTATGTTATGTTGCAATTTTAAATCTACAGATGAACCTAGCTACATAACTACAAGCACTTACTTCTACTTCAATCTATCAAATTGAACCCAAAACACAAAACGTAATTTATTAGTTACCTTTTAATATTAAAGCACCCTCTCCTACAACGCACCTCCACCATATCTCATTTCTCACTTATAGATGGTAATGACCACTTTATCCCTTTTATAGTAAATTTTAACCCGTTCCGTGCTTATGACAGAACCACGCCGTCATGAGCCACGGGCGGCGTGTGCTCATGATGCTGTGATTCCGTCATGCAGCTGCCGCTCCGCCCACGCGGCATTAATTCCCCGCCTGTGCGGGCGAATTAATGAGTGGGCGGGGCCATGACGGAACCATGCCGTCATGAGCACACGCCGCCCGTGACTCATGATGGCGTGGTTCTGTCATGAGCACTGCAGAGCCACGCTCACCCCCTAGCCCCCCCTGCGCCGCGGCAAAATTCGCGCTGTGGTGAAAGGGTAAAAATAAACATCAACCATAGTGCGAAAGTACATACAGTGTCTCAATACTATAAAGCCGAAAACACAGCATAAGAGCTATTTCTGTGCCTCTCTACACTTGTGTCACTGGTAGATTTAGTGTTTCAGTACTTTTCTACTTAGATGTGTCAGATTTATAGTTTGGGAATCACTGAATATAAAAATCTGTACGTTAATCTGTATCACAGCATATAGCTCTCTAATACTTCTGAGTACATGCACACAGTGTGTGATAGGTTACATATATAATTCACCAGATTGTTCTAAAAGAGTACATATTCCTCACTTAAACTTTTCAAGTCATGTGTATCCACTCCACTGTACACCCCTCCATTGTAATACACTCTATCACACGCCACTCCAATCTATGACATGCCACACCAATGTGTGGTACCTATTGAAATCTAAAAAATAATTCATATAACACAAAAGACACTCTACAATACACCACTCCACTTTACACTACGCCACTCCACTGTAAGACATGCAACTCCACTCTACGCTACTTCACTGTTTACTACTTCACTCTAAAACACTCTACGACACGCCACTCTATAACACAACACTGTACTCTATGACACGCCACTCCACTCTACACTACACCCCTTCTCCACTTTATGCCACTTCAGTCTACAACTCTCTACTCCATTGTATGGCGCTCTATGACACTCTACTCAACTGTGTGGAGCTCCCTCTACACCATTTCAAGCTATTTTACTTCACTCTACTGTATGAGACACACTACTCTACACTACTCCACTTTATGCCACTCCACTCTAAGACACTGTTCAAAACATTACTGTATGGCATGCCACTTCACTCTGCTCCATGACACCCTACTCCTCTCTATGCCACTTCACTCTTGAACACTCTATTCCACTGTATGCCCCTCCACTCTGACACTCTATGACACTCTACGAGATGCCTCTCTACTCCACTCTATGACATGCCACTCCATTTTATTACACTTTATTCCACTCTACGCTACGCCACTCCACCCTACTCCACTCCACTCTACAACACTCTGCTCAACTCTATGCCACTCTACTCCATTCTACTCCACTCTATGCCTCTTAATTTCATACCAAACCACTGTAAGACACTGTATGACACAAAACTATATGACAAGCCTGCCACTCCACTGTTCTCCACAACAGGCCACTGCACTCTAGAACACTGTCCTTCACTCTATGCTTCTCCACTCCATCTCACTCTAGGACACTCTATGATACGTCACTCTATAACACGCCACTCCACTGTACTCTATGCCACACTTTACTCCACTATATACCCCTCCACTCTACACCCCTTTCTGATACTCTATGACACTGTATGGCACACTATCCCACTCTATGACATGCCACCCCACTCTCTGATATACCACTCTACTCTATGAGATGCCACTCCACTCTACAAGACGCTGCTCCGCTCTATTACACTCCATGCCACCACTCTAAAACACACCACTGTATCCATGCTGCACTTCTCCACTCTACAATACTTTACTCAACTATATGCCACTCCACTTAATGACAATCCACTGTACTTCACTCTACACACTCTACTCCACTTTACTCACCTCCACTCTATGACATTCTACTCCACTTTAAGCCACTCTACAACACTGTACTCTACTCTGTGATACTCCATTGTACGACACTACACCGCTCACTTTATGAGACAAACAATGCTACTTTAGTCTACTGTATGACACCCTTCTTCACTCTATACCACTCTACTCCACTGAACAACACTCTTCTCCACTGTATGCCACTCCACTCTACAACACTCTACTCCATTGAATACCACTCTTCGACACTCTATTCCACTTTACTACACTCTAAGGAACTTCCTCCTTGCCACTCCACGCCACTTTATGCCACTATACTCTAGGACACACAACTCCACTCAACGCCACTCCACTGTAAGACATTGTACAACATGACACTGTATGACATGACACCACAAACCACTCTAGAGCACTCTAAGCTATGCCCCTCCACTCTACTCCACTCTAAGATGTGCCTCTCTATAGCATGTCAATCAACTCTACTCTACGATACACCACTCTACTGTATGTCAATCCACTCTACAGCACTCTACTCCACTCTTTGCCCCTCCATTCTACACCACTATACTCCACTCCTCAACGGTGTATGACATGCCACTCCACTTCACTCTAACATGCCACTCCACTCTGAAATACGCCACTCAACTCTACAAGACTCCACGCTACACCATTCTACACCACTGTATGCCACTCAAAACTCTAGCACTGTACTTGGTACAATTCCAGTCTACTATGCTGTACGCCACCCCACTCAATACACATCTGCTCTAAAACACTGCCCGACATGACAATGTATGACATGAGACTTCACTCTACGACAAGCTACTCCACTACCTGGTACCTTTTGAAATCCCCCCAAAATTATTCATATATAACAAAAAACATTCTACAACACGCCACTCCACTCTACGGAATGCCACTCTGCTGTACGACATGCCACTTCACTCTACAACTCGTCACTCCACTCTATGACATTCCACTTCACTCTACAACACTCAATGTCAATTCAGTGTACGACATGCCACTCCAGTGTACGACATGCCACTCCACGCCATGCCACTGCACTTTACGCCACGCCACTCCACTGTACAACACACCGCTTCACTTTAAAACACACCACTACACTGTATGACATGGCACTCCACTCTAACCTACTCCACTGAACATCCCTCCACTCTAGAACACTCTATGACTCATTACTCTGACATGCCACTATATTCTACTCTATAACTCACCACACCACTCCACTCCACTCTATCACAGGCTACTCCACTTTACGACACTCCACTCTATGACGTACCACTCCGCTTTACTCCATTCCACTATACTTCACTCTACAACACTTTACTCCACTCTATGACATTCCAGTGTATGCCACTCCACTTTATGACACCGCACTGTAATTCACTCTTTAACACTTTACTAACTGTATCACACTCTATGGCCCTCCACTCTATGCTACTACACTCTACAACACTTCACTCCACCCTATGACACTGTACTCCTCTACGCACCTCTTCAAAACTCTACACAAATCCCTCTATGCCACTCCACTAAACATTACTCCACTCTACTCTATGACACACTACTCCACTCTATGCCACTACTCCACTCTATTTCACTGTACTCAACTGTACAGCACTTTACTGTATGACACTCCACTCGACAACATTCTATGTCACTTTAACACTCTAGCCCACTGTACTACACTATACAGACTCCCTCTACAGCACTCCATGCCACTTTACTCCACTATGGTCTATGATACACATACTCCACTCTACTCCACTCAACAGCGCTCCACTCTACTCTATGCCACTGTAGAACATGACACTGTATGACACACCACTACACTCTACACTACTTTACTCCCCTATACTGTATGACACACTACTTCACTCAACACCACTGTACTCCACTACTACACTCTATGCAACTCTACTCCACTGCAGAACGCTCTACTCCACTCTATGCCATGCTACTTCACTCTAATATGCTTTATGGAACTCCCTCTATGCCACTCCATGTCAATTTATGCAACTCTACTCTATGACACACTACTCCACTCTACTTCTCTCCACTGTAAGACACTATAAAAAACAGCACAGTATGACGCACCAATCTAATCCACGAAATGCTACTCTACTCTACACCACTCCACTCTGGAGTCCTTTTCTCCACTCTATGCCCCTCCAATTTAGTCACTCTAATTCACTACAACACTCTACGACACGCAACTCTATAACATACCACTCCACTCTATGACACGCCACTCTACTGATGTCACTCCACTCTAAAACATTGTACTTCAATCTATTCCCCTCCACTCTACGCCACCCTGCTCCATTCTACAACATGCCTCTGCACTCTATGACACACCACTCCACTGTACGACACTTTACTCCCGTCTGCTACACCACTCCACTGTATGAAACTCCACGTCACTCATGTCTACAACACTATCCTCCACTGTACGCCACTCTAATTTATAACGCTCTCTGACACTCTACGACACTGCACTCTACAGAATTCTCTCTATGGCACTCCATGCCACTCTAATCCACTCTACTCTATGACACACTACTCCATTCTACTCCACTCTACGCTAGTCTAAGACACTGTACTACATGACACTGTATGACGCTCTACACCACTCTACGGCACTCCAATCTAGATCACTGTACTACACTGTATGCCCCTTGACTCTAGGCCACTATACTCCACTCTACGACACTCCAATCCACTCTACGACATGCCCCTCGACTCTGGCATGCTACTCCACTCTATGAGATGACACTCCATGGCACTCCACTGTACCACACTACACTACACTCTATGACACTTTACTCCGCTCCACGTTATGCCACTCCATTCTACTACACTGCACTCTAAAAACACTTTACTCCACTCTACAATACTCCACAGTACACCACTCCACTTTATAACACTCCGCTGTACTTGACTCTAAAACACTCTACTCCACTATAGGCCCCACCACTCTATGAAATGTGACTCTACTCTATGCCACCCAACTCTACAACAATCTAATCCACTCTATTCCACTCTATGACTCTGTACTCTACTCTATGCCATACTACTCAACTCTTCTCTACGCAACTTCTTCTATGCCACCCAACGCTACTTTACTCCTCTTTACTCTATGACACACATACTGCACTCCACCACTCCACTCTATGCCACTCTATAAGAATATGGCTGTTTACAACGCATGTGATTAGTTTGCATGCCATTACAACGCAGTTGTTACAACAACGCACGTAATTACAATGACTTGCTGTAGGGGGCACGCTGGACTTAGGAATAGTATTATTTACCATTCCTACTCCAGTTTGCGCAACAGCAGGCAATGTGTTTGATTTTAAATCCAATACCAGTGTGCCCCCTTCAGCAACTTTTTGTAATGACTTGCGATGTAATGGTATGCGTACTAACAACGCAATTGTTGTAACGACCATGTTGTAATGGAATGCTTTATGGAGACAGCGTTGTAAACGATGTTTCCCCTCTATTCAACTGTACAACACTCAATAATACGGTACTCCACTGCACTCTATGACACACCACTCCACTCTCTGAGACGCCACTACACTGTACAACACGTTAATCCACTCTGCGCCACTCCATTCTATGCCCCTCCATTCTAAAACACTTTACGACACGCCACTCTATTACACAATACTGCACTCTACTGTACGACATTCCACTTAATGACACAGCACTCTACGATTTGACACCTATTTTTTTAAGAAAATAAATAAGCATTAAAATTCTATGAAAAAAAACAAGGTTCTGTATAGATTATAGTTAGGAATACTTGAATAATAATGTGTATACAAAACCAACTTGAAGTACACAAACAGTAGAAATTCTAAAGTGACCCTATTTCATCACTTAAACAACACTAAATCATATCATTCATAGCAACACTTGTGACATGTTAAATGGCATCCTTTCTGAGAACAAAGGGCATGGTAGAGAGACAAGTTACAGTTCATGGCATGAAGTCTGCCTAGCGACTTCACAACACTGTGTATGAAGGTTCACAAGTCATTGAAAGTTTTGGGTGTAGCGCAAATTATAACTTCAGGGGCTAGATGTAGGTAATAATAAATTACCGATTCTAAAATACCGAATTTTACCGATTAGGTATTTTAGAATCGGTAACTCCTACGTAGATAAAAAATCGGTAAAAAATACCGAATCGGTAATTTTCGGTATTTACCGAATCAGTATTTACCGATTCGATATCTGCCATTGATTCCTATGGGCCTGGAGGCCCATAGGAATGAATGTCAATTAACGATTCGGTAAATACCGAAAAAGTTAAGGGTGGCAGGGTGTCACTTTGACACCCTGTTGCACCCCTGATTAGTGCTTGTGTGCCATGTGGCATACATACATGCCCTAAGGGCATGTATGTGGGCCACATGGCACAGGTGTTAATGCACATTTATGCATTTACATAGGAATTCCTTATTTACCACCAACTAATAGTTGGTGGTAAATAACGAATGCTTAAAGCCCTGTAGCACTGTTTACAGTGCTACCTACATGTCAAAATACAGATTCGGTAATTTTACCGATTCGGTAAAATTACCGAATCTGTAAAATTACCGAATCTGTATTTTGAGATGCCCTACATCTCAGTATCCAAATACCGGTCGGTAATGGCCGAAAATCGGTATTTTCGGCCGTAACAGTCCGGTATTTGGATACCTACATCTCAGGGGCGCAACTAGGTCTTAATTTTGGGGGGGGGGGTAACATGGCAAATGAAGGGGCGTGGCTAATGTTAATCAATGGGGCGGGGCTAAAATGGCAGATAATCAGGATCGATTAATACTCAGGTCAAGCGGAGAAAACATGCAACCCTAAAAGTACCCCCTCGCACCCCAAAACCCATTACCACCCTGAACCCTGAAATCATCCCCCTAGAACCACAAACTCCATACCCGCGCTGATCCCTAAAATTACACCCTTACCCCCCAAAACCCATACCCACCATGAACCCTAAAATTACCTCTGGCACCCCGAAACCCATACCCACACTGATCCCTAAAATTACACCCTTGCCCCCTCAAATCCATTACCACCCTGAACCCCAAAATTACCCCCTCACACCCTAAAACCCATACCCGCACTGAACCCTAAAATGAACCCCATGACACCCCAAAACCCATTACCACCCTAAACCCTAAAATTACCCCCTGGCACCCCAAAACCCATACACACCCTGAACCCTAAAATTGCCCCCCTGACAGCCAAAAACCCACACACACCCTGAACCCTAAAATTCCCCCCTCACATCCTAAAACTATACCCACCCTGAACCCTAAAATTAACTCCATAGTACCCCAAAACCCTTAACCACCCTAAACCCTAAAATTACCCCCTGGCACCCCAAAACCCATACCCACCCTGAGCCCTAAAATTGCCCCTGACACCCGAAAACCACACCCACCCTAAACCCTAAAATTACCCCCTGGCACCCCAAATCCCATACCCACCCTGAACCCTAAAATTACCCCTGGAACCCCAAAACCCATGCCCTCCCTGAACCCTAAAATTACACCTGGCACCCCAAAACCCATTACCACTCTGACCCCCAAAATTTCCCCCGGTACCCTAAAATTTCACCCTTGCCCCACAAAACCCATATCCACCCTGAACCCTAAAATTACCCCTGGCACCCCAAAACCCATACCCACGCTGAACCCTAATATTACCCCTGCCTTATGGGCATGTGTGTGCATCACATGCCACCTTCAAAAATGTCAAATTGTGCATTTTTTAAAGATTTCGCAAATTACCATCAACTACAAGTTGGTGGCAATTTGCAAATTCTAAACCAAAATTCGCAAACCAAAAATGCTACATACATAGCATTTAAGGAATCGCAAAATTGCAATTCCTTAAATGCTATGGCAAAATAAGGAATCGCAAATCTTTGCGATTCCTTATTTTGCGAATTTTTGATACATGCCAAAACATGCAAAAAGACCGTTTGCGATTCGCAAAGGCTGAAATTCTACGACTTTCGGCCTTTGTGATTCGCAAAAGGCTTGAGCTGTGCTGTGGATGTGACTTCCCTACAAGAGCACAGACAGCAGGGGGAAAGGGATGTCCAGTGCAGGTGAAGCTTTTCCTTTGTAAATTAATTCCTGCTGGCGTCATAGCTTAGGGTTTGATGTCTGTGCACTTGTATGGAATGCACATCCATACAAGTGCACAGACAGCAAACCCTGGGCTATGACACCAGCAGAAATTCCTTTACAAAGGAAAAGCATCACCTGCACTGGCCGTCCCTTTCCCCCTGCTGTGTGCATCTTCCCAATCCCATCCCATGCTGAACACATCAAGTACTTAGGTGAAATCCCTGCCTTCAGGCAAGGATATCACCTCAGCCCAGTAAAGGAAAACAAGAGGTGGGGGCTGGGGGTTCACTGACACTGTTTAGAGGCCGGCTGGCTCAGGCTGCATCAATAAAAATGACATTCTCAGCTCCGATGCGCAGTCATTTCAGTACGTGTCAAATTAGCCCGGGCTGAAGAAGACGACGTGGGGGGGGGCAGAAGCCCGGTGAGCCCAATGGGTGTTGCGCGCCTGCTACATCTAGCCCTAAGTTTGTTGTCAATGATGAGGAGTACCAGGTTCTAGAAATTTTTGTCAAGAGGGGGTCCTTACTCCTTAACATTTTTGTCAAGGGTGTCTCGGCATCAAAACCTTTGAAAGACCTCTGTGGTAAGCAGAGATGTTTAGCTCACATTAACCCTGGGCGAAGAACTACGCTCCGTTCGCGGAGTTTGCGGAGTTTCGGCAACTCCGCGCTCCGCGGAGAACGCAAAGTTGTCGAATACTCCGCAAACTGCTGTGTAGCGTAGTTCTCGCGCGCTCAATAGCATTTTCGCGTGCGCGAGGATGCTTGTCGGTAAGATCGAGTTGCCGAACACGCAGAAACTGCAATCTGGCACAGAATAACTCGCGAACACGTTAGTAGTGACCGGAAATAAGGGGACGCGAGCGGGCGGGACAAACCTCATGGGTAACTTCGTGCGCTACACATCCCGAGCATGCAGGCAATCAATCAATCAATCAATCAAGATATTTGTATAGCGCGCTACTCACCCAGAGGGTCTCAAGGCGCTTGGGGGAGGGGGGTCCGCTACTGCTCGAACAGCCATGTCTTGAGTTGCTTCCTGAAGCAGAGGTGGTCTTGGGTCAGGCGGAGGTGGATGGGGAGGGAGTTCCAAGTCTTGGTTGCCAGGTAGGAGAAGGATCTTCCTCCCATGGTGGATCTTCGGATGCGTGGCACGGCGGCGAGGGCGTGGCTGGTCGATCGTAGCTGGCGGGTGGGAGTGTAGAAGGTCAGGCGGTTGTTGAGGTACCTGGGGCCCAGGTCATGGAGGGCCTTGTGTGCGTGGGTGAGGAGTTGGAACGTGATTCTCTTGCTGACGGGGAGCCAGTGAAGGTCTCTCAGGTGTCCGGAGATGTGGCTGTGTCGGGGGATGTCCAAGATGAGTCGTGCAGAGGCGTTCTGGATGTGTTAGAGTCTTTTCTGGAGTTTGGCTGTGGTTCCGGTATAGAGGGTGTTTCCGTAGTCCAGTCGGCTGGTGACGAGTGCCTGTGTGACCGTCTTCCTGGTTTGGGTGGCGAGCCATCGGAAGATCTTTGGGAGCATGCGTAGGATGTTGAAGCATGATGATGAGACGGCGTTGACTTGTCTGGTCATCGAGAGGGAGGAGTCCAGGATGAAGCCCAGGTTGCGTGCGTGGTCCGTTGGTTTGGGTGCGCTGCCCAGGGCAGGGGGCCACCAGGAGTCGTCCCAGGCGGAGGGTGATGATCCAAGGATGAGGACTTCCGTCTTGTCTGAGTTCAGTTTCAGGCGGCTGTTCCTCATCCACTCGACTACATCTTTCATCCCTTCGTGTAGGTTGGTTCTGGCGGTTCCTGGGTCGTTGGTGAGGGAGAGGATCAGCTGGGTGTCGTCGGCGTAGGAGACGATGTTGAGGTTGTGTTGGCGTACGATGGCTGCGAGGGGGCTCATGTAGACGTTGAAGAGGGTGGGGCTGAGTGATGATCCTTGTGGTACGCCGCATATGACTTCGGTGGCCTTGGATCTGTACGGGGGGAGGCGGACTCTCTGGGTTCTTCTGGTGAGGAACGAGATGATCCACTCCAGTGCCTTCTCTTGGATTCCGATGTTGCTGAGGCGCTGCACTAGGGTGCGGTGGCAGACCGTATCGAATGCTGCGGAGAGGTCCAGGAGGATGAGGGCCGCTGTTTCCCAGTTGTCGAGCAGGGCTCGAATGTCATCAGTGGCTGCGATGAGGGCGGTCTCGGTGCTGTGGTTGGCGCGGAAGTCGGACTGCGAGTGGTCGAGGCTGGTTGGGCGAGCGCAATTGGTGATCCACTGTGTGAGGTTGTTGGCTGCTTGGTTGGGGTCCGTTGAGCTGGCGGGAGGGTTCTGGCTCAGTGAAGTGGTGAGCTGGTCGGTGGTGATCTTGTTCCAGTTCCTGCGGGGAACCTGTTGCGGGTGGTGGTGAGTCGTGGTCTTTCTGAAGCTGAAGTGGACGCAGCTGTGGTCTGTCCAGTGGAGTCCGGTGGAGTGGCTGAAGGAGATGTACTTGCTGGAGAAGAAGACTTGGTCAAGCGTGTGTCCGGCGTAGTGGGTGGGGGTGTTCACCAGTTGCATGAGTCCGAGGTCGGCGAGGTTGTCCAGCAGGGTGGTGGTGGTGTTGTTGTTGTTGTTCTCCAGGCGGAAGTTGAGGTCCCCTAGGAGGATGTAGTCAGCGGAGGCGAGGGCGTGCGGGCTGATGAAGTCTGCGATGTCTTCGCTGAATTGTGTGCGAGGTCCTGGGGGTCTGTAGATGAGGGTGCCTCTGAGTGTTATCTTGGGGTCGGTGTGTATCTGGAAGTGAAGATGTTAAGCGGCTGTGAGGGTGTCGTCTGAGTTGGTCGTGATGCGGATGGTGTTCTTGTGGACGATGGCGATGCCTCCTCCTGTCTCGTTGACGCGGTCTCTCCGGGTGATCTTGTATCCGTCCGGGATGGCGACGGCGATGTCGGGCGCTGAGGAGGCGTTCATCCATGTTTGTGTGAGGAAGGCGACTTCTGGAGATGTGGTGTCGAGCAGGTTCCAGAGTTCCACGGCGCTCCTGAAGATGAAAAATTGCTCGCGAACGGGTCAAGCAAGCTACTACGCATGCTCGCGGAGCTATGCGTAGTTCGCGGAGTGCAAGTGCATCTTCGCGTAGCTCCGCGGAGTGCGGCTACGCGAACTACGCCCGTTTAAGCCACGCCCTTATTACATAAACCACGCACCTTTAAGAGAAACCCTAACCCAACCCCAGTTTTTTCATCCCACGTAAATAGCAAAGTAAAACAAGGGGAATGTGCAAGGGTGTTTAAAGATTACACTGAGCTTTATGGTAGGATAATGGATCCAAAGAGCAGCCTGGCACAAAACCAGACTCCTCCCAGGCCCCGCCCCTCATCTCACACAACGAAAAATGTTCAAGCATTTTAAAATTTACCTCACCAGTCACTTGAAGGAGGGCTGCAGTTATATTTTTATGTAAACGAGGGCTCGGCTTAAAAAAGTATGAAGAGCTTTTGACCATAGATTGAGGTGTTAGAACGCTGATGTATGTTGTTCGTACTAGGTAATCGCAAATCAATATGTTGTTCAATGTACTGAGCTGAGCTTTGAATAAAGCCGTGCATTCTCGGAGCGATAGTCAATACCGCCCTACGTGGGCTGCCACAACAGCCAGAAGGCATACGAGAAGTTTCTGTAATAAATGTGTTTCAAGGGGTTTTGTTTTGTTTTTTCCCACCAACAGTATCTAGGTGCGCCGTACACCGTCTGCTCCCGGCCACCTCAGCTTGAATAGCTTCCGGCGCCCCGTGACTCTCGCGAGGGCATGGGGAGGAAGTCTCCTCAGCCCTGCCTTCCGGCTATGATCACGTTAAGGAGAGGGGTGGCACACCTGGAAGAAGAATTTGCCTAGGGCCGCGAGAGCGGGAAAAATACCTGCAGCCCGAAGGAGCGAAGCTCGCCTCGGGCAGACAGCTGGACTCCTTTGCTGTCTGATGACTAAACTGGCCTTTTATGTCCCTGGATTGTGAGACTCATTTCAGCATCCGAGCTGCTGCATTCTGAACCGATTGGAGGTTTCTGGCCACAGAAAAGGCGACATTTGCACTGCTATTGTGAAATATGAACAGACTCGATGTCGAGTTCTTTTTTTGACACCTTGCTCTACCCCACAGGGGAGTTGAATGCTCCCAGCCAGAGACCAATGCCTTTGTTAGATTCTTATGCAGTCACACGCATGTAGTCAAATGGGACAAAGCGAATTAACAACAACTTTTTCAAAGGAAGGGGGAGGGGGTCTCAGTTTATGACATTACAAGTTGTGTGAAAGAATAACACAGAATTAATTTAATTCTTCCATTCCAGTAAAAATGGTACCTGTGTGTATTTGGCAAATACTATTTGCACATGCAACCCGGGCATTAATAAATCCAAAGTGTAAACAGAAAGAAACACATTCCTTCTCAAAAAACCCTCCACAGATCCATTCTTGCTAACCGATTACAGACCTACATCTCAGCTTCCCTTCCTGGCACAGAAGCAGTCCTCATAGCCGCTACAGACAAGATCATGACGAGCATGGACAGAGGCGACACCGCAGCTCTCATCCTACTTGACCTCTCTACAGCCTTTAACATAGCAGCACTCCACCCCATCCTAATCCAACAACTATATGAAACAGGCAGCCAAGAAACTGCTCTCCGCTGAATATGCTCCTCCATGTTCTGACAAACCCAATCAGTTTGTGTCCCCCTCTACTGCTCGAAAGCACAGAACATCATCTTTGGAGTACCCCAAGATTCGTCACCCAGCCTAACCCTTTTCAACGCCTACATGATCCCGCTTACCAGCATTGTCCGCCCCCACAAAATCAATGTCTGATCCTATGCCTATGACATACAGCTGATGCTCTCCCTCACAGACAGAACACCTAACACTAGGACAAATATTGACACTTGCATTAGCAAAGTTATCAATTGGATGAAGACCAATTTTCTGAAACTGAACACTGTCAAAACAGAATTGTGATCTTTAGCTGAAGCCCCTCGTTGTGGGGATCCACCTGGTGTTTGGCTGGCTTTTGACCTTCCCCAACCCCCACTACTCGTACCAAGAATCTCTGCATTGTAAATCTACTCACCATTACTGCCCAAGTCAATGTCATCCCCGCCTTCTGCTTCCATACCCTGAAGATGCTGAACATCTTCGAATTGCTCTCCACACAGTTGTCTCCTCAACTCTGAACTTCCACAACAAGCTGAAAACATGGCTCATCGAATAGACACCACTACCCAGTCCTCTTCCTGGCCAGCCTGCTCTTACTTTCTCTTCCTCTAACTCGTTTTTCTTTGAAGGCTCCCTTAAATCTTTTCTCTTCTAACTAAGTTTTCTTAGCAGGTCCCTTTTAACGATTCACTCTCCTTCTAACTCGTTTTTAGTTTGGAGGCTTCCTTAACTATTGTCTCCTTATAACTAGTTTTTACTTTCAAGGCTCCCTCAGTTCACTTTTTTTCCTCTAACTCATTTTCATTTTGCAGGCTCCTTAATGAATTTCTCCATGAAACTTGCTTTTTCCCCTCTAAACATAACCCTATTTTACTTCCAGGCTATCCTTTTTGTCTCGCTTTTTTCATCCAAGCTTTCTCCCCCCTCCCCTCCCTCCTGCTTCCCTCCTCCTACTGACCCCCAACAAGCGCCCTGTTCCCCCCCTTTCCAGGAAACCTACTTAATGAAGGTCGCAGAGTAACTCCATTGAACAGGTCCCCGAGCTAGCTCTCCCTTGCTGCTCGCCATACAGTAATTGTATTTATATATAGTGTTTCCTACCCCTGATGGCATTGTAACAATATCCTTGTTTTATTGACGAGCAGTAAGGAGGTGGGGCTCTCCCACCTACTTGGCGTCCATTAGTGGATGAGCTGCCCCGCCAATGGGCTTAAAGCATACTTAGACCCTTTATTAGCAGCCCAGAACAGCGCTATAATAAAACAGCCTAGAATCCCACTGCTATTCCAGCTGTAGGCTCCAAAAAGGGCAGTCAACTACGTGTTCACTGGCCTTGCACATACACACCTCACATTGGCTACAGCCTGTCCCACAGTGACATTATAACAGAGAGCCCCACACTGACAGCCTAGATTTCTACTATTGTTTTCCCTGCGCCACCGCTTATCATTGCGGCTTCACATACTTTCACTACACTGCAAACCAAAAACATAAGTGAAGGACATTGCCATTTACTACAGCAATAGCTGTAACTCTCACAAATGTGAGACCTATTGGCATAGACAATGCTTGTTACTTTGGGGGATCCCTAGCCTCTCTCTCCCTCTAACTCGTTTTCACTTTGCAGACTCCATTTAAACACTTTCTCTCCCTCTAACTTGTTTTTCCTTTGCAGGCTCCTTAATGATTTCCTCATTGAAACTCGCTTTTTCCCCTCTAAACGTTACCCCATCTTACTTCTTACTACTTAATGGAGGCCACAGCACAACCCTATTAAGCAGGTCCCGGGCCAGCTCTCCTCTGCTGCGCCCTCTGCCAGACAGGTCCACGGATCTCCCTTTCAACCATTCTCTCTCCTTCTAACTAGTTTCACTTTGCAGGCTCCCTTTAGGCATTCTCTCTCCTTCTACCTCGTTATTAAATTGCAGGCTTGAGTTTTACCCTCTAAACCGTACCCCATCATACTTCCAGGGTAACCTATTTGTTCCTGCTATTTTCATCCCAGCTTTCTTGCCCGTCCTCTACCTTCCGTCCTACTGACCCCGCCTAGCGCCCAGCCCCACCTCCCGGGAAACCTACTCAATGGAGGCCTCAGCATGACCCCATTAAACAGGCCCCGGACTAGCTCTCCCCTGCTGCTTGGTCTGCCAGGCAAGTCCTTGGATCTGTTCTCATCCGATTCTATTCTCCTCGTTCTCTTTCTACACTTCACCTTGCAGGCCCCCTTTCACTCTTCTCTCCCACTAAACTCATTTTCACTTTGCAGGCTTCCGTTAACTATTCTCTCTCTTTCTAACTCTCTTCACCTTGCAGGTTTCCCTTAACCATTCTCTCTCCTTCCAACTCGTTTTTAGTCTATAAGCTTCCTTGACTCTTTTCTCATTCTAACTCGTTTAACCATTTTTTCTCCCTCTGACTTGTTTTTACTATGGAGGATCCTTTTAGCCTCCCTCTCTTTCCCCCTAAGTCTTTTTTATTTTGCAGGCTCCTTTAATCAATTTCTCTCCCTCTAACTCGTTTTTAATTTGCAGGCTCCCTTTAACCACTTTTTCTCCAACTTGTTTTTACTTTGCAGGCTCCCTTTAGCCTTTCTCTCTCGCTCTAACATGTTTTTAATTTTCAAGCTACCTTTAACCACTTTCTCTCCCTCTAACTCGTTTTAACTTTGAAAGCTCCTTAACAATTTTCTCAGTGAAACCCGCTTTTTCCGCTCTAAACCTTACCCCATTTTACTTCCAGGCTATTCTCTTTTTCCCGCTTTGTTCATCCCAGCTGTCTTGCCCGTCCTCTCTCTCCCACTTCCTGCCTCCCAGTGACCCCGCCTAGAGCACCGTCTCCCGGGAAACCCACTTATAGGAGGCCGCATCGCGTCCGTCCAGTGGGTGCACCAAATGCAAGCCCTGCAGCACCCGGACCCCTAGCCCCCCACCCATCCACAGATATACCAGCTCCCAACTCCAGGCCCACATCACCGGACACTACAACAACTGCAACCGCTCCTCTCCTCGATCAACAACGGGACCCTACTCTTGCCGTCACTGCCACTTCCACTGCAACACAAAGCGCCCGCTCTGGAGCCCCCTACTACTGCTTCCACTACAGAACAACTCCACAGCCTGCTAATCAACACCTGATGATTCTACAAGCACACCATCAAGATCTGGGACACCATTCCCTACCTTACACCAGATATCATCTTCCTCACCGAAACAAGGCTTAACCCTTCACCAGTACCCAACATCACCACACCAAAACAATACAAGATAATCCACCAGAACCACGTCAACAAAAAACAGAGGTGAAATAGCCTTCATCCACCAGGAGTCCACCCATCATGCAAGACCTCAACTTTCAAATCTACACCGACAACAAAACAATGGTCAGATGCTCCCTTGCCTACAGATCCCCAGGACCCCACCCTACCTTCATCCCCCTGCTAACCTCAACTTTCAACTGGAAGACCCCAACAACACCAACACAACCAACCTATTCGAGAGCATGGACATCCTCTACCTCTCTCAACTAGTCACTGACCCCACGCACATCACCAGACACACCATGGACCCCATACTATCAACCAACAAAAGAATCAGATACAATCACGCCACAGAAATCACAGTTTTAATCATATCATCATCCACTTCCATATCACAACCACCACCACCACACCCACTACCCCGCCCAGCTCCCATTACAGGACCTTGAGCAAAATAACCAAAAACCTCTGGGGTAAAACCCTCAGCGTCTCACCCTCGACACCACCACTAACCTTGAGGTGGCAGTCGAAAATTTCAACACATGGATCAACAACTACGCTGACATAGTTGCACCCCTCAAATCCACCAAAGCTAGTAGATCCTCCAAACACCACAGTTGGTTCATCTCAGAGCTCAAATCCTACAAGCACACCTGCAAGCGACTTGAAAGGATCTGGTGCACCAGCAAAACAAACACTGACCGATCCAATTTCAAATTAACCCTCAACAGGTACCACCAGCAACTCAAAAGTGCCAAGAAAATACCCCTAACCACCCTCCTTGAAGCTAGCTCCAACCAAAGCAAAGAACTATTCAGCATCATCAAGGAATTCTCCAACCTTACACCCACGAGAACACCATCACCCCCTTTCATGAGCTCTGCGATACCATCACAGACTTCTTCTACATCGCTACCATCTACAAAAACTTCAACCCCCATTCTCCTGCAACTGAACTCAACAGACTCTTCAACCTCACCGAACCCAACAAAATCTCACTAACCACATGGGAACCACTTTTGAAATGTGGAAGACAAACTGTTCCTCAGAAAACCCACTGCCGACCATAAGGACCACAAACACTACTGTCCCATTTCAATGCTCCCATTTTCAGACAAAGTACTGGAAAAAGCACTAAACCTTCTGCTCACCACCCACCTAGATACTGAGAGAGCGCAAATTAAGTAAAGTGTATAAGTACACCATATGTACAACCTAGTTGCACGAATTTAGTTAAAGCATTTAGAAGTGACAAAAATATATAACTGCATATACTCATGAATGTTTAGTTAATATAGAAAGTATATATAGAGAGTGAAACTAACGTAGAAATGTTTAGAAAATGTTAAAGGGTTGATTAGGTTCCATATTATGTAGCTGCTACTGAAGAAAATGTAATGCTGCAAACAGTAGAAATGTGCAGGCCTCATGGCAATGTATGAAGAACAAAACGTGCCTTTACATTTTGCATGATATGGATTCAGTATTACTTAGAAAATCATTGAATGTGTGTTAAAATTACGTTTTATAGAAGTGTTTCATATAATCAGAGTGTAATGTGTTAGAATATTATTTTAGACCAAGAAAAGGGTTCACTGAGTGCAAGCCATTGCAAGAAATTTAGTAGGCCTGGAAAGATAAAGTGTCTTCTTTGATCTGCACGTGTTAGTTAAAGTTGAGTCTCCTTAAGAATAAATTGCCAGCACTGTCCGAAGTTTTATGGCCTGTACTGATAACTGGAGCCTGGAACTTGGGGCCCAAATTGTGTGTGTCTGTTTGCAGGTGTGAGGGGGTTCCAATCAAGAGCATGATGAATAGAGCTCTGTCCGGGGAGACAGGCACAGGCCTGGAGGAGGGTTTTGGAATGTCCTGGGGGGTACCGGCGTGCTGGAGAAGAAGCCTGGGAAGCAAGGTCAACGCTAACAAGAGGCCCAGAGGAGTATCGGTATGGAAGAAACCAGAATCGAAACCACGTGAGATGTGTACGTGAGGGGCGTCTCTGAGGGGCGTTTCGAGCATACTTGTGATTTTGTATTAGGGACAGCACCCTGGGGTGGAGTTAGAGCAGATGGCCTGAGGACCCTTAGAGAGCGGATGGGTAGGCAGAGAGGGTACGACTGCAATGCATAGACTTTTCACCTAAGACTAAGAGAAAGTGAGTGAACTTCTTTGGAAGTCACCACAGCTGACACCTTTTTAGCTTGAAGATTCTGCTAAGTAGGGACGTCCCCTAGTCTAGTGTAGGGACAGTCTAACCTGATTTTTTCTTTTTCTGTAAATGACGCATAAGTTCCAACTTGTGTCTGTAATAGCCAACTTGCTGATTTTTGAAATAGTTTTGGTAGTTTTCTTCTGTCGTTTAAGAACATTCAGGGAATTCATGTTCGTATTGATGCCAGTGTACCTTTTGAACCTTATATTGAGATGCTTGTACCTTCAATTAACCTTGGCTTTATAATAAAACTTTAAAACTGATTAGTGGTAAGTGGTTCTTCAGAGTCGTGTCAATCTTGGGGGTTTGACTTGGTACTGGATTGCTTTTTACTCTGTGACAGGCAACAATCGATCCAGTCGATTTAGGTGGGGACTTAGATCAAGAGGGATCAGATAAGAGATCGAAAATCCCGCCTTCTCAAAACCAACAACCTACTGGACCCCTCCCAATCCAGTTTTCTCTCAAATCACAGAACCGAAACCGCCCTGATCGCGGCCACAGATGACAACAGGACTCTCTTAGACAGGGGAGAAACCACCGCTCTGATCTTCCTCAATTTCTCCGCAGCATTCAACACCATCTCCCACTACACCCTCCGGCAGGGACTCAACCAAATGGGGATCCACAGAAAAACCCTCAATTGGATTGTGTCCTTCCTCTCTGGATATACTCAAAGTGTTCGCCTCCCGCCCTATACCTTAGACTCAAAAAACATTATCTGAGGCTTCCCACAAGGATCCTCAGTACGCCTGACCCTATTTATTCCATACATGGTCCCCCTGGCCACCCTGGTCAGATCCTACAGCATAAACATAATATCTTACGTGGATGACACTCAGTTCATCCTTTCCCTATCCTCAGATGCCACCAACATCAAATCTAACTTCCACAGGTTCACGACTAGCGTTGTAAGCTAGATGCAGAACAGATGCCCCAAACTAAACATTGACAAAACAGAAATACTTATCTTCGGGAGCAGCAACTCCCACTGGGATGACTCTTGGTGGCCAACGGAACTCAGCCCCTCACCCACAGAGCACATGAGAAACCTCAAAATCAAACTTGACAGCGGGCTCAAGATGAGGAAGCAGATAAACTCTGTTTCATCCTCCTGATTTCTCCTCATGCTCAGGAAAATATTCAAATGGCTCCCCATCAGTGTCAGAGGCACCGTCACCCAAGCCCTAATTACTAGCCTCTTGGACTACGGCAACTCTCTCTATGTGGGAAACCACTCTCAACTACTGAACAGAATCTAGACCAGAGTTCTTCAATCTGTGGGGCGCGCCCCCCTGGGGGTTGCGACACCATCCTAGGGGGGGGGCACGCACTCCACTCTAACTTACCTTTGTTCCCTGCAGTCGTCGCAAGTGTTCTTGGAGAACTCCGGTATGGTTGGAGGGAGGAGGGAGGGGAAAATCGATGGGGCACGACCTGCCCATGCTTTTGTAATGTTAACCGTCTCAGGAGGGGGTTAATTCATGGAGCTGAAATGCTTCAGCTGCAGTGAGAGGCAGGAAGTCTCCTCTGCTAAAACGAAAGCAAACAAACAGACAGTCCTGTTCCTTCGCATTCCATATCATAGCAGAGGAGACTCCTTGCCTCCCACTGCAGCTGAAATGATAGTCTGTTTGTTTGCTTTCAGTTTAAGCAGAGGAGATGTCCTGCCTCCCACTGCAGCAGAAGCACTTCAACTCTATGAATTAACCCCCTCCAGGGAGGGTTAGCTCTTCCCAGAAAGGAGACAAAGTTAATTTCCCATCTTACACTTCTACTCCAACTGTGAAACACTGCACTATAGATCTGGCAATCTCCTGCTCCCCAAGGCGAGCTATTAATTCATATAGGTGGCAGGCAATATATTCCCAGTGTCATTATAGTAAGCTACAACTTTCTCCGGTGCCTAGAAAGTGCATGCCGGTAACAATCTCATAAATCTAGTCAGTCCACAAGGAGAAAGCATGTGTTATGTTTTCACCCTTCAAGCCGCTGGTTCTGTACAACTACTACAAATGTAAGCAATCCAATTTTACAGGAAGGGGTTTACCATGCTCAACAGACACCCATCTCATTTAAATTAACTGACATACTGTGATACAGTGCAGACCTAGCTTTAAGGATCACAGGGATCCTTTAGAGGTAACATTTTTATTGTAGCAGATGCATGGCAAACTTAAGGCCATGTACACAGAAAATTATGGTTTGGAGTCTGGTTGAGACCAGATTACAGAAACCAGGATGTGATGAGGAGGGCAGGGGGATAAAGGGTGGGTGAGGAATGAAAAATGAGATTTAAACTATATCTCACCACACACTGTCTGCTGGGCTTTTAGATTACACATATAAATCACAATGTGTGTATGCATGAATTTGAGACACAGGGATATCAATTGTTTTGTCTAGGATCGCATGACTTTTGATCAAATGCCAGTGCTAGGATCAAAAGCCAGGTCTCAAAGTCGAAAACTAGACCTTATGTCCCCCCCTTGAAAACACAGGGGAAGGTACAGGTTTGATAACATAGTGCAGCAGTATCATATGATACTAATAAAGTGCTTCCTTCCACTGGTGGAAAAGATCTTGAGGGAGATCTCATAATCGGTGCCATGAATGGACCAGTATTGTGTACCAAACCTACAAATGGGTCACATTTGGAATACAGGCTTCCCACGACACAATACTCAAGCCATTCAGCAATGAAGGTGTGTACTGCACCTCGGCATAACTCTCCTGACCACCCAGGTAGAACCGTCTCAGCGTTCGTCATGGGAAGCCTGTTCCCTGAACTCCAAGCTACCTTTGCTTTTAAAATTCTCGTAAGGCCCAGGACAGTAGCGTATATAACAAAATATTTGTAGCCACTTTTATTTACCAATTATATTTTTATTGCTCTGAGGTCGGAATTCCATTAAGAAATAAACCCAGCGCAGCCGATAACATCTAGCAGTGCAGGTTTAAATGAAGGATCAAATAGATCTTTAACAACAGCCGCCATACCTGAAAATCAGTCGTCAGATGAGAACAGGTATGTGCTGGAACAGTGTGGGAGTAAATTATTTCCTTCCTAGAGTTCTGCTGTATTCCAACAGCTTACAGTTCTAGAAGTAGCTTTCAGTTAGCCCCTTTCACTAATAGAAATACAAACAATAATAAATATTTATATAGTGAATAATAAACTGAATATATTTTTTATGCTCAAAAGTTGGTGTTCTTAGGCAGCTCGGTGGTACTCCTTTCATCAACCACAGAAGGGTTAAAGCTTGAGTTTGCTCTGTCGGATTCAAGACTATGACGTGCTAGTCTATGGGCCAGCACTTACCTTACTGAGCTATCTGCACAGCTCAAATCCAGACCCTCCATTTCTGCCCGAGCAAGAAATATACATAGCAGGGCTGTCACAAGGGAAGGTGGGAAGTGGGTGTTTTTTTCATAAGCTCTAAGACCACGCTTCAAAATAAATGTAAGGTACAAAAACAGGTGTGGATCAGGCCTAGCACCTTCATGAGCTTTCTACACTGGGAGGCGCCCCACGTTGGACCTGCCTGTAGAGATGGGACGGTAGAGTGGCAGCAAGACAGTCTCACTCAAATAAGCCCACCACTAACCATACATTCATTCGTCCCACTCTGCACTTACATCCCTACCCAAATTCATATGGTCACCTCACTCCTCTTACCCTACTCTCACACTGCTCACCGTGCCCTCATATGAGCATTCCTGCCACCCACACAGTGCAGAGGTTTACTGTGCCTGCTACAAAGAACGTGTACCATGCAGATCACTGAACTGAGTGTGAGTAAACAATGAGTAGCGCTATAAAAAAATGAAATGTTTGCCAGAAAGGTGCTATAGAGAAGATGAGGTGGATAGTTGGTGAGTAGTAGTGAGGAAATTCATGGAGGAGGAAATGTGGGAGGGGGCACCAAAAAAGACTGGTGAACTGTGTGCAACAAGTGCTAGGGTCAGCCCTATCTGGGAGTGTTAGCCCCCACCCAAAGTTCAGGTCTAGTTGCACGAGTATGGGCATGTCGTGCCCCATCAAGGTTTTCGTCCTAAATTACAAAAGGACTCATTTACATGCACGGCAATCCAGCCTTTCAGGGTCCCCTTGATATAGAAAGCTCTGTTTTTGCCCTGATGACCTGGAATAATTCCTAAACAGATTCTTGTAAATACCGTTTTGTTTAATTTCTTTTTAATGTGATTGATGTAAGGAGGCTATTACTATTTGCAGAGAAATGTGTTTGTTTCATGCAACAACCATAACAAAGTTTATTTTAGATCCAAGCGGGTCCTCACTTATGAGAAATTGGAGGATATCACAGATATTATTCGCTGTAAAATTAGTGGGCTGCTGCGTTGTTACAACAGTGAAAACACATTACTATCTGTGTAGGGATTTGCCCAGGGTGGGGAGGAGGGAAATCCCTGCGCTCATGTATGCGGACGACGCAGTACTCATGGCACGCACTCCTTGCGCTCTACAAAAACTAGTAGTTAGCTTTGAGAAATTTATGTTGAACCTGGACCTACTAGTAAACTGTAGTAAGACTTTCACAATGAATTGTGGCCTAAAACCAGGTAAATCAATGAAGCGTATTTTTTTTTTTTAAACAATGTGCCGCTGTATAACACCCCAACCTTTTCTTATTTGGGCATTTTATTCCATGAGTCAGGCTCCTGGACAAGCGCTATTAAGGCTAGAACTCTTTTATTTATGAAAACGATCATGGCCTTACAGAATTTTGTTAGGAAACTGGGCAGGAAGCCGGTAAAAGAAATGTTAACCATCTATAAAGCTACATGCTTGTCTGTGGCTATGTATGGTTCAGGTCTGTGGGGATATGCAAATGTTGATCAAATCCAGTTGGTAGAGAACAAATTTCTGAGGGGTGTTCTAGCAGTTCCACAGTGTGCAGCCACATTTAATTGTCACGCTGAACTTGGCCAACCTTACATAACGGACATTATCAGAATTCAACCTATCCTATTGTGGCATAGGGTATGGACTACTAACGAATGCGTTACGAACCGGGCCCTGCTACGTGACACCCTCAGTTTGGACCATGCGGACAAAATGGAATGGTTGAGTTACGTAAAGCACTTTTTGACCGAGATTGGACTACACTCATATTTCTCGGACCCAACCTCAATGGACACTATTCCTAGGAAGTCATTAAAAACTATCTGCCTGGACCACTTGCTAGATAAGAGGAAGAGAGTGGAAATCTTGAAATCTACAGTACACTCGCATCTTCCTACCCTCTGTGAGACAAATACTGTACAGCCATATTTATCCCTGCCCATGACTAACTATGATCGTTTTCTTTTAACTCGTTTTAGATTTTGTATATTTAGGTCTCGCCTGTCGATGCGCATGCGCATCGAGCAAGCGAGACTATGGGGGCTTATCCACTCTTTATCCACTGCAAGGAATCGTGGCGATTCCTTGCAGTGCCCATGACTTTTAAGCTCAATGCGCATGCGCATTGAGCTTAAAAGCGCGTGCACGTCCGTCTTGTTTTACCCGCTCCGCCCCCTCCCCTTCCCGCCGTGTCGCATTTCTCCTCCCCCCTCCCCTCTCTTCCCTCCGTCTTGTTTGTTTATTTTACCCGCTCCACCCCCTCCCCTTCCCGCCGTGTCGCATTTCTCCTCCCCCCTCCCCTCTCTTCCCTCCGTCTTGTTGTCTCTTGACCACACGCTGTACTGGTTTCATTAAAGAGACAACGACCACAGTAAAAGCCCCAGCATGGTTGGCTTCGGCAGTGCTTGTTTATAGATGCCTCGCCCTTATATGTAGGAGTCAGTAACTTACGAGGAGCCGCCCAAAGCTTCCTGTTCTTTGGTGATTACGGACCTCACTCGAGTGATTAGGGCTTGTGTCTGTATCTCTGAGGCCTCAGAAGCCCGTCTTCAGGCAGGGCGTTACTATTTTTACACCCGCTATACTTTTTATTTTAAATAATGGTGTACCCTCTTGAAGCTACGAATAGTTTCTGCTTTCTTTTTTTTTTTTTTTACTTGAGCTTTTTGCTAAAGGGTAGTATCTGTATCACTGAACACGTCTTTTCAATAAAGGGCACATTTCTGAAACAGTACCACGAAAATTACAGTTGAGCGCGTTTTTTCATTTGTGTATAATTTTGTTTGCGTAGAAACTATACAGTGTTGTGTTGTCCGTTTAAGGTGGATATGGGTACGGTGTTATGTCCTATATTTTGCTATTTTTGTTTTTCATTATCTGTACTCGTATAAAATTAACACGTTTTTTCGTGCAAACACGCATTCCAGTACTCTGCACAGTGAGCATGCTGGGCATTGACGTCTACTTTGACTTGAGTAAGGCTTTATCAAAAGGAAAGTAGAAAATGTATTTTCTCTGCTATAACATACTTTTGCTTACAACAAATTATTTCACTGTACGTGTAAGAAGTTTTTCTTTCTCGTGTTTAAACTACTAGAAATAAATGTTGGATGTATGATGTAAACGGGTATAGTAAGCCCCACATCAGTCTTACTTTGTCAGCTAAAACAGCTGTATATGAAGGTCAACATTCCAAGCCACACACAGTTTAAAATCATGCATTTTCAGTGGTGGCTACTGTTGGGCAGAATGATTAACTTGACTGTGCTGTTAATTCATCTTTAAAGGAAACAGACATCCTCTCTAGAGGCAAAACGTGGCTTTAATAGTTCCCCAGAAAATGACAAAAACACAAAAAAAAATAGTCAACTTACAGTGGTTGCTCCCAAGTCTTGATAGATTCTGCCATGAAGTACACAATCTTATGGAGACTACTCTGATTTCACAAACATTTTTGCTGCAGTAACAAATACACTCATGGCCCGTGAATTTACCCAAACCTTTCATTGAAAGGATAGAATGTTTCTTTTATTTTTGCATACTCACCCTCAACCCCCCACCCTCACTCACCCTCACTCACCCTCACCCTCACTCACCCTCAACCCCTCACCCTCACTCACCCTCAACCCCTCACCCTCAACCCCTCACTCTCACTCATCCTCACTCACCCTCAACCCCTCACCCTCACTCACCCTCACCCACCCTCAACCCCTCACCCTCACTCACCCTCACTTACCCTCAACCCCTCACCCTCACCCTCACTCACCCTCACTCACCCTCACTCACACTCACCCTCACTCACCCTCACTCACCCTCACCCTCACTCACCCTCACCCACCCTCAACACCTCATCCTCACTCACCCTCACCCTCACTCACCCTCAACCCCTCACCCTCACTCACACTCACTCACCCTCACCCTCACTCACCCTCAACCCCCACCCTCAATCCCTCACCCTCACTCACCCTTACCCTTACTCACCCTCAACCCCTCACCCTCACTCACCCTCAACCCCTCACCCTCACTCACCCTCACCCACCCTCACCCTCACTCACCCTCACTCACCCTCAACCCCTCACTCACCCTCACTCACCCTCACTCACCCTCACTCAGCGCAACCACAGCATCTTAAACTAAATATATTTAATAAACTTTAAGCTATTGGCAATATAAAATAAAATCCATTTTATTTACGTATTAATTATTAATTTTTTTTTAAAGCCATTGATTTTTTTTATTTCAATACATATAAGTCACATATAAGTCCCGTTAATACAAAACATGTTGCTTTACAAATGCTAGAGGTGTCACATTTGCAAAAATTATAACTATTGGCTTTGTAAAGAAGAAAGCTATTAATTTCGCTATTTAGAAAAAACAACACATAAATAAAAAACAAAAAAATAAATAACACCTATAGCTCAAACTTTACTACTGCGAGACCTATTGCATTTCCAATGCTTGTTTAGACTAGTGTCTTTTCCATGCATGAACTCATGGACCCATATCTTGCCCACCTGCTTGTGTGATGGTACGTCACAACAATCTGATATTCATATCCTCTTCTTCTGTAAATTTTATACTGCTATACGTAGGAAAATCATAGTCCCTTTTTTAAAAAAACATGAATTTAACCAGATGTCGCCCAGCTTTTTTAGAAGTACAGAAAATGGACACGATTTTAACTGTTACTGTGATTTTAAACTATTTAAAAAGTGTTTTTAAACTTAGGAAACAAATTCAAATTGAAATACTATAGACTCCCTATCGATCTACCTCACTGTACTACTAATCATGAGAAGTATCTATTGTAACTACTGTAATTATTGTACTTTGTTTTATGTTTGTTACTTTTATGGTTATTTGCTTTTTAACCGAATAAAGTTTATTGAACTGAACTGAACATTACTATCTCTGAATATTAGATGGAAACGCTTTTAGATTTTCGACCATTATGCCTGTACACCGTTAGTAGCCTGGCTAAAGAGGGTATTGCAAAGCTGAAAGTAATTCATTTAAACTCGAAGCTGTACTGAACAGGGGCCCCCAAAATAGTTTTGGCCCAGTGCACCCAAAATCCTTAACATGTCCCTGCCACCACAAGGTCTGTCAGACAACATTGCTCTGAAGTAAAATAGACAACACCATTCAATCATTATTAGTTCTATGTCCTTAACCCCCACGGCATCGGGAAAGCAACTTATCGTACCCCTTAGGAAATCTCAATTAGGTGTTTGTTCAATGCCCTCTCTGTGGACTTTCAACGTTGTCTTCGGGTCCATAACTGGTTGATGGGCAATTATCCCATTATAAAGCTGCATAAAACGTTTGTTAATGATTTCTAGAGAAGATTTGTTTCTCGTGTACCAGCTCTGAGCTAGGGAGTGCTTGAAAATCTGACAACACTGTCTCCATTACAGTCCCTGTTTTGGCTAAAATGTCTTCAGAATATTCAGCTTTGAGAGAAACTGCTTTCAAAACTCTCTTGCCTTTCAGCTCGTCCTATTTATGTGAGATTGGGTTCTCAGCACTTGTGGTATTAACGAATAAGTACCATTAAAGACTGGGTGTGGAGCACAACCTGAGGATGGCAGTAACAAAAATCCATCCACAGATTGACTGTCTCTGTGGCGAAAAACAGGCACACCTGTCACTTTTATGTTGGTGGTGTTGTTCTCAATCTATGTCATATGTAAAAGAAAGCATCCTAATAAAACCAATTTGCACACATTTTATCTTGAAAAATTGTGTTCGAGCTGTGTAATAAGCCTCTATCATTTCACCACACCCACTCAAAAACCTGCACTTTACCAAACACTCTTATTGTGTTAAAAATGTTTTGCTGGACAAGGCCAGGGATATGCGTGTGGGGGTCGATTATGTAGTGTACTAGATTCCAGAAATTTCTATCAGGTGGTGAGGGGGCCCAACATCTGAAAATATTGTGCTGGGGGGGTTCAACTTACAAAAGTTTGAAAACCACTGCTCTAGACCATTCAAAACACTGAGCAAGGCTCATCCTTGACCTCCTGAGGCAATCCCACACTACCTCCCTCCTCAGGTCTCTGCGCTGACTCTCCATCAGCAAACGGTGCCAGTTAGAACTGCTCACCCATGCCTACAAAGCCATACAAAACATGGGATCAGCATACTTCAAGCACAGGGTGAACTTCCAAAAGCCCACCCGTAATCTACGATCTGTATCCATCTACATGGCCCACACGCCCCACATTCACATGAGCAGGAGAGGCAACTGCGCCTTCTTGCACCAGGCAGCCAGATCCTGGAACGGCCTCGCCCTCCGAACAGCCCCCACAATACAGGAATTCAAGATGGGCCATACATCTGACTCTTCGACTAATCAACTCAGCAGCAGCACCCCTGTCCCCCAGCGCCTGGATACCCGCACGGGTGATAAGCAGCACTCTACAAATTCTGACTGATTGACTTTTAGCGCCAAGAAACCCACCCAGGTGATAGCGCGTTCTACAAATACACGTGACATATCATATAAGAACATAACACACAAGCCGTTTTCAAGAGATTACTAAAAATTCTAAATGCAAACAGAAACAAAATGACCACAAAGAAATCAGTGTTAGAACTTGGAACTAGAATTGTGTCAAACTGCTGTTGAAACTCTCTGAACCAAAGCTGAATTGAGAGAGGACACTTTCCGCTGCAATCAAAAAAGGTAAAGGTTAATTCTCCCCTATACAGAGGACTTCGGACCCTGGTCAGATTGCTACCCCGCACCCCCAAGCCTCTTGTCTTGCACCCCTATACTGAATAATTTTGCAAATAAATAAATAGGAACAGAAATTATTGAATGCCCATGTTCCCACATACTAAATCTTGCCTAGCCTTGATTCCACCTCATGCCTTTTTCTTCCACCGCCCTTCTCTTTATTTCACTCTTGCTGGTTCTTTTTCAACCCTGTTTTCTCCCTTTTTTACTCTTGTTTTCCTAACTTTCTCCCCCACTTCTTTCTACATTTGACCCTTTCTCTTTCTTGCTCTGCATCAAAGTCTGATGCTTAAAAAAATAGTACTGAGCAACAAATATGCAAGCCAGTTCCCACCACCTGCAGCCTGCCGCCTTGCCTTCTTCTGCTCCTCTCGTGGCTCCACTGCAGACAGAGGCTCCCAGACTCTCCTGTGGCCAATCCTAAAGCTGCTCTCATGCATGAGAGCAGCTTCAGGATTGGCCAGAGCACCGATGATTTGCGCTCCAAGGGAGACTGGGAACATGTGCTTGCTGTCTCCAACACAGCAACGGAGCTGGGTTTGAGAGAGTTTTGTTGCTCATGACGGTTTGGCCGGCCTGAGATGGCCAGCCAAACCGTCATGCGCACGATTAACAGTGCATACCACTCCCTGTGGTACCTGTTATCCCCTTGGCCCCTCCCCCAAGACTCAGGAAACAAAATAAAACGACAATAAACCCGGATTTCTTATCTTTTTCCTTTTTTCTTTTTTACACTGCCAGCAAAGGAGGGGGGCAAAGCTTTTCCGCCATAGCGGAGGAGCCTTCCTGAGCACAAACAATGTTACAAAGTTCACTTCACCTCCACGAAGTCAAAAATCAAGAGCAGACACAAATCCCATTCAAAACAAATTTAAACAGAATACCCCATGCAGTACACGTGTGACAACATTATTTCTGTGCTGTGGAAGACCAATATATTATGCTCACCTGAAAGTACAAGTTGAGCTTATATTCTAGAAACATACGTGTACATGGCAGAAGACGCGAGTTATAAAATGTAACGTCCTAATTAAATAAAAGGAATTTATTAAAGGACGCATTATTCTTCAAAAGCAGCCAATTAATGTGCAAAAATTAACGTTATTGTTTTTTTTGCAGGGACAGAAATGGCGCAGACATGTAAATGGAGTACAGTGTACTAAGATAAAAGTGCAGGAGTTGGTGCACACAGTAGAGAACCAGCCGTAGTATTGGCCAACGTCTATACTAGGGTAGTGCGACTGGTGTAGCTGCACCCGACACTGACCTCAGGGGTACTGTGTTTACAAATAATACAGGTTTAAAAAGCACCTGCTGCAGTTTCTTGTGTGTCCAGCAGTTTCCAGGCAACAATTAAAATGTCAGGGTAACTGGTGATTAATGCTCCTGCTGCAGGGAGATATTTTGCTTAGCGGTTGTTTCCACCAGTGATAAAGTTGTGCAGAGGGTTTATGTGCCAGAACATGTACCATGCACATTACAGAAGTGTATATTATGTGAATAGCTCAGTAGGTTATTGCTTTTGCCACAAAGAACCTTTGTGACTTGCGGGTTATGAATTAAAAACCTAATAGAGCACAATGACCGATGAACAGTCACCAAAGAGCAAACTGCATGGTATAGGTTAGAACGCTATGTTTTTTTTTCTCAGACTTTTATTATCCTAATGTTGATTTAAAAAAAAGGTTCATTTGGGTAGAAATACATTCTTATTAGTAAAGCCAATCACTGTGGTATGGTTTAAATCCTGAGTTTGTTCTTCTCCAGACCAAACACTCTGAAAATATCCTGCCTACTGGTATTGATGACATGTGACTCCTACATCTTGTAACCCTCATTGTCTTATGTAACATTTCCTATAAACTGAATTACACATATGATTCATAGTCTCTGTATGATGTGTGTGTGTGAAGTAAAGTGCTCTGACACACTACAGTGGTATGAGCAGCACTATAAAACGAATGAAATCCCTGTGAGAAAGGGGCAATGGAGAGATGAGGGGCACTGGTGGAGATAGGTACTGTGAGATGTTTGTGGAGAAAGAGGTTTTTTGAGGTCGGGGTGCCAACAAACATTGTCGCACTGGGTGCCTCCAGCACAAAAACCGGCCCTTTTTTAATGCATTTTTCAATAGACTATAAGTGTAAGGGGCATTTTGGGTGAGTTCTCTGGGCAGTTGGAAAGTTTTAGAATTTAAAGTGCTTTTTTGGAAGGAAGGAATGATGAACAAGTTCTATGGATTGTAGTATGCTAGACAGAAGAAGGAGCATAGGTTGAAGGAGATGTCTTACACCCCCTCATAAATGTACTCTCTAGTAAAAGTTTGTGTAAAGGTGCCTTCAGTCGGGTATGTCTGTCAGAATTCACCAGGGATTTTTACATGTACACACTGATAAAACACACAGAGGCCCACACACTCTAATGCATCTCTATTTGGCTATTTTACAAATATTGGGGCTGATTACGTTGGTGGGCGGATCGGCACCGACGGCCCAGCGGTGGCGATACACCCGCCATCATAACCTGATTTACCCCCTGCCATAATATAATGGTGGGGGTATTGCGGAGGACGCAAAGTGCATCTGCTGCTCGGCAATTGCTCTGATTGCCGGGCGGGCGGACTTGTGCCACAATATGGTGGCGGTGCTAGCAGGCACCGCCATCCATATTAGGATGTGTGGCTTTTAAGGCCTTTTCATGGCGGATGCCGCCATGGAAAGGCTGGTGGGGATTTGCTTTGGGGGCCCGTTGTGGGCCCCCGGGGAGGTAGGGGAGTGGGGGGTGCACTTGAGGGGTACCCATGGTACCCCCCTCTATTTCCATGCACAAGGTGGCAGGCACCACGCGGTGCCTGCCATGTTGTGCATGGAAATGCATAACATGGTAGTTTGGCATTGCGGCGGGTGCTGCAGTAAGCAGCACCCGCTGCAATGTTACACTGCGGAATGCGACCACCGCATGTCTGGCGGCCGGTCCCAACACCAGGGGGATGGCAGGCGGACCAAATCAACCCCCTAGTGCTTTAAGTACCCCAAACAATCCATATTACTCTCACTTTCCACTGCCCCTTAATTCCCCCTCAGGGACTGCTTCTCATATAATGTAACATAATATGCAAGCGTGACTGTTGGAAAATAGTTGAAACATATCAATGAGATTATCTATCAGTGCAAAAATTTTGGAAGAAACAAATCATGGCACAGTGTTTTACTGATAGCTAGTAAACGTTATCACAGTTCTAGTATGACATCTCGCATGCCTCCATATATATGCCACATATTTATGTTATATGATCAAAAGTTCACATTCTTAAACAAAAAAAAATACTGGATATATAAGAGGTAAACAGGGTTTTGCAGATAATTAGTAGCAATACTCTCTAACCTTTGTGCCAGATACTGATCTTTTTTTTTGGTTTAATTTTTTTAAATTTTATTTAGAAAGTTGGTCAACCTTATCTATTTCATTTTTAAAAAAATATTTTCATTGAGTATCTTTCCCCCTTTTTTTTGCATGTACAGGGCACAACAAAATACAAAAAAAATATATTAATCAAAAACTACAAATTCACACAAGGTGGTTACATTCATCACATTCTGAAATACTCTTATATCATTCATTTTCAGTCTTTATTTCGATCAATTTTAGATCATAAAAGATATACAAAAACATGCTCAGTTTAAAATAGCAATGGTATCCACCCAGCATCATTAAAAAACGTTTAAAAATGGTATAAAAACATTTGCTGTATATTACAGTTGTATATCATCAAGACATTTCATTTATACAGAGTCTTGCTCAAGTTTTAAAAAACGGTTGTGGATGTGCCATATCGCAGTTAGAAATTTTGCTACCCCAAATACAATGATAGGTGAAAGGTCCGTTTTTAGAATCCTGTAAGCTGGAAGGTATCGGGTAAAGCCCAATTTTTTAAGGAGGGGGACAAGCCAATATTTCCTCGGTCTTTGGTAGGCCTTGCAGAAAAATATAATATGTAGATCGTCTTCCAGATGGTGTAGGCAGGACGGGCACTGCTCTCTTGATGGGGACTGGGCCCAGTGTTTGGTAAAAGTCCTTATGGGAAGTGTGCCATATCTCCATTACAATTTTTTTTTTCTTGTGAGGACCGGGGAAATGTCATCTAGCACACGTTCAAATGAGTACACTTCTTTAAACTTGAAAAACAATTCTGTCAAACACCCCTCCCGTAGATTCCCCATTGAGGCTGTGAGCTTCATCTGGCGAAAATCTCTCACTAGGAGTTTGCGTGGGATCCTAGAGCATGTGTTAGCTGGGTCTAGCCATAATTCTGGTCTACCTAATTTCTCACATGTATGTTTGATGTAATTTAACCATGGGATTTGTGTTGATTTGGGTAGACAGAGAATCTCTTGGAGCTCACTCCTATAGCTCATAAGTTCTGGCGTGCTCCAAATGCGGCGCCAGAAGGTGATTGGTCTTAATCCCTGTTCCTCCACAATAGGTCTCAGACCTAGGTCTAATCTCAGCGGGAGGAGCGGGGTACTTGCGGGTAGTGCAGCCAACTGCCTAATAAAATTGTTTTCAGTGATCTGTAGGTTTTGAGTGGGACAGTGGCCCCACAATTCCCCTCCATATAAAACTGCCCCTCTGGCCTGCATTTTGTAAATTTCGAGGGCAGCACTAAAAGGTTTGTAGGTAGACCTGCTTGTCATCCTTGAGATACCTCCCGTTAATTGGACCAATTTCATGTGAGCCTTTGCCCGGTGCTTGTCCCACGTCATATCCTGGTTAATGGTTACACCCAGGTATTCAAAGGTAAAAACCCTCTCTAATCTTGTTGGACCTATAGTGGGGTTAGGGCGTGTTGAAGGGGGGTGGGGGGTTTGAGAATCATGAATTTGTTTTTTAACGCGTTTATCTCAAGCCCCCGCTCCACGCAGAACGCTGAAAACCCATCAAGGACTCTTTGTATTCCCTTTGGGGATTTGGACAGCAGCAGGGTGTCGTTCGCAAACATAATAGCGGGCACCCTGCTGCCGTTCAACTTGGGAGCATCGATGTCATTGATCCTGGTCAGGTGGGTAATTACCCAGTTGACAAAGAGGCAGAACAGGGTCGGTGCAAGCACACAACCCTGTCTCACCCCCCTGTCAACGGAGAACCTATCTGAGAGTGCCCCATTTCTACCGCACCTGACACGTGCTAAATTTCCCTGGTGCAGCCTTATCAGGATAGTCAGGATGTCAGCCGGGATGCCCAGCTCGGACAATACGGTCCAGAGTCTATCTCTGGGTACTAAGTCGAAGGCGGCTCGCAAGTCCACGAAAACCGTGTACAAGCTGCCACCCTCGAGTGCCGCAGTCTTTCAATAGAGGAGGTTCAGGTGGAATATCTGGTCCATGGTGGAGACCCCTTTCCTAAATCCCGCCTGATAGGGACTAAGAATGGAAAATTCCTCTATCCAGTTTTGGAGGCGATCTAATGTCAGCCTACCGAATAGCTTCTGGGATACGTCTATGAGGCTAATAGGCCTGTAGTTGGCTGGGAGCAGAGGTGATCCCTTTTTGAATATGGGAACAATCTCTGCGCCCAGCCAAGTACAGGGAACCTCCATACCCTTAAGAATGGCGTTAAATATCAAGACTAGGTAGGGTGCCCATACATCAGGCTCATGCTTAAATAGGTCGCCCGGCAAGCCGTCTAGTCCGGGCGCTTTGCCTGTTGCCAGCCCTGCAATGGCTGCATGGACTTCCGTCTCTGTGAAAGGTTCTCCCTCGGATGCTGTATCAATATTCAGTGGGGTATCCTTACTAGCGTCATCGGGGGCCTTGCATAGCGAGTGGAAATGGTCCTGCCATGTCTTAGCTGAGATGTTGGGTTCGATTGCCGGAGCAAGCTCCTCGGACCCCGTGTTAACAATGCGCCAAAATTTACGGGAGTCCCTAATGGCTAATGTTGTTACGAGATTTTCCCATTTTTCATGCTCCCATTCGCTTTTGGCATTGGTAGTCAGGTACTTGTAGTCCCTTCTTCTTGCCTAAATAACTGGCCTATCTGCACCATCCTTAATGGATGTCAGAAGATCCAGTTTGGCCTTCTGACAAGCCTGATTGTACCAGTTCGGGCGGTCATAATGCCGCCTCATTCCTGAAGTGAAAAGGACCTCAGCCACGGACTCAATAAGGTGCTTGTGTGCCTTCCCTAGCTCCTTGTGTATGTCCTGTGGCGTGGAGAGCTCCATTATAGTGCACACCTTTTCTAGGGTCGGAATGAGCCGGGAGGAGAGTTTGGAGATCTTCTCCGAATTAGAGGCTAACTTCTCCCACCTCACTTGCTGTCTGTTGTTTGTCAGTGACAGCCCTGAGGCAACGCCATCCAATTTTCCCCCTCTGTCCTCTAAGTCGTGAACCGCATATATCAGTTCTAGGGCGTTGTGGACGCTATCTTCCCTAGATATTACCTGGAAGTTAATAATATGCGGCCACATGGAGAGATGAACCAGGATGTAGTCCAATCTAGACTCCCTGCCCTCTCTATGGTAAGTACATTTTGGTGGAATATCAGAGCCTGTGCGATCATTACAAGCCCGGATGCCCCACCTCAAGGTTAGGGCGGTGATTTGAAGAGCTAGGGATGTCCAGGCTCTAGGTGGGGGGGCTACCGAAGGAGGTACCAGCCAGACCGCATCTTCCTCCTGTGATAGTCCATCCAATAAGCCTGGAAGGGGCTCAAAGTGGCAGTTGAAATCGCCTCCCACCAGGAATGGTGTATCCTGCGGCATGTCATTGAGGAAAGCCGAGAGTTGGTCAATGGTGTCTGACTCATTTGTAATATTTACTGGTCTGGAGTAGATGTTTACCACAATCAGCCTACTAGAGTTTGGCCACTCCAACAAGACCACAAGAATGTCATTAGAAACTGAGGGAATGGGTGAAGCCTTACATCCCAGGTCTACAGCCACCCAGGTTGCGAGGCCTCCTGAGGGGCGCCCCTTCCCTCCCCATTTTGCAGGGGTCGAGAAAGCAGCGAAACCAGTTCGAGAGACTGCTTCTCTGGACCAGGTTTCCTGGAATAGACATATGTCCTTGCCCTCAATGAATAAACTCCAGTCAGGACAGTTCAATTTATTCCCCAGACTATATTATATAGAAGAAACCAAGAAAGAACAGTAAACACATAACTCCTAATCCCCAATCTAGACAGTACATTCCTCTTTCCATTGCTTAATAGGTTCCCAAATTCGCTCGCCCAACTTTCTTCCCTTTTTTCCCTTTCGTACATAGATTGCAATCTCTAGGTTATAAATCGACAATAGTTTGGCTAGCCATTGGTGATATGTCGGAGGTATAGGATCAAGCCAAGCTGAAGCTATACATAACCTCCAGACTGCCATAGCAACAAAGATCAAGTATCCCCCTTTCATCTGTCAATCGTTATTATTAACCCCAAGTAGTATTATCGAGGAAGTCAAAATAATCTCAATTCCTAATACTCTATGCAAAAACGCCTCTATGTCTTTTTGTGTTGGTTGCAAGTGAGTACATGTCGCAAAGATATGTGCTAAATCGGCCTCTGCACTTCCACATCTAGGGCAGTTAATTCCCAATGTCCCTCCCCATTGTGCGATTCTCGTAGGCGTGTAATATAGATGATACAAAGTTTGTAATGTTGTGCCTGGAGAGATGCTGAGCACAAAATACTCTGCAACATATCCAATGACAGGTAGAAGCACTCTTCCCCTATATCTAACTTAGTTGCCCATTTAACCGCACTCCTTTCCATATCATCCTGCTTTGATTTTATCAACTCAGAATAAAACCTCTTGATCGTACAGTGTAAGCCAGCTTGAATAATTTCCATGATTGGGATTTTTCCAAACCCTGCCGGGCCGCCCATCTTTGTGACAATGTAGCTTCTCACTTGTAAAAATGTAAAAAATTGTCTTGACTCTAAGCCATACCTTGTCTGCATCATTCCTTGTGGGCCCATAACATCACTAATCATCCTTATCCCCTGCCTCCCCCATTCTCCAAATACAGAACCCAAAAAACATCTGCGGGGGGAAAGTAGGGTTAGCCCTCATCCTATTATAGGCATTATATTTCCCAAGACCAAATCTCTTCGCAAATGCTCTCCAGATACTATGTGCTGCAAGGATCGTCTTAAACCGTGTCCTTTTAAAATAACTTGTGTCAGTGTACTTCAAAAAACAATTCTCCGCTTCTGCCCCCATAACCAAATCATATATTGCTAATGTGCCAAATTCATCCTGCCCCTCTGCCTCCGCTCCCCCCAAAAGGCCCGCCATATACTGTAATGCAGCTGCCCAATAATAAAGCTTTAAGTCTGGCAACGACCACCCACCCCTAGCCCGGGGCAGTGCCATAAATCTAAGAGCTCTCCTTGTCTTTCCCTTGGCCCAGATAAATCTACTAATCATATGCTCGCAACCCTTGAACCATTTGGCTTCGAAGAGCAGTGGGATTGCTCTAAAAATATATAAAAGCCTGGGTAAAATCATCATCTTTACAGTTAGTACGGCCCACATTTGAAAGATGCAAGTTGTTAAGCCTATCTAATTCCTTCCTCATTTTAGCCATTATTGTGGATATATTTTTCTTCACTAAGATACCTAAGTCAGAGGTAATAGTTACACCCAAATACACTCCTGCCTGGACTACTCGATGATCAGAACAATCCACCTGCTGGTTTTTTATTATCTGCGTCTTAGAGGTGTCCAGTGCATACCGTGAGACCAGGCCAAATCTCCGGGCCTCGATTTCGACCTGTACAATAGCCTCTGTGGGATTAGATGTTATCACTGCCACGTCATCGGCATAAGCAAGTATCTTACATTGACCCATACGTGTGTACAATGGGGTAATCCTTTCTCAAATCTCTATTCTTCGAATCAATGGGTCCATATACATTGCAAATAAAAGTGGGGAGCACGGGCACCCCTGCCTCGTACCTCTCTTTATTTGAAGTGGCCGGGTTGATCCTGCATTAATTCGTATAGAAGCTACCAGGGCTGTATATAATGCTTGCACTGCTTTAACATATCCCTCTTTAAATCCAGCTCTTCTTAAAATATGCCACAGGTGGTCCCAGGAGACCCGATCAAAGGCCTTTTCTGCATCTAATAACATTACTGCCATCGGGGCTCCTGCGACTTCTGTGGCATCAAATAACGTTATAACCTTGCGTGTATGGTGGGTAGTGCCCCTCCCTGGTATAAAACCATGTTTGTTACTGCTCACAAGAGTACCTATTATTCGGGCAAAACTGGTTGCCAATGACTTAGAATAAATCTTTGTGTCAGCATTCATGAGCGTAATCGGCCTGTATGATCCAGGCTCAGTAGATGGTTTCCCCTTCTTTAGGATTATAACAATATCCGTGCCCCCCCAGGACCCTGGTATAGAATCCCCTGCCTGTGCCTTCTGCACCATTGTGGCCAAATCCTCGCCAAGTATATCCCAAAACACTTTATAAAATTCAATTGGGATTTGGTCTGGGCCTGACGCTTTTCCAGAAGGGAGATTTAATATGGCGACTTTAATCTCTTCTAATTCTAGGGTTTTTTCCAGCCCTTCAGATTCTACCTCCGTCAACCTTGCCACCGGAATGCCCTCCAGATATGCCTTTATTTTCTCTGAGTCTCTACCCTGCTGCTCGTCATACAATGTGGCATAATATTTCTTAAAAACCTCACGTATCTCATCAGAATCTGTAAGTAATCTACCTGTTATATCCCTAATTTCCCTTACCTCTCCTGAAGCAGCCTTTTGCCTAGTACGAATGGCTAATGTACGCCCAACCGTTTCACTGAACTCATGGCATCTCTCCCTTTTTGTCGAAAGATCTTAGCAGCCTTAATTGCAATGTCCTCTTCTACCTCCATTTTTGCTTTTGCCACCTTTATGAGTACATGATCAAGCGGATACTGATCTTTGATATAAAATGCAACGCAGACAAGTCTGCATGCTATATCTTCAGCCTAATTTATTACCTGTAACTAGCAAATGTGTACATTTGCTATCTTGCGGACAGTGATAGATCTGTAGCAGATTTATTTCTATTTGGGCAAAATGAGCAAAGATTTGTTTTACATCTTGTCGTCATGTTAGGAATTGGCCTTCATGAATTTCAATTATGCTGATATACTTCATGTATTTTCAGTAATGTCATGTTATGCCTGTTACACAAAATTCCTGATATACACCATGGCACCACAACCAGAATGCAACCAGCTCTTTTTCACAGAAATTGTGAGCTTCATTATATTTTTTTAGTGCAAAATACGTCCTCACATCAAAAAATTACCCTTGGATAGATTTTGCGCAAAAAATTTGCTAACATTTCACATAATTACGTTATTTTACATAAGTTTCACAAAATTTTGCATAATTATGCAAAACTAAACAATGCCATTTTCACACACACCCTAGTTAGAAACAAATGCTAGTCCTTTACCCACGGAAGCGAGTTGCTCATTTTGTGGAACCTAGCTTTCGTACGCGCAGAGGGTGAGGGTTTCATGGTCTATGCATGAGATACGCGCAGGAGGGAAGCCGGGGATTCCAATGGGAAAAAGGCCATGGTGCCTAGAATGGCTGTACATATGCATATGCATATGGGTACGGGCTCTTACTGGCAGAGTGATACAGTCAATAATTTACGGTATTCATGGTGCTCACGGGGAGAGGAGTGGGAGAAGAAGGGAAATGAATGCTGTTTATGTACATCAATTTCTTCAATTCCCACAGTCGCCCCTTTTTACATTACAGCAGTCATTTTTGTAATTGATGGGGTTACAGGTAGACAGGCATCGTTGATAAATTAGCATTTTGTCGATACTAACATTTGGCGTACAATCATAGACAGTTGAGGTGATGGGCAGAATGCAGCACATAGGAAATTGCATTTCGTTGTGTTCCTGACAATTAAACGCACTACATAGCATAAATGTTACTGACTTAAAAATGTGACCAATGAACAGTTTAGACCAGGTAGGTGAGAGCGGAATTCAGTTCAATACACAAGATTTCTTCGTCACAGTGTCTTTTTATCAGTGAGCCATCACTGGTAGGCTCTAGTCCGTGTACTTTCGTTGGCGCTGTTGAGCACCGGCGGTGGAGCTATAGGTCCAGCTCGGTTCTATCCTTACGCGTTGCAGGGTGCGGTCAGTCCTCTGCTGTTAGACCACAGTCCTGTTCCCTAAACAATCCGTTTGGTGGCGCCTTATGCTCGGCACCTATATTTTCCGTGGCAACACCCTATTCCCATATGAAGGCAGTTCTTCCTTTTGGCAAAAAGTCACGTGGAAAAGAGGGTGAGCATGGTTCAAATAGTCGATAGGAGAGAGAGAGCGGAGTTGGGTCAGAGTTCCTGGGACACACAAAAGGGACCAAGGGAGCAAAGGATAACAAGCAGGCAGGCCCATCAATCGGGCCCAAAGAAGGGGGACGGAGATTCCAGGCACACGTGGGTTAGCAGACGGAGGGCTTCAAGGCGGCCCGTCATTTTTCATTTTCCACGCTGAAATTGCGGTCTCGTCCCGTATCTTGTTGCTCTGCAGCTCCACCTTTGGTCGAGGTCACACGTGTCCCAAGATCTGCAGTCAGGCCGTACGTCACATCTGACCCATCTCCTTCGGTGATCGTGAATCTTTGAATAGGTACAAGACAAGGTTTTAGAGAAATGGCAGAAGAAGGTATCTACGCATGTGAATTCCTCCCTCAATTCTACGCATTTGGGAGATACGCTCATTGGTCACAGTCAGAGGTCCATTACCAAGCAGTGCATGTGTCAGCATTCCTACTGAGTTCATGGCATGTTTATTCATCGTCCTATTTATAACTCAAGTGAGGATAAATGATATTCCCATCAACTGTGCATTTCATCATATTCAACATTACGGAGCATTTCACTTCAGGACTGGCTAACCTTTTCAAACAGGGCGGGGGTGCCATCATCGAGAGTCAGGCAGAACAAGGTTTTTCTCGATGGTCAACAGTTACTCATGGTCATCATGTTTATATCCGGGACAGCAACTGGGGTCTATCAAAATGGGGCGGGGATGCTTCGGGCGCTCGCGCTTGGGTGCAAAAGGGGGTGGGGCAATCTGGGCATTGGGGGTCAATCTAGACGTTGGCGTTCGTCTCTGAAGAACAGACATAAGGTGCCATTGACATACAGTTCCCCTATAAATGGCCAGATTTGGGGGACTTTAGTCGTCTTACCTGTCCTTTCCTTCTCAGCCAATTCAAGTTCATTCATTTTGCAGAAAGGAGAGGCAGTAATATGGCGAGATACAATCATTTTAGTTTCGGTCAATTTCGCTGAACACCTTCGCGTTCAATATGTATCAAATCAGACTGGTGCCGGTGGGGCACAATTTTACCAAAAAGAGGGAGAGAAAATAGGGAGACTCTCATAGAGAGTGAGAGTCGTCCGCAATCTAAACGAGCCATTCGGTACACGTATGACATGTAGAGAGAGAGAGAGAGAGAGAGAGAGAGAGAGATAAGGGGGTGGTGAGAGAGAGAGAGAGAGAGAGACGTGTACGAAAATAGGTCATTTAGTGCGCTCACAACACAGAACAGCAAAGGTCAGGTAACACGCAGATACAGACAGAGGGAAGACATAAATCCGTATATTACATACACACAAACTCAGACAAGGAAGACAGCACATGTATTACACATATATAAGACATTAACGACAAAACAGAAAACAACAGGTGGCCAACAAAATCCATATTATATCCTACGTATTTTTACTATCCTATTTGTCTACGTGCTTAGCTCTTTCTACCCTTCCCTCCTTTTCATTCTCGCCAGTTATCTCTGCGAGCGTTCTCAATTGCCAACACTTACACCTCGGTTAGTCGACCAGAATTTAACCTGGTCGTGCTATTTACCCATGGTTGGATCTTAAACCATTTTTCAGTCCCTTCCTTTGGTGGGAAGTTCTCCAGGCCGAGGCAACAGCAAGCATTGATCGGGAGAACAGTCGGACAGCTTGGCTATATCTATAAGAGTGTGAGAAAGGGGGCAGTGCATTTTGAACATCAGCAACATTTCTAACTTCCCAGACGGGTGGTGCCGTGGTAACCCTTACCCGTATATTTTTCTTTGTCCTTTCCCTACCTAGTCAAAAGTCTAGTTACATTATCTAACGTGTTATGTCTAGTCAATTTTTCGTCATACAGTACCCGTCCAATTTCTATGTCAGTCCATCCTCCCAGTCGCTATGTTCTAAGGAGGAACAGTCATGTTTAAGTCTACGTCTTTTAAAAACTTATCATTATGAGGGCTGTGCACACATTCCCTCCTTCCCTTTTCGTCGGTGGGTCGACCATCGCTCTCCCATATTTCAGCCGACGTTCTGACGTGACCTGCAGAAGGGAGGGAAAAGAAGGGGTTGGGGGCAGCATTCAAAGTACATCAGCATGCAGTAGTCCGAAAATGTTTTTACTTACCACTTACTCAACCTATCTCCGCGCACTGTATTTCTTTACCATCTCGGCGTTTAAGCCCAGAGGGACCAGTAATGTCAGGTAGATAATCATTGACGATCTGCGTATCTACATGAGTTACTTGGTCGCAACCCCTTTCTGTTGGTGCAAGGGTGGCGATCAGGTGGCATTTCTGTGGTGTTGTTTTAAGGGCGTCTAAAACACTTTTCCGGCTGCCTGTGGCACATAATGTAGCCGCTAAATATCTGATCCTTTTTAATCTACATCTTTCATCATACTCATCCTTCGCTCACAGTAGTAAGACATCCAAAACTCATTAATGCAACTGCTTTCTTTTTCAAAATACTTTTAATAAAAAGTGTTGGTGTACAAATACAGGCCTACAACTCAGTGGGCCGGCTACGAAGCAGATTGAAACTGTACATAAGAAGAACGAAGTTGGTGGCAGTTCATTGCATAAAGTGCAGTAGTGCAATAAAATCGTATTAAACTTCCCTACAGAGCAAGCATGATGCATGTCAGTAATTCATCTTTAATAAATTCATAAATTCATTATCCAATGTTCATTCATTACCTAAATTACACCAATTCATTTTCCACATCATAATCAGTAACCACCCTAAGTCAGTTCATTGTCCAAGCACATACTCAATATCCTTCATATCTACTTTCATTATCCAAAAACTGTATATATATCTCGGGACAAAAAGCTGCGCAATCAGGGTGCAACAAAGTTTATTCAAAAAAGTCTCATTTTTGTGACGGCGCCATTTTGGGCGAGGTCAGGCTTGTTCCAGCATAGTCAGAATGTCTCCAATGACTCGTGGTTGGACCAGAACCTTCCGTTGGAAGTTCAAAAAGTTTTTGAATCATGTGGTAACAGTCTAACGACAGTCAAAGAGTGGGGGGGGGGGCGGCAACAATTTTCCCTACCGGGTCATCCTGGTGTTCCACCGGAACTGAACAAGTCTGTGCCGTGGCTGCATTTTAGCCATTTCCAAACTGAAGCTGGCGCTGGCAGGAGTGCGTCGATGTCGCGGTTCCCAGTGAGGGGGACGGGGGCGCCCATGTGGAGGGATCGGGGTGCCCCCCGGCTCTCATAGAATCTTCAAAGTTGAGGAGAGAAGGCATGGGGCGTGTGCCCGTCCTGGGCGAAAGACCGCTTTTTGATGTTGACCCTCTTTAAGTAAGAGCATTGGGGTGTCGCTGGAAGCCTCCACCTGGAGGGAGGTGGGGGAGGCTCGTTCGCGTCACCTCCCCCTTCCAGCGACCCCGCGCCGTTCCTCGGCTCCGTCGCTTCGATATTGGCCGTGCTGGCTATTGAAGATGGGGGGGGGGGGGTCGGTGGCTGTGGCAAGACATCCCCCCCCTTGACATGTGGCGGGACTACCTGCAACTATCCGGGCGTTGGGTGTTGTTGCGGCCATTATAGCACAAAGAAATGCCGCCATCCTCGCTTTGGCTTCGTCCTTCAACGAAAGCCGGATCGGGTGAGAGAGAGGGGTGGTCGGTGGCCGAGGCAAGACAGCCCCCTCTCTCCCCGCGGCCTGCGGGGCGGCAGAAGAGGAGAGATGGAGAGGTCCTTGTCATTCTTTGGACCGCCTGCCCAACATCATCTCCTACTGACCGTGGCCAGGCGAGCCCCTCGTGCCTCGAGGCCTCGCCTTCCGGATGGGCGTAACCGCGGACCTGTTGCACTTCGGGAGCTTCCGGAATGGGGGTAGGTACCTATTGAATTGTTTCTATTTCATGTGACCGTTATTTGGGCGTGGCGGGCAATGAGGCAGACATGTTGGGAGCAGGAACAGGCAGTAGAGCCTAGCTACCTTGTGGCTATTTTTGCTGTTAAAACTTTTCGCCATTTTATATTTCTTATTACGAACTGTTTCTAATGTTTCTTATTTTTAGTGAAGTCAAAAGCTCATCAGGGGGTTACTGACTTAGCCTGATTTCTTTTTTTTATTTTTATTTTTCTTTCTCTTCCTTAGCGTGTTTCGAGCTAAAGTTTTTGTTAGTAGGGAACGGTGATCACTTCATATTTTTATGTGTCCTTTTCACTAGGGGGTACTTCTGGACGGACCAGGCGAGTTCCCTCCAATAAATGGTCCGGGGTGGAACGAGATTATCGATCAAAAGGGGAACATATATTCCTTCATTAGGGTATAATCCTGGACAGACCGAGCGATGTACTTCCACTTACTAGGGTAGCCTCCTGGACGGACCAGATGGTCTACTTCCACTAAATGGCCCATGAGCGCGGAGCATATGTCCTCCATAAGGGTAGTCTCCTGGGCGGACCATGCGAGCTACCCCCCAAATAACCAAACAGTGGGGAGTGGGTAGGACTGACGAATTCACAAAGGGGCATAACCTACCCTTTACTACTTGCAAAGACTAGATAGAATATTTCTACTCCACGTTGTTTGCAGGCAGAAAATACCTCAAACGAAACAATTCCTGGAACAACAATGTCCAGGCAACCAACCAATCAGTGGGGAGAAAAACAGGCATGACGGATTACAACGGGGACAAACGTCTGCATTACCTGCCCTTCGCTATCCAGAAAGGAAGACAGAATATTCCTACTCGTCTCAGTTTGTAGACAGGGAAGATCTCAAAGAGCAACAATCGATTATTAATCGATTTCAAACAATCAGTGGGGAGAAAAGTAGGCATGACGGATTACAACGGGGACAAACGTCTGCATTACCTACCCTTCTCTATCTGCAAAGAGGGACGACGTTCCTATTCGCCGCTGTTTGCAAACAGAGAATGTCTCGTTCTCAAGAAGAGAACCAATATGTCAAGTAGCATTCAAAGCTAAATGAACCAATACCAACAATATCAGTATACAAATACCGATTTCAATACAAACAATCAATCAATCAGGTGGATAGAACCACCCTACCAATCAGGCGTAAAAACACCCTACTTAATCTTACCCGGACCGGACCATACGGACAGTTCTTCATCTTCCTCCTCCAGCGCCCGATCGTTCTCTTACTCCGTGTAGCATTCCTGTGGGATTCCAGTCAGGACAATAGGTCACTCAAGAGAGGTCCGTTCAGAATTGGTGAAGTTCTTTCGATCGGCAGCCGGGCGAGGGCCCTCTCAAGGCAGGCATACCCCGATCATTTAGATGTTCACTTCTTCATCTGGATCTCTCTTACCGAACCTTATGTCACTGATGGGCCCCACGTTGGGCGCCAATTGTGGAACAGGAGCCCAGATTACTACCGATGCCCAGGCCGCTGGCGCAAACCGCCTCTTAGTTCCCATGTTGAATAGTTACCAAATAAAGAGACGGGCGCTGGAAGCAGGAATCAAGAACAGAGTTTAATTCTCATGAGGAGAGCCAGTCATTTCGGACACGAAACACAGTGTCTTTCAGGAGGTGCTCTAACAAGTGAGCTGAGACTCTTCCTTTTATACTTTACAAAACACTTGATAGTACAATCAGGACAGTGTGACGCAAAGGAAAAGACATCCCTATAATCCTCGTGTCAATCCTACCCCACATATGTTCACAATAGGGACCCTTGACCTGCTGATAAGAGGGGAGGGCAATCACGCAGCTGAGTGTTCCGTCAACTGTTTAGGATGTGTGCGCCTGATCATAGCCCAGGGGGTGGGGTGGCTAGGATCAATAGTGGGTCCTTTGAAGAGGAGTGACTTCATACAATAAGGGCCGTAAAGGGTATCTCCTGGCTCAGGCGATGGCCTCGGACACGTGTGGTCAGCCGGACTCGGGGGAAGGGGTCATCAAAGGAGTGGTATTCATGCTGCATGGACAATCGAGCGCGGAGGGAAGGCTTGTCAACAGAGGGGCATTCATGGAAGGAAAGGAGGTGTTGGTCAGGCGCGGCCGTGGCTTCCAAGGACAGGGTCTTTGCAGAAGAAGAAGGTTTATGACTTGCCCATGTGAGGAGAAGGGAGGGGGGAGGCCAGGGTGGACACAGGGACAGAGTCACATAGAGAGAGAGATCTTATGACCCGTACATGAGAGAGCGGGGGCAGTCAGGTGCAGCTGGGGAGGGCTATGTCAGCTAAGGCGAAGGATGCCTCTTCAAGAGGGAAGGGGGGGGGGGTTTGTGCGGGTCTAGCAGAAGGGTTGCCTTTCACGGCAGGGTCGCGCAGAGGGTGAGGGTTTCATGGTCTATGCATGAGATACGCGCAGGAGGGAAGCCGGGGATTCCAATGGGAAAAAGGCCATGGTGCCTAGAATGGCTGTACATATGCATATGGGTACGGGCTCTTACTGGCAGAGTGATACAGTCAATAATTTACGGTATTCATGGTGCTCACGGGGAGAGGAGTGGGAGAAGAAGGGAAATGAATGCTGTTTATGTACATCAATTTCTTCAATTCCCACATAGTAACGGTAAGTTTCAATTCTATTAAGGACACGGAGGCGAGGATTATGCTTTTCTCTCTTCGCTGTTTATTAACATAACATCGCACAGCAGCCAGAAAAGCATCAAAACGTGAAAAATTTTGTAGTATTCCCAACACAGGAATATCAGAAAACATCGTAATAACATTGTTTAATAACTACAAATCCCATGAGATCAACATTAGGCAGTCCTTTTTTAGTGTCCATAAATCCCAATATAAGGCGTCCAACCAACGAACTCCTCCTCTTTCTTCGTGGCGAGTCAGGCCAAAGTCTCAAGCATCTCGTTTCGCACCATCATTCCCTGGCGGAAAAAGAACAGCGTGAGCTAAGCCATACCCGCTAAGCATGAAGGCAAATCAACAAAGCAGAGCATCAAGTCAATCGACATGCAACCCAAGAAAACAGTAACCATACTGCAAATCGGAAAATGGATTACTTACTCCAGTACGGGCAGGATCTCCGCAGGAGGTATGGGTGGGATAATCCTCGCCTCCGTGTCCTTAATAGAATTGAAACTTACCGTTACTAAGCTAGGCAAATTTCGATTCTATGTCAGGACCGGAGGCTTCAGATTATGCTTGTTTAAAGCTTGTCCACCACCAAACTAGCAATATCCACCACTGGCTTAAAATAGAACCTTTTGAAGGTGGAATCCGAAGACCAGTCCGCAGCGCGCATGAGGTCTTCTAATTGTGCCCCAAGGGCAAATGCTTTAGAGGCCATGGCCCCTCTTGCTGAGTGAGCTCCGAACTGCCTCGTATCAATACCAGCTTCCTGCATCACCCAACGTACCCACCGGGCTATAGTGGGGGAAGAGACAGCCTTGTGCGGTTTGCGCAGCGCAATCAGTAACTGCCGTTCGCCCGGAGGGCGAAGTTCCGTTGTGACATCCTCATAGGTCTTCAAACACTGTACCACACACAACTTAGGGGCATCTGCAAATGCCGGATAGGAAATAGACCTCGTAGCCGATTTCGTGCGTCGGCCCACGGTAAAGGTCACCCCATCCGGGGAGAACGCTCTCGCCGTGACATCAAGGGCACGCACGTCAGACACCCTGCGACAAGACACTAAGCACAGGAGCATCGCCAGTTTAGCTGACAGTTCCTTTAAGGAAAGATACTTGTTAGGCTGCCAGGAAAGAAAAAGGTTCAACACCACGTTGACATCCCACAGGACAGAATACCGTGGCTCCGGCGGTAAAGCCAGACGCACTCCCCTAAGGAGCCTGCATACCAGGGGATGTTCCCCGACCGCCACTCCATCCAGCTGCACATGAGCCGCAGATATGGCAGAACGTATCGTATTAATCGTCCGGTATGCTAAGCCGGCGGTAGAGAGTTCTGCAAGGAAATTCAGGATAGGAACGAGGCCTGCGACCATGGGATCCAAATCCCGCCGAAGACACCAACGAACCCACCTGGTCCAAGCCGATCTATACCTCTTGGCAGTGCTGCCTGCCCAGGCCTTGGACAAAAAGTGCTGAGCTGAGTTCGAAAGGCCAGGGAGCGACCAACGTCACCTGAAAGCCTCCATGCCATGAGGCGGAGAGAACCCTGGAGGAGATGGTGAGGGACCCCGTCTGGATTGAGGAGAAGACGAGGAAGCCGGGGGAGTAGGACTGGAGAATCCCAGGAAAGTTCCAGAAGAACTGGAAACCACACTTGCGACCTCCACACGGGCGTCACCATCACCACGTCCGCCATCTGACGGCGAATCTGGGCCGCGGCCCGTACTATCATGGAGAAAGGCGGGAAGGCATACGGCCGTTCCTGACTCCAGTCTTGGAGGAACGCATCCGTCGCCTCCGCCGAGGGGTCCGGTCTCCAGCTGAAGAACCTCGGGAGCTGGAAGTCCAGACGGGACGCAAACAGGTCTATGGAAAACGGTCCCCAGCATGCCGCCAGCCAGCGGAACACTTGAACATCCAGCTTCCACAGGCTGGAGTCTCGAAGATATCTCGAGTGCCAATCCGCCACCTGATTGGCCCGACCCGGCAGGTATTCTGCCGTAACCGAGACTTGATGGGCGAGACAATAATCCCAAAAGTCTTTCGCCAGGTCCGCAAGGGCTCTTGATCGCGGGCCCCCTAAGTGGTTCACATACCGAACCGCTGAGACGTTGTCCATCCGCAGAAGGACGCATGACTTCACTGAGTCCCTCGTCCAGCAACGGACGGCGAACGAACCTGCTAGAAGTTCCAAGCAGTTGATGTGAAGTCGCTGTTCGTCGGACGACCAAGCGCCGCCTGTGGAGAAATCCCCGCAGCGGGCGCCCCAGCCAGACCTGCTGGCGTCGGACTCGATCACCAAGTCCGGAACGGACCCGAAAATCGCGCGGCCGTTCCACGCCTCCATGTGGGCGAGCCACCAAGACATTTCCTCTTTGACCTCCACCGACAGGGGAATCAAGCGGTCGTAGGAGAGCCCTCTGCGCAAATGATGCGCTTTCAATCGCTGAAGAGCCCGATAGTGAAGAGGGCCCGGGAATATCGCCTGAATGGACGATGAGAGAAGGCCTACTACTCTGGTCACCTGCCGGAGGGAGGTGTGCGATTTGGAGATAGTTTGCCGAAGCACATGCTTGATTTTGGCCATTTTTCTGGACGGCAAACTGAGAGTCGATTTCACCGAGTCCACCACAAAGCACAGGAACACCATCTGCTGGGCGGGGGTGAAAACCGACTTCTCCCTGTTGACAATAAACCCCAGACCTTGTAACAGGGAGACTGTCTGAGACAGATGAGCGGCCAACTTGCTCGGGTCCTGGCCCAACAGCAAGATGTCGTCCAGATAGACGATCAGCCGAATCCCCTGACTCCGCAGGGTTTCGATGGCCGGGTGCAGAATTTTTGTAAAGCACCAAGGGGCCGAGGAAAGACCGAACGGAAGGGCCTTGAACTCGAACACCATGTCTTTCCAGCAAAACTGAAGGAAACGACGATGCGGGGGGTAAATCGGAACCACCAGATACGCATCCTTGAGGTCCAGACGGACCATCCAGTCGTTCGGGAGCAAAACGTCCCTCAAAAGATGGATGCCCTCCATCTTGAAGTGGTTGTACACCACCCAGCCATTGAACTCCCTGAGGTTGATGACTGGTCGTCTGCCCCCGTCCACCTTTTCCACAAGAAAAATATTGCTCAGGAAACCCCGGGGGTGGCACGTTGTTCGACAAATAGCCCCCTTGCGCAGCAGCGCCGAGACTTCTTCGTCGATCAAGAGCGCGTCCGATTGAGAAAACGTTATGGGCCGAGGATGCTCTACCTGGCGCGGCTGGTCGTAAAACTCTATGCGGAACCCCCGCACGGTCTGAAGGACCCATGCGTCCGCTGTAATAGCCTCCCACGCCTGGGGGAAACACGCCAACCTCCCCCCAATAACAACCTGATCCGCAGGGATAACACTCACCGTGTGAATTGTTGCCGCCGGAGTCGTTCCGGAAGTTTCCGCGTCCTTTGAAACGCTGACCTCTGGTGGGGTAAAAGTTGTTGTAATTCGCGGAGGAGTTGTAGCCCCCTCTGCCGGAGCCATGCCCTTTTCCGGGCTGTTGTTGACCACCACGGCCGGTCGTGAGGCCCCTACCACGACCAGCCCCCCGGGAAAAACGCTGGTGGAAGACCCGCTTGATGGTTGACTGGGCCTTATCCAGGGAGGTGAAGGTGGAAACAAACTTTCCCAGTTCTTTTATGAATGGCTCGCCAAAGAGCCCTCCTTGGGCAACAGCGCCAGCTTCCGACGAAGCCAAATCGCCCAACTTGGGATCCAGTTTTATCAGCAAAGACCGACGCCGTTCGGTCGAAAGGGCACAGTTGGCATTCCCCAGGAAGATAACAGCCCGCTGCGCCCAGTTGGACAGTACTTCCGGGCAAATGGCGCTGCCCGACACCTTGGCTTCCTCGGCCACATAGAGGATCTTGGTGAGGGGGCCAATGGTGTCCAAGAGCTTGTCCTGGCAGGAGCGCCAGGAACGGTCGATCCCCTTCCGGGGGTCCTTCACGAACTTCGCCATGAAGGTGGGCATTTTCCCATCGAGCTCCGGCGTCATGGCCACCTTCCCATCCAAAGTCGGGCGGGGACATTCGCCCCTCAAACAGCTGCGCGCCTCCTTCTCCAAGGGCTTGCGGAGGCGGCCCGCTACAAATTGCGCCACCTTGTCACCAGGCGCCCAAGCGGCCGACCGCGGGTGCATGATTTTGTCCGGGTCGAGCATGCCTGAAGTGTCTTTGGGCAACTCCGTCGAATTGGACGCCGGTCGCCATGACCGCACGGAGTCCTCGTCGTCGTCGTCGTCCGTATCCGCGGGGGAAACACCCCCCGGGGAGGCCGGGACAACGTCCGCCGGCGTTGAAGGGGTCTGAGGCGGAGGCGCCTCGGAGGCCGACCCGGATGCCTTAGCCAGGAAAGCGTCGCGTAGGCGCTCGAAGGCGTCCTTGTCCACACCTTGTGAACCACTGGGACCCGCGTCCCCACGTGGCTTCTTGGCCGCCGGAGGCCGGCAAGGATCATTGGCGGGTGACCCCCCTAGGGCCGGTGCCAACTTGGCACATTCTTCGACAATGCGGGCTGAAAGTCTGTCCTCCATAGGCCCAACGATTTCCTGCACGCACCGGTAAATCGACTGGTCCACAGCCGCATAGAACTCGTCGTCTTGGAGGTACTGGTGTGACTCCTCCTCCTCCTCGACATAGTACCCCTCAGCCATGGCGTCCACCACGCAGTAGAGAATAAATTGGAAACTGAGGATTCCGATGGCGTACTCAGACAGCCACGTGTGGGCCAACCGAAGGTTAGCAAGGGTTGTAGGCCGGTGGAACCGGGCAATCAAAAAGGCAGCACCAGCCTTCACATCGCGCCGACCCTCTCTCCAGAGACCGGGTCTCACCGCCTCCCAGCGCGCTCGAGCGGGGAACACCCCAACGGAAGCTGATGTAGGAAAAAGGTGCTGAAAAATCGCCCGCAGGCTTCAACGTGGTTACAACCACCAGTACAGACCCCACCGAGGCGTTCAAGCACAGGACAGTACAACCCAAGAGGGCGTCAGGGTTAGGCGGCAGCGGGACACCTGCGATGTCGACTCCCCAGCACGGCTCCAATCAGCGAGACGGAAGCTGCGCGCGGGCAGGCGAGACGCAATGGCGCCCTCTAGCGGCAAACTCAACACCGCGGAATACACGGGGACATCGCGTAAGGGGCGAAGGCGTGCCCGCGATGGAAGGGGCTCTGGAAGGGAAAAAACCCCACAGACCCCCCAAAGCAACAGTCAATTCTAATAGAATATGAGAAAAAACACAAAATCTCAACAAACACAAAATGTGCAAGAGAGGGAGAATAGCACTTAACTGGCTGCGAAGCAGCGAAGAAAGAGGAGGAGTTTGTTGGTTGGACGCCTTATATTGGGATTTATGGACACTAAAAAAGGACTGCCTAATGTTGATCTCATGGGATTTGTAGTTATTAAACAATGTTATTACGATGATTTCTGATATTCCTGTGTTGGGAATACTACAAAATTTTTCAAGTTTTGATGCTTTTCTGGCTGCTGTGCGATGTTATGGTAATGAACAGCGAAGAGAGAAAAGCATAATCTGAAGCCTCCAGTCCTGACATAGAATCCCAGTGTGCCAGCATAATATGCTTGTGACAACTTGAAACTGGCACAATTGATTTGTATATTAGGTGGTACACAGTAGTACACAATGGAGGTAGACATATTTGTGAATCTTGCCTGTGAATCCTTTGGACCAAGCCAGAAAACCTTTTTACTGCATGCACACAAATGCCCAAGGGATCTCTCACTGATTTTAAGAGTGTGCATCTCAATGGATTTTAGCCAAAATGGAAGATTGCAAACTGATTTGACTTCTTTTCTTCGATTGATCTGATAGTGGCCTAGATCAGACAATGTTGACTAGTAAGCTTATAACGGCGACAGGCAGGCATAACGATGAGATCTCTACCATATGCAACTTTAAATCGAAATGTGGCAATGCTTTTGGCACCAAATCATCCCTACTGATCCTTTACAGAATGCCTGACAACACAAAGGAGAGCCTCGTCCATTCAAAATAAGCACAGAAATGTAGAATTGGAGCAGGGATTGAGTAAAGGCTCATTTGATCTGCCTTTTTGAATGCCTACCTGGTCTCTGGTGTTTCATCTCCCTTAACTCCATCCCTCTTTGTTGATGGAAGTTCCTTCAGGAATAGGTCCAGCTTCCTTGATGATGTACCAGAATGTCATTGATAGAATATCGTCTGACATCAATATTGCGTTCTAAATATCGTCTATAAAATATTGTCCTGTTGAAGTTGATCAGTTGGTGCATGATGAGGCATTCTCCTGGTAGAATGGCTTTCAGGTAGATTGCTTTTCTTAAATCTGAAATGTATTTATTTATAAAGTTTTATATAGCGCAAACTTGATCCCGAAGGATATCAGAGCGCTTTACAGTTAGAGTGAGAGGAGTAAAAAAGATCACAACAAGACTAAAATGGGGAAACTAATATGCATAAAATAATATACTGCAAACATAACAGATCCTATATAATTCAGGGGTAACGTAGGGTGGGCTAGTCAATGATAAAATGACATCAAGGGAGTGATGATACATAATGATGTAAGGGGGCAAATACAGTAGTAACAAACAGAATTATTAACAAATGCTGTAGTATTTACAGAGCGATTAGGGCTTAAAGTAGTCCAAGGTGTTAAGGTAAGAACTTATTCATGAGGAATCTTTTTGCTTCTAATTTGAAAGCAAACTTGTGTTGCCATTGTATTTTTCTATACTAGTCTTTCTGTCATGTAATTTCTTTATAGCCACAAAAGCATTGCCTAGCCAGTACTCTTACATCTGGAACTTTTGTTATTTTTTAGCAACAATATGAGAATATCGTAGCCATGCCGGGATACCTATAGGTTTGTTGACATACAAGTATGAAACATGGTTTCAACCTCTAAAATAATATTTGTTAGGGTCACGTGTGTATAAAGGCCTTCTTATCCTGTGACCTGCTGTTGATATTGATATTAAAATATCCATCAAAAATTATAGTAGTGAAAATGATAAAACTCGCCCAAAATAGCATTGTTGTGATTAATGAGCTTTGGTCAGTCGACTGAATTTGATAGATTTTATTAGTGCAATGTCGGAGGAGTTCTAGTTGAATGGTTCTCTCCATAGAGACACAAGATCCACAGAAATCTGAAAAACAATACAAGAATTCTAGGGGTTGCTTAGCAACTAACCAAATATATACTTTCCGAACCTTACTCCAAATTGTTGTTTAAAGTCTTTGCGATCTTCTCTGTTTATTTATTGACATTGCTTACACAGCGCTTCTGTTGCCGCTTGTACACAGAGAAGTGAATTGCGGAAGGAGAAGCTGGGAAAGGGTTTGGCCAAAGATGTGCAAGTCTATCCCAGAGGTCTTCAAGCTGTGGAATCCGCGGATGCGTTCCAGGTGGTGGGAAGTGGGGGGTGGAGGGGGGAGATAGCCTGGAACCGTGAAAGGTACGTTTCCAGTTGGTCTTCATTTGCATACAGCAGTTAAAGCCCATGAAAAAAGTGTGAGGAAGGAACTTCTGAGTGGCATGGGACAGGGTCAATGAGTGTGGAGATGGGCTCATAGGCATAGCTACAACTGGGGTAGGGAGTAGGGGAGTAAATGTGCTTTTTTGTTGTTGTTTTTTAACACAAAGTGACAAAAGGCCATCTTTGGGCATCAAGCCTAGAAGTGGTGACCCTTTTAGTGGGCAGAGTAGACAGCCTGCTTTGCACAACTGTAAGTAGTATTATTGGTGCTGCAGCTGCATTAGAGACCACAGACATACTTGCAGTGCCAGTGCTTCATTGCAGCTTGGAGCAATGGCACAAGGGAAAGAAAAAATGAAGCAGAGATAAAAATGTATTGGGCATCAGAGAAATGAGAGGGATGATGTGAGATGGGAGCCCATGCTGAGAACAACAGTCAGAGGCGACAGCAAGGCAGTAGCTATCATTATCAAAGCAGGTGTAATGGCACTTTGCCCAGGGGCCCATTATATCACAATTATGAATGTTTTACAATAAAAAAGTGAGCAGGCATGGGGAGACTCATTTTGCAGTAGGGCAGGAGGTGCCCTTGGAACAAAAAAGGGGAGCAACATGCAGTAGCTCATTTGTTCAGAAAGAGACCAAGCTTGTCTCTAGATTGCAGTGAAGGTACGACATGGTGGGGAAGGAGCGAAAGAAGAGGAGATAGTCTGCTTCTCAGGTCTACAGCAATCATTAGTGCAGCAGGTGGAGTTGCATTGGGGTCCGCAGCACCCCGATTTTGAGGAGTAGTGCTTTTGGTCAATTCTGTTTTTGCGTGATGCCGTTTAGTGTCAATTACAAGCTACAGAAAAGCACCCCTAAAATGATCTCACAATCCCCGTGGGGGCTTAAATCCCCTTGGGCTCCGATTGGCCTTTGTTCACAGCAACAGCTGTGAAATGAAAAAACATTGGAATTTTGCTCTCGGAGTTTCTACCAGCCAGTAGAAACCCAGAGCACTCCTTTGTCCCTAATGGAGCACTGAACATTCAAATGTTCTAATTATAATTGTAGTTTGGGCTAAAACAAATAGGCACCTACACACTGTTAACCTATCTAGAGGGGAATCATTGTGCTCTGCATGCATGTGAAGAACCGGATTAACCCACTTACTGGGTCTCGGCGGCGGGGGAACCGCCCAAGCCTTCCATACCCTTCATACATAGTAAAATGAGACACAGGAGCCTTCATCTGCAGGAGGAACCCAGATTTATTCAAATAGCCTGGGCTATGATCAGAGTCCCAAGCTCGTCAGAAACAAGACAGAGGAGGCTGCTGCTTTACTCCACAGCTTACAAGCCTTTTATACTTTTTCATCTTAGTCTTTTGGCTGTTAGTTCATTGTTCAATCAGGGCAGTGTTTGCAGTTGTTAACCAGATCCAGACGACGTTTGTAGATGGTGACCTGGTCAAGGCTTGGTACACAAATCATTGTTCACTCGGCTTGATCAAGGCTCAGCCTTTCAGGTCATTGTTTAATCACCTTGATCAAAGCCCGGTCTTTCAGGTCATTGTTTAATTACCCCGATCAAGGCCCAGCAGTCAGACCATTGTCCAGATAACCTTATCACGGTGTCAAGGATGTTTACCAGGCTGGGAGCAGGAGATGGAAAACAAATCATTTACACTGGGTGTGAGTGTCTCAAGGCTTTCTGTTGAACTGCAAGAACAGGGGGGGTTGGGTGTGCGACAGTTCCTGGGCAGAAATGCAGGCTGCAAGATGGCTGTTGTTGTGTTAGTTAGATTTTCCTCAGGCATCAGCAGAAACGACCAGGTGGGTCGTGTGGAAGTGTTTGACACGAGATGGCAATGAAAAAGCAATGGAGTCTCGGTACAAATGATGCAGATCAGAAGAACACTTTTCCTCACATGTACACCTAAAAATGGCCAGTAATCGTTAAGCCAATATGTCCACGACCAAGATGCTGTCAGATGGGTGAAATGAAATATCAGAAAATAAACAGAGAAGATCACAAGGACTTTAAGCAACAATTTTGAGTAAGATTCAGAAAGTATATATTTGGAAAGTTTCTAAACAACCCCTAGAATTCTTGTATGTTTTAGAAAGATTTCTGTGTATCTGATGTCTCTATGGAGAGAAATATTCAACTAGAATTCCTCAGACATTACACTAATAAAATCTACCAAATTCAGTCAACTGACCATAGCTAAGTAACCACAACTGAGATATTTTGAGTGTGTTTGATCCTTTTCCCTACTATAATTTTTTATAAATATTGTAATGTCATTATCAACAGTATGTCACAGGATAGGAAGGCCTTTACACACATGTGAACATAACAAATATTATTTAAGAGGTCAAAACCATGTTTTATACTTGGACGCCAACAAACCCATAGGTATCTAGGCACGACCACAATATTCTCTTATTTTTGTTTATAATAAAAGAAGTTTTAGATGTAGAAGTACTGGTTAGACAATGGTTTCATAGCTATAAAGAAATTACATAGCAGAAAGACTAGCACCGAAAAAATACAATGGCAACACATTTCAGTTTAAAGCAAAGTAATCTAGCTAAAAGACCATTCTGCCAGGAGAATGCCCCGTCATGCACCAACTGATTAACTTCAACAGGACTATATTTTTGGAAACGATATTTAGAATCCAATATTCTTGTCAGACGATATTCTGTCAACGACATACTGGTATGTCACCAAGGAAGCTGGACCTATGTCTGAAAGAACGTCCGTCAACAAAGAGGGATAAGGTTAACGGAGATGCAACACCAGAGACCAGATAGCTTCTGCTATCCCAATGTAGGCATGGAAAAAGACTGCTCGAATGAGCCTTCACTCTACCCCTGCTCCAATTCCAAATTTCCTGGCTTATTTTTAATGGATGAGGCACTTGTTTGGGCTGTTAGTCATTCTGTAAATGATTAGTTGGGATGACTAGATGCCAAAAGGATTGGCACATTTCTAATCACTGTTGCTCATGCTAGAGATTTCAATGTAATGCATGCCCTGTCGCCATTATAGGCTTACTAGTCAACTTTGCATGAGTGAAATGATTAATTCAAATGTGCAAAAATAGGAGCTGGTGGCATGAGCCTTGCACCTTTTATTAAAGGAAGGGATACTGCATATTGCTGTACAAGTACACGTCATGGGCAAGGAAAGCAGGAGCAGAGAAATCAAATTTGGTCGCCTGAGGAGAAATTGAGCAATATAAAAAAGGACCAAATTTCTCCCACTCCTGCTTGGCTAAAAGAGGACAAAACGTAACACATGAGTTCCGTGCCCAAGCCACTCTCATACTACTGAAACCTCCCAAAGGCAGGTGAGTACGAGGAAGGCCAGTCCTAATTGAGTCTTGATTCAGAATCTAGACTTCTCATGCACAGGTAAGAGATGAAGCACTTGGTAGATGCTGCCCTGGCAGCACAAGAACAAATCATCCACCCCAGAGTTACCCTAAACACAAGAAAACAATCAAAATAGAGAGTTACAGAACAACCAGAGACAAACATAACAACACAATGCAATAATGCACCACAAAACACAACATCACAATAACACAAGGCCTTTAAACCAAAATACAACACTGTAAAACAAAACAACACATCAACACGAAGATTCTACAACACAACACAAACCGAAACAAAAACACAACATAGAGTAAGTAGAATAACCCACACCAGTATAACGACATAACACAGAACACAGTAACACAGCAAATACACGGCCCAATACACCATAATAGCACAAAGGCATACTTTACAAATCAATATGACAGAACAAAAAATATAAGTTCTGTACAATACCAACACGTCACAACACACTAAGGGGCCCATTATGATGTCGGGCGGATTGCCTCCGCCAGGCTGGCGGTGGCCACCACCGGCCTGGCGGAGGCAATCCGCCCGACATCCATGTCCTGATTCCCCCCCGCCAGATTAGGAGGGCGGAGGGGACAGCAGCGGACGGAAAGACCGTCCGCCGCTTTACCGCCGCGGTCGCCTTGCGACCGCGGTGGTAATAGATCAATATGGTTGCGGTGTCCAATGGACACCGCCAGCCATATTACAATGGCTATATGCAGAGGCCTTTCCGCGGCGGCAATGCCGCCACGGAAAGGCAGGCGGCAATTGCTGCGGGGGTCCCCTGCGGGGCCCCCAGGTGATGACAGAGGTGGAGGGGGACATGGGGGGTACCTATGGTACCCCCCCCCCATTTGCATATGCAAGGCGGCAGGCACCGCGCGGTGCCTGCCGCTTTGCATATGCAAATGCGCAGAAGCATTTTTAGCATTGTGGCGGGCGGTGCAGAGTGCACCGCCCGCCACAATGCTTAAACTACAGGATGTGCCCGCTACAGTGGCGGGCACATCCTAATTCCCCCCACGGGACCCCCGCCCTTATGACGGGCGGTCCCGCTCTCCGATAGGGTGACGGGCGGACGATGTCCGCCCGTCATCCTAATGGGGCCCTAACTGTTTTGCCTAACTAACTAATTGTTTTGCCAAGTCTAGACTATGGCAGAGCTACACTCTGTGGCCTCCCCAAATATACCTTGGCCCCACTAAGGGCATCCCTAAATGCAGCAGCTAGTCTGATGACGGGTACAAAGAGAAACGCTCACATTTCCCCATTGCTTTAATCCCTAAATTGGTTGCCACTTGAAGCAAGAATACAACTAAAGATCGCCTGCATGACTCACAAAGCCCTCCATTTCAATACCCCCTGTTACTTGGCGCAAAAGCTAGAACGATCTGGAGGGAATAGATCATCAAGAAGTGCAAACTCTCTCCTCTTGAAACCACAGATCTTCTGCAAAAGGAGAATGAGGCACAGAGCTTTCTCAGGCGTGGCCCCAAATTTCTGGAACTCTCTCCCACCGGAAGTCTGCAGAATCTCGTCAACAGCTTCTTTTAAAAGGAAGTGAAAATAATCCTTGTGAACAAGTTCTTCCCTTAACTGAACATGGCTTATTTGCCTCACTCTCTGCCCTCGGACTAACCACCATATTAGACTATCACTTGTAAAGTCCAGAGTTGATTGGTTATAGTCTCATATTATGTGTGTTCTTCTCCCAGCACGCTTTGTATTATGTAAATGTGATGTCCTTTGATATCCCCTTTGTCACTGTTTACTTGCATGCATTCTAAAATAACATTGGTTTGAATCAATTTCTTATTTACGACACTCCAAATGGTGAAGCGCTCTGATACCCATTTGGGTCTTGTTCGTGCTACACAAAACGTTATAAATAAATAAATAAACTAAAATAACTACCAACAAAACAGATAAAATGCTACATAGCCTAACATAAAACAAATGCAAATTTGGGTTGTTGCATTGGAGCATTGTTTTTCTGCATCGCGTTAATGCATTGAATTACTATGCTGTGCTACATTGTGTATTGTGTTAATGAGTTTGTTTTTTGTGCTGTTGCATTGTCAATGTGTCAATTGCGTTTTTTTGTGTATTGCGTAGGGTGGTTTTGTTGTATGTTTGTTGTTTTTTTGTTGGTGCATTGTATTGGGCATCTGTGTTCTACATTTGTTGTTCTATTATTGCTGCAATTACGTAACAGTAATCTTAATTGCTCCGAGTCATAGTCTTACTTCCTTGTACCAGATGTGACCGAATGAGCATTCCTGGTCCCACACACAGTGTTCACCCAGTAAAATAAAAACATCTAAGTGCACCTCCCAACATGACCACCACAGGAAGACACTTTCGATATGCTTGGATTTCCTGTACTACCATGCAGATTCCAATAAAACACGTTTTTTCACCTCTTCCACAGGAAGGAATGGAGGGAAAGTAGGACAGGGACAAGGAAGACTATTATTCGGAATAATAAAGATTACTGGTGAGTAATCATGGCATTGCCATCCTTGTCGATTTTCCTTGTCCCAGTCGGCAGAATAATCATATACCCAAGCCATACAACAACAAGAAAACTGTCATACCAGACCACACACATTGAATGAAAACCTCTGCTGCTTTATTCAAATATCCAAATATTGGCAAAAAATTACTTGATAGTTGTCAAAACTGCAGACCCGAATGATGAAGTCAGCACATTTCACATTCTCAACTTATAACAGGAAATAAAGGTAGGTGGGGAAGAAGAAGAAGTAACTGCATTGAAAATGTCTTTTAAAGAAGCTCCCTTGAATGCTGCCCATAAATAGGACATGCCTCTGGTGAGGGACCCTGAACGTTGTTAGGCAAAAGAAGTTCTGCTCCTTGGTAAGTCAAGGAAGTAATCAGTTTTACCCATCAACTCCAAGTGAAGACTGTAGGGCAATGCGTTTTACCTGCAAGACCAAAGGTTACAAATAAGGAGTCTACTGTACTAAAAGAAGAAGTCCTTTCCAGGTAAACGGATAGAGCCCTCTGTAAATCTAGGGAATGCAAGTGAATCCTCTCTTCTGTGGATGGGGTAGGACTAAAAATAGGAGGGACCAGATTCTGAGACCGCTGGAAAGAAAAATGGATCTTGGGTAAAAAGGTAGGATCTGGCCCAAAACAACTTTGTCTTGAAAAACACTTATATATTGGTTGCGAGTCAAAAGGGCACTAATCTCGCCCAATCTCAGTCCGGAAATCTCAGCTGCCAGAATAACTGGGTGAGATTCTTCAAGGAGACTATGGAAAGGGGTCCAAGCAGAGCAGTCTGTAAGACATTCAATACCAGTGGCAAATCCCAGGAGTTTACAGGTCCATGAATGCTGTTCTCCTTAGATGGAAGCTTCTCAAAAGACGTGAAGTAAAAAGATCTATATTGGCCTGCAAGGGACATCTGATGGCTCTTACGGCAGCCCATTGGTTGCCAAATGTAGAAGCAGCCAGCCCTAATAAAAACCCATCCCAGGGAAATTCCAAAATATTCTCACCTTCACAAGATAAAGGAGAAAACTTCTTTGAAGCACACCATGTAGAACAATTCTTCCTGTGTCTATTTCAAAGTGCTCTCTTTTCTGGATCTTTGAAAATATAGGGCTATGTTTGCTGGACAACTGAAAGCCTCTAATCTCTGCCTTTGAAGTACCAGATCCCCAGCGAGAGGTGCAATCGAGATCTCTCTGTCAGAAGGGAAAATCTGAGAAGGGATGGAACTACTGAAAATATACACGGGCCCAACACCATCTGGTGTAGTGGTTGGTACAAAGGATGACCATTATCTCCACCCTTTCCCTGACTTTGGACTAATGAGGCAAAACAGGGGAAAGGCATAAAGGAGCCGCCAGGGCCACATGAAGCTCAGAGCATCCATCCTCCATGCACCTCTGTATGGAACAAGGGAGCAAAATCTGGAGAGAAGGATGTTGTGGGGAGGAGCAAACAAATTTAACCAAGGGGTTCAGGACCTCCTCACAATTATATGAAAAACCCAAGGACAAAGCACCATATCTATTGAGGAGAGGAATGTGAGACTCAAATGATCCACATGCAAATTCTCTCTACCCGTAAGATGGATGGCTGAAGATGCCAGGAGCTTCTGCTCCAACCCCACTCCAGTCCGCTCTGCCAGAATGGCCAGGAGAGGGGCTTTGGTGTTCCTCGATTGATTGACATAAGCCCTCGTGGACTGGTTTCCCGTTCTGATCTGTATGGCCTTGTCCTTGATCCAAGGACCAAATAAGTTGTTGTGCTCTGTCACTGACCACAGCCCTTGAACTGAAAGATCATCCATCATAGCTACCCACCCCAGTCTGCTAGCATCTGTTGTCCTGGTCAGGTAGGGTGGAGACAACAGAACATCCTTACCCAAGTTTAGAGAACCCAGCCACCACTGAAGTTTCAGTACAACAGAGGGAAGGGCAGAAACCACTGCCTTGTAATCCTGCAAGTTTGGGTCCTAACAAGAAGAAAAGATGGTAAACTAGATGGAAAAGATAAAGTCAAGCCCAAGGGACTAGATGCAAGGATGCTGCTATATTTCTCGGCACTGTCAACCATTGTCTTTCCCTGGCCAGCCAGAATTGTAGGAGGAAACATAAGTGGTTCATTAATTTCTGCAGACGTAAAGTGTGAAAAAACATTTTTCCCAGATTGGTCTTAAACAAAGTTCTTATAAACTGAAGCTCCTGGACTGGTTCTAGAAGCAATTTGACTGAGTTTTATTAGACATTTGCAGACCTATTGTACTACTCCTGACCCTTGGAAAAAGAAGAGGCACATTGTAGCCAGTAGTCCAGTATTGGAAATACAAACAATCCCAAGAAGTGCAGGATGCCCACTAGAGGTGCCAGATTCTTAGTGAAAACTCTTCGAGCCGATGCCAACCCAAAAAGATAGAACTCAAAATTGAAAGTGCTGGCCCATTTACAAGAACTTTCGAAATGTTTTACTTTGTGGGTTTATGGGTATGTGCAATTAGGCATCAAGAAGATCTATTTAGGCAAAAAACATACTCACCGAGAGAAAGGGGCGGATATTCTGTGGACTCTCAATCTTGAATCGGAAATATGGGATACATAAGCTGACATAATTCAGATCCAAAGTCAGATAAATGTTCCACGAAGTCTTCTGGACTGGAAGCATCAGGGAGTATCAACCTTGATCTTCTTGTTCCTCCAGGGCTGGTACAACTGCCCCTTTCCTCAACCAGTCCTGAATTCCCTTCTTCAATCCCAGACACTTGTCTGGATTGCACGGGGCCGGAGGTGTAATTAATATGTCTGAAGAAGTGTTTTAAAATTATTTACTGTATCTGTCTTATCCCAGGCGAAGTACCCATGCATCTAAAACATCCGATTTCCAAGCCATATCTACGTCTGGCATTACTTGGGTTACGAAGGCATTTATGTCATTTAAATCTGAAGCTAGATAATTTAGAGCTCTGACTATATCATCAATTAGATCTTATGTCTTGGTCCAAACATCACCCTTACTGGAACCCTATCTCACCTATGGGCTCTCTAATAATCACTGTTTCTTGCTTACTCACTTCAGGTTTAATCTAATACACCATTGGCTAAGCTTTCCAAAGAGCTGGGTGCATGATGAATTAGACAATTCCTGCCAATGAGACTGTCGTTTAGCTCAAGATACTATGGGCCTCATTTACAAGGCCCTAGCAGCACTTTTGCGCTATCGGAGGTTCACTTTTTTGACGATCCGGTGCCGCAATGTGCCACAGCATACTTACAAGGCCACGCAAAGCCACTTTATGTGGCTTTTCGTAGCCTTGTAAATATGTTCCCCTTTCACACAGAACACTGGAGGAATTGTAAACCTAGGAATGGGGCAGATTCTAACGGTGTTAGGGAAGTGCAACGAGGCAAAATATTCCTATATCTCCTAGTTTTTTCCTCTTTCTATGCGGTTTGCATTCTGATGAAATGGTACTTAAGACTGTTTGCTCCTCTGTATTGTTTTTAGTTGAATTTGGTGATGGATCCACAATGTATTTATTATTATATTGATTGTATTTATTATACTGTGATCTTAATGATTTTAGCATGTTTTAACTGTTGCTTATGGTTTACCTGTTTTAAACCGAATAAAGATTTTTAATTGATTGATTCCTATTTTAGGGTCATGTAAATTCATCCCATGCAACTATTTTGAAGATTTAGAATGTATTCGGCACTCGTAGACCATCATCACACACCTTGTAATAAAAAGATGATTCCAATGGCTTTCTTTGATGTAATGTATGTTATGCTCATCGAATTCTATTACTAAATCATTGGAATTTTATTTATATAGCGCCTACTACCCCTGATGAGGCATCAAATCGCTCTCCAGCAAGTAGCACCCTACTCCCGAACCTGTGGTGGATTAGTGGAAATGTAAGTTGTTAATTGGAGCAGTGGACATGTGAGTCTGTTAGCTGGATTGAATAGGATAAAGGAGGGATAGAGGATGGAAGAGTCTAGAAAGGGTTATTTGGGAGATCACAGTTAGTAAAATGAGGTTTGGGATGATTGATGGAGTAGAGGAAGAGGATATATTGAAAGGGGTGCACAGACATAATATCGATTCCAAAATATCGATTGGACATAATATCGAGTTTTAAATATAGACTGGACAAAATATCGACAGGACAGAATATAGATAACCAAAATATCGTTTTTAAGTTAAGTGATGTAATATCAACTGTTAAAAATATCGATAGTTAAAATATCGAAGTATATAATATAGATAGTTAAAAATATCGATTTTTTCATAATATCTAATTTTTTATAGTGTAATGTTATGTTATAATATGTGTGAAAAGTGTGTATTTATGTTATAATTAATTTTAATTAATGAATTTTGTTTTTATAATGATTGCGTAATTAAATTCTGTAGCGGGTTGTGGGTTTATAGGGGAATAGGGTGGGAAGTAATTTAATTATAATTAATTAAATATGTAAATTTATTTATTGATAGTAATTTTTAATTATTTGTTAATTAATTTATATTTGTTAATTATTAAATTTTAATTGGGAATTATTTTAATTAATTGATTAATTGGTAATTATGTAAATTTTACTAATTTATTTTCTGTAGCGGGTTGTGGGTTTATAGGGGAATTGGGTGGGAAGTAATTCAATTATAATTAATTAAATATGTACAATTATTTATTGGTATTTATTTAGAATTAATTATTATTTAAGTATGTATGGGTAATTATAAAAAAAATGTTTGCCAATTAATTTAATTTAATTGATTAATTGTTAATTATGTTAATTTTAATAATTTATTTTCTGTAGAGGGTTGTGGGTTTATAGGGGAATAGGGTGGGAAGTAATGTATTAATAATTAATTACATAATTAAATGTATTTAAATTTATTTAATTGGAAATATTTGTTAAATAATTTTTTATTATTAAATAATTAATGGTTAATTTTTAATTATTTTGTATTAATAGGTGATCAATTGAAATAATTATTGTTAATTAGTAATTTTAATATATTAATTTTTATATTATATAATTTTTTTTATTATTTTTAATTAATTATTAATAGATATTACATTTTTTTTTAAATAATATATGAAGTATTTACTTTCCCTAATGTTGTATTCTCTGGAGTGGGAATAGTAATTTTAACCCTTACGCTATCCAAAGTTTTCCCTACTGTTGCACTCTTTGGAGTGGGAATAGTAATTTTAACCCCTACGCTATCCAACGCTTTATCTACTGTTGCACCCACTGGAGTGGGAATAGTAATTTTAACCCCTACGCTATCCAACGCTTTCCCTACTGTTGCACTCTTTGAAGTGGGAATAGTCATTTTAACCCCTACGCTATCCAACGCTTTCCCTACTGTTGCACCCACTGGAGTGGGAATAGTAATTTTTACCCCTACGCTATCCAATGCTTTCCCTACTGTTGCACTCTTTGGAGTGGGAATAGTAATTTTTACCCTTACGCTATCCAACGCTTTCCCTACTGTTGCACTCTTTGGAGTGGGAATAGTAATTTTAACCCATACGCTATCCAACGCTTTCCCTACTGTTGCACCCTCTGGAGTGGGAATAGTAAATTTTACCTCTACGCTATCCAATGCTTTCCCTACTGTTGCACTCTTTGGAGTGTGAATAGTAATTTTTACCCTTACGCTATCCAACACTTTCCCTACTGTTGCACTCTTTGGAGTGGGAATAGTAATTTTAACCCATACGCTATCCAACGCTTTCCCTACTGTTGCACCCACTGGAGTGGGAATAGTAATTTTTACCCCTACGCTATCCGACGCTTTCCCTACTGTTGCACCCACTGGAGTGGGAATAGTAATTTTAACCCCTACACTATCCAACGCTTTCCCTACACTTGCACTCTTTGGAGTGGGAATAGTAATTTTTACACTTTTGTTATTGTACGTTGATAATATTGGCTATTATTTAATTACATTTTGTTACTATATATATATGTTTTAACAAATATGAATTAAAATTTGTTTTTTTTATCTTTCATTAATTATTTAATTTTTATAAGTTAATTTAAGTATTTTTAAGTATATGTTAGTAATTAATTTTTAATTTTAATTTAATTTAACATTTTTTTTAGTAAAGTCGATATTTTTTAAATCTATATTTCAGTAAACGATATTTTTAACTCGATATTTTTTTTCTTATTTGTTTGTAGATAGAAACTCAATATTTTGTCTGCCGATATTTTTTCAACGATATTCTTGATGGTCGATATTCTGTCTCTCGATATTATGTCAGTGATCCATTGAAAGGGGTATAGGCTGATGTTCGGAATGCTCTGTCTCCGGACATGAAGTGGCGGAGGCGGAGCAATGTTAGTTTAAAACAAATCAGAGAACGCAGAGGAGCGCTTTGCATTCTAGTGTTGCAGGAGGCTCTTCCGCATCCGGTTCTACAGCGCTTTGCTTCCGGTTCCCTTGTCGGCTGCATTTGGAGGCTTCTCTCTTGTTCCTGGTGGCGTCTGGGTCCCTAGTCGGCTGCGTTTGGCGGCTTCTCCCTTGTTCCTGGTGGCATCCTGGTCCCTCATCGGCTCGCTAAAGCGGCTACCTCCATGATGGCTGGTGGCATCCTTGTCCCTTGTCAGCTCCAGAGAGTGGCTTACTCCACGGTGTTGGAGGTGTCTTTGTTCCTCGTTGGGCTACAGGTGGCAGCCCTCTCATAGATTCCTGAAAGAGGTTTCTTGGCATCTATGCTACGGTACCACTTTGGAAACTAACAAAGAGGAGAAAGCTCTAAGTAAACTGTGGTAAAAGTGCCCTGCACTTACATATATATTTATCATCCACTTATCTGATTATTGTTCCGACTTTGAGATCCCATTTTCTATGTGTAAATTCTGAGGGAACTGTAATGCAAAAGAGTTCATTTGAATCTCTGAAGTTAAGGGGAAGTAAAACAAATAGCCTGCATATTTTTGTACAGTTTCATTTTTTTATCTCTGATATTTCTATTTAAGTTGTTATTCTCTTAGGATGCATGACACTTTTGGGCTAAACTGTACTCTTGCTTCAACCTAACACAGGTGGGTGGTATACTAGTTTAATCATTCCTAGAAGCTCTGGTTAATTAACTGTGCTGTGATTACAAAACATGATTCCATTTATATAGTATATGTTGTACACAGTTCCAGTATATGAAACCATTGAGTTGTTTTGGAAGAGGGGAATTAAACAGGTAGCAAGACCATTACCATACATACGTACCTTCATGTGAATTGTGATTATTAGACTAGAGTATCGGATACACTAACATAAGTTTTATATGCTTTACATACAGGAAAGCACATAGGACTTTATTGTACTTACAGTCTTCACTAAGAACGTTGTGGGACAGATCTCTTTCCTCTTCCCTTGTTTTCCTCCTCTTCCCCCATTATACCACTTCTTGCTTTGACTCAGCTGGGCAGGCTTGGTGAGTCAGGAAAGTTGGGACCTTGTCTTCTGACTTGCATGTCTCTCGGCGGAAACTACAGTGAGATTCAACAGCTGAGATGTAGAGCAGTGAATTGGAGAGAGATGATTTAAAAAAAAATCTGTAGTGGAAGTAAAGTTTTATATATATATATATATATATATATATATATATATATATATATATATATATATATATATATTTTTTTTTTTTTTGTGAGGAGCTGACAACTCCACGCTGGGCGAGATGGATTGCTATTCTTGCCCCCGCCGAAGAGATTCTTGATCTCCAGTGGTCTGGGGACCCAAAGGGGCGTCGGAGTTCGAATATCACACAGGACATTGGTGTTCACGACTTTGTGGTGTCCTGATTGCCGCACTTGCATTATTCCCCCCCCCCCCCCGCATTACCTATCTGGATGGAACAAGGAACAAGGCAGTCTGGGACTTGCAGTTCACTAACATCAAGTGATCAGCAACAGGTGGGCGTGATTACAGGCTGTGGGGCGTAGCGGATCGCAACCTATTTGCTTGTGGCAGGACATTCATAACCACGCTGGCGTTCAAACCTCCTGACTACTCTGGGCGCTGAGGAAGACTTATGAAGCCGAAATGCATTCGCCATACAGAATAACTGAATAAAGACGCCTCCAAAGGTTTTCCCCTACTGCGGCTTCTGCTCTTTTTTGTGAGGAGTGTTTTGTCATATATATATATAGAGGTCCTGAGCATAAAGAACACACAAACATGTTACTAACTATGATTGAGAGTTGTCTGACAAACAATATTTTCATGTTTCAGAATAAGTACTACCAGCAAGCAAGGGGTGTTGCCATGGGAGCCAGCTTTTCCCCCAGCTATTCTTGTTTGCATATGGGCTGGTGGGAGGAGCTGGTTCTCATGGACAAACACAAAGACACAATGGCCAGACATGTCAGGACTTGGTGGAGGTTCATAGACGACTTATTTCTGGTCTGGCAAGGTACCAGAAGTGAGGCCAACACATTTATTGCAGATATTAATGTCCATGACCACATTTTACATTTCACTGCTGAAATCAGTGACCAACAAGTCAACTTTCTAGACATGGACATTTTTGTTCAACAGGGAACCCTTGAAACGCGCTTGCATAGGAAACCCACAGCAGGAAACTCTGTTCTGCATGCGACTATTGCTCATCCGGGACATCTAATTCATAGTATCCCCTACGGGGAACTTTTAAGTTGAAACATATTTGCAGTAATGAACAGGACCTAGTAGTAGCGCAAGGACAGAGTATCACAAGATTTTTAGAAAGAGGCTGCAGTCAAAAGTGTCTAGATGATGCCCTCAACAAAAGTAATCTAACGACCAGGGAAATCTTAGTGAAAACCAAAAAGAGGCTTCCCACTAAAACCCAGAGTAACGATAAATTCAGGTTTATCTTACAATATACCCAACATGAAGGTGCAGTCCGAAAAATCATTAGGAGAAATTGCCATCTGATCAAACAAGATCCAATTATTGGAAAACTAGTGTCCAAACAACCGGCAATAACATACCGCCGTGGAAAGTCTATGAAAGATACACTGGTAAAGAATGATCCAAGTGGACCGGTATTAAAGGGCACATGGTTATCTCAGCAAAAAGGCTTCCTTAAATGTAAAACTTGCAAGGCTTGTCACATGGGGTATCAATGACAAAATATAAAACCCCTTTCAGTGAAAAAGAGTGGGTCATTGACAAAGTCTTGAATTGTAAATCTGATCACGTAATTTACATATTGGAATGTCCTTGTAAACTGAGGTATGTCAGGAGCACTGTACTGCAAGGTCACAAAAGAGTGCTACAGCACATTAGAGCCATCAAAAATAATGATTCCTCCTATCCAGTGTCTCACCACTTTAATGAAAAACATAAGGGGGACCCCAAGGAGTTGAAATATTATTTGATAGATACTGTCCCGATCTCTAAAAGAGGAGGTGACCGTACCAAGGCTCTGCGTAAACTTGAGATGTTATACATTCTAAATTTAGACACCAAATCTCCGGGAGGCCTTAATGCAACTGAGAAATTGTGGTCGAGCCTGGAAACATAATAACAACACCCTGTGAGAAAATCCTGATATTGTCTATTTTATGATTAGCTAGATATGACTAGATAAATGATAACTACCAGCAGAGATAGGAAGAAATGATTGCAATTTTGTGTTTAGGTGTTGGATTTTAGATATTTATTGAGCTATAATCCATGTGGTTTATATGTAATATATTTATGGTTCATGTTAACCAATTGGATTTTTTGCTATCATATATTTATATTACTATTTATAGTTGTATTTATGCACATATTTATATTTATATTTTTGTTCATGATGATGGCTGTATTTATACATTTATATCTTGCACAATTTGCACAAGTTCTCATTCTTCCCCTGTGTATGGTACCACAGAAACACCCACCCCAAATTAAGCTAATACTTCTTGTACATATACTATGACAAGTTCAAATCTATTTATACTTTCCTTCTCTTTTCCTCTAGAATGGGATAACAACAAATTTTGCACCCAAAAATTGCCCGTCCAGCTGCTGCCTGTATTTCTCTAATCTTATTGGGTTTTGCACAGTTGAGAGATCAACTTAACACTTGCACTACATGTGAACATGATGAATCCTTGGACTATTATATCTCATTATTTAAACTCATTCATAATATATTTTTATGAGCAGATTTTGTAATGGTCACTCGACAATAATTGATACGGGCATGAGAATGAATGAATTTGCACACAGAAACGGTATATGTATGTGTTTGGCTGTATAGCCCCTGGTACTTATACACCTATTTGAGGAGGCCTATACAATCTTGCATTGAAGCATGGATGTCTGCCTAACAGTAACAATGAGTTTGTTGTAATTGCAACTTATTTTCCGGGTTCATTGTTTAACCCCTTCCATGCTGGGCCGTTTCCGCCGCTGTGCGGTAAACAACGAACAGGGCGGGGCCGTGACGAACCCCAGCCGTCATCAGCACACGAGCACCGTGGAGCGTGACGGCTAAGGTTCGTCATCAGCATGGAAGGGGTTAAATTGTACATATTGCACAGGCACTTTAAAATTCTATTGTAATAATGGTTTTGCATTGTCACTTTAAACGCTGTAATCACATGGTTTTCGCAGAAAAAAAGTTAAAAAATATTTAAACCAATTGTGCTACCATGAGCGCGTCATGTGATCAAGTCCCCCCGGAGGGGCGAAACGCGTCATGGCTTCTACTACACCTCGCACGGCAATAAACTAAATTGCTAAAAGAAGCTATTGTGGTCCGCGCTCTGTCTTCCTCGAGTTATGAGGAGATTATATATATATATATATATATATATATATATATATATATATATATATATATATATATATATATATATATATATATATATATATATATTACCTACTGGTGGTCGCCAGTAGGTAGTTATAGTTAGGATCTACTTTCCATAGGAAATCCGCAACATTCTATTGGGAATAACTTTGGCGCCGGTGGACGAATCTTCGCAAATTTCTCCAAGAAAATGGCCCGCTCCTTCCTTGAAAGTTTGGGGGGGATTCGTCAAGCGGGGGCCGAGATAAAAGGGGGGTCCCAAAACGTGTTTTCCCCATGTTAATTTCCATAGGGCGGTCAAACTCACTTTTAGCCCGAACGGCTGAATGGATTTCCACCAAACTTGGCAAAATTGTAGGACCTGGTAGCCCGATGTGCCTTTGCTATGTCTCAAAATATGCGCTCCAGTGGTTTTTGAGTAATTTAGGTTAAAAAAAAAATATATCTCTATGGCAGCGCCCCGGTACGCGCACCGGGGAGCGCTCCCGGTGCGCCACGCGACTTGCGCACAGAAAGCTGATTGGCTCTCGGGTGTCTGTAAACATTCGAAACAGTCCGGAGCGGCCGCCATCTTGTGTCTCGGTAAAATCGAGACATAAGAGGTGGAAAAATCAAAGGGGGAAATGACCATAAGGGGGCAGGGATAAACCCCCTGCCCCCTAGGTTTGATGTGGGGGCCATAAAAGGGCCCAGCGGGACAAAAAAAAAATGTTTCTTTTTGATTTGCGCGGGGGGAGCGCCCGGTACGCGCACCGGGGAGCGGACCGAGGATCGTACCATGGGGAAAAAAGAATGACAGACTTTTCCAAAAATGAAGCCTTTTTTTATAAATTGGAGGTAGTTCTAAAAAGTACTGTTTTATTTCTTCTTTTTGTTGTTTTATATTTTTTGAATGTTTTTTTGAACATTTTGTACTTTTTTTGGCTTTTATGAACTATTTTGTATTTTTTTGGTATTTTTATGGGGAGAAACGAAAAAACAGGGAATTGAAAATGGCTCAACTGGAGCAAAAAAAATAATATGAAAAAATTAGGGTTTCTTGGGGCATTTGTGGTTGTCCCCAGCAAGGACGATGAGCTTTATGCGTAGGAGATGGTCTTCCCACAATATTTACAGATAATTCGGAAATCTGCAAATCGTGGCTGAATGCAAGGCATCGTCTCACTTGCCTCTGGTCCCGACGGAGTGAGTTGCTTTCTTTTTGAGGTGGTGCTTGTGGATTGGGGAGGGTTACTGGCCAGTTCCCTCATCTCTGCAGCAGAATAGTTGATAGGATGCTTGCGCTGCATGTGCCTTATCATCGTATTGTTCCCAAATGAATATTTTTTATTTGGGTTACCCCTAGAAAGTTCCATGCCACAGATTAAGCAAGTCACCTTTGCTGCATTTACTTTTTTCTTCCCCTCTGGGATCGAAAAAAACTCCCAGATAATGTGTGGTCTTGGCTGGTATAGGGTATTTTGTTCTTCAATCCATCTTCTCCTCCCCTCCTACTCCTCCTCCTCTTCCTCCTCTTGTTGACCACCAATAAAATCTTGTGGTGGTCGTCTTGGTGGTTGTGGTGGTGGTGCAGATGCACCAGCTGCTGCTGCTACTGAAGCCATTATAAAGATCAAAAAGGTACAGAGAGGTACAAACAGGTCTTCCTAAGTCAAAGGACAAAGTCAGAATAAGGAAAAAAGATGGGGTCTTTCATCCTTTTGAAAAATAAAATGTATTGAACCAATGAAAAGTGTTATTTTCAGGTCACAAGACCAGGGGCTTCATCATTATGAAACCAAAACTGTTATGAACCAATGAAAAGTGTTATTTTCAGGTCACATGACCCGATGCGCTTACGCTACGCGACCTGGGGCGCGTTGCGTAAGCGCGTCGGATGCCTACGTTGCGCGATCGTATTCGCTCGAGTGCTTCCTGGTGCACTTACGCCGTGCGTATCACGTGGACGCGGCTACGCGATACGTCACGATCATGTTTTCGTTTGCGATATTGGCGCGAACGGGACGCTCCCCGGTATGCGCCCCGGGGCGCTTCATAATACTACGCTTTCCGGGGCGCTCACCGGGGCGCGCACCGGGAGCGCTCCAAGGCAAAAATTTTTTTTTTTTTAAAAACAATATACAAAAAAAATTGGGAAAAATTGTAGGGACTGGTAGCCCGATGTGCCTTTGCTATGTCTCAAGATATATGCTCAAGTGGTTTTTACGAAAATTAACTTTGAAAAAATATATATTGGGCTACATTGGGCTATATATATATGTTAGAGCCCAAATGTAGCCCAATGTAGCCCAAAGATGGCCACCAGAGACAAAAAAAAACAAATGCAGCCCAAATATCAGCCAGACGTAGCCCAAATATAGCCCAATGACAGAATGTCCCAGAGTGTTCTAAAGAACAACTAGAGCGCTAACAGTCTTACTTATAAACTGAGACTTATAGTTAGGAATTAGCATTTAAAAAACCTTTCAAATTCACTTACAAAACATAAAACCATTGAAATTCCCACGTATAGTTAGTTGGACTCACTATAACTTGCGCGTCTGCAATGCACTGCTGATGACGTCACATATTACTTCACTCATGACATGGTCAGTGACATCACTCATGACATCACTGATGACACCATCCTTGTGACAGAGTGACAGACCTCCTTTCACTGTAATGTAACCCCTGAAACACATATTCAAAAATAGAAACGAATTCTTTTTTTTTAAATGGAGATAACCATATCAGTTACAACAACCAATTCAGTAATTCCACCATCTATATTAACATCTACTCATTCACAAACAGTTCAATATACTCACTCATACATATACTCACTCATCATCTGTAGTGATACACCTATACATCCTGTTACACACCGACAATCATCCAAAAGTTACTCACACACATACTCACACATGCAAATAAACAATTGAACATCCATTTATTTGCATATAGAGCTATACACACACTACCACCTTACTTCTATTGAAATTTAAACATATTTATTCTCTTGAACAATCCCTTATAGAAACACATACTTATTTAAACAGGAACTCTTACAATCTCTTACTCTCACATATACTCACTTATATACATCAATATTCACATATAATAGATTAAAACATATGTAGTTACTGATAAAGACACTAGTGAGACAGTCATTCACTCACTAACATACACATATACACACTCATTCACCCATACAGTCCTGCACATATGCTGTCTTCAAAACACATACAAACAGAGAGTCAGTCAATCATGCATCTATGTGCTAAGTAATACCCCTACCAAACCATATAGACACTCATACTGATACTAGGAAAAACATCTAATAACCCATGTACATACACATGTAGCTACTCACCAACCCACGCAGCCACTTATACACAAAGTGAAACAATAATACATATATTTAAAAAATTAAACATTACTCACTAATATTTATTTTTCAGAAAGACACACATTCACTGGATGGTGTCATCAGTGATGTCATGAGTGATGTCACTGACCATGTCATGAGTGATGTAATATGTGACGTCATCAGCAGTGCATTGCACGTGCAAGTTATAGTGAGTCCAACTAACTATAACGTGGGAATTTCAATGGTTTTATGTCAGTAAAATTTCCAGCTAACTATAACTGGTGTGAAACCTATGGTTTTTTCAGTGAATATTATATATATATATATATGTATATATATATATATATATATATATATATATATATATATATATATATATATATATATATATATATATATATATATATATATATATTATACGCTCAAAACCTCGACAAACTTTTTCGAAGTGAAGACGACACAGCGTGGTGGAAAACCTTCTTTTATTCTTTAGTCGCTGTCAACACGTTTCGCCTGACCCAGCAGGCTTGGTCACGATAAAGTTTAACAAACACATACAGACATTTAAAGTGCACTAGTGTCACGTGATGCATCACGTGACAACTGAATTCATAGAACTGAAAGAAAGAATCACATTGGTTTCCATGATTCGTGTTTCCATAAAGTGTGTATGACTATAAATTTCACTCGGGGTTAATTGGTACTTAAACTTTCACCAAAATGTCAGGTAAAAAACCTTAAAGTTAGTAGTCATAACGGTGTATATTTAACAAAAAATGCGCTAAAAATTCGCGCTCATTTGTTCAAATCTAAGTTGTAATTAAAAGTGCTTTCACAATTATTATACAAAAATTCAGCCCAAGTGGGCAAATTTACTACCAAGACTACATAAGGCGGTTTATATTCAATGATTGCAAACGTGTCCAGTAGTCCCCAAATATTTTCACGGACACACTTAGGTAAAGAAAACCAAAGGGTTTTTCCAAATAATGCCCAAGTGGGCAAATTTCATCAGTTCTATTACTCATATGTGAAAACAAAAAATTCTAAAACCAATAACACAAATTTTATAAACTCTAACCTGAGAAAATGACTCTTGCTATACAAGAAGCTAAATATACCACACAATAATATCCTTACTACAGTTAAGTCAAAAATTCATAGGTGTGTGTACAGATCCTCTTCGATATTCAATCCGTACAGGCTTTTTGTATTCAGTTCAACTATGTACCATGACTCCAGTTTGCATAGCTTTTTAACCCTATCCCCCCCTCTTTCATTCAAGGGTACGGAATCAATCACAAAATAGGACAGGCTGCTCGGATTCTTATCATGTAACTTTTCGAAATGTCGGGCGACTGGATAGGATCTATCCGCATTCTTAATCGCCCTTAAATGCTGCAGCACCCGTTGATGAACGGGTTTAATTGTACTACCTACATACTGTAGGTTACAACCACAACACAAAACATAAATCGCAAAGTCTGTCTTGCAGTCAAATTGTTCTTTGATCTTTTTTGTTCTGTTAGAGAGGCCTGGTCGGTATGTACTTGCATTTTTCCCATGTTCACAAGCCTTACGTTTGCTACATTTTAGGAACCCATCCTTCCTGGCCAACCAATTACTCTTTTTGCTTTTTACCTTTTTCTTTGCCTTAGTCAATGTGGTTTTCACTAGCATTTGTTTAAAGGATCTTGCCTTTCGAAAGGTTATAGGAGGTCTGTTGGTAAGTGAAGGACCTAGAATTGGGACATTTTTAATGACATGCCAATGTCGGGTCAAAATTTTCCTCACTGATCCATGCAATTTGTTGTAATTAGTGATCAACCTACATTCATTATCTGCTTGCGTTTTCATCATCCTTGTGTCTTTGAAGAGGACTTCCTCTCTGTTTTTTTGTTTGACTTTGTTGAATGATGTGTTAAGACAATTATCACTGTACCCCCTCTGTTTGAAACGTAACTGGAGCTCAGATAGTGCACACTCCCTGTCCTTTGGATCGCTGCAATTTCTTAGAACCCTTAGACCTTCCCCATAAGGGATACTGTTTACTAAACAAGTAGGGTGGAAACTACTGGCATGTAGCACAGTATTTCCAGAGGTCTCTTTTCTGTATATTTTAGTTTGTAATTTATTATCCTTGATGTAAACTGTAAGGTCTAGAAAATTAACAGATTCTGTACTAACGGTACTAGTGAATTTCAAATTCAAACTGTTTTTTTTGTATTTTAGCCAGAAAGAGATTTAGATCTGATAATGAGCCTCTCCAGACAAACAAAAAGGTTGTCAATAAAGCGACTCCAATGGAGGATGTTGTTCTCCCATTCAATTTGGCACTGCTTCCGGATCACCTGCTCCTCCCACCAGCCCATATGCAAATTAGCATAGCTGGGGGCGAAGCAGGTGCCCATCTATATATATTCACTGAAAATACCATAGGTTTCAGGCCTTATATAGTTAGGAATTAGCATTAAAAAACACATTTGGATATATAAACGTTATCCGCTAATAGAATTAGCATTTAAAAAACCTTGCAAATTCAATGAAAAAACCATAGGTTTCAGGCCTTATATAGTTAGGAATTAGCATTAAAAAAACCTTGCAAATTCACTGAAAAAAACATAGGTTTCAGGCCCTATATAGTTAGGAATTAGCATATATAAAACCTTTGAAATTCAATGAAAAAACCATAGGTTTCAGGCCTTATATAGTCAGGAATTAGCATTTAAAAAACCTTTGAAATTCACTCAATAAACTATAAGTTTTAGGGGTGTTATAGTTAGCTGGACATTTCACTCATACAAAACCATTGAAATTGCTCCTATATAGTTAGTTGGACTAACTACAGTTCGCGCACCCGGAATCCACTGCTGATGATGTCACATATTACATCATTCATGACATGGTCAGTGACATCACTGATGACATCTCAAATGACATCGCTGATGACATCACTTTTTTCTCAGCCCCCACTTCACGAATCCACCTGAAACTTTCAGGGAAGGAGCGGAGCGGAGCTGGCCAAAATTTTGGAAAATTACATGCAAATTCCTCAACCGGCGCCAAAGTTATTCCCAAATAGAATGTTGTGGATTTCTTATGGTAGCTAGGTCCTAACTATATATACCTTCTGGCGATCGCCAGTAGGATATATTACCTACTGGCTATCGCCAGTAGGTATATATAGTTAGAATTTTTTCTCTATGGGACTTTTGAAAATTCTATGTCTAATAACTTTGGCGTTTGTGGACGGAATCGGCTGAAATTTTCAGGAAAATGGAACATTTTGTTTCTGAGCAGCCCCTGAAAATTTGGTGGGGTTTCGTCAAGGGGGGGCTGAGAAAAAAGGGGGGTCCCAAAACGCGTTTTTTGCATTGAGTTTTCCATAGGGCGGTTGGACTCACTTTTAGCTCGAACGGCTGAATGGATTTGCACGAAACTTGGCAAAATTGTAGGGACTGTTAGCCCGATGTGCCTTTGCTAGGTCTCAATATATGTGCTCCAGTAGTTTTTGAGAAATTAACGTTCAAACCAAGATATATATCTGTAACAGCGCTATGGGCAGCGATCCGGTCCGCTTACTTTTCGCTTATCGGAACTTTGCGCGCAGAAAGCTGATTGGCTCTCCGGTGTCTGTCAACATTCTAAACAGTCCGGAGCGGACGCCATCTTGTCTCTCGGTAGGATCGAGAGAGAAGAAGAGGTGGAAAACGAAAGGGGAATTTAATGAAAGGGGGCAAGGTATCCCCCTCTTGACCCCCTAGGAATGTTGTTGGGGTTATTAAAGGGTCCCGTGGGGAAAATAAAAAAAAAATTATTTTTCACGGTAGAAGCGCGGCCGCGAACTGGTAGCGAAACGGGAATTCGCCATTTTGTGCTTCGTTAATTAAATTACTAGTTATAAGTGGGTGCGGGAGACGTATCCTAATCCCCTATGTTTCCTGAGGGTGGCTGAGGAGGCTGATATATGTTGATACATCTCTTCCAGCGGCTGTGCGTGAGCTTTTTTTTTTTTTTTGCTGCGTGACAGTCCGGAGCGGCCGCCATCTTGTCTCTCGGTAGGATCGAGAGAGAAGAAAAGGTGAAAAACTAAGGGGGAATTTAATGAAAGGGGGCAAGGTATCCCCCTCTTGACCCCCTAGGAATGTTGTTGGGGTTATTAAAGGGTCCCGTGGGGAAAATAAAAAAAAAATGATTTTTCACGGTAGAAGCGCTTCACGGGCCGCGAACTGGGCCGCAAACTGGTAGCGAAACGGGAATTCGCCATTTTGTGCTTCGTTAATTAAAGTACTAGGTATAAGGGGGTGCGGGAGACGTATCCTAATCCCCTATGTTTCCTGAGGGTGGCTGAGGAGGCTGATATATGTTGATACATCTCTTCCAGCGGCTGCGCCATCTTGCCTTTTTTCGAATGCCACAATTTTGTCGTGCACGGCAGCCATTTTAGATGCCAGGCTGGTCCCAGGCTATCACCTAACCCTGCGGATGTAGTTTATGGCCCCAGCTGTAGAGAATTCAGACATGCCAATCCTCCTGATTCAGGCGTGTGAGTACTGATTTCAGTGCTAGTCTCCCGCCTCCCGATTTCTGCAAGCAAAAACCCGGGGGCATATTACGAACAACTAGCGATAATTTTTGTCTCTAACTTGTTTAGAGACAAAAATTATCGCCGCACATCGGCGATTTTTATCGCAGATAAACCTTGCTATTATCGCAGAAAAGTCAGCGATATTCATGTATTATCGACCTAATGCTCTTAGCCATGTTATCCACCTCCCATTGGATAACATGGCTAAGAACTGCTCAGGGCAGGTGTTAGATTTTGGAGATATTCGCGCTTAGCGCGAATATCTCCAAAAGTTGGTAATAGAAGGTAGCGATGTTAGGGACTGTTTCCAGTCGCTAACATCTTGGCACGCCACTTTGCATGTCATTAGTGATAAGTATCACTGACATGCAAAGCGGGGCCCAAGATGGTCGCTATCTCCTTTTAGCTGTCACTAACTGGTGTTAGCGACAGCTTGGTAATAGGGAAATAATTTTATCTCCGCTTTCATGGCTTTTAAAGCCAAAAAAGCGGAGATAAACCCCCTTGATAATATGCCCCACGATTCCTTGGGGGTTTCAGCTGACAGGGCTTGGTATTGTGTTACATGGTAATTTTTCCATGAAACGTCAGAGGGTCGATGCAGGGGTTCTAGAAGAGGTGATAAACCATTTAAGCCTCATGAACAAGCGCATGGTCTTTTAAAGATTTGTGAAGTACTCGGGGCGGCGGTGTGTGTGTGCCCTCTTTCAGGAGCGGGCGGGGGGGCACTGCCAGCAACTTGCCAGGCCAGGCAGTGTTCAACACGTGCATCACCCTTTCTCTGCCTGCTATTGCGCTCCATGCTTCGGAAAGGTAAGAAAAAGAACGTGCATTTGAGTTTGAAATGTCCGATCCTGCAGCAGCACACTTCCAAAGTCCACACATGACAATAACCCGATTCAAGGCCCCATTCACCCGTTTTTAAAAAAAATAGATAACACTCCAAGAAAGTAAGGTTATAAAACTTTATTAACTACTAACTTTAACGAACGGAACAAAAACTAAAAACATTTAAACATTTCTCAACACAAAAAGCAACAATGGTTAGAAGCTGTCTTTTGTGCGAATAGTCCCAAGGCAGCACAACGTGCAGAGTTCTGGACGGCACCCAGGTGATGTCGCCTGGGTGCCGCACTGGTTTAGGGATCCTACAATGCTGCTCCGAAAATTGGCGTGGGGCGTCCCGGGTGGGGCGGGGGGAGGCCTCGTCAGTAGCGGTCTGTTGTGCGAATAGTCCCAAGGCAGCACAACGTGCAGAGTTCTGGACGGCACCCAGGTGATGTCGCCTGGGTGCCGCACTGGTTTAGGGATCCTACAATGCAGCACAGAAAAACAGCGTGGGGCGTCCCGGGTGGTGCGGGGGGAGGCCTCGTCAGTAGCGGTCTGTGTCCAGTGTCACATGGCTGACACAACATGTACGACAGGCACCCAGGTGATGTCCAGTAAACTGCCGCACTGGTTTTGGTATCCTACAATGCTGCTCCGAAAATTGGCGTGCGGCGGCCCGGGGGGGGGGGGGGCGTGGGGGAGCCGGCGTGAACGGGCCTCCCCAGGTGGCGGCCATCTAGCTGAGTTGCGCTCGCTCTTGCGGCCACAGCGTCTCGCTCACCATGTTGTTGAGTTGCTCCCACTCTTGCAGTGCAGCGATAGGCGGCTGCCACATGGCTCTTAAAATGGCGGACAGCTCCTCGGTTTTAGGCCTGGTCCACTGAAATGGCCCTGGGACACTTTGGAACTCGGACGCTTGCCTGCTAGGGCTTGGGTTCCATTCTCGAAAAGCGTCCCCTCAGCCGTGAAGATTGTATAAAAGTCTTGGGGGGCCCCCGACTCCCGCAGGCTTCCGGTGGGGAGCGGCTGCCATGATTGCTCGCGGAATGACCACGACGGAGCCACGAGATGGTGGTGTTCTCATGCTGACGCCAGCTTCAGTCTGAATGATCCAGAAACAAGGTGGGGCTTTCATCGTTTGGGAAAAAAAAATGTTCTAAACCAATGAAAAGTGTTATTTTTAGGTCATATGACCAAGCCTTCCATCTTTAGGAAACCAAAAGTAAAATGAACCAATGAAAAGTTTTATAAACAAGTCACATGACCTGTTATGCGGCATAGGGCTACAAAAAGCGTAGAAAATCCGTTGGCACGTGAGGCGGCGTCAGTAGCGGACCGATGTGCGAATAGGCCGAAGGCAGCACAACGGGCCGAGATCCGGATGGTACCGAGGTGGTGTCCAGCAAATTGCCGCACTGGTGTGGCCATCCTACAATGCTGCGCCGAAAGACGGCGTGTCCAGCTGAATTGCGGTCACTGTTGCGGTACAGTGACTCGAACGCGCCGAGATCCGGATGGCACCGAGGTGGTGTCCAGCAAATTGCCGCACTGGTGTGGCCATCCTACAATGCTGCGCCGAAAGACGGCGTGTCCAGCTGAATTGCGGTCACTGTTGCGGTACAGTGACTTGAACGCGCCGAGATCCGGATGGCGCCGAGGTGGTGTCCAGCAAATTGCCGTACTGGTGTGGCCATCCTACAATGCTGCGCCGAAAGACGGCGTGTTCAGCTGAGTTCCGGTCACTCTTCCGGCACAGTGACTCGAACGCGCCGAGATCCGGATGGCACCGAGGTGGTGTCCAGCAAGTGGCTGCACTGGTGTGGCCATCCTACAATGCTGCGCCGAAAGTCGGCGTGGGGTGCCCCGTTGGCTTATGAGGTGATGTCAGTAGTGGACTGATGTGTGAATAGGTCGGAACCAGCACAAGGCGCCAAGATCCGAATGGCAAGTCCTGGATGTTGAGTGCCTCAGTTGAGATTTCTGAGCAGTGCTTGTAGGACTGTCTGAAGCTTATTTGCACCTGCTGCAGCTTCACTATTGCCCTGGTGTGGCCAAAGGTGGCACATGACATAGGCGGCCGGCTCCCGAGGTCCGGCGGAACTTTTTTCCTTTTCCTTTCTGCTTCTTTTCCTACAATGCGTTTCATCTGAAGACACAACCAGGTCCCTGAATGTGTGCAGGGGGACGCTATTGATTGAATGAAAATGGCGGCTTGACACAAAGCTGACTCAAGCGTTACTGTTGGTGCTATACAGACAAAAATTGGTTTTCAGTTTGTACATTCTTCAGGTTTTTTTTTCCATCCAAGTCTGATTGAGAGTTTGTAGAAAAATGGCTTCAGATTTTCCACATACTACTCTTCAACATTCTTCCTAAATGTAACAATGTGAAACTCACTAGGAGAACGGCTGTTTCTGTTTCTTTTCAAAATGCTGCCACCAATATTTTCTGAATGGAAGACACCATCTTGTAGCATAAAGGGCCGAAAGGGGTTCTGGTCTGGCCGATGGTTGGTGGAGACATTTTGACTATATCTTGGACCTGCCCGGCCTCGCCCAAAATGGCGCCGGTATAAATGGGACTCGTAACTCCTTGCCCGCAAATGTATATCTAGAAAATGTTATTGTAAGTGGCCCTGTCGTATTTTAATTACAAAATGTACGTCCACCGATTCCGCAACTGTTAGACACCTTTGTTCTTGCAACCTAATGGCCCGCTCGTTACGTTCTTCTACAGTGTAAATGTCTCCTCATCATATACGATTTCAGTTTGCTCCGTGGCCGGCCCACGTGGTTATAGGCCCGTATTTGTATACTGACATTTTCACAATAAAGGTTTTTAAAACAAAACACGGTAGTAGTATTTACATTTGTAAAGTTTTTACTTTTAGTGACTGTTTTCGAATCAGTAAAAGGCAAGTGAAATAAAGCAGTCCAATTACATGACGGATAAAAGGTATAATATGTAGGAACGCAGTAAAGATAAATGGTCAAGGGCAGTTGTGTTTTTCATGTCTGCAACATAAAGTGATCGATAAGAATCTGATAATCAGGCGTATCGGCGACTAAGACAGCAGGCCGAATCTCTTTTACTCAACGGCTCCGTCATGGAAGGAAGAAACGCCCTTTTTCTCGAAAAAGGAATATATTTTACTTGCAAGACAGTTGTAAATTTTCCGGGAAAGTACATTAGCCTGGAATATTATAACATATGTTTGAAAAAAAAATATTGTTCGAAAATAATAAAAAGCGTAATTTTTAGGTCATATGACCAAGCTTTTCATCATTAAATTAACAAAAGTAAAATGGGAGGAGGAGCTACGCGGGCATCCAAGATGGTCGCGTGAGCAGAGAGCTCCCGAGACCCGCACCGTCCTTCTTTATCTATCCTTCACCAATCCTGGTCATTTTGACGGGCTTTTGCAGCGCCATCGTCGCTGATGCCACTGATCCTTCTCTGGTCAAAATCGGACCCTGGGGACCATTTATCTGGACTTTGCAACTTTCTGGCCTGCCCGCGGGCGCGACCGGGGACTCGGCTGCCCATTTTGGCCGACCTGTAATTGAACAACAACGGCTGCCTGGCATCTGGCCCGCCGGAGGTGTATTGCTTTCACTTTCGGTTTCCTTTTCTTTGTTCCTGTCTCCTCCTACCCTGCCTTGCCTGCGGCCCTCTCAGCCTGCACTATCCTCCGTTGGACTGGCAAGGAGGCTGCGACACCTCTGTCTCAGTGGCGCATCAGATTTCCGAGACTTTTCTACCTTCTCGTCACCTCCCCTGGCTATCTGACCGACACTGAATGCGAGATGGCGACGAAAGTGGAGGCTGAAAAACGCCGGAAGGCGGCAACCCGGGGGGGTTCGATCCAGTCAAACATGATCGAACGCTACACCCAGCCGAGGGGCTCCCCCGGGACCGTATGTATGGGTGCTGAAGGACTTCCAACAGACACATCGTCTACTTCGGAAGTATCGCTCCAAGACCTAATGGCCGCCATCATTGGACTCAAGGACGATATGAGTCAACAATTTGAAGCCGTTGTGACCAAAATAGACACGGTGGCGGTGGATGTGACTCTGATTCGGGCCGACTTGGCCAAAACAAACGAGCGGGTGAAGGCACTGGATCTCAAGACATCTAGCCTGGTGACCGACATGGCCGAGGCGCAGTCCGAAATTGGCAATCTGCGTGCATCGCACGACCTACTGCTTAAGCGGATGGAGGACTATGATAACAGGGCCAGGCGGAACAACATACGCCTTGTCGGAGTTCCGGAAGGTGATGGTGCTGTAGCGACCGATCTCTTGGTCGAGGAACTTATAGTCGCCCAATTGGCTCCGGCGGGACTTGGTAAGTTCTTTGCCGTGGAGCGCGCTTATCGTTTTCCTGGAGGTCGAGTGAAGCCTGGGAACCCGCCGAGGCCTATCATCGCCAGGCTTTTTCACTACCGTGACAGGGATGCTATCCTCCAGGCCGCCCGTAAACATGGTCCCCTGAAGTATGACAATAACTCCGTCTCCATCTATCCCGATTTCACTCCTCAAGTGCAGCGACAACGATCTGGTTTTCTTGGAGTGAAGCGTCGTCTACGGGACCGGGGACTCAAATATGCCATGCTGTTTCCGGCGAAGCTCCGGATCGAATATCGGGAGCGTGCCTATTTCTTTGATCAACCTGAACGTGTAGCCGACTGGCTGGACTCGTTGCCGGCAGATGACTTTGGGAGCGGAGGCCCTGGTGGTGCGGAAGGTGGTGCAGCGGCCCAGGAGTAACAGATGCCCCAGAGGTTCCGATTGAGACTATGAAACGTTTTGTGTACATTGACTTATTCCCTAATGACTCTGCCCGTGGCGGTGCGGTAACGGGTGATTTCTCCCTTCCTCCTCGGGGGGTTCTTTGTGTAGAAGTATGGGGCGACAGGCACACTGCAGTTGGGGGTGGCTTCTTAGTCAGCAGGGGTGCAGGGAGGGGGGTGTTGTAACGGGTTTGGGCCTTGGGGTTGGTGTTTGGGGACTTGGTTCTGTTTTGTTTAATGTGTTTTGTTTTGTGTTTCATGGTACTTCACATCTTGCAATAACTTTTCAAAGTGGGCTCTACTGGGGGGTGGGTGTGGAATGTATTCGTTGCAATGGGGGGGGGTGAAATGCGGATTCTTTCCTGGAACGTGAATGGTTTGGGTGACCGGATTAAGCGGGGCATTGTACTGCAATTCTTGAGGCGCCACGCCCCTGATGTTGTGTTTCTTCAGGAGACCCACTTGATTGGCAATGCTTGCAAGGCCTTAGACCGCCGGGGATATCGACTTGTTGCACATGCGGGTTTCACTTCGGGTTCCCGGGGTGTGGGTATTATGGTTAGGTCTTCCCTTGCTCTTGCTATTGACGATGTTATCCTTGATGAACGTGGGCGGTATGCTGCTGTTTCGGGGAGGTGGGAGGGTAAGCAGGTCGTGTTTGTTGTTGTCTATATCCCCCCGGGACTGCAGGCTACCACTTATGCTGATTTAGGCAGGACTCTCCTTGGGCTTCCTGACGGCTTGCTGGTCCTGGGCGGGGACTTCAATTCTGTTATGTCCGGCGACTGCGACAGGCTACCCCCTAGAGTATTGCCACAGTCCCAGATGTGGCTCAGTGAAATGGTTGACACTTTTGGTTTGGTTGATGTCTGGCGCTCACTACACCCCACACTCCACCAATACACTTTTCACTCTGGTGCGCACGGCAGCCTCTCCCGCATTGACTATTTTCTTATGTTAGCCTCCTCCTTGTCCACTGTCCGTGAGATTCGACATCTCCCCCGGGGTATCTCGGACCACTCCCCCCTACTAGTTACGATTTCTGTGGGCGGTCTTGCTGGTAACAGAGTTCCCCCTGTTCCTCCTTGGCATTTTCGAAACCCCCGGCTCCGCTCAGACTTGCTTAAGGCAATAGATTGCTATTTCGCTGAGAATATGGGCTCAGTCACTTCCCCCACTGTTCTCTGGGAGGCCTTTAAGATGGTTATTCGGGGTTCTGCCCTGTCACTCATTGCCACCGAGCGTAGGGCCAAGAGGGAGGCTGTGGTGGCTCTTGAAACTGAAATCACTGCGCTTGAGAGCGAGTTGGGTGGGAATGACACGCCTGCACTGTTGCATGAATTGGAATTGAAGCAAGTAGACTATAAAGCCTGTGTCACGGATGCTGCTAAATTGATGCGGTCTAATCAATTAGGCCGACTGTACGACGTGGGTGACAAAGCTAGTAAGCTTCTTGCGTGGTTGGATAAGAGTGAGCGTGCGAGTCGTGTTGTTCCCTCCATTGTTCGGGATTCTGGTATGATTGTCTCTGATCCGGGTGAGATTGTTGAGTGCTTCGTTGACCACTTCCGTACGGTTTATACGCCTGTTAGCGACCGAGATGAGGCCGACTCCAGGCTACTCCTACGTGACATTGCTCTGCCGACTGTGTCTGATGCAGACTGCCTTACTCTAGAGGCCCCCTTTACTGTCGATGAGATTGCCCTTGCAATCCGTTCCCTTCGCTCGGGTAAGGCAATGGGTCCTAATGGTCTCCCCATTGAACTCTACAAGCTTTGCCCCGACAAGATGGCCGCCCACCTGCGTCACATGTTTCTCGAGGCGGTTGAGGCTGGATGCCTCCCCCTTGAGCAGCGCCTTGCTACTATAGTGGTCATTTATAAGGATGGCAAACCTCGTGACCGGTGTGCCTCGTACCGCCCCATTTCCCTCCTTAATGCGGAACCCAAAATCCTTGCTAAGGTGCTGGCCAATCGGATGCTCACTGTGATTTGTGACCTGATCCACCCGGATCAATCCGGCTTCATCCCCCACAGAAACACTGCTCTTAATCTGCGTAGGCTCCATAGTGTCCTCGCGAGAGCTTCTATTCTCGCCGAGCCAGCAGTAGTCGCTTCCCTTGATGCCACGATGGCATTTGACACTATTGAATGGCCCTACCTATGGGCAGCCCTCGCTAAATTTGGCTTTGGCCCCAATTTTATCGCTTGGGTCAAGCTTCTCTATGAGCAGCCGCTAGCCCAGGTCGCGGTTAATGGTCGGTGCTCGGACCCCTTCCCCTTGGGCCGTGGCACACGTCAAGGCTGTCCGCTTTCTCCGCTTTTGTTCGCTCTGGCACTCGAACCTTTAGCCGCGTGGCTCCGGTGGGAACCCTCGATCAAAGGGATCAGATGGTCCCCTGACCTTGAGGATCGTGTCTCCTTGTACGCGGACGACATCCTCCTCTATCTCACTTCCCCACAGAAGTCGCTCAATGTTCTTTTCGACGTCCTCACGTCCTTCGGTAAAAACTCGGGACTTGTCATTAATTGGACCAAGTCCTGTGTCTATGCCATAGCTGGTACCCTGCCGCCTCTCCCCCGCAGATTTCCCATCCTGGTAGCGACGGACGGTTTTAAGTATCTTGGGATCCATGTATCCATGGTTTCTTCGGTCCGCTATGAGCGTAACTTGTATGCCCCACTCCGTAGATTGAAGCAGGATGTTCGGCGTTGGCGCGATCTGCCTTTATCCCCATTAGGCCGGGCGGCGCTCTTTAAAATGATGTCGCTCCCTCGATTCCTCTACGCCCTGCAAAATTTCTTCGACCCTGTTCCGGCTCGCTACTTCCATGAAGTCGAGAGTTTACAGCGGCAACTCATCTGGGATGGCCGTGCCCGCATTGCCTTGTCCAAGCTAACGCTTTCCTGGTACGACGGAGGTATTGCGCTGCCGGACATTAGGCGATATTACTGGGCCTCACACCTGAGTGCCATCAACCATGCGACGTACGCTCCGGAGCCCGCTCCTGCCTTTGCTTTAGATAAATTGCTGCTGCCCGGTGGCAACTTCAATAGGGCGCTATACTCTAAGGCCCCCTTCCGACTTCTTACGGGCCCGACGAAATGTGCGGTGCGGGCATGGCGAGACGCTACGGTGGCCACGGGCTGGGGCGGTAGACTGACATGTATGACGCCACTGTATGATTCGGAACGTCTGGGCAACCTGTGGAAGACGAAAGGATTTGAGAAATGGGACATGATTGGGATTAGCACTGTGGGGGACCTGTGGACACGTGGCACAGTTAAGTCCTTTGAATCGCTGAAGCTAGAATACCGGCTCGATGATAGGGAGCACTTCCGGTACATGCAGGTGAGACATGCCTTGTCTTCTGTCTTCCCCCCCGGTACGGATATTCCGCAGTCCTCCCCTTTGGAGGATCGGGTTCTAGATGGCCACGTCCCAGACAGTACCATCTCCTTAATATATAAGAAGCTCATCAATAATAGAACTGACCAGCTCGAGAAGCTCCGGGCTGCCTGGACGGCCGATGGCCTTGAATTGGACGACGAGGACTGGCAGTCTGCCGTGTCCTCCCCTAAGGAGGTGGCTATTCCCGCAAGACTTCGCTTTGTCCAATTGAAAATCCTCCATCGTGTGTATCTTACTGGAATGCGTCTGGTGCGAATGTGTCTGGTTTCAGATGGTCGATGCAAGCGTGGTTGTGGGATGGATGGTACCTTTCTCCACGTTCTCTGGGAATGTCCGGTGATTGTAGCGTACTGGTCTAGGGTGCATGATGTGATGAGCCGTGTCACGGGGGTCTTATTGATCCCGGAGGCGCGCCGTTGTCTCTTGAATGTATGGGAACCGTCTGATTGCACTGCTGCCCAGACACTTTGGGTCACCCTTGGCAATATGATCGCGAAGAGGGATATTGCGCAGCTTTGGGGCTCCCCTAGACCGCCAGTGTTAAGTGCCTGGAAGGAGAACATGGACTGGTCCATGTTCCGCGAGAAGACTGTATATGAGGCCCGGGGGCGTCCGGGGAAGTGGTCCAGAGTTTGGGCTCCCTGGAATGCTTATCGTGGGGATATCTGTTCTCCTCCACTTGACTACGAGGTCCCTCTTCCCTCCTCTCCTTGATTTACGTTCCTTTCCTATTCTCACCACATGTCTCTATTGCGCGCGCCACCCCCCCCCTCGTCATCGTCGTTTCTCCTACATTCATTCCCCCCCCCCATCTCCAGCAACCCATGCCACTATGATACCATGTGTTTGTTTGTTCGTGTTCACTTCGACAAAAAACATAAAATTAAACCTTTCTTATCCTATTTGTCTGATGTTACGCTCTTGCCGATAATGTTGATTTTAGAGATTGCTCCAGCAACGTGCTGCCTCATATTACACTTTTCGCTCAGCCTGTTTTTTGTCATAGCGGCCGGCCCCGCGGGGTTGTAGGCAGACGCTGTGTACTGTGCATCTGTAAATAAAGGTTTTAAAAAAAAAAAAAAAAAAAAAAAAAAAAAAGTAAAATGAACCAATGAAAAGTTTTATTAACAAGTCACATGACCTGTTATGCTTACGTTACGCGCTGCGCGCCGCGCCTCAGATCACTTCCGGGTGCGCTAACGCGGCGTGTCATAAAACGCATTACGCGACAACGTAGGTCAAGAATATAGTCTAAATGTCTCCACCAACCAGCGTTCAGAACACAACCCCTTTCAGCAGTCCAAAAAGTTCTGTTAAATGACAACAGAGGGGACAGGCAACAAGAACCATCAGTCAAAGAGGGGAGGGCAAGTTCTTCTCTTCCGGTTCATGTTGGGGCGCTACCGGAACTGATCGAATTGGTAGTCTATAGTGTTTCTGGATGTTTCAGACTAAAGCTGGCGTCAGCATGAGAGCACTACCATCTCGTAGCTCCGTCGTGGCCATTCCACGAGCAGACATGGCAGCCGCTCCCCACCATAAGCCTGCGGGAGTCGGAGGCCCCCAAGACTTTTGTAGAATCTTCACGGCTGAGGGGACGCTTTTCGAGAATGGGACCCAAGCCCTAGCAGACAAGCGTCCGAGTTCCAAGGTGTCCCAGGGCCATTTTAGTGGACCAGGCCCAAAACCGAAGAGCCGGCCGCCATTTTGAGAGTCCTGTGGCAGCCGCCTATCGCTGCACCGCAAGAGCGGGCGCATCTCAACTACATGGTGAGCGAGACGCTGTAGTCGCAAGAGCGGGCGGTAAACAGCTGAATGGCGGAAGAGGCACAGTGTAGCAAAAGCGGGCGGAATGGCAACTAAAACGATAAAGGGGCGCCCCACTACAGCTTGTCTTCAGGTCAAACGGATTGTGGGACAAGGTCCAGAATTGAAGAGTCATCAAAAGGCAAAAAGTTCCGCCGGACCCCGGGAGCCGGCCGCCTATGTCGGGGGCGATCTCAGGCTACACCAGTGCTATAAGACTTGGGGAGGGTGTCGGAGCCAAGCGTCTTCTCCGAGTCCATGGCCATCACACCGCCCCTCAGGGGCCTCCGTCAAGCTGTTTAGGAAGGTAACATATCACATTGTTTTCTAATGCAGTCAGGTCCACAAACGACACTCACTTACTTTGAGAATAGTGAAGCTGCAGTAGGTGGAAATAAGCTTCAGACAGTGTTACAAGCACTGCTCAGAACTCTTAACTATGGCACCCAACATCCAGAACTTATGCTATTTGAGAATGGTAGTGACATCGAAGCATCTCAGGGACCAAAACCATTAACGTACTTTCACGTATGAAAATCTTACTTGGGGAGGGGGCAGGAGCGAAGCGCCCCCTCCCAGTCAGCGCCACCACACCGTATGTTGAAAATCTGAAGCCATCGTTCTACAAAGTCAACCAAACTTGGATTGAAAAATCTAGAAAAATGTACAAACTGAAAACCAGTTTTGGTCTGCATAGCATTAGTAGCAACGCTTGAGTCAGCTTTGTGTCAAGCCGCCATTTTGATTCAACAAAGCACAGGCATTGAAAAAGGCTGAAATTCAGAACTCTAAACTATGGCACCCAACATCCAGGAGCTTGCCATCCGGATCTTGGAGCCTTGTGCTGTTTTCGTTCTATTCACACATCGGTCCACTACTGACATCATCTTATAAACCAACGTTATGTAAATAGTTTTTTAATAAAATGTTTTACCCTGTTTCTTTGCTGGTGTGTTGTCTACATTTTTAATATTTGCATAGGGTTTGTCGTTATTTTGTGCGGGATGGGTGATGGAGCCGAGCTGTCTTGCAGCCCTCATGGTGTGGAGCTCAGTTCATCTCACTATTTTCGTATTTCTCATGAAGGGTTGTTCCTAATATTTCTATTTTAGCGAGGTCAAAAAGAGATCCAATTAGTGGCCTACTGATTTTGCTCGATTACTTTTATTTTTTTACACGATTTTTCACTATCTGCAAAGACTAAACAGAGTATTGCGCCTTTGTGCTTGTTTGTAAATAGAGAATGATCCAAAGAGAACCAATTCTAAAACAGTAAATGCTTGGACAACAATCAATCAAATGGAGAGACAAGGAGGCACGACGGATTACAACGGGGGTAAAGGCCTGCGTTAACTACCCTTCAGTATCTGCAAAGAGAGAGTACTACTAAGGCAAAAGAGGGGAGGGGGGGGGGTGCAGCGTTCAAAGCACATCAGCGTGCATAAATACGAAAATGTTTTTATCTATCACGTACTTGACATTTTAAAGCTTTTCATATTTGCTATTAAAAAACCAATGAAATTCACAGAAAAAACCATAGGTTATAGTGGATATATAGTTAGGAATTTGCATTTACAAAACCTTGAAAATTCAATGAAAAAACCATAGGTTATAGGCCATATATAGTTAGGAATTCGCATTTACAAAACCTTATTTTACTCGCATAAAACCATTGAAATTCCATATATAGTTAGAAGCGCTAACTATATATCGCGCACCCGCAATCCACTGCTGATGATGTCACATATTACATCATTCATGACATGGTCAGTGACATCACTGATGACATCACTGATGACATCTCAAATGACATCACTGATGACAACTCAAATGACATCACTGATGACATCTCAAATGACATCACTGATGACATCACTGATGACAACTCAAATGACATCACTGATGACATCTCATTTGTCATCACTGATCACATCACTCATGTGATAATACAATGAACCTCTTCAGACTCTAATATAACCTTACATACACTCAGTATAAACAGACACTCACAGACTGTCACTCATCCATGGAGTTACTCACACACCTAGTCAGTCATGCAAAGAATCAATCACACCTCCATTTCCTCAACTATAAAGTTATACACATCTTACTTATTCAAACATATAATAACACATATTTATTCTCTTATGTAATCCCTGATACAAGCTCACAGTGATCGATACAGCCACTCACACATTCACTGGCTCTTATGTTCAGTTATTTATATATCTCAACTCTCACATGTATTGTGTTTTACATACGTACTTACTTGCACATGTAGCAATGAGAAATCCATTCACTCACCAACACACCCATGCACAGTCAACCGCCCATATAGCTGTTTCCACATGCACTCTTGAACTCATACTCCTAGTGAATCAACTGCTTACACATCTATGCAAAGAGTCACGCACCTCCCAGCCACCCACACACACACTCAGCCTCCCATTCAAATACTTGGGCAACCAATCAATAACCCATATGGCCACTCTTATAGCTACTGATCAACACATGCAGCAGCTTACACAACAACAAACATACTGATGCACAAATTAAGACAGTTTAGTCACTAACCCATGCACTCAGTGAGACACATTTAATCACTCACTCATACAGTCAGTCATGCACCTACTAAATTCTTCATCCAGACACTTATACATCCACTCATTCTTCAATATGTGAAACATATTTAAACTTTACAGACACATACAATCACTGGATGTTGTGATCAGTGATGTCATCAGTGATGTCATTTGAGATGTCATCAGTGATGTCATCAGTGATGTCACTGACCATGTCATGAATGATGTAATATGTGACATCATCAGCAGTGGATTGCGGGTGCGCGATATATAGTTAGCGCTTCTAACTATATATGGAATTTCAATGGTTTTATGCGAGTAAAATAAGGTTTTGTAAATGCGAATTCCTAACTATATATGGCCTATAACCTATGGTTTTTTCATTGAATATATATATATATTGCACTAACTATAGATCGCGCACCCGCAATCCACTGCTGATCATGTCACATATTACATCATTCATGACATGGTCAGTGACATCACTGATGACATCACTGATGACATCTCAAATGACATCACTGATGACATCACTGATGACATCTCAAATGACATCACTGATGACATCACTGATGACATCTCAAATGACATCACTGATGACATCACTGATGACATCTCATTTGACATTACTGATCACATCACTGATGACATCATTCATGTGATAATACGATGAACCTCTTCAGACTCTAATATAACCTTAGATACACTCAGTGTAAACAGACACTCACAGACTGTCACTCATCCATGGAGTTACTCACACACCTAGTCAGTCATGCAAAGAATCAATCACACCTCCATTTCCTCAACTATACAGTTATACACACCTTACTAATTCAAACATATACTAACACATATTTACTCTCTTATCCAATCCCTGATACAAGTTCACAATGCTCCATACAGCCACTCACACATTCACTGGCTCTTATGCACAGTTATTTATATATGTCAACTCTCACATGTACTGTGTTTTACATATGTACTTACTTTGACATGTAGCACTGAGATATCCATTCACTCACCAATACACTCATGCACACAGTCAACCGCCCATACAGCTGTTTCCACATGCACTTTTGAACCCATACATCTAGTGAATCAACGGCTCACCCATCTATGCACAGAGTCATACACCTCCCAGCCACCCACACACACACTCAGTCTCCCATACAAATACTTGGGCAACCAATCAATAACCCATATAGTTACTCATATAGCTACTGATCAACACATGCAGCAGTTTACAGAACAGCAGACATAATGATGCACAAATTAAGACAGTTTAGTCACTAACCCATGCACTCAGTGAGACACATTTAATCACTCACTCATACAGTCAGTCATGCACCTACTAAATCCTTCATCCAGACACTTATACATCCACTCATTCTTCAATATGTAAGACATATTTTAACTTTACAGAAACATACAGTCACTGGATGTTGTCATCAGTGATGTCATCAGTGATGTCATTTGAGATGTCATCAGTGATGTCACTGACCATGTCATGAATGATGTAATATGTGACATGATCAGCAGTGGATTGCGGGTGAGCGATATATAGTTAGTGCAACTAACTATATATGCGAATTTCAATGGTTTTGTGTGAGTAAAATAAGGTTTTGTAAATGCTAATTCCTAACTATATATGGTCTATAACCTATGGTTTTTTCAGTGAATTTTCAAGGTTTTGTAAATGCTAATTCCTAACTATATATGGTCTATAACCTATGGTTTTTTCAGTGAATTTCAATGGTTTTTTAATAGCAAATATCAAAAGCTGTAAAATGTATTCTTCTTTTAAAGGAAAAATATATTTTATATGTATTTAATAAAATTTCTTTATGTATATCAATTTTTTGAGGGAACAAATTTATCAACTATCATGCTGAAGAAGAGTGTGGGGAAAAAAAACAAAGAGGAGGACTAAGAGGAAAGAACAATCAGTTCAAAAATACAATTGCTTTAAAGCATGAAGTGCTTTTCCACACATTTACATTTAAATAACTCATATTAGAACATACAAAATATCTACAGAGGAGACGGTGTACATTGAATTTTAGACTCTTCATTGGTACCTACATGTTGGTACTTACATCACCCACACAACACAACAGCTCCATTCAGAGCTACCCTACCTCAAAGCACATATTATTTTACTATTTCCCTTGGTTTTCCCCTTGTTACGCTTTCCGGAACGCTACCCGGTGCGCGGACCGGGCGCTAACCGTGCGAAAATTTGAAAAAAAAGGAGTTTTTTATTTACATATATGGGCCTCCTCAGCCACCCTCCGAAAACCTAGGGGGTCAGGATATGTCTCCCGTGCCCCCTTATACCCATTCCCAACATTGATTATCCCCATTCTTGTGATTAAATTCGTCCGAAACACAAGATGGCGGACTCCCGTTACGCTACCGGTGAGCTACCCGGTTCGCGTACCGGGTAGCGCTACCACCGCGAAAAATCGAAACAAAAATGTATTTTATTTTTTTGCCCTGCGGGACCCTTTAATAGGCCCCACATCAATCCTAGGGGGTCAGGAGGGATCTACCTTGCCCCTTTCATTCATTTCCCCCATCGTTTATTTCCACCTCTTGTCTCTCGATCCTACCGAGAGACAAGACGGCGGCTGCTCCGGACTGTTTAGAATGTTGAGAGTCACCGGAGAGCCAATCCGCTTCTCCTCCCGAAGTTCCGTTACGCGTCTGGTACACGAACCAGGGCGCTAACCGGGACGCTGTCACAGATATATATATTTTTTTGAAAGTTAATTTCTCAAAATCCACTGGAGCACATATCTTGAGACCTAGCAAAGGCACATCGGGCAAACAGTTTCTACAATTTTGCCAAGTTTCATAGAAATCCATTCAGCCGTTCGAGCTAAAAGTGAGTCTAACCGCCCTATGGAAAATTCAATGTTAAAAACATGTTTTGGGACCCCCCTTTTTTCTCGGCCCCGCTTTACGAAACTCCCCCACACTTTCAGGGGACGCTCAGAAACAAAATGTGCCATTTTCCTGAAACTTTCAGCCAATTCCGTCCATCAACGCCAAAGTTATTCAACATAGAATTTTCAGAAATCCCTATTCAAAAAAATCCCAACTGTATATACCTACTGGCGACCGCCAGTAGGTAATATATATATATATATATATATATATATATATATATATATATATATATATATATATATATATATATATATAAAACACCAGGATTGCCTCCAAACGAAGACACCACACACGGAGGGTTCTCGGCACACAACACCGCAGGTAGCAATGCTTGAAAAGAGAAGCATCTCTCTCAATCGCCATACGCGTTTCGAGCCTGACGCTCTTGATCACTGGCTGGCTTGCAAACAAGAGGCGAATTGATCAGAACATGTGATTTATTTTGTAACAAGCTCCGCCCCAGTGGGCGTCGACTGTGGCATTCTGGTCAATGTAGTCAGTAATGTGCCACCAAGCTTGTAAAAGTTCATTCACCAAGTGGATTCGCCGCCTCCATGCAAAGAAAATGTCATTCCCCATCGGGTGAGAAGTTCTGCCATCTCTGATGCAAGCATGCAGGTACGTCCCTGCAGTGTAGGCCCCCACCGTTCGTACGAGTGCTCACGTCTCCAGGCACTCAGGACCCGCTTTGAGAAGCAGTGGGGCGTCTTCAGCGGCCGGGCAGACCGCAATATGTAAAACACCAGGATTGCCTCCAAACGAAGACACCACACACGGAGGGTTCTCGGCACACAACACCGCAGGTAGCAATGCTTGAAAAGAGAAGCATCTCTCTCAATCGCCATACGCGTTTCTAGCCTGACGCTCTTGATCACTGGCTGGCTTGCAAACAAGAGGCGAATTGATCAGAACATGTGATTTATTTTGTAACAAGCTCCGCCCCAGTGGGCGTCGACTGTGGCATTCTGGTCAATGTAGTCAGTAATGTGCCACCAAGCTTGTAAAAGTTCATTCACCAAGTGGATTCGCCGCCTCCATGCAAAGAAAATGTCATTCCCCATCGGGTGAGAAGTTCTGCCATCTCTGATGCAAGCATGCAGGTACGTCCCTGCAGTGTAGGCCCCCACCGTTCGTACGAGTGCTCACGTCTCCAGGCACTCAGGACCCGCTTTGAGAAGCAGTGGGGCGTCTTCAGCGGCCGGGCAGACCGCAATATGTAAAACACCAGGATTGCCTCCAAACGAAGACACCACACACGGAGGGTTCTCGGCACACAACACCGCAGGTAGCAATGCTTGAAAAGAGAAGCATCTCTCTCAATCGCCATACGCGTTTCGAGCCTGACGCTCTTGATCACTGGCTGGCTTGCAAACAAGAGGCGAATTGATCAGAACATGTGATTTATTTTGTAACAAGCTCCGCCCCAGTGGGCGTCGACTGTGGCATTCTGGTCAATGTAGTCAGTAATGTGCCACCAAGCTTGTAAAAGTTCATTCACCAAGTGGATTCGCCGCCTCCATGCAAAGAAAATGTCATTCCCCATCGGGTGAGAAGTTCTGCCATCTCTGATGCAAGCATGCAGGTACGTCCCTGCAGTGTAGGCCCCCACCGTTCGTACGAGTGCTCACGTCTCCAGGCACTCAGGACCCGCTTTGAGAAGCAGTGGGGCGTCTTCAGCGGCCGGGCAGACCGCAATATGTAAAACACCAGGATTGCCTCCAAACGAAGACACCACACACGGAGGGTTCTCGGCACACAACACCGCAGGTAGCAATGCTTGAAAAGAGAAGCATCTCTCTCAATCGCCATATGCGTTTCGAGCCTGACGCTCTTGATCACTGGCTGGCTTGCAAACAAGAGGCGAATTGATCAGAACATGTGATTTATTTTGTAACAAGCTCCGCCCCAGTGGGCGTCGACTGTGGCATTCTGGTCAATGTAGTCAGTAATGTGCCACCAAGCTTGTAAAAGTTCATTCACCAAGTGGATTCGCCGCCTCCATGCAAAGAAAACGAACGGTGGGGGCCTACACTGCAGGGACGTACCGGCATGCTTGCATCAGAGATGGCAGAACTTCTCACCCGATGGGGAATGACATTTTCTTTGCATGGAGGCGGCGAATCCACTTGGTGAATGAACTTTTACAAGCTTGGTGGCACATTACTGACTACATTGACCAGAATGCCACAGTCGACGCCCACTGGGGCGGAGCTTGTTACAAAATAAATCACATGTTCTGATCAATTCGCCTCTTATTTGCAAGCCAGCCAGTGATCAAGAGCGTCAGGCTCGAAACGCGTATGGCGATTGAGAGAGATGCTTCTCTTTTCAAGCATTGCTACCTGCGGTGTTGTGTGCCGAGAACCCTCCGTGTGTGGTGTCTTCGTTTGGAGGCAATCCTGGTGTTTTACATATTGCGGTCTGCCCGGCCGCTGAAGACGCCCCACTGCTTCTCAAAGCGGGTCCTGAGTGCCTGGAGACGTGAGCACTCGTACGAACGGTGGGGGCCTACACTGCAGGGATGTACCTGCATGCTTGCATCAGAGATGGCAGAACTTCTCACCCGATGGGGAATGACATTTTCTTTGCATGGAGGCGGCGAATCCACTTGGTGAATGAACTTTTACAAGCTTGGTGGCACATTACTGACTACATTGACCAGAATGCCACAGTCGACGCCCACTGGGGCGGAGCTTGTTACAAAATAAATCACATGTTCTGATCAATTCGCCTCTTGTTTGCAAGCCAGCCAGTGATCAAGAGCGTCAGGCTCGAAACGCGTATGGCGATTGAGAGAGATGCTTCTCTTTTCAAGCATTGCTACCTGCGGTGTTGTGTGCCGAGAACCCTCCGTGTGTGGTGTCTTCGTTTGGAGGCAATCCTGGTGTTTTATATATATATATATATATATATATATATATATATATATATATATATATATATATAATTTCTATGGAAAAATGAAACCCCTCATTTTGTTCCTTTGCAAATTAAATGTTTTAAGTGTTAACACTTTATTCCAATCAAGATGACTTCAGGTGTGCCATACTTTTGTCATAAGTAAGACTGTTAGCGCTCTAGTTGTTCTTTAGAACACTCTGGGACATTCTGTCACTGGGCTATAGTTGGGCTACATCTGGCTGATATTTGGGCTACATTTGTTTTTTTTTGTCTCTGGTGGCCATCTTTGGGCTACATTGGGCTACATTTGGGCTCTAACATATATATAGCCCAATGTAGCTCAATATATATTTTTCAAAGTTAATTTTCGTAAAAACCACTGGAGCATATATCTTGAGACATAGCAAAGGCACATCGGGCTACCAGTCCTTACAATTTTGCCAAGTTTTGTGGAAATCCATTCAGCCGTTCGAGCTAAAAGTCCAACCGCCCTATGGAAAACTCAATGTTAAAAACACGTTTTGGGACCCCCCTTTTTTCTCAGCCCTCGCTTGATGGAACCCCCCCAAACTTTTAGGGGACGTTCAGAAACAAAATGTGCCATTTTCCTGAAAATTTCAGCCAATTCCATCCATCAACGCCAAAGTTATTCAACATAGAATTTTCAGGAATCCCTATTCAAAAAAATCCTAACTATATATACCTACTGGCGACCGCCAGTAGGTTATATATATATATATATATATATATATATATATATATATATATATATATATATATATATATATATATATATATATATATATATATATATATATATACCTACTGGCGGTCACCGGTAGGTAGTTATAGTTAGGACCTAGTTTCCATAGGAAATCCGCAACATTCTATTTGGAATAACTTTGACGCCAGTTGACGAATCTTCGCGAAATTCTCAAAGAAGATGAGGCGCTCTGCTCCGCTCCTTCTCTGAAAGTTTCAAGGTGATTCGTGAAGCGGGGGCCAAGAAAAAAGGGGGTCCCAAAACGTGTTTTCCCTATGCAATTTTCCATAGGGACCGTTAGACACGGCTACAGCCCGAACTGCTGAACGGAATTACACCAAATTTGGCAAAAAAGGTAGAGTTTGGTTTGTAGATTGTGTTTTTTGTTAAATGGTGTAAATCCGTTCAGTAGTTCCTGAGAAAATCTAAAAATTAAAATAATATATATATATATATATATAGACGAAATACCGTACGCGTACTGTCCGAGGATAGTACGCGTACCATTACGAGCACGAGCTGCATCCTAATTGGCTGTGAACTGTCTGCCAACACTCCAAACCAGGAAGTGTTGGCAGCCATCTTGTGTCTCGGTAGAACCCAGGCACTAGAAAACAGAAAAAGAAACGTGAAAAACGCAAAAAGGGGGAAGGGTAGAAACACTCTGACCCCCTAGGCCTGCTTAGGTGGTCCCACAAGGATCCCCAAGGCCCCCCAAATTATAATTATTTTTTTTAAATCACGGGATATGCATATGTACACGTACCCTGCCGACAAAAAAATAAAATGTGCATTTTTTTTTGGGGGGGGGGGGGTTTAGCCCCTGGGGGGCCAAATCCCAGGAGCAGTTGACTCTCTGTAAAGGGGGGCCCAGAGGGGCCTCCCAGCCCCGGGAATCACCACCCCCTGGGGCTTATTTTAATAGGGTGGGGGGCTCCGAGGTCCCCGCAGCCCCGGGGACCGCCACCCCCAGGGGCTTCTGTTATTCGTAATAATGGGGGGCTCCGCGGCTCCCGCCCTACCATAGCAAACTGCTTTGGTTTTTGAAAGAGAGAGCAGGAAACCTGCTCTCTCTTTCAAAAATCAAAGCAGATTGCTTTTCTGCATGGGGAGCAGCATGTTAGCTGCTCCCCAAGCAGAAAAGCTATGCCGGCTCCCGCAGGAAGCAGGGAGACAGCACGGTCCATGGGGAGCCCCCTGGCTCATACTGGAGGTTCCTGGTGGGCTAGTTGGCCAACATGGACCCCCAGTATGCAAGGGGAATTAGTTCCCCCTCTGCAAACGCGCCAGGGGGCTGCGTTGCAGAGAGGTGTAATGAGGCCCCGCCTCTTTTTACACCTCTCTGCAACGCAGCCCCCTGGCGCGTTTGCAGAGGGGGAACTAATTCCCCCTGCATACTGGGGGTCCCTAGAGGCCAACTAGCCCACCAGGAACCTCCAGTAGGCACCAGCGGGCTGCGTTGCAGCGAGGTGTAATGAGGCCATGCCCCTTTTTACACCTCTCAGCAACGCTACACCCTGGCGCGTTTGCAGAGGGGGAACTAATTCCCCTTGCATACTGGGGGTCCCTGGGGGCCAACTAGCCCACCAGGAACCTCCAGTATGCGAAAGGGGGCTGTGTTGCACTGAGGTGTGATTAGGCCACGCCCCTTTTTACACCTCTCTGCAATGCAGCCCCCTTGCCCATACTGGAGGCTCCTGGTGGACTAGTTGGCCCCAGGGACCCCCAGTATGCAAGGGGAATTAGTACCCCCTCTGCAAATGTGCCAGGGGGCGCGTTTGCAGAGAGGTGTAATGAGGCCACGCCCCTTTTTACACCTCTCTGCAATGCAGCCCCTGGCGCATACTGGAGGTTCCTGGTGGGCTAGGTGGCCCCCATGGACCCCCAGTATGCAAGGGGACTTAATCCCCCAACTTAGAATGCACTACGGGGCGTTTGCACAGTGGTGAAGGTAGGGAGCGGGGCTTGAGGTGATATGTGTGCAAACTTGCCCGGTGGCACGTTTTAAGTTGGGGAATTAATTCCGCTTCAATCCAGAGGTCCCCTAGGGGCCAGCTAGTTCAACAGGTACCTCCAGTAAGCGCCACAGAGCTGCATTGCAGAGTGTTGTAAAAAGGGGGCGTGCCCTCTGAACACCTCTCTGCAACTCAGCTCCCTGGCGCATACTGGAGGTACCTGGTGGGCTAGTTGGCTCACAGTGGACCTCAGGATTGAAGAGGAATTAATTCCCCAACCTAAAACGCGCCACGGGGCATTTTTGCACACATGTCACCTCAGGCCCCGCCCCCTTCCTTCACCATTGAGCAGAATATTCCTCTAAAATCCGCCGAACTACGAATTCTGATTTACTCACCTGTTATCTTGAGAGACGTCAGTGCTGCATCTTTGAGCCCAGTACGGACCCTGAAAAGTAAATCTAAGCGTACTTACCAGTAACTTGTATTTCCTTCCATAGAAATCTATTGTGTGGTTTTCACCAGAAAAGTTTCTAAGTGTCTATTTTTGAAACGTACAAATATTCCTCTAAAATCAGCCGAACTACGAATTCTGACTTACTCACCTGTTATCAGGAGAGACCTCAGTGCTGCATCTTTCAGCCCACTACTGATCCTGAAAAGTAATTCTAACCATACTTACAGTAACTTGAATTTCCTTACATAGGCAACATTGACTGGTTTCACTTGGAGATTCTTCTAAGTGTGGCGTTTTGGAACTTAAAAAAATTCCTCTAATATCAGCCAAACTACGAATTCAGATTTACTCACCTGTTATCAGGAGAGACCTCAGTGCCGCATCTTTCAGCCCACTACTGATCCTGAAAAGTAATTCAAACCATACTTACAGTAACTTGAATTTCCTTCCATGGCTAACATTGACTGGTTTCACTTGGAAATTCTTCTAAGTGTGGAGTTTTGGAAATTTAAAAAATTCCTCTAAAATCAGCCGAATTACGAATTCCGATTTACTCACCTGTTAGCAGGAGAGACGTCAGTGCTGCATCTTTCAGCCCAGTACTGATCCTGAAAAGTAATTTTAACCGTACTTACAAGTAATTTGAATTTCCTTCCATAGGATATCATTGCCTGCTATATAAAATATATATAAATTTAAAATATATATAAAAATATATATATATATATTACAATTTCAATATTTGTAAAAACATTTTTTTTCAATTTATATTAAAAATATGTAATGTAATTTAAAAAGTAAAATATCTAAAAAATAAATACTTTAAAACAATGCAGTAAATCAGTAAAATAAAAATATAACAATTAATACATTTAAAAATTATCATTTCCAAAACCTTTGAAATTCACTGAAAAAAACATAGGTTTCAGCCACGTTATAGTTAGGAATTAGCATTTAAAAAACCTTAGAAATTCACTGAAAAAATCATAGGTTTCACACGTTATAGTTAGCTGGACATTTCACTCATACAAAACCATTGAAATTCCCCCATTATAGTTAGTTCAGCTAACTATAACTCGCGCGCCTGCAATGCACTGCTAATGACGTCACATATTACATCACTCATGACATGGTCAGTGACATCACTCATGACATCACTGATGACATCTCAAATGACATCACTGATGACATCATCTAGAGACTGTGTGTCTTTCTGAAAAATAAATATTTTTATATATGTATATCTAAAGGTCGATGGAAGAATAAATGGGTAAATAAGTGTCTAAATGGATGTTTTTTTGTAAAATTGATTGTATAACTGACTTATTAAGTGTATCTTAGTGAATACATGTATTAGCGAATAATGTTTAAATATGCAAATATCTGTATCAGTGTCTCACTTTGTGTATAAGTGGCTGCATGGGTTAGTGAGTAGCTACTTGAGTGTCTATATGGGTTATTAGTTGGATTTTTGGGTATCAGAATGAGTGTCTGTGTGGTTTGGTGGGGGGTATTACTTAGCACACAGATGCATGAATGACTGACTCACTGTATGTGTTTTGAAGACAGCATGTGTGCAGGACTGTATGGGTGGATGAGTGTGTGTATGGGTGTGTTTGTGAGTGAATTTTATTTATTTATTTATAAAATTTCTATAGCGCACAAATACCTTCCGGTGTCTCGGCGCTGGAGTTCACAGATTGCAGGGGGTTCCTATTTAAAATTTACTGATTAAAAAGCCAGGTTTTAAGGTGCTTTCGGAATGTTAGTAGAGATGGGCTAAATTTGATATGGGGAGGGAGCAGGTTCCACAATTTCGAAGCAGCAACCACAAAGCGTTTGTCTCCCCATGTTGCTTTCTTTGTGCGTGGAATTTGGAGCTGTTGGGCTGCAGATGAACGTAAAGATCGACTAGGTTTGTAAACACTAATGGATTTTTTAAAAAATTCTGGTCCAGTATTGTTCAATGCCTTATATATAATGCACAAGGCCTTAAACTTTGTGCGGCTTCTAACCGGCAACCAATGTAGTTGACGAATGATGGGAGAGATGGATGAATATTTAGGTGTGCCGGTTAGGATCCTTGCAGCAGCATTTTGAACAAGCTGTAATTTGTTCAAAACTTGCTCCTGCGCGTTCAACAATAGGCCGTTGCAATAGTCTACCTTAGATAATACCAAAGTGGACATTAGGGTTTTGCCTGCATTTTGGGGAAGAAAAGGGAGCAGTTTCTTTACCATTCTTAGGGTAAAGAAGGACACTGAGACCACTGCATTAGCATGGCTAACAAAAGCTAGCTTGTTGTCAAATAGAACTCCCAGATTTCTAACTTTTGATACTGGTGAGGGGGGGTTCCTAGCTCCGAAGGCCACCAGACTGGGGACCAAGACGGGGTCAGCTCACCAAATACCATAACCTCCGTCTTGTCAGAATTTAGCTTTAAACAATTCTGATCCATCCAGGTACTGATGGCTCTCATGCCCTCCTGGAAGTTAGCGGCCACTGCTGCTCCATTTTTGTGGATCGCCAGGACTAGCTGGGTGTCATCGGCATATGAGGTTAATCCAATACCAAATGACTTGATCACCCTCGCCAAGTCCGACACATAGATGTTAAAAAGTGTCGGACTTAGCGAGGAGCCCTGAGGAACTCCACAAGGCAGGGTGAAATCAGGAGAGTAATAACTCCCCATTTTCACAGACTGCTCTCTGTCAGCTAAAAAGGATGCCAGGAGTACCCTGGCTTTGCCCTGAATGCCAATTGCAGCGACACGGTCGATCAGGATGGTATGATCGACCGTGTCGATCATACCATCCTGTCTCAATAGTATCTTTATGAGTAACTACATATGTTTTAAACTATTATATGTGAGTATTGATGTATATAAGTGAGTATATGTGAGAGTGAGAGATTGGAAGAGTTCCTGTATAAATAAGTATGTGTTTCTATAAGTGATTGTTTAAGAGAGTAAGTATGTGTACGTTTCTGTAGAAGTAAGTGTAGTGGTGTGTGTATAGCTGTATATGCCAGTAAATGGATGTTTGCATGTGTGAGTATGTGTGTGAGTAACTCTATGGATGAGTATTGGTGTGTAACAGGATTTATATGTGTATGAGTACATATGATGAGTGAGTACATGTATGAGTGACTATATAGAACTGTTGGTGAATGAGTGGATGTGTATGTAGATGTTGGAATTACTGAATAGGTTGTTGTAACTGGTATTGGTATCTCCACTTTTTAAAAAAAATGTAGTTTCTATTTTTGAATGTGTGTATCAAAGGTTATATTAGGGTGAGAGGAGATCTGCCACTCTTTCACAAGGATGATGTCATCAGTGATGTCATCAGTGATGTCATTTGAGATGTCATCAGTGATGTCATGATTGATGTCACTGACCATGTCATGAGTGATGTAATATATGAAGTCATCAGCAGTGCATTGCAGTGAATTTCTAAGGTTTTTTAGATGCTAATTCCTAACTATAACGTGGCTGAAACCTATGGTTTTTTCAGTGAATATATATATATATATATATATATATATATATATATATATATATATATATATATATATATATATATATATATATATATATATATATATATATATATATATATATATATATATATATATATATATATATATATATATATATATATATATTCTCAGTTGCCCTGATGCAAGAATGCCTCCAACTGCAAAGTGCTTGTGAAAGCCTTTTATTGTCAAACCGGCAATTTCAGCGCCAACAGAAATGTTCTCCTTTCCTTCGTCAGAGGATGGCAGCTGATGAAACTAAATGACTCGTAAGCACCATTAACTGCATGCATTCTTTAAAGTCCCTCCTGGGTCTCTCAGGTGAGTTCGGGTTTTAGCATGCTGGTACATGTAGTTTTAACATCGAGTTAGTCTTTCCCCAGTGGGCTCAGTTTGTTTCAGTGTCTTTTTAAAAGATAAAATATTATCAGCCCCAGTGGGCTTTCCAACAAAAACTCTGGTCTTGTAATCTGACCTTTGCTGTCCCTGAGGCTCCAATCCTTTGAAACCTGTGAGGCCTCCCCCTCTCAGCTCCAGGGGTGTGGCATCCTTCACGACCAGGCTACTGTGCTTAAATCCAAAAACTCAGTTGCCCTGTTGCAAGAATGCCTCCAACTGCAAAGTGCTTGTGAAAGCCTTTTATTGTCAAACCGGCAATTTCAGCTCCAACAGAAATGTTCTCCTTTCCTTCGTCAGAGGATGGCAGCTGATGAAACTGAATGACTCGAAAGCACCATTAACTGCATGCATTCTTTAAAGTCCCTCCTGGGTCTCTCAGGTGAGTTCCGGTTTTAGCATGCTGGTACATGTAGTTTTAACATCGAGTTAGTCTTTCCCCAGTGGGCTCAGTTAGTTTCAGTGTCCTTTTAAAAGATAAAATATTATCAGCCCCAGTGGGCTTTGGAACAGAAACTCCGGTCTTGTAATGTGACCTTTGCTGTGCCCGAGGCTCCAAACCTTCGAAACCTGTGAGGCCCCCTTCTCAAGAATGCCTCCAACTGCAAAGTGCTTGTGAAAGCCTTTTATTGTCAAACCGGCAATTATAATATATTATAATATTTTATCTTTTAAAAGGACACTGAAACAAACTGAGCCCACTGGGGAAATACTAACGTTCTTGACTGTGATGGCCGCGTAGTTGCTCGTCTTCCGCAGCTTCGCCCAATCTCTAAACTATCCTGACTCCATTATCCGCTCCTCGGAGCTGAGGTACCCGCTAGAAGAAGCCCCTGAGCACAGCGAACGCGGTGGTCCGCTTGAAGTGCTCGCTAGCGGCCCGATGCGATTTGCTACAAGAGACGCCTGATCGCCGTTTGCAAGCCGGAGACTGTGGTGGCGGCCGCAGCCGCGTCGTTGAGGACGACCAGAGCATGCACGTGGCTGCTTGCTCAGCCGGCAGAATGCCGGGCCCCGGGGAAAGCACAGTCGCAGACTAGTCTTCCCCCGGGGTCATTCGCGCAAGATAGGACAGGCAGGGGAAGGGGAGGAGTTAGGGGGTGGGTATATAGGCGCAGGGGAGGAAGGGAACTTCCTCTTCCTGCGCCTGGCACCATCGGGAGGGAGAAAAGAAAGGGATAGTGTGAGAAGGTATGGGTCAGTGTTAGAGTAGGCCGGGGGTGATTTCTTTGAGTTGCTCATGTCGCGTGGCTGTCCGATGGCAGCAGGTCCAGTTTCACACGCCGGCCGCATGAGAATCGGCAATGTCAGGAGTTTCGTCGGAGGAAGTGCGGGCAGCTCTGTTGCTGCTGGCGCGCGTCGGGAGAGAAGATCTCCTTCAGCCAGGTGTGTTGGGCCAGTCTTGGGTCAGGTGCTCTAGGACCCCGCGCGCGGCCTCGGCGAGGGTCGCGGCGGCGGTTTTTGCCTGCCAGGAGGACGATTTTGCAGGGCAGTGTTCGGCGACTGGGCGTGGGGGGGGCGGGGCACCAAGGGACTCGGCGCGGGCGGGAAACAAAAGAGCCTGCCCCCGCGAGGCTTCCCCCCGCTCCAGTTCGTGCCCGGGGCGTCAGGGAGTGTGAAGGGGGGCGTGGAGCCCCAACAGGAGCAACAGGTTACTGCCCTGGTACATGTAGAGGTGGGGGAGGGGGCAGGGCCGGGCACGGCTGATGCTTTGGGCCTCCCTGGGGCTGAAGGGGCAGCCCAATCCTTGGAGGAGGGGGATTGTGTCGAGGACCTGTCCTTGGGGCTGGGCAAGGCCAAGGGTGCAGAGCCAGAGGTCGTGGGGCAATGGGATGATGCCCCCAACGACCTGTCCACGAGTTCCAGGGCGCTCACCCTGCCCCTGTGGGACGGGAGTCGGCCGGGAGGCAGGCAGAGGAGGGGGTGTTTCCTGGGCCTGGATTTCTGGGTGTTGGGGGGGGGGTGGGCCCCGGGTCCTGTCCTAGGGGGGTGTTTCCCTCCTGGGGTGGGTTTCATGGGCTACGGCCCACCCCCACCCCCGCAGATCTGGGGTGCCATGTCCTGGGAAGACAGGAACAGGGATCAGAGGATCCTGGAGCAAATCCGGGAGGTCCGGTGGGCCGAGGAGACCAGGGCTAGAGTGGGAGCAGTGTGGGGTTCCGAGATCGAGGGGCCTCCTACCCTGACCTCGGAGGAGGAACGGGAGGCCGAGTTAGAGGAGGCGCAGAGGTGTGTCAGGGCCAAGAAGGCAGTCGAGGGGTCCCCTAAGAGAGTTATGGCTGGTGTAGGGACGGCCAGGACAGCTTTGAGGCCCGATGGTGCTGGGGCCCACTCAGGCTGGAGCGACCTGAGGGGCGGGAGAGATCCAAGCCGGCGGCTGTCGGCAGAGCCCGGGGGTGCCTGGCAGGGTGCAAGACGGCTCCAAGACGCAGGACAGAAGCAGCAGGGCAGTCTGCGGCGGCTGTCCCTCCTCCGAGGGCTCGGGCTCCGGCACGTGTGGAGACTGGCATGCGTGTGCATGGGGGTGTGCAGAAAGGTGTCAAGAGAGCTGTGAAAGAGGTGGAGAGTGTGCGGGTGGATCTGGAACCGGTGCTTGAACTGGATTACAGAGTGGAGAGCGATGAGCTTGAAGAAGGGGAGGTGCGGGATGACGCAGGAGGTTTAGAGGGCGCTGCGGACAACGGCGACATTGGTGTTTTGCAGGCCCCGACAGTGACGAAGACCAAGGCCGGGACGACGGCTGCCCAGGTGGCGGTGCCCAGAGGAAGGCCCAGGGAACAAACCTCGGCACTCACAGGTGAGGGATCATGGTGGGCTGCTTGGGATGATGGTCCACGGGGGGAGGGACGTAATAGGACTTGCAGGTCAGTGGGAGTTGGCGATGGTTCGGTGCAGGAGGTGGAGAAGCCATCGGGCGGTCCACCTGAGGATGGTGAGAAGGTGGACGGTAAGTCGGTGACATTGGGGGTGCAGACGGACAAAGGGGAGGGTAAAGAGGAGAAAGGAGTGAAGGTGCAGAAGAAGCTACCGTACATGGGTTTGGCAATGCCATTGGGCTCGCATCTCTCAGAGAAACTCAGGGCACGGATCTGGAGGCATGAATTTGTGGATGTCTTTAAGCTCCTGCATAGAGAGGTGCAGGCTAAGGAGGGTTCCAAAGAGGAGGAGTGGGAGCTGACGAGGCGCCCTAGGGTGGAGATGGAGATCAGCATTCTTGATTTATGCCAGCATTTACTGCGAAAAGTATTTGACCAGGGCGATTGCGCTTTTCAAGTATATGGACATCATTCGCAAAGCTCAGATGCAGTTCGGGGGTTTTTCCTGGCTGAGTTATGATGAGGAGTTTAGGGCCAGGGTCAGTGCGAATCCCGAGAAGAGTTGGGGGGAAGTGGATCAGGAACTGTGGGTGCAGTGGATGGCGTCCACGCACTCCACTGCGTCCACACACACGGGCAGCGGCTTGCCAGTGGTGTATCATCCTTTCCGCCACGTCCCGCCCAAAGCGGGGCGGGTGGAGGTACAGTGCCCAACACCATCGTCTCGGGTCAACAGTCCAAGCCAGGGGGATACTCCACGGGGGCCGGTTGGAGTTACAATAAGGGGTATTGTTCCAGGTATCCCTGTAAGTTCAAACATGAGTGCTCGAAATGTGGCGGGAAACATGCCCTTACTCAGTGCCTCACCCTTGCTACTCCCTCTGAACAGTGGCGGAACGCCAAAGGGCGGGGCCACCCTGGACAGAAGGGCGCCTACACCGGTTAGGGTGGAGGCGATGGCCCCGTGGCTCTCGTGCTACCCGGATCAGGAGGCGGCGGCGCAGCTTTTCTGGGGTTTCACAGAGGGTTTTAGAGTAGGCTACCATGGTCCTAGGGAGCGCCATTGGGCCGATAATTTGAGATCTGCTAAGGAATTGCCGAGTGTGGTGTCTGCAAAATTGAGGAAAGAGGTTGAGGAAGGAAGGGTGGCTGGCCCGTTTACTGACTGGCCTTTGGATGATCTGATCATCTCTCCATTGGGGGTGGTGCCAAAGAAAGAGGAGGGTGAGTTCAGAATGATACACCACCTGTCCTGGCCGGAAGGTCAGTCGGTGAATGACTTTATTGCAGAGGAGGATTCTAGAGTGATCTATGCGTCGGTGGACGATGCGATCCGCCTGGTGAGGGTGTGTGGGACGGGGGTTGAATTGGCAAAATGTGACATCAAGTCAGCCTTCCGTTTACTGCCTATTCACCCGGCGAATTTTTCGCTTTTGGGCATGCAGTTTGGGGGGGCCATCTTTGTGGACAAGGTTTTGCCCATGGGGTGCGCCATCTCCTGCGCTCTTTTCGAGCTATTCAGCACTTTCCTGCAATGGGTCATGGTGAGAGTCAGTGGGTGCCGTGAGGTCACTCACTACTTGGATGATTTCCTCTTCCTGGGGAGGGCAGATTCCGGGGATTGTGACAGGGCCCTGTCGCGATTCCAGGAGATGGCCCTCCAGTTTGGTGTGCCTCTGGCACTGGAGAAGACAGCTGTCCCAGCTGTTGCCTCACGTTCCTGGGGATCGAACTGGACTCGGTGCAGTGGATGGTGCGACTCCCTGCGGCCAAAGTGGCGGAGATTCTGGCATGTCTGGACTGGGCGGTTGGGGAGAAGCGGATTCCTCTGCGAGCGGTTCAGAAGCTTCTGGGTTTCCTTAACTTTGCGTGTAGGGTAGTGCGTGCAGGGCAGACGATCTGTAGGCGGCTCGGCATGACCATGTCGGGGGCAGTGCTTCCACATCACAGAGTCAGGATTTCCATGGGGGTGAGGGCAGACTTGAGGACCTAGATTACATTCTTGCACGACTTTAACAGTGTGTCCCTGGACTTTGATGAGGAGAGGGCGGTCTGGCAATACCAAATTTACCCCAGTTGCTTTACCCCAGTACCCCTTTACCTTTACCCCTTTATCCTTTACCCCAGTTGCTGATCCATCCCTTAACTAGCGCCGAGACGCCCACGGGTATTCGCCGCGCTCTACAAATGTCAATAAATAAATAAATAAATTTACTCTGACGCGGCTGGGTCAGCGGGGTTTGGTGCTTTCTGGGACGGCAGGTGGTGTGCGGAGAGCTGGCCGACCTCATGGCTCAAACAAGGGAGGAGCATTGCTTTTTTGGAATTCTTCCCTTTGCTGGTGGCACTGGAAGTGTGGGGGGAGGAATTTCGGAACAGGTCAGTGCTCTTCCATGTGGACAACATGACGGTGGTGGATCTGGTGAATCATCAGAGGGCAAGGGACCTGAGATTGCTGCGGCTGTTGCGGAGGTTCATGCTGGCCTGTTTGCGGTTGAATGTGGTGTTTCGAGCAAAGCATGTCCCTGGGGCGAATAATGACATTGCGGATGCTTTATCTCGTTCGCAGTGGCAGCGGTTTCGGCACCTGGCACCGGGAGCGGATACTTGCAAGACCGAGCTGCCGGCCGGCATCTGGGCCTTGGGGGAGTGAGGATGATTGGCCTGGTGGAGGGTTCTGTAGCAGACACCACGAGAAGGACGTATCGTTTGGCATGGTCTGAATTTAGTGCTTTCATGGGTTGGAATTCGGATTGTGTCGTGGGGGCTGAGTCTGAGGTTGAACAAGGGCTGAGACGGTTTGTGCTGGACTGTATTGATAGGGGTTTGACTGCGGCCACGATCTCTGGCAAATTGGCAGGGATATCCTTTTACTGTGCCTTGTTTCTGGGCTTTGATCCGACTAAGGATGTGATCGTGAGCAGGATGTTGCGGGGTTGTGGCAGGGAATGCAAGGGTGGGGGGGGAGGGAGGCTGCGGGAAGCGGTTACTTTTGAGTTGTTGGTCCGGGTGGTTGGGGTGTTGCCGGAATGTTGTTACGACCTGGTGGAGGTTGGCCTTTTTCGATTGTGTATGGTGTGGATGTTTTTCGGGGCATTCAGGGTGTCTGAGTTGCTAGGTACACAGAGTAGGGCTGGTAGTTTGTTCGAGGAGATTCGAGTGGATGGTGGTCGCTTGGGTATTTGGTTGCTCTGCGCGAAGACTGATCAGTTGGGCAGGGGTAAGTGGGTGTGGCTGAATGAGACGGAGGGTGGGGGAGTATGCCTGGTGGTTGAATGGCAGACTTTCCTGGGGACGGTGAGTGTGGCGCGTGGGGAAATTTTCTGTCATGCATAGGGCGCAAGATTGACGGCGGGATAATTGTTGGCTGTGTTGCGCAAGGCTTTGCGGTGTTTGGGGCTGGATGCGTCTGGTTTCGGGACTCACTCCTTCAGGATTGGGGCTGCGACAGCTGCGGCCAGGTTGGGGTGGTCCTGGGATAGGATTAGGAGGATTGGGCGGTGGAAGTCACGCTGTTGTGAAAGGTATGTGAGGAAATGAGATGGTCCCAGGCAGGCTGTTGGTTGATTCATGGTTGCTGTTCTTGTTTCTAACATCTTTTTCTTCGTAGGTTGCGTGGGTGGACCGGGCAGTAAGACGGTGACATGGATTGTTGGGCACTCCTTCGTGCATTGGGCGTCCAAATATGCGGAGCAACAGGTTTACGGCCGTAACCTGGGACTGAAAGGACACTTGCACGAGGTACAATGGTGGAGCAAAGGTGGCATGCGATGGGGGACACTACTGCCCTGGCTCGCGAAGATGATCCCGCAAAGAGGATGCCCTGATTTGGGTATGTAACTGTTACCACGCATTTTTTACCACGCATACCATTACCACGCATACTTTTACAACGCAGGTCATTTTACAACGATTACCTTTACAACTCATTACACTACAACGCACATACTATTATAACGCATACCATTACAACGTAAGTATAATTATAGGTAAGTTTATCTTTTTTTTAAAACATTTATTAGGGGTATTTGGTTATGGGGTACAGGGGTCTTTTTAGGTTTTAGGGCTGGGTTTGGGTTTTGGGGTACAGGGGTCTTTTTAGGTTTTAGGGCTGGGTGTGGGTTTTGGGATACAGGGGTATTTTTAGGTTTTAGGGCTGGGTTTGGGTTTTGGGGTACAGGGGTATTTTTAGGTTTTAGGGCTGGGTTTGGGTTTTGGGGTACAGGGGTATTTTTAGGTTTTAGGGCTGGGTTTGGGTTTTGGGGTACAGGGGTATTTTTAGGTATTAGGGCTGGGTTTGGGTTTTGGGGTACAGGGGTAATTTTAGGTTTTAGGGCTGGGTTTGGGTTTTGGGGTACAGGGGTATTTTTAGGTTTTAGGGCTGGGTTTGGGTTTTGGGGTACAGGGGTATTTTTAGGTTTTAGGGCTGGGTTTGGGTTTTGGGGTACAGGGGTATTTTTAGGTTTTAGGGCTGGGTTTGGGTTTTGGGGTACAGGGGTATTTTTAAGTTTTAGGGCTGGGTTTGGGTTTTGAGGTACAGGGGTATTTTTAGGTGTTAGGGCTGGGTTTGGGTTTTGGGGTACAGGGGTATTTTTAGGTTTTAGGGCTGGGTTTGGGTTTTGGGGTACAGGGGTATTTTTAGGTTTTAGGGCTGGGTTTGGGTTTTGGGGTACAGGGGTATTTTTAGGTTTTAGGGCTGAGTTTGGGTTTTGGGGTACAGGGGTATTTTTAGGTTTCAGGGTTGGGTTAGGGTTTTGAGGTACAGGGGTATTTTTAGGTTTCAGGGTTGGGATTGGGTTTTGGGGTACAGGGGTATTTTTAACATATATTTACAAATAATAAAATTAAAATTAATGTTATTAATAAAAATATTTAATAATAAAATAATAAATAATTAAATTAAATAATAAAAAAATTAATATTTACATTATATATTAATATTATATACTTACCTATACTTACGTTGTAATGGTATGCGTTGTAATAGTATCTGCGTTGTAGTGTATTGCGTTGTAAAGGTTTTCGTTGTAAAATGACCTGCGTTGTAAAAAATGCGTGGTAATGGTATGCGTGCTAAAAGTACGCGTGGTAACATCATATATCCCCTGATTTGTTGATAATACATCTGGGAGAAAATGACTTGGTGCAGCTGTCAGGTTTGGCGCTTTTACAGCTTATGCAACGGGACCTGGAGGTGTTGAAAGCTAGGCTTGCAGGGACCTGCATTGCCTGGACAGAGTTGGTCCCCAGGAAAGTGTGGAGAGGGGCAATGAAGCATGGGGCGATCGAAAAGGCACGAAGGAAGCTCAACAGGGCAATGAGACTTGTTGTTATGTTATGTTAAAAGTGCTTGTACTGCGCACGGACACCAATTGGTTTCATGGCGCTCAGAGACAAGTGGAGGAGACGGGGCAGGGTAACAGAGGCTAATCGTAGGCAAGATGGAACAAGTGAGTCTTCAGCAGTTTACGGAAGGTGGTATAATCCGGGGTGAGCCGAATTGAAAGGGGAAGGGAGTTCCAGGTGGAAGGAGCAAGCAAGGAAAAGCAGGCGCCACCATGTTTCTTGCGTTTAAACCTGGGAGTGATCAGAAGATTATGGGCAGAGGACCGAAGGTGTCGTGAAGGAACGTGAGGGTGGAGACTGAGAGCAGTAAAGGCAGGAGCAGAAGTGAATAAGGATTTAAAAACAGTACATCCCATTTTAAAAATGCAGCGGTACGCTACCGGGAGCCAGTGTAGCTTTCTCAACAAAGGTGTAACATGTTGGTATTTAGGCTGCTGAAAGACCAGTCTGGCTGCCTGGTTTTGTACCAGCTGAAGCCGGTGAAGGTGGTAAGCAGGAATCCCCACGTACAGACAGTTGGCATAGTCGATACGTGAGGTGACTAGGGCCATGATGACGAGGGTGAGAGCCTCTGGAGATAAGTACCTACGGATTTTCCCAATTCTACGAAGGTGATAGAAGCAAGCCGAGGTGACAGCATTAAGTTGGGGCCTCATCGAAAGGTCACTAGAAATGATGACACCGAGGCTTTTCGCAGAGTTAACGGGACAGGGAGAGGGGCCAAGGGCCGGGGGCCAAAAATTAGAACTCCAAGGATTCGTGGGCCCAGCGATCAAAACCAGCTCGGTCTTGCTGGGATTGAGCTTCAGCTGGCTGAAGTTCATCCACTCGTAGATGGAGAGCATGAGGGATTCGACTCGAGGAACCTTTCGTTTTTAGGGACGACGGAGTACACTTGTCACAGCTGGGCAATGCTTATTACATGATGGAGATGAGAGATGTAGTGAGCAAGTTATGGAATGAGGCTATCTGGTGTCGCAGGGAGTGAGTGCGGGTGTGCTTGGTGCGGGCTGACAGACCTGAGAGGAGGGGTGGGGCAGGGAACCGCCCTACAGGGGGTTCCCAGGTTGGCAGTACTTTGAAGGGACAGGGGGGTCAAGAGCGGGCACACCCATCCCTTGGGGGGGGGAATTCGAAGTGCGGATAGAGGCATGACTGGAAGGACGCAAGGAGCGGGCTGGATGACAAGTGATTGAGGGGCAGGAATAAAGTATGGTATGGAGCTTCTAGGGGTTTGTGATGAGGTGAAACGAGTGAAACGAATGAGAGGGGAGTGTGAGTGGGGGTTTGATGTTATTTACTGTTTATGTTTATTGTTATGTACAGATTACGCAGCCTGGTCTAATAAAATGGCCTTTTACGCTGACACTGCGTGGTCTGTTTATTGCGCGATGCCGGGCCCCTGGGGAAGCACAGTCGCAGACTAGTCTTCCCCCGGGGTCATTCGCGCGAGATAGGACAGGCAGGGGAAGGGGAGGAGTTAGGGGGTGGGTATATAGGCGCAGGGGAGGAAGGGAACTTCCTCTTCCTGTGCCTGGCACCATCGGGAGGGAGAAAAGAAAGGCCTCCCACCCACCCGGCAATTGGAGGTGTGGTTTTGGGTCGGTCTGTAGCGTTGCGAGTTTAGGCCAGAGCTGCTTTAGGCGGTACTTTGAAGGGACAGGGGGGTCAAGAGCGGGCACACCCATCCCTTGGGGGGGGAGTTCGAAGGGCGGATAGAGGCATGACTGGAAGGACGCAAGGAGCGGGCTGGATGACAAGTGATTGAGGGGCAGGAATAAAGTATGGTATGGAGCTTCTAGGGGTTTGTGATGAGGTCAAACGAGTGAAACAAATGAGAGGGGAGTGTGAGTGGGGGTTTGATGTTATTTACTGTTTATGTTTATTGTTATGTACAGATTACGCAGCCTGGTCTAATAAAATGGCCTTTTACGCTGACACTGCGTGGTCTGTTTATTGCGCGAGACTTCTTTGAACCGACAGAGGACGGTGGGTACGGCAGAATCGCTCCTCCCGTCTCCTGCCGCCCTCTTTCGCCGGCATCTAGAACAGACACACGTCGACCAGCTCACTAGCTGCATCGTGTTCGGCCACCATTACTGCCAAGCTCGCCAGTGCAGGAGCGTGCATTAAGTAGCGCAGGAACCGTAGACTTGCCCACATGCAGTGCTGCACATACCGCTGCTGCCTGAACGTCGCAAAGCAGCAGACGAGTGCTACCACATGCCCTGGAGCTCCTATGATACCGGAGTTTAGCGGACTCACGAGGCACTGGGCACTGGGGCAACCGCTGACTGAGTTGTTACTACTGGCATAGACGTCTCACTCCCAAACACTGAGTAATCTCCATGACTCCTGATACGCCTCTCAGCTGCGATTTACGCTGAACGCCACTAGTGACTTGGGCATCTGCAGTATTGTCAGCAGGAAGTACACAGCACAGTGGGCATCGCCAATAGCCTAACATGATGTCCAACGCCAAGAGTACCAAGGTACCGTCGCAGAACAGACTAGACCGATTCACTTACCGAAAAGTGACCTCACCTGAAGCAGTGACCAAAGAAAAATCGAGCAATGAGGCAGGGAGTGCACCACCTGAGAACACCCTGAAGGACGTAATGGACGCCATTGAGGGAGTACAAACCTCAATGAAACAACGCACCGACGCCATAACGGTGGAAATCACCCTTATCAGGGCGGACCTATCTAAGATGAGCGACAAGGTAAATCAGCTCAAGGTCACTTCATCTAGTCTGGTGGACGACGTGTCGCAGTTGCAAACCAAGCTCCGGGATCTCCAAGCCTTTAAGAAGCAAGCAGAGGATAAGCTGGACGATTTTGAAGGGTGCTCCAGAAGAAACAATGTGTGCATTATTGCGGTACCTGAAAAAGCATAAGGACAAGCGGTGGACCTGTTCGTAGAAGACCTTATCACGAAGCACGTCTGCCCCAAAGGCCTGTCGTGTTTATTTGTAGTCGAGAGGGCCCTCAGAGTCCCAGGTGGACAGCCTAAACCGGGGGCACCTCCATGACCAATCCTGGCTCGCCTGCTGAATTTCAGGGACTGTGATGTCATCATGCAGAGTGCTAGAGAAGCCCAGCCACTCAAATATGATAATGTCACGATCTCCTTTTTTCCGGATTTCACCCAGAATGTACAGAAACTCAGGCGTTCCTTCCTTGCAGTCAAGAAACAGCTCCGGGACAGGGGAGTAAAGTACTCAATGCTCTTTACGGCTCGCCTATGGGTCGAATCCAATGGGAAGGCCTAGTTCTACGAATGCCCTGAGGAAGTGATGGACTGGCTGGAGGGCTGGCGGGATGCGAGAGACCACAACGCCAACTGATATTCTATAACAGACAGATCAAAGAGAGACTGTGATTACAGACCTGGTAAGACAATTTTCTGCCCTTGCACCGATTGGAGGAGAGAGACACTGATGTGACGCCGGGGGCTAGTGTCCCGCCCCTCACTTTGGTCGGAGAATGGTCAAACTGAAGACCACTAGGACTACAGGGGGACCTAGCTGAGGACAAAACTTAGACCCTTCGGGGTTGGGGCCGGCTGCGGGGGCGTTTGCTCCCCATAGTTACATTCTTTTATGGTTAGCAATTAGGGTGACAGGCACTCTGCACAGTTATTATAGCTGAGCAGTTTTGAGCTCAGACTGCAGGGTAGCAGGGAGGGGGGTTTGGGGGTTGGGGAGCGGGAAATGTTTGAAGAAATTTCCTTGTACAGTTTAATTGGTTGATAATCAAGATGAGGCAGCTGGATATTTTGCACTCTATACACATAGATAATAATCATACACATGCCCGCACAGTTGGAACTACTTAGCTGGAATGTTAACGGACTCGGAGACAGACTGAAGCGAACACTAGTCCTCCAATACCTGAAGCGTCACTCCCCGGATGTAGTGCTTCTTCAGGAGACTCACCTGAAGGGAATCACTTGTAGAGCTCTCAATCGATGGGGCTATAAGATGATTGATCATTCTAGCTTTACCACGAGCTCACTGGGGTGGGTATCCTCCTGAAAGCTACGTGTCCCTTTACTTTGCAGCACACAGATACTGATGATGGAGGTAGATACGTGGCTGTCACAGGGAGGTGGGAGGGACACACTCTCAATTTAGTTTCAGTCTACGTCCCCCCAGTCTTCAACATAAAACATTCACGGCCCGGGGGTGCTTCTCTTGGGGCTCCTTGAGGGTCTCCTCCTGGTGGGTGGAGACTTTAATGCGGTGGCTTCGGTCTCCATGGACCCACACCTCCCGAGGGACCTAAATCCGGTGTTTGTCTGACTTCCTTGACTCCATGGGGTTGACAGACACATGGAGGGCATTTCATCCTACCAGTATACAGCACGCCTTTTTTTCGAGAGCCCATAGTAGGCCATAAGAGCTTCTCTCGCATTGATTACGTGCTTACCCCTGAGACACAAACGGCTTAAATTCAGGAGGTCAAGCATCTAAGGGGCATCTCGGACCACTCCCCCTTATGGGTGCACATGGGGTTGGGAGAAACACAGAGGGGTGGAATCGCGCCAATCAACCCATGGTATATGCGACACCGACAGGTCAAAAAAGAACATTTAAAGTCTATTCACTTTTACTTTCAGGAAAACCATGGCTCGGTTGAACCCCCACTGACACTATGGTGAGCCTTTAAATCTGTGGTCCAGGGGAGTGACATATCTCTCATAGCTGAGACCAAAAAAGAGAAGCACAGAGAACTGGAGAAAATTGAGTCGGACATTTTAGACCTTGAAAGACTTTCAGATGGGGATCCATCACCAGACACGCTACACCTCCTGAACTTAAAAAGGGAAGAATACAAACACATAGCCACAGATAAAGCCAAGGAATGAGGGGCAGAAAGAGATGACAGGATCTACGAGTGGGGAGATGAGGCCAACAAGTTGATCGCCTGGCTAGATAAGAAGGACGAGCCAGCAGACTAGTCTCTGAATTGACAGTTCAAGGCGGCAACACAATTTGTGACCCCATGGCAATAATGAATGCATTTGCAGAACACTTTAGTTCCATATACCAATCCACATCGTCCCTGGGGGAGGAAGATTCTAGAACCCTCCTACGGGATATCAGGTTGCCCAGGCTCTCCCCTGATGAAAAGCTATATCTTGAGAGTACCATAACGGATGAAGAGATAGTGCAGGCCATTCGAAGTCTGAAATCAGGAAAGGCAATGGGTCCCAATGGGCACCCCATCGAACTATATAAGCTATGCCCAGACTTGCTCTCCCTGTACCTAAAGGCAATATATGAAGAAAGTAGAAATGTGGGAGCCCTCCTACTGGACCAGCGTCTAGCTTCTCTAGTGGTTATCCATAAAGAGGGAAAACCTAGGGATCTGTGCTCCGGTACAGACCCATCTCCCTTCTTAACTCGGAGCCCAAAATCCTCACCAAGTTACTCGCAACCAGGTTTATTAAGGTCATAAGCAGTTTAGTGCATGCAGATCAAACGGGCATAATGCCTCAGCGGAACACGGCCCTGAATTTGCGGCGAGTACATGGTGTCCTGGGCAGGGCTCACACGATCCAGGAAGACGCCATCATATTATCCCTTGATGCCTCTATGGCATTTGACACCATAGAATGGCCATATCTCATGGCTGTTCTGGAGAAATTGGGCTTCAGACCTACTTTCATATCCCGGATCAGACTGCTATATGCGACTCCACAGGCGCAAGTAGTAGTCAACAACAAGCGCTCTGAGGTCTTTGAGTTGAGTCAAGGTACCCGTCATGGGTGCCCGCTGTCACCACTATTATTTTCTTTATCCCTGGAACCGCTGATGGCCTGGATCCGAAAAGACCCTGTTGTTCGAGGACTGAGATGGTCACTGGATTGGGAGGATCGCATCTCGCTATATGCAGATGACACCTTTTTCTAACTTCCCCGTATAGATCACTCAGAAGTGTCCTAGACATTTTCGCAGGATTTGGGCGACACTCCGGTTTTTCGATTATTTGGGATAAATCACTAATGTATGTGCTTCATGGCGCCCCCACCCCCGTTTGTTTGACGACGGCCCCATTCAGACCGCACAGGGTGGATTCCTTTATTTGGAAATATTTGTCACTCCTGACCCTAAACTGCACTGCGAAAGGAACCTGCGCCCACCCCTACAGAGATTGCGGCGGGATATTGCTGCATGGAAGACGCTGCCTCCCTCACTCCTAGGGCGGGCAGCGCTATTTAAAATGAAGTCTCTGCCCCGCTTCTTATACGCGCTGCAAAATGAGCCCAATCCGGTGCCAGACAGTTATTTCAGGGAAATAGATGGTCTTCAGAGGGAATTGCTCTGGAATGGGAGACCTTGTATAGCGCACAAAAAACTGGCACCCAACTGGTATAATGATGGCATGAGCCTTCCAGATATTAAGAAATATTACTGGGCTGCCCAACTTGCTGCCATCAACCAAGCCACTTACCGCGACCCCCACGATCCCGGATATGCCATGGTCAGATGGATTTTGCCGGGCAGAAACTTTCAAGTGGCACTGTACTCCCCTCTGAGAATATTGTCACTCACTGGCCCAACCGAACGAGCGGTGAGGATCTGGCAGGACGTTCAAAAAAGTATGGGCTGGAGAGATAAACTGACTCTTGCCACCCCTCTGTGGGACTCAGAACAACTTGGTCTGCTGAGGTACTCCAGGGGCTTTGATAGATGGGACCTCATAGGCAATTGTGTATAGGTGATCTTTGGTCCAAGGGAGAGGTACTACCATTCTCTACACTGAACCAACAATATGAAATGTCGGACACAGAATTCTTCCGTTATTTACAGATCCGCCATGCCCTCCATGCGAATATACCAAAGGGTACATCGCTCCCTGACTCCTTCCCGCTGGAGGATAGGCTACTAGATTGCTACTTGCCTGAAAAAAGCATTTTCCCTTACATATAAGAAGCTACTGCACAATACCCCTGACCCCCTTGAGAAGCTTAGGGAGCACTGGGTTGCAGACGGCCTTGAAATAGACGATGATGAATGGTGGGAGGCGGTGGCATCTCCCGGGAGGTGGGTATCTCCGCCCGTTTGAGGCTGATCCAATTCAAGATTCGTCATAGGATTTATATCACAGGTCTGCAGTTGTTATGCATGGGGAGAGAAGGTGGCAGTAAAAGTAATAGAGGATGTGGGCAGATAGGCACATTTATGCACATCCTATGGGAATGCAACCATATCCAGAGATTTTGGCAGGCTATACATCGGACCTTCAGGACGGTCCTGCATAAAACATACTCTCTGGAGCGAAACGTTGCCTCCTTAACATATGGGAGCCTACGGACCTTAACACCTCAGAGAAAACTTCGGTACCCTGGGTCTTGCAGTGGCAAAAAGAGACATAGCGCAACACTGGGGGTCCAATGTGCCACCCGCACTATCAAAATGGAAACAAAATCTTGATTGGTGCATGTTCAGAAAAAAGACAGTATAGATTGCACAGGGGTGTCCAAATAAGTGGTCCTCGATTTGAGGTGCCTGGAATGCCTACAGTGGAGAGATATGTGAGGCACCATTGATACCAACGGATGACACTGACCTCTCTTCGTAAGTCCAAACATTGAAATTGTCTTGCAAAGTAATACTGAAACTTGCCATGTGTGTATTGCAGATGATTGATATATAGTACTTTTCTATTGCTATTCTGCTGTCTCTTTGTACTTTCAAAAACATTGTTTTAAAAAAAGAAGACTGCCAAGAAGAGGAGCTGGAGAAGTTGTGAGGAGGGACTACCACTTTGCTGTGTTGGCCGTGTGTTTCACCAAGGGCTTGAGGTAGAGCTGGCCCCCTGTTCAAGAAGTCTCAGGAACAGCAAAGACTTCAAGCTCTTCTGCCCTCAGTACTGGGGACTGTGTGTGTTGTGCTGCGACAGAAGAAAAGCAACTTGACAACATCTATGATGCAGCTGCCGACTCCGTGTCCTGAAGGCACCACAGAGGGCACTGCTGCAACACCGCACCGCGACCCTGGTCTCACTGACAATGCCTGCTGACGGCTGTATGACATTACAACGCGGGCTTTTACCCCACGTGCCATTACGACTCTGTTTTTACAACGCAAGTTGTTACAATGACTTGCGCTGTAAGCGCTGGATAGTGGAATAGTTTAATTTTCTATTCCAACTTCAGCCCACGTTATAGTAGGGAAGGTGTTGGAACAGAAAAGTAACCTATTCCTTTTCCAACAGCGCCCTCCAGCGCAAGTAATTTAAATGACTTGCGTTGTAAAAGCAGCGTCGTAAGGGCAGCGCGTGGTAATGCCCGCGTTGTGATGGCTCCTTACCCCTGCTGATGCCGCCACCGAGACGCTGCTCGCACAGCACCTTGTGGGCACAGCACTCCGCATGCCTTGCTTCACGCCGAAGCCTGGGCACCGCAGAGAGCACCGCCGCATTGCTGCACCGCAACCCTGATCTCACTGATGCCGCCTGTTACGACGCCACCGAGTCGTTGGTCGCACCGCGACCTGTGGGCACTGTACTCCGCACCGCCTCGCTTTACGACAGTGTCTTGGCCTCCCCGCCGCCGCCGCTCCGCGCCAAAATCGACGCCGCTGCTTGCACCGTGGTTCGGGGGCACCGCTCGTAAAGTTACACGACGCACCGCCCACAACCTGCTCCGCAGCCTTGGCCTACCGATGCAGCACCATCGACTCCCGTTCGTCAGTCGATAACAGCGCTTCAGCAACGACGACTCGGCTGCTTGCACCGTGGCCTGCCATCACCGTGACGAGCACTGCCTTCACCTCGCACCGTGACCCTGGTCTCACCGATGACGCCATCTGACGCCACCACCGAGTTGCTGCTCGCACCGCGACCTGGGGCACCGCACACCATACTTCGTTCCGCAGCACCCGACACCTGCCGATGCCAGCGCTCCTGATGCCAACAGAAAGGAGCTCAAACTGCAAATGGGGTGACTTCAAGGGCCTCGGCACCCTGCATCTCTAACAGGGACTGTTTGCAGGTCTTCCCGACACTGTAGCTGATCCGCAACGCCGCGACCAGCCTGAACTGTTTGGATTTGTTTGCTCACAACACCGTGATAGCCCTGAACGGAGCTCCGACATCAAGGAACTATTTTTAAAGCATATTTTGATAAGTGAAGATTTTGAAGACCCGTATTGTGGATTTTTATCGTTTTTGGTCTTGTCTTAAATATATAATAATATTGATATTTTTCTAAAGTTGTGTGATGTCCTTTTGTACTGCTTACACTGTATTACTGTTGGTTATGTGCAAATGATTTACACACTGCCTCTAAGATAATCCTGACTGCTCGTGCCAAGCTACCAAAGGGGTGAGCAGGGGTTATTTTAGGAGTGTAACTCCCTTATCCTGACTAGAGTGGTGGTTTCTGCCTGGCTTTGGCACATGCCGTAGCCTGCCAAAAATCCAATTTCCAACACTATTAAACTAGGTAGAAGGGGGTCCTTCAATGGGAAACCTAAATGTAGGAAATTACGGAGAGGCTTGGCATGGTAGGGAAGATGCTTTTGATAAAGTTGTCAACTAGAAGGACGACTAATATATAAAAATCCAGGATCACTCCATAGTGAAACCAGTAAAAAAAATATCTTGTTTCTCATTTTCTACATAACACAAACAGACAAAGAAAACATCAATTTTCAACACATCATTTCAGGTCGCTTGCTCCCACTAGAAAGGAAGGTTTATTAAAAATGTTGGTATTGTTTACCTTGCCTATTACAAATGTATTTGTTGCCTCACTACACACTTTTCATTAGGTACTTATCTGTAGGTTCATTATTTCCTTTTAAAGTGCAAGGCCTCTTCTTCTTTTATCATTATTGCTAGCAAGGCTCATTGCCCTTTATTTCTATCTCTTCTTCACAGTTAACCATATATGTCCCTTGGGTATATGAAGAATAGTCACTAGGCCAGGGTGGAGTTCGCAGAGTTTTACTACGTGGAACTCAGCGAAGTGACAAAAAAACTCTGCTGCGCACCGTGGAGGTGCGCAATTGGCGGAGTATGTAGCTTGTGCTGTTCTCACTGATTTCATGCGCTGTGACTGAGTCCGCACTGTAAAATCAGCACAAACGGCATTCCGCGTCTCGCGTAGGGCATTGCTGCTTTCAGCCGCTCTAGTAGATATTCTACTTAAGTGGCAGCTTCCTCAACACGAAAAGCAGATTTCTCAACGCGAGCGGTTGCGGCCAGCCTTAGCCACCCGCATTGAGGAATCTCACAGAGAGGAGGTCCAGCGTGATTTTAATCTTGTGAGCACTCGCCAATCTGGCGAGCCACCATAGAGAAAAAAGTCAGCTCTGTGTAGGTTTGCGGAACTCCGCATGGATCGCAAAGTAGGCAATTCTTCGGCCAGCCCTGAAAATCACCTGGCACAGTGAATACTATGGATCATATAAGCCTGGACCTACTCTGTCATGTCTTTCACCTAGACCTCTACCCCGTGCACTCTAAGATTCATCCAGTGGACTTCAATTCAATGTTTTGCCAAGACTGATCCCATAAGCGCACATCTATATCGCAACTTATCTTTTCTGGGTTTTGGGACAAGAGGCATTGTTTTATAGTGACCTCCAGGATAGTGTTCATTGCTGTAAACAGCCGTTCTACCACCATTTCCCTATATTCCACCACCATGCTATTGGACCATATCAGGTGAAGGAGGATTCACCTTCCAACATCTCAGATATGCAGATGATTCTCCAGGTGAATACTCTTAATGTTATTCAGGGTCAAGTATGTACGGTGTAGGAAATTGCAGTTCATCAATTTTTCTTAGCCTGCTGTTAAGTTACTTCCTATTTTTTTAATGTTCATTGTTCCTGAATGCTCTCCTCCCACAGTTGTCTTACCCGCACAGGTTGCCAGTTTCTCTCTGCCTTCAAAGCCGTAAATAATTGAGAGACCCTGTATGACTCTCTCCTGAGTGTAAAGTTACTTCAAGTGTTGGTGACGACTCCGACACATTCGGGAATTCTGTCCTGATCTCCCTCACTAATCTGGACAATTTTGCAAACTGCAAAAAATGTCCTCATCGCCCCCCAAAGGCTTCCTGGCTTTTCTTAAATGTAATGAAGATTTCTCCAGGATACATGTCACCCAGTGTGCCCCAGCTTCATCCTCATTCTGTCACAACCATGTTGCAACTAATATCTTGGAATTGTTGCAAGGACCAACATACCAGGGTTTAAGTGAATCTGGGTCATTTCAGATCTCTCTTCACCGCCACCTCCTAGGCTCATTCTGTCTGCTGCACTATATATGGATCACCAGTCAAGTTTCTTACTTCAGTTGATGTTATCGTGGGTGGACGAAGTTCCTTAAGTCAGATCATCATTGAATGGCAATTTTTCATGTTCTACCTGTGAGGACCTCAGTTTTGGAAGACTAGAGTTTCACGTGGTTGGTTAGCATCCATGGGTCCAGTGATCAAATGCAGTCGTCTCTCCTGAAGCACTTTAAGTCCAGTTGGTTTTCTAGCTTTAGGATGATCTAGGTATTATCTGTGCGGGTTTTACCATGTTAAATTGAAGTACCTGATAAGGATGGTAATGGAGTGAAGTAATTATTAAAGATAATTACCTTGCAGCACGCCAGAGTTAATATAGAATGGAGACAGTGAATATTGTGGGAGCATGATGGTGCTTTTTCTGCCAAAAAGGTAAGAGAAGATTCAGTTTAAAATGATTAATTCCAAGATAAAATCTTCTAACCTCTGTATTTGGGTGAAGTGGTGGACAATCCCAGGTGTAGTATGTGGCAACTCCATTCCTGTTAGCTATGGTATCCTGGATGGAAATTAGGGAGAGTAATGTTCCTCTTCCAGGATGGATGCAGTTTGACAATTAGTGAGAAGGTTGTTTTCTTACAGGAATTTGGAGACTTAATTTAAAGCAGCTCTTTCTATTAGTGTGCAAAGGAATTTCCTATTGGTCAATATCATTTGAATCAAATGTATTCTTCTGCATGATTGGCTTGGTGTTAGAGATATTTAGGTACTTTGGAATGATGTCTTGGTTTATGGATTGCGGGTGATGCTTCTTGCGTAGATAGAGGTGTTAGTGGAGAGTTGGTTATATCTGAAAACCCAAGATGGACAAGCATCTAATAGGGAGCCAGCTGGGAGGCTCGTCTTTGGCAGGTTCTTAAACCGGATGCAGAAGAGTTGTTTCCACAATGTGTGCCTGCCACCACAGATTCTCCTGTATGGTTTGTGGCTAGAGGCTTCTGGGTGATTTACATCTGAAGTAATATGTCAGTGTATTGGTTTTCATGACAAGTTGGTATGCAGGGAGATCACACATGATTTGGAGGTAGTGTGATCTTTATAATGGTGTAAGTCATGATGTGAACTCCTGAGTTAAGCTTGCAAAGTTACTTCTGGGTGAATTCTGCTTTGGAACTCCAATGGGAGTCATGGTCCTTCTGCCTTTTTTATAGGCTAATTATACATCCTTGTGTGATACTAGAAGGGGAGCTTGTCAGCGCAGTCATTTCACTTCCTTCAATCGCTATTTCAAGGTTCTGTTTTCTGTCTTCAACGTCTTTACTTTTGTGTTGAGCCACATTGTCTTTGTCTTTGCCTTCAAGAAAGGAGACCGTAGCAGCCCTGCCTGCTATAGACCAATATCACTAATAAACTCCGTGGCAAAAGTTGTTGGAGGAGTCATTTTAAACAGATTGGTCAGATGGTCAGAGGAAAATAATATAATATCTCCAATCCAGTATGGTTTCAGGCCTGGACATTCCACTATTTCTCAATGTCTAAATTTGTACCTTATCATTGGGAAGTACACTAAGGCTCGAAGAGGAACGATTCACATGGCGTTCATGGACCTCTCCTCGGCTTTCGATTGCGTGAGTCGGGAGAAGCTCTGGGGCGCCATGGAAAAAATGGGCGTGGATAAAAACCTAGTTAATTTCTTAGAAGATATGCACTCTGATACTAAAGCAAATGTCAGATACACCCAGGACCTAAAAGTGACCAAAGATTTTGGAGTGTATCGGGGCGTCCGACAAGGGTGCATTTTGGCCCCGTTCCTTTTTAACCTCTACATTAATGATTTGGAAGAGCACCTTTTAAGCACTAACACAGACTATCCGTATATTGGTCGAAAAGGACTGCCGGTCCTACTATATGCGGACGACGCAGTCCTTTTATCTAGAACGGCCAACGGACTTCAAATCCTATTAGATTCCTTCTACTTCTTCATGAAGACAAGAGATTTAAGTATTAACAATACCAAATCCTACATAATGAAGGTTGGTCAAGGCTTTAAAAAATCAAATCGCTTAAACGTAGCTGGAGTAGAAATCCCTGTAATTCACACATTCTCCTACCTTGGGGTCCTCTTTGATAGTCAACTAAACTGGGGACCCGTGATCCAAAAAAAGAAGGGAGATGTTACTAGGGTTAACGCGGCCATATTGGATTTCTCCAGAAAAATGGGAAATAGTCCAGTTGCCGCTCTACTCCAACTATACAAGGCCAAAAGTGTTACCACAGCATGTTATGGCAGTGAAATATGGGGATATGCTCCCCTGGATGCATTACAGATAGTAGAAAATAATTTTTTAAAACAGATTTTAAGGGTTCCCAGGGGTACAGCAAATTTTTCTGTGCATGAAGAATTGGGGGTTCCGTACGTATGTGACAAAATTGCAGCGAATCCCTTGTTATGCTGGATGAATTGTTGGTTAAATGATAATATCCCACTTACCAAGCTTATTCTAAGAGAAGCACTTACATAGGATAACAGGAAGGAGGTTCCCTGGTTAAAGTACTTATATAAGTGCTTTACTGATCTAGGTCGATCTGAACTTTTCTTATTTCCGGAATCCATTACCAAAATGGATCTTATCACGGTCAAGAATGCTTTTATTGACTCTAGACAACAGGAAAGGGAATCATGTGAACTAAAAAAAGAAAGTGTACGTAATCATATATTAATTAAAAGCACTTTGCTCATGGAACCCTACCTGACATGACAAATGTCTAGTTATGACCGTTTCTTACTGACAAGGTTCAGGTTCAACCTGTTTAATTTTTTGTTGGCTGTTCCTAGGGGATCTCATCGAGGTCAAGTGTTGCCGGCTTGCGGCTGCGACGATAAGTCTCCGTAAGACCTGGCACACTTCCTGTTCTTTTGTCCTTTTTATATCATACCAAGGAAGCTATATTTGAAACCCTGTTTGAAAAAATTGAACTTTGTACAATTTCGTCCTGCACAACATTTTCTCCAGCTGTTAAATTGTGAATACACTTTGTTTATACGTAGTTTTTTAAAATTGGCAGTTAAATTCAGAAACAGCATGGAAGGATAATAACACTGATATATGAATTGTTATTTATATTTTTCGTTAAAGGAATTCTATTTTTAATTGCTTTTTAATGTCTGATGTAGTCTAGTGCTCTTACTCCTGTGATTTTAATTACAATTGAACTCTCTCCTTTTAATGAATATGTGTTCTATTAATTGTAATGTAAATACTTTTATGGTTGTCAAATCGAACAACTGAATAAAGTTTATTGACTTGACTTGACTTTGGTCTGTGGTTTAGGTGAAAGGAGGTCTTGATTAGTATAAATATATTGGAGTCCCTGAAATGCTTTTTCTTCTTTTATACATTTGGAATAACAAGGATGTGATGAGGCGAGAGTTAAGTGTGATTAAGCTGATCTTATTCTAAAGTATGTAGAAGGTATACTGCTGCCTCAAAATGCTAAGGGCGGGGTAAAGGGAAAGGAAAAGGAGAATACAAGCCAGAGAGAATGAACCCAAGACATGATTATCTCCCTGGGCAGGGCAAAAATGCTTTCCATGCTTCTATTTATACACATCAAGCCAAAAGGAAGGGAGAAGAAAAAAAGTTACCTTCCTTTTTTTCAAGAGCACTTATCTATAAGAGCTCCAAGAAGAACTAGTCAAACGATCACAAGCACTCTCAGCCCTCCACAAATGTAAAGATCTACAACACCACTTTGAATAATCATGTAAGATGCTACGCTCCTCTGAAAAGCTGTGCTCCCAAGCCATAAGCTCCCTGGTAAACACAAGAACCTACGGAAAACAAGAATGTTCTATGAAGACAGGAGATTAAATGAAGATTGAAATACCTAGAGGATCTTAACCTTGTGAAAGAATTCTGCTCCAGCCAGCCTAACCACAGCTAAAGCCACTGACTACAAGACCATAATCAGTAGTGCAGTTAACAGAAGGAAAGCTGTCTTTAGGGTAATCAAACAGTGGACAATTGACAGCCCATCCTAGAACCTACTATCTCACCACCAGCCAACAGAGCCATGGTTATCAATCCTTTCTTCATGCAGAAAATCAACAAAATCACATCTAGCTTCACAGGTCCACCATCATCATCAACTCGATCACCTATACTCAGTTGTCAGGTCACTAATGGATCAAACACTATCTCCCAAACCTCCTACAACAATAATGTGCTGCTTTCCTCCGTCATCAAGTGTCTGCAAGGAAAAGCCCTCACCCCCTTCTCCGCATTGTCAATGCCTTGCTCACCCAGGGGACCTTTCCAAGAGCCTGAAGACTGCTCATATCCTCCCCTTGCCAATACAGCCCAAACCAGATCCAACTGAACATGGCAGCTTCTGTTCCATAGCCCACATCCCATTTGTTAGAAAAATTGAGAAGGCAGTTGCCATCCAGCAGCAGAGGGAAGATCAGCAAGAATAATATACTTCAAGACAGGACAGGATTTGGTGTTGATATATATATATATATATATATATATATATATATATATATATATATATATATATATATATATATATATATATATATATATATATATATATATATATATATATATATATATATATATATATATATATATATATATATATATAACTGGAACTTCATCCATATACCATCCACTGGACACAAAAGACGATATATATATATATATATATATATATATATATATATATATATATATATATATATATATATATATATAGAGCGAGAGAGAGAGAGAGAGAGAGATATGTTATATATATATATATATATATATATATAGAGAGAGAGAGAGAGTGAGAGAGAGAGAGAGAGAGATATAGATAAATAGATAGGTAGATAGATAGATAGATATAGATGTCATCAGTGATGTCACTGACCATGTCATGAATGATGTAATATGTGGCGTCATCAGCAGTGCATTGCGAGGGCACGAGTTATAGTTAGCTGAACTACCTATAACAGGGGAATTTCTATGGTTTTGTACGAGAGAAATGTCCAACTAATTATAACATGTCTGAAACCTATGTTTTTTTTAGTTAATTTCTAAGGTTTTTTAAATGTTAATTTCTAACTATAACATGCCTCAAACCTATGTTTTTTTCAGGGAATTCCTTAGGTTTTAAAAATGCTAATTTCTAACTATAACATGCCTCAAACCTATGTTTTTTTCAGTACATTTCAAAGGTTTTTTAAATGCTAATTTCTATCTATAACGTGCCTGAAAGCTATTTTTTTTTCAGTGAATTTTAATGTTTTTTAACGCTAACTTCTAATTATAATGTTCATTTAACCTATAGCTTTTTCTGACACCCAAGAAGGACACTGTCAGCCCTCTCAAGACCTCCCCCCCGTTCCACCCCTCTCCCTACTACCACCAAGGCAGTGCAGAACAGGACAGCAAACCCTCCAAAAACGGCATGGTCCCTCAGCCATATAATAGCTCAATGTTTTTTCAGTCAATTTGAATTTTTTTTAATACTAATTTCTAACTAAATGTTGCTGAGACGTATTCTTTTGTGAATTTCAAAGGTTATTTAAATACTAATTTCTAAGTATAAAGTTAAAAAAACTATGTTTTTCTCAGTAATTATTTTTTTTAAATATATTTTGTAACGAACATCCTAAAAATATTTTTTGTAATTTTTTTATTTATTATTTAAACTATATAATGTTTTCTTGTTTTTAAAATATTAAACAACTACATACAGTATGAAAGGGAGCCCAGCCCACTGCCACATTTCAAGACCAACACATGTCATAAACCTACTGATTAAGCAGCTCCAACACCCAAGAATGCCACAACACCCATCACCACCCCCAGGACCCACCTGCGTCTACCACCGAGGCAGAGCAGAACAAGACAGTGAACTTTCCGAAAACAGCATGGCCCCTCAGCTGCACAATAGCTCAATATTGGGACAGGTGTGAACAAACTATATGTGAAGGAAGCAATTCACCCATGAATAACATTGCACACAATGCAAAGTGTAGCAGTGATGTACTGGACACATCTCAGTATGCACAACACACATCTCTCCATGTGCACAAATACTACTGGTGCTTGTAGTGTTGTGGACAATGGACCGAACCATGTTACGTCAAACACTAAGGAAGATCTCAGTCATGTGGCTGTGTCGTCCCCCCCTGTAAGCATAAACGTAACCGGAGTGGGCTGGTCCGACGTACTCCACTTCAGCGTAAGAGTGTGAATAAATAGGCCGGACCTCTGGGCGTGGTTCACTTGTGGGAAAGCCAAAGCGTCTGCCAGGGTGGTGTCCCTCACCCTGCCATGAGGCTGCCGTCGTGTTCGCCAGCCTCCTCAGCCGATCTCTGGCTTCCGCCACACAGGCACCCAGCGGCACAGCACCGAAAACTTATGTCTGTACAAACTACTGCCTTCGATATAGACTGCGGACAGCAAGGCTCACAATTCACATTGAGTCGCGATTGCAGATGACGCAGTCCAGTAGGCAACAGACATTGCTCAAGTCAACACATGGCTGTGGGCCCTTCCTCACCACTGCTTCCGGCCTACACTGCAGTGAGTAGGGCTCACAATTCAGATCGAGTCACAATTCAAGATGAAGCTAACCCTGTACAACACAATCTGATCCCACATGTGTAACTGTGTCCTGAGTCCTGAATAGCAGTGACCCCAAGTCCGTGACAGCGACCACAGCACCACACTCCCTTCAATGAGCGAGGCATATTTCCATATGAGAGACCGGCGACACATGATGCCACTAACCCTGTACAACACAAGCCAATCCCATATGTGTAACTGTGTCCTGAGTCCTGAATGGCAGTGACCCCAAGTCCATGACCCGCAACCAGTACCAGACACCCTTCGATCAGTAAGGCATATTTCCATATGAAAGACCGGCGACACATGATGCCACTAACCCTGTACAACACAAGCCAATCCCTCATGTGTAACTGTGTCCTGAGTCCTGAATGGCAGTGACCCCAAGTCCATGGCAGCAACCAGCACCAGACACCCTTCGATCAGTAAGGCATATTTCCATATGCAAGACCGGCAACACGTGATGTCACTAGCCCTGTACAACACAAGCCGATCCCACATGAGTAACTGTGTCCTGAGTCCAGAATGGCAGTGACCTGAAGTCCGTGGCAGCGACCACAGCACCAGACTCCCTTCAGTTTTCTTTGTTGTTGTTTTCTTTAAATAAAATGTTTTATATGTAAATCTATACATGAGTAAGATACTTGTTTGTCCAACCGCACAGAGACACCATGGTGTTACATTTTGGGGCAGTTATCGCTGGAATACTGGTGATGTCTGCAGTTTGCACCAGCTTCTGAATAGTGTGTTTAATTTTAGTTCAACTTTAGTTGCATTAAAGTGCTGATAATGAGATGCAGAGTAGGCGTTCCCGTGCAAAAAGACACGACGTGCACCTTTACGATTTATTCTAAATATTAAAATCATGTATTGAACTGCACTGTGATAGTGGGTGCATTTACAGTGTACACACAAAATCAAAGAAGAAATCTCATTGTATTTATATTTATTACGAATAGTGACTCAGGTGCTGGATCTTGACGGGATACACTGCCCAGTTAGTTTATTTTTCTGCCACGTGGCTGCATTGAAGCAGAATTCAAAAGACAAAACATAGCTCCGAGTGCAGCCCCTCCAGAACACACATCATCGCAGGATATGTGCACGCTCAGTGCCAAAGGTTCTACTAACTCAGTGCACCATAAGTCATCGCCACGTGGCCTTATTAACACAGAATTCAATACACAAAAGACATTGCTTCGAGTGCGGCCCCCCCTGGACCACGCATCATCGCAGGGTACGTACACGCTGAGCGCCAAAGGTACTATTAACTCAGCGCACCATAAGTAATCGCAAGGAAGAGTGAAAAGTTTTATGTCAGCAGTGAAGCATACTATCACTCGAAAATCACCCAAAAATACTTATAATACAAAATAAACAGAACAATCGAAGTACATTAAGGTTTACAATGCGCGTGATTTAGAAGATGTGGCATGCAAATATGGACATACAATATGTTGCAGATAACTGATTTGCTGTTTCTCTCTATGTCACGTCATATATTACCAAGTCTAAGAAGACAGAATTGAAAGAAATGTGGGAAAAAATTTCACAGGAGAAGACACTTCGCAAAAAATAGTACAGCTTCAGCTTAAAGATGCTTTCACATCGAGAAATTAGATCCTACAAATGTTTGCGTCGATAGACATCTGCAAGTTTATATTTAAAGTCAAGAGGAATTATCTGAATAAGTCTAGGTCTTGCTGCAGCACGAAATGGAGTTTTAATATAAATGATGTAAAACAACTCTGTGATGCTATAGAGTTACGTTTCTTTGGTTGTATAGAGAAGTGTACAGAAAACAACAGTTTGATAAGTGTAGGTGTTGATGAAGAGATTATAGATAACAGTGTTGTAAAGTTTCAACAAGAAATAACAAAATTTAAAGTCATTTCTGGTGAAAATCCCAGCTAAGTATAACGTCCCTCAAATCTAAACAATATCCTTTTAGTATCCTTACTTCAAGAACTTGTTTTATATCACATGGTGCCACTGAACCAGAACTACCCAGGCCAGTGGGGCCACCAACCTATGCACGTCGCTGTGGGCCCTTGCTCAACGCTACCTCTGGTCTACCCTGCAGTCAGCAGGGCTCACAATTTAGATACAATCCAGATTAGAGATGCCGCAGTCCAGTAGGCAAGAGACATTGCCCCCAGTGCGGCTCGTCCACACCAAACATCATCACAGGCTCATGCAGACTCAATGGTTCTGGTGCCACTAACTGTGCACCTCAACTCAACGCCATGTGGCTATGGGCCCCTGCTGACCACTACCTCTGCCGTACACTGCGGTCCTCAGGGCTCACAATTAAAAGTATGGGCCCTATTAGGATGGCATCCGTCCGCCACCCCAGAGGAGGAGGGACCGTCCGCAGGGGCAGCGGCGGTCCCTTTGAACAAATTAGGATGTGACCGCCACCCTGGTGGTCACATCCTATATGTTTAACATTGCGGCGGGTGCTGCTTGAAGCAGCAACCGCCACAATGTTAAAAATGCAATCAGTGCATTTGCATGCACAAAGCGGCAGGCACTGCGCGGTGCCTGCCACTTTGTGCATGCAAATGCAGGGGGGTACCATAGGTACCCCTCATGTGCACCCCCACCCCCGTTCACCCGGGGGGCCCGCAATGGGCCCCCAAAGAAAAGTCCGTATGCCTTTTCGTGGCGGCATTGCCGCCACGGAAAGGCATTACAAAATTCAAATCGTAATATGGCTGGCGGTGTCTGATAAACACTGCCAGCCATGTTAGAGCTTTTCCGCCGCGGTCGGAAGGCGACCGCAGCGGAAAAGCGGCGGACGTAAAAATGACCCCCCAGCCATCCTAATCTGGCTGGGGGTCATTTGTGTGTCCGCCGCGGTGAATCCGCATACTCCGGGCCGGCGGTGGCTTCCGCCGGCCCGGAGTATGCGGATTCACCGCAATAATAATGAGGCCTTAAGTCTTGATTCTTTAATTACAGAGTTGAGTAGGCAAGTAACTATCACAGGCCTAAAACCATATATAATATTTTTTTAGTATCCTTGCTTCAAGAACTTTTTATATCAGTTATAGCTTTAGTACAATCACCAAATTCATCTTCAAGTGCAAACGAACAGTCAACACAAGTCTACACTGCGGGCAGCAGAGCTCGCAATTTGAATTCTGGACACGTGCTGCCACTAACCCTCTTCAACACAAGCCGATTCCACATGTGTAACTGTATCCTGAGTCCTTGATGGCAGTGACCCCAAGTTTGTGGCAGCAACCACAGCACCAGACTCCCTTCGATCAGTGAGGCATATTTCCATATGCTAGACCAGCGACACGTGATGCCACTAACCCTGAACAACACAAGCCAATCTCACATGTTTAACTGTGTCTTGTGTCCCGAATAGCAGTGACCCCATGCCCGTGGCAGTGACCACAGCACCACACTCCCTTCATTCAGTGAGGCATCTTTCCATATGCAAGACCGGCGACACGCGATGCCACTAACCCTGTACAACACAAGCCGATCCCACATGTGTAACTGTGTAAATCTGTACATGAGTAAGATACTTGTTTGTCCAACCGCACAGATACCATGGTGTTAAATTTTGGGGGAGTTATCATGGGAATACTGGTGATGTCTGTAATTTGCACCAGCTTCTGAATAGTGTGTTTAATTTTAGCTCAATTTAGTTGCATTCAAGTGCTGATAATGAGATGCAGAGAAAGTGTTCCCGTATAAAAAGACATGACGTGCACCTTTACGATTTATTCTAAATACTAAAATCCTGTATTAAATTGCACTGTGGTAGTGGATGCATTTACAGTGTACACACAAAATCAATAAAGAAATCTCATTGTATTTACATTGATTACGAATAGTGACTCAGGTGCTGGATCTTGACGGGATACACTGCCCAGTTACTTTATTTTTCTGTACACGAAAAAACCACATCACAACTTTCACAACGAAAGGCAAAAACTGCGATGCGAAACAAATTCCGGCGATAAGCCGCGTTAGCACAAGGGATTTTACACCTGCTTTCTGCTGGTGTTAAGCAGGATGACTACCTCCAACATGAAAGGGAACACAGCCAAGAGCCACACCGGAACACCCACAGGTGCCATAGAGTCAATGAGCATGATACACGGATACTCATGAGGGCCACAACACTGATCGCAACAACCCCAGGACTGCCAACATCCCCAGAACCCGCATCTGAGCAAGTGTGTCCGTGTGGTCATTGTGTTAGCACGATGGGCACAGGCCCTCCAACATCACAGTGTGCTGTCATCAGCAGACGTTACCATGTCACCTCAGCGTTGGCAGTGAGCCTGGACACGTAGCTACGCACGGATTCTCCTGCATGCAGAAGCGACATGTGCTGGTCCGGCGTACACAGGTCAGCTCACGGATGTGCCTATCCGGCAAGGGGAACGAGGTGTCTCGGACATGTCCGTGTGCAGGAAGTGTGGTAAGTGTGTCTCTGTGTTCTGGTGTAGCCGCCACAAGGGCCGCAGCAGTCGATGTTGTAAAGTGGTATGCACCAACTCAAAACGGCAGCGTCACAGTGTGGATGGAATGCCACAGGACATGCACAAATAAATAGGCATTACAATGGTGTGCCGTAGGAGTGCGAGGGATACAACAGCGCACCGCACAAAAGTGTGGTGGCTCGTAGGAGGAAGAAGCAGCTGTTTAGCAACATTACACACAGTGAACCCGCCCATGTGCCACATGCTGGGCATCTCAACCATGATGATCAGGGTCGCAGACATTCCACAACACCCACGACCGGCCTTTATACACATCCTGTATAATTGCAGCTAAGAAGTTACTGCAGGGATGAACGGTTCTTTGTCTGAGCTATCCTGAGAGCATTTGTATCCTGTGTTCGATTGTGTGAATGTTTGTGTTTGGACAACATTTTATTGGATGTTGGTGTACTTTGATTCCTATGTGTGTGTGCTGCATTGTGTGTGAGATGTCCCTTCATGGGAGGCTTTGTTCACCCTTCTCCCTTTTAGGCAGTGTGGTTTACACTTCTTTGCTTTTTCAGTGGTGTGATGTTGGCGGGTTCTGTGACTTGTGCTCCTTGTTGGTGTGTTTCATTTTGGCCATGGTTTGTCTGTAGTTGTGCTGTACTTAATTGTGCATGTGTGCCACTGTGCCCATCTCCACCCATTCCCCCACTCCCTGCTTGTTCCTCTTCCTGGTGCTGTTGTGTCTGTGTAATTTTATTCCTCCACACATAAATACATGTAAAGAACAAATTAGAATAGTTCCTTGATTCTTTTAGATTGCACAACTTTTCTCTATTATTATTTTTTTTAATTTTCCATATAAACCCTTTTTTAATGTTCAAGGACACATAGAAGTCAGAAGTGCAACGTATTCGATCAACACACTTTCTAGAACATTCTACAGCACATATAGATTCAAAGTTCATCGATTTTTTTTTAAACCTAATGATATTTTTTTGCAACATTTTCTCGATTTTTAATGGCACTTGCAGGTTAAAAGCTCACAATTGTTTTAAGTTCAAACAGTACCTTCCAAATGCAAGTCGCAGGTGTGGTTGAGTTGATTACATTTTATCCTATGATATGTACTCTACGTTAAAACTGCTTTTTATTAACCAATCACAAAGATGCTTTTCCACAAAACGAATGTGCACCCTACTTTTAAAAAACAATGTTTTTCATCTCCCGATCAGTTATCGTTTTGTATGGGGGAAAAAAGAAGTTCCCCATCTTTAAACATAATTCTTATGCTACAAAAGGACTGCATGAGATAAAGACATATATCCATACCTCCCAGCCATACCTTCAAAATGCTAGTGTGGATCGTTGGACATAGCTATGTTTTCTGGTGCAAAACGTACGCAGAGACATATTGACTTAGAACTAGCTTTACAAAATCTGGACATTAAATGGTTTGGACAGAGAAGATTGAAGTGGCACCAATTGTTGCCTTTGGTTAAAACCTGTTTGCATCTCCAATACCCTGACCTCGTAATTGTGCACTGTAGTGGAAACGACCTAGGCACATTGACTAGGGTAGGTTTGGAAATGCTAATGAAGGACACCTTTAGACAATTGATGTTGCTTTTGCCTCAAACTGTCTTTGTATATTCCAATATATGTTAAAGACAGAAGTGGAAATGGTCAAACTAATTTTGTCCTCAGATTGAAAAGTCGAGGAAGAATGTCAACAAAGTTTTGTCTGCAAACCTCAGACACCATAGAATAGGGTCAATCTACAACAACATACATTTTGATATGGCTGATATCTACAGAAGTGATGGAGTACACTTCACAGATCAGGGAAATCAAGTTTTTCGGAATAACCTGAACCTGTGCATCCGCACTTAAATGTAGCTCCAAATAATAAACACAAGGGCTCTTTTTAGAACCGCCTTATATTCCCAATATCGGTTCGCAGAGTGACAGCTGTGATCCAGCTAGCACAGGGAGACCTGTGGGCTGTCAAGCAGGCTTGCAGAGGAGAGCTGCGGCCCGTCGTCTCGGCTCGCACAGTGTGAGCTACTGGCCGTCGGCTCGCAAACGCACACCAACGAGCTGGCTTGCAGAGGGAGAACTCGGGTCTAACTCGCAAAGGGACACCAACATGGCCCTGCTAGAAGAGACACATCTATCACCAAACAGACTGACTCGCACATGTACAGCTAGGGACACCACGGCTCGCAGACGCACATCTGCAAGCCGATGGACTGGTACTGTTTTATGCTATAGGGTAGTACAGTAGTGTTTGTGTACTGTAGAGGGTTCATGCTGGATGTTGCGTATTAGAATTTTTAGGTACTGCAGTGGTGTTTGGGTAGTGTAAGAATCATGCTAGAGGTAGTTTTCTAGAGTTTACAACAATGCAGTAATGTTTGGGTAATGTAAGGGGTCATGCTGGGAGTACTGTTTTAGGGTTTCATGGTAGTGCACTGGTGTTTGTGTAGTGTAGGGGGTCATGCTGGGAGTAGCTTTCAAGAGTTTACAGCAGTACAGTGGTATTTGGGTAGTGTAGGGGGTCATGCTGGGAGTAGTGTTTTAGGGTTTAAGGCAGTGCAGTGATGTTTGTGTAGTGTAGGGGGTCGTGCTGAGAGTAGATATTTTAAGATTTAGGGTACTGCAGTGGTGTTTAGGTAGTGTAGGGGGTACTGTTTTAGGGTTTACGACAATGCAATGGTGTTTGGGTAGTCTTTGGCTAGTGTAGGAGATCGTGCTCGGGTAGTGTTTTAGAGTTTATGACAGCCCCTCCTACACCATTCACCCCCAAACTTTTAATATAGGAGCTAATAAAAAAAAGAGAAACTTTTTGGATAATTTTGTAAAGATTTGTCAAACGACGCCAAAGTTACAAGTACATAGAAGACTTCAGGAGGGGGCAGCACAACCCCCCTCCCAACATGAGTAAAGCCCCGGGGCTGGGCAGACCCTCGCAACCTCTGCGAGCCCCTGCTATTATTTTTTAAGAAAAACCCCCGGAACCTAGCCAACCCAGCACCTCATTAAAATAAAATGTGAGAACCCGCGACCCCTGCGAAAATTTTTGCCAATTTTTTATTTAAAAAAATAAATAAATACATTTGGGACCCCCTGAGCAGGCCTAGTGGATCAGGGTTTTTCTACCCTGACCCCTTCTCTTGTTTTATACCTTTGTTTCTCCGTTTTCATAAGACTCACTTCTACAGAGTCACAAGATGGCTGCCAACACTTCCTGGTTTGGAGTGCTAGCAGCCAATCACAGTGAAGCTCATGCACGCGACTTAGGCTCTGCCCAGATATTAAAACTTTTATTTTTCTAATTTCTCAGCAACTACTGAACGGATTTACACCATTTAAAAAAAAAGATTGCTATCTGACTCAATCACTGCCTTCCTGCCAAATTTGGAGTAATTCCGTTCAGTAGTTTCAGCTGTAGCCTTGCGCAAAGTTTCCTATGGGAAAATTATTTTTTCACTCTTATTTTTTGAATATCTCAAAAACTACTGAACGGATTTACACCACTTAAAAACAGGTTGCTTTCTGAACCAAGCTCTAGCTTTCTGCGGAATTTGGGGTAATTCAGTTCAGCAGTTCGAGCTGTAGCTCATTGCAAAATTTCCTGTGGAAATTAAGATAGAGAAAAAGTGTTTTGGGACCCCCTTTTTTCTCAGCCCCCGCTTGACAAATCACCCCCAAACTTTCAAGATAGGAGTTGGCCTGGATAGATTGTTTGAGGGGAGAATTTCCGGAAGGTTCTTCAAACGACGCCAAAGTTATTAGCAAATCAAAAAATGCTTTTCCAAGGAAACTAGGTTCTAACTATAACTACCTACTGGCGCCCGTCAGTAGGTAATATATATATATTTATATATATATATATATATATATATATATATATATATATATATATTTTTTTTTTTTTTTTTGAAACAAAGGAGGCGGCACAATCAGGAATCGATTAAGGCCTTATTTATTACAAGACTTCACCCCACCAAAGCGTTTCGGCCTCACTCGGCCTTGCTCATATATATATATATATATATATATATATATATATATATATATTACCTACTGGCGGTCGCCAGTAGGTAGTTATAGTTAGGATTGGCTACCATAGGAGATTCTGAACATTCTATTGGGAATAACTTTGGCGCCGATTGAGGGATCTGCCTGTAATTTTCCTTAAAATGGTCTTGCTGCGCTTCTCCTTCCCTGAAAGTTTCGGGGGGATTCGTGAAGTGGGGGCTGAGAAAAAAGGGGGGTCCCAAAACGTGTTTTCTCCGTGTTAATTTCCATAGGACGGTCTGACAAGTCTACAGCCCGAACCGCTGAACGGAATTACGCCAAACTTGGCAAAATTGTAGGGACTAGTACGCAGATGTGCCTTTGCTATGTTTGGTGAAAATTGCTCCAGTGGTTTTTAAGAAAATTAAGTTCAAAAACACATATATATCTATAGGCGCGCTGCGGGCGCGCAGCGGTGCGTGTACCAGGGAGCGCACCCGGCGCGCTACGGGAGTGCGCGAGCGAAAGCTGATTGGCTGTCGGGTGTCTGTCAACATTAAACAGTCCGGAGAGTCCGCCATCTTGTGTCTCGGTAGAATCGAGATACAAGAGGTGAAAAAAGAAAGGGGTAAATAATTAAAAGGGGGCAGAGTAGACACCCCCTGACCCCCTAGGTTTTCTGAGGGGGGCCTACAAGGACCTTGAAGGGCTAAAAAACGTTTGTTTGTTTTTTAAATATTCGCGGGGTAAGCGCTGGCGGCGCTCCCCCGTACGCTCTCCGGTACGCGCACAGTGAGTGCACCACGGGGAAAAACAGTGTAAAAAAATAGAGTGAGAAAAAAATGTTGAGTGTTTACAGGAAAGTGATGCATTGCTGGAGTGTGTCACAAAAATGATGCAACTCCAGCAATGCATCCTTTCACATGGGGACAGGCCCATGTGAAAGGGCCTGCATCAGTCTTACGCCTGCTGTGATACAGGCGCAAGATTTGGACGCAACAGCATCATAAAAGTGACGTAGTGATATCTCTTAGATTTCACTGCGTCACCTCTACGACCCTTTCTTGCATCAATACACCCTTTTTGTATACATTACACTTGACGAAGGTATAATGTGGCGCAGGGGTTTACAAAGTGACGCATCTACCTAGATGCGTCACTTTGTAAATATGACTCAATAAGGTGCCGTTTTTACAGCACTAGTGCGTCACAAAAAGTGACGTACCGGTGGCGTAAAAGTAACGCATGGCCTCATAAATGAGGCCTTCAATCTTCTACTCATGCGTCATATTAAATATATGACGCATTATGTCGCAAGTACTTACAGATACGTCAGTATTTCAGACGTATCTGTAAGCGCAAAAGTGATGCATTGCTGGAGTGTGTCACAAAAATGATGCAACTCCAGCAATGCATCCTTTCACATGGGGCCAGGCCCATGTGAAAGAACCTGCATCAGTCTTACACCTGCTGTGATACAGGCGCAAGATTTGGACGCAACAGCATCATAAAAGTGACGCAGTGATATATCTTAGATTTCACTGCGTCACCTCTACGACCCTTTCTTGCGTCAATACACCCCTTTTGTATACATTACACCTGACGTAGGTATAATGTGGCGCAGGGGTTTACAAAGTGACGCATCTACCTAGATGCGTCACTTTGTAAATATGGCTCAATAAGGTGCATTTTTTACAGCACTGGTGCGTCACAAAAAGTGACGTACCGGTGGCGTAAAAGTGACGCATGGCCTCATAAATGAGGCCTTCAGTCTTCTACTCATGCGTCATATTAAATGTATGACGCATTATGTCGCAAGTACTTACAGATACATCAGTATTTCAGACGTATCTGTAAGCGCAAAAGTGATGCATTGCTGGAGTGTGTCACAAAAATGATGCAACTCCAGCAATGCATCGTTTCACATGGGGCCAGGCCCATGTGAAAGGGCCTGCATCAGTCTTACGCCTGCAGTGATACAGGCGCAAGATTTGGACGCAACAGCGTCATAAAAGTGACGCAGTGATATCTCTTAGATTTCACTGCGTCACCTCTACGACCCTTTCTTGCGTCAATACACCCCTTTTGTATACATTACACCTGACGTAGGTATAATGTGGCGCAGGGGTTTACAAAGTGACGCATCTACCTAGACGCGTCACTTTGTAAATATGACTCAATAAGGTGCATTTTTTACAGCACTAGTGCGTCACAAAAAGTGACGTACCGGTGGCTTAAAAGTGACGCATGGCCTCATAAATGAGGCCTTTAGTCTTCTACTCATGCGTCATATTAAATATATGACGCATTAAGTCGCAAGTACTTAAAGATACGTCAGTATTTCAGACGTATCTGTAAGCGCAAAAGTGATGCATTGCTGGAGTGTGTCACAAAAATGATGCAACTCCAGCAATGCATCCTTTCACATGGGGCCAGGCCCATGTCAAAGGGCCTGCATCAGTCTTATGCCTGCTGTGATACAGGCGCAAGATTTGGACGCAACAGCGTCATAAAAGTGACACAGTGATATCTCTTAGATTTCACTGCGTCACCTCTACGACCCTTTCTTGCGTCAATACACCCCTTTTGTATACATTACACCTGACGTAGGTATAATGTGGCGGTATAATGTGGAGCAGGGGTTTACAAAGTGACACATCTACCTAGATGCGTCACTTTGTAAATATGACTCAATAAGGTGCATTTTTTACAGCACTGGTGCGTCACAAAAAGTGACGTACCGGTGGCATAAAAGTGACGCATGGCCTCATAAATGAGGCCTTCAGTCTTCTACTCATGCGTCATATTAAATATATGACGCATTATGTCGCAAGTACTTACAGATACGTCAGTATTTCAGACGTATCTGTAAGCGCAAAAGTGATGCATTGCTGGAGTGTGTCACAAAAATGATGCAACTCCAGCAATGCATCCTTTCACATGGGGCCAGGCCCATGTGAAAGGGCCTGCATCAGTCTTCCGCCTGCTGTGATGCAGGCGCAAGATTTGGACGCAACAGCGTCATAAAAGTGACGCAGTGATATCTCTTAGATTTCACTGTGTCACCTCTACGACCCTTTCTTGCGTCAATACACCCCTTTTGTATACATTACACCTGACGTAGGTATAATGTGGCGCAGGGGTTTACAAACTGACGCATCTACCTAGATGCGTCACTTTGTAAATATGACTCAATAAGGTGCATTTTTTACAGCACTGGTGCGTCACAAAAAGTGACGTACCGGTGGCGTAAAAGTGACGCATGGCCTCATAAATGAGGCCTTCAGTCTTCTACTCATGCGTCATATTAAATATATGACACATTATGTCGCTAGTACTTACAGATACGTCAGTATTTCAGACGTATCTGTAAGCGCAAAAGTGATGCATTGCTGGAGTGTGTCACAAAAATGATGCAACTCCAGCAATGCATCCTTTCACATGGGGCCACGCCCATGTGAAAGGGCCTGCATCAGTCTTACGCCTGCTGTGATACAGGCGCAAGATTTGGACGCAACAGCGTCATAAAAGTGACGCAGTGATATCTCTTAGATTTCACTGCGTCACCTCTACGACCCTTTCTTGCGTCAATACACCCCTTTTGTATACATTCCACCTGACATAGGTATAATGTGGCGCAGGGGTTTACAAAGTGACGCATCTACCTAGATGCGTCACTTTGTAAATATGACTCAATAAGGTGCATTTTTTACAACACTGGTGCGTCACAAAAAGTGCTGTACCGGTGGCGTAAAAGTGACCCATGGCCTCATAAATGAGGCCTTCAGTCTTCTACTCATGCGTCATATTAAATATATGACGCATTATGTGGCAAGTACTTAAAGATACGTCAGTATTTCAGACGTATCTTTAAGCGCAAAAGTGATGCATTGCTGGAGTGTTTCACAAAAATGATGCAACTCCAGCAATGCATCTTTTCACATGGGGCCAGGCCCATGTGAAAGGGCCTGCATCAGTCTTATGCCTGCTGTGATACAGGCGCAAGATTTGGACGCAACAGCGTATTAAAAGTGACACAGTGATATCTCTTAGATTTCACTGCGTCACCTCTACGACCCTTTCTTGCGTCAATACACCCCTTTTGTATACATTACACCTGACGTAGGTATAATGTGGCGCAGGGGTTTACAAAGTGACGCATCTACCTAGATGCGTCACTTTGTAAATATGACTCAATAAGGTGCATTTTTTACAGCACTGGTGCGTCACAAAAAGTGATGTACCGGTGGCGTAAAAGTGACGCATGGCCTCATAAATGAGGCCTTCAGTCTTCTACTCATGCGTCATATTAAATATATGACGCATTATGTCGCAAGTACTTAAAGATACGTCAGTATTTCAGACGTATCTGTAAGCGCAAAAGTGATGCATTGCTGGAGTGTGTCACAAAAATGATGCAACTCCAGCAATGCATCCTTTCACATGGGTCCAGGCCCATGTGAAAGGGCCTGCATCAGTCTTATGCCTGCTGTGATACAGGCGCAAGATTTGGACGCAACAGCGTATTAAAAGTGACACAGTGATATCTCTTAGATTTCACTGCGTCACCTCTACGACCCTTTCTTGCGTCAATACACCCCTTTTGTATACATTACACCTGACGTAGGTATAATGTGGCGCAGGGGTTTACAAAGTGACGCATCTACCTAGTTGCGTCACTTTGTAAATATGACTCAATAAGGTGCATTTTTTACAGCACTGGTGCGTCACAAAAAGTGATGTACCGGTGGCGTAAAAGTGACGCATGGCCTCATAAATGAGGCCTTCAGTCTTCTACTCATGCGTCATATTAAATATATGACGCATTATGTCGCAAGTACTTAAAGATACGTCAGTATTTCAGACGTATCTGTAAGCGCAAAAGTGATGCATTGCTGGAGTGTGTCACAAAAATGATGCAACTCCAGCAATGCATCCTTTCACATGGGGCCAGGCCCATGTGAAAGGGCCTGCATCAGTCTTATGCCTGCTGTGATACAGGCGCAAGATTTGGACGCAACAGCGTCATAAAAGTGACACAGTGATATCTCTTAGATTTCACTGCGTCACCTCTACGACCCTTTCTTGCGTCAATACACCCCTTTTGTATACATTACACCTGACGTAGGTATAATGTGGCGCAGGGGTTTACAAAGTGACGCATCTACCTAGATGCGTCACTTTGTAAATATGACTCAATAAGGTGCATTTTTTACAGCACTGGTGCGTCACAAAAAGTGACGTACCAGTGGCGTAAAAGTGACGCATGGCCTCATAAATGAGGCCTTCAGTCTTCTACTCATGCGTCATATTAAATATATGACGCATTATGTTGCAAGTACTTACAGATACGTCAGTATTTCAGACGTATCTGTAAGCGCAAAAGTGATGCATTGCTGGAGTGTGTAACAAAAATGATGCAACTCCAGCAATGCATCCTTTCACATGGGGCCAGGCCCATGTGAAAGGGCCTGCATCAGTCTTACGCCTGCTGTGATACAGGCGCAAGATTTGGACGCAACAGCGTCATAAAAGTGACGCAGTGATATCTCTTAGATTTCACTGCGTCACCTCTACGACCCTTTCTTGCGTCAATACACCCCTTTTGTATACATTACACCTGACGTAGGTATGATGTGGCGCAGGGGTTTACAAAGTGACGCATCTACCTAGATGCGTCACTTTGTATATATGACTCAATAAGGTGCATTTTTTACAGCACTGGTGCGTCACAAAAAGTGACGTACCGGTGTCGTAAAAGTGACGCATGGCCTCATAAATTAGGCCTTCAGTCTTCTACTCAAGCGTCATATTAAATATATGACGCATTATGTCGCAAGTACTTACAGATACGTCAGTATTTCAGACGTATCTGTAAGCGCAAAAGTGATGCATTGCTGGAGTGTGCCACAAAAATGATGCAACTCCAGCAATGCATCCTTTCACATGGGGCCAGGCCCATGTGAAAGGGCCTGCATCAGTCTTACGCCTGCTGTGATACAGGCGCAAGATTTGGACGCAACAGCGTCATAAAAGTGACGCAGTGATATCTCTTAGATTTCACTGCGTCACCTCTATGACCCTTTCTTGTGTCAATACACCCCTTTTGTATACATTACACTTGACGTAGGTATAGTGTGCCGCAGGGGTTTACAAAGTGACGCATCTACCTAGATGTGTCACTTTGTAAATATGACTCAATAAGGTGCATTTTTTACAGCACTGGCGCGTCACAAAAAGTGACGTACCGGTGGCGTAAAAGTGACGCATACCCTCATAAATGAGGCCTTCAGTCTTCTACTCTTATTTTTACTTTCACTTTCTCTGTTTCTTCACTGCCTTACTTACCTGGTCTCACACTTACTTGTCTTTATCCAGTCTGTATCTCCACTCTTTCCAAAACATCACTGCTATTTTCTTACCCTTCCACCCCCCCGTTCCTTTGCTACATTTTCTTCGCATATCCACATTCCCCATGTTCACTCTCCTTCTCCTCACTCTCCTTCCCCACACTCACCTTCTTTTACTCCCCCTACTTCATTTCCCTTCTCCTCTCGTCCCTTTATGTGCTTTTATTCTCATTTTCCTCTCCTTTATCAGTGCACTCCACTTCACTTACTCTTTTTCATTTTTTTAAGAACACAGCTCTTTGATGAGAATTGGAGTTAGTTCTGAAAAGAACTTTTTTTTTCTTCTTTTTTCCTTTTTCAGTACAGGAACAAAAACAGGGAATGGGAAACTGCTCAACGGGAGCAAAAACAAAAAAAAACAAATTTAGGGCTGGGAATGGCAGCAATGGTTCTCCAATGCTCGAACCATTAGCAGAACACTTTGTTCCCCATAGCAAAATAGCTGATCACAGTCTCTGCATTTAAGAACACCTTTGTTAAAAGCAGGCTGAATGTTCGGAATCAGCTTTTGCGATCGCCCCCTCACCGATGTTGTTGGTCCTCCGGTTGATGTAGAGGCCCCATCTCTGGGAGCCTCTTGTGCTAGAGCCCTAACACTCTCCCGGGCATAGTTCTGGGGGTGCCTCCTTTCTACGTGGCGAATCATAGTTGAATTACCAAAATTGTACTTCTTTCGGGGGTCTCCACGGGAAAGTACAGTTTGGCAGATTTTGCATTCAACTTTTGGTGCATTTACCTTTTTATGCCCGTCAGGTATAGAATTTTTTTTCCAGATGAAATGTTCTTTCACCTTCGGCTGAGGAGGCTCTTCATCGATGAATTCATTTAAGTCCTCACTGCTGCTGGATGTTCTGGCAGCCATTCTCTCCAAAAATTCTTAGCACAGAAAAAAAGAGGTCTTGCTCTCACCAAAGTGAAAGAAGAAGTGAAGGAAAAGGGTGGGGTTTTCATTAGTTGTAAAAAAAACTGTTAGCAACCAATGAAAAGAGTTATTTTAAGGTCACATGACTTGACACGCTTACGCTGCGCGCACCGGAGCGCTTCCGGGGGGGCTTACGTGGCGCAAACGTAGGCGCTTCCGGGGGCGCTTATGCGGCGTGAACGTCGGCGCTTCTGGGGGCGCTTACGCAGCGCGCAAGAGTGACGTTTTGATAGCTTTACGGAAATTAAAATTCATTTTCATTTTGTAAATTATAAATATTGCTTTTATAAGTATGGTACTAAATGTCTTGCGTTATTATTTACTTTTCGTACATATTTTTTTAAACGAACGCAGAAATAGCGCTCTCGGTGCGCTCTCGGGAGAGCTTACCGGTGCGCGCACCCTGAGCGCCCCAGGAAAAAATGATTTTAAAAAAAACATTGGAAAAATATTATTATAATAATAAATTTTTAATAATTAATACTTACACAAAACAGCAAATAAAAAAAATCGTAGGTTACAAACTCGATATAGAAAGGAATTCGCTTTTAAAAAACCTTTGAAATTTAGTGAAAAAACCAGAGGTTTCACAATCGTTATAGTTAGGAATTAGCATTTAAAAAACCATTTAAATTCACTAAAAAACCATAGGTTTCACAATCATTATAGTTAGGAATTAGCATTTAAAAAACCTTTGAAATTCACTGAAAAAACCATAGGTTTCACACTTGTTATAGCTAGGAATTAGCATTTAAAAAACCTTTGAAATTCACTGAAAAAAACATAGGTTTCACACCAGTTATAGTTAGCTGAACAGTTTACTCATTCAAAACCATTGAAATTTCCATGTTATAGTTAGTTGGACTCACTATAACTCGCGCGCCCGCAATCCACTGCTTATGATGTCACATATTACATCATTCATGACATGGTAAGTGACATCACTGATGACATCACTGATGACATCATCCATGTGATAATACGATGCACCTCCTCACACTTTACTCTAACCTTTGATACACCCAGTGTTAAATACAAACTACTATTCCTGTAATTATTGACACACCAATACCAGTAACTACATACGCACTCACTGATTCCTAGGTCTACACACACATCCACTCATTCACCCATTACAATCATTCATACATAAAGACACTCATCAATACAACACTATCATATCCATTAATACACCTATACAGACACTTACATGTTGACACTCCTCCACAAAGTTACTCAAACACCTAGTCAGTTATGCAAACAATCAATCACACTCCCATTTCCTCAACTACAAACTTATACACACTAAACCTTACTTATTCAAACATATACTAACACATACTTACTCTCTTTTACAATCACTAATACAAGTACACATTGATCCATACAGTCACTTACGCAATCACAGGCTCTGATGTTTAGTCATTTATATATGCCAACTCTCACATGCACTGTGTTTTATATATGTACTTACATGGACATGTAGCACTGATATATCCATTCACTCAGCAACACACCCATGCACACAGTCAACCGCCCATACAGCTGTTTCCATATGCACTCTTGAACCCATATACCTAGTGAATCAACTGGTCACACAACTATGCACAGAGTCACACACCTCACAGCCACCCACACACATACTCACCCTCACATTCAAATACTTAGACAACCAATCAATAACCCATATAGCCACTCATATAGCTACTGATCAACACATGCAGCAGCTTACACAACAACAAACATACTGATGCACACATTCAGACAGTTTAGTCGCTAACCAATGCATTCAGTAAGACACATTTAATCACTCACTCATACAGTCAGTCACGCACCTACTAAATCCTTCATCCAGACACTCATACATACACTCATTCTTCAATATGTTAGACACATTTTAACGTTACAGGAACACACATTCACTGGATGATGTCATCAGTTGTGTCATCAGTGATGTCATCAGTGATGTCACTGACCATGTCATGAATGATGTAATATGTGACATCATCAGCAGTGGATTGCGGGCGCGCGAGTTATAGTGAGTCCAACTAACTATAATGTGGAAATTTCAATGGTTTTGTATGAGTAAACTGTTCAGCTAACTATAACTGGTGTGAAACCTATGGTTTTTTCAGTAAATATCAAAGGTTTTTTAAATGCTAATTCCTAGCTATAACAAGTGTGAAACCTATGTTTTTTCAGTGAATATATATTTAAATATATATATATATATATATATATATGTATATATAGTTTTCAATAAACAAAAAGGATGCAACACTTCACGAGATCATGTTCAGTAGATTTATTCACACCACTAACACCAACGCATTTCGAACAAGGTCTTGAATACCATTATATACTAGTATCCTATCTTGCCCATAATGAGGTATTCTGGGAGATGTAGTTCCAAGCACAATATATACATATCATACAAATTAATTGTTCCATAAGTCAAATGTCTCTCACATCCAATGGTGGGGACATTCAATAAACACATATGCTGTTATATTATGCAACGATTGCCAGAGTAGTAACTAGTTCAGTGCACATTCCCATATCGATACATCTTGTTATACCACATGGGTGCTGAGTAAGTGCCAGAGTTTAATATCTTGTAGTATGACAGACAAAGTGTCTACTGTGGACTGGAAGGGCATTTCTTACTGTCCAAGCTATGCAAATCTCGCTATGGGTTGGTGGGAGAGAACCGTAGCTTGATGAGAAGGAAACGAAAAATATACAGAAAAGTTACATCTATGGCATCTATGGCTGCGTTATATAGATGATTTATTTATCATCTGGAATGACACTGAAGGTGAATTCATAGACTACTTTTTCAGTTTAAATCAGAATGACAATGGTCTATCATTCACATGTAACACCAGTGCCACGGCCGTGCAGTTTCTGGACCTCACAGTTTACATTGAGGACAATCGAATAAAAACTACAGGGTACCGAAAACCGACTCCAACCAATAGTATACTGCACGGAAACAGCTTTCATCCCCCGTCTCTGAACAAAAGCATCCCTTATGGGGAATTCCTGCGGATGAGAAGCAATTGTTCCGACGCAAAATAATTTGAGATAAAATCCACTGATACAGAAGAAAAATTCAAAAGAAGAGACTATAGACTGCAGGATATCAAAGAGGGAAAAAGACAAGCGGAAGTGATCCCATGAGCGGTAACCTTGAAAAACAATGTGATACAACCCAATCTAGAGAAAGAAAACAATAAAATCAGGCTGATAATGACTTACAACATTTAATAACCTCACTACTGGGGGTGCTCCAAAAAGTACGAGCGGCCACTGATGCCTAATACGTTGCCCTCTTTTCCTTTTTTCAGTTACACCCATACAAGTAAAAGGTTCTATAAATATGGTATTTTTAAGTATTTAATTGCAAAGAAAATTAGCAATCGCAAAACGCTATGTAAAAATGAGGGCGTGAGGAAAGCCCACTGCCCCTTCACGGGCTATATAAAGGCTGAAACATGCCGACCTATTGAATGCCTGGGAGCAATAATTCCTAAAAGCATCACACTGATCTATTTTAACCTAGCCCTAGATCCCAGAATAATACATTTGTTACAAATAATTTAAAGGCTATTTTAACATACTCATTTAACCCTGCCCTCACTCGCTGCTACCACTCAAAGAGCTCCACTTACAAATATGTTGAGCCCACTCATTCACGTTCAGTGTCTAGGTGAAGGTCCAATGGAAAAAGCATGCCACAGGTGATACCTGAGGGGGAGGACTATATATATATACATATAAACAGACACGCATGCTTATTGAGATGCTGACTCTATTTCTCAACAACAACTTTTTCCTTTTTGAAGGCAGGTGGTACAAACAAGTTATTGGTACCGCAATGGGAAGTTGCTTTGTGCCAAGCTATACCTGTATGCTAATGGGATGGTGGGAGAAACAAGTGGTTTGGAGTGATGTGAACGAACACCTAACTAGACATATTGTGTTTTGGATCCGATATATCGATGATATATATGCATGATATGGGGAGGCAGCAAATCAGAACTGGACCAGTTTTTGAAGGGATTAGTGGAAAATGATTTAAATCGGTGCCTTACCCACAAAAGTGACCAACAGGAGATGGATTTTTTTGATGTTGTGTACAAGTGAGGGAAGGAATGTTATCAACCTCTGTACACAGGAGAGCCACTGCAGGCAACAGTCTCCTACACGCCAATAGCCACCATCCCCACAAACTTAAATGGAGTATCCCATATGGAGAGTTAATAAGAGCCAAACGTAACGCAATACCAACCCAAGCTATGAGAAAGAGAGGGAGACCATGTTACACAGATTCAAGAAGAGAGCTATCCCAACAAAATCCTTAGCAGAGCTAGTGAGAGAGCAGCTGCACAGGACAGCGAATCCCTACTGGTCAAGAGACCAGGAACAAGGGGTGAGACCAACGAGATAAGGATGATAACTGAGTTCAACATTGAGTCGAGCATGGTCCGCAAGACTCTGAGGAAACACTGGCACATTGTTAAAAATGATCCAGTAATAGGAACAGAAGTCAGTGAATCTCCTGTGGTTACATACAGAAAGGCACAATCCCTTAAGGATATGCTAGTCAACAGCTACATGGGCACTAGTAGGCAACAGAGTTGGATACAGCAGCAGAAGGGTTTTTTCAAATGCGGGAAGTGCAAGGCTTGTAGCACAAGTAGGACCAGGAAAACATATCCATTACCCACAGGGAACATAACTAAATTCATGAACTGCAATACAGACTACTGTGTGTACGCCATAGTATGCCCCTGTAACAAAATGTACGTAGGGAGAACAATCTTCCCTGTAAGGAACACAGAGCGATCAGGAATAGCGACCTAAGTTACTCTACTGCGAAACACTGGCTGAAATACCATGACAAGAACACTAACAGTCTGTCTTTCTTTGGTATTGACAGGATGGCAGCGAGTCCCTGAGGGGGAAACAGTGAAAAACAACTGCGAGTATTAGAGTCAAAGCACATCATACTCCTTGATACTAAGAACCCCTTCGGCCTGAATGGGGATGAGGAATTCTCTGTCCACATAGGATGAGTACACCACTAGTTTACTGACTTTCTTCTGCTTTCAAGAGCAATACATGATTTCTCTGTGTATACTGTGTCTCGGAGAGGGCTCTCCACCTTGACACAGTATTAGCTGGTTGGAAAACTTCATAGGAAGCATAGCCTGCTAGATCCCCCGACCTCTCCCTGTGGGTCTTGGACGGTCTAAACAGCCTTAAATAGATAAATCCCAGGACTAAGCCACTTACCTCACCAAGTAATTCACATGTTGAGGATCTGCCCAGCCTGCATATTTTATCTTTTTTCGTTTTCTTGTTATTTTAATTCCTTTCACCTCCACCTTACCCCACTCAACGGGCACTTGCCGTCACCGTACCCTTCCCTTTCCTTTCCCCCCACTCCAATGGGAAACCCTCCACTATATGTCAGAACACAGTTTTTTACTCGGGTATGAGAATGTATTTAGGGACGCACGATAGTCCATGTGGGTTCAACAGGGAGAAATCTTTTTTCCTCTTCTTTTCTGTATATAAATTTAAAGACCATGCATATGTTGTTCTTCGGTAATAGGAAAATGCTGTGACAAATTAGGCCACATGGCCATGATTGCGCTTAAATCTGACAATGAACAATTAATTGAACTGCACCTTGACTTCGCCGAAATTTAGTGGTGAAATATCCTCTTTTGCAATCAATGTATTTATTGCACATCTAAGGGTAATTTTATTTTATAATTATGTGTATATATTTTTCCATTGTCGGGCGCTTAAAACAAGCAGGCAGTGAGTCTGTCTTCTCCACCCGTGCTTCAGTTATGTGCCGCTGTCTGAAATGTGACATGCCAGATGTGCGAGTATAGGCCCATTGGTGGGCTTGAAACATCTCAGACAGCGAGACATAACTGAAGCACACACTACAAGACCCACAAACCAACGCGGACTCATTTGAGTCGCCCATTGGAGGGCTCATATTTTTAAGTGGGAGGTTTGGCCTCTATGCCAAAATGACTGTTGCGCCGCTGAAGAGTGCAATGAGCACAAAATGTGTCCAGCATGAATGGACAGGCATGCTGTAAACTGCACTGCATCCGCCCGCCGATCCGGCTTTTGCCTCATGAAGGTTGCTGCAGTGGATGTCAGAGTGCGTCTCCAACAGGTGGGAACCTTGGAGCTTTGATATATATATATATATATATATACTTCCACAGTGACAACGGTTTCAGTCGCTCAAATAAGGAGAGCACTCATAGGAATTCCAAATGAGAAATTTAATGTGCAGACCCTTCCCCGCACGTACAGACGTGTTTCGGCGTTGCCGCCTTCCTCGATGTCGGTGAGTGTAATCTAAAACCACCATTTTAAAGTGCATAGTGTGACGTAAAATTAAAATTCATTAACAGCGAAGATGTCCAAACAAAATTATTGTGACAAAAATTGGTTTAAACAGCAGCGGCCATCTTACAGCGTTCCTCTGGCATTGAACATTAGGTTTATGCAATTCTTTTTAACAGTGTATATACACTTTAAGTCTGAGGCAGGTCGTATGATTTACAAAAGGAAGAATAACACTGCAGAACAAAACCTCTAAATATTGAGCGTCACCTTTTGAAATCTTATTGGCAATATTTTTTTTTAATTCTTATTACTCAATACCATGTACAAATGACACCATGCCTTTCATTTACCTAATAATTAGCTAAAATAAAAGCCCTGGATGGGCAAATCTTACACCTGGTAGAGAAGTTTGTGGGCAGCCTGTATAAATAAGAAAATATCTCTCCTTAATGGATAATTATTCTCACAGGGCTTTCAAAGACAATATATGACTCCACATGTTTGGACTTTTCAATGGATAGATGGCATCCATTTATAATTTGTTATGAAGTTCAGGCTCTAATCGTAAGGGCACCTCATGGGGGAGAGACGGAGTACTAGTCTAAATGAACCCAAAGTTCTTCTACAGTATTTAGATCCACTGGTGCCATGGTATTTAAATCAATGATGTATTTTGATTCCAGTCTTCATAGGTTCCTGACCCTGTCACCTCCTCTCTCATTCTTGGGGGCCTGATCTATGCAGAAGAATTTTACTAAATCACAGTTACTGTTTTGAGCAATCTCGAAGTGCCGTGCCAATGGATAAGTTGGATCTTTTTTGAGATTGCACGCATGTGCTCTAAAATTAGCTTTTTTGCGGGATGGATCGTGCTCCCCACATATCGCTTTGGGCACGGACCCTCTAGACAGTACACCTTGAATTCTGAATTGCATTTTATACTTGCACACCTTGCACTTCATACAGGGATAAAATCCTGTGATGCTCACTCTTTTTTGGATGGATGTGCAGTAATGACTAAAAACTAGATGATCGTTGATAGACTTGCAGCGTTTGTACGTGATCAGTGGTTGTGCGGGAATTACACTTTTCAAATCAGATCAAATCTGTCTGGAGGACATGCCAGTTCTTTTTGAAAATGCGTACCACTTGTTGGGACTTGGAATTATAATAGGTGATCATTCTGGCAGGCTAGGACTCACCACTTAGACTTGTTCTGCTTGATATTTTGGGTACAAGTAATTCTGATCTGGAAATCATATCAGCTTTCTCATCAGCTGCGCCTAGAGTCTGATGTGAATATCCCCTAGTTTCAAAATGTTTGAATGCTTCTGCCTTTGCAAGGAGATATTCTTCTGTTGCCATGCAATTGCGTTTCAACTGTAGGAGCTCCCCATAGGGGATGTTATTAATAATACTCCTAGGGGGAAAATTCCTAGCGTGCAGAATAGAATTGCCCGCTGTGGGTTTCCTATATAATCGGGTCTGAATGTTACCTTCTGCAATATACACTTTCAAATCCAAATATACAACACTGGTGTTACTAATATGCCCGCTGAATTTCAGATTAAGGTCATTGGTGTTGAGAAAAGCTTTATATTCTTCCGCCAAGGTGCAGCTGCCATGCCACACGATGAATAAGTGATCAATGTAGAGGGCCCACAATATGACATTCTCAATCCAATTGTCTGGTGTGTCCCTCTAGGCCACGTGCTTTTCCCACAAGCAAACAAAATAGTTTGCATAGCTGGGGGTGAAGCACGTGCCCATTGCTGTTTCCCGTTGCTGCCTATAGAGTTGGCCTGCGAAGATGAAAATATTATTTTCTAGGCAGAATTGCACCATTTCTAACAACATGATATTATGTTGTCAAAATCTCAGGGGACGTTTATCCAAGAATCATTTGACTGCCTGTATGCCCTGTTGATGATTAATACAGGTATACAGGCTTGTGATATCCAATGTTATTAGTAGCATGTCCTCCTCCCACATGATTCCCTCTATCTGTCTTAGAAAGTCCTGCGTGTCTTTGACATATGAGCTGAGACTCTTCACCCATAGCGCTAGATAGGAGTCAATGTGGATGGAGCAGTTTTCTAAGAAACTATTAATTGATGCCACTATATGCCTCCCATGGGGGTTTCATCTCATCCTTATGCACCTTGGGAAGGAGGTAGAAGGACAAGAGAACTGGATATTCGCATAGCAGAAAATGTAATTCATCAATCTCTAACATCCCCTCCTCTCTCCAAGTTGCCAGACATTGATGGAACATAAAGATACTTTGCACATAATCAGCTCTATTGACAGGTAAATAGCACTCTATCTTTTAATTGATTCATAGCTTCATCAAAATAGTGCTCCCTGGAAAACACCACAATATTTCCCCCCTTGTCCGAGGGCTTGATCCCTAATGAATCATCATTTTTCAAAGAATATATAGCTTGCCACTGTGCTAGGGGGATATTGAACTGTGTAGTGTCCGTTATTTTATTGTCCTCTAGATGTTTAAGGTGTACTATGACAGCATCATTGAAAACGTCAATAGCATTGTAGGGTGTTTGTGGAACAGTTATCCATTTGTTTTTAAATCCACTTCTGCCACTAGACTGGATTATCCCTGTTGTCTCTAGACAGATGTCATAGTCCATATTAGTGGCGAATTCCAGAGAATGTAGAGTGGGCAGGGTTTCAAAGTCGTCTCCAGTAAGTGATTCTGTATCTGTTGGGCCAATGTTCTCTCTAGTTCTGGTTGGGGTGGATGAAGTAGATGCACTTTCTGTCATTTTAATTTGCGAATATACTTGAATAAGTCAATCCTCGCTTCAACATAGTCGAACTCTGCCGTTGGGCAGAATGCTAGTCCCAATTGCAGTACTTTGGTTTGATTGATAACTGTTTTGGTCTCTACCTACTGCCCCGCTTCCTCTTGCTACGCGTGACTCTAGGCAATGGCACTTCTTCTCCTTCCTATCGTGCCCTGTCTTGTTTCACATTTCTTTTTTGCTCCAGCTGGTGCGTTCTGGGTGTTGGTCTTTGGTGTTTTTCTCGGATGAGTCGGTACTCCTGAAAATAAGTTGGTTTTACACTTCTTTTTCTGTCTCCGACCCCAGTTGATAGCTCCCCTTCAGATGTTTCCACCTCAAATTCCGAGGTGTCTCTGTATATATCTATATATATATCTATATATATATATATAGATATATATATATATATATATATATATATAGTTTCATTATTCACATCATCTCAGAGAAAGTTTACTGTCTGAGAAATTGTGAAGCAAACACCGATTTACCTGGGTGCATTATGCTCACCTGTCTCGGATACAGGCAAGACAGACACTGTCAGAAATAACTGGGTCTCCCCTCTCCTTGTGTTTATTACATAGTAAAATAGGGAAGCCGAGGTAATATAAAGATGTTGAGGAGCTTAGTCATGAGCTATCTCCACATAAGTCAAGAGAGCCTAAACTAACATCCTACTCTGCAAATAATATAACAGTAATTTGTGCAGGTATATCCATTATAACAGAACAATATTAAAAGAAATGTGCTTCAACTTTCCTACACATTGCCTATTTCCCAAAACTTCTTTTGGGGGAGTGATGCTCAAATATCTTATTAAAGTTGTTTTTTTTCTGTCCTTTTAAGTTACTGCAACTGAATCAATGTGTTTGGAATCAGCTTTTCGTCATAGACTGTTCCAAAAAGTAGAATCTAATATTGAACATCCTATTAGGTTGATTGGACCAATGCAAGATAAAATACATTTGTAATTAATTGTTTTAAATGAGAAGAAATACTTATATGGTGTGAATAATATTGCTGAGATAGTTTTCTTTTGAATGCACCTATTCCCCACATGTAGTTCAAAAGAACTAATATGCATTGAACCTGAACAGCAAACGCAGACACCCCATACACCCCATAACTAATTTTAAAATGGCTCTAATGATATTTGCCCACTTTTTTGACTTGTTAGCCCCCCGAACTTTGGGGCCCATCAGGAGAGGGAGGGGGGGTACAGACCAACCCGAGACACAATTTAAGGTGTGACAAAGGCCGCTTCATTGGAAGCAGGTGCACCCTAACAATACCAAAAACCCTTGGTCTGTGCCGTACAAAACTAGGCCTAACTAAATATGCATTACCTAACAACCCCCCGCCCCCACCCTTAAAATGGTTCCCCCCGAAGAACAACATACCATAATTGCAAACTGCACCATGCCTGGCTAACTGTTATATACTTGTCATATGTAAACCCCTCCCCTCAGTCCAGGAACACCACAATCCTCATATCCTGACCCCCCCCCCGGACTAGGAAAAAGCACCACTCGAAAGCCCCCTACGGCTTTCGGCCCCCCCCTTAGGACACCTGCACCCTCGGATACCTACGCTCCCCATACCCAGTCCGATGCCCTCGTCAGCTGCACAATATATAACTCCATCCCCCACTGGGACCACTGGACACCGTCCTCCTCAAAGAAAGACACTGCACCATACCCCAACTCCGGTGCTCCAGCCTACCCAAAAACGTCTGTCTCATAAACCCCCCCAAGTCTCTACCAATCGTCCTTCTTGTCCTGTCAAGGGCCGCCACCCCCTCTGCTCCCCTCCAGCCATGCCCAGGGACAAACTCCGCCAGAGGACCTAGCAACCCTCCCCCTGCTCCCACATCTCCAGTCAGCCCCATTCCAACCGCTTCACCAGAGCTTATCCCCTGACACTGCACCAAATCCGCTCCCCCCAAATGCATGACCAGCACAGCAGGGCCAACTTCCCCTCCGCACAACCTCGTTCAATGCTGGAAATCACTTGTGCCAGCGCCTACCCCCTGTACCCCCCCATGACAACCCACAACTGGTCGAATACCACCATTTGCAGTCCTTGTGCCTGTCCTTGCCATAGTCGATGAAGCCAGCCTGTGACAGAGGGGAGTGTAGTGATGCGCCAGAGCCGTAAGATGTTTTGGACCGCCGAGCCTAAAGCTATGTCTGCCTCTACGGGATTTGAGTGGATACATGAGTCTGTTCGGGAGGCCTAATAGAATCTATGCCGGGAAGCGCGGGAGTTCAGTGTCAAAATGGGAGTCAATCTCATCCAGCACTTCTTTCCAATACGGGGCAAGCAGCGGGCAATCCCATAGAATGTGTGTAAGTGTGCCTTCTAGTTTGCACCCCCTCCAGCATTCAGCACTTCTACTCCTATCCATTTCATGTATCCGTGCCGGTGTGTAGTACCAGTAGGTAGAAATTTTTGTCAGTGTCTCAGTGAGCCCCATGTGGTAAGCTGAGTGTCGTGCCCTGTGGTATATCTGCTCCCATTCTCTGTGGCTCAATGTTCTGCCCAGCTCCCGTTCCCATTGTTCCCTCCCCGGATTATAAAAGTGAAAAGAGGGTGGTTGCAGTATCTTGTAGAGGTCCGTAATCAGTTTTGAATCAGTCTTGCGCGTCATGAGCTATTTTTCATACGGGAGTAGTTGCCCGTCAGCCGCGTCCCGTACTTGTGGTTGCGAGGCCCAATGGCGGACCTGCATGTAGCGGAGCCTATCAGTCTCGGGGAGCGAGTGGTCCTGCCGGAGGTGAGGAAAGGAAACAATCCCATCCGGGCCATATATATGGCAAAGGGCCCGCCACCCGGCTGCTCTCCAGTGGGTAAAGGCTCCCCTTTCCATCCCCGGAGTGAAATCCGGGTTGTCCACCAGCAGTGTGAGTGGGGACGGGAATGTAGTAAGGTTGTGCACGGAGTTGGTCGCATCCCAAACACCTAGGGGTACTCTGGTAACGAAAGAGGCGTATAAATTTGCAGGCCGATGAGGCCGGCGTAGGAACGGCACCTCCTGAAGGGGGCGGCCCGCCACTGCCTGGTCCTGGAAAAGCCAGTGCTTATCAGATTCCCACCTGCTCCATTCTACTAGATAGCGCAGCTGGGCCGCCTGAAAATATTTACGAAGATCCGGGATCCCAAGACCCCCAGCCTCAGGAGCCAGCATAGTAAGCGATCTACGCATCCTGGGTTTCTTACCCTGACAAATAAAGCGCGAAAGATCTGCCTGCGTCTGCTGAATCCACCCGGTGGTGGGCTGGAGTGGCAGTGCCCTGAACAGGTATAGGACCTGGGGCAGGATCGTCATTTTAACCGCCGCTATCCGGCCCAGCCAGGAAAGGGTACCACGGCCCCATCTTCCCAGTTCCTCTCGGATCTTCCGACCTAGCGCGGCGTAGTTTGCCGTGACCATGGCCGGTAGGGTATGGGCCAGCTGAATCCCCAAGTAGGGGACCAAATCCGAGGACCAAATTAGTGGAAACAGCCCCTGCAGGTGAGATCTAGTGGCTGGTGTCAGGGAGACGTATAGGGCTATGGATTTCTCCATGTTCATACGAAATCCCGCAACCTCGGCGAAGGAGTCGAGCTCCTCAAGGCACGCCAGAAGGGCGGATCTAGGCTCATCTAGTGACAATATAATATCGTCCGCGTAGAGGCTTATAGTGTGGGTAAAGCCTCCAAATCCTACTCCCGTCACTGCCCGGTTGGAGCGTATCCGCTGGGCAAAAGGCTCCATATAGAGAGCGAAAAGCAGGGGCGAAAGCGGGCACCCCTGCCTAGTACCCCTCTCGATGGCAAAGCTATCGGAATTGTGACCATTCACTCGTACCACTGCGGTCGGGAACTTATAGCAATTGAGAATCATGGAGCAAAATTTATCTCCCATGCCCACCTTCAATAGAACCCGTTCCAAAAAGGGCCAGTGGACTCGGTCAAATGCCTTTTCGGCGTCAATCGCCAGCATCATCCTCTCGCCAGGGACTCGGGAGGCTTTCTCTATGAGGTGGACAATCCTCTTGGTATTGTCGTCTGCCGTCCCGGGACAAACCCGGCCTGGTCCGGGTCTATAAGACCCGGTAGGTGGGGGGCCAATCGGGCCGCTAGGATCCCGGTGTATAGTTTAAGATCGATATTCAGGAGAGAGATCAGCCTATAGGAGCTGCAGTGTGATCGGTCCTTCCCCAGTTTGGGGATGACCGTGAGAGTGGCCCTCAGAAGGTCAGGTGGGATGGCCCCGGGAGCAGTGAATGAGTTAAATAAGCGAGTGAGCAATGGGGCTAGGGCCACGCAAAACGTTTTGTAGAAGAGAGACGAATATCCGTCCGGGCCTGGAGCCTTGCCATGCTTAAGTTTAGCGATGGCAGAGATCACCTCCTCAGGTCGGATGTCCCTTTCCATGTGCTCCACCTGCGAGGAGGCAAGAGACGGTAGGGTGACCGAATCCAGGTAGGCCGAAGTGGCGTCCCCATCCGGGGGGTCCCCGGCACAGAGATCCGTATAGAACCTCCGAAAGGCTTCGGCAATATGAGCATCCTCCGAGACCGTCAACCCGCTAGGGTCAGAGATTTCCTTAACCACGCGACTCTGGTGCGCCACCCAGAGTTTATTGGCCAGTAGTCTGCCACAGCGGTCCCCTCCAGTGTAGTAGGCGTGACGCAAGCGAAGAGCAGCATACTCCGCCCGGTCCATGTCTAAAGCCGTTAGGAGTTTCCTCGCCTCCTGGAGTTGCCTCCAGATCCGGGGAGCCCCAGTCCGATGATGTATTTGCTCAAGTTCTCTGACCCGTTGGGTGAGCTCCTCTCTCTTGTCTCGACGCTCTTTGTTTTCAGCCGAGGAAATGGCTAAAAACTCGCCCCTAAGGACCGCCTTCAAGGCTGCCCACTGCATCGCCAGGGATGTATCAGAGTTGTCATTATGTGATAGGTAATCCCGGATCACATCCTGTATGCGATTAACCACCACTTTCTTGTGCAACAGGGTATCTCTAAGACGCCAAACCCTGGGTGGGCAGGACAGCGGCGGCAAGCAGAGCTCGGCGGCGTTGGGCGGACCTATCAAGACCCGAGTCAAAGACCATGTTAAGGTCTCCCCCGAGCACAACGTGCCTATCCGGTGAGGCGGTAACCTCCACCACCGCCGAGCGGGGGAAGCAGTCCTGCTGATCATTAGGGCTATATAAGGACCTGATTGTAAACGGAACTCCACCCACCCTAAACCTATATACCAATAGTCTGCCTTAGTGTTCTGCAAATTTATGGAGGATTTCGCCCCTGAAGTGTCGCGCCACTGTCTTAGTGGCGTTAGAGAAAAGAAATTGTGTCGGGAATTTGTGTGACCTAAGTCTATGCGTGTCGTGGGACAGTAAATTAGTTTCTTGAAGAAGACATATGTCTGCGTGGGTGTTTTCCAGAAGAGACAAAATGGCCCTCCTCTTGACTGGGTTGTTTAGGCCCCTGACGTTGAGGGTTACTATCTGAAGAGCTGTCGGAGGCATAAGACAGTGTGAAAATAGAAGCACGAGTTCTCCCCCTGGGCGGGGCAAGGCACATTAACACTGCTAGATGGAGCAAAGCCCTCAGAGTGCACTGGACGACCCACCCTCCCTTCTCAATACCCCCCTCCTCCCAACCAGGACCCCCCTAACTCCCTCCTCAAACTGTCCCCCCTCCCATCCAAACCCGTAAACTCCCCAACTGCCCCCCTCTCCCACCTCCCCCCAGTCAACTGTTCAGAAAACCCCATTGTCCAAGTCCGGTCCCTAGTGGACAAGTCCGTGAAAAGTTATTCAAGTGGACGTCCAGCCACTACACCCCCCCCCACCACCCCCCTCCCCCGAACCCTCGAACCTGCATTGATGAAGAAGCTGTGTCGATCTCCCCCCGGAGAGCACTCAGGCCGTTAAGGCCACATCACCAGACGCCGTGTTTCTGGTCACCTCCTGCAATGTACTGTCCATTCCTGCCCGAATGGTGGGTGAGTCTGGTCGCATGGGCGTAGAAGGGGATCGCTGCCCAGAGAGCGTCTGCCAACCGTCTCTGGTGACGCGCCGACGGCGGGGAGTAGGTGCATCTTTGTCCGTCGCTGTGATTCCCAGTACTCCGCAGGTGTCTTGAAGGGACCGGAGTTGGTGCAGAGTCCCGTTCCACCGAAAGATGAGCTGGAAAGGGTGGCCCCAGGAGTACTGCGTATCATGTTCTCTCAGGAAATCCGTAGCTATTTCAAATGCTTTGCCCTTTTGCAGCGTGATTGCTGATAAGTCTTGAAAAAGGGCCACTTGGTGTCCCCAGAAACGCAGGGACTGCTGCTTCCGTGCCTCACGAAGAATCCGTTCTTTCAGAGGGAAGTCCGGTAGGAACGCCAAGATATCAGGGGGTGGCGCCGAGGTCCGGCGTGGCAGGCCCACTCTGTGCGCCCTGTCAATTCTGATAGGGAAGTCCTCTGGTTCGCCCAGTATCTCCCTAAACAGGTCTCTCAGGTATCCAGTGACGACACCGCCCTCCTCTTTAGATGGAATTACTCGGACCCGGATGTTGTTGCGCCAAGATCTGTTCTCGAGATCCTCATTGTGCGCTTGAAGGTCAAGCTGCTGAACCCTTAGTTGTAGCACTTCCTGTTGTAGCTGCGTGATCTCTTTGTCTCGAGAGTGGCCGGCTTCCTCCACAGTAGCCACTCTTTCGCCAAGAGAGTCGACCTCTCTCGGCACCTCCCGAACCTCTCCGGCCACCTCTTGCTTTAGTGTTTGGAAATCGTCCCTGAGTGAACTGAACAATGATTCCAGAAAGGATCTGGTGACCGGAGGTTCCCCTACTTCCGCCCCTCGGGAGCTGCTCGAGGGGCCCGGCGCTTGCTGAGTTTTATCCTGTCGCGGGGTACCCCTTCCCAGCATTTCCGGCAATGTCCGGTCCCCCTTCTTACTCCCTCTGTTACCGGACATCTTGAATGCGGAAGAGCGCGCCAAATGATGTGGCGCTCTGGCGGGAACTGTGTGGCGAGGTACTGTTCCGGGGGTATCTCCTGTCCGGCGGGTTAATCCCCCCACGGGACCCGGGTTCTATGTCACACCAACGGGTGTCTCAGCTATCCCTCACTCCTGCTTTCGGGCCCCTCGGTCGCACCAAGAGTCCTGATCTGAGGGGGGCGATCGAGGTTCACCTCCAGTGTTGGTCGCAATAGGGGTGCACTCAGTCAAGGGGCAAGGCTGTGTGGCTCCGGCGTTCGTGGTTTGCCACGACCGCGTGGCGGCTCATCCGTGGTGTGGTCGGCCCATTACACGCCTCTCCCGTCTGGCCGCGCAGCCCCACCCGCTGCTCCGACGGTGTCGCACTCGCTGGTGCCGGGTTCTCGCCCCGGCCGGCCGGGGCTTCGGCAGAGCCGCACCTTCTCAGCCGGGTGGCGAGCTGTACCACAGGCCGTGCGGTTCGTCCCCCACTGTGTCGCGGCCCCCCCTCAGGTTGCCACTGTTCACTGCTGTCTCTGGGGCCTGCGATGTTAGGCCCAAGGCTTTCCTGTGGCGCCAGAGGGGTCGTCGAGAGTGCCCCCACTCTCGGCGCTGAGTGCCGGCGGGCCAAGGGGAAGATGTGCAGCTAGAGGCCCACTTCCGGCCTGCGTCCTCGGACTTGCGTAGCGACCCCACGCCGGTCCGCCGCTCCGCGGCGTCAGCCCCTGGGCTCCGCGCACACAACCGTTGTCGGCACCGGTCCGGGTATGCGCGGCGGCAGGCAGCCACCTCCCGGCAGTCAGTGCTGCGTGTAGGCTCCCTCAGGCGGCCGTCCGCTCGTCCCCACCTCCGGCGCCGAACAACGATGGGTCGGGGGGTATCGTGCAGCGTAGACCTAGCGACAGGCCTGGTTCTTGTCCTGGCGTAGCAATCCCACGTCGGTCCCCCACTCTGTGGATTCAGCCCTGGGCACCGTGAGCACCGTGAGCGTCCCCGCCTCTGGATCTCGCCGGGAGCCTGTACGGAGGCTGTCCGTTACCTCCAGACGGTCTGTGCTTCGTCGAGTCTGCCCCTTCGTGGCTCCGCGATCCCTGTCTCCTCAGCACTCGATCGGCCCCCCGAGCCGTCTCCGTCTCTGGGCCCACTTCGGAGCCCCGTCGCTGTAACCACAGGGCCGTTCGGAGCCCTGAGCAGTGTCGCTGCGAGCTCTATCGTGTTTGGCGCCGATCTCCGTGCAGTTGGGCGGAGATCAGCGAAGTTTAGCGGTTCAAGGGCCCAGGATTACGGGAGCTCGCGGATGGTGCATCCTCTCAGCCCGCCATCTTGGCCACGCCCTCCGCATTAACATTTTAAAAACAAACTGCTGCTTATAACCAGGTGTATGGTCCCTCTATCTTTTAGCCCAGGGTGCTATCACGGGTCGTGCTTCCTATTGGCTAAGCGGGAATGCTTCAGAATTCTGAACTTTGAAGAGAGGACGTAAGAAGAGGAGTTTGTGATAGTTTCCGGCAGCCATTCCCACCACACAAAGTAAGAAGGAGGCAGAATGAGAGGTCCAAAGCAACACTGCCATAAGGAGAAGGGATACCAAGAGACATCGGACACCCTTTGAACCTCAATCACATGACAACCCAGACTACTGCGCCCTGCTCCGTGTACCAGAACACTAGGGTGACCAGATTGTTAAAACTAAAATACCTCTACATTTCCTAAATCAGATGTTGGACTACAATTTTCGCATTGCAGTGGGGCGAAGATCGGCTTAAATGACAGGGCGCACCCACGTAGCAAACAACACTGAGGCACTAAGCGGCATAATTAACATACATCTACTACCCAGACTAGAAGAGGCGGCCCCCATAAACGGGAGCCTCCGGACCGGTGCCTCGCAACCGCCTTCGTCTCCACGTCGCTCGCCTTAACCCCCCCAAGCGTCGCCGTATCTGCCACCGCAGCCCAACCCCCTCTGTCCCGGCGCTCGCCAACGCTGTAACCACCCCCCCTTTTCCTTGACCATAACCCCCCGGCATCTTTCACAACCTGCCCTCCACCAGCTTCACTAAAACCTCCCCCCGTGTATCCCTACCACCAACACCTGGCCTCCATGAGGCGTGCCCAAGCCACTCCCCGCTCTACCACCATCCTTACCTGGCGTCAAGGCTGGCGTCCGCATGGGAACCCGCCACCCAACCAGTTTTGCTGGGGGGCCGTCACTCTCGGCGCTAATCCCCACCTCCTCTCTAGAAACAAAACTCAGGTTATCATCCGATAACAATGCAGCACACGGAATACCACAACAGTCACTCAGATTAAGGTCGACCAACACTCCATCCCCATCTCCCGGCGGCCGTCGAGACCCTTTGGGCTGGGGCTGGCGGGAAACTATCCCCCGCCATCTAACACTCTCTTGTGAGGGGTCCCACGTTGGAGCGCGACCGCCCGTACTAGGCTGAGCCGGCCCATCCACACGGTGGGTCGGAGCCGCATGCTGCTCACCCAAGCACCCAGCAAACCGTTCCTGCCAAGAAAAAAGGGGGGGGGGAGAAGTCCAGCATGCCACCCCCTACCCCCCACCCCCTCAGCGCACACCTTCCCCATGTCGCGGAATGCCCCCCGCTTCGCTGGCAACCCACCCCAACCACCCTTTTACCCCCCCCCGCAAGCCCCACACCCCCCGCTGGGCACCCCACCCACCCCGAAACCACCGCCCCAACCACTCCCGCACCCCCAGCTCCCCCCTCCCAGACCCAGCCCCTGGGACCCCCCCGCAGCCTCTCCCACCCCGGGCCCCAGCGCATTGTCCACCCCGCCAGCCACCCCCCTTTGCCCACCCCCTCCCCAGTACGTACCCCTGGGTGCCCCCTCCACCCCCCGCCCCTCCGCAGTATGGGCTCCAATTCCTCCCCCCCTCCCCCATCTACCCCACACCCCCAACCTCGCCGGTCACACTCTTCTGTCCCCCTGCCACCCCCACGAACGCCACGCCGCCTCATTCGCGCCCTTGCGCATCTTGCCTGATGCTGTCCCCCCCCACCCCCACCGCCTCTCCCCCTCGCCGCCAAAAACCACCCGCCCCGCCCCCCAGCACCCGCCTCACGCATCGGGCGTGACCACGTAGGCTCGCAGCATGCGATCACCGCCGCTGCGGCGCCATTGGCGGCGCGCCGCGGGGGGCCTTACCTGGACCCTCATGCGCCAGGTCCATCCGTCAAGAGGCTACGCGCCCAAACAGACCCCCCCGTTTCCCCCTCCCGTGTGTGTTATCGCTGCCCTGCACAGACACTCACCCGGGGACGGGATTGATCGCCGCGCAGGTGCCCGTCTGTCAGAACACGGAGTTCATCCCCTGCTTCCGCCTCCCGCCGGAGGCTCATCCACAGATCAATAACCCACCGATGGATGGCTCGGAGCGCGGCGCGCGCTCCCCGCAGTCTGCTCCAGACGGAGCGGGAGCGCCCGGCCTAATGCAAAATACCGGAGCAGTTCAAACCTGGAGGAAGGAGCGAGGGGGCAGGAGGGGGGGTGAAGCAAGTTAAATAAAAACCAGAGAGAGGCTTTTCCTAAAACCAAAATCGCCCCTGCCTAACCACCGGCTGCCATGTCACTGTCCCTAAAATGGTGGACACTGACTTGACTTGGCCAGTTAAGTACCCCCACAAGCCCAAGGAACCCAAACCCAGCCCAATTACCGCCCAAAGTCAGCCCAACCAGCCCAACCAGCCCAAAACAGCCTAACCCCAGCCTCCCGCCTGTCAATCCCCCCTCCCCTCTCCCGGGGCCCCAAAACTCCCGGGGGGGGGCAAGCCTCCCTCCGGTCGGCCGCCCCCACAAAGCCTCATTGAGTCTTGTTGCGCCCCTGCATACCGAAACATTGTAGTCTCCCTTCTCTTTATGTGAGAAGCCAGCTTCACACTCACCAGGGTGGGCAAAGTTGCCCCCCACCTACTGTGAAGCTGTAATGGATCCAAGCCTGCCTTACATTCAGATGATATGCTAAGAAACACTGTTCTGAATACCAAACATGGGATGCTCAAAAAACATGAAGGGTTTTCAAACGTTTTCGTTCCTCTTAATTTTTAAAAGATACATTAAAATTACTGACTGATTTTACATTCTGCAGCAGGATGGGCACATGAACATTCAGAATTGCACAAAGTACAGTGTAGTATATGTTTTGTTAGGCTTGTCTATCCTCCTGTTGTAGTTAGTGCAACAGGGATACACAAACATGGGAACAAATCAAGGAGAAACGAAAATGCGAGGGTAGCGGTAGGTTGCCAGTCAAAGGGCTTGGAAGGCAACCGGCCTGCAGGGCCGCACGGTGTGTACAGCGCACTGAGGCACGAGAAAAGCCTCGTTTGAACCACTCGCAAAAAGTTGGGCACGCTAAAAAGACACTTGTGGGCACTGAGCTCTCTTGGTCAGAGGGTCCTGCCGACAGAATCACTGCATATCACTTTGAAGAAAGGAACGAGTTCAGAGCTTGCAGTGAGGATGCTCGCCTCACAAGTAGTGAAGGACCGAGGCTAATACTGTATTTCCCAAACCACCTTACCTTGCTTATTCAAATCTTCCTGCTGCCCTTGGGCTCGGTCTTCAAGCTGGCAGATAGAGTAGCGCTGAGAGTGTGGAGCCCACTAGTGACACGGCACAGCACCTATTTGGGGAACGAGCACCCTGGCCTCTTCTCTTCCCTTAGCCTTTGACTCTTGGTAACAGCTTACAAACAGATGGCATAGACAAACAAGCATTTACAATGCAATGGTCTCCGCATTATTAAAGGTAGAGCTATTGACATTGCTCATGACATTTATTTATTTATTTATTTTTTAAATCCTAAATAAATGGCATTGTCATTTACATTGCCAATAGCTTCATCGTTAAATAAATGGAATTGTCATTTACAATGCCAATAGCTTAATAGCTCGCAAATGCATGACCTATTGCATTTACACCCACACAGAGCCACACACACAAAGCCACCCACACACATACAGAGCCACCCACACACACACAGAGCCACACACACACACAGAGCCACACACACACAGCCCCACACACACACACAGCCCCACACACACACACACACAGCCACACACACACACAGCCCCACACACACACAGAGCCCCCCAAACACACACAGAGCCCCACAAACACAAAGAGCTCGACACACACACACACAGAGCCCCCCACACACAGAGCCCCCCCACCCCACACACACACACAGAGCCCCCCCCCACACACACACACAGAGCCCAACCCACACACACACAGAGCCCCACACACAGAGCCCCACACACACAGAGCCCCTCACACACAGACACACAGAGCCCCCCCCCACACACACTACCGTAACGCTAACACGGCCACGATTTTGAAAGTAATAACTTTGAGCAGAGCCCCGCACACACACACACACACAGAGCCCCCCACACACACACTACCGTAACGTTAACACGACTACCATTTTGAAAGTAATAACATTGAGCAGAAGTACTGTTCGCTACTAAAAAAAGGTTGGAGACAGTAACTTACGTAAACGCAATAGGATATGCAGCCTAAATCTGAGCCTTTAAATCGGGAGCACAGCAGACCCAGTAACATGCTGCCTTCTTGAAACAGCACTATGAACATAGTATTGGAGGCAATGAGTATATACAATTCTGCGGTTTGATTTTTTGTCTTGCTGCCTTCTTGAAACAGCACTACTAACATAGTATTGGAGGCCATGAGTATATACAATTCTGCGGTTTGTATTTTTGTCTTGTTGGGGCAGGGCAGGAGAATCTTTGGTAGCTGAGTTTTTCAGCCCTGTAATATATGTTCCACGGCTCTTTTCTAGGCCAGACAGTCTACCTCTGAAGGACCGCCCAACATTGGTAGCAGCAGTCTCTAGCCAGGATTCGACATGGGGTTTCACTCACTTCCTCTGCCGTCCAAAACGAGGCTTCGGCTTTTTTGTACATCTGCCAAATGTTGTGATACTTGATGGGGAAGAGGACAAAATGTTGAGGGTTCTCTCTAAGCAGAGGCTCATCCTGCACCCCCGACAGCCGGCTCACTTTACTCTCCACCTAAATGAGTACAACAAGTTAAAAAAAAAAGTCAATACATATCTACGAGTCGATAACTGCTAAACTACCCCCTGAAGAAGAAGTCCAGGTACAAGTGACAAGAACCGACGACATAAACTGACACTCCCCCAATGCGGACCTTTCCATTATCTAAATACTCCCGAACCCCTAAACCCACCCAACGGCACAAAACTATCACTTTTCGCTCGTCAAGATGAAGCACCCTTTACACCAGGGAGGCCACTGCCGTCAAGTATACCATTTATACAACCCATCCTTTCAAGCCTATGTACCCAGCAACACGACACGCATATCATGCGTAATTACAATGCTCAAACAAGCCGTTAGACGGGCTGCCGCCATTTAACTACACTCGCTTGGCTCACCGATCCACCGGGTCAAACACATTACCACACAGACCGGGATACGGAACCGTACGCTTGTCTTAACCCCCTCCAAAAAGGCAACCCACTCACCGTTTCCTTCTCAGCTTCATTGAAGATGTTCTGTGCAGTCTTGGTAGCCTGTACTTTATACAACCCATCCTTTCAAGCCTATGTACTTGAATTCAGACATACTGTAGGAACAAATTCATTCACTCGACCTCACCCCACCCCGTCCTATGTAGGCGTTCTATTAGCGAAGGGTGAGATCTCACAAGATGGCGCGGATATTCAGGTTGCGGTCTGTCGATGTTACTCGGCAATATGCCCTCTGGGGTACTTGGTACAGACAGAAAGGAGTTAGGTTGTGGTGGCAAATACATTTAGCGCCAAACAACGGGAGGCTAATGCTGTACCCAGCAACACGACACGCATAGCATGCGTAATTCCAATGCTCAAACAAGCCGTTAGACCACTTCACATTACCCCACAGACCGGGATACGGAACCGTACGCTTGTCTTAACCCCCTCCAAAAAGGCAACCCACTCACCGTTTCCTTCTCAGCTTCATTGAAGATGTTCCGTGCAGTCTTGGTAGCCAGTACCCGGGTGCTGCTACGTGTCAGCGGCTGTACGGGGGAAAGGAAAACAAGCCGTTAGACGGGCTGCCGCCATTTAACTACATTCCCTTGGCTCACCGATCCACCGGGTCACCTCACATTACCCCACAGACCGGGATACGGAACCGTACGCTTGTCTTAACCCCCTCCAAAAAGGCAACCCACTCACCGTTTCCTTCTCAGCTTCATTGAAGATGTTCCGTGCAGTCTTGGTAGCCAGTACACTACCCCCTACACTACACATACACTACAGCACTACCCTAATCCCTAAAACACTACACATACACTACAACACTACCCTAAACCCTAAAACACCACTCCCAAATCCACATTTGGAAAGCGCACAATCACCCGTAAGGGTATCTAGGAGCTGGGGGCCGTCGGGAAGATTAAGCAAGCTATTGCCCAGAGTCACATGGTGCTGGGCTAACCTGCCGCCGCTGCCGGGGATCGAACCGTGATCCCCAGATTCTGGAGTCAGTCGCCCTAGCCGCGGCGCCACACTTCTTCCTCTACACTACACATACACTACAACACCACCCTAAACCCTAGAACACTACCCTACACTATACATACACTACAAAACCAGCCTAAACCCTTAAACACTACCCCTACACTACACATACACTACAACAACACCCTAAACCCTAAAACACTACCCTACACTACACATACACTACAACAACACCCTAAACGCTAAAACACTACCCTATACTACACATACACTACACCACCCTAAACCCTTAAACACTAAACCCCTACATTACACATACATTACAGCACTACCCTAAACCCTAAAACACTACCCCTACACTACACATACACTACAACACTACCCTAAACCCTAAGATACTACCCCTACACTACACATACACTACAACACTACCCTAAAACACTACCCTAAACTACACATACACTACAACACTACCCTAAACCCTAAAACACTACCCCCTACACTACAGATACACTACAACACTACCCTAAACCCTAAAACACTACCCTACACTATACATGCACTACAACACTACCCTAAACCCTAAAACACTACCCCTGCACATCCCGACCCCCAGTCCTGTCCCAACTTCCAAATACTTCCCTTAACGACCCCCGACACTACCCTACACCCAAATAAACTATTCTACACCACACAAACACAACACTACAACCTATTAGACTGCCCCCTGCACGTCCATAAAAACAACACAGCCACACTTACCTCTCTCTCCCCGTGGTTCACCTCCCACTTCTCCTTCTTCAGGCGTCGTCAGTCGCACGGCGTCATTTGGAATCGGAATACCCTGTAAATGAAAACAACGATGTGGATAGCCTACAAAATAATGTTTTTGTTCCATATACAAACAAATTGAAAACAGTGCGCAATCTTTTATATTTAACACTCAAATTTTTATGTGTGTATTTTAATAGTCTAACAACATTTTATTTTAAACTTACATGCATGCATGCGAAGAAACATTTGCGTAATAACGGCATTTTCGTAGTATTAGCATGCGTAGAAAAAGCATGCTAAGTAATAGTAGTTGCTAACTAAAATATGCGTAGAAACGGTAGTACGAAGTAGTGTCAGCGAAGTAAAGGTAGAATACCGGCCACCGGGGGTATCAGAGCAGTTTACAGTGTATAAGTTAAGGAAGGATACAAGGGGTAAAAACAGAGCAACCAAACAAAAAACAATCTTAACAGTCTCATAAAACTGGGCTAGTATCAGCAGTTTTCAGAGGCCAATGACGCAGCTAGCAGACATTGTTAGAGCCCATGACATCAACATTATCTCCTTATCGGATGGCCACCCCCCATCTCATCCTCTTGGTCACAGCGGACCCCACTCCACCTGGATGAAAAACAACTGCCTGAAACTCAACACGAAAAAAAAACAGTACTGATCTTTAGCAGCCCCACCTCCTTCTTGAGATTGTGGAACTGCCTGAATTTGACACCAAATTTGTGTTGGCCAAAAATGGGACAAGTCTTTAATATTGGCAAAGGGTGATACTTTCCAGGCTTCCTCACTTGAAACATCTGATACCAAGGTCTTGAATACTGTCATGACAGATGCATGTGGATGTGGTTTCCGGGGAGGGGAGCAGTGATAATGTGAGGGGTGGACAAGAAGGGGTACATTTTACATTGAAGCCTTGAGTGGGTCTGGATCAAGTCATTCTATAATTGAGCATGAAGTTCTTACTTGGAGTGATAATCACTTTATATCTCATTTGTGGAGCTCTGAATTCAGTTTACAAACGCTGTTAGCTTCTACCCTTTGACCGAGACCCACACTTTCCCTGCCACCCAGAGCTACTTGCTGTAAGTTACTGCTGACTGTGATTGCTGTTGTCTGACACTTTGTAGGTGTCCTTAATTGTTCCCTTTACCTTGACGGGTGTAGCTACTGCTGCATCTATTTCCCTATTTTCCTTGTCAAGAATTAGTTCTTTACAGTTGCTACCACAGCTGTATGTTGATGTTTTTGGAGAGATGCGACTTGAGTTTCAAGAACTGCTCTTTATGGGGAGTTCAATTACTTATACCGAATTCTATTTTGATGCTCCTGATGCTTGCTCTTTTCCCGGAACCTTTTATGGGTTCTATTAGGGTAGGTTCCTTTTCAATAGAATATGAATTAATTCCTTCATGGAACACGCTTGTCATTTTTGTAGCATTGATTGTTCTAACCATATTTTTACTTGATTATTTCTGTAAACGAATTACCTGATTCATTCATTAATTAATGGACAAAAAAAAGAACTTACTCATCTTTTAAGAGAATATACATTTAAAAACGTACTTAAAACTCTATTCATCGACTGAACTTAACTGTAAATTGTGTTGGTGATTGATTGGATTTGATTTAGCGTCCGTTCATATACAGTGGCACAGACTTGTCATATTGATGAAGAAGATATAGCATGGAGTTGGAGTCCATTCTTGTACGTAAAAAGTTGAACCTGTACTGTTAGAAACGTTTGGACTGTTTCCGCGCTATCACTCATGTGTAACTTATCATGTGCTGTTACATTTTGTTAGTGAGTTGATATGTTGTTTTATACCAGCTTAAAGAGAAGTAATATCCTAGTATTCTTGCAGAGTTACATACATTTTTTCTAGTGTACACAGCCATTTAATTTCATGTTGTGGAATTGCAATTGCTTTGTACTGTGTAATACTGTGCAATAGGCATAGCCTCGTTCTGAGAATTGGTGAAACAATGTAAGAATTTTAGAAAGCAGTTAGATTAGCTCCAGTCTGTGACTTCAGTATCAAGTTTTCAAGGTCTTCGCACTTTCTACTTGCCCATTGAAATTATCAGGTTGTTTCATTCTCTGTTATGAGCCTCTGCTTCCATTGCATGCTCCAACCTGATTAACCGCGCAAGTCTGGTTTGCTGAAACTGCAGTTGCCTCGCATTATTTTTGCTTTCTTGTAAGCTATTATTCATTGAAAGCATATTTAACTTTATAGACTATACTGAGTTTTGGTTTTTAGATTGAGCCTGGGCAGAGCATGCGCTGCTCTGCGAGGCATGCTGTATTCAGGTATGGACTTAAAGCTCCACCCACTCTCCGCCCATATTTTTTATTTGGCTTGTGTCATTGTCCTTTGGAAACTGTGGCTTTTCATTGGTCAATAGGCTTAGTAGTCCATCCTTAGTACTGCCTTGTCTCAGTTTTGTAACCTCCCATGAGGGCACCCCCTGTTACATGTGTTGTTATTCAGTAGGCTTTGATCACTATTTGCTTAAATGGTTTTCTCCTTCTTCTGTCTGCTGATACAGCCAGGACACATTCTCCCACAACGCTTTTTTTTCTCATACCATGGCATACCACACTCATACAGTGCAACCATGCCCTTGGTATATTTGCACCGCTAAATGCAGCCACATTTTTTGTTATTATTTATTACCTTTTTTTTTAAAGTGCCCCATGCCGCACTTTCCCTTTAATGGCAGCTGTGCCCCTTTCCTCAGACGAGCCACATCTAAGGAAATGGGCGCGGCCGCTATTAAAGTGAAACCGTGGCATGGGGTGCTTTTACCAAAAAAAACATTTGTTTATCAACCTTTCAAACAAATGCTTTTTTTAAAAGCGCCCCATACTGCGCCTTCAATTTAATGGCAACAACAACCACAGGGGCAGCCCAACACACCTGAACCAGGGGCAGGCAGTATATAGTCCTAACAACGGTTCAAGAAGCAATTTGCTTAAACTACATTATCTACACATAAATCCAAATCACAAGCAAAACAATTAGGCAACAACATCACAAAAGAAAAAAAATAGAGAGAGAGAACCCATATGCAAAAAAGCAACGTTTAAGAAATTATCACAAATGTATTACATATTATAAAACAATTAAGACAATAGTGCTCAAGACAAAATGCCGGTATACAAACAATACATATCACAAACCAGACAGGTGGCAAATGAAAAAATACACGTTACAGTAAAGGAACAACATGTACAAAATTAATGTGTCCTCTGTTTGTTTTTGGCCACATGAGCGTCGACGGCCTTTTGGACCACTGTAGAGTTACACGGTCATCATCAGGACTAAGAATTCCATTGAGCATCACAAACAATTCTGTTTAAAAGAGCAATCCAACCTTCTTTAATTGAGTTGGTCGATTTACGCATAGCCTTTTTAAAGCCAATCTTTGTAAAATATGGGGTCCCACTGTAAATGATTCAATGAAACTGCTTTTTAATATGCACAACCCAGATATTTGCTTTTTTACTGCTACCTTTTTATATAAATCAATCCATGCAAGGAAAAGTATGGTGTTTTAACCTTTTGTGTGTTTAACTGGAATAACTACTACTGTACGGTACACAGACAAAATATCGAGTTTTAAATTTCGATATACAATTATATCGAAGTTTAAATATCGATGGGACAAAATATCGAAGGTAAGTAATATCGACAGTCTTAATATCGATATTAGTATGATATCAGTAATATCGAAGTTTTAAATATCGATGTCAATAATATCGAAATAAATAATTTCGATGTTACTAATATCAATTTTTAAATAAATTTAGTGTATATTATATTGTATTTATTATGTTTTATTATTTATTTTTAATGTAATTTAATTAAATATTGTCTTTTACTACTGTAGCGGGTTGTGGGTTTATAGGGGAATAGGGTGGGAAGTAATTTAATTATGTTAAATTAATTATTAATTAGTAGGAATTAATAATTAATTATTTGAGAATTAATTTTTTATTAATTGTAATTAATTGATTAATTGATAAATATGTTCTGTAGCGGGTTATGGGTTTATAGGGGAATAGGGTGGGAAGTAATTTAATAATAGTTAATTAATTAATATATGTTTGTAAATATTGTAATTAATAATTAATTGCTAATTAATTTATATTAATTAGTTAATTAATTAATATAATTTTGTACATATTTTTAATTATTAATTAGTTGGTAATTAATTAAGATTAATTAGTTAATTACATTAATTAGAGTATTTTTTTTATATATAATTTTTTGTTATTCTTAATTAATTAATTGGGGAAAATAATATTAATTATTAAATTAAATTAATTACAGCTAATGTGCTAATATATTTACTTTATTGTTATTGTTAATTAATAATTAATTGGTAATTAAATAATATTAATTAATTTTGGGTAAAGGAGTATTTTTAGGGTTCAGGGTCAGTTTTCAGTTTTTGGGTAAAGGGGTATTTTTAGGGTTCAGGGTCAGTTTTCAGTTCTTGGGTAAAGGGGTATTTTTAGGGTTCAGGGTCAGTTTTCAGTTTTTGGGTAAAGGGGTATTTTTAGGGTTCAGGGTCAGTTTTCAGTTTTTGGGTAAAGGGGCATTTTTAGGGTTCAGGGTCAGTTTTCAGTTCTTGGGTAAAGGGATATTTTTAGGGTTCAGGGTCAGTTTTCAGTTTTTGGGTAAAGGGGTATTTTTAGGGTTCAGGGTCAGTTTTCAGTTTTTGGGTAAAGGGGTATTTTTAGGGTTCAGGGTCAGTTTTCAGTTCTTGGGTAAAGGGGTAGTTTTTAGGGTTCAGGGTCAGTTTTCAGTTTTTGGGTAAAGGGGTATTTTTAGGGTTCAGGATCAGTTTTGGGTTTTTGGGGTACAGGGATATTTTTAGGGTTCAGGGTCAGTTTTGGGTTTTTGGGGTACAGGGATATTTTTAGGGTTCAGGGTCAGTTTTGGGTTTTTGGGGTACAGGCGTACAGGGTAAAAATATTTTTTTTTTACATTAAATCAATTAAATGAAATTAAAAAAAATAAAATTACATTAAATTATTAAGTGTTTTATTTATTTTAAATGTATATGTATTAGTTTTAATTTTGTTTTAATATTTTTATTTAATATTTGTAAAATTATATGTATTTTAAAATTATTTTTACATTATTATTAATACATTTAAAAAAACGATATTTTTAATTTTGATATTTTTGTACTACGATATTATTTTTTCGATATTTTTGTACTTACCTTTATGAAGATATGACTCCGATATTTTTGATGTCGGTATTTTTGTGCCGATATTTTTGTATTTCGATATTCTGTCTGTCGATATTATGTCAGACATTCCCTCTGTACGTTTCGTCTAATGCTATTTGTGTATGCTATTTTGTGCTTTTATGGTCATTGTTTTATATGTACTGAATAAAGCTTTATGAAATGAAAAATGAGTTTGTCGAAGAAGAATTTCAAAAGATATTAAAAAGGGCGAGTATGACTTCAACCCGTCCCAAGGGATATTGGATTTCAAATTGGCTGCATCTATCCTTACGAATAGGTAGATAGAGTCCAGGGCCAGGGCCTGTCCATATTGCAGCCACACATTCAGGAAGTACTGAATGTGCGGCTGCAATTCGGACAGGCTTGCCTATTGCTGCGTGGAAGTACTTTGGTGATTTGCTCACCTGGCCCTGGACTCTATCTTCCTATTCGTAAGGATAGATGCAGACAATTTGAAATGGCTGCCTGTAATGGCTTGCGTTGTAACAACACAGTCGTTGTAGCGCATGCAATGTAACATCTCATATTCTTTCTGTGTGTGAACCAAAGGAAAATCTAAACCTTGCGAGCCCCCACCAACAGGAACTCATGCCCACACTAATTATCACCAGTATAGCAAATACATTTCTAAGTATCTAAAGGAGTGAGTGGGATTCACTAACAGGGATGGGAAGCATTATTTCCCGAACATGGTCCCTTTGATATAGAGACATGAGGTAATTCGCAAAAGAAGATAGAAAATCCTAAAACACAAGATAGATGTTGAGCAATGGCCCTATGTTTTGCAGTGGCATGAGGAGACCCATAAAAAAACTTCTGAATCAAAAAATGTGGTATGAAAAGTATAGAGAAGCTGGAGTATTAAACAAGTCACCTTAAGGAGAGAGTTAGGGCTTGCACTCCATCTGCTCCGTCCCCTCCACCTATCAATTCCCCCAAATCACTGAACAACAAAAGAAAGAAATCGAAGTTTTCAGAGAGGAGGATTTGCTGGACATGTTCAGAAGAGCCCTGTGGTGCAGCCATTATTCACCTGAAATAAAGAAGCATCTACTGGACCGCTGGTGAATGGAGCACAAGGAGGTACCATGCAATTGCAAGTGAGAGCAACAATAACCCTGACAGTAAAATGATTGGTAGAGTAGAGGGGTGCGAGTGACCAGACCAGCTGGTCATATGTCCTTGGTCACCTTGAATCTATACTAACTATTGTTCCCTACCAGTTAGAATGGCCTTAAAACCCATAAGCCATCCTTATAACGGGAACCAATGGCTCACCGCTGAACTACAAATAATTATACACAGTGGTAGGGCATTTGAACAACTGTGGAACTTGTCGCACATTCCTGCAAATCACATGAATTGTAGGATCAATACTTATGGCCCCAAGTGTAGTAGATGGAAGTGAGAAGACGCTCTTGTATCTTCTTTGAGTGACACCAAAAGACAAATTGATCTCTTATGTATATATCTACGTTAATACCAAAATCTAATTATTCAGCCAAAACTCTGAGTGACGCTATGCAATCTTCTACAGATTCGTCTGGAGAGTGTTTGCACATAGCAAAATTAAAGCGTTCTAATAAGACACTTGTGGCATCTGAATATTGTTTACTCATACGTAATTTAGCTTCAATGTAAACATTCCATGTGGCATTTTCTTCTGTGGAAGTTGGATAGTGTGGTAGGTTTTCAAGAACTCTACGACCATCTGTGCCCAAATGATTTAATAGTAGTGCCATTTTCCTTGAAGGTGAATATCCATTTGCATCAATGGCTGTGAGATAATTCTCAAAATCTCTCAGCCATTCAGACCATTTTAATTCTTGTTTGCCAGGTTTTTGTAAAAAAAAGCGATGGTTGGATAGCTCCCTGAATTGAAGCCATGAAGTAAAATATGAAAATCTGTGTGAAGGTTATAATCTGTAAATAATACAATACCAAGATAAAACGAATAACTGAATACTAGTGCATTAACTTAAACTTAGTATGTGTAATAAAATAGCTCACACAGAATTAACCCAATGTGTTTGACACGAATGACATGAAAAACAACTATTGTAGCACTATTGGTTCGACATAATAATTCCTAAAGTGAAATTACTTGCAAAATTAGGGAACCATTAATGGTAAATAGTAACAGAAAGTACAGTGGTATGATAACACTATATAATAAACCACAATAGGCACATAGTAAAATGAGATGGTGTGCAAATCACCGGAAAGTAAATCACACTAAATATTTACTATAAGGGTCTTTAAGATGTACCAATCACCGAAAAGATATTGCACAGGAAACTGAAACTCAGGAGCAATATTCTCACTATGACTAAACAAGGTGTGCAAATCACAGATGAAGTAATTAACTGAAAAATTATCTCATATTAACTCACAGTTCCAAAGTGAGGAGTGAAGAATATGTTCAAATAGTTTAAAAGAAGTCTTTCGCCAAAACTGCTAACTCCAATGAAGTCCTGCTCACAGCACCGAACTCAAAAGAAAGGTATTCCTTTTATGATAAAATAAATTCAACGTGTCTTGCCGATATAAGCACTGTTCTCCGATTGGCCACAAACCCGATCCAAGATGGCTGCTGTTGACGCGTGACGTCACGATGTCTTCCCAGCAGGCATTGGACTCTTTCCGATGACGCAGGCTACGGAGTAAGAAAACAATCAGCATGATTCCACGGAGAATAGAATGAGTGGCACGAGACAGGTAGGCGATATTTAAATGTAGATTCCAGCAACGGTTGACCGTACTTGAAGAGAGGAAATCGAAGAATAGAATAGAACATTTTTTTTAGAAAGTTATGGAGAAGTATGGCTTTGACCGACCTTATTTCCAGGGGATATTACTCTCCACAGATCGCAAAGTTTGCAGGAATATTTGAAATCGGTCCGGTGGGCTCCCTCTGATGAACGAATGAATCCAGCAAAATCTTGAAAAACAGCCCCTCTCCTGTTACCAATGTGTAGTACGGGGTATGGAAGCAAAACGCAGTAGTCTTGATTGTAGAAATAAATACTTATGTTTATTAATAAGTATCAATAAATAGAAGGGAGCCCACAGTAAGAGCTTCGATAGGATAGCTGGTCAGGTGAGATCTGACACAGTAAGATTCTAAATGGGAAACAGAATTCTAACATTCTAATAAGAAAACTCTAATTAAAGGTATACTGTTATAGAATACTTACAGCATATTACACTAAGTTAGCCTACTATAGGGAACAGGAGCCCATTTTGAAAGCTTAATCTCCGAACATTTGATGGCTTTAGACTCCTACTGTCAGTGCTAACTCCTTCCAAGGACTTCTGTGAAAAACGCATTTAATTCTACAACACCAAAACAGCCACTTTCAAAACTTCATTTCTGGTTTTCCATTGATGCAGCGCTCCTCCGGAAATAATTTCTAAACCCATGTCACCTTTCCCTGAAGTACAACTTCTAACATATTCTCAAACAGTGGGGCCCATAACACAGCGAATCATTCATAAAAACTTACACTCTACTTCATGGATCGGTGAAATTCAAAGGAAGAGCTGCTGTATCATAGTGGAGTATCTAAAACTAAAATTGAATATTGATACTATTTACACCTACAGTTTAAATACGTTTACCATGGTTTTCATTTAATACAACATTTTATTTAGACACACCCGCATTGAGATCAATGGATCTGCTAGTAAAAAAATAGGCATAGGAAAACTCAAGACCAGCTTAATTCTCCATTTACCTAATTTTTATTAAGAGCAAATTCAGCATGTCCAAAATTATTTCCTTTATTTATTTCTTTATTTCTAAAGGACGACATTTGAAATAAGGTTTAAGTTTAAATTCAGGACAGCTAGAATCATTTATTTTAAGGAAAACTCAAAGATAGACATTTTTCATTTGTTTTATATAGCGAGTATTAGCAAAAGACAGATAGTTCCCAAATAATCATCTATTCTCCTAGCATCCCTAACTAAACTCTCAATTAAAGTGCATCTCTCTGTGAATAGAATTAAGAATTATGGAAAGTCTTACATATCAGGAAAAATCAGCATTCCAGCAGCATCTCTGGTAGCAATCAAAGAAGAAAGTTCCTCTTCAGTAAAAACAGCACTTTTTATACCTTTTTCACTAGCTCTATCTATCTAAAAGTGTAACTTTCAACCCAAATTCGAGTTCTGATTGGACAATTTTGGGTGGGTGAGCATCATCTCGTCATCACAAATTAATTTTTTCCTTCCGTCCGCAATTTTCTAATGGGTCCATTGTTTAGTCAGAGTCCGGTCTAGTCCTGTTCCCTACTTGCAACTTTAGCATGTATTCCCACATTCTGTACCATTGTGCTCATTAAGTATGGGCGGAAAATCCGTTCCGCTCGCGGATTTTGCGGATTTTTGGTAAATTCGCAATCCGCGAGATTCGCGAATTTCCCGCAAAATCCGCAAATCCGCGAGCAGCGGATTTTATGGCTTGCTCGCACTGTTCGCGTGAGTTCGCGGCTTCCCAGTTCAACTTCGCGCCCCGCGAATAAGCGCTAAATTGCAGAAATACGATCTTAGCAAAACTGAAACTACTTACCAGGTTCAAAAGTTCAAGCTCATCATTAGTAGCCATTTCCTGTAGTGCTTCCTGAGGGGCCCCTCCAGAGTTCAGTTGCCTACTTGCAACTATTATGTGACCCTGCTCTGACCCTCAGAATAGTTACACATATGCCACAAAGGTCCTGAATTACAGCTAAGGGAGACAAGCAGGAGCCAGGCTAGAAGTTCAAATCCAGTGACACATTAATCAGCCCCTAATTCATTATTGTCAGTTGGGGCAGGGCAGGTGTTGTAACTAAGGAAGCAGGTGCCAGCTAAAAAAATATTCTGTGACACATTAATCAGCCCCAAATTAATTCAGGTCACTTGAGGCAGGGAAGGTGTGCTTTGCTTTGCCACAATAATGTACACTGGACAACCAGAGGGTGCTGTGATGAAACAGAGGGTGGCATGGGTGAGCCAGAGGGTGGCATGTGGTGACAGAGGGTGGCAGTGATGAAGAAGAGTGTCCCAAACAGGCTGGACACGTAGAAACAACAAGTTCGCAAAACTTGCGACCCGACAGGTAAGTTCGCGTTTGCGAAATTGTACAAAAACCCTCGCGACCTGGCAGAAACCCGCGCGAACACAAAAAAAAAAAAAATCCGCAAATTCGCGAGAATTCGCGGATTTTGCAGATTGCGAGTTCGCAAATCCGCAAAATTCGCGAACGCGAGATTCGCAAAATTCGCCCATGCCTAGTGCTCATCAGTTTGGCAGCCATCTGCACTTCCAGGCTAACATGTCCTTGAACCATAGTCACTCCAGGCACAAGCAGCTCGCATTCAGACTTGCGCATGCGTACTTCTTTTGTGGCCACAATAATCGAGTGACTCCATTTTCTTTTAGGCTCACAAGTCAAAATGGGAACTATCATAGAAACAAACACAAATAAACATTAATTTTAAGTGATTTAACCCTTCTGTTTACCTCCCCCCTTACTAAGGTTTTCCCTATTAGTAGTTACCAAGCAAATAGCCACAATTAAAAGCGATATACTCACTTTTGCCTCACGTTTTGTCACAATAACACATAAACAAAAGCACATTTATGCTGCATTCCGTTATCTTAAAGCTGCTCATTAGTTTAGAACATGACAAAATCACATAATTAGTTAATTATGATTGCAACATAAGCAAATTTAGTTTCCCACATGTATTCGTGTAGGTGCATTTCTTATTCCATATTGGTTAATCACGCATATCATTCCATTAGTACAAATTATAGTTATTGAAGTGTGACTTCGCAAGGGGTATGCAACATTTTGCAATTTAACCTCGCTCCATCAACTCCCCCCTTTGGTGATTTATCACCAAGTACCTCCCAAAATTTGCAACATTTTATTTCAGAAAATGTTTCAAATTCTTCATGTTAGTATGTCTGTACTGTAGTATCTTTTTCTCTTGTCTAATTAAATATCTTTTCTTGAAACCCTTCCATTTCTATATCACCTTTTTCTCTTTCTCTTTCTCGTCTCTCTTGGATCATTTTCTTTAATGATTTTCTAACATTCCTTCTTCTTCAGTATATGCAACATAACCTTATCATCAAAATGACTAATACTATCACTGTTACTGGAATTAGTATCTTACCTATAATTGAACTACCTATTTCTTAAAACCAATGTTTAACTGCTGTAAAACTTTTCCCAAGTCGTTCAAGAACACCATCAACCTCCAGTGGTTCAATTTCTCTGTGCAATTCCGTAATATTTGTAATATATTTCTCAATGTTTTGACTTTTATATGGAATGTATGTACAGCAATGTTGTACCTTCAAAATTCCACAAACTCCTCCCTCTTTTGCCAATATGATGTCAAGTGCAAGACGATTTTGCATTACCATAGTTCTCATAGCAATCATTTCAGTGTTTACCATTAGGAATCCACCTGGTGTGTCCGTTGACAAACGATCTACTATCGTTGACAATTTCCGAATTCAATTTGCATTGAAAGATATTCTCACTGCTGGTATCAGTGCTCCAAAAACATTGCCTATTATTTCTATGACACTCTCTCTTTTTCTACGACTTAAAGGTTTACCTATCTCATGAATTCCATTAGCACCTCTATCTACATGAACATTTTTAGGAAAGACCAAACCCACATAGCATGTCCCGTGCTAGTGGTCAGGTAATCTATAATAAGCCTTGTTCCCACAGATAAAATACACACCTGGAAAAACAGGATCATTTCCCCCTTTAAATCCCCATCCCCCTTGGATTCGATAAGTATCTTTACACTGACTTGCTCCCACAAAATAATTGTCATACATGGTATTGTCTTTCCTAATACAAAATTTCCCTATCAATGGAGTGTCTATGTTTATTTCTAGATTCACATTTCTTTCATCAATATTTTCATCATTAAATGTCCAATATTTTGATTTTTCATGCTTCACTTTCTCTTTACTTTTATAAGCAATTCGTCTTTCTTCAATCATATCTAAGAACACCTTTTCTTCTACTCTTATTTTACATGTTAAATTATTTTTAAACGCATAATCGTGACTTAATTCATCTATTTCTACGAAATATTCTCCCATAACTGTAGCAGACTTTTTCTTATTCAGTGCATTATCTATTTTCAATTTCCGAATACTTCATCTGAATTGGAATAATGATACTCTAATTTTCCTCTTTGATAAAATAAGCTTGCAATGACTCCATATGTAAGTGGAAGGTGATGATAAGTCACCCCCTCAGAAACAGATGCAGGTAATTTTACACACACATAACAATCACTGGCATCCATTGTCCTAACATACTCAGTTAATAATCTTGAAAATGTAATTTTTGTAAAGTCGCTTATGGAGCTATCTTGGTGTAATTCTGGCCTATATACATGTTGCTTATTCGGTTTTGACTCTACATCTTTCTCACTTGAACTCACATTATGTTTCCATTTCACTAAGTTATCTCGGAAAGGTATAATAATAGCTAAAATTATCCATATTAATATTAATAAACCAGTACATATTAAGCACATCCTGCATCATTTTCTAAAAATAGAACATTTCCTTTTATGATCGTTAGACACCATATTTTTTTTTTTTTTTAAATTTACACAGCGAGTTTTGCTAACAGATTTTCTTCAACCTTATGTCACCTATAAGCCTCTTCTTTTCTAACAAGTTTTCTTCGACCTAATGTCACTTACAAGTTTTAGTTTTCTAACAGAATTTTCTTCGACCTTGTGTCACTTACAAAATTGTATTTCTACTTACAATGCCCCTTTTTCTTTTTCCCCTTCTGTATTTCAGATTCACTTTCCACTTTGTCCTTTTGATCAATTACCACTTTTGTTTGTGGCTCAGTTCTTTACTCACTTTTCCCATCTGTCTTTGGGCAGCTCAAATGTTCTTGTCCACTGTTTAACTCTTCAATTGGAGGTAACACTATGTACGACCATTCAGGTGATTTATACTTCTGATTTGGTCTTCTTACTCTCTTTGGCCTTTGCACAACTTCTATTTTCTTTCCCAATGCGTCCCTTTGACTAGTTATCTTATTGACCTGTTCTGCTTGCTGTCTTTCTTTGTTAACCAGTTTAAATCTCAGTCCATCATTTCCTTTAGGCCAATTATCTCCTTTACAGCATTTCTTTGTCTTAGGCTCCGTGGTGTTATATTCCACTCTCCAAGCCCTTTTCCTCGGACTCTTTCTTAATGGAGTTTCATCTGCACTCTCATCAGTCTCACTTTCAGTGTCTTCAACTGTTTCATTGATAATGATTTTCACAGTGTCTTTCTCCTTTTGAGAGTCAGTTTTCTCTTTTGACAGTTCTTTCACTCTGTTAGGAACATCTTCATAGCTGGTACTTGGAATCTCATCTTCCTCATGAGCTGTTTCCTCTTTTCCAGTCTCAGGTTTTTCGTTCCTGCTTTCAGAGCTTCCAGTCTGTCTTTCAGGATTTTCTTCTTCACCAGTTTTATCTTCTCTTGGCTCAGTGTTCTTACTGGTGTCAGTCTTTACCAATTCTCAATCTTCAGATTGATCTTCAGAATTTGGTATTTCATGACTTTCTTCTTCTCCTTCAGACGCTGAACTAGTATCTGATGCTTCCAGATATCGACGTTCCTGTCGATCTTCAATATCTGAACTTTTCTCTGGCTCTCCTTCAGAATCCGAATCAGTTGGGCTTTCACCTTCTTCGTTTAAATTTTCAGGTTCAGGCACACAAATAGTGTGGCTTGCATGTACCCATCTCTTTACTCCAGCACATTTGACTGTAGTAGTACTAACCAAAACAACTTGTCTTGGTCTCTGCCAACGAGGCCCCAAACAGTTTCTTACTTGTTCATATTTTCTCATCACATCAGGTGACGGAGCACCTGTTACCTTGTCTCGAGGATATTCATCTTTCGGCCAATCTACAGTGATTTTACACTCAGTCCACAAATCTGCTGGCACAACTATGTCAAATAATCCATCCAAATCAACCCATAATACTTTTGAAACTTTCACAAATCTATCTACTTGTTGATACCATTCTACTGGCTGCCTTTATTCTCACCCAGTCTCCAGGGCCTAGATCATGTGCTGGACTTTTCTCTTTGGTGTTTCATTCAGTTCCCACCTGATGGAACACATACGTTACCACTTCAGACAGGTTTTTGCAGTAATCCAGTATGCTGTCATCATTAATTGTTAACAATTTACTAACTGGTACATATGCTTGTCTCATCACCCTTCCCATCAAGATCTCATGTGGACTCAATCCAGTTTTCCTGTCAGGAATGCTTCTTAGGGTCATCAAAACAAGTGGCAAGGCATCAGGCCACTTGGTGTGTATCACTTACAACGCAACTTTTACGTCGTAATGCTGTTACAACGCAGCTATTACAACGCAGGATCCATTACATCGGATGCCATTACAACGCATGGCATTACATAGCAGATGGTTTTACAACTCATACCATTACATCGTAAGTATTGGTAAGTATATAATTATTTTTTATTTTATTTAATATTATATAATTGATTTAATTATTATTATTTATAAATAAAAATAAATAAAAATATTTATTTATGTTTTTAAATATTATAAATTAAATTTATTAATTTAAGTAATTTTTTAAATAAGTATGAGTATAGGAGTATATGTTTTGGGGTACTGAGGTATATGTTTTGGGGTGTTTGGGTATTTTTAGGTTTTAGGGCAGGGTTTGGGTTTTGGGGTACAGGGGTGTTTTTAGGTTTTAGGGCAGGGTTTGGGTTTTGGGGTACAGGGGTGTTTTTAGGTTTTAGGGCAGGGTGTGGGTTTTGGGGTACAGGGGTGTTTTTAGGTTTTAGGGCAGGGTTTGGGTTTTGGGGTACAGGGGTGTTTTTAGGTTTTAGGGCAGGGTTTGGGTTTTGGGGTACAGGGGTGTTTTTAGGTTTTAGGGCAGGGTTTGGGTTTTGGGGTACAGGGGTGTTTTTAGGTTTTAGGGCAGGGTTTGGGTTTTGGGGTACAGGGGTGTTTTTAGGTTTTAGGGCAGGGTTTGGGTTTTGGGGTACAGGGGTGTTTTTAGGTTTTAGGGCAGGGTTTGGGTTTTGGGGTACAGGGGTGTTTTTAGGTTTTAGGGCAAGGTTTGGGTTTTGGGGTACAGGGGTGTTTTTAGGTTTTAGGGCAGGGTTTGGGTTTTGGGGTACAGGGGTGTTTTTAGGTTTTAGGGAAGGGTTTGGGTTTTGGGGTACAGGGGTGTTTTTAGGTTTTAGGGCAAGGTTTGGGTTTTGGGGTACAGGGGTGTTTTTAGGTTTTAGGGCAGGGTTTGGGTTTTGGGGTACAGGGGTGTTTTTAGGTTTTAGGGCAGGGTTTGGGTTTTGGGGTACAGGGGTGTTTTTAGGTTTTAGGGCAGGGTTTGGGTTTTGGAGTACAGGGGTTTGTGTTTTGGGTTAATTAAATTATATTTACCATTTTTAAATTAATTAAAATATATTTAATAAATTAAATTAATTTTATTTCATTAATTACATTTTTAAATTAAATTAATTAAATTAAATAAATTATTTCAATTAATTTAATTTAATATTAATTATAAAAATATGTACATTAAGTTAATTTTATTATTTTAATTAAATTAAAGTATTCCCATTTTTTATTAAAATTACATTTATTAAATAGATATTATTTTATTAAATTAAATTAATGGCTATTTTAAAATGTATTTTATTTAAATTAATTAAATTAAATTAATTAAATTAACTTAATAACATTTTTAAAAAAAGGTATACTTACCTATACTTACGATGTAATGCCATGCGTTGTAATACCATCTGCTATGTAATGCCATGCGTTGTAATGGCATCCGATGTAATGGATCCTGCGTTGTAAAAATTCCGTTGTAACGGAATGCGACGTAAAAATCCGCGTTGACACCAATCCGGCCACTTTAGTCCTGTCGCTAAGCACATCTTTGCAATTCTGTTTTTTATTGTTCCATTAATTTGCTCTACCACTCCTGAAGCCTCAGGTCGGTAAGCACAATGCAGTCTCTGACGAATGTCCAATGCTTCACATACCATTTGTATGAGTTCATTTTGAAAATGTGGGCCACGATCAGTTTCAATCGTCACTGGGAAACCAAACCTAGGTATTATTTCCCTTAAAAGTAGTTTTGCAACAGTTAGCCCATCATTCCTTCTTGTGGGGAAAGCTTCTACCCATCGGGAGAACAAACAGATGATCACCAAAACATATCTGAGTCTGTTATATGGCTGAAGCTCAATGAAATCCAATTGCATTTGAGTAAATGGACCTCCCTCTCGTCCTATGGTTCCCAAACTCACAATAGTTCTTCTGTTTGGATTAAATTGCTGGAAAACTAGGCATCTCTGACACAAGCTCTCAGCTATCATCCTAAACTTGGGATTATACCACGTCTGTCTGAATAAGCGAAGCATGGCATCTCTCCCAATATGAGCTTCACCATGGTACATTCGGGCCATATTTGAGATCATGCTATCAGGCATTACTGGTCTTTCATCTTTGTAAACCCAGATTTCATCTTCCTCTCTTTGTCTACATCCCGCTTTTAACCAGACATTTTTCTCTTCCTCATCAGCTTTTTCCTGCATTTGCCTCACTTCCTGCCAAGTTTCAACTACAGTTGTTAGCATTAAAGGACTTGGAACATGTTCTTTCTCTCTTTCCTTATTGATAGAGGCAAGATTTTGGCACAGTAATTTGCAATTGAGTCTACATACCTGTTACCTCGGGTGATATCGCCATCCCCCTTTTTGTGTGCTGCACATTTTACCACAGCCAATTTGTCTGGCAGTTGGATTGCATCAAGCAACATTCGCACAAATTCAGCACTACGTATTGGTGCTCCTGCAGAAGTCAAATAACCTCTTTGGGACCACAGCTGTCCATAATCATGAACAACTCCAAAGTCATACTGACTGTCAGTCACTATGGTCACTTAAATTTCTTTTCCCAACTCACATGCTCGAATCAGGCAATCAACTCTGCTATTTGAGCAGAACGAATTCCTTTCAAACAAGAAGCTTCCAATACATCTGCCACCATATAGACAGCATATGCTGCGCTCAAAACACCCTTATCTGTTCTCAGACACAAACCATCTACAAACATCACATAATCAGATTCAGGCAATGGCTCATCTTTAATGTCAGCTCTTGGTTTGGTACAGTATTCAAGAACATTTAAGCATTTGTGATCAACTTAATTTCTCACTTCTGTTTCCATTGTGTCAGGCAATAATGTGGAAGGATTCACATTCACACATCTAGAAATTGTTACATTTTCTGCTCCAAGAATTACCTTTTCATATTTGGTCATTCTATTGTTGGTCAAATACTGTGTTTTCGTTCTAGTGAGGAGAATCTCCACAGAGTGAGGTACATACACTGTTACAGAAAATCCCATCACTATTCCTTCACTCTGTTCCAGACTAACGCTTGTGGCTGCTACTGCTTTCGAACAACCTGGCAATGCTTTTGCAACAGGGTCCAAAACAGCTGAGAAATACGTAATGGGTTTTCTCAGTTTTCCATGTCTCTGAATCAGTACTGACAATGCACATCCTTCTCGTTCACTACAATACAGTTCGGATTCCTTTTCATAGTCGGGCATCCCTAAAGCTGGTGCTTCACATAAACTCGTTCTTAGCTGTTCAAATGCTTCCATTTCAGTCTTATTCAGAATTATAGGGTCTCTGATATCTGCTCTTGTTAATCTCTTTAGTGGCTTTGCAATCAATGAAAATCCACTAATCCATTGTCTACAATAACCCACCATTCCTAGGAACATTCTCACTTGTCTTTTGGTTTTTGGTGGCTGCATTCCCTGTATCATTTTGATTCTTTCTGTAGTAACTTGTCTAATTCCTTTGGCAATTTTATGACCTAAGTACTGTACTTCTTTTTAACAAAATTGTAATTTTGAGGGAGACACTTTATGTCCCTCTTCAGCCAAATGATTCAACAATGCATTGGTATCCGTTACACATGCATCTTTTGTCTTTGATGCCACAAGGAGATTGTTGATATATTGAACCAATACAGACTCTCCAGGCATGTTCAAAATCTCTAATGATTTATTTAGCAATTGAGTAAAAATAGATGGGCTTTCAGTATACCCCTGAGGAATTCGGCACCATGCCAAAATACGGTCTCTAAATCTGAACGAAAAAATTGGCTGGCTTTCTGGATGCAACGGAACTGTAAAGAACACATTACACAGATCAATCACAGTGTACCATTCTGCATCATGGGGAATTTGATATAAAACCACTGCTGGATTTGGTACGATCGGACAGCATGGGACAACTATTTTATTAACCTTTCTCAAATCCTGTACTATCCTAAAGGTTCCATTTGGCTTTTTCAGTCCCATTATTGCCGAATTACAAGGACTACTCTCTATCTCTCTTAGTATGCCTTGTTCAATCATTTTGTTTATCACTGGGGTTATTCCTTCAATTATTTCTGCAGTCATTTTATATTGAGGAATATTCAGGTAACTTGCACCTTCTTTTATAGAGACTTTTACAGGATCTACATCTTTCATTAGTCCAATATCTTCACCTGTGAAATCCCACAACTTCTCTGTTACTACCTTTTTCAATTCATCCGGTATCTTTTCTCGATCAAATACAGGAAACAATTTGTTTTGTTCTGCCTCAATCATAAGCATGGTCATTTTGTACAGACTATCTTCATCTGGGGTTTGCAATTCTATGCCATCTGGTGAACAGTATATGGCACAGTTCATTTTACACAAAATATCTCGTCCTAACAAATTTACAGGACTGCTATCACACACCACAAATCGATGCATGTCTTTGAAATTTCCAATCTCTACTTCAACTGGTTGTGTCAATGATGTTTTAATCTGTCTATTGGCAACACCTACAACTTGGATGGAGTCTCCCAAGAGAGGAAGATTTTGGACTTCCACTGATCTGACAGTAGAACGGGTAGCAGCAGTGTCCACTAGAAAAGTTATTTCTACATCATTCACCTTTCCGCATACAAATGGACCAGACTGATCTACCTGAAGAGTGGCTCCAAGCACACACTCTTCTTCCTCTCTCAGGCACCGTCAGAAACTTTCATCCGACTCACTCCCACCTTCTTCTTGCAACCAATACTGAGGACTCACATTCACTCTAGGTGATCTATTTACCTGCTCAACTCAGCTGAATCCTGTCTCTGCACTGTATCTCTGTTGGTATACACTGTGTGGAAGTGGCGGTTGTGGCACCTGACTTTGCTGATTAACTATCTGCTGTTGTTGCGGTTGCTGTTGAATTACCTCATTCTGCACCTGTGGATTCAATGATGCATTTTCCGGATTAACTCTTGGTGGATACTTTCACTCTTTTTTCTAATGCCCTATCCTGCCGCAATTATGACAAGGAAACTTTTTCTTAAGCTCATCTATATTCCCTACTAATTTTGTTTTGGGGAAATTTCCTTTCGGTTTCCCTTGACTCACATCACTATTTTTATTTTCCATTTGTGCCACTTGATGTTCTGCTACCTTCACTTGCGCCCACATAGCTTTTTCCTTCAGCTTCTTTTGTTTAGCATCGATCTCTTCACTACAATATTTTGCCTTTCTCAAAACTTCATCTACAGTACCTGATTGCCAACCTATCATATAATGTCGTATCATGTCTCCAATTTCTGGTCTTAATCCATACACAAATCTGTAAATAAAATGATTAATGTCCTCTTCATTCAACTCCTCATATCCACTGTATTGTTTGAAAACTAACAACAGTCTTTCATCAAATGAATGTACAGATTCATTTGGTTCCTGTGTGGTTCTGTCTATTTTCACCCAATCTGTCTCTTTTGGTGGAATTTTATTCTTCAAAAATACAATTACTTGTTCATGTTTTCTCATCACATCAGGTGACGGAGCACCTGTTACCTTGTCTCGAGGATATTCATCTTTCGGCCAATCTACATGATTTTACACTCAGTCCACAAATCTGCTGGCACAACTATGTCAAATAATCCATCCAAATCAACCCATAATACTTTTGAAACTTTCACAAATCTATCTACTTGTTGATACCATTCTACTGGCTTTTCTCTCAATGTAGGGAAATCATTCATAAATGATAATATATCCTGTCTACTCCATGGAACATGTGCATATCCTCCTCCTGGTATTTCTCTCATAGGAAACTCATTTGCAACTGTCTCTTTTTCTCTAATTGGAAACGCTAATTTTGATTTGTCGCTGGTCTCCTCTTTCTTCTTTGCCCATTTCACTCTCCATTTATTTACATCTCCCCATTTCCGTAACAAAACAATTAATACTTTTATTTAGGTCAATCTTCCTGCAGTGTTCATGTTTTCAGTGTCCTTTTCTGAAAAGTCTACTCTATGTGATTTCTGCAATGATTTATTCATTGCAAATTCTATTTTGAATTCATTTGCCAGATTTTCCAACTGATCATGCACTGACTTCGCTTTCCATGTTATGCTTTTACACATGAACATAAGTTCATCATCTTGGTACGTTTTTAATTTATCTGTTCCAATTGTGCCGATAATTAATTCTTCCATATCTAATTTTAATTTTGCTACGTCCAAACAAGGTTTTGATCCAATCACTTAATTCCTGCTCTGATGGTCCTACAGATGTCTGTGTTAAGTCTATTTTTTCTATGCTCTTTTCAGGGGTAGCAGAGTCAGATTCTGCTCCGGTCGCATATCTATAGGGTAAACTCTGATTGAAAGTCAATTCAGGTGGGTTTACATTATTGGTTCGTCTAATTTCTGACAAATCAGAATAAATGTTTCCTTTTAATTTCTGTAAACTCTGTTGTAAAGGAATTGTCAAACTCAGCTCTTTTATTCTTTGATTCTCAAATACTGAAATTACAGGTCCTATGGTTACAGGAACTGTTACTGCTTCCATGTTTTTCGTAAGTTCCTGTATCTTCTCTGTAAATGCATTTGTAGATCTTATGGAGTGGAGTGGTGTGGCTCACTGGTTAGAGGTGTGGCTCACTGGTTAGAGGCGGCAGACCCGGAAGCAGAGGACGGCCCGGGACCAGGGTTCAATCCCCGACGCGGCAGGGTCGTGAACCAGGGTCAGCGGACTTGATAATTCTCGCCTCGGTGCCTACTCTAACCAGGGATCACACTCGGCAACTCTGGGCATTAGCTTGCCTCATCTCCACAACGGCCCCCCACAAATGCTGGGGATGCCTGGTTTCACCTTGGAGATACCCAGGAGGGAACATCTCACAGGGAAAGCCAGGACGGGTTCCCTAGCGGTCTATAGCGCCAGGATGCCTCCGGGTAGCAGTGCGCTTTACAAGACACACACATTTCCATTTATATATTCAGCAGTACTGACTTGTTCTCCAACTCGCCTTTAGTATGTTATGTTATGTTCTCGCCAACTCGCCTTTCTACACTATTTACATTTCCTCGTTCATTACTTTGTTTGGGAGTACCAGTAAGTCTTGGTTCTTTCATTGAGGTACTTGGGTTATATCTCACTTCCATTCTTTCAGGTACATCCTTAAAATTATAAAATTGTTTTGGGGTTTCATTAATCCTCTCATCTATCGTTGGAGCATTAGGTGTAGTCCATAAAGAACCTGGTTGATACGGTGGTGGTCTTCTATTTAATATTTCCTCCAGTACAGCATCCTCTGTTTCACTAGCACCATAGCTTTGGTTCCCTGTTGATATATTCTTTCTCTTTTCTGTACATTTCCGTCCTTCATAATCATCTACTAATCTGACTGGATACATGCCATCACACATATTAGCATTTCTCCATCTACGCATTCTACTCTCATGTGTCTCTCCCCATAGATTTTTACATCTACCTCTAGGTCTGATATATCCTTGCAATCTTTCACTTTCCAACTTATGCATCCCATCCTCCCATTCAGCTAGAACTTCAAATTGAATCGGTCTAGGTCTCGGGTCAAGATTCATCATCTTTTCTCTCAAATTTCTCAAAACTGCCAAATCAAGTGATCCTCCTTCCGGGAAACCTAATACACCATCATTTTTGGTATACCTTACCCAATTCTCTAACCAAACAAAATTGGTTAGTAACTTACACTAAACAACTCCATTCGTCTGTTTCGCTAAACAAAGTGATAGTTTGCTCAATTGTGCAAGTATTCTGTACTTCTGGTAGACAGCGCTTACCTCTACTCTACCACAGAATTTTACACTCGCCGATAAAGCAGCGCTTGCCTCTGCCTTTACCCTTCTTGCAAGCTCGGGTTAAGCCATATTACTCTCTCAGCGATAAGTTTTAAACCAGGATACGCAATGATCCCTGTACTTGAAGGCCAAGATTTTATAGTCTGTCCTCGCTATACATTTATCCTTTTACACGTAGTGCCCCTAAACAGTGATATACGACGATACAACAGCAGTATACGACAATAATACTTTTTTGAAACACACTATGCGATGTACGACTTCACTTGTCACACTTCCTCTGCCTGCAGACAGAGGCACCAGCTTCACACAATACTCGGAAGCCTTTTCAGGACTACATATAACCCAATACGAACTCAACAGATGTTAGTCATAATTCTGTACGCCAAAACTCTTATGTGACACTTTATACATAATCCTAGCTAATTCTATAGCAACCAATGCTCTGCTACCAAGTTAATTACTGATGCAGCGCTCTTCTGGAAATAATTTCTAAACCCATGTCACCTTTCCCTGAAGTACAACTTCTAACATATTCTCAAACAGTGGGGCCAATAACACTGCGAAACATTCATAAACACTTACACTCTATTTCATGGATCGGTGAAATTCAAAGGAAGAGCTACTGTATCATAGTGGAGTATCTAAAACTAAAATTGAATATTTATACTATTTACACCTGCAGTTTAAATACGTTTACCATGGTTTTCATTTAATACGACATTTTATTTAGACACACCACCATTGAGATCAATGGATCTGCTAGGAAAAAATTATGCGTAGGAAAACTCAAGACCAGCTTAATTCTCCATTTACCAAATTTTTATTAAGAGCAAATTCAGCATGTCCAAGATTATTTACTTTATTTATTTATTTATTTCAAAAGGACGACATTTAAAATAAGGTTTAAATTCAGGACAGCTAGAATCATTTATTTTAAGGAAAACTCAAAGATAGACATTTTTCATTTGTTTTATATAGCAAGTATTAGCAAAAGACAGATAGTTCCTAAATAATCATCTATTCTCCTAACATCCCTAACTAAACTCTAAATTAAAGTGCATCTCCCTGTGAAAAGAATTAAGAATTATAGAAAGTCTTACATATCAGGAAAAATCAGCATTCCAGCAGCATCTCTGGTTGCAATCGAAGAAGGAAGTTCCTCTTCAGAAAAACAGCACTTTTCATACCTTTTTCACTAGCTCTATCTATCTAAAAGTGTAACTTTCAACCTAAATTCGAGTTCTGATTGGACAATTTTGGGTGGGTGAGCATCATCTCGTCATCACAAATTAATTTTTTCCTTCTGTCCGCAATTTTCTAATGGGTACATTGTTTAGTCAGAATCCGGCCTAGTCCTGTTCCCTACTTGCAACTTTAGCATGTATTCCCACGTTCTGTACCATTGTGCTCATCATTTTGGCAGCCATCTGCACTTCCAGGCTAACATGTCCTTGAACCGTAGTCACTCCAGGCACAAGCAGCTCGCATACAGACTTGCGCATGCGTACTTCTTTTGTGGCCACAATAATTGCGTGACTCCATTTTCTTTTAGGCCTCACGAGTCAAAATGGGAACTATCATAGAAACACACACAAATAAACATTAATTTTAAGTGATTTAACCCTTCTGTTTACCTCCCCCCTTACTAAGGTTTTCCCTATTAGTAGTTACCTAGCAAATAGCCACAATTAAATGCGATATACTCACTTTTGCCTCGCGTTTTGTCACAATAACACATAAACAAAAGCACATTTATGCCGTATTCTGTTATCTTAAAGCTGCTTATTAGTTTAGAACAAGACAACATCACATAATTAGTCAATTATGATTGCAACATAAGCCAAATTAGATTCCCACGTGTATTCGTGTAGGTGCATTTCTGATTCTATATTTGTTAATCACGCATATCATTCCATTAGTACAAATTATAGTTATTGAAGTGTGACTTAGCAAGGGTACGCAAAATTTTGCAATTTCACCTCGCTCCATCACCATCACTTACAGTGCTGCAAAAATCATGTCTCCATCTTTCTGCAAGAATGCTGATTCACAAAATGCCAGGGGTAGAAAACAAAACATTGTGCTTCCCTTGACCTTTGATGACATCACAGGTGTGACCCCTGTGATGCTTACAACCCCATCAGCAGACTCTTGACTGCTGCTTAAAGGAAAGGGGATGGGATTGAGTGTATCTACAGAAATAAAGAGGTCTCATAGGGTCTTGTTTACTTTCAGTTTTTTCTGCTGCTTCCATGAACCCCAAGGCCAGGGGTAGCAAAGAGCAAACAATGGATAGCAGGTTCTACCCTGGCTCCCGCAAAACAGCACCTCTTTCTTTCTACAATTACAAGATTAGTTACAAAAGCGCTCTCACTAACTATAAAAAACTCAGAAAAACAGAAAAAACCATGTACTATACAAGCCAAATTAATGAGGCTAAAAATTCCTCAGGAAAACTATTTCAAGTAGTAACTTACCTGTCTAACCCATCTGTTCCTCACTCAGAAGGGTCTCAAGCCCTTTCTGATGCATTAGCCAAATTTTTCGAAGACAAGGTTAGAGCCATTTTCAACACATTCACATCTGAGGTAGCGACCATTCCCTCTCACTCTATAGCTGACACGAGCCCCATATTCGCAGGTTTTGAACCTACCTCCTGTGAGCTCATTCAACCCCTGATCGCTCGAACTAAATCCGGCTCACCTTTGGACCCTTGCCCTCCAAATATCCTCAACCTCATCTCGGAGATCATTGCCCCTCCTCTAACTACCATCTGTAATGCAATGTTTGAATCTGGTGTATACCCCCCGCAATGGAAAAAAGCAATAATCAAACCGCTACTCAAAAAACCTAGTCTAGACCCTCTCCTTCCTGCTAGCTACAGGCCCATTGCCTGCCTCCCATTCCCTGCAAAGATCTTTGAAAAGATCATGAATACCCAGCTGTCAAACTACATTCATCACAACAATCTACTGGACGACACCCAATTTGGGTTCCGACAGGGCCACGGAACAGAGACGGCACTGCTAAAAGCAGCAGATGAGATTAGGTCTACGATGGATAACGGAGGAGCCGCAGTTCTAATACTCCTGGATCTATCAGCGGCCTTCGACACGGTCGACCACGCCACCTTGATCGACCGTGTCGAAGCCATAGGAATCACATGTAAAGCAAAAAACCTCCTGGCCTCATTCCTGTCAAACCGTCCACAAACAGTGAAACTGGGCAATTTCACATCCCAGACCTTCTCCTTGCCATGTGGAGTACCACAGGGATCCTCGCTAAGTCCGACACTATTTAATATCTATGTGTCGGACCTGGCGAGGGTCATAAAATCCTGTGGAATCTCCCTCACTACCTACGCTGACGACACCCAACTGGTGTTGTCGATATACAATGACGGAATCTCTGTAGCAGCCAATTTCCAAATGGGAATGAAGGCAATAAGCTCCTGGATGTCATCCAACTGTCTTAAACTCAACTCTGATAAGACAGAAGTGATGACATTCGGGAGGCTTCAACCCACCTGGTCCCCTCAATGGTGGCCTCACCAGATGGGACAACCTCCAGAACCTGTGACGAAGGTACGCAACTTGGGCGTTATCTTTGATAACAAGCTGACATTCCAGCAACATGTCAATGCTGTGGTTTCCTCTTCCTACCACGTACTAAAAATGATAAAAAAACTAATCCCATACCTTCCGCCACATGCAGGCAAAACTTTGGTCAGTACATTAGTATTCTCCAAAACTGATTACTGCAACGCATTGTTACTCAACGCACAACAAAAGGTTCTCAATAAACTGCAAACTGTCCAGAATGCAGCAGCCAGAACACTGCTATCTATCCCTAGATTTGCTTCGGTTTCCCCCTACATCCGACAATTACATTGGCTACCGGTGAGGAGCCGTATCAAGTTTAAAGCTTTATGCATTGCATACAAGGCTACTCACGACCAAGGACCTCTATTCTTAAGAAGAGCCTTCCGACCGCTTGAACACACAAGAACCCTGCGGTCATCCTCAGCGCACCTACTCATGGTTCCCCGTACAAGAAGGGCCAACTGGGGCGACAAACGCTTCTCCGTGGCCACAGCCATACTGTGGAACGCACTTCCTCTAAACATCAAGTGTGCTCCGACCCTTCTCAACTTTAGAAAACAACTAAAGACATGGTTGTTCCCTATCTAATCCCCCCTTCCTCCTGAGAGTTCTGCAACTACAGCGCCGAGACACCTCAGGGTATTTGCGCGCTCTAAAAATCGCCAAAATAAATAAATAATAAATAAATAAATCCCCGTCACATGGTCTGACGTCCCACAGATCTGATTGTTATCCAAAGATATTTAACTTTATGACCCATGCAATAAGAAAACCATCAACCTTGGTGTCCCCGTCTTGGCACAGACCATCACTGACCTTGCCAACAAATCAATCAATACGGCCAAAGCCCCATACAAATTAAAACAGGCCATCATCACTCCAAATCTGAAAAAAAATCAATAAATCCCTGGATACTGTATATTTACTGACACACCTCTGCACTATTTTACATCAGAAAAGCATTGGAATCACCTGTGATAGTTCAATTGTTCTCCCACCTTAATGAATGTCAATCTGTTTTTCACTCCTTTGGGTGTACTAAAGGCTTAGTGCTGAATCTCTGGATTGAGCTCCTTGTTTCTTTAGACAGAAGTCCACCATGTGCACTGATTCTTGTAAATCGCTTATTGACCTTTGACACTACTGAGGGTGAGGAGTCGGACAAATTCCTGCCCGAATGACCTCATGCACTGATATTGACAGAATGCACCCCGTCAAGCTGTATTCAGTTCTATTAGACCAAAGCAACAACATAGGTAGAGTCCTTCACAAATCTGCCCTCTCCCCAGGTTTCTTTCACAACTAAATAATTCCTCTTGACTTACGTCATTGGTGTGCTACTCCCATTCGTATGATGATGACACACAGATAAATCTTCGGCTGCAAGAATGATCTGCAGTGTTGTCAGGTTTTAAACTGCCTCCAGGAAACACATCACCAGATGCAACAAAATGAAAACGACCTGGCTTGTTACAACAGAATGAAGGTGAGGCCTTTCATTCCTGAGGGAAAGAAAGGTTTGAGCAGGTGAGGACAGAGCCTTGAACTCTACAGTCACAACTCAACTGATACCTCGGGGGAGAGAGGGAGGCAGCTTCATCAAGGGATGCATTGCAGTGTGTATGACGCTTTCTGGCTGCTAGGGATTCCAGAATACAAAACAAATCAGTTTTTTTCACAATCCAAGGGATTGCTCACCCACACCAGGCTGCCAGGATAGTTCAGAGGCAGGGGTGCCTGCTGCACACATCTGTGGTTAACCTGACTGTCCCAGGTGTTAAACCAAGTATGCTTTCACTTGCTCGTAGTAAAAAAACAAGCATTTGCAATGCAATAGGTCTCGCATTACTGAAAGGTGGAGCTATTGGCGTTGCAAATGATAATGTTTGTTAAGTTGTTTTCTTTTGTTAAAAAGTATTCCAGCAGTGGCATAAGTAATAAAATAAAATCCACGAAGCAAGAAAAGGGTGCAATACCACAGGCTGTTACTAGGTGTGTCTGTGGAGTGGTTAAGGGACCACTAGTAGCCACATAAGGTACAGCACCCTAACTTATGTTACTGCAGGGATATTTGTTAACAAAACACCTAACAAAGTTTATTATTTGTAACCCCAATAACTCAAACTTTCCGTACTGCAAGACCTATTGCATTGCAAATGCCGAGCAGCAGCTATAGGATGAGGTGAGACTTCCGTGTGCATGTTAAACATGTTTTCTCCTGTGCACAGCATTAGGATTCCTTAATCAATGAGGGGGAACACTCAATTCAGTGATCTCTTTGACACGTGAGAAAACCTATTGCACATTGTCATTTACTGTGCATCACAGCAGTAAGAATACTGTTCCACAAGCACTGCTTAAGAGAGGAAACCTTTGCATGGTCATCATGTAATAATACAGGTGCCATTGGGCAGTTGCCCTCACTTCGAGGACTTATCAAATGCAGACACAAGTTGCTAAAAGTCTAGCTGCTGCATATAATCCCAAGCAATCAATGGACTGTGATGGCAGAGAACAATGATGACAATTGGGGGTTGATGGACAATGTGATGTGATGGATGATGAGCTGGGATGGCAATACGTAGAAGATGAACGGTGAACTGTGATGGCAATAGGTATAACATGCACGAAGAGCTGTGATGGCAATAGGTAGAAGATGGAAGATGAATGTGATGGCAATAAGTAGAAGATGGACGATGAGCTGTGAAGACAATAGGCTGGTATGGACAATAAGCTATAATGCAATGAGCTGTGATGGCAATAGGTGGCCATGAACAATGAACTGTAAATCAGTGAGCTGTGATAACAATATCTGTGGCTGGTCAATGACCTATAATAGTAATTAGCTGTGATGATAATAGGTGGCAATGGAAAATTACGTGTGATGGCAATCAATTTTGATGACAATGTCCTGTGATGATAATAGGCGGTGATAGACAATAAGCTGTGAGAACAATGACAATATGTTTAAATTGCATGTATATAGCACTTACTACCTCTGATGAGGCGTCAAAATATATGGCATGGACAATGACTTGTATATGAGTCCCAAGCCTACTACCAACTCCAGGAGAAAGTGCTTGCTGCTCAGCCTGCCTACCATTGGTGAGGCACAAGCATAAATAGAGTTACCCGGTTATCAAGTTGAAATACATGTATGCCTCAGTCCACCTGGGACACTAGTAGTAAACAACAGCACCCACCACTGATTGCCTCTTGACCCCATGGACAGACCTAAAAACTCCTCCACTTTTTTCAAGTGATACAAGGTTTCAATCGCGGCCGGCATGAATTATTGGTGGGGGGCGGGGTCACACAGGGAGGGAGTAATTTAATAAACATTAAAACATTTTTAAGTGTACTTTCACCTCCGGTCCCGGACTCCCCCGTCGCGTCCCATGTTCTCTGCTCACAGGAAGCAGAAGCAGGCAGCTCTCCTCTCTTCCCCTAAGCCAATCACAATGCTGCAACAGCAGCGTTGTGATTGTTTAGGACACTATCCTTACAGGAGTCTACGGGGAGGCCATTTTCTTCATGCAGGCTGTGCAGCAGCCTATGTGAAGAAAACAGAGAGTGATATGACTGGTTTGGTTGGCCCTGGGGTTGACCAAACAGTCAGCGCCCACAACATTGGGCTAGCCACTCCTCCCTGACCCGCCCGCCCCCAACCAGGCATACCCTTCTTCTGCTTTCTCGCAGTACGAGAAGCAGAAACGTAAAATGGTATTCATACCATTTTACGTTTCTGCTTCTCGCACTGCGAGAAAGCAGTGGGGCGACGCTTCGACGCCCAAGTGGCGGAGCCGGCCCTGCAAGGTTTGCTACAATGAAATCTGGATCTTGTGCACCTAGCACAAGGAGTCTACCCAACAGATGGCACAACTTCAGTTAGAAATGCTCGGGCTAACAATTCTTCGTCTCATACCTTGTGCAGCATTCCTTCATTCTTGAGTTCCTCCATTACAGATTGGCACTAACCTTATGCAAACAGTCCACACCCACCCCATGGGAGCAGCATGCCTGAAACTGCCAAACCATATAACCTTTGTAAAAGACACCCATCAACCCCCAATGAGTTTTAGGCTCAGCGGTTCTTTTCATTGCTGTGCAGCTTGAGATTCTTGGCACATTTATGGAAATTCAACTGAGCAGCAGCTAATGATTCTACACCACTGTAAATACCTTTGGCAGCATTTCCATCAATGCTTTTACAGAAGCTACAGACTGTACACATACCACTTCTGGATTATTTTATATGGAGGAGCCCGCTGGTCTTCATTGAGACCAGTTTATGAGCACAGCACTAGGGTTTGAATAACAAATGAGTCTTTGGTCTGACCAACTTCCCTTGGAAGGGGTGTAGAGATATGGGGGCATATGTACAAAAAAATGCTGGGGCCTCATTTATGAGGCCCCTTGCGCCATCGGAACTTCACTTTTCATGAAGTTCCGTGGCGCAGAAGCCTGCGTGGTATTTATCAGGCAGCAGTACGCCAGTTTTTGTGGCGTACAGCTGCCTGATAAATATCAGTCCCTTTAACGCAGTGTACTGCGTTAAAGGGGCGTGCAATGGGTGTTGCTGGGGCGTTCCCAGCAACATCCATGGCCTTTTGACACTGCCCCAGATTTACGAGAAATCGTAACTCTGAAGCAGTGCCAAAAGCTTACGCCTCCCCAGGGGACGCGTAAGGGAGGCGCAACAGGGAGAAATGTCTTTATTTCTCCTCGTATTTCCTTTTTCTATGTGTGCTGCATTCTACAGCACACATAGAAAGAGGAAAAGCCTCTTGTGATTATTTTTGTACAGAAAGGTTTCCCTTCCTGTACAAAAATAATCTTCCCCGCAACGCAGGCACCCTTGCACCATTGTGCAAGGGTGCCTGCGCTGGCGCAGGCAGCCCATTGTGCGCCGGCGCAGGGGAAAAGGACAGGAATGCGCTGTATCTTATAGATACGGCGCATTTCTGCCCTTTTCTTTTGCCGTAGGGAAGCGCAGCAGGAAGGCCTGCTGCGCTTCCCTACGGCAAAAAGTCATAAATGAGGCCCCTGGAGTGCAGTGCTATGGCAAATTAGGCAGTGCCGCACTCCGACGTTTTCTAAATGCAAAGATGCGCCATATTCACAAAAAATGCTGCCAAGCCCCAGCACAGACACCCTGCTGCCATGTCGCAAGGGTGTCTGCAGGGGTGATTGTTTATGTGCAGGAAGGGGCACCTTCCTGCACATAAACCGTCAATAATGGGGATTTGCTCTATGTGTATAGCAGAATACAGCACATATAGAAAGAGCAAACAACAAGGAGAAATGAATAATTTCTCCTCGTATCGCCATCCTAACACTAGGTATTACACAGCCTTAGTTTTTTAGCACTGACCCAGCCTTGTAAATTTGGGGCAGCGTAAAAAAGAAATGGGTGTTGCGAGGAACACCCACAGCAACACCCATGGTACGTCCCTTTGCCGCTGCGGACTCTTGGGGAAAGGGGCATATTTACAAGGTGGCATTAAGCCACGCAAAGTGGCTTACCGCCATCTTGTAAATATGGCAGATGGCGCAAGGCCTCCGGAATGTAAAAAAAAGTGACGCTTCGGGGGCGAAAGGGGCTTGTAAATATGTCCCTCGGTGTACCGCCGCAGAGTGCGGTAAATAAAAACAGATGATCCCAGCTCAGAATGGGACCACCCAAAAGGAGCAAGCCACACCAGTGTTGACCCAGGCTGATTGTCTCATTTCATTTCCATTGTTCTGGAAGGCGGGAAACAAGTTTCCAAGTCACTTCCCGCTTAGTGAAGATGTGAGTCAAATGCCAGGAAAATATTTTTAACTGATTGGCAAGCGCGTCAACAGGCATACTTCGATATTCTCCTGTCCAGCACATTAAGGGGGTTATTTACTAATGTTCCGTATGGGTGTCTGCATTTCGCAAGAGTTGCACAGTGATGCAAAACATTACATCGATCTATCTACTATTAGGCCTGTTTATGCACCGCAAAACTGCGCAGTGCCATGCGAGTAAATCAACCTGCATATCCATGCACCATTTCTACTAGAAGCTGTCACTTTAAATTCCCTAGACATATCACAGGCCCTAAATCTCAGCTTTCTGAATTGATAATTGAAAAGTTAGTTACACATAGCATTTCTGGCTTGCCCGAGTTCAGGCGGTCTCTGGGAATTTTAATTTTCTCTGCTCCCAGCTCAGCGTTTCTGAAACTATCGAATAGGTATAAATATCCCATTTAAACACACACCGACCTCATTTCATGTCTGCAGAACAAGTTATCTTCTCAGCTGTCAGAATTTTGAAGGTTTGCCAGATTGGTGCATTCCCCTCTGGGGAAGATAGAAACCAGTTAGGTGAAGATATCTGGCATAAAGTCGAAAAGAAATGAGCAAAAGTACTGTTGAAAGAGAAACAAGCCTACACAGCGCCCGACGCAGGACTCAGAACCCACCGAAGAGGGCATTTCTTGGGGACATGGAACTTTTATACTACTTAGGAAAACATAATGTACTGTGTCTAATACAACATCACCTTTAACCAAATATAAAAAAATATGTCTACTAGCGAGCTTATTTTAGTTAACATACATTTCAATGTATCACCATTTGATTAAATGTGCAGTTGGAAAAATATGAAAGGTTACAGCTGAGCTTCCAGTGGAAATAATTCCATTGAAGCGAATACCTGTTAAAGTGCAGCTGAATGTTTTTGCAGGCAGCAAAGCATGAAATATCTCTCTCTCTCTCTCTCTCTCTCTCTCTCTCTCTCTCTCTCTCTCTCTCTCTCTCTCTCTCTCTCTCTCTCTCTATATATATATATATATATATATATAGATATAGATATAGATCGGCCCTGGGTTCAATTCCCCGCCTCGGCGGGTCTTGGGCTCAAAAATTCCACGGACTCGATAATTCTCGCTCTGGTGCCTTCTCGACTCACGGGTTCACACTCTGCGACTCTCGGCAATAGCTTGCTTAATCTCCACAACGGCCCTTCGTGGCGGGATGCCTGACTTTCACCTTGTGGATACCCTGCCGGGGTTATCTCACAGGGGAATACCAGGACGGGTTCCCTAAGCAAGCGCTTAGATACCGACCTTGGTCAGTGATTTGCGCTATATAAATACATGTACATTTACATTTATATATATATATATATATATATATATATATATATATATATATATATATATATATATATATATATATATATATATATATATATATATATATTTATATATATATATATATATACATATATCTGGAAACCCTCAAACCACTTCCTGAGTTCTCCCAGCGGCAGTCAGGCGAGGAAAGAGACGCAGACCTCTGGAGTTTTTCAAGTGGGCAGTATTTTATTGCAGTGACCCAAACACAACGCGTTTCAAGCTCGTAAGCCCTTGATCACGTGTCACAAGATTGCATACACCATGATAGCAATTTAAAGTGCAAAAAGCGCCCCTCCTACTGTTTGCATCACAGACCACATGTGTATTAACATAGAAAAAATACTATGTATATATAGCTTTCTTCTTTTGTTTCAATGTTACTGCTAATACAACGGAACATAATATCACTATTGACATATTGACCCCATTTGGACAAATAATCTGTGTCTGGGTTTTCAATTAATAAAATATGTCACAGAACTTTATAAAAAAATAAATATAATTATAGTTCTTATGATTAAAATATCTTCTTACAAAAAGGCAAAACCAACCTTTTCTGTTACCGTATTTACAAGCAGTAATTTAGGGAAAAATAAATAACCGGTTAAATCCGTTTTATCAAATTACCCTGTGTCAAAGCCAAACTGTTATACGTTGTAATCAATCTCTAAAACAGTTTCTTAAGTCTATACACATGAATAGTCTATAACCTTGGAGAGGGTTCCAAAAAGTGCCTATAAGTGCATCCCTTACCAAATAGTAAAAGTGCTAGTGCAAAAAAAATTGGTGCAAATTTCTCAAAATAATCAAATTTGGTTTAACGGGTCTAATTTACCATTGGCCACAAGAATACATGTTAATGAACACATGGGAAATGTCGGTATTCATAAAAAATCCCAAAAACCATTTGATTAAAAAACAATTAATTAAATTTCATTGTTTAAAAGAGAGAAATTCTACATGAGGGAAAAATATATACAGGCTATATACATATATTCTATTTACAAGGACCAATTCATATATTTACAAGACTGAGATACATGAACCAACGCGATAAGACCATGCTGTGATTAGCTTATTATTACAGAAAACTCCGCATGTCTTCCGTCGTGTTCAAACCATTGGGCCATTTGCAATCTAGGTCCAAGATATACTTGGTCTCCAATTGCCGGAGTTGGCATTCTCTGTTGCCCCCTCTTCTCTTTTTGTTTACAGCGTCGATTACATAATAAGAAAGGCAATTGATGTTGTTGGCATGCACTTTCTTAAAATGTCTGGCAACAGGGTATGTTGCGTCGCTGTGTAAGATGGCCCTAATATGCTGTAAAATCCTGACGTGCACCTGCAGTTTCGTGCTACCCACGTAGCATAGCCCACAGGTGCACGTCAGGACATACACAGCATATTCAGTCTTGCAGGTGTAATTGCCTGTAATTGGGTTGGAAGTGGACTTGAAGGGCGTATGATAAGCAGTCATGTTGCATCCAAAGTTGCACGCTCTACATGTAGAACATTTGGTGAAACCTTTCCTAGTGGGCATCCAGGTAGTGACTTTCTTAATTTCAGGGGACACTCTATCCAATCTGCTGCCCATAGTGCTGCTTCGTCTAAAAGTGATGACAGGTTTGGCAGCTATTCTAGTTCGTAAGATGTTGTCTGTCAAAACTACAGGCCAATGTTTATTTATAATAGACCTGATCTGACGCTCCTCTCGGTTGAACGTAGTGATCAACCTAGGAGTATCTGATGTTAGAGCTGGGCTGTCTGTGCTGGCAGTATTAGGGCATGGTTCCTCTGTGAAAAGGCTACTTCTAGGTCTAGTTTTGGCCTTTTCCTCTGCCTCCCTAATTATTTTGGTAGAGTATCCTCTGTCTTTCAATCTGATTAATAAATCAGATTTGCACTTATCAAATTGCTCCTCATTGCTACAAATCCTTTTTATCCTCAGGATTTCTCCATAAGGAATACTAGCAATGAGGTGCCTGGGATGCGAACTAGTGGCGTGCAAGGTGATGTTACCGGAAGTCGCCTTCCTGAACAATGTGCTTTCAAGGGTGTTATTGTGTACAAAGATCTTGACATCAAGAAATTCAATTTCTTCTCTCTCTATGTGGGAAGTAAATCTTAGATTTAAATCATTTTTGTTGATCTCATTCACAAACAATGTAGCTTCCTCTTCTGTACCCTCCCACAGAATGAACACATCATCTATATACCGCAGGTAAGATCTGATATGGGTGTTGTATGCCTCTGAGAAGGTGGTCATAAGGACCCGCTCCTCCCACCAGCCAACATGCAAGCATGCGTAGCTGGGGGAGAAGCAGGCCCCCATCGCCACTCCTCTCATTTGTTTGTACAGATCTTTGTCGAACAAAAAATAATTGTTGTTCAGACACCAGCTGATAAGCTGCAGTAAGATTTTGTTATGCTCATATAGTGTGCTGGACCGTGTATCCAAAAAATGTTTAACAGAAGCAAGCCCCTGCGTGTGGTCTATGGATGTATATAAAGCTTCTATATCTAAAGTGATGAGAAGCAAATTCTCAGACCATGGGAGCTTCTTGATTTTCTGCAGAAAATCGCCAGTATCCTTAACATAGCTAGGTAATGACATCACCAAGCCCTGTAGGAAAAAATCAATGTACTGGCCTACATGTTCTCCTACACTGTTAATGGCCGATATTATAGGCCTTCCAGGAATAGGGACCACATTTTTATGAATTTTGGGGATTAGGTACAGCACAGGTATCACTGGGAACTCTATAAGCATGTATTTGTATTCCTCTGTGGAAATTAAACCCTGTCTTTTCCAAGATGCCAACATTTTATGTAACACAGATTTTGCTTTGTCATACTCCTTCATATTCGACCTAGCGTAACAATTTACATCATTCAATTGGCGAGATGCTTCGGCTACATATTCCTTCCTAGGCCACAAAACTAGGTTCCCGCCTTTATCAGACTTTTTGACCACCACCTCCTGATTGCTTTCCAATTTTTTGACCAAATCAAAATATGCCTTTCTTCTAAAAAACAAATTTCTTTCACATCTGTTTTTGAGGACAGTATGATTTAATTTTTTAAGATCATTAATAATTAAATCATGGAACACATCAATGCTGTCCTTCGGCATAATTGGAACAAAACTAGACTTCGGTTTGAAGGGGCTGAGCCCAGCCCCCTCTTGGACGTGGTCTATTCTGCGTAGTCGTGCCTGGGTTGCTTGATCTTGTTCATTTATTTCAGAACTGTCCGAACCATCTGCCAAATCATGTACCAAGAGTAATTGCTGAATATCCGATGCTGCCAAATTAATGGTAGGTGCACTTGCATTTTCTTCTGCTACCATATCCTCATCAATGTCTTTAGATGTCTTGAGTGCAAAGAATTTCTTTAGTTTCAATTTTCTGATGAAACAATAAACATCAATGCGCGTTCTGGCGTAATTGAAACTATCACCTGGGCAAAAGTTGAGACCCAAGGCCAGTAGTTGTTCTTCAGCTTTGGATAGGGTAACATTAGATAAATTAATCACGGTGTTGTCTGTTACTCCTTTTTGTTTTTTCTCCATTTCGCTTTTGTTTTTTTGGTGTTGGTGTTTTTCTTTGCATCTTTTGCGCTGGACGCGCCTTCTTTTGGTTCGCCGACATTTACCATTGTTTGATTCCGCCGAGGTCTTAATGTTTGCAGTCTCGCCTCGACTAAAAAATCAATCTCCTGTCCCACATTCAGCACTGTTTGTTTTCTTCTTGTGGGGATAGATTCCGTGCTAGACGCACTGGTGAGTGAAATGGAATCAAGACTATCTGAATTTTCCAAAATTTGTCTTGCATTGCTCACTTCTTCCTGGGTATTGACTTTTTCTGTGTATTGTTGGCGCTTTATGGGATCAAATTTCCTAGAGAAAGTAAAGATCTGGCCATTTTCATAATCCTCTAAGTCACGATTGAACTTAGTAGCCTTTCTTAATTTGATCTTTTCCTCATGTTTTTTTAGGTGGTCTAACATGGTTTCCTCTAGTTTGGCGTTTTGTTCACTTGTTCCCAGTTCCTTAATTTTTTCCAAAAGGACATCTATTTCTTTTAATATCTCCTCACGGTCGATGTGGGCATATTTTATGAGGATTTTGACAAGATTCATTGAGGCCAGGAGGTTGCTTTCCCCCCACTCCCGCAGCATATTAGGATTCGGTTTGTCAAAGCTGGGCGCTAATAAAATTCGAAGTCCTCGTGGCACCCTTCCAACTTCTGCATACTTTGACAAGGAACGATGTTCCCACCACTTGGTAATTTCTAGTTTCCGCTTTTTTTCCAACTCTTTGTACAAGCGAGCAATATCATTGTCCTTTTCTGTTGTAACGCTGGCTGGCGTGGCAGTTTCCTTAGCCGGTTTCGTTTGCGCACTGAACATTGCCTCAGCCGCCAGCTCTCTCTCCCTCATTTCGGCTGCTGACATGATTGGGTCACGCAAATTTGGAAAAAAGCCCCAACGGGCATGCAGGGATAAGAAGCTGATTCCTCTCACCCCGCCGCACCGCTGTGAAACACTCCGACTCCCCTTCTACGCTTTCCTACTGGTTTCAGTATCGTGTGGACTCACCGGATTGTTGCCGCTTTTCCGCCGAACCTCCGTCCACGCGTACACGGTCGGCAATGTCCGAGTGACTCCGTTTTCCTCACGTACTCTCCCAGGGTAGGCGGCAGCTGATTGTTATCCACCATGGATCCTTGTGCTTCGTCGGTTAGGTTCAGCCGCCGACTTGTGGGGAGGAGGTCTGGTAACGAAGGTAACCGCCCTTCGTGATAGACACCTGGAAACCCTCAAACCACTTCCTGAGTTCTCCCAGCGGCAGTCAGGCGAGGAAAGAGACGCAGACCTCTGGAGTTTTTCAAGTGGGCAGTATTTTATTGCAGTGACCCAAACACAACGCGTTTCAAGCTCGTAAGCCCTTGATCACGTGTCACAAGATTGCATACACCATGATAGCAATTTAAAGTGCAAAAAGCGCCCCTCCTACTGTTTGCATCACAGACCACATGTGTATTAACATAGAAAAAATACTATGTATATATAGCTTTCTTCTTTTGTTTCAATGTTACTGCTAATACAACGGAACATAATATCACTATTGACATATTGACCCCATTTGGACAAATAATCTGTGTCTGGGTTTTCAATTAATAAAATATGTCACAGAACTTTATAAAAAAATAAATATAATTATAGTTCTTATGATTAAAATATCTTCTTACAAAAAGGCAAAACCAACCTTTTCTGTTACCGTATTTATGAGTGATGTAATATGTGACGTCATCAGCAGTGCATTGCAGGCGCGCAAGTTATAGTGAGTCCAACTAACTATAACGTGGGAATTTCAATGGTTTTATGTCAGTAAAATTTCCAGCTAACTATAACTGGTGTGAAACCTATGGTTTTTTCAGTGAATTTAATATGTTTTTTAAATGCTAGTTCCTAACTATAACTGGTGTGAAACCTATGGTTTTTTCAGTAAATTTCATAGGTTTTTTAAATGCTAATTCCTAACTATAACTGGTCTGAAACCTATGGTTTCTTCAGTGAATTTCATAGGTTTTTTAAATGCTAATTCCTAACTATATATAAGGCCCCAAACCTATGTTTTTTTCAGTGAATTTCAAAGTTTTTTAAATAGCAAATGTCTATAGCTATGAAATGTAATATTTTAGAAAATGAATCCTATATTATATTTCTATTTAAAACAATTTTTTAAATGTATATTGTTTTTTTTTGTGTGGTTTTTTTTGCCCTGGAGCGCTCCCGGTGCGCGCCCCGGTGAGCGCCCCGGAAAGCGCAATCTTTTGAAGCGCCCTGGTGCGCGAACCGGAAGCGTCCCGTTAGCGCCAATGTCGCTAACGAAATCATGATCGTGACGTATCGCGTAGCCACGTCCGCGTGATACGCACGGCGTAAGCGCACCCGGAAGCACTCGAGCGAATATGATCGTGCAACGTAAGCATCTGACATGCTTACGCGACGCGCCCCGGGGCGCGTAGCTTAAGCGCGTCGGGTCATGTGACCTGAAAATAACACTTTTTATTGGTTCATAACAGTTTTGGTTTCATAATGATCAAACCCCTGGTCTTGTGACCTGAAAATAACACTTTTCATTGGATCAGAACAGTTTTCTTTTCCAAATGATGAACGATCCCACCTTTTTTCCTCATTCTAACTTTCTGCTTTGAGAGAGGTAGACCTGCAGTTATTTCAGTAGAAAATGGCTACATTAGCTGCAGCTGCTGGATCTTCTGGACCACCACCTCCACCACCACCACCACCACAAGGACCACCACAACTTCACAGTGGTGGAGATCAAGAAGAGGAGGAGGATGAAGAGGAGGAGGAGAGGAGATTCGTCCGAGAGGACAATATTACCTACAAACGTAAAGAGCACATCATCTGGCAATTTTTTTCAATCCCCAACGACAAAAAAAAAGTAAATGCGCCTAAGGCAACCTGCTTAATATGTCATCAGGAGCTGTCAAGGGGGAATCCCAACAAAAAATACTCCTTCGGCAACCACACGATGATCAGACATATGCTACGAAAGCATCCAAATAACTATGCTAGGGCAGAGGTCAGGGAACTGGCCAGAAACCCTGTCAAATCTTCTGCCAGCACCTCCCAAACTAATGTTTCCACCCCATCAGGACCGGAAGTTAGGGAGATGTGCTCCACTATACAAACAAACTTTTCCAATTTTAAAATGGTTTGTATTTTTTGTGGACAAACAATATGCTATGGAGAGCAATGCATCACACTTATTAACCGTGCTTGGGATAACTACAAGTGCCCAAGGAAACATTAATTTTTTCCACTTTTTTTTTGCTCCTGTTGAGCCCTTTAGAATTCCCTGTTTTTTGTTTCTCCCCTTAAAAAATACAAAAAATAAATAAAAAATGTTCAGAAAAGTCACAAAAAGTAAAAAATGTTCAAAAAACAATAAAAAAATATAAAACAACAAAAAGAAAAAAAAACAGTTCTTTTTAGAACTACCTCCAATTTATAAAAAATGCTACATTTTTTTGAAAACTCTATCATTCTTTTTTTCCCATGGTACGCTCCCCGGTCCGCTCCCCGGTGCGCATACCGGGCGCTCCCCCCGCGCAAATCGAAAAAAAAAAAAAATTTGCCCCACGGGTCCCTTTTATGACCCCCACATCAAACCTAGGGGGTCAGGGGGGGATCTACTCTGCCCCCTTATGGTCATTTCCCTCTTTGTTTTTCCCACCTCTTGTGTCTCGATTCTACCGAGACACAAGATGGTGGCCGCTCCGGACTGTTTCGAATGTTTACAGACACCCGAGAGCCAATCAGCTTTCCGTGCGCACCTCGCATGGCGCGCCCAGAGCGCTCCCCAGTGTGCTTACCGGGGCGCTGCCATAGATATATATATTTTTTTTAACCTAAATTACTCAAAAACCACTGGAGCACATATCTTGAGACATAGCAAAGGCACATCGGGCTACCAGTCCCTACAATTTTGCCAAGTTTGGTGGAAATTCATTCAGCCGTTCGGGCTAAAAGTGAGTTTGACCGCCCTATGGAAATTGACATGGGGAAAATACGTTTTGGGAGTCTTGGGACCCCCTTTTATCTCGGCCCCCGCTTGAAAAATCCCCCCGAAACTTCCAGGGAAGGACCGGAGCTCCGCGAGGCAAATTTGAGGAAATTTTCAGGCAGATTCAACCGGCGCCAAAGTTATTCACAATAGAATTTTGAGAATTTGCATTGAAAAAAATCCTAACTATAACTACCTACTGGCGACCGCCAGTAGGTAATACACATATTTATTACCTTATAGTTAGGACCTTGTTTTAAATATTTATTGTATTGTCTTTATTTTTATCCTTATTCTTCAATAAAAAAGATTTGAAATAAAAAAAAAATAGTTAGGACCTTGTTTCTATTCGAAAAGCGTTTTTTCTTTTGCCAATATCTTTGGCGCCATTTGACGAATCTTCGTGAAATGTTCAAAACTAATGGCCCACTCACTTTAGCTGCAGTCTTGAAAATTTCGGGGGGATCTGTCTCCCAGGGGCCGATAAAAAGGGGGGGTTCCAAAATGCTTTTTCTCCATGCTAATTTCCATAGTGAACTGTTGAAGCAGTTACAGCCCGAACTGCGTAATTTAGTATGTAAGTTCTTCTGAAATTCAGAAAACCTAGAATGGATTGTAAATTCTTCAGCGTTTTAGGAGCTTGGAGTACAGCGCACTTCTCTAAGAAGTTGTCCGCTAGGCTTTTCCCTTCACTTGATAATTCGTATCCTAAAAATAATACTGTCAGATGGGCAATTCGAGACTTTTTAAAGTTGAATTTGTAACCCTCTGCTGCGAACCCAAGTATAATGGTGTTCACTCTTTTCAAGTGAGTATCCAAGTCGTCGTCTGTGAGATAGATATCATCTACGTAGGATAATGCCTCATCATCATATATTTGTAGTAACTCTGTTACCCTAGCTGAGAATAGTCCTGGGCTGTTCTTGAACCCCTGTGGGAGTCGACAGAATTTTTTCTGCGACCCAAATGCAGAGAAAGCGGTCAAATATCTGCTTTCCGGTGCAATGTTTTGACAAAAGAAACCATTAGATATGTCTAATGTCGTTTTATATTTTTTCCTAACTATGTTATTCATTAGGGCTGCACTATGCGAGTTTTGTACTGCAAAAGTTTTGCAACATGTATTAAGGTGTCTGTAGTCCAAAACTAGACGATATGAATTGTCTGGTTTGGAGACAGGAAACAAAGGATTGTTCATTTGAGAGGTGCATGTTTCAATCACCCCCTGGTACTCAAGTTGATCTAAGATCTCCCTGACTTGTTTTTTAGCTTCTTGCTTAATGGGATACTGCCGTTGGGCAGTTGGTTCACTTTTTAATTGGATTTTGTGAGGAGTTGAGTCCTCATCCCATCCTACATGATTTTTATATAATGCAGGTGCCTGGGCTACTGCCCATTTCCTTGCATATGTATATTTTTTGTGAATCGGAATGTGATTCGAGAAGGCAGGCATAATCATTTCTTCGCCACGAGGGCACTCCCTGACAAACTCTGGGGGCCAATCTTTTTCAGCTATCAGAATATCATAGCCTTTTGAGAGCTTATCCCAAAATAGACCCCTTATTTTCCTAGTCTTATCACCCTCTATACGCAATGTTATTTCGTATATTTTATGGGGCTTGCTAAGTCTGGTGTCGGCAGTTTCAACCTGAATGTATTCATTCGTGTCCACTGTCTCCAGATGACTCATCAAGATCTTGCGCGCTATACTGATTTCTGCTGCACTGTCCAACATTGTCAATGCCCACTCCCCGTTTTTCAACTGTGTCCTCAGTATTCTCGGCATGGTTGATTACTCTAATACTGGCTACCTTCTTTTTTGAAAATTGAGATTTTTTACTCTGAGCAGGTTCCTTGTCTTTGGACTTGGTGTGCTCTCCTGGGTCTGACCGTCCTCTTCTTTCCGAATTCTGTGGAAAAGATCGAGAGGGACGTGTATCAATACTTTGATATCTATCAGGTTTTTTCAGATTATCCCTATTTCTAAGGTTATATCTTTTCTCAGAGGGCTCCCTCTGGGGAGACTGGTGTTCTCGAGTCGGAGTTCTTTCCCTCCGTCGAGGAGACCTTCCCCTGGACTGGAAAACTTTTTCCTTGGGAGTGGATTGTTTATTTCCATCCCAGCTCTTTTTTTAAATTATTTTTAATAAATAATTTTTCAGGATTTTCGAGCAGTTGGGGCTTTACCGGTTTCCCACCCAAGCTGTCTCTACCCAATTCTTCATAGCATTTTTCTATGATTTTTGCAAGCTCAACTGGCTGATCTTTTATATCTGTTTCCTTCAACTTCTGGCGGATCGCCACAGATGCTGCTTCTCCTTTTATATTGGCTAATAATATAGCCGAGACCTGCTTGAAGTCTTTCAGTAATTTCATACCTAGATTTAAAGCGGGCTCTGGACCGTATTCATTTTGAATCTGTTTTAGCACTTCTGGTATTACCGCCATAGACGGAACACCGTGTGTTTTTGTGTAAATGGAAGCAAAGACTGTACCCCAAGTGTCGCAGTCCTCCACGTGTGGTGCGATTCCCATAGGAAGGCAGATGGTCAAGATTCTGTGTTTCTCTATAGGGGTAGTATCAGGAAATACTGCCTCTATTTGAATGATTTTCTGTGCTAACCAGAAAGGAATTTGTTCCTGTTTTACGGGTGTTTTACCAAGACATGATTGTATGTTCTGTGGTGTAATTTTATTAGTGTTCCCCTGATGAGGGGTCAGCTGTGGTACATTAACAGCTGGCTGGACTGTTGCAGTCCGCATTACATATTGGACTAATTGCCTATGTATTTTTATTAATGTTTTTAGCTGTACTAACAGCTCTTCTTTAGACATTTTTACAATGTCAGGATGTGGTGTGTAGCTGGCTGGAACCGGCCACGTTGCTCCTGGTCTACCTAGTGGACCGAGCCTGGTAATGTGATCATTGTGTTTTAGGGCGCCATTAAACCAGAGCAGGTGCTCTTGAAATTTAAGTGGAATTTCAATCTCCTCGAAAGGAGCGTACTCTTCCGGAGGTTCCTCTATTTTGTAATAGTGAAACTCTTTTGTTGTAGCGTTTGCCGCTGGAAAGTTTATCCATGAATAGAATACCTCTGTCTGCCGATATTCGTGAGCCTCTATCACGAAAATTACTGTACCACCTTGTGGTGTCAGTCCGTTCTCTATAAGTTTTAACGTTATAGATTTTCTTAAGTGGACCGGGATGATAATTGCATCCGGGTCTGTGTGTTCGGGACCCTGCTGAGTCGCATCTGCTGCGGCCCCAGTGGTTCCGTTTTCTCCTGGCATTGTATAAATGCAGGTTTTGCAGAGTAGGTCTCCAAGGAGACAAAGATTAGGTGCACAATATTTTGGAACACTGTATCCTTCAACGTTGAATAAACCAGAGCTTTACATAGGAATCTCTTCCTACTGAGTTCGGGCGGATTTTAACCTTTCACCCACTCGAGACGTCTATTGGAGTATTTACGGGAGAAAGGGGTCTGTGTGAAAAATGCATGACTGAGTTACTCTAACATCTTGCGTTAGTTTATCGCCTTACCAAACATTTGGGCGCCATGTAGTGTAGTTCCTAGTTTCCCACTAGGCCCTGCGCATTGGAATAACATAAACAGTAGTATCGACGTAGAAGTGCGGATCTTCCAGGCCTCTACTGACTATGCTAAACTTAATTGGGTTTGTTACCAACTAGCTCAGAGGTCACTGGAAACTTTCTTCTCTGCATAGGAAGTGATCAGCTTCCCTAGCACAGACAAGAAGGGATTCAGCTTTCCAACAACCGTGCAACATGACAACTTTGCTCCTCAGATTGAGAGTCAATCTCTAGGGTCGTGTGAAACAATAGACAGGTATTTCACTCAGTCAGATTAGTGCAGATTACTTTCACAATATGTAGAGAATAGAGAGACGGGCGTTTGTCAATAAAGGGTTAACATTTATTGAACAGTCTTTCTTCTCGTACAAGAGAAATGTATTGCCACAATTGCAAGACTTGTTATGATAAAAAGTACGTACAGTAAGATAAGTATTGCGAAATAATACTGTAAAAGCATTGATATGGTTTCTTAGCCATACAATGGTTTAAAAGTAATAAAACATATATACAGTCATATATACATTAGGCTAAAATACTCAACTGGTGCTTCTAACTACGCCTACCCCAGTGTGCCTGACCTAAGCCTAACACGTGGAAGGGGAGTAAGTAAGTAGCTTTAAGTTAAGTTGGTTTTGCCAAGGTTTGCTTCAAGAATTCTCATCTAAGGGTTTAGTCAACACCATACCTCTGAATAGAATGATGGAGGTCTGGTATCTCCTTCAGGAGGAACTCGGTATCCCAGTCACCCGCGATGGCAGACTAGAAACGCTGGAGCTGGATTTCTCTGCAGGAGAAAGGCAGCGTCTCTCTTCAGCGCGTCGAGGAGGAGGAGGGGGGACAGCGTCCGCGGGCAGCTTGGCATCTGCTGGGCTCTTCGCAGAGGGACGGCTGTTCAGCTCCTAAGCTCACCACACCATCGTTCGCGCTTTAGCAGCGATAATGGTATCAGTAGCTTCACCAACAGCAGCAATGGGACACTGGCTGCAGCAGCAGGCTCGCTCGCAGACAGCATACAACAGCTAGCAACAGGCTATTGCTTAAGGCAACGTTGGTAATATTTATACCTGACAGGTGCCTGGTTTGACGCAAGTTTGCTGGACATAAGACGTCAATTAAAGATGTCACTAGGAAGTGATAGCTATCAGTTGCTCATTAGAGTTCCATTACTAATCAAAACACAGCAAGCAGGGATTTCCAGGTTTGCTGAGTTTTTATCTTGTTGAAGAACTCGGAGTGTTAATCTAGGAATATCAGATAGTGACTTCTGCTCTGTCATTGCACTAATTGGTTGCAAAGGAAGTGGCAGAGAACTATTCTGGAATGTGGCTCTGTTCGTGTGAGGCCAGAGATGACTTTCTGAATATCGCACTTGAACGGTTATGCCAATATAGGGAATAAATGGATTTATAGCCGAATAGGGGCATAAGGTCGCAGTATCGATCAGGAACCTAGATAAACACGCAACACAGGCTCCCATGCTTTATTTCCTTGTAAACCCCCGAGTGGGCCAGTTCCTAGAAGCAATGAAAAAATGTGATGCAGGGACCGCCACCTCGCTGGGGCTTATTCATTCATTGCGGGGAGGCTGCAACACTTCCCCCCAGCCCGAGACTGATACCTCCCTGGGGCAAATTGAATGTGTGGGGTGTTTCTGCACCCCCACGTAGCCCCGGGGACCACCACCTCCCTAGGGCTAAGTATATAATTAGGCATAGGGGGGCTCCTGGCCCCCCACGCAGCCCCAGGGATCGCTACCTCCCCGGGGCTATGTTGAAAATAATGTGGTGGGCTCAAGGCCCCCCACACAGCCCCGGGGACCACCACCTCCCCGGGCGACTTACAAATGAGAAGGGAGCCATGCGGCTCCCCTCCTGATGCCGTAAATGGCCCTGGGGTGCCCACGCCTGGGACATTGCAATTTGCTATGGGATGGCGGGAGCAAACAGTGTGCTCGCTTTGAACAAGCGAGAGCACTTTGCTCTTGCATGTTCAAACCGAGCACACTTTGCTTTATACCCCCAGGGAGCTGCATGTCAGCAGCTCCCTGGAGGTAAAAAGCCATGTTGGCTCCCGCAGGAGGCGGGAAGCGGCCGGGACTGCAGGAGGCTTCAGGCCCCAACCAGCTGGCCATCCCCCTCCTGAAATTGTCCTGGGAAGAGGGCTGCACATCCCCCTTCCCCTTTTCTAATTTGAAAAAATTAAAAGGCCTAGCACTGGGGATGGGATCCCAGGGGCCAAAATCAGCCTCAAGAGGGGGCCCCTTTTATCCACTACTCTGCAAACACGCCTCCTGGTGCGCTCTTGGTTGGAGGAGGAAGTCCCCTTCACTCTTGAGGGTGCTTGTGGGCCAACTAACCCACTTGTTACCTCCAGTAAGCCCCACATAGTGGGATGGCTGAGATGTGCTCGGAGGCCATGCCCTTTTTCCACTGAATGCAGTACTTCTTTTAACATGGGTAGCTACACCGACATGACCAGTTGTGAAAACTTAAATCTTGCTTGTATCATGTCCATACATTCCTTTGTAACACAGTGTTAGTAATCACATACAGAAACCAAAATGTATCATTACTTTTATCAAATATGGATGTAGTTTTATAGTAGTCCAGCAACGACCACCGCACAACGAAAGTGGTGGGGAGTGGAATTGAGGGGAAAAAACATACCTTCCGCTGCCCAACGCCAATGGTCTCCTCGGTACTTGACTCCTGGCAGTCTCTGGGAAAGAAAAGCCTCCTCACGCAATCCAGATGCTGCTCTCACACTATCAGAGCAGCGCCAGGATTGGTCTGAGCAGCGTGGTCTGCTACTCAGACACTGCCTCGGAGCCTGAATCTTTTCTCCAACCTGGCTGTGAACACAGCTGGGTTGGAGAAATAGAAGTGCGCATGTCTGTTTGGCCAGTCTGAGACAGCTGGCTAAACTTACATGTGCACTTCTATCTGCCCACCACTCCTTCCTGTTTAGCCCGGCCCCACAGGCATGCACCTTCAGCCAGAGCCCCCTGCAGAACAACAAAATATGATTGTTTTTAATATAATTTTATTTTTCTGTGATTGACTCTGACCAGTGGGTCGACATTCCTCTGCCATTACGGAGTTGCTGCCCTTGTAGTAGTCTGATGCTTCCTGTGGCACCGAGTATACTTGCTAATTTTCATGGCTTTTGTAGGCCCAGAAACCATAAAGTTCAGGGTTGTACTTTTCTACATTTCCAAGCAGCGTAACCTCACTTTCAAACATGGAAAGTGGAAGTGGATGGATGTCTAGCATTGCCTCAGAGAAGATCCTGCCGCCTGCTCACTAGATACATTTTCGTTTAAAGCAACACGTTTCTGTTCAGTTATTAAGCGCCAATTATTTGGTTTGAGAAAAAAACATATAGATATACTTCTAATTTTCAATTAATTTTAGCACTATGATCCAAATTACCATTTTCCAGGGAGATCTATGGTCAGTATTAATGGCAACTGTCTTTGATCTTTTTCTGTGCTGCATGCTCTTTTGCATTAAATACTAGTTGGATGTAAGGCTTCCTGATATGATATGTTTTATTTTGAACAAACTGCGTGACACCGCTACAAGTTGGTGGCAGCTGATTATAGTAGAAAAGGTGCTAACCGTTTTACCCGCAACACAGTGGGGAGACCGTCCACCTGCTCTTGGTGGTAAATCCTTGTACTATCTTTTGACTAGACCTCCTGATTCTCTGTGATTATAAGTAATGTTCAGGAGAATCTTTAGATTATTCAAAGATGTGGTGCCCCTCGGCTGTGGTGCTCCATGGCAGCACATAACCCCTCAGGTTATATAGGGTGCACCACAATATTTAGAGACATACATTGCTGCTGATGCCCCTTCTCCTTGCATACCTACCCCTTTCACAACTCTCCTAATTTAATCCTTCCAGTAGAATTGTTCGTAAAGCTAAGAGCATCTAGATGAAAATGCAGAAGAGGACTTGTCAACATGGAAGGAGGCCATAGGGAATTTTGAGACCGCAGTGGGAGGGCAAGAATCGGCGGACTCAGGATCCAAAAAGGAAGGCGTGCCACATGACAAAGAACACTTAGTTATAAGGGAGGGGTCACTAGTGGTGCCACCAGTATGGAATATAGAGCCCGAAGAACAGGGGGCCGCGAAGGGGAGAAGGGGTGGCCCTTATGACAACTTGGAAAGGGGGTGGCCGCAAAGTTTGTTCTGTTGCTATACACAATGCAATGTGTAATGCTAACAGATGTGATCCTAACAATTGTGAAATGAAAAAATAAACATATTCTTTTTTTTAAAAAGCTAAGAGCATCTGTCTGGCATGAAATTCACATCATAGGACTATGAGTGGGAATGACCTTTTGGGCTCACTGGTCCTGGACCAAGCAAGTTCCAGGTTGGCCAGTGGCCAGGCAACAGCAACACTTGTACAATGAATGTTGCCAAAGGCAAGGCCAAGGACTGCGCACTTTACACAAAGAGACAGGCTGCCTGTCCATTCCCCACATCCTGCTCTGATGAGAAGGATAAGGTCCCAGAAATAGCACCCAATTGACAAGAGGTAGTCTGGAAGCTAATACACATTGTAGAATGATTCCTCTAGTTGCCATCAAGCTGTGGAACACCGGAAAGCAAAAAGCACCTTGTCATTATTTGTTTGCCTTAACCATTTGGGAATAACTTTGAACCACAATGGACAGTTTGTAGGATTTCAACTGCCCCTGCACATCTGGCTTATCGGGTATTCAACTTTTACTTCAGGGAGCTCTGCACACTTGTGTAGAGGTAAACAGCAACAGAATCTTAGCTGTCACCTTTTGAGGGTTAAGGACCATACACAGGGAGTAGGGAAACTACTTTACTGCCACTGTAGCTCAAGATGAAGAGGAGGTAAATTGCCCTCCATGTAGATTATAAATACATACTGACAAAAGTGTTCAAAAGTTGATCCACAGCCTGACAGTATAAGCCATCCTCTAGTGCGTCATATAGTGTGGAATTATATAGGCATAGTCATAAATCCACTTGTCCCCAAAACAAAGGCCTTTTTGGGGGCCGTACAGACCTCCTAAACACAATAGTGCCAATGGCATTAAACACAGATTCATGTACCAATAGACATATAGGGCCAAATGTAGGTCGCCGAATACCGGTCGGTAATGGCCGAAATTACCGAATTTCGGCCGTTACCGACCGGTATTTGGCATTTGGAATGTAGGTGGCAGTTTTGTAGGATTCAGTATTTTACCGAATCGGTAACTTAAGGAATCGGTAAATTACTGAATTCTTAACATACCGATTCGGTAAATTACTGAATCCGTAATGTAGAGGGCACTCAAGTGAGTGCATTCCTCAGTTAAGGATTCGTTATTTACCACCAACTATAAGTTGGTGGTACATAACAAAAACCTTTGAAAAAGCAAATTTTTGCTTTTCCAACACTGCAATGTGGCAGACATACATGCATTTATGGCATGTATGTGTGCCACATGTGCACCCATGCACTATTCAGGGGTGCAACAGATTAAAAGAGGTTGTAAAAAACAGTAAAATAACAATCCACATTCAATATTGACCAGCAATATTGCTGAAAACAGACAGAAACAACAGTAAGACATACAATTTGCACAAATTAATCTAATTCAAGCAGCCAACTATGTTCTCTGCTTTTTTAATTTTACTGTATACAATAAATTCTGCCAGTTTTTTACTCCTAATTTAGTTGTTATAGTTATTGCTTTTTTCTTATTCATGGTGTTTATGTAAATGACCTTGTTCAAGGCAATTGCTCTTTTATATTGGTAAGTCACGCACAGGCAGAACTTGTTTTAATGTACCATTAGCTCTCTTTATGACCATGTTTGAACTGAGCCTAAGGTAATGCAAGAATTACAGACCTACCAAAACTTAGCAAGTGCCTCAGCCAGACCTTAGACCGCCCAGGCCGGTCCCTACGTTTGCAGCCCTGCTGCGGCCGCATTGAAGAATGGTGGGGCTGGCCGATTCCTCGGATTGTTGCCACCTGTGATGGCCGCACTTATGAGCGGGGGGAGGTGTGGGGGTGGCGAATGCCGCCCCAAGACGTCTGGTAGCTGGGGGGTGGCCACCAAAACTTGTGCTGCCTGGGGTTTGTCCGCCCCCACCCCCTTCCAACGCCACTGAGCCCTAGAGGGAAAATCTGGCCCTTGGGTAAAATGAAATATATGAACTCTATTCATTACTACTAAGCCTAACTTGGCATTGAGGCCATACCCTCATTAACCAGGAGCACAAGTATTCCACTACTAATGTATATTTATACCTTTCTGATGGTTGTAATGGACTAACATGATTCAGGTTCATGATCTGGAAACAATGTGTAGTTTTAGGTCGAGCCAATACAGCGCCTGCGCTGTTGGCCGATCTGTTGTATGTGATTTGTGGAGTCTGCCTCCTCCCACATTCTGTGCTAGCTTTCTTCCTGTGTCAACTGAAAATCGCACCCTCCAAATGGCTAATGGTTGGTGCATGTCCCACCTTTTTCTAAAGTTTACTCCCCTGGAGTATTGCCTCGGGAACGAGCAGCAACACGTACGCAGTCCTTGCCTTTCCGTCTCCAGCGTGCGACGTGTGTCTCCTACATTCCTTCGTAGCGTGCACTTTACAGTGCCCCTGGGCACAAGAAGGGACCGACTAGAGTGCTCCTGTATCAAGATGCACTCTATGGTCCACACAAACCTCCCCCGTCCATGGGGTACAAGCAAGCATCCACTCCAGGGCGTCTTTGTTGCTCGGAAACCAGTGTGCTGAGGGATTTCCAGGGGTTATTTGTATATATCACACCAGTATGATTGCCACCTCTTGAGTTCTTCTCACACTGCTGACCACGCTATACGGCCACTTCCTGTATCCCAGGGCTGTTCTCAAAGCCTGCAGTTCAACTGCCAAGTCCTGCGCCCTGATTTTTCTTTCTCACTGCAAACTCTTCTACCCTACTCGGACTGGCCCTTTTACTTTGCTTGTTACACGGTACGTCTTTTTTAGTCTGTAAGCGCTATTTTCTTTAATGAGTTTCTCCTACTGCAAGCATGGCATGCTTTCCTGCAGCATTCAGTGCACCATGCATGCTTTTTATTTCTGAGAAGCCGGGACAATGGTGGCCGCTTCTTTAACACCTTGAATGCTACAGCTAATCCTCCTGGAAACTGACCTCTCTTGATTCCCATTGTTCATGACGAGCTCAGCTCGTCATGAGCACACGGCCAGTGTACTGCATGACGAGCTGAGCTCGTCATGAGCAGGGAAGGGGTTAAATAGGTCTCGCATTTACAAAAGTTTGGCTATTGATATTGTAAATGACAATGCCTTTTATTTTTGTGTTAATTAGCAAAACAGATAAATAAAAGGCATCGTCATTACAATGCCAATAGCTTAAACTCTCACAAATGCGAGACAGCCCTCATAAAAATGAAAGACTGGTTCATTCCTATCTAAATTACAACATGTAACAGGCAGGTTACACCCAGATCTCTGTAAAGTACATAATAACCTACCAAACTATTTTACTTCAGTGTTTTAATGTGTGATGTTATCGGGATGACATTCACAGAATCGTAATATTGTTTTTAAGCAAACCAGTCTCCCAAACTACATGTCCAGTAACTTCAACTACAATTTCTGTATTTTGATGGACTTTTCTTTAAATATCTGTCCTCAAATCCTCACCTTCTGAATGTTGTTTACATTTTCTGGGAGAATTTAGAAAAAAAGGTTTCCAGTGACTGGCAACTAAACCTGGGTACAGTGACATTGTATTGGTTTCTGGGAAGCACCCCCCTACCAGACTATTAGATGCCAAAAGAGTCACACATTTGATTGATTTAGCTCACAGGTAGAGAAACTTCAGATGAATGGCTAACCCCTCACTCCGATCCTGAGTTGGTTCAAATCCTGGGGCAGGAATACCAAATCATAAGACAGGACCGGGAAGGTGAAAGAGGGGGTGGTTTAGCCATAATCTTCAGAGACTGTTATACCTGTCGCTGCACCCCCAACCCTTTTCCGGAATGCGAAAGCATGTCATTCACCCTGGAATTTTCCTCTAATATAAGTTTCTCCGGAGCACTTATATACCGCCCACCAGGCACCCCCAAACAGTTCTACGATTCTCTACCCCCGTTAATCGCAGATTTGGCTTTATCGCCCTCCAACTTCACGTTATTGGGTGATCTCAATATACACTTCGATGACCCCAACAAATCCATTGCCAAAAAACTAAGCGGGGACCTATCCGCTCTGCAGCTGCTCCAGCTGGTATTATCTCCTACGCACGCGAAAGGCCACTTGCTGGATCCTGTTTTCAGCAACTGCCCACATCTAAAGGCCTGTCCCCCTATAACGCTTCCTTGGACAGACCATGCACTAGTCCCGCTGCTTTGGACAACTGAAAAATCTACACCCTCTACACCTACTGTCCAAGAAAACCGAAACTGGTCTAAAATACCGCTGGCCCAGTGGACCCTGGAACTGCAAAAAACGATTCCCCTAATCGGTCAGACCCCCTCACAGGCCAATGAATCCTTCAATGAATGGATACAGAACTCTCTCAATACCACGTTCCCCCCAAAGAAAACAGTTTTTAAAAGATCCAGAATCTCAGCTCCCTGGTACTCCAATGAGCTACGGGAGAAAAAGCGCTTTTGCAAGAGACTGGAACGCAAATGGCGTCTGGAATATGCAGAAGCAGACAAAACTATCTATAGAGACGCCATCAGGTCATACAAAAAAGACATAAAAAGTGCGCAATCTTTATACTACTCAAATAAGATCGCAGAGGCCAGCTCCAGCTCGAAAGAGATCTACAAAATAGTAAAAAGCCTCACCACCCTCCCCACACCCCCTCCTATAACTGAGAATCCTCAGCTACGCTGCGAAGATCTGGCCAATTTCTTTTCCCAGAAAATCAATCTCATTTACTCTTCCTTTCCACCTACAGAACAGACTGCCCCGACTAAAGCAGCGCCATGTCCCCCTCCAGAACATACATCCAACCACCCTCCGGTGCTGGCGGAATTCCCCGAGATACAGGTGGATCTCCTCACCTCCCTCATGCACCAAGTGAAGTCGGGTTCCCCCAGAGACCCAGCACCCCCACATATCCTGGTCTCCGCCACTCAAACCATTCTTCCCACACTGCTCAGAGTACTTAATACCTCGATCTCTACCAGCACAGTACCAGGAATGTGGAAGCAGGCCATGGTAAGGGCTCTGGTTAAAAAACCCAACCTTGACACCAACAACCTAAACAACTTCCGCCCGATCTCCTTGTTGCCTTGGGCAGCCAAAATCTTGGAGAAACACATAAACAGCATATTAACAACTTTTCTAGAGCAACACCATCTGCTCGATCCCTCCCAGACTGGCTTTCGTCCCAAGCATGGGACCGAGACGGCACTGCTGGCAGTCACAGAGGAGTCCAGGAGAATCTTAGATCAGGGAGGATCGGTGGCAATCATCCTCCTCGATCTGAGCGCAGCATTTGATACCGTGAACCACGGCATCCTTCTGCAGCGCCTCCTGGACACCGGAATATCTGACAAAGCCCTGGAGTGGTTCAGGTCTTACCTGAGTGACAGATCTTTCCAGGTGTATGAAGGGAATGTCACCTCCTCCAGCAAGCCTCTGAGGTGTGGAGCCCCGCAGGGATCATCGTTAAGCCCGACGTTATTTAACGTCTACATGAGGCCACTGGCTGAGATCGTCCGCCCATTTGGTATTAAGATCGTTACCTATGCGGACGATACCCAGCTGGTGGTCTCCTTGGCACAGGCAGGCGGACCCTCAGCCAATGTAGATCTCGCTGGCTGCATGGAGATGGTCAAGAGCTGGATGACCAAGTCTTGTCTCAAACTTAACGGAGACAAGACTGAGCTCATGCTCCTGGGTCATACCGTACCATCTACCATAGACACTCTCTGGCCTCCCAGCTTGTGCCCTGCCCCTGTTCCCAAAGACGCCATCAAGAGTTTGGGTGTCTGGCTTGACAGATCCCTGTCGTTCGATCAACAGGCAACAAAACTTTCTGCCACTTGCTTCGGCATCCTGAGAGTTATCAGGAAGATCCTGCCTCTTCTCCCCTTTGAAGCAAGAAAAACCGTGGTTCTGGGCCTGATTCAGTCGCGACTGGACTACGGAAATGCTTTGTATCTCGGAGCCCCTGACTTCACCCTGCGCAAACTGCAATTAATACAGAATTGCGCAGCCAGAACACTCTTACAACTCCCCCGCAGATCATCAGCAAAACCCAGACTGAGGACACTGCACTGGCTCCCTATAAAGGAAAGAGTAAACTTTAAAGCACTCTGTATTGCCCACCAGACCTTCTGGTCTACAGGCCCGGCAATCAATCTCCCTCTCATTACACCCTACCTCCCCACAAGACAGTTGCGCTCCACCTCTGCAAATCTAGCCATTGTGCCGCCAATAAAGAAATCAAGGTCAGGAGGCCGCTCCTTCTCCTACAATGTAGTTAAGAGGTGGAACGCTCTGCCCCAGCATCTCAGATCTAATTCTAATATTCTCTCCTTTCGCAAACAGCTGAAAACGCTCCTATTCACTACTTAATGATGGAGCTGAACCTGCCTCCTCTAACCCAAACCTCAGATGGTATGCTTAGCGCTTGGACGCCTCAGGGCAGCTACGTGCGCTCTACAAATCGGAATTCATTCATTCATTCATGTTTGCTACAAAAAGCACTGTATTTCAAATATCTGGTTACACAGTTCTGAAAAAGGATTACAACCGTAATTCTCCTTGAGGTAAATAATGAAATCAACCATAAATCTTTCTAAATGATTGCGTTATGGTATTTATTTGATTAGCTCCGTCTTTTATTGATCATAGAGCCTTTTATCGAAAATGGTGTAAATGTATTTAATTAATGGAGAATAGAATGCAAAACAATTTAACCACAGCCAAAGCTAAGAGGAACAAAAAGTCAGCAGGTGTTCTTTCAGCAAAGTCGTAAAAGACGATACAGTATAAGGAAGATTTCATGCGGAGTAACGTTCAATGCATAACCAAGGAGTTAATGAGCCAAAAGAATGCAAATTAGACAGGGCACATGAAGGTGCAGATTGACATCATAATAAAGTTGAACATAAAAAGAACTGGGATCATAGGAGGAAATCAAGGAGCACAGAAAAGGCAGGCCCAAAAAACTGAAATCTACACAAAGGGGCAGATTATGATGTCATCAGGAAAAGCTTTGAATTGGATTTGGATTTACCGAAATCGATTCGGAACCCTTGTTTCCGACCAAATCGTTCTCACTTCCCAACGACCGATTACGATGCCCATAAACCGCTATGGATGTCCGAATTGGTTCCAAAAGGCATTCTGACAGGCCGCATCTTTCGGAGCCGACTCGTACAGCTCTATGGACTCGGTTTGCAAGCCAGCGATTACAATGACTGATTCGGACAGCCGTTCCAAATTGATATCTCTGGAACAAATAGGCTGCCGGAATCTGTCTTTGGGGGTGAATAGCAGGCCACACTTCACCCGGGGCCCTTCAAATCGGGCCCACGGGGGTACCCAAGGGAACCCCCTTTCCAAATTTGCAGTGTAGCCGGCACCAAGGGGAGCCCGCAACAGTGTGTGCGATTTTCCCCAGCCAACCCTTTTGTTAATGAGAGCCTGTGTTCTCTTTCGGGACACAGGCTACCATTGAAGTCAATGGGAGTCTTACCGAATCAAATCCGGAAGCATCAGGATACATCAAAATCGCTCAGTCGGACTCACCCAATCTGACTCATCAAGAAAGCTTTCTGGGACCAATTCAGTAGGAATGCTTTCCGGACGAGATCGTAATCGGCCCCCTAGAAGAAAACTCTACCCTGTGAAGTTGTTTTTTGCTTTTTATTTATGCCTTTTTTCCTTTAAACTCAGTTGACATATCAGACCGAATTTGTGACATTACAATATATAGCTTGAATCATTCATTTATAGATAGGGTACCTCATCAATGTTCCGATGCTGCTTGTGTTCAATTACTGAACGTTGCGGTACACTTCAACCATCACCATTTTCTTTACTAAGGGTTTCAGCACTCATTTTGTCAGCTAGGTATGTCCTCATGCTTCAATTCTCACAGTACGGAAGGTAATCAGGTCCTGGAGCCATGCTTAAGGTCTGGTGGCTGCTCCCCTACCCAGATCTCTGTACTGGGGTGAATGTATGACATTGTTCTGCATTCTGTCCATCAATTGTTGTTTTTACGTTCCAGGAAAGACATGGCTTGGCTGTTCGGGCTGGACTGTTCCCATGAGGCACAGGGTCAAGGCTGATTTGCATATGGCCATGTCTGAACTGGGGTGGTGTGGAGTGCAAAAAAATGATGGATTTAGGCCCAGATCTCTGTACTCGGGTGAATGTATGACATTATTCTGCATTCTGTCCATCAATTGTTGTTTTTGCATTTGCTCCCCTACCCACGTCATGGGCATGCTGTGTTTGCCAAATAGCACTCCAATGCTCACACATTTTCTGTTCAATAGTGGCTTGACCAGTAAGAAAAGGTTAGCCATCTCATTCATGTCCTCAAATATCTGCTTCCCACACTATACTATCTTCGGATATGTCGATGCCAGATGGATGAAATCTGCATCAGGGGCTGAGCATCTAGCACTGTTTGTGAATTCCCGTCATTTATATTTGAACATAATGATTGCCGTGTATGACACAGGGATTTATTGTGCATCAATCAATCAATCAGATTCTTGTCTTAGCAACCACTCACCCATTAAGGTCTTAGGCGCAGGGGGGATCTGCTGTTCAGTCGAAGAGCCATGTTTTGAGGTCCTTCCTGAATTGAGGCAGTGATGGTTATTGCCTGAGATGTATATCTATATTGCATCATTCATTGATAATTCTTTTGTATGACTACAACAAAAGTTCCATTGTGCATCAGTTCTTTCACTCCCAAAGTCCCTCTGAATTGATCTGATTCTGACAACATGTCATTCATAACTCTGTTTTACATTACATGATCTGGCCTGCTCAGGGCTGGTCCTGCTGCAACTAGAGCTAATTGTTTACTGTCGCCGGTTCTTGCTTACACGAGAGAAAGCTGCCCTTTATGATGAAATATGTCTATTGGTGTGTCATGTCCTGTGCACAGGAAGTCAGATAAATTGTTTGTTAACATATTATTATATAAATCTCCAAAGTTCCAAAAATTCCTTTTGTGTAATTCTTTCACCATTAGTGGTTCCCTAGTGATAGGCAATCTAGGCTGTTTATCTGCCCATATCAGTTTTACTATCAAATACTGGAGTTGATCAAAGAAGGGGTGTACGTTGGACTTCACCTCGGATGAATTCAGCTGATCCTGTGCCTACCCTTATCAAGGGCGAAGTTTAGCAACTTTGGATGCTAAGTGATAATTTCCTCACCGCTAGTTTGAACACCTACATTGTGTGACATTATTGTGAAAACATCTGACACATGAGCATAGTATATGGTCTTATGCTTAGATACCCTGGCTAATGGTATCCTTCTGACAATAACTTTGATAGGCCTCCTTATACAAACTCCAGCAATTCATACACATCCCATTACAGACATGCATGTCATTACCATGAAAAGCACACAGAAACAATAAATGCCGCACCACTTATCCATACATTGTCCACAGTATAACAATCTATACAATATAAAACAACTACCCTTAAAAGTCTAAAACTATTGCTTGCCTTTTACCAATATTTTCCTTGGTATAGTAAATCTGGTCATTTGGCACATTTGTTGACAGGGTAAATCAAAATAACCCTTCCAATCATTTTGTGTTTAGGTGCACAAAATATCCCCAGTAAGGCCTTTGAGTGTCAATATAAGCAAAGTCAATATGCTTAAGTCATGTTCTGTTTTGCAGGGAAACATGGACAATGTCTATGAGGCCCTTGACAGCACCCAGGCCGCATCCGAGTATGAAGCTATTTGAAGGAATGATAGACGTGAAGAAACTTGCGCAGATGGTTGACTGTCACTGTTGACCCAGTGGTTGCTTTGAAAAGTTCTGACGTAGCTGCAATCTGTGTTCTCATCTCACGCGAGTGATTCTGAGATTTGTTACTTTATCTTTTCTCCTGATTGATTCTTCATAAACCCTTGGGCAACATGAGTGCCCCAAATTCAATCATGTCCCTCATTAAAAGTTTATCAAGAATCGTAATTTGCTATGCTCTCGCCACACGAGTTATAATTGCAATTTCCATGGTCACCCTAGTGCTCCACGCCTATACCCGTGCAACTCCTGGGCAACGTAGCCCTGAAATGAGGCTTCTCCTGAGGCATCTCCTGGGTCATTAGTCTCATTTACAAGTACGGATACAGATGCTTTTGTGAACCAGTGCAATCCTAGAGAAATAAGCAAGGAAGTCACACCTCAAATATTTTTCATTTGTCACACAAATTTCTATGCTTTGCATTTTAACCTGAGGTACAGTTTTCTGGTGAGCACACAGAAGTATACAATCCAGCTGATGAATAAAGTGCCTGGTAGTGTTACAGAGTTTTTGGCTGTTCAAACAGGTGTCTTGCAGAATGCATACCATAAACTACATTGTATGCAATTTAGACTTGATAAAAGGTGCTCTAATATGAGTGGGTGAGTTTTCTTTTAGGTCTGAATTTCATATTGCTGTGAAATGTTGTTGCACTTTGTGACCATCTCGGATAGAACAAAAATCATGTACAGTGTGCCATTCTAAATGAAACAAGGGGCTGTCATGATGGGTTGTGCTGGCTCAGCACAGACCCAAGTGCCTATTTTTAGGTCTGCATGCCCTGTCTCTTTAAGACGTGCTGAATCTGAAATATGGGCTTGAAGCACCTCCCATCTTTTCTATTGGCTCCTGTTAATGCCCTATGCAAATGGATGCTTCTGATTGGTGAATACAGTTAATGCGTCCCACCTTTTGCTGTTTCAGACCCTCCCAGCAGGCTGCCCATTACATGTGTTCTTTTTTTTATGTGCTTTCGTTTTTGGCACTATTTTCCGTTTTGTTTGCCTCTAGAGCTCACTCCTGACACATAGGAGGCTGCAGGGGAGTACCGGCAGCTTTGCCAGCAAACACCATGTAATCCGATGGAACAATAGGCATTACCTCTTTTGAAATACAAGCACTGTCTATGAGAAACATTTGTAGGACATGCAATTGATACCCATTACTTCGGTCGATGTATTGTTTTTTGTTTTTTTTAATAATATTTGCTTCAGCGTTTTCTAGATTTTCTCCACTTTCAAATTTTTCTCCGACTCTAAACACGTGTTGTTGAAAGAAGAGTGCTATTTCGGTTCTATGGCTGCATGTTTCTCATCCCCCAAGAAGGCGCAGTAGCGTGGGCGCAACTTTGTCACTGCTGCTTGTTTTCTACACAGGCCAAGGGGCGAAATGAATGAACTAGAGGGAAAACTTGACCATTGAACTCAGCATCTGTAGGGTGCACTGACCACATGTAGTACAGGGACATGGAGAAGTCACGGGGCTGTTAGGGGCAGTCCACGTGCCACAGGGGTTTTTTTTTGTCATAGAAGGTAATGTGAAACGATTGTTGTTTTGCATAACCCTCACAAGCAGCGTGAGCCCTGCCCATACTGTGCACTTATAGCACTAGATTTGTGGTAGGGATAATACTGCGTGCACTCGCAGTATTTTTGTCCGCCATCCCACTGTCCACAGCCAGTACATTTTCTCTCAGGTTATGAGATCTTAATGTTTACCTTACCCATCGAAAGCGCATGTGCCCTTTTTTTTAGCATTCTCGTTTTCTCACAACAGTTTTTGCCAGCACAGGATTGTTAAATGCGGCTGCCCACCGCCACCGTAGGGAGCCATTCAGCAGGGCGGACCCCTAGGGCCATCGGGCGCTCCTCACCCCTCTACATTTTCCCCGATGGGGAGGGACTCTCGGGAGTCCCCTCCTGGTCATGGGCAGGGGCCATGTCATGTCCGGTGGGTGGGGTGAGGGGGGTATATATGTCCCCCTCACCACACTGGCGACCTCTTTGCTCGCCCAGACACACTCGGCCGCTGCCTCGCGGGGGACACGCTGTCTCCCACCCTACCGCTTACCCGGCGTGTCGGGAGTAGGAGGCATGGTGAGAACTTGTAATCTTGTACTTTTTTCGTTGCAGGCGGAGTTACAGGGCGATCTGGAAGCATATGGGTACAGAAGAGTACCTCTGCACGGCACATAGGGGTGCCAGAGCCGGAGCCCAGGAGCCTCATACAAGGTGCCTGGAAACCGTGTCGGCGCCCCGTGTATCCTTAGGGCGGTTGTGGGCCTGAACAACCGGGGGCTTGCCTTGCTACGCTCCGCCCTGAAAGGGGTATGAGTATAAGTGTCACGTGATCCGGGAAGAGGATCACCAGAAGGGGCAGCACAGATGGGGTTCGCCCCAGTGCTGCTTGGCTCATCAGGCGGGCAGGTGGCGAGAATGCTGCCTGCCCTTGGATCGACCGTAATATAACCCACCATATTACATAACATTGTATGTAATAAACCTGCAGCAGCTTTTTCCCATAACAACAATTGTGTGGTGTGTATTTATTGGCATGCATGCTGTATGTTGTGGGGGGGGGGGGGGTCGCCATGATGGCGCTATGCTAACAAACACAAAAACAGAAGTAAAGAATTTTGTCATTAATAATGCCATTAGCTCGAACTTTCACAAATGCGAGACCGATTGCATGGCAAACCCTTGTTTTCAATGGGACGGCTGGGGGTCTAGTAAAGTTCCTGTAGTATGCATAATGTTGCAGTCACCACTTGTCAAGAATCCCTTGAATTGTAACATTTTAACCTCCAAACGAAAACTGAAAAATGTCAAATACCTTTTCACCTGATGATATTCACGGTGGAAAAGATTGTACCTTTGTAGGAAGTTGTTACTTCGTTTAACATTAAAAGTAGTGTAAGGATGAAATCGTGAGGTTTGCAATATGGCCACCATTGCTCAAAATAAAATAGCTAGGCGGTCTAGTTGTTGGGACAGATTCAAGCTAATGTGCATGCATGAACAATGTGGGCTGCCCGTGGTCTACAAAGGGGACCTTCCTAAAAGGGCGAACAGCTTGGTGCCACAGGAAGGCACACAAGTCAGCGGAGTAGGATTCCCCGGTCCAGGGGCCAGATTCCAGTCGGCTGTGTCACTTCCGGCCGTGGTTGGAGAGGACAGGGGTACTTATACCTTCCCCCGCCCACGGTGCAGCCTCTTTCTTGCTGCCCGTCTCGCTGTTTGGACGTGCCGTATCAGGAGCTGCCAGATTTCTAGGTTAGTCGATGCCCCTCCTCCACCCCACCACCCCGCACAATGGGGTCTCCTCAGGCGTGAAGGACCCTGTCCCAATTTGTGCCTGCCAGCCCCGTGGGGCCTTTCGGACTGCGTGGGGGAGCTGAGTGGTGTGGGACTGGGCTGTAGGGTTAGAGGGGCGGTATACCCCCAAGGCAGCCTCCACTAGGCTGAGGCCTCTATTGAGGGCTTCACCCACTTTCGGACCACAGCATTTCCGTATGGGCTTCCCGTATCCTACCCCGAGGCAGCTTCCACGTGGTTAAGGCCTCTTTTGCGGGTTTTTGCACAGCATTTCCTATGGACCTCCCGTATTCGGCGGGGCTAGGGGGTTCTGACGGCCTGTGCCACCTGGAAATGGGCCCGGGTGCGGGCGGGTCTTGTTTCCCGGGAGGCTGGTCTGTGGGCCTGGGGTAGCAGCGACGCTCGGCATCGCGATTGCCTCAACCCCCCCCCCTCTCCTGTGCGGAGTCGACCCGGGCCAGGACGATGGCCTGGTCGCCCCTGGTGACCGGTGGCGCATGGATGGGTGCCCTGGGTTCGGGTGGGCAGTGACCCTCGGGAGGCTCGCCTGGGGGTGAAGGGTAGCAGCAACGCTGGACATCGTGTCTCGCTCCCCCCTCCTCCTCCGGTGGCGGAGTTGCCACCGGGCCAGGCAAGATGTCGACCCCTTCCGAGTCCCTTCTAGTGCTACTATCCTCCTGGCCGCCCAGGTACTCTGACAATCTTATGGGCTATGTCGATATTGGGTACCTGGCAGTATGAGGGATGTTGGGAGGATTACCCTGGATGGGTGGGGGGCTTTGGAGTCAGGGCCAGGTCTCTCCCCCGTGTGTAGGGGTCCTCATGAGATGCGCAAGGGCATCGCACGACTCTCCCACCACTGCTCAGGGGGTTGTTCTCCCCCCCCCCCCCCCCCCGCCCCCCCGGCAGGCATGATTACCTTCCATCGCATTGTTGAAGGCGGCGCAGTGGGGGGCTGAGACTGGAGCCCCGGGTACTTTGATGCGCGAGTCCGGCAGTTTGGCGGTGAATGCAGAGGCATGGCTTGTCTCCCCACGTGCCCCTGCCAGGAGCATGTTGGCTTAGCAACTGGCGGTTGGGCACCGTGCAGCCCACCATGTTGGCATATTTGTTATGCAAATAAACCTGCAACAATGTTCTCCATTAACAAGGTGTTGTGTGGTTTATTTATGTATTTTGCTGTACGAAAACTGAGAAGTGTTGCCAATGTTGGCACTATACGCAGCACACTTCAACTGATTTCCCTGAGGAAAACGGTAGTGTCTCCATAGCGTGCATTATTGGAATTTGCAAGGAGAAAAGTCGGGGGCACATGTGCAGTAGTGTAATTAAATCCAAAAGCAGATTTAATTCCTCCGCGTGTGCAGAGGAGCTTTGATGGCATTTTGAGTGATCAGTGTCACCTCTCAGAAAAGTTCTGGACAGATGAATAGGGCCTCGTCAGAAAGTGTGAGCAAATAGTGAAGTCGAGGGTTCTATACCTGAGTGAATTTATTGGAGTAATGCACTTGAGAACCAGAAATTGAAATAAGTGGCATATAATGTATTTCCTCAAGATAAAACACAGACTATTCAGTAATAGCAAAATAAAATATTCAACACTAAATACAAGGAGACTACGAAATTCAGAAGGAGTATCCTATTCTATATAATCAACAATATTAAAAGACTAAAATATTTCTTCAATGGTCAAATTCCTCAAACAAGTAATAATCTACTATTCATCAGCAATACAAATTGATTAACAGGAATTAGATCAGAAAAACTCAGCATCTTATCTACCTTGATGCAAGATATTGAATAATAAAGAGAGAAGCAAACCCTGAAAAGAGTTTAAGTAACAAGCATGGGGAATTCTATTAAATTCATATAGTTGTAATTGCTATAATGTGCTAAATGAATAAACGTAGTGTGTCCCTAGTAACAAATGTAATAATTTACTGTAGGTATCTCTTAAAGAAACAACCAAATAAGAAGGGGTTGTCCTGTTGAGAAGTAGAAGCACCTGACTTTGAGGAGTCTCTCTGTTATCCGCTTCCCTGTTGCCCCCTGCTGGTGCTTGAGGCAGATGTTTAGCATCTGTCGTGTGTAGTAGTGGTGTGGACTCAGGAGTAATCTTCTGCTTCTCAGGTATCTTGACACCCCTGCAAGTCCGAGCCTATTCCTTCTTGAGTGGATATTATAACATTTAATATGGTTGATTCATAGGGATATAATGTCATGTTGAAGATATGTTTACAGTTTGGAGTCCACTTGTCCCAGGAAGTAGCTGTATTTCTCCAGCTGTGCAATAATTGGCATAAGGGTGTCCGTGTCAATTCTTGTTCTCAAGAACAAACTGCTTTACAAGCCTGCACTTGTACAGCAGATTTCAAAGCTCATTCAGTAACAGATTTGCCTTTGGAGTGGACTCCTTCATTCTGGTGTGCCACTGCCACTGTATACTCAACCTTCACCAATTGAAGTTGTTGTTAAGAGTGCAGCTATCTCAGCCCAAAGCTGCTTAGAAGTTATCATCTATCCACGTGAGCTTTTGCAATCATTCGTGTCCCAATGTTTTAAATCAACATTGCATTCCTGTACACAAAAAGATGAGTTGGATACTATTAATGATGGATATAATTTGTCAGCCTTTTATATGGCCAAGAGGAATGCATTTAATTCTGCGAATTGTACATTCGAGTCTCTTAGGGGCACATGCATCAACCTATTTAGGAAGTGCAAATGGTGCGAATCGGTAAATTCGTCCGTTTGCACTTCCTAAATACGTTTTTTGGATGCATGAAACAATTTTTCAAAATTCGCTTTTTTTTGCATTTCCTAAAAATGCGAATGCATTTAAGGAATCGCATTTCCTTAAATGCAATGCATCATTTTAAAAAAAAATGCGAATTTTGAAATAGGAAGTGCAAATTAACACAAGGTTGACCCTCGTGTTAATTTGCGAAATTGTTTCAAAAAGCACAAAAATGCATTTTGAAAAGTGTCATGTTACAGACACACATGTCCTTAGGACATGTGTGTGTGAAACATGCACTATAAAATACATTTCAGGGGTGCAGGGGGGGATCCTTTGGACCCCCCTCTGCACCCTTGCAATGCATCAACAAATTGCGATTTCCTAAAAAAGAAATGCAAAACGGAATTGATTCCTATGGGCCTCTAGGCCCATAGGAATCAATGTAATGCAATTCCTTAATTGCGATTCGCAATTAAGGAATCGCAAATTCCGAAATTTAAGAAATCCTAAAAAAAATTAGGATTTCTTGATGCATAGGATTTTGCAATTCCTAAATAGCGATTACTTAATTTTCGCTATTTAGGAAATGCAAAATCCTAGATTGATGCATGTGCCCCTTAAATACTTCACTTGTATGTTGTTCATTTTAAATTCAGAACCAGGGCAGGACTTGTTCACCCAATAGCAGTTTTGACAAAAATGCTCAAACCTCGTCTGCTCACGCAATCTCTTTCTTTCCATCCATCTATTCCCTCTTTCTCTCGCTCCTTCTCTCCTCTCCCTCTCTGATTGATTTCTCTTTACCTTCCTAGTCCCTCCCTCTCTTTCTCTCTCTCGCAGCTTCCCTTTACCATCTGCAATTACACTTGATGAGCTGGGGAAAGTGATAGAGGCATCAAAAGAAGCCATTTGGCTTTCATAACCTTTATCCAAGGGCTCCAGCCCACCGGGGAAATGCCCGGTGGAATAAAAGGCTGTCCGGCAGTGTTCAGAATTGTCATATCTTCTATGCACAGACTGCAGAGTACTGCAGGTTTGTGCCTGTTGCAGGCTATGCAAATCCATTAGTATTAATAATGTTATGCTATTCATTTAATTGGTTTTCAGATACTCTCTCAGGAATGGTCCATCAATATTTCCGATGTGTTTATTTTGGGCACATCCCAATCAAGCATACAAATGCATCATCATATACCAAAAATTAATCAGTTCTGCCGTAAAACAAAAAACACAAGCACTTTCAAGTTTCCAATATTAAAGAAGCTAAAGATACATGTAAAGTACCACAATAATGTATGAACTTGGTAAAAAAACAGACTGTCTCACATTCGAAATATTAAAGGGCTTTCATATAAACAATGCTTGATGTAAACATTTGAAACGTCCAAAAACAACTAAATCATCTGACTCTGCTTTCAAGATCCTAAGTGCCTCAAGATAATGTCTAACACTCACATTCCGTCATACAGGTACAATCCATGATTTCCATAAATTTCATTAGGCTGGACAAAAAAACGAAAAATGATTTTACGAGTCTATAAATTGTTCAAGTAGGGCAAAAACCCCATATGTCAGTTTTAAAAAACTATTTCGAAGTGAAGGTTTTACATTTAGTATTTCCAGCCTGAATCGTATATATAGGTTTTTAGCACCATAGGGCATAAGATTACCGCAAAAGGCATAAACTTTAAAAAAACATTTCACTCCATCCATGCTCATGACGAGCTCAGCTCGTCATGAGGCACGGTGCTCCGGTGCTCATGACGCGCTGAGCTCGTCAGGAGCACGGGGCACTATGTGCGCCCCCGACCCCCAGCACAGCGGGGCAATTACCCCCGCTGCGAAGGGGTTAAAAGAAAAAGAAATAAAGAAAACAATCACTCCACTCTTCGCTTTGGGTGTCTACTTGTGCATTGCAAACTACCAGAATTTCAATTTCAATTCACCACTAGCGCCACCAATGATAGAACCAGGATATTCGTAGTTCTTTCAAGTTCAGGGAGTAAAGCGATATTTCGATTTATAAAAGCCATGGCGTGACACAGGAACTGTTTATGTTAATCAACTCCTTCAACGAGTTTCAACTGCTTACGCAAACTACTATTTAAGACCAAGGTTTAGGTCCAAAGTGAGCAAAGGGGCACTCTGAGGATTGACTAATGACCTTAGAAAGTCATTTTCAGACTTCAGTTAGAAGTGTAACAATGGGATACCCTCAAATATCCGCACCACAAACCAACACCCTACACACAGTAGACTCCTAATAAAGAAGATACCTACCTTGATAGTGGGAGAAATGAGTACGAATTTAGAAAACCGTCATACTCACTGTGTTAGAATGGGAAACATCATTTACAACGCACACGTTACAACGCGTGTCATTAAAAAAAAAATTTACGTAGTGAAATCCATCACAATGCATGTCATTAGAACTCATGCCATTACAATGCATTTCCCAAAGCAGAGTTAGAATAGCAATTTGCGTTGTAATTGATTATGCATTGTAATGACATGCGTGGTATTGACATGCACTGTAATGGATTTCGGTTGTAAAAGATTTGTTGTAATGGCATGCATTGTAATTTTGTGCGTTGTAACGTGTCCTATTCTGTTAGAATTGCACTTTAGGTATACTTTAAATGCTGCATACATGTTTATGTTAGAAAATGACTCAGGCAAAAGTGTAAACGCATAATGTTTAGAATCCTAGTAAACAAACTGTGGAAATATTAACCATAGGCTTGAGAATGTTTTTAGAATGCTTTGCTAAATAATGCATTTTTTTCAAACTATTTCTTAACATGTGTATCAACGAGGCCCAAAAGTCTTTTCTCTCGACTCTTGCTCACCATTACATGAGTAAGACATGTTTGTGCAACTGCTTAGCATTAGTGACATCTTTAGAAATGTGCTGACTATATCATTGTGTTCATCCAGCTCCCCACCCCATGTTAGATCATATATTAGAATACAATGAGCTTATTAAAACTGCTTATATTAAATGATGACTTGGAGACTTTTATGAATGCTGCTTCCAAATAACATTGATAATTGTTTTCTGACAAGCCTTTGTTTACACATCACACTCATAGTGCATTATTAGCATAGGTAACAGGGTTCTCATGAGAACCTTCCCTCATGTAACAAGTACTGTAGCAATTCTATCGAACATGGGGGGGGCGTGAGTGCAGACTGTGGGAATCAGAAGAAGGCGCATTGCTTGACCGATGACACCACCTCTTGAACTATTCTCATTGGATAATGACAGAAGATGCCCTCAAAAGAGTTACAATAGTATGAACCTATATTAAAGAGTGTTCCTAACTAGTTAATATTCACACAACGGATCACTGACAGAATATCGAGGAGCAAAATATCGACCTGACAAAATATCGTGGAGAAAATATAGAATTCCTATCTTCAAACAGGTAAGTACAAAAATATCGACTCCATAATATCGTTGAAAGAAATATACACAGTCAAAATATCGAATTTTTTAAATGTCTTAAAAGTAATTTAAAAGTAATATAATAATAAATATAATTAATTTAAAGATACTTAAAATACTTAAATAAACTTAAAATTAATAAATAATTAATGTAACTTTAAAAAAAATGTAATAATTTTAATACATATATACATATATATATATACATATTATTAACAAAACATATACAATATTTTCAACGTAGGATAGCGAGAGGGTAACATTTACTATTACCACTCCAGTGAGTGCAACAGTAGAGAAAACATTGGATAGCGTAGGGGTAAAAATTACTATTCCCACTCCAATGAGTGCAACAGTAGGGAAAGCAATGGATAGCGTAAAGGTAAAAATTACTATGTTGCTGCCTTGAAGAAAGATGCTGCTTATCACATTTGTAATAGGGTGGGGCTCGGAAATGAGAATGTCAATTTAATCCCGAAAATATTGCAGGACAACTACAGAATTTTCAGGGAATGACAGGTCAGGTAATGCATGTACAACAAATGTAAAACCCAATGTAGAATCAAAACCAAATGACACCTGTTGTACCAGGTCAAATGGGGAATTCCATAATGAATATAAACTAATTACTGAAATTAAATCCAAATCAAAATGAAATGTCACATTCAAAATTTGAATCAAAATATGTTAGGGCTATTTCTATTGTTTCAATTGGATGAGTTCAGTTGCAATCATTCTCAATGACGGTGCCTGAAAGAGGAAGAGGATTGTGTACTTGGTGCAGTCCTAGAGGTAGACCAAAGTGGCCCATATGTAGATGCCAAAGTCTATGGTCATGATGTGTCATTTTTGAATGACACAGTAGCTACAGGATCCACAGTTAGAACAGTGGAAGTTCCAGATGTATCTCTCTGGGGAAGAACAATCCAAGTATTTGGGGTTACAAATAAACAGATGCCAAATCCGATTTCAGAAGAAGTTCCAGTCAGAATAGAGACATTTGAAGAAAAACACCAATTTGTGATGTGTGATTCAAGCCCAGTGGATCTATTGGGAAGAGACTTGCTATGTTAAGTAAATTGCAAAATGTATTGTACACCGGACGGTGCCGCATTTCTGACTCATGATGATGGCGATTTTAAATTGATTTAACAAAATGTTGAGGCAGGAATATTCACCTTGCTGAAAGTTGCTGAATTTTCAGAAGATCTCAGAGCTACTGTAATTGTTGAAGTCTGGCATATTACAGGAAGAAGATATTGGACTTAGTAAAGGCGTAGAACCTTTATACCAGTCCAAACAAAACGAAAATACATTTTTCAGAGAACGCTACCCATTGTCTGCTAAGACAAATGCTGGGATACAACCTTTAATTGAAGACATGTTTCAGAAAGGCATCAGGAGTTCAAGTTGCAGTTTATTTTTATTATGTATGGTTACTAAAATCTTTTGCACAGTTTTGTGCTGTCAGTAAAAACATTGATACACATGACAAAAGTGCTGTGCAGTGCTTACTTACAAATATACAAAAAGGCTGATAAAACCATTTGATGAGTGCCATTAAAATGTGACAGTAAAAGTTGAGCCGTAAAAAGTATGCCCTGCAGTACTGCTTAGCTGTGATGATAATGGTTAGTGTGGCATTATGAGAGAATTAATTGGCAGTCCATGTAATTCACCTACAATGGATATCCAAAAGCCTGATGGAAAATATAGAGCACTACAAGATTTGAGGAAAATAAATGATATTGTGGTGCCTGTTTGCGCCATTGTGCCAAATCCAGCTACTGTACTTTTCCAAATTCCTTGTACTGCAAAACTGTTTACAGGCATTGAATTGTGTCAGGCTTTCTTCTCAGTGCCTCTGCATGAAGACAGCCAGTTTTTATTTTCATTCATGATCCAACACAGGACAATCCCATTGTGTCATTTCCCTCAAGGATATATATAGTGTCCTTCTATTTTCAATCAGATTCTAAAGAATAACCTCTAGTCTCTACAAATGCCATGTGACTCATCTTTAATCCAGTACATTGATGATTTGCTGATAGCTACAGATACAGAAAAAGCTTGTAAAAATGACACAATTGCATTATTATCCCTTTCTCTGCCAGGCCTCCCCACTCCCCTCCTGTGCCACTCACTGTTTTAGCTATTTGGGGTAGATTACACTTAGACCCCCATAACATTTTGTTCACATAAGGTATCCATTCCAAATTTGCGTCCTTTTTTTCAACATCCTGAGGATTCTAAAGGTACCCAGGGTTTGTGGTTTCCCTGGAGTAGGCCGAGAAATTAGGCAAACTACAGCTACATTTTAGGTTTTTTGAGAAAAAAATGTAAAAAAAGTGCTGTAGTGAAAGCGTCTGTTTTTTTCCCTGCAAATGCTATCAATGAAGGGTTTATGCTGCTAAAATCACCATCTTCACAGCTTACATTAACATGCAGACTTTTGTCAGAAAACTAACATTTTTTTACACAGTTTTGGTACTTTACAGTGACAAAGCCGATTTTTCCTATTTTTTGTGCTTTCAACCTTCTTCCAGTTAGTGGTACAAATGGGTGTAAAACCAATAAAGCATCCCAGAAACCTATACATTTCTGAAAAGTAGAGAAAACTGAATTCAATAAGGAGTCAGTTGTGTAGATCCTTCACCGTTTTCCTATAAAAGGTAACAGTTGTAACAAAAAATCTGAAATTGAGTTGAAAAAAACAGCCTTTTGTAACAACTATTACACCTATAACTTTGTCTAATTATGGTAGATTATTCACACCAATATACACTTACGTCCGCTAGACCCTTTGGTTGCGGGGGTTTGTTAGAGTTTGTAGGTTTACCAAGAACTTGAAGTACCCAGAGCAAATAACTGAGCTGCACCTTGAAAATATTTTTCATTGTGTACCGATTATCCAGCAATTCATTTGGTGAAAAATATGTATCAGGGAAACCTATGTATTTCTGAAATGGGAGCAAGAGATGGAGTTTAAAAGCATTAGTTATTTGTGCATCGCTGAACTTTTGGTTACTCATATTAGCATGTGAATAAGAGGGAATTTTTCAAAATGACATATTTCTCTCACATTGTCTTACATTTGGAAGGCAGAAAAGCATAAAAAGACAAATGGTAATAATACTTGTTCTACTAATCTGTGTTCCCTAGAGTCTCCCGATAAAAATGGGACCTCACTTGTGTGGGTAGGCGTAGTTCTTACAATAGACACATCACAATTGTTCACTTAAAACCAACCCTTTTTTTGCAGTGTGCCTAACTGTAGACTGTGCAAAAAGAACAATTGATGGACAGAATGCAGAACAATGTCATACATTCACTCCAGCACAGAGATCTGGGCCTAAATCCATCGTATTTTTGCTCCCCGTGCCATTCCAGTTTGAACCCAGACATATGCAAATCAGTCTGGACCCTGCTCCCTATGGGAACAGTCCAGCCCGAACTGCCAGGCTAGGTCCTCCCTGGACTGGAAACAAGCATCCTCGGACCGGTTTAGGTGTTTCACCCCTCATCAGCCAGGCTAGCTTGACTACAGTGGCATGGAGAGCACAGGACCCACGTCTGGGCATACCGGTTCCACTCGGGATGACTAATGCAAAAAGAACAATTGATGGACAGAATGCAGAACAATGTCATACATTCACCCCAGTACAGAAATCTGGGCTTAAATCCATCGTTGTTTTGCTCCCCATGCCATTCCAGTTTGAACCCAGACATAGGAAAATCAGTCATGACCCTGCTCCCTATGGGAAAAGTCCAGCCCGAACTGCCAGGGCAGGTCCTCCGTGGACTGGAAACAAGCATCCTAGGACCTGTTTGGGGTAGATTGTGGGCACTAGCTCAGCTGGCGCCAAGGTAAACCTAGCAAACCTGTACATTTCCTAAAACTAGACATACATGGGAATGTTATGTTATGTTATTTTATTGGTAAAGCGCGTAGCTGCCACAGCCAAGTGGCGTCCCAGCGCTATGGTGGACAGAACAACACAACACAGTGGAGGACCATACCAGAAACGGAATACTATTAAACCAAGGTGAAGAGGAATGTCTTCACGGCTTTCCTAAAAGGCAGCAGGTCGGGAATGGAACAAATGTTAACAGGGAGTGAGTTCCAAAGTTCTGCTGCCAGAACATCAAAAGAACGGCCGCCAATTCTGGCTTTTTAAAGCGAGGAATCTTAGCCAGGAATTGTCCAGTAGAGCGTAATGCTCTGGCCGGGGTGTAATAGGAGATAGATTGAGCAAGAATGGGGGCGAGGCAGCCTTTAGGATCTTGAACACCAATCACAAGGCTTTGAACTTAATCCTCTGCCCAACGGGTAGCCAATGTAGATCGGAGATGGTACGCCTAGCAGAGCAAAATTTAGGCAAGCCGACTAACATTCTGGCTGCCGCGTTCTGCACGCGTTGAAGCCGAGTCAGTTCAGCTTGGTTGACACCTAGAAGAAGGGAGCTGGCATAGTCCAATCTGGACAAAATCACAGCTTGGAGAATGAGTTGCCTAGTAGAGGCATCGAAAAACTTAAAAATAGGTCTAAGGCTCTGAAGAGCCCAAAACAGGTCCCCGCAACTCCTTTCGTATGGGAGGTAAATGATAGGTTTGAGTCCAGCCAAATGCCCAGGTTCTCTACCTCTGTCACCGGAGTAGGTGCTTGGCCCAATTCCACTGGCCACCAGCAGTCTCCCCTTAAATGAGCCTGTTTGCCCAGGACTAGGACTTCGGTTTTAGAAGCATTAAGTTGGAGACAGTTATCTGTCATCCAACTAGCCACGTCCTTAAGGGCTGCCTGGAACTTAGAGGCTTCAATCATCGAGTCCCCATTTAGTGCCACCGCTAGGTTGGGTTGACTTGTCCTGCTATCACCAGCTTCTGTTACCCAGAATCCCTTGCAAACCTCAAAATTTGTCTAAAAACCAAATTTTCCTCACATTTATATGATGGAAAGTTGTGGAATCTGAGGGGAGCTACAAACTTCCACCTACCAGCATTCCCCCTCTCGATGAAAATGGTTTCTCACTTGTGTGGGTGCACAGGAAATGGCCCAAAACGCAACGTGGCCACATCACATTTTTCCAGTGAAAACTGCCTCTTTTTTGCAATGTGCCTAGCTGTGAATTTTGGACCCTAGCTCAGCTGGCAACAAGGGAAACCTAGCAAACCTATACATTTCTGAAAACTAAACGTACAGGGGAATCCAGGATGGGGTGACTTGTTTGGCTCTCACCAGTTTCTGTTACCCAGAATCCCTTGCAAACCTCAAAATGTGTCTAAAAATACAAATTTCTGTGATGAAAAGTTCTGGAATCTGGAGTGAGCCACAAACTTCCACCCACCCAGCAAACCTCACTTGAGTGGGTAGGCCTAGGTTTCCCTAGATGGCAGCCATATCCGGGCCCAAAAACACAGGTGCCCTCCTTGCAAAACTGAGTCATTTTTTGATAGATAATTTTGATGTCACCACAAAACGTTTTGTACACTTTCCCCCCGTCACGGGTAACTTGGCCCACTCACACAATTGAGGTAGCATTTTTATTGGGAGACCTGAGGGAACACTGAGTGGTAGAAAATGTGTGTCAGTCCAGTGATCCCACAACTTTCCCACCCAGGAATGTGAGGAAAATGCAATTTCTTTAGCTAAATTTAAGGTTTGCAGGGGATTCTGGGTATGAAAACGTTGGGAGACCCATGCAAGCCACAAATCCCTGAACTCCAAAGGTGTCTAGTTTTCAGAAAATTTTTGAGTTCCTAGATGGTCGCCATGCCTGGGACCAAAAATACAGGTGCCCCCCTTGCAAAACTGGGTTGTTTTGTGATAGATAATTTTGATGTCTCCACAATACGTTTTGGGCACTTCCCTGCTGCAGGTACTTGGCCCAGCCACATAAGTGAGGAAGCGTTTTTATTGGAAGACCTGGAGGAACACTGAGTGGTAAGAAATTTGTATCGGCACGGTGATCCCACAACTTTCACACACAGAAATGTAACGAAAATGTGATTACTTTAGCTAAATTTGAGGTTTGCAGGGGATTCTGGGTAGGAAACCGTTGGGATATTCATGCAAGCCACAAATCCCTGGAGTCTGCCAGGTGTCTAGTTTTCAGAAATCTCTGGTTAGGTAGGTTTCCCTAGATGGTCACTGAGCCCGAGACCAAAAACTCGGGAGCTCCCCTTGCAAAACCTTGTTTTGTGATCGATAATTTTGATGCATCCACAATAAGTTTTGGGTCGTTCCCTGTTGTGGGTACTTGGCCCATCCACATAAGTGAGGTACCATTTTTATTGGGATACCTGAGGAAACGCTGGGTGGTAGGATATTTGTGAAGGTCTGGGGATGCCACAATTTTCCTACACAGAAATGTAAGAAAATTGTGATTTTATTAGCTAAATTTGAGGTTTGCATGGGATTCTGGGTAGGAAAACGTGGGGGGATCCATGCACACTATACCTCCCTTGACTTCCCTTGGTGTCTAGTTTTCAGAAATATTTGGGTTTGGTAGGTTTTCCTAGATGGCTGTTGAGCCGGGGACCAAAAACGCATGTGATCCCCCTGCAAAACCAGGTTGTTTTGTGATCGATAATTTTGGGCCCTTCCCTGTCGCGGGCACTTGGCCCACCCGTACAAGTGAGGTAGATTTTTTATCGAGAGACGTTGGGGAATGCTGGGTGGTAGGAAATTTGTGCGGGCAGGTGTTTCCACAACTTTCTATCGCAGAAATGGAGGGAAAACTTGATTTTCTTTAGCTAAAATTGAGGTTTGCAGTGGATTCTGGGTAAAGAAACGTTGAGGGATCCACGCAAGCTACACCTCTTGGACTCCCCCAGATGTCTACTTTTCAGAAATGTCTGGGTTTGTTAGGCTTCCATAAATGGGTGCCGAGTCCGGCAACAAATACGCGGGTGCCCCCCTTTCCAAAAACAGGTCGTTTTGTAAGAGATAAGGGGCCTCTGCATTTTAGGTCCTAGGCTCAGCAGCCATCTAGGGAAACCTACCAAACCCAGACATTTCTTTAAACTAGACGCCCCGGGGAGTCGAAGAATGTTTGGCTTGTATGGATCCCTTGCCATTTTCTTACGCAGAATTCCCTGCAAACCTCAAATATATGAAAAAAGTCATATTTTCCTCACATTTCTGTGTTGGAAGGTTGCAAGATCAACGCGCCAGCACAGATTTCTCTCCACCAACTGCTCCCCTCAGTCGCCCAATAAAAATTATACCTCACTTGTGTGGGTACCCAAAGCAGAGGGTATGTAACACCTACAACGCAACTTTTACGTCGCATTCCGTTACAACGCAGATTTTACAACGCGGGATCCATTACATCGGATGTCATTACAATGCATGGCATTACATCGCAGATGCTATTACAACGCATACTATTACATCGTAAGTATTGGTAAGTATTTAATTTTTTTTATTTTATTTAATATTATTTAATTGATTTAATTATTATTAATTATAAAAAAAATATTTATTTTTGTTTTTAAATATTTTAAATTAAATATATTAATTTAAGTGATTTTTTAAATAAGTATGAGTATAGGAGTATATGTTTTGGGGTACTGAGGTATATGTTTTGGGGTGTTTGGGTATTTATAGGTTTTAGGGCAGGGTTTGTGTTTTGGGGTACAGGGGTGTTTTTAGGTTTTAGGGCAGGGTTTGGGTTTTGGGGTAAAGGGGTGTTTTTAGGTTTTAGGGCAGGGTTTGGGTTTTGGGGTACAGTGGTGTTTTTAGGTTTTAGGGCAGGGTTTGGGTTTTGGGGTACAGGGGTGTTTTTAGGTTTTAGGGTAGGATTTGGGTTTTGGGGTACAGGGGTGTTTTTAGGTTTTAGGGTAGGGTTTGGGTTTTGGGGTACAGGGGTGTTTTTAGGTTTCAGGGAAGGGTTTGGGTTTTGGGGTACAGGGGTGTTTTTAGGTTTTAGGGTAGGGTTTGGGTTTTGGGGTACAGGGGTGTTTTTAGGTTTTAGGGTAGGGTTTGGGTTTTGGGGTACAGGGGTGTTTTTAGGTTTTAGGGTAGGGTTTGGGTTTTGGGGTACAGGGGTGATTTTAGGTTTTAGGGTAGGGTTTGGGTTTTGGGGTACAGGGGTGTTTTTAGGTTTTAGGGTAGGGTTTGGGTTTTGGGGTACAGGGGTGTTTTTAGGTTTTAGGGTAGGGTTTGGGTTTTGGGGTACAGGGGTGTTTTTAGGTTTTAGGGTAGGGTTTGGGTTTTGGGGTACAGGGGTGTTTTTAGGTTTCAGGGTAGGGTTTGGGTTTTGGGGTACAGGGGTGTTTTTAGGTTTTAGGGCAGGGTTTGGGTTTTGGGGTACAGGGGTGTTTTTAGGTTTTAGGGCAGGGTTTGTGTTTTGGGGTACAGGGGTGTTTTTAGGTTTTAGGGCAGGGTTTGGGTTTTGGGGTACAGGGGTGTTTTTAGGTTTTAGGGTAGGGTTTGGGTTTTGGGGTACAGGGGTGTTTTTAGGTTTTAGGGCAGGGTTTGGGTTTTGGGGTACAGGGGTGTTTTTAGGTTTTAGGGCAGGGTTTGGGTTTAGGGATAATTAAATTATATTTACCATTTTAAAATTAATTAAAATATATTTAATAAATTAAATTAATTATTTTACATTAATTACATTTTTTAATTAAATTAATTAAATTAAATAAATTAATATTATTAATTTAATTTAATTATAAAAAATATGTACATTAAACTAATTACTTTTTTTTATTAAATAAAATTAATTACAATTTTTAATAAAATTACATTTATTAAATAGATATTATTTTATTAAATTAAATTAATGACAATTTTTAAATGTCTTTTAATTAAATTATTTAAAAAAAATTAATTACAATAAACTAAATAACTTTTTAAAATAAAGGTATATTTACCTATACTTACGATGTAATGCCATGCGTTGTAATAGCATCTGCGATGTAATGCCATGCATTGTAATGACATCCGTTGTAATGGATCCCAACGTTGTAAAATCTGCGTTGTAACGGAATGCGTTGTAACACAACGCGTTGTACTGACACCAATCCAAGCAGAGTCACCCTAAAAACTTATGAAAAAAAACCTGCCCTTTTGGATCCACTTTCGTTCCCCCTCTGTTTTTCATTTTATACGTTTTTAGGTTTTCTGCTTTGGGTACCCACACAAGTGAGGTATCATTTTTATCAGGTGACAGAGAGGAAGGCTGGGTGGTGGGAAATTTGTGCTGGCATGGAGATCCCACAGCTTTTTCATACAGAAATGTGTCAAAAGTGTGACTTTTTAGTTACATTTGAGGTTTGCAGTGGATTGTGGGTAATAAAACGCTGGAGGATCCACACAAGCCAGACCGTCAGCAAAACGCCATCCATGCACACCACCAGACAAGCACCATCCACGCACACTGCCAGCCAAACGCCATCCAAGCACATAGCCAGCCAAGTGATAGTCCACGCACACCACCAGCCAAGCGTCAGTCCACGCACTCCGCCAGATATGTGCCATTGATGCACACCGATAGCCCAGCGACAGTCCATCCACACTGCCAGAAAAATGCAGGTTCACACACATCCAGGAAAACTGCAGTTCACACAGACAGTCAGCCATACTCCAGTTCTCACACAGACAGAAACTTTCACTGGAGTCTAGTGGTTTTCTGCCCTGAGCCTAAAAATATTGCTCATCTGATCCCAAAGGGGACAGAAGCAGCCAAAATGAGTGCACAAAAAGGGGAGCGACCCTTGCCTAAGGGGCTGCTCCCTGACATACCCAAAAACATATCTCTGGTGCCTAGTAGGCTTTCTGCTTCCTGGGGGGAGGGCAGATTGGGGGCTATTGCCCCCATCTCCCCCCAGGTGGGCAGAAAGACTGTAGCTATTTTATTTTGGGGTGTGGGCATTCGCATCCGTCTTCTGGATAGCATCCACCCTGAACTACAAAACAAAGAGTCCCTGGCTTCCTTGAGGGCCTTTTAGATCGGGGGCTTTTGCCCCCATATGCCCCCAGGGGAGCAGACAGACCTTGGCTTCTTTTGTGGGGGGGGCATTGGCATGCCCATTCTGGATAACACCCATCCAACAATGTACATAAAAATGTAATCCCTAGTTCTAAGTGGACTTTCTGCCCCCCCCTCCCCGGAAAAGATCGAAGGCTATTGCCCCAATCTGGGGGGGGGGAGGGGCAGAAAGATTGTGCCTGTTGCTTGGTGGGTGGGGGCATTGCAATTCCCATTCAGGGCAGCCTCCACCCCAGCATTTAAATAAAAAATAATCCCTGGCTCCAAGCAGGGCACAAAAAGACTGAATAGGCCCCAAAATGTTGGGGTGAGCATAAGGCCCTTGCCCAAGGGACCGCTCCCGCCTCCCCGGTGTCTAATGGTAGATCCATGATTGCCCTCCTGCAGCGATCCCCAAGCAGGGATCCACTAGAGATTTTTTCTTTTCCAATGATATCTCTTCCATCTGCCTAGCTGCTTGGGAGGGCTGAGATAACACCACGAGCAAGTAGACAGTGAAATTGAAATGAGCCGGCTCATCTCGATTTCACTTTCAGTGTAATGAAGTTGGCATGCCATGCACGCCGTATGGCGTTACACTGATAAAAAAAATTCATTGACAGCAATGCCCCTACTAAGGCTGATAGACCAAGATGTGCCTGATCCAATCCTTTGGTGCAATGAAGATCTCTAGCTTACTTCTCTACTACCCTTGACCCTGTAGTGTCACGGCCCTCCGGCAACTTGAAAGCAGTGCCCGCAGTGAGTCTGAGTCTGTAAAAGAGCAAAAATATAGTGATGGGAAATCCTTTAGTAGTAATGGTACCACACCTTATCGAATTGTGGTTTACCAGAACAAAAGCACAGCATCTGACGCACAACAGACTCAGCAAATATGAGCAGAGCCTACTTGCACCAGATTAAGTTACAATCAGGCGCTGTAATGTGTTAACTGTTTCAACTCTATTGCCTGTGACTGAACCAGAAGACAGAAATGAAGATTTTGATCATGATTGCCTAAATGTTACTGAACTATGCATGAAACCGCGTCCAGACATTAAAGGTGAACCCCTAATTGAGCTTGACTATGCCCTATTTGTTGATGATTCATGCCTGCAAAGTAATGAAATCACACCCGGGAAGCAGCATATGACATATGCAGCATATGACATATGCACCATAAATTATGTGATTGAAGCCTCCTGGCTCCAATCTGTATTCTCTGCACAAGTTGCTGAATTAACTGTCCTTACCCGAGCTTGCAGTTTACCTGCTCAATTGAGAGTTGCCATCTTTAAAATACAGCCAGTATGGTTTCGGTGCAGTTCATGATTTTGGGCAATTATGGATGCAGAGGGTTTTTTTTCTTCCTCCGGATATCCAATAAGAAATGGATAAAATGTGAAGGGTCTGCTCTTAGCATTGCAGCATCCCAAAGAAATTGCTGTGGTAAAGTGTCCAGGGCACCAAACAGGCATACGTTGCCATAGGTAACAGATATGCTGACTCTGTGGCGAGGTATTGCGCCCTGTTAGCATGCTCAATTAATGGAGTATTTTCGGAAAATGATTGTTTCACTTGCAAATCTGATGAAGAGAGTGCTTTCACAATAATGATGGAAATAACTGATAGTTGGGAAGAATTAAAGAGAGTACAAGAAACTGACAGAAACTGAACAAAACGGGTGGATCAGACAGGAGACCAGTGTTGCCAGACAGCTTGTTGTTTCCATTGGCTAGGCATTATCACGGATACACACATTTTGGGACAGATGTGATGATGAGACTTTTCAGGCAGAGTTGGTTTGATCCAAGGTTTCGAATGATTGCTGATGAAAATTTTACTAAATGTGTTGCATGTCAACAGATAAATATAGGGAAAAAGACACCAGACAGAAGCACATACCTAGGAGGATCAGGATTAGGTGGTCCTTTCAACAAAAAACAGATGAATGTTATCGAGCTGCCTGTTCAAAATAGGCTGAGGGATAACCTTCTGATTATTTGTGTACTCTCGTGACAGGAGGAAGACTACCCGACAAAGAGGAATAACAGTATCACTGTAGTGAAAAATGTTGTTGCAAGAAATCATACCTAGGTTTGGAATACCACTCCTACTTAAGTCAGAGAGAGGGACACACTTAAATAACGAAGCAATGAACATGTTATGTGCTGCATTACAGACCCAAGTGATCTATACCAATAAGGTTCCATTTACGAAAGTCTTGCAGGCATCCCATTTCTGTTAAAAGATCACCTTCCCAGAGTAGGGTTTGCTTGGTTAATTTCGCCTCCCATCCTAGTTGCTTTGTGGCCTCGCACCAGGCTCTCACCCCTGTCTGTGTGTGTGTTGGAAGGGATTTCCCAATTGTCCTACTGTATAGTGCAGCCAGGTGACCACCACTCCCCATGGCGTGCCGGTCTAGCTGATACGCAGGCTCTGTGAGGTGTGCGAAAACCCAGTCATTGACCGTAATAAGTTGAGGTGCCAGGTAATAGCTTTTAATGTCCAGGACCGCCAGTCCTTCCTCGTATACACCTTGCTATAATTTTTGCAACGCTATGCGTGGGTTGCCTCATTCCCACAGGAGGCTTTGCATTTCTCCCTCAATCGCCCAGAAGAAGGCACTCCGGTCTGATAAGGAGTGTTTTGCAGCACGTATAGTAATCAGGGCGGGCCATCATTTTAAACAGGACTGCCAGGACTGGAAGCTGTCTCCACTGCACCACATCACCCCTCAGTCTCACCAGTTGTGAGTGCAGGTTGAGGTCCATAAAGTCACTTAGTGATGTGAATACCTAAATATTTGAATTCTTCCCTTTCTGCCAGGGCCGCGTAATCAGTCTTAAGTGTCAGGAGCACTCCCGCCAGAAGGAACACGATTGACTTGTCCCAGTTTGAGTAGCTACTAAAGAACTGGAGAAAATTCATGAGTCTATGGAGTGCTTGATGGGGCTTATGGACATAGAGTAAAACATCGTCTGCATATAAAGAAATACGTTCCTCCAAGCCTCTCCTAATGTCTATACCAAGATCAAAGGATCTCCACACACCAAGGCTGTCAGTAGTTCCAGTGCCATCGCAAATATCATAGGGGACAGCAGACACCCTTGTCGCGGCCCACTGTGCAGTGTGAACGATCTGGACACTGTCCCATTTACCCAGACACTTGCCATCGGGTCACAGTATAGGAGACCAACCCACACCCCAAACCGCGGTCCGCACCCCAGTCTGTCTAGAACCGTGAAGAGGTACGGCCATTCGATACTGTTGAATGCCATGTGGGGATCCAGTGAGAGCACTGCCACGGCTTCTAAGTGTTGGGCTGCTATCTCATGCATAACTCCATACAGGCACCTGATGTTCAGCCTCGTGCTTCTGTTCATCATGAATCAAGACTGATTGGGATGTATTAATGCAGAGAGTATCATATGCATTCAATTTGCGAGGACCTTTGCTAAAACCTTAGCTTCAAAATTGAGTCGGTAAATAGGTCTGAATGAGCTACATAGCTCTGGGGGATTACCTGTTTTTGGGATGACTACTGTGGTGGGCACTCTCAAATCTTCAGGCAGTCTCCCTTCTCCTAGCACAGTCTGGAACATGTTTAGCATCGGCTGGCCAACTTAAAGAGTTCAGCAGGTAGCCCATTTGGGCCAGCCGCTTTTCCGGATTCTAGGCCTCGAATGGCCCCTATTATTTCTTCGGCTGTCAAGTCCTTATCTTTGTCCTCCCTAGCCTCTTTTGTCAGTTCCATGAGTTGAAGGTCCTGCAGCAATTTCGCGCTGACTCATGATAAGTTGCAAAGGTGTCTGCTATTGCATCCCCAGACTGAACTAGAGAGCCATCAAGCTTTTGTATTTCTAGAACCCGGTGTTGGTCTCTGTCTCTCCTCTCTAAACATGCTATCAACTTGTTTGCCTTGTCTCCCACATCGTATAGGCGTCTCTGCGTGGCTATTGCGTGTGGCCTAGCAGTTTTTTCCTCCAGCTCTCTAAGTTTGTGCTGCCATAGCCGCAGCTTATGGCCGATGTTGGGGTCTGATGTCCCCACCCGCACCCTCTGTTCCTCTAGTGCCAATGGGGCATATGTAGGTAATTTCCATTTTGCGATTCCCAAATAGCGATTTTTAAGGAATCGCTATTTGAGAATAGCAAAATGGAATGTAGGTAATAATTCGCAATTTGTTTGCAAATCTCTAACATTCCTTAATTGCGAATAGCAAATTGCGAATCGCAATTAAGGAATGAGTGTCCCATTCATTCCTATGGGCTAAGAGGCCCATAGGAATGAATGGGGATACATTCTCAAATTGCGATTTTCTATGAGGAAATCGCAATTTGAGAATCGCAATTCCAAGGGTGCCAGGGTGTCCAAAGGACACCTGTTGCACCCCTGGAATGTGCCACTAAATACATGTGGCGCACGTACATGCCCTAAGGCAGGGGTACTCATAGTACGGCCCGCGGGCCAGTGGCGCCCGGCAAGCCTTCCCTAGCGGCCCGCGGACCCCGAGACATCATACCTGTGTTTCCCGAGTTTTTTTTTTAAGTGTCCGCAGCAGCGAGAGAGACTCTTGCTGCTTTGTGGGGGCTGCCGGCCGGGCGATCCTAGGAATGGCCAGAGTAAAGCTGCAGGGGCCTAAGGAGAGGTGGAGGTGAAATACAAAGGCATCATTAACATGCACATGGTCTGTTAATGACCTGTGAAGTGCTCGGGTGCTGCTGCGTGTGTGTGCCCCGGCTGGCGCACAGGCAGGGTGAGGTGACAGAGGGAAAGGGAGGGGGACGGAGAGGGAGGGAAGGAGTGAGAGGGAGGGAGGGAAGGAGTGAGAAGGAGGGAGGGAGGGAAGGAGTGAGAGGGAGGGAGGGCAGGAGTGAGAGGGAGGGAGGGAAGGAGTGAGAGGGAGTGAGTGACTGAGAGGGAGTGAGTGACTGAGAGGGAGTGAGTGACTGAGAGGGAGTGAGTGAGAATGAGTAAATGAGTGGGAGTGAGTGAGTGGGAGTGAGTGAGTGGGAGTGAGTGAGAGGGAGTGAGTGAGAGGGATGGAGTGAGTGAGAGGGATGGAGTGAGTGAGAGGGATGGAGTGAGTGGCAGGGAGGGAGTGAGTGGGAGGGAGGGAGTGAGTGAGTGGGAGTGAGTAAGTGGGAGTAAGTGAGTGGGAGTGAGTGAGTGAGTGGGAGTGAGTGAGTGTGAGTGAGAGTGAGTGAGTGTGAGTGAGTGTGAGAGGGAGGGAGTGAATGGGAGGGAGTGAGAGGGAGGGAGTGAGCGAGTGAGAGAGAGTGAATGAGTGGGAGAGGGAGGGAGAGGGAGAGAGTGAGAGTGAATGAGTGGGAGAGGGAGGGAGAGGGAGTGAGACGGACAGGGAGGGAGAGGGAGTGAGATGGAGACAGAGAGGGAGGGAAAGGGAGGGAGTGAGAGAGAGGGAGGGAAAGGGAAGGAGACAGAGAGGGAGGGAAAGGGAGGGAAAGGGGGTGAGACAGAGAGTGAGTGAGAGGGAGGGAAAGGGAGGGGGACGGAGAGGGAGTGAGAGAGAGGGAGTGAGACAGTCGGAGTGAGACAGAGGAAGACGGGAGAGAGGGAGGGTGAGAGGGAGAGAGAGCTAGAGAGAGGGAGGGAGACCGAGAGAGATGTGTGTATGCCGGGACGGCTCAGTGGACGAAGGCATCTGCTGCAGGGACCTATGATCAACCTCATGGTCAGTTTTATGTTGTTGCTCTAGCCCCTCCCCCTCCCCCACTGACCCTGCCCCCCCACCGATGCGGCCCTCGGACACAAACCAAACTGTAAATTTGGCCCCCGAGAGAAAGTTTCTGAGTACCCATGCCCTAAGGGCATGTCTGTGCGCCACATGACACTTTGCATTTTTTTAAAAAATGCATTTTGAAAGGAAATCGCAAAATACCATCTACTTGGAGTAGGTGGTATTTTGCGATTCCTTAAGCCAAAATCGCATTTTAAAATTCACTCCTACATAGCATTTAAGGAATCGCAAAATTGCGATTCCTTAAATGCTTGAGCAAAATAAGGAATCGCAATTTTTGGGATTCCTTACTTTGCTTATATGCACCTACATACCAAAGCACCGTTTGGTATTCGCAAACACTGGAATTCTGCGTATTCCGGTGTTTGCGAATCGCAAACGCCTACCTACATATGCCCCAATATCTCTTGTTCTATCTTGTTGTATTGGGCTCATTGTTTTTTTTTTGACTTGCCCACTGCCAGTGCCTGGACATGGCCCTTAGTCACCCCATTAAATGCCTCCCACAGGGTGCAATGGGAGTCAACCAACCCCGTATTGTTTTCAAACTTCCTTTCCCTGAATTTATCCACGAACTCTCTGTCCTTAAAGTGCTAGGATTGTGCTTGCGGTGGAAGAATATATTCTCGAACAGGACCCCGTAGTACCAGCTCTACCAGGGAACGGTCCGATATGCCCTTGGCTCTGTGTCACGCATCACTTGAATATCCCCACATCTATACATTGTGTAAATATGTAGTCTAGGCGGGACCCGCTATCGTGCGCCGCCGACATGTGTCTGTGTATTGCCTAGTGTTTTGGTTGTGTTTTTTCCATAGGTCTGCTAGTCCCATTGTCCCTGCAAAGTCTCGCAGTGGTTCTTCCTATTGTCGTGTCCCTATCTAACTCTGGGAACATTGCGGCATTCATATTACCACCTATGATTAGAATTCCATTGGGAATGTCAAGCACTATTTTGTTGAGTTCTGGAAAAATCTCCTCGTGGAGATTCGGTGGGACATAAGAAAAACATATATTTAGAGTTCAGCCCTCCCATTTACCAATGAGCGCCACATATCTGCCTGCAGGGTTGTGCCAGGAGCGGCTCGCCACAAAAGGGATTCCACATTTCGCTAGAATCACTACTCCTCTGGATCATGTTGTGAATCCCATGTGGGCCAATACAGTATATCCAAATTGATTGAGTGCTGGATAATGATTTCCTCGCAGATGTGTCTGTCTGCTGTAGCAATATGAGACCAGGGGATTGTCTGTGCAGGTACTGTAGTACCATGGTACATTTGATTTTATGGCCTAAGCCATTGACGTTCCACGTTAAGACTTTCAACGTGGCTGAGGATCGGGATATCACTGGTGGTCGTTATATACCATAGCTCTCCCCTCCCATCTCCCCCCCACCTCTTTGTGTCCAAGATATTTGAGTCTTGTGTTGTGGTGTATCCAATGGTGCAACAAACTTTGTGAAACCTACATAACAAACAACTACAAAACCTGTTCCGAATTGCAAACACCCCCCACTCTGCTACCCTGCACTGTAGGTCTAAAACTACCAACTGCCCCAATTTGCTGAGCACCTATCGCCCAAACATAATCATCACAACTTAACGGGGTAGGCTGACTCCGCCTTCTTTGTTTTCATGGTGACTCCCCCACTTCCCCTATTTCTTTAATGTCTTGGCATGCGTCCCAGTTCATGTCCCTTTGAAGTCGTCACTAATATATCCTGCATTAGTTGAGTCGGCCTGCGGCCTGTTCGTAGACCATCATTCACCATTGTTCTTCCAGTCCAGTTGCTCCTGTGGCTTCAAGTCTTCGTTCTCGGTCTACGCAACTTACTCCCCACCTCTTACTTGCCATCTGAGTGTGTGACAGGAGAATGTTCTCCGGGTGAGGTCCTATTATCCGTCGCGTTGTCTTGAGTTTCACTTAGTGGATTATTGTCCAGGTTCCCGCGCCGTCGTCCTTTCTGCTCCCAGGGCTTTTGTGGCCCGGCTGCCCTTCCCTCCTCTAGCCAGTTCCACACCTCTGCCAGTGTTCTGAAGTACCATGACTTGGGAACTGCCAAGGAAGAAGAAAGAAAGAAAAACAACACAAACGATTTCCTCACAAGCTAACTACTGACTCAGAAAGATGTGTTGCATTAGAAGGCATTGCAAATGCATTATATGTGTGTTTTTCATAATATCAGTTAATATGATTTCTATAGGATTGATATGATTTTACTTAAACCCCAATCCAGAATCTCCTAGATTTAATGTCGCAAATGTATATGTTCAGAATCTTAGGGATAACACATTTACTGAAACTTTTACAAATTTCAAGACAAAGAATTATTCTACTAAAGTTTATTTTAGATTAGTGCAAGAATACACGAATGGTTTAAAAGTTAAGGAATGCTATGTGTGTGCACATTTGTCTGTTCAGTTTCAGAAGACGTCACCTCCTATCACCTTCCTATGTAATATGCAATCTCTTGTAGTGTTCTGCTTTCACTAGTAAATAGGCAAGGACACTTTGAAGAATTCTATTCAAATTATGATTTAGTGCTGTCACAAGTGCCTTTAAGGGAAAGCATGAATTTACACTGGCAAAGAAAAGCAATGGACACGAAATGGCATTATTTCTACCAGCACTTACCTATAACTAGTGTAGAAGCTTATACAAATAATTTGACATGCCTAATGTATCCTAAAGAAAAAGCTTATATTATGTTATGGCCCTAGAGAAGAGGTACATGAACATACCAAGGACTGCAGACCAGAAACGAGATGTGTTAGGAAATGCATGGAGGGAGGAGAGTGGATTTAGGAAGAAAATGATATATCCAAAACTCAGACTGGTCATTCAACACAAAGGAAAGTTTGCTTTTATAAAAGACGAACACAGAAACGAGCAAGACATGTAGGGACTAGTAGTTGTGAACACAATGAATTATTAGGGGGAACTTGGCAAATTTTACAGGGAGGTGAAAACGTAACTCCTGGGGTATATTACATTTGACGATAAAATGCTTACTTTTTGCTAGCTGCTGACTGGGAAGAAACATGCTATTTAGGTATATTAATTCCAAAAATGTATCACGTTACTAGCATAGAAGCTTTAACTCTAGCACCATCACGCAGACATAAACGCAATACAGAAAGCAGAGCTTTTTTTAGTGGGATATATTTAGAGCAGTGGTACCACCAGTAGGGTTATATTAAATTATAAAAAAGATCAGGAATCTAGCTATCATAATGGATAAAAAGGCAACCAGCACATCTGGAGCTTTACTCTTAATTAACACAGAATTAATTGTGATACGGTCTACGGTTTTACAAGATCCTCTTGCTTTAGACATCCTTCTTGTTGGGAAAGGAGGCATCTGCCATGTGCTGAAGCTAACTCACTGCTGTTTGTACATACCAGACACGAGTAGGAAGATTGAAGAGTTTGCAGGCAACATATCAAATCTGAGACCTGAATTACAGGAATTGAAAACACCAAATTTGTATGAACATTTTGGGTTGGGCTAGAATACAATTAGCAATTTATATTTGATGGCTGGAAAGGGGATAATTAAAGCTATATTAAGGTCTATACTAGTAATAGGATTATGTTTAGTATTCCTATATCTCTAATATCTGAGCTGTAAATATTTCTTGCGCAAAAGACAAGATGCCTACCAACAAAAGCATTTCAAAAGGACATGGGTTTCATGGGGATAATGAATGTGATTACATTAAAACATTGCAACACTAGAGGGAAAAAAGAAAATGATGTGATACGCTTGAAAACAAAACTGCCTTTTAGATAAAAATTTGAGAGTAAAACCAAATTATTATTATGATTTAGGAGAATAAGTACGAATTTAGAAAACCGACTCATGCACTGTGCTAGAATTGCACTTTAGAAATGCTTTAAATGCTGCAGAAATGTTTACGTTAGAAAATGACTCATAGCCAAAGTTTTAATGCATAGGTCCTCATTTATGGGGTTTTTGCCATAGGGCAGTGCAGCAGGCCTAGCTGCTGGACTGCACTATGGCAAACAAAAAGAGCAGGAATGTGCCGTATCTATTAGATGTGGTGCATTCCTTTACTTTTCCCCTGCGCCGGCGCACAATGTGCTGTCGTGCACCAGCATAGGCACCATTGCACCATGGTGCCTGGGTGCATGCATTGCAGGGATGATTATTTTTGTGCAGGAAGGAAAACCTTCCTGCACAAAAACAATCACAAGTGGCTTTTTCCTCTTGCTATGTGTGCTGCAGCACACATAGAAAGAGGAAAAACAAGGAGAAAAGGAGAAATAAAGATATTTCTCCTCATTGTCTCGTTTTTGGCACTGCCTCAGACTTATGATTTCTTGTAAATCTAGGGCAGTGTCAAAATGCCTTTGATGTTGCTGGGAACACCCCCAGCAACACCCATGAAATGCCCCTTTGACAAGGTTTTCTGCGTGAAAGGGGCACATATTTATAAGGCCATGAATAGCCACATAGCATGGCTTTAAGTGGCCTTATAAATATGCCAGTGGCACATTGCACCACCGGAACGTCAAAAAAGTAACGATCCGTCGCCACAATAGTACGATAATGCCTCATAAATGAGGCCCATTAAGTTTAGAATCCTAGTAAATAAACTGTGGAAATATTAATTAATCATATGTAGGATTGAGAATGTTTTTAGAATGGTTTGCGAATTAATGAGTGTTTTTCAAAATTGTCGCACCAGTCACCCATTTCTTAACGTGTCTATCAACGAGGCCAAATGCTACTGCAAGAATTGCGCTCTCATTTACAGTTGATACAGTAGCTGTAGATAACTCGACTGAGTTTCCAAAAGTTTCTTTATGAGAAGTACATCTCTTATTCGCTCTTTATCAAAGGAACTCTTTATTTGTTCCATTTAGCATAGGTCCTTAACTTAGCTTACTGGATTTCTTTATGTAACACTGTGTATTTTCTAATGCTGACTTCTAACTAATCTATTTTATATTTCTGAAAACGTTCTAAATTTAATAAAGTTAATTAGAGACGCTAATCGTATGATAAATAAAGTTTTTTTTTAAAATCTTCACCATCCTCTCATCATTGAGTAATCGGCAAATCTGAATGTCTATGATGTTTTAATGTTTTTGAAATAGGTCTGTCTACCTCTCTGGAGTTGCAAGGATTCTCCACTGCGAGACTTGTAAGGGGGTGAACATAACAATTGAACTTTCTTGGTGAGTCCTTTACTCCTACTGATTTGGAGTTGTTAATGCAGTCAGCTAAAATGTCCACCACCTCATTGATATATAGAGTGAAGAGGGTGCGGACAAGCACACAGCCCTGTCGTACACCTCTTGGGGTGGGATTCTCTGTGTTAATTCGCAACATCATTTCCACCTGACTTAAGCATAAGTATCACAATGTAGTCTCATTGATATAGACAACAGTCCCTCCAGGACACTGCAAGATTTCAATACCTCCTCTAAGATGGCTTTCAGGACCAGATCAAAAGGTTACCTCAAGTTAAAGAAATCCAGATAGAGTTGATCAGGCTTCACTGACACATATTTCAACTTAGAGCTAAAAAACAAAAACACCTGGTCAATGGTGCTAACTCTAGTTCTAAGCCCTCCTTGAGGGTTTGCTAGGATGGGAGGTTCTAGCATTCAATCTAGTAGCTTATTTAAAAAAATTGCTGGAGATTATCAAGTAACCTGATTGGTCTATAATTGGTTGGGTTTTCTTTACTGCCTTTTTGTAGAAATGGGTGATTTCCACTCCCTTTCATGTCTCCAGTATGTCAGCACTTGCTAGAATGGCATTAAATGGCATGTTGAGATATGAAACCCAAATTATTGCTAAACAGTGCGCCAGAGATTTTGTTTGGCCCTGGGGCTTTCCCTACTTTTAGGCTCATAATAGCTTTGTGTGTGTTCCCTAGTGAGAATTTAGCTCAAGTGCATTACTTTTGTTGTGAATATATCCATGTCCAGAGTCCCTGGATGAGTTGTACCATTAAGCTCTGAATAAAGATTAAGATAATGATTCTCACAAGCTTGTGGTGTAATATACACTCTCATGCAACTAGCACTTTTTTAAGCTACCATTGGCTGTGATGTGCCAAAATAACCATCTGTCATTTCTCTTGACCACTTCTAGCATGTCCTGCCAGTTTCCATTGTCTCGAGCCATACGGCCTTAAACTAAGTCACTTTGTATTTATTTATTTATTGATATGTGTACCCTTCTAACTTCTACTATTTGATCTCTAATGTGACCTTTGACTGATGTTAATGGATTTAAATTTGCCCACCCACAATTCTTAGAATACCATGGAGTATGCCTCTTTTTCTTGTTGACAAGTCTAAATCCTTTGACAAAATAGTTTCTCAGTGAATCAAACAATGGAAGATAATTAGCAACTGTTCTCTTCATTTCCTGGAATATTCGCAAAAGTCTCAAGGGCTACCAGTTATATAGATATTTTCTGGTGTCTCAGGATCATTCACAATGTTGGCCACTTCATACATTTATTATTGTTTGAAATTAAAGGCAGGGCATTACACCGTTTTATGACCTCCATGTCCTCTAAAGCAGGCCATAGACACAGATTCAGCATAATATTATCAATTTTACTCTCGCTGGTACCTTCTTGAACGTGTACACTCCTTTACTATCAGAATTTCGATATTTTTTACATGCACTTAGTCTTCTCTTCAAAGTAATGGCGATTACTTGTATGGCTCTGCAGACCAGGGTTCGAGTGGGGGTGCCCCACTCCTCTTCCTCCTATTCTGTAAGAAAATCCAAGCTATACAGAGGCTTGTAGGTTGTGTTAAAATACCTCACCAATACAGTACAATTGCAAAAAATAAAACAATTTATGTAACACAGGAGATTCTTTGTTCCTTGGAACACTATCATTATAGATATTAACATGATTGACAAAATAGAGGAGCCTAGAAGTGTAGTTATAAGCAGCCCCAATATTTCTGGTGAACACATATCCAATCAATGGATTTTACATCTTAGCAAGATCTTTATCCAAATCAAAAGACCACCTGAAGATCTACCTGCCCCAGAGGGTGTGGCTCCAGTGATTTATGTTACGTCTCCTGATCTATAAAATGGATGCATTACCCAGGTCTCCTCAAATGTGCAAATATCGAAATCATCAACAAATTCCCCCCAAGCAGGTTCACTTAACTTTGGTTTTAATCCCGATCCATTCCAGGATATCAGACGTAGGTGAGAGGTAGATGGCTCCACACTTCTCATGTAGGAAATGCTACGTTGTCCTGCTGCTCCAGGGTCAGTTCTAGACCTCTGTGAGGCAGAAAACGTGGCAATTATGGCATTTGGTGGACCCCTAGCACTATTATCTAGCTCCTTTGTTAGTTTATGCCTTATAAGGTCAACCACTGAGGATTGCAGAGTTGGCCATAAGGTGAGCCAGTCTAACTCTACAAAATCTGAATCAGGATTGCAAAAATGTAAGGCTTAACGCATTCTCTCTGTTATTTGTTGGCCCGTACCACACACTCTAACATGAGGTGGCTCAAATATGTTGGAATTAGTTGAAATTGGATATTAGATCTATTGCTAAATATGGTCTGGTAGTCAAGTGCCACTAGATTATATGTAAAATTCGTATCTAGAAGAAGGAGTTTGACATATTCAAACGTATTGGAAGGTGATGAACATTGCTTGTCAGAAGCATGGTCATCCAGTATTGATGAGCAACATTGATGGACGTGTTTTATCCAGTGGATAGCCTTGTTTTTCAGTGAGTTATTGTCCCTACAAATAAAGTGCTTGAGTTTGAGGACTTTCATCATGAATATGACCCTATTGATGTTTAAATTTGGACTTGTGTGACTAATATCTAAGGGGCCATGATCCATGAAACATTCCACATTTCTGCCATTTCTGAAATTGGACAAATAATTCTGTTTGGTATTGGTCCCTATCATCCGATTCTTGTGCCAGGATATCAGCTTACGGACCAAATGTATCCTCAAAACCCTGTATACATTTCATGGGCTTGTGTAACTTTGGTTTTAGTTAACATGATAGAACCCTTCACTATGCTGTAACCACTTTGTAGTACGTATGGTGTGTAGGACAGTTGTTTTAATGCAATCAGAGGGAATATTTGGGACAATAGGGAGCAGATTTGGCTTTAAGACATGATGGCAGCTGAATTAAGACAATCTGATATATATCAGAGAATTGTTGCTTAAGGCATGCATCGTGATTTTCAATATGATAATCTCCTTTCTCAAACCTTTAGTTGTCTCCTTAATGCTTACTGGGTTATATGAAGTCCCTACAGGTGTTGCTTGTATTTGGTTGTCTGCTGTACTTTGAGGAATTGACTCCGGGTTGGCATCAACATAATCATTAAGGGCGAGAATCTGTTTCGGCAGGATATAGTTGGGGCAATATGAGAATGGGCGTGCTTCATTGTCAGCCATGTTTTTATCATCTTACAAAAGTTTTGGAACAACTTTATCCTTAGAGTTAATTTCTGCTAAGTTAGATTTCAGCCTTGCATATGATTTGACTTTCTTGTATAGTGACTTTGTAGGCTTATTAGCCGGTTTGTAGCTTATTTTGGCATATTTCTCGTTATTAACAGAATCAAACTCTTCAATGTGGCCATCAATCTCATTTAAATTGCAGTTGTCTGCTTCATGCAAAGTGTTTCACTTTATTATCCCCTTGTAAACTTTCAGGTGCTTTTCGTTTGTTCATTGTAATGTGCCCTGTTCTTGAAATATTAATGATAAGTTAAAGTAGTATTAGGCCACAGAAAATACAGATATACAAATTAAGCACGTAATTGTCATGACAGGCCAGTTGATTACAACATCTTCGATTGGTTTGTGAAAATACTTCCGGCTCAACAACAGGACAATAATAAGACTTGTGTTGAAAACAACAGGAGAGGGAGGGAAAAGGGAATATGTATAGGAGCACTCTCAGTCCCCCAAATGTAAATCTAGTCGTAACAACAGGAAAGTGTGCCTATCAATAGGATTGAAGTAGAGCACAACAGGAGAAACCCACTAGGTTCTTAGTAAAGCCCTCACTCACCAACCTAGTTGGTGACATGTTCCATCATCGGGCCCCACCAGGAGAGGCCGAGTACCACCCAGGTGTAATATAGCGCCAGAATTACTGCAGAGCTGGTAGTTCGTGTTCAGTTGAGTAGTGAAAAAAAGTGTGTATTAAAAATGTCAGGATTGTGTCAAAAAATAAATTTTATTAAAAGCCAATCAGACATATTAAAATAAATTGAATAAATTGTTCAGCAAAGTCCGCTATGAAATGGTCAACATGTTTCTGCCTATGTGTTGTCAATTAAACAAGTATTCGCCAGGACCGTGCGGTGAAAACCTTGGCGGTATGGGCGCGCTAAGGCCCACCCTAACCAGAGGTTATAAATGTGAAAAATATATATATATATATATATCAAGAAAATGTATATATATAGTATGGAGTCCCCGTGTTAAGAGGAACCGAGTTTATTATGAAACGTAGTCACTAACTACATCATGAATCTCCGGAGGTGGGTGATCGCAACAGTGGCACACCGCCTTCGAAGCAAAACACCCAGCGAGGTCCGGTCCAGAGGGAGCGTTGCAGGCACCAAGCAGGTGTTTTGCTTTGAAGGCGGTGTGCCACTGTATGTGGATACAAAGAACCAACTCCAACTGCTCACCAACCGATGGCCTCAACTCGACACCTCAAGAGATGTGACACCTATACTGATCCTTCCATCTTGATCTTTAACTGCATATCCCATAACATCGTCTACGCTGGTTTGTTATCTGAACCTGCTGATAAGAAAAAACAGTTGTGAAACCATATCTCTTCAGAGAGAAAGCTGAAAACAAAGAGTGGGATAAAATACATTACAATATCGGGAAGATAACCATCATGGTAAACAATACCAACATCATACACATTATCAACATATCTTCGGGTGGAATAATCCTTGCCTCCGTGTCCTTAATAGAATTGAAAATTCTTGAAGCTGGGTTTCTGTTACATTAATCCCCCACTTTTTGCCAGAACTACTGTGCACTTTGACTTGAAGTGCCCTGGGTCTCTGCCAATCAGGTTCCTAGGGCTTGGGTTCTTTCCCTAAAACTGTACCAAACCTAATTGGCATCTCTGGCCACAGGTCAGCCCCTGGTAAATGGAACCATAGGTACCCAGGGCCCTGTGACCAGGGAAGGCATCTAAGGGCTACAGCACGTATTGTGACACCTTTAGATGCCCTGTCCCTTTACACTCACCCACTGCCTTTGCAGGCTGCGTGTTTTCGTGCAGAACAAAGTGAAGAGTCGACATGACACACATCCCTGTGTGCCATGCCTACAACCCACTGCCCTGGCATAGATCTGTCACTCCTTTAGCTGGGTGCACTATACCAGTGGTTAGGTTACAGGCGCGTGAGCCCTGTAACCCTACAGTGTCTAAGTCCATTCTTAAAAAATACTGAAAAAACCAAGTATAACATCGGGTCAACGAAAACATAGTGTAGCTATCTGAATAACTGTGTGTGTATTGAAAGAACACAATCCCTGAATCCACAGTATTCCTGGTGAAAAAAGTGTTCCCATCAGATACCCGTCCTGTACCGCCCTACATCATTTGGGATCCTTCACCCGAAGGAAGTGGAAACAAAACCACTTAGGATTAGGTAGATTGTGTCCTAATCGTGTGTGAAGGAATTAAGGATGTATAAGTGTAGACTATGTGATGGTATCAGGGGGCAAAAAAATATATAGTAAGCAGTGCAATGAGTGCTCTCTGTAGCATGTGATGGAGTGAAATTAATATTGGGTTGTGGGAGTGGAAAGAAGGAATTTATTAGGGTCCTACCCACACCCAAGGTTAAAAAACAGTGCAAAGTAGTATTAACAAATGACTACTTGGGTCTTATCTAGGTCGACATGTTTCTGCAGTTTCTTTGGCTCACAAGATACCCGTCTGCTTCATCAGGACCTTATTAATCAAGTGCTACTGCTGATTAAAGTGAAAAGAGTGTATAAAAAATCATATCACCCATAGTCTGGGGAATGAACTCTCCACCTCACCCGGCCACAGCTCAGGTACAAATGGAGCACCGCTCTGACCGTCGGTACTCCTCGCCTTCCTCTAGGCTGACAGTGGGAGGTGACCGGGTGAGGTGGAGAGTTCATATCAAAAACTAGCCAGCCCAGACGGTGTGCCCACCTCTGCCAACTCCACCCCTCAGGTAGGGGAGGCGAGGTGAAGCCCACTCTTCAGTGCCCGCCATCTTGCAGATGGAAGGCACTCCCCGATCAGGATTAGGGATTGTGCTCACTCCCCCACGTGAGGTGAACACACCAAGGGTGTAGTCACCCTAAGGTCAGTAACCCAATGGCTATTGGCCCCAAGACCCCTGAACGCCCCCTAAATACAGTATTTAGGGGGCAGCTTTGAACCAAGAAAGGAGATTCCTGCAACCTAAGAAGAAAAAGGATGAAAGAAGACGCCCAGCAGAGGAGACTGCAGAGAACAACTGACCTGGCCCCAGACTTACTGGCCCGTCTGCAGTTTCTGGAGATCCTGTGCTAAAAATCGTCTTGTCCTGCAGCCCGTGACCTCCAATACCCCTGGTAGGACTGACTGCCTTTAACCAAGACCAGATCTCCTGTGAACAGCAGCCCTGTGCAAAAGTAACTCCGAAAACAGACTCTGAGCCTGCTAAGTACAAAGAAACACGACGCTTAGAACTACCACTGCACCCGTCGCCTATGCCCCGAGTTTGAGTGGCTCACCGGTCCCAGTGAGGTCCCCCAGCGCTCCAGAGTCTGAGTCCACAGTGGGATGACCCCTCCAGGACTCCCTGACATCGCCTGCAGACTCTGCACAGAGACCCACCGAGTGGCCCAGTAAGGTGAAATCCAACCTCAAAAGATACCCCTGCATCCAGCCGCCCTGCGCCCTGGAGAAAAGAACCCGAGGTGCACCTACATCCCCGAGCCCTCCAACTTACCTGCCCAGCTGTTTGTTCCTCCCCAAAGTTTTCCTGGACCGAGCCTGCAGCTAAAAACCAAAAACGAAAATCCCCTTCGAAAAGAACAGGGCACCCGCCAAAGCAGCACCCTGCACCCAGCTGCCCCTGCGCCGTGGTGGGTGCACTTTGTGTGCTAAACTGGATCCCCCTTTGCCCTGAGCCTAACACCAGGAGCTTGGCTCCCACAACCAAGTGGCCTGCTCGTCAACAGCCACCAACCGGAGGCCCCCTATCCCCCACTGGATAACATTGGGCCTCAACACTCTGCACCCAGCTGCCCTAGTGCCACGGAGGGTGTAACAAGAGTGCATCACTGGCCCTGGATAACCCCTGAGTCTACTACCAAATACTTACCTTTAAACCAATAACACTATTTTCCTCCATAGGATAACAATGACTGTTTTTCTTGGAAAAGTTTATTAGTGTGGAGTTTGAAAACCTAAAGAAATTCTTTAAAATGGTACTGTTTAACAAAAACGATTTGACTTACCTGTTTACAGGAAATGTCCCAGAGTAGTATCTAGGCAAACTACTCTGTGTAAGAAAAGTAATACAAAAAGTAACTTACCTGGTATTTTACTGAAACGCCCATTCAAGTCTATGTACTGTAATGACAAAGTATTGCATTTCTCTGCAACTATACTGTAAGTCAAAACAAAGTGCATATGCAACTACAATCTAAACTGTATTACAACTGTATATTTACAGGCTTGCTTGGTTCTAGGAAATAAAATAACTAAAAGAATATTTTTATACAAAATCAATTGGTCTGAAGTTCAGAATTTGAGTGTGTAAATTCATTTGCTGACTGTGTACAACAAATGCTTATCACTGTCCTCTGATACTGCCTTACTGCTCGACCACACTACCACAAATAGGGAGTAAGGTTCTGTCTAACTTTACCTCTGCCTACCTTTGGGGTTCCACTGGACTCTGTGCACACTATACCTCACTTTGGTATAGTATATACAGAGCCAGCTTCCTACATATAGCTAAAAAATTGTTATTCTACGTCAGGGCCGGGGGACTTTGGATACGCTAGTTTAAAGCTGTTCCACCACCAACGAAGCGATGTCAACAATTGGTTTGTGATAAAACACTTAAAAGGTGGAATCAGATGACCAATCTGCTGCTGCCATAATCTCCTCTAAACTATACCCTGTGGAATAAGCTTTAGGCGTCATGGTGCCCCGGACCGAATGAGCTGCAACAGTTGCCACATCGATTTATGCTTCAGCCACAACCATTTGACCTAACAAACCAATGTTGCTGTGCAGAAATAAGAGGTTTCTGTAGAGAAATAAGCAATTGCCCTCCTTGATCTCAGCAAAATTCTCGGGTAGAATACTCATTAGCTTAAAAACACTTTACTACAAACAATTTGTGATTATCAGGAATGCTGGATAAGTCACACAAAACTTTCATATCAGAAACTCACCTACAAGAAATGAGGCACAGAAGCAGGGTCAACTTAGCTGGCAATTGTTTCCTTGTCATTTGCTGGCCAAGCCCTCAGAATTCGGAGAACTACATTTACATCCCACAAAATTGAATATGTTGATTGGGGAGGACGCACCAACCTGAAACCCATTAAGAGTTTGCAGATTAAAAGATGCTCTGTTACAGGTCTACCATTCACCTGAGGATGAACCGCAGAACGAGCAGACCGAAATGTATTAACTGTCCTATAGGTTAAACCTTGTGCTGCCAACTCTGACAAGAAATTAACAATCACTTGTGCACTTGCCCCCAAGGGATCAGTCTCCTGTTCACTAGAGCAATATAACCATCTACGCCATGCCGCAACATATCTTTTGTGAGTTCTGAGGGCCCAAACAGGGATAAGAAGAACATAGCTTGTTCTGAAGATGCCCAGCACTTGCCACTATCTCCAAAAATCCACCATGCCAAGAGCGACAACCTGTCCTGAAACACCAATGGGTGTGAGAGAACCAGACGGGTCGCAAGAGGGTCCTGGGATGTCTGAATCCGAACCGGCAGGGAACAAGATTGTGCCATCACCACCGGAAACCAAGATTGAGCCTTCCAGAAAGGGGTCGAAAGAACCAGTTCTGTGTTCTGTTTATGCATCTGAGATAGAACCCTCTGAATCATCAAGAAAGGGAGAAACGCATAAAGCAATTTCGCGGACCAGAATTGGAGAAAAGCATATGAACTCACCGCCCGCGGGTTTGACCTCCAACTGAAAATGTCAGAAGTTGGGTGTTCGGGAGTGATGCAATAGATCCACCTCACAAGGACCCCATAGATAGTTTAGGGCTCTGAATATGCAAGGGTGGAGTTTCCAGTCACTGGAGTCACAGAGAAAGTGAGTTCCAGTCCGCCACTACATTTGCCTGACCCGGAATGTATTCCGCTGTCATCAATATCTGATGTTGTAGCCAGTATTGCCAAAAAGATTTGGCAATTTCCGCTAAGAGACGCAATCTAATCCCCACCTAGTCTGTTTATGTATCGAACTGCTGAAACAATGTCCATCCAAAGAAGGATGCAACATTTCACTTTCTGTGGATTCAAAGTTCGAACCACAAAAGCCCCTGCCAGAAGCTCGAGGCAATTGATAAGAAGATGGAGTTCCTCTGGAGACCCATCTGCCCCCGTTTCCATGGGACCCCATCATGCTCCCCAGCCCCATCTGCTGCCATCTCTATGAACACCTCTGAAACAGAGGCAAAAATGGCCTTGCCATTCCAGGCATCAGTATGGTCCAAACACCAGGAGATTTTGGCTCTAGCTTCCTTCGACAGCATTATGTGTTCCGAGTAGGACAATCCTTTTTGGAGATATATTATCTTGAGACGCTGCAATACCCGGTAGTGTAGGGGACCTGGGAAGATGGCCTGGATGGAAGATGCCATGAGGGTCAGTAATCTTGCCAAAATGTTCAATGCTATAGTCTGAGAGGCTAGGGCCTTCCTCAACTCTTTCTTGATGGCTACCATCTACGTAGGGGAAAATTTGAGTTGAGCTAATGTGGAATTTACTTGGACCCTAAGAATTCCAGACTGTGGGCTGAAACTAGGATAGATTTATCCCCATTTATGAAGTCTAAGTCTTGAGGGGTTGTACTGTTGTACTGACGGAACGCTGAAACTTTTCAGACACTCACCCTAGTCACTGATCTGAATCCATCATCATTCTTTAGCTCACTTCGCCACCTCAGTTCAGACCCAGCTATATGCAAATCAGTCTTGACCCTGTGCCTCATGGGAACAGTCCAGCCTGAACTGCCAAGCCAGGCCTTCCTGAACGGGAAACAAGCATCCTAGTTTAAGTGCTCCGTCCATCATCTCTTGGTGTTTGCCTTGTTTGCCCTAAGTTGGCAGGGTATGCCCAGACGTCGATCCCTTGCTCACTTTGCCACTGGATTCAAGCTAGCCTGGCTGATGAAGGGTGTTACCCAGAAACCGGTGCCAGGATGCTTGTTTCCGGTTCAGGATAGACCTGGCTTGGCAGTTCGGGCTGGACTGTTCCCATGAGACACAGGGTCAAGACTGATTTGCATTTAGCTGGGTCTGAACTGAGGTGGCGAAGTGAACTAAAGAATGATGATGGATTCAGAACAGTGACTAGGGTGAGTGTCTGAAAAGTTTCATTGTACTCCCCGAAAGGATTAATCCTCATTAAAAAATTATGCCATGATGGTGTATTGCACTAAAGAACGAACTGCACAGATGAATCAGTCTTCAATTGCAAAGGAAGAAATTCAAGGGGGGCGGTGAATTATTTTCAGGCAGTGATCACCGCCTGAGTCAGCCAAAATTCACTGAGGAGGGAGCAACCTGGTATTCTCCCCTATGGCAGAGTCCTCCAACACATATGAGTCCCAATCGGACATTCTTGGGATGGAGCGTTGACTTCTTGAATGCGCACAACCCCCACCCCCCGTGCGGCCGAAACGTCCCCCCTCACGTGACCAACGAGAGAGGCGCAATCGAGGCGCCCCCAAAGGTTACTCAGCCCCAGCCCTCACCTCTATAAAGGGGCTGCCTGATCACAATATGGCGGACATCTGAATTCTAACACTCATAACCGAGGAGATCGGGTCTCAGGTTCCCCGGCGCTCCCACCCCATGGCCTAGGTGGCCGGACCGACCCCCCCATCGCAGGAATTCAGAAGGGAGCCAAAGCAAAAATTCAAGTCACCCTCGAGGACTTGGAGTCCAAAAGCTGATTAACTCAAGGAGGCCGCCTAAACCCCAAAAGGCGTCAGCAAAGCCTCCAGTCCTCAATGCAAATCATCTTGGTCCTAGGAGCAACAGCGCCCCCTGCACCGTCAAGGTGGCCGGAGTGACCCAATTTAACCCAACCAGAGGACCTCCCCTTTGGATGAAACCCCCAAGTAAACGGTGGAAAGGTGATACCCGGCTAAGCCCTCAATCGGATCACTCTGCTAAGAACTGGGACAGCTCATGCAGAACAAACCCTCCACGCCTCAGAGTCTCCAGGTTAGTGAGGCCCCCGATCCTGCCACACCCCCTTAACCAAGAGAACCGAGGGCTTCTGTACTCTTGGCCCTCAATTGCCCTGCCTGCAGAGAGGTCCCCTGACCACTCCTCCAACACCCCCTCCCTCCACCTCGGCATTAAGTTTCCCTCCCGCCGATAGACCACCCTTCAAGAGTGACCTCAGTGCGCTGCACCCCACTACCCACCTAATTGAACAGCCCAGCCCCCACCCGACACAACACTTCCCCTCCATTTCCCCTGAGGATCCACGTCTCCCCCAGCCCAGCTAAGATGCCCCAGCCGTGAAATTGGATGCTTATCCCTGCCCTTCACTCAACTACCTGACACCACACGGACAGAACACCTTCACTATAACCTGCCCCCACAGTCTCTCCTTCAAAACGAAAAAACGCTTTAAACAGAAATTAATCAGGGAATATCCCGAAACACTAGTTGTTGACACTTACCACTGCTCATCTAGAGGGCAGAGGAAAATGGACTTCATTTTCCATACCAACAGGCCCGACCTCTGGGTCACTATCTTCAACTCACACCTCCCCGTCTCCAGAACCACCATCACAGACCAGAACCGTAAACTAACAATCTCCCCCCTGAAATAACAGTCCCTGACCGGAGACATTTCCATTACCATTTTTGACAACGGCACCATCCTAATTCAAGCTAAAGACAAGAACCTAGCGTTCTTCGACTCTCTCCTCCCCGCACTAAAGATGGCAACATCTCACAACTTACACCTTTCGAAGACCCCACCGCCAAGCAGCTCCTTACAATCATCAAGTCATCTGATCCTGCTTACGCCAGCGCAGCGATCCCATCCCCCCGAGTTTCGTCATACCGCTAGCCCCGCGTCACCCTCATCCATAGCTCCTCCTATCACCCAACCCCCTCCACCACTCATCTCACCCAGCCTCCCAGAACTCAGTCCCCCTTCCAACCTCAACTGACTCTCAGCCCCCAATCCCCCAGCACCCGAAGCACTCCCAGAACACAGTCACTCGCCCATAGAGAAACCCGACTCCCACGCAAATCCGATTCACAGCCCCCCCCGCTAACCCCTACTCTACAAGAACACAGCCACCCCCCAAGAGAGGAACACTACTCCCATCCCCAACTGGGCCAAAACCCCCTCCCCCTGCAGCCTTTCCATAGTCAACTCTAAGCCAGAGTCAGCACCCCCTCCTCCTCTAAACCCCCCCAGAACTAACACGACCTGCAGCCCCACACCCATAGGGCCCAGCTCCGCTCATCCTCCCCTCCTCACCCCCTCACACAAGCTGACGCAGCGCCTTGATCGTCTGGAGGCGCAGCTAGGAACCCTGATTCATGGTCTGAAGGAAACCTTATCCTCCCTAGGGAAAATCTATCTGCCCAACCCTCACTCCGCAACAACCCCATCCCACCGCTTCCCAGAAGGAATGAATCACCTCCCCCCAACCGGACCCTGACCCCCTCAGGTTCTCGGCCATCCCTCACCAAACCCTGGACTGAGTCGTGAGCAGAGAGACCCAGAAGAACAAATCCCTTCCTCTCCCCAAGAAGTGACTGCACTCGCCTCATCATACGAACACCCAATTAACCAGCTAGCTCAGGCTCCGCCGTTAAACTCTACTCCCATCTCCTTGATCCAAGTCATTACTGGAATGGGTAGGGACCCTCCCCACCGAAGAGCCACCAGACCCCCAACGTTTCTATCCTCCATACCCAGAGCCCACCCTGGCAATCCGAAAACAAAAGATGAACCTTCCATTAACTGTATGCTTATCAACAGCCGATCTGCCGTCAAACACGCAACAGAAATAGCAGAAGCCATTCTCTCCCACGACCTGGATGTAGCTTTCATCACGGAGACCTGGCTGAACACCCTGTCCTACCCCAAAATGGACCTGCTGGTGCCGCCTGGTTTCTCAATTATCCACAAAGACAGACCCGAGCACAAAGGTGGCGGCATAGCAATTATTCATAAAATAGACATCTCCATCTTAGAAAGTCCCTCTTGCCTGTATAACTCTTTTGAATGCCCTATCGGTCAACATCAAATCGCCCACAAACAGTTCACCACAATGCCACTTCCTATACTACCCTCCAGGCAACTCCAACGAATTTGGAGCTGAGCTGTCGGACCTGATCACCCAATCCGCACTCAACAACGACAACAGCATAATTCTGGGTCACCTCAACCTAAGATGGAACAAAACAAAAAACCCGCTCATTCAATCTCTCAACAGCCTCCTGCAGGACAACGATATGATCCAACACTTCTCAGAGGAAACACATCACAGAGGAGCGATCCTGGATGCAATCATTGCGGACAAAAATTCAATCACAATTGACTGCATCATCCCAGTGGACTGGTCTGACCACCACATCATACTTTTTCATATCAACCACCGGCCCTATCCCAAAGACCTATTCAAGCCTCTCCTAAATGGGTTAGGAATACACCCCGAGTCCCCCGAAACAAATTAGAAGAAGGACTAAGCACGCTCCTCCCAATCACGGCGTAGCACCTCTCAATCATGGAACTCACCTCGCTCTACCATTCCAACTTGGCGCTCACCTTGGACCGGCTGGCACCCTTGAAACTAAAAAAAAACAGAAGCACCCCCTCCAGGTCCTGGTTCACCACAGACATAAATGAGGAAAGAAGACACCTCAGAACTCTAGAAATAACCTTGAGGAATAACCCGTCCTCATCCATCGTAATCAACTCAAGGCAGCACGCAGAAACTGCTATAAACACATCAAGAGCAAAAAGACAACCTTCTTCTGTTCCGCCTTAGCCAATGCTAACAAGCATTTACAATGAAATGGTCCTGTCTTTGTTAAAGTTAGAGCTATTGGCATTGCAAATGTCATTTTTTTCATTTATTGTTTTTTTTTAAACCGATAAATATATGGTATTGTCATTTACAATGGCAATAGGTAAGCATTAGAGAGTAGTAGAGAGTATTAGCAGTGATTAATAGTTAGTGGAGAGTGACTAGTTGATTAATAGAGAGTATACTTGTATAGAGTAGAGTAGGAAAAGAGGACAAAATAACAGAGAAAGAGAAAGTGAGATAGAGAGAAAGAAAGAAGATGAAAGAGGGTTAGTAAGAAATGTGGCAAGTGTAATTGTTATGCAGCCATACACACACACACAGAGCCACACACACACACAGAGCCACACAGACACAGAGCCACACACACAGAGCCACACACAACAGAGCCACACACACAGAGCCACACACACAGAGCCACACACACAGAGCCACACACAGAGCCACACACAGTGCCACGCACACACAGAGTCACACACACACAGAGCCACACACACACACACACAGAGCCACACACACATACACACAGAGCCACACACAGAGAGCCACACACACAGCCACACACACACACACAGAGCGAACAACTGTTTTTTACACATAGCAAAAGTTAAAACACCTGCCAAATAGGAAATGAGAAGCTGTTGGGCCTGCCTCGGATCGGAACACTGCTTGCGGAGGCGACAGCTGTGCGGTATTTCAGGAAGCATCTTGGTGCCCGGATCTCAGGGTACCAAAAGGGACATCCTGCTGGCAAATGACATGCCCCCCTGGGGCTCCGACCATCTGGCCGCGTGGAGAGGGGAGGCACGGTCACACCCGGGGTCATCTCTGCCCTCGCGCTGTGTGCACTTGGTACGGCCATGTGAGGGAGGGCGAGGCATGCGCATGAGAAGGGAGGGCAGGGGAATGTATGGCCCGCCGCCTCGCAGATCTCGCAGGATTCCAAAAGAATACAGGCCTTATTTATAAAGGCCTTGTGCCGCCGGTGCGTCACATTTAAAATGGGAAAAAGTGACGCACCGACGGCGCAAGGCCTTCATAAAGAAGGCCCAGGAACACCATTTTTTGCTACCCTCGCATTGTGGTTTCAGTTGGGTTTAGCGACAGGGTAATTTTAGTCTATTTTCAGCCTGGTGGTGACTATAATCCACTATCATCTCAGTCCTAGTTGCATTTGCGTTCATTTGTAGGGCTTAACTATGCACTTTGACTGAGTTTAGTGCCTTTTTCCGTTTTCTTGGGCCTACAGACCTGAAAGCTAGAGAGAAGCCATTTTGTACTTCTGCCTCGACTGTCCGAGGCGCTTGCGAGGTAAAGGTAGTGTTTAGAATTTAGTCTGTTATTCGCTAGTGAGGAACCGGTCAAGACTGGCCCTTATCGAAGGAATGTGTGTGTCTCCCCGGATCTAGACGCAATATGCAGGTGGCCACTGTGGAAGGCGAGGGGAGCCGGGGACAGGTACAGGAATTTGGTGGGAGTCGGCCTAATACCGGAATTTTCCATAGATAAAGAGAGCTCTATATTATCAAGGAGCGAGAAGTGAGCAGGGAGAAGGTAACGTGTGGAGTAGACAGAAGAAGTTGGTCCAAAGGCTAGTGCAGAAAGACTGATACCATCAGCTAATTGAAATCCTGAAACGAAGAAGGAAAGTGATTAAGGATCCTGTAGTGACATCATACAGGAGTGGCAGAGACGGAGTCTAGAAGAGGGTTCGAGTATTTCGGAACCATGGCAGCGTAGATGAGTCGTAGCGGTGCAGACGTGTATTCGTGAGCCATAGAGGGAGAGCAGAGTCACAAGCATATTGAAGACAAATCAAGAGAGGGAGAGAGAACGATCAGCTCCGCTGCTGAGATGGAAAGACACACGTCTAAGGTGAGGCGTTCTGAGCTTAGTGTAGAATATATCTAATTATTCATTTTTATTCCCCTTTTAGGTTATAGGTAGCGACTAACTTAACTCATGTTTCTTTTGCTAATTCTGTCATGCTTAATTGTAGAATAAAGATTTAATGATAAATATCTTTGAATGTTGTTTTTATGAATGAGATTGACCTTTCCTTTTAACCAGGTGCTGACATACAGAAGGATGGGATATGCCCTTCTGAAAAGATAACTGATGATGGGGGGAGAGTGTGAACTTCATTTGGGAAATAACTTTTAAAGGTGAATCCCCATTAGTGTATATCGTTGGGAGACGTTAAAGATATCGTCGGGAGACGTTAAAGATATCGTCGGGTGACGTTAAAGATATTGTCGGGAGACGTTAAAGATATCGTCTGGTGACGTTAAAGATATCGTCGGGAGACGTTAAAGATATCGTCGGGAGACATTAAAGATATCGTCGGGTGACGTTAAAGATATTGTCGGGAGACGTTAAAGATATCGTTGGGTGGCGTTAAAGATATCGTCGGGAGACGTTAAAAATATCGTGGGGAGACGTTAAAGATGTCGTCGGGAGACGTTAAAGAATATAAGATGAGGTAATTATAGGATAAGATATGGAATCCATTAGGTGTTAGTGGTATCTTTGACTGTATAGGCTTGTAAATAGCTTCTTTCCACCTTGTCAGGTGAGTATTCTAGATATCTCGTAAATAGTGGCCTGAGAAGAGTGCCGTTACGTGACGACTGGGTCAGCTACGGTTGGTAGTCAGCTTGGTCAAAGAATCAGATCGTTACATTTGGCGTCACAAACCGTTTTCGATTGATGGGTGCGGATATGCCTTCGTGATTCCGTATGGGGATCCGTGGGTTCTCACCGTGAGTGATTTTGTATATATTTGTTTGATTGTACAGTTTTTTCTTGTTTATTATTGTTTTTATCTGTTCTTGTTTGTTTGATACGATTGTGTAATGTTTTCGAGAAAATCGAAACCGTCTTTTCAGTTGCCTTTAGAAATTCCTGGTTGGGAGACGACTGCTTATGAAGTGCTTGCTCATGAATGGGCTAATTCTACTGGTTTGAGTGAGAACTGGAATTCATGTTTGGAGGATGCTGAGCCAGCTCAGGTGGTTGCGTGCCTGCAGAAAGTTCCGGTGGCGAAACGTGATGAGCTTCCCATATTGGGACGTAGAGGTTGGATTTTATTAAATGCGTACAGGCTTGTACATGAGAATTGTTCTTGATTACAATGTGAGAATAAAACTTTGGAAGAACAGTTTGTTCAAGTTCAAAATTATGTTACTCTTTTACGATGTCAGAATAAATTGCTTGCTGACAAGTTAGAAACGTATCAAGCTGTAGCCGAAAGGGCTGCTGTGCGCATTGCGAAATACAAATATAGACACAGACGTGGAAAGGTTAACACCAGAAAAGTGCGTATGGTTGTTGCAAAAGCAGGGCTCAATTGGAACCCTGACGAATGGGATGGTGACATTTGGAATTCGTCTGATTTATTTTCTTCGGCTGAAGAGAATGCTGCGTGTGCGCCTTCTCGCACTAGGCGTCATTGTAACTCTAAAGACCGTACTGAGATTTCTGCTCAACCGATTTATCGACGTAAATTACAGGGCAATCCTAATGCTCCCCAGGGAATTCCGCTTTACAGCTTGGAGGATTATACTCAACAAGAATTGAATGACATTTTGGAAAGGTTCCGGTAAAAGTCGGGTGAATCCTTGCTTACTTCGATGGTTCGTCTTTTTGATTTGGGTGCTTCAGGAATCTCGTTGGATCGAGGTGATGCTGTGAAGTTTTGTACTTTGAGTTCTGATCCTACGGTTCAGGAATGTTTTCGCAATTTTAATGGCAATGATCAGACTAATCTGTTGCAGTTGGCTGTAGACGGTTGTAATCACAAGTACCTTACTGAATCTGATTGGCCTCTTAATGAGAAGCCGTAGTTTACTTTGAGACATGCTTCTCAGTGACTAAAAGAGGAAGTTATGAAGACCGTTATCTTTTTAGGTACGGCGCATAGGTTAATGGATGATTTGCTTAATGCCTCTGTGAGGAACAGAATCATTTGTTCTTCTCCTGCTGCATACAAACAAGTGATGATGACTTTGTTGATTAATCAGACTGGTAATGCTTTGTCTGAAGTGATTGAGGCTGTGCGTGAACTCGGTGAGTTGGGTGAATGGATTAAACCTGAACGACAGTCTCGACCGGAAGGTCGCACTAATGATTACAAATTTTCTAGACGTGACATGTTTCAAGCTTTGATAAAGGATGGTGTGAAAGCCGATGACATTCATGATTTGCCTAATAATGTGTTATGGGCTATGTTTCGTAAGCGTGGTCTGGACAGGAAGGAAGGAGCTAGAAAGGTCCGTAAGCAAGACTATGATATTAATTCTTCTGATGGCAGTGAGGATGATGCTATGGTGCGTCATTTGAGAGGCAGAGAGAGTGGAAGAGAAAGAGAGTGGGTGGGATAGGACACGAGATGAATCGTCTCATTCTAGAAGAGAGCGAGAGAGAGATAGAGAGGAGAAAAGAGATCATTCTGAACGCAGAGATAGAGGAGAGAGAGATCAATCCCCAGAGGTGAGGTTGAGAGACAAAAGATCACGATCCCTTGAGCGGAGATCACAATATTTTTCAAATGACAAAAATCCTTTTCATGAAGAGAAAGAGTATGAACGAGAGGAGACATTACCTAAACGATATGAGAGTCTTTACCCTGATTTGACTTGGGCGACATAACACGGCAAACGAGACTAGGAAGTAGGTCAAGCTCCAGTACAAAATTGGGCTCACAAAGATTACAGGCCTTATGTAGATATTGAAATTTATTGGAGACATCGAAATGTACAGAGGGCCCGAGCATTGGTGGATACTGTAGCGGAGGCCACTCTAATTTCTGGAAATCCCAAAAAGTTTAAAGGGCAAGGCTACACGATTACTGGATTAGGTGGTAAAGAAACCCCCGCAGTACAAACTAAACTTGAATTGAGAATAGGTAGGAACCCCCGAAAAGAGTATCATGTATTGGTGGTACCTCTTGATGACTATATAATTGGAATTGACATTTTAAAAGGTATGACATTGTATTTAGATGACGGATGTTACAAATTTGGACATAAGTATTACATATCAACAAAATCTGTGAGAGTCAGACGTTTAAAAATACCTCCGATTAAAATTCCCCAAGCCACGAAGGTGGTTTCAATGAAACAATATCTATTCCCGGTGGGCACGATGAGATCAGTGCTAGTATTCAAGACTTAATGGATGCAGGAGTGGTAATTCTCATTTCTTCGACCTGGAAAAACCCTGTTTGGCCGGTGCGTAAAAGTGATGATTCTTGGCGCATGACTGTTGATTATCGAGAATTAAACAAACATACACCTTCTCTGACTGTTGCAGTCCCTGATGTTATTACTTTAATTGAAAGAATCCAGAAATATTTAGGAACATGGTATGCAACCATTGATATTGCTAATGCTTTCTTTTCTATTCCAATTGCCCCCGAATGTCAAGAACAATTCAGTTTTACATGGAATGGCCGTCAAATGACGTTTAGAAGTCTTCCCCAGGGCTATGTACATAGTCCGACAATCTGTCATCGGATAGTGGCAGAGCATTTAGATGACGTGACTGTGGATCCAAATATTCAGGTGTGTCATTATATAGATGATATACTAATTCAAGGTGAGACACAAGATCAGGTACGAATACAGTTAGAACGAATTGTTGCACATTTAAAAATCAAAGGCTAGGAGATTAATCCTGATAAATTACAGGGTCCAGCGCAACATGTGAAGTTCTTGGGTATTCATTGGCATGAAGGGAATCGAGAAGTGATTCGACAAGTAAAACAGAAAATAGCAGAATTTGCAGTTCCTAAAAACAGAAAAGAAGCCCAAAAATGTATTGGTTTATTTGGCTTTTGGCGTCATCACATTCCACATTTGAGTCAGATTCTGGCCCCTTTGTACAAAGTTACACGTAAAAAGAATGCGTTTGAATGGAACAGAGCACAACAAGATACGTTTGATTTGGCGAAAGAAGCGATTCAACATGCTTTGGATCTGTGGCCAGTGCGTGATGGTGATGTGGATCTGAATGTTTCTGTACAAGATATGTATGCAAATTGGAGTTTATGTCAAAAGCAGGGTAAAACTATAGTACCCCTAGGTTTTTGGACTAAAAAGTTACCTGAGGCTGGTGAGCGTTATACACCTTTTGAGAAGCATTTGCTTGCATGCTATTGGGCTTTAGTGGATACTGAGCAGTTAACATTAGGATTTTGAAATTCCTATAATGCAGTGGGTTTTGAGTTCGCCGAAACTCATAGAATTGGCCATGCTCAGGAAGTAAGCATCATAAAATGGAAGTGGTATATACAAGATTGGGCTCGAGTGTGCCCAAAAGGAGTTGCAATGTTGCATGAGAAAGTGGCGCAGGTGCCAATGGAAGAGAGAGAAAGAGTTCTCCGTACCTATAGTACAGGTATCTCCTGTTAAGTGGGGTATGCCGTTCGATGATCTGTCCGTGGAGGATAGAAAACATGTATGGTTTACGGATGGTTCAGCCAGGTAAATAGGAGAAAAGAGACATTGGAAAGCAGTCTCGTATAATCCCACGACTCAGAAATTGTTGAGCACCACTGGTGAAGGGCGAAGTAGTCAGTTTGCGGAATTGCATGCTGTGTACCAAGTTTTAAAACAAGAATTGCCAGGAACATGTCATATTTTTACTGATTCATGGTCGACTGCGAATGGATTGGTAGTCTGGTTGCCTACATGGCAGTCCCATAATTGGACGGTCCATAATAAGTCGATCTGGGGTAAAGAATTATGGCAGGAAATTTATGAATTACTTCCTCAAAGCAATGTGACAGTTTTTCATGTTGATGCTCATATGCCTATTGACTCACTTGACGAGTTATTTAATAACATTGCAGATGAGAGATCTAAAATTTCTGAGGCAGTGGTGGACCAACAAAATTCTGATTTGGCGGGATTGGCGAAATGGGCCCACCAAAAAGCAGGACATTTTGGAGAGAAAATTACTAGCAGGTGGGCTACTGATAGAGGCATTCAATACTTCATTGTCCTATATGTCAACATTCCCGACATAGAGAGGTGCCCCGAATAGTGAAAGGTCAGTTATATCGAGGTAAATCCCCCGCACAAATTTGGCAGATCGACTATATCGGTCCTCGGCCTATGAGTAAAAATTGCCAATATGTCTGTACAGTTGTTGACATTTATAGCGGTTTCCTAATCGCTTTTCCATGTAAGAGAGCTACTCAAATTAATACGATGAAGGCACTAGATTTGATTACATCATATTATGGTACTCTCCTTCAGGTGCAGTCTGACAATGCATCACATTTCAAAGGAAGATTGGTACAAAATGTTTGTGCAGAAAACAAAATTGATTGGGTGTTTCACATACCTTATTACCCGCAGGCTGCGGGTTTGATTGAGAGGATGAATGGATTATTAAAAGACCAATTGTGCAAATTGTCGGATGGTACCTTAAAAAACTGGAGAGATCATTTATCAGATGCTTTATTGAGTTTAAATAACAGACCTTATCTGTATGCGAATTCTCCTTTGATGCGTTTGTTTCCTCCTGTTGTTGATGTTCAGCCTAATTCAATTAAAAGTACCGTTTCCTATTGGGAAATCACTCCCGGAGCTTTGGCTCCACGTAGAGCTACCCCTGGGTCCGCAGGATTAGACCTGCATTCTTTGAAAATGATTATTCTACAAATTAACAGTATTGTTATAATTGAAACAGGAATTGGTGTTTAAATACCAGCAGAACATTTTGGATTCATTGCCCCGAGATCTGGTTTAGCTTTAAAAGGCATCCAGGTGCTTGGTGGGGTAATTGATAGCGATTACCAAGGAGAAATAAAAGTCATCCTGTTGAATAGTGGCGATTCCGAATTAATGATTCAAGAAACTGATCGAATCGCTCAATTGGTCATTATGCCTGTTTTCAGTGGTGCGATTCAAAAGGGCACTGCTACAACTCTGTTAACAATGCGTGGAACTGGTGGATTTGGTTCAACTGATAATCCTGGAGCTAGAGTGTGGGTACAATCGCCAAATAATCCCCCTGAACAGGCCGAAATTATAGCAACAGGATCTGACAACACAGTACTAGTGATGAGGCCAGGGCAGGAAAGCTGGGATGTAGTCCCGGCTGATAAATGTTATCTGCAAGAATGAGTAATGCCTGTTCTTTCTAATGCAGATCATTGCATGGATTGCTGCTGCCGGATGTGTCATCGTTGGACTCCCTTTGGTCTTCTGCGCTGAGAGTCAAGAGAGCGCTCAGGACCGGATTAATGACAGAGAACGTCGTTCCATTGCTTCGTGGGACATCACTACTAACTTTTGGACGCATCTAGCACGGGCCATTGTTAATTCTACTCACTCTTGTTTAGTATCTATGAGATCTGTTAATGACCTCCACACAACGTGCCTTGTGGCTGTCCCAATCTCGACAGCCTCCCTTCTATACTTTTTCAATGTATCTGAAGTTTATCCTACATTTATTCATTCGGATTTTTCGGCATATGATTATTGTGTTTCATATACTGTTCTAAGTGAACCAGAATCCCCATTGACTTTTCAGATTTCGATATACAACATCACGGAAAGTGACATTTGTTACAACATGACCTGCGACCGTAGATATATAGGCAAATGTGCCCAACTACAATTAGAACATTCCAATTCATTTTCTACTCATGAAAGAATTGTATGTGTTACCAGGACTCCTACCGCGTGCACTTCAGTCCAAAATAATATGAGTTGCAAACGTCTTATAGTGACTGCAAGCCATTATTATCATGTGTTATTACCGCCCGGATGGCTTTTTTCCTTTGGCAATGTGTCCTGGTCCTATATTCCAGCAAATATCTCTGGAGGTCCATGTGCTTTAACACGATTAAGCCTTTTGATGTTTTCCTCTGATGAGGCTGCATCATCCCGCATAGTGCGTGATGCACCTCCACTTTCAAGAAACTGTGATTCATCCTTACATTTATTTTCTAAATCTGAATATCTTAGTTTAGCTGCTTCTATTATTGGTGTTCCTGCACTATCTGTTTATAATGCTAAAACTATAGGCAAACTTGCTTGCTGGATGGTGAAATTTCTAAACCGTACTTCTGCTATTTTAACTGATTTATTATTTGATGCTCAAGGCGAGCGCCGTGCTATTTTACAGAATAGAGCTGCGATAGATTATGTACTACTAAAACATGACCATGGCTGTTCAGATTTTGAGGGCCTATGTTGTTTTAACTTATCAGATCATTCTAAATCCATTAGGACCCATCTTAATAAGTTACATGAGCTGACACAAGAAGTGAGGGAACATTTAGATGTAGGGTGGTTTGATTGGCTTTTTATTTGGCTGCCAGATTTCCATTCCTTACGCCAGGTATTAGGAGAAATTTTCTTAGCAGTTAGTTTTTTAATTGTTATTTGTTGTTGTATTCAGTGTATATCATCCTTTTTCCGTATATTCCGTCCACGAGTTATGGCTAGGTCTTTTAGTCTTGTCTCCTATTATTCTTCAACTGATATACGTCCTGTTTGAGTTCCCCTTTTTGTTTTTCTTTTTGACTTTCGATGTTAGTACATTTAGTCAGGAGTGGAATGTAGCGACAGTGTAATTTTAGCCTATTTTCAGACTGGTGGTGACTATAATCCACTACCATCTCAGTCCTAGTTGCATTTGCGTTCATTTGTAGGGCTTAACTATGCGCTTTGACAGGGTTTAGTGCCTTTTTCCGTTTTCTTGGGCCTACAGGCCCAAAAGCTAGAGAGAAGCCATTTTGTACTTCTGCCTCGACTGTCCAAGGCGCTTGCAGGGTAAAGGTAGTTTTTAGAATTTAGTCTGTTATTCGCTAGTGAGGAACCGGTCAAGACTGGCCCTTGTCAAAGGAATGTGTTTGTCTCCCCGGCTCTAGACGCAATACACAGGTGGCCACTGTGGAAGGCGAGGGGAGCCGGGGACTGGTACAGGAATTTGGTGGGAGTCGGCCTAATACCAGAATTTTCCATAGAGAAAGAGAGCTCTATATTATCAAGGAGCGAGAAGTGAGCAGGGAGAAAGTAACGTGTGGAGTAGACAGAAGAAGTTGGTCCAAAGGCTGGTGCAGAGAGACTAATACCATCAGCTAATTGAAATCCTAAAACGAAGAAGGAAAGTGATTAAGGATCCTGTAGTGACATCATACAGGAGTGGCAGAGACTGAGTCCAGAAGAGGGTTCGAGTATTTCGGAACCATGGCAGCGTAGATGAGGCGTAGCGGTGCAGACGTGTATTCGTGAGCCATAGAGGGAGAGCAGAGTCCCGAGCATATTGAAGACAAATCAAGAGAGAAAGAGATCAGCTCCGCTGCTGAGATGGAAAGACACACGTCTATGGTGAGGCGTTCTGAGCTTAGTGTAGAATATATCTAATCATTCATTTTTATTCCCCTTTTAGGTTATAGGTAGCGACTAACTAAACTCATGTTTCTTTTGCTCATTCTGTCATGCTTAATTGTAGAATAAAGATTTAATTATAAATATCTTTGAATGTTATTTTTATGACTGAGATTGACCTTTCCTTTTAACCAGGTGCTGACATACAGAAGGATGGGATATGCCCACCTGAAAAGGTAACTGATGATGGGGGAGAGTGTGAACTTCATTTGGGAAATAACTTTTAAAGGTGAATCCCCATTAGTGTGTATCGTCGGGAGACGTTAAAGATATCGTCAGGAGACGTTAAAGATATCGTCGGGAGACGTTAAAGATATCATCGGGTGACGTTAAAGATATCGTCGGGAGACGTTAAAGATATCGTCAGGAGACGTTAAAGATATCGCCGGGTGACGTTAAAGATATCATTGGGAGACGTTAAAGATATCGTCGGTTGACGTTAAAGATATCGTTGGGAGACGTTAAAGATATCGTCGGGGGGGAGGAGCCAGGACGGCGGCCAAGATGGCCGCGCGGACGCTCAGCTCCGCCGCTCACCCTTGTCTCCCATGGTATCCTGCCCGCGATCCTGCACCCCAGCCGCGGCCCCGTGCAGAGGAGCAGCGGCGGAGCCCGACCGTGTGACTCCGGTCCACGCACCGCCCCGGATGGCTGAGAATCGTCGTATTGAAGGTCTTCGGCCTTCATTCCGGATGAGCCGGGACCTCGGTTTGCGGCATGACCGCCTCACAGGCGATAAACAACGGCCCCGATCGGCCATGATAGTCCGGAGCCCCGGAGGTGAAACCGAAACCACCTTTGCCACAGGCATCGAGTGCGCTCGCAGCGCCGGACCTACTAACTGATTACTAAAACTTTTTGGCTGGTATTCCTGACTTTGGGGAAGGTACGCTGTGAGGCAGACTCTATTGTCCGGGCCAGATTACAACCGAAATGCGGTAAGAGGTGCGTGCCGCTGTGGTTGAACGGGGCTTGAGTGTGACTCTCCGCAACTCCTTTACGACCTGCACGTTCTTTGTTTGAGCCGAACTGCTACTGAGGCGACTCTTTCTTTGTTCCTTGAGTCCCGAGGTCCCGATTAACTGCCTAGGGTGAAATGGCGCTTACGGTGAGAGATGTTTTGTTGGCCATCAATGACCTGCACAATGCCCTGAAAGGTCTGTGGACGGATGTGCGCCCCGCGCAGCTGGTACCTTCTCCTGTTATGGCGCACCTGGTCGCAGATGCATGCAGCAATGAGTGTATGCCCACCTTGTCCCCGGCTACCACATTGGTTGACTCCCAGGAGTGTGTGGCGCTGGATGAAGAGACTAGGGAACACTATATCTGGGATGATGCGTCTGCTACCCTCTTTGATCTTCTACCAACTCATCTGTTTCCTGATCACGGGCACCCTGCACCACTGCGGACTGCTGGGATGCCCTGGAGAAATGCTCCTTTGCTATTATTGTGGTCTTTGTTGTGGAACTGTGTGGCCCCACCTGGTACTTTTGGTTTACTGCGACTCCTTGCGCACGGATTGGGAGGAATGCTGACTTTTTCCCGGACTGGTCAGGGCTGACCGCTGCTTCGACATCTCCTAAGTGACCTCGGTGCCGAAACGGAACAGTGTTTGAACTGGAGACTTTGTACGGCTGGGATGACCATACACTAATGCCCACGCTCCTTCTTAGTGGATTTCCGCTTTTTGGGGGTGGGGGAGGCTGGGGGTGAGTCTGGGGCTGGAGCTACGGCCCTCCTCCGTTATTTCCCGCTTTTGGGGTTTCTTGGGGCGACAGGCATGCCTATGGGGAGGGGGTGGGCCGTGGCCTTCCGCTGGTATGCAGGGTGGGGGTTTGGGGGATGGGATGTGTTTTGTGTTCCTTCTTTGTTTCTATGGCCCTCTTTCTTTTTCTTCTCTTACTCTGTTTCTTTTCTGCTCCTATATACCTTCTTGCTTACTTTGGGATCGGGGTCCAGTGTTATTGGGGAGTTTACTGTACTGTGTCTTCATGTGACTTAGCTGTTGGTTCTAGTTTCTTGCTGGTGGGACACTGCGTTTCGGTGAATGCTTCCTTTTATCATGCTTCCCGCTACGTGCTCCTTTACTGATGACTGCTCTCCTGTTCTGAGATTAGCTCCAATTTTCTTCTTTTGTTTCATAAAATTGCACGCTATAATATCCTCGAATCCTATTAGAAAAGGAAATCCTCCCAACTCCTGGAACATTGTGGACACATCCATTTATTGATCCTTACTATAAGTCTACGTTGACCACTGCTGTAATGTTTTCCCTCGCTGCGCGAGGCTTTATATCCTTTTATGCTGTTGTCTATGATCATTGGTCAGTGCTTGCAATCTCCTGTAATGGTATATTTGAGGGTTTCCAATAAAAAAATTTCAACAAAAAAAAAAGATATCGTCGGGAGACGTTAAACATATTGTGGGGAGACGTTAAAGAATATAAAATGAGGTAATTATAGGATAAGATATGGAATCCATTAGGTGTTAGTGGTATTATTGACTGTATAGGCTTGTAAATAGCTTCTTTCCACCTTTTCAGGTGAGTATTCTAGATATCTTGTAAATAGTGGCCTGAGAAGAGTTTTGTTACGTGACGACTGGGTCAGCTACGGTTGGTAGTCAGCTTGGTCAGAGAATCCGGGCGTTACAGTTGGGCTAATACTCATCTCGCGCCCGAAAGTTGTAAAGGGCATTAAAATGTTGCTTTCGCGCTTGCATGAAATATGTAAAACGTTTTTTGGTACCTAAACTCATACAAGGAGATAGACAATGGAAAAATAGCATTATAACTGCTGGGGTTTTCCTATTGGGCTTGATTCATGAACATCTATATAAATTCATGGGCGGTAATTTACTTCGCCACCGGAAAGCACTTCTTTTTTAAACGTGTTTCAGCAATTAACAAACATTGCCTGGCACACGTACCTCCGTTCAGCTTCTTCAGGCATTCTGTGGCGTCTCTGTCTGCTCTGCGTATTTCTATGTAGCGTTGCATTAAGCTCTGGGGAAGTGAAACCTGCTGTTCACATGGCATATTTTTATTTGTCCGCTGGTAAAACATTTTCGTTCTGGCGAACGCCGTTCGCCTGCTCCTAGGGCACATTTTGGGTTCATTCGTTCCCCATCCCATGCTGGGATAGGAGTTATTCCACTTATTGCAAATTGGTGGAGTCCCTCCTGAAAAGGCGCCGCTGGGCATCAGCAGTGCCAGCTTCCACCCCTCACTTAATAGTTATGCTTTGGGCATCAGTAGTGCATGCCTTCTTTGCACACATGCAACAAGCATTAAGAGGGCATCAGCAGTTCAAGCTTCATGCTTGCGCAGAACAGGTACAACAAGGGTGTCAGCAATGCAAGATTGCATTAGACAAAACGGGTACCACATGTGCATCAGCAGCACAATCTTCCCTCACTAACAGAGCTGCTTTAGCACTAAGGCAACAACCGAACAAGTGTCTTTCACTGTGCGTGTACAGCATTGCATCAGAAGAGTACGTTTTCTACCCTCTTAAAGCAGTTATAGAATGAACATCAGCTCAGCAAACTACAGCACCGACATGCGGAGCACATTCTGCACAGGTTGACATAAACGAGAGGCAATTAGGGGACCTAACGATTGAGTTACAGCTCCGGGAGCGAACACAAGGAGGAGCCTGCGGCGGAGCAACCTGGTGCCATTTTATAGATTCTTGGCCGGGGACGTGGAGATACGGCACATCAGTACACAAAATACCGGGCCCGTGATGGCGGTGAGTCGCTGGCAATAGCGGTGCGGCGGCGCCTCGATTTCCACCGATGCTCCCCGGCTCCCCCTTACTTGTGAAGCGAGTGGCCTCGCTTTGTAGCTCCTGAGCCGGCTACTTGCACCCCTCGCCTTCCAGAACACAGGTAGGGACAGGGCCTGTCTGCCAACATCAGCGGCGCCCACCCGGGCATGCAGGGGCGCGAGTTAGAGAGTGTGAAGAACTGGTGGGGGGCACGCCGCCCGTGTGATTTATCATGTCAGTACAGCTGACTCGCAGACGCCTGCCCCCAGCATTCGCCTGGAGAACTCACCAGCTGTAGCCCTGACTGCTATATGGCCGGGAACAGATCCACGCAAAGGCCGCTGGCATATGGCCCGTGCCTATCGCACTACAGTAGGCCCTCAGCGCAGTCGGATGGCGCGTACTGTGCATCTGCGAGTGCTGGACTGTGCGAGGCATAGTGGGGCGCCCTGCTGCTGAGGAGCTTGGCCGATGTGGAGGCGGCACCCAGCTGAGCTACACGGTGCGGTCCATTCACTCCGTGACTGCAGCGCTCGACTGCCCCGGATCATACACACGAAGAAACTAAGCCCCGTCCTTTTCAGACTGGGCGACGTGTTTTCCTTTCTCCCCTCTTCTCCATTGGCTGGAATGTAAACAACTGGCGTGTTTTTGACTGTTGTTGTTACATTTCAGCCAATGGAGAAGAATGAGAAAGAAACGAAAAAACACGCCCCTCAATCCGAAAAAGACGGGGCTTAGATGGAAAAAATGACATCACTGAAACCTCTTCTCCAATGGCTGGCCGCCGTTTAGGAAGCCAGCCACTGGAGAAGAGAGGCGGGGTTTACCCTCGCTACTAAGAAACATAAAACCTCGCCAGCTAGACTGCGCATGTGCGCAGCCTACGCTAGCCGAGACCTAAAAACCGCCCCAAAGAACTCTTTAACATCATTAGGAGCCAAACATCCAATCCAGTGACAGCCAACATGGAGGCGTCCAAAACCCACTGTGACAACTTTGCAAGCTTTTTCAACAAAAAATTCGCCAAAATTGATCGATCGTTCAGCACTAAGCCTTCCAACCCTACGGAGATCCCGACACCAGCAACAAATTGCAATACCCCAGTGATCACGCCTACTCGCTGGTCATCCTTCCGTCCCGTCCAGGAAGAAGTGATAAGCAAATCTGATCGCCACCGCTAAACGCTCTTCCCACTCCCTCAATCAGCTACCCACGAGACTGACTAAAGCCCTGAAGCTTACACTAGCCCCAATTTGGGGTAAGAGTATCAACAGCTCACTGAGCGAGGGAACCATTCCAGACTGCTTCAAAGTAGGACAAGTCACGCCGCTACTAAAAAAACCTGGCCGTGACCCTAAGGACATGAACAACTTTAGACCGGTATCGAACCTTCCTCTCTTATCCAAAATTCTAGAAAGATGTGTTCTGCCACAGTTAACCCAACACCTAGAGAACTTCAAACTACTAGACCCACACCAATCAGGATTCAGAAAGGGCTGCAGCACCGAAACCGCAATCTTAAATGTCTTAGAAGATCTTCACATGTCACTTGACTCTGACCAATGTAGCTTTCTCATCCTACTAGACCTTTTGGCCGCGTTCGACACAGTTGACCACACCCTGCTTCTCAAAGTCCTCTAGGAGAGAGCGGGTATTGAAAAGACAGTGCTAAAATGGTTCTCCTCTTTTTTCAACAACCGCACACAAAGAATAAAAATCAATAGCTCTGAGTCGGACCCCTCCCCGTTAGCAGAGGAGTTTCACAAGGGTCAGTTCTCTCCCCACAACTTTTCAATATCTACATGGAACCCCTCACCTCACTTCTAAGGAACTCCTACATCCCCTTCCACCTCTATGCGGACGACACACAACTTTATCTGGAAACCACCTCGATCGCAGACATTCACAGACTTAATGTCACGCTCATTGAGGTCCAACATTGACTCTCAACCAACCTCAAACTCAACCAAGAGAAAACAGAAGTGCTCCTCATCTCTAATAGAGACAAAAAAAAACAAATCGTAGAACGGCTCAAAGCCATAGACGCCCTCAATGGTGCCCTTGCGCCAACGGACTCAGTGAAATCCCTAGGGATTTCCCTGGACCCCAAACTGGACATGAAAAAACACCTCTCAAAAACCACAAAAAGTGCGTTCCTTAATCTGAAACTGCACTACAAAATAAAAACCTTCTTCTCCCCGAAAAATCTTGAACAGGCCACTCAGGCATTGGTTCTCTCCAGAATTAACTATGGTATCGCAGCACTGACCGGGACAGCAAAATCTCACCTAGGGTCTCTTACCACTACCCTCAACGCCGCAGCAAGAATGGACACAGGAACGAAGAAATACGAGCACATCTCACCGGCACTCAAGGAACTGAAGTGGCTCCCTATCGACCAACAAGCCAGCTTCCGTACAGCTTGCCTTACGCTCAAAGCCCTGCACACAGGCAAACCAGAATATCTGGCCGCCAAACTCAAAAGGGCCAGTCAGTCCACGAACCTCAGAAGTTCCAACACGCTTCTACTCATCCCACTGAAATGACGGACACACAAAACCTCAATTAAATCCTTTGCGGGAAATGCTTCCAAGATCTGGAACTCCATCCCCCCCATATCAGAATGACTTCCTCCTTCCCGAAATTCAAGATACTACTCAAAGCCCTCTTCCTAGAGCGCTCTCGACCGTAACGAGAAATCCACTATTGACTGAGGGAAGGACTGCTATTTCCCCTTCTCGAAATCCCACAGCCTTAAGACGCGCTCTCGAACTGTGTTCCATATTGCTCTTAAATTGGTGATCTGCAGACTATTATTTCTCTTTTTGCTCTTTGTTCTTGTTTTCCGCCCAAAATTTCTTGTTCATAACTGTACATGCTGTGAAGCGCTCTGATACCCTCGGGTACAGCTGGCGCTATTCAAAACTTCAATACATAAATAATAAATAAAAAACTTGCGAGTAATTCAGTAAGCTGATCAGGTCTTTTTATCGCGGCACGTCAACAGCATACTTGTAAGGGCTAGACAGAGAAAGTGGACAAGATTCATCTCCGTCGAACACCGCGCACTCCAATGCCCTGCTCTACGCTGACACGATTAACAAAAAGGGAGAGTGGTTCCTTGTAATGCAGCCTGGCTGGCTGGGTGCAAAGTCAAAACCGCAATAAGTATAGTCATTAGGTAGAATAAAGTAAGCACTTATCTGATGCTGCTGCAACCGCAAAGAAAATGGACAGACTATGGTGCCAGGAGATTATATAGGAACTGATGGCATCTGACTGGTGGAACTATAGGGTCAGGGTAATCATGGCTCATGGAATATGTAGTTTAAAGCTCTTGTTTAATTTTATTATATGCTGTAATTTATCCAGTAAAGAAAGACAAAAGCAAAAAGAACTGATGATGGACGGAATGCTGAACAATGCAAACATTCACCATCATTCAACAGATCTGGGTTTAATCCTTTGCCCATCACACCACCCCAGTTTGGACCCAGCCATATGCAAATCAGTCTTGACCTTGTAGTTCATGGGAACAGTCCAGCACGAACTGCCATGCCAGGTTCTCTCTCGACCGGAAACAAGTATCTTGAGACCAGTTTTAGGGTATCAATGCTGAACAATGCAAACATTCACCAGCAGTCAACAGATCTGGGTTTAATCCATTGTTTTTTTTGCCCTCCACGCCACTCCAGTTTGGACCCAGCCTTATGCAAATCAGTCTTGACCCTGCTCCTTATGGGAACAGTCCAGCCCGAACTGCCTTGGGGAGCAGGGTCAAGACTGATTTGCATATGGCTGGGAATAAACTGGAATAAGATGGTGAGCAAAAAACCAGGATGGATTTAGGCCCAGATCTCTGTACTGGGGGTGAATGTTTGATATGGTTCAGCATTCAGTCCATCAATTGTTCTTTTTTGCATTTGTCACCCCTAGTGCAGGAATTCCCAGACATAGGTCCCGTGCTCTTCATGTCACTGGAGTCAAGCTAGCCTGGCTGATAAAAGGTGATATCCTGAAACCAGTCCCAGGATGCTTGCTTCCGATCCAGGAAGGACTTGGCCTGGCAGTTCTGGCTGAACTGTTCCCATGGTGAGCAGGGTCAAGACTGATTTTCATATAACTGGGTCGAAACTGGAATGGCATGGTGAACAAATAAAACAGATGGATTTAGGCCCAGATCTCTGTACTGGGGTGAATGTTTGAAATTGTTCAGCATTCTGTCCATCAATTGTTCTTTTTGCAGTAAAGAAAGAAAAGCATTATTTAAAGCCCACTTCCTCCTGCAACACTTTCCTGCAGCACATGAATCTGGAGCTTGAAGTCTCCCCGATGTCAGTCCTTTCGTGTTCTGCGCAGTGGAAAGGATGGAAGTGATTTCTAGGGCAAAGCCTCTGGATGGGCCCACCTTCTCTGCCCCTTCATTGCTGTAGGGCAGAATTCTTGGACTTGAAGCCCCCTGTGAGCTGTCATCTCTGGAGTCATAAAAGCGGTTTATAGCGCAAAGCCACTTGAAGTGCCCACCTCACCTGCCCCTCCTTGCAGCACTGGATTCTGGGGCTTGAGGACTCCCTGTTGGCAATCCATTATGTCCCGTGCAATGGAACGAAAGAAAGTGCGCGGGGATGCATGAGCTCTGAGTGAGCTCCGGAGCGTCGGACCAGTTTTTTGCCTGTAAACGCCAAAATTACGACTGAAACTTGGCGAAAATGAACTCACTTGTATTTTAAAAGCAGTACCTGGGGGGCGTGGCCAAGATGGCGGCGGAGTAGGACGTGTTGTTGGTCCCCTCCGGCGCCAGGCCCTGCACAGCTACGAATAGCATCGGCCCCAGGGATCCCCCTCGGGCTGCGGGCTGCTCCGGAGCACCCTGAGAGGCTGTGGCCAACAGCGGGGAACTTTCCGACGGGGTCGGAGCCTGTCCGCGCCGCATCAAGCTGACGGCAGCGTTTGCGGCTGGACGGGCCGCTACGCAAGTTCGCGGCTTCACAAGGCCCGTGGAGGCGGGAGATCGGAGGCTGGCGGGCCCGCTCTGGGAGTAGCATCTGGTGTTGCGGAGGCCGCTGGACCTGGGGTGGAGTCGGATTGCTGCCCGGACTCGGCATCCCGGGAGGAGGTGGAGCCCGGCACTCGGGTGCTTTGGACGCCGCAGCACAGCCGGCTGGCTACTGGAGGCCGGGGACTGCGGCCTGGCTTGGAGAGTGGCGGAGGCGGCCCCGAATCTCCCGCAATTGCCTGGAGCCCCGAAGTGGGATCTGCCCTCGGGGCAGTGAGATCGGCATACGCAGGGAACCGAGACGCCTGGGAGCAGCGGTGAGTGCGGCGGCCCTCGGTGGGGACTCAAATGGGCTTGGATGACCCCTCGACTTGCTGGTGCCGGGCACGGGAGCGCGGGACGGCGCAGGTGGTTGGCTCCCTGAGCTGAGGTACCGGGTGAGGGCCACGGAAGAGCGTGGTCTCTGTCACAGTCTTTGAGGGGGCCAAAAAGAACATGTGGCATGGTGGCTGGCCCCAGGGGACCCCATTGGCAGCGTGGTAGTGATTTCTAGCACGGGCTTGGCCGTTCTTACTCCCCCCTGGAACGGGAGCAGCGAGCTAGTTGGTGAACTGGCGTTGGACGCTGTGGCACGTGAGGCGGCACTGAGTGGACGACCGTGGGCTGGGTGCCGGACTTCGAGGAGCCTGCATGCTTAGTGGGCCATAGGGGACAGTTGGTCGCAGACTTTGCATGCCTCGTGCTAACTTCACCCCTGCACATTGACGTTTGGATTGAGGCTGCGGAGGCTATCTCCGTTGGAGCGACCTACCTGCGTCACGGACCTTGGGGCACCGGCACGGTTCCTGGAGCCCATGATTGGACTGGGTACGACTGGCCTTTGCAGGGGTGCAGTATTGTCCAGTAACGGCGCTCTTTCTGGCGGGGTGGTCCCGCTGCGCTATTTGGTCTGACTCTGCTCGCTGGGCCTGGCGGCCGACCTGCTGGTGTCGCTTATCTTGGGCCTGGGTTGGCTGACGGGGATGGCCTGCGCTGCCTTTGCGCGCCCTTGCCGGCCTTAGCTGGAGTGTGTGGATCGCCTTGCCTCGTGCCACGACCGCAGTTACACGATGTCTAACACGCTACGCAAGGGGAGGCCGGGGAAAGACGGGGCCCCTAAATCTTCGCAGCAGCCAGCCTCTCCGGGAGCCAGTAGCTCGTCGAAGCAATCGGATGACGAGGCGCCTGCCACCAAGGCTTTTATGACCGAGCTCTTCGCCTCCATTAAAGAGGACATTTCTGAACTGCGTGCGCAATTGGCATCCGATCTGAGGGAGGTGCGGAGAGACGTGGATGGCATTGGAGAGCGGGTGGCGACGTTGGAGGATCACGACCTGAGTGTGGCGAACGATGTGCACCAACTACAGCAAGACATCATCCGCCTCACAGAACAGAATTTGGATTTGCAGACCCACACCGAGGATTTAGAGAACCGTTCCCGAAGGAACAACATTCGCATCCGAGGGGTGCCTTGGGACGGGGAGGCGGGGGACCTGCGTGGCTATGTGCAGGCCTTGTTCTTGCAGATTTTGGACGAGGAGGATGTGCAGGAAGTAAGAATGGACAGAGTGCACAGAGTGGGGCTGCCCAGGCGGGGGGCCTCCTCCAGACATCCTCGTGTGTGTTCACGACTTTCAAGTGAAGGAGTGCATCCTGCGGAAGGCCAGAGCCATCTCGTCTCTGCAATTTAGGTACCATTGTCCGCAGCTCTACCAGGATCTCGCTGCCTCCACGCTTCAGAAGAGGCGGGAGTTTCACCCCGTGACCTCCTTCCTGCGGCAACGTGGCATCTCCTACTCATGGGGTCATCCTTTTCGTATCATCTTTCGCTGGCAGAACAGGTTGGCGCAGATTCGCTCCCTCCAGGTGGCGAAGGATCTTCTAGGTCTGGATGACATCGCACCCTCCCAGGGGGCGACCGCTTCACCATCAAGGAGGCGCCATCGCTCGTCTTCATGGCATAGAGTGGGTTCGTCTCCCGGACGTCGGCAGCCGGATCGCGCTGCTAGCTTGCAGGAAAGGGGAGATGCAGTGGCCTCGGTGGCCTCAGCGACATTAGCAGACTCTCAGCAAAGCTCTGGAGTGGCCTGACTCTTGTTTCATTGGGGTCTGGCACAGGAGGGGCTCTGGCCTTAAGGTACCGGGGTTTTGGTTGTACTTTTGGAGAAGACGCCCCGGACCGTGGCCCTGGGGGTCACCGAGTTGGTACCCCTGCCCCGTTTCCAGTCCAGAAGGGACCTGTCGTACTATGGTCTACTGGAACTGTTTGGTGATTGGTTCAGGTTCAGTGATTTGAGTTATCTTTTCTTGTTCCCTTTGTTGTGGGGGGGGTTGGGGGGTGGGGGGTCAGGGGGGAAGGGGTCGGGGGGGTCCATGGTGGTGACGAGGATGCTCTATGGAATGTGTGGTTGGGGTGCGTGACGACAGTACGGTATGTTGGGGCGGAGGGGGTGTATTCAGGGTTCGGAATGGCCTGCTACCCGGCTGGTGGCGCTCGAGGGGGTTGAGGGTCGATCCTCGGCATTGCCTTTGGCAGGTGGGTTCAGGTCTACGGGAGGGGGGACCCACGAGTTGGCATTAGCGGGTCCTGGGAGGCTATTACGTTATGCCTGTTAGTATAGGGACTTGGAATGTTAAAGGGCTTGATTCGCCGCAGAAACAACAGAAAGTATGGAAATATGTGATTGATCATCAGCTGGATGTGGTGGGGCTCCAGGAGACTCATTTAGCACGCAAAGACGAGTTACGCCTTAGGCATAAGGCATATCCTCTTATTTACAGGTCCTCTGCATCTACGAAACACAGAGGGGTGGCTCTCCTCTTCCGCGCTGCGCTGCACTTCCAACCTGTGGAGGTATGCAATGACAAGGATGGTCGCTGGCTGATGGTGAAAGGGGTTGTTCGGGGTCGACTTTGTAGTATTGTATCTCCCTAATGCTGGTCAAAATAAGTTTCTACAGGATTTGCTGCAGAAGGTGGGGACTTCGCTGATGGGCATTTGTTCCTAATGGGGGATTTTAATTTGGTGTGGGATAAGGCAGTGGATAGCTCTGGGGCCCACAGGGCTGATACAGGTGTCTTCTCGGCCGCAACACAGCAGTTGGTGGGAGAGTTGGGACTGATTGATGGCTGGCGATTTTACCACCCTACCTCCAGAGATTACACATTTTTCTCTCATGTACACCACTCCTATTCCAGATTAGATCATGTTTTCCTCAGCCAGGCCCTTAGAGGAGATGTTCTGGACTCCACCATTCTTACGCTTTCAGTCTCCGACCACATTTTGCTGGTGCTCAGCCTCCGCTGGTCATCGACCGGTAACGGGCAGCGGAAATGGTACTTCCCAGCCTCGGTGGTCAGGGATGATACCTCTAATAAGGCGCTGCGGGAAGCCATTAGGGAGTTTTTTTAACTTAACCCCCCATCAGATACCTCAGTAGCTAATACTTGGGACGCCTTTAAGGCGTCCATCAGGGGCACATGTCTAGGCCTTAATGCCCATCTTAATAGGTTGCGACGGAAAGATCGGGAAGACCTGGAGGCCGAGGTGGATAGACTCGAACAGGCACACAAGCTCAATCCATCGAGAGCGACCCTTCGACCGCTAACGGCGGTTCGAGGGAAACTGAGAGCCCACTGCAATAACAGGGCCGAACTTACGATGTTGAGGCTGGGGCGACAATCTTACTCCTCTGGGAATAAGGTGGGTAGACACCTAGCGCGTCAGCTGCGTGATAGGAGGGAACGCGAATATATCGGCGGGATTCGGGATGAAGCCAGCGTGTCACAACATAGGGACGAAATGAAAGCGGCCATCTTTGGCCGCTTCTATGCGGACCTCTACGCGGGGGACAGACTTGATACGGGAGCCCAAAGAGAGTACCTACGGTGCCTGCCCCTCCCCCAGATATCGAAGGAGTGGAATGAATTGTTGGAGGCCCCGATTACCAGGGAGGAAGTACCTGAGGCCATCAAAAATCTGAAACTACACAAAGCGCCGGGGCCGGTTGGCTACACAGCCGTCTTTTACAAATCATACGCCACCGAACTTTGCGACTTTTTAGTGTCCCTCTTTAATGACATGGCCGTGCTGGTTCCCTGGCGGAGGCGGTAATTACGATTTTCTCAAAGCCTGGGAAGGAACTTGCCCAGTGTGCTTCATTCCGTCCCATAGCGCTACTCAATATAGACGCTAAACTCTACTCGACGATTCTGGCACGCAGGTTACAAGATTTGATGCCGGCAATTATACATCCTGACCAATCCGGATTTATCAAGGGGCGTCAGACTCACGATAATACGCGTAGGGTGGTGCATTTAATTGAAAAAGCAGATAGGGTCCTTGTTGGGCTGGATGCCGAAAAGGCTTTCGATCGTGTGGATTGGGGCTTCCTATTTAACACAATGTCGGCCATCGGCTTTTCGGACAAATTTATTACCATGGTGAGGGCCAATTTTTGCAGTCCCAGGTCACGGGTGGCGGTGAATGGCCATTTGTCGGCGTTCTTTCCACACTCCAGGGGTACCAGGCAGGGTTGCCCACTTCCCCCCTCCTGTTTGCACTGAGCATTGAACCCCTAGCAATGGAGGTGCGAGAGCATGAGGGGGTTCAGGGCTTACCGTTCACGGAAGAGCAACATAAAATCACGCTCTTCGCGGACGACATTTTGTTTTCGGTTGCGGACCCGGAACATTCGCTGCCCTGTATCAGGGAGGTCTTGTTGCAATATGAAGCAGTGGCCGGCTTCAAGGTCAACTATAGCAAGTCGTATATCCTGAATCTCACCCTTTCGCAGGCGGAGGTGGAGCACGTGCGACCCTTGACGCCCCTAGCCTGGGCCACTGGTTCGATAGTCTACTTGGGGGTCCATTTGACTCCGACAGTGGGCAAGCTGTTCTCGGCCAACTTCCCCCCCTTGTTAGCGAACACCCGAGCTGAATTGAACAGGTGGAAACCTAAATTCTTGTCCTGGATGGGCAGAATCCATGCTATAAAGATGGTTCTCCTTCCTAAATACCTGTATCTATTTCAGGCCCTGCCCATTCCTTTAGACAACGTTTTTTTTCGACGCTTCAGGACTCAGATATTGCGATTTGTATGGCAGGGGGGACGGGCGCGTTTTTCCTTTGCGGTCTTGCGTCGGCCAAAGTCGGAGGGCGGAGTGGGTCTCCCTGACCTGCAGCTTTATTATAAAGCAGCACAATTGAGGGTACTAGTGGAGTGGTCGCAGCAAACGTCGGAAAAACACTGGCTCCACATGGACCGGAGCGTAGCTGGCAGATCGGTTTGGGACCTGGCGTGGAAAACAAAGAAAGACCGCCCTCTAAATGCTTACATCAGTACCCCTACGGGTACAACACTGAAGGTCTGGGACACCCTGGCCTCTGACGAGCATTGGACTACGTTCCCTTCACCCTTCACGCCCTTACACTTCAACCCGGCTTTTCCACCGGCGCTTCGTGAGGGAGCCTTTGATGCTTGGAGGGAGGGAGGTTGCAGGGCCTTGACCCATCTGTTTCATGGGCAAGATCCCCTCTCCTTTGCTAACTGTATGAGGGACTACGGGATTCCCCAGTCTGAACGGTATCGTCATGTGCAGTTGCTCCACTGGGCACCGTCGCCTGGAACATTGGGGGCAGCTACGAGACCCCCATCGCCATTCGAGGCTTTCTTATTGCGGACGTCTGCCATGAAGGGTACTATCTCCTTTTTGTACCTGCTCTTGCTTAAATCGGAGGTAACACCTAGGCCTCGTTATATGGAGCAATGGGAGGAAATGTTGGGGAGAGATATCTCTGACAATGAGTGGTCAGCACTATGGCGGGACCTGACTGCGTTTAATCATTCATTGCGTTTGAGGGAAGCGCATCTTGAGACGCTCATGCAATGGTATCTATGCCCAACTAGGCTCCATCGCATATACCCGGCCACATCCGACAAATGTTGGAGGGGTTGTGGGCTCCTCGGGATTTCTGCCACATTTGGTGGGACTGCCCAGTGATTCGTCCCTACTGGGAGGAAATTCTCTCCCATATCAGGGATATTCTTCACTACCCCATCGAGAACTCCATTGCCTCTGTCCTGTTGGGCTTGCGTGAACCCGGTCTTGAATATCAGACACGGGCGGACAAGAAGATTTTGTGGCTTTGCCTAGGAGCTGCCAAGCTTACGCTGGCTGCTGCTTGGAAACAGAAAGGGGCACCGGCAATTTCCCTGTGGCATGCAAGGCTATGGAAGCTTTTAAGTATGGAAAGAATGGCGGACATCTTCCTTGGTAACTTTAAGAACTTCCAATTTCAGTGGGAACCTTTGGTTGCCTTCCTCTCTAAAGGGTTGCCCTCAGCTGTCTGTCCCGCATCCATAAGATCACTACACCTCTTTCAAGTCTAGTATGGATGATTGTATGTGAGTTGGGTCGTATGGAGTCGCCACCATGGGGAGGGAGGGGGGAAGGGGGGGGGGGGGGGGGGGGGGGGGGTTGTTTTTGCTTTTCTGTTCTTGGGCCCACTGGGGTGTGTATTGCAGGGCCCACAGCGCTCCAATTTGGTTATAAAGGAACTTGGACTTGACGGTTGCTATTTAGCTCTACTTTGTACAATACTATTCCCAAGCCAACCGGAAATGTTGTGCTAAGGTTTCTGACCTTGTTTGCGTCAGCCTGTACTTGATGTGCTTCTGTTCCCACGTGATATCAACGCTACTGCTTTCTGTTTGTGCCCCCTGCGTGGGGAAATGGGTGGCACCTCAGGGGCCCTTCTCATGTTTATTACTCTACTCAAACTCAAAATAAAAATGTTTTAAAAAAAAGCAGTACCTGTTGGAGTTGGTGCTTTTTGACGATTTTGGTGCAATTTGCAGCGCTTTTTCTTCTCTGGGCTTCTGCTTCCAGCTCTGCTCTCCAGCTCAGCCAGGTCAGTCAGCCAGGGGGGCGGAGTAACTCTCCAGAAAAGAGACTGGCTTGGGCCTAGCCACTCCCACAGCCTATTATAGCTGCTGCACCGGCTTTCCTTCAGATTTCTTTTGCTGCTCCTATTTTTCGTTTTTTTTCACTTACACTACTGCATTTTATCCCATATTTGAAATGGAAAATAAAAATCCTATTCATTCCAAAAGAAGGCAGCAAGTTTCTCCCCCACCAATTAAATCAAAGGCGGTGGAATCATCAGAACCTCGTTAACTCTGACTTTAGAAGAAATTCAAGCCCTTCGCATTAATACAGACTCTATTGCGTCTGAAATTAAAAATGTCCGTAAAGAAATGGCAAGTTTATCAATGAAAATCTCTGATAATACCATTAAAATTCAAGACAATAAAACTAAGCTTGATTCTTTTAACCCTCTGGTTGCTAAAATATTGCCAATCTCTACACAAATTTTAGACATGGAAAATCGTAACAGGCAATACAACCTATGCATTTTTAATTTGCCAGAAGAGGTTGAGGGTAATAATTGCAGGTTGTATTTAAAGAATTTAAAAGAAATTTCCAGAAAAATTCGAGATTGATAAGGCTCACAGGATTCCTTCACATTGCAACCCCAAGCACTCTAAACCACGTCAAATGATTTTCAAAGTTCTTCGGCATCACCATTTTGTCCTAATTGGAAAAGCTGCGAGAGAGATTCCTTCTTTGATGGTTAATGGGAATAACATTTTCATACACCAGGATTTCGCTAAAGAAACTGTGGCAACACGCAAAGAGTTTTCTGAACTGCGTCCTCAACTGAGAAGTCTTGGGTACAAATATGGTCTTTTTGACCCATCTACTATGTGTATTTGGAAAGACAATTTTTCAAAATCTTTTCAGCGTCCGGATGATTAGCATCGCTTTTTAGAACAGCAATCGCACCATTCCATGGATACTCATGACTCTAATACTTGATTTCAATTCAGAAGAAAAGATTTCTATGTTCTGACATGATAATTGCTTTTATACTATGGGCTCCAACGGTTCGGTCATACTTGCAGAATGCATGTGCGTTTCTTTATATTAATGTACTTTGTTTGTCCTTTTCTCCCTTTTATCTTTTCTTCCTATCCCTTTTCCACAGCTAAAGTTACTGTTTTCTTCTCTTTATTATCTCTGTTCTCTTCGCCTCTTCTTGATTCCTTTCTTTTATTCCCTCTTTCATCTCTTCAATATGGCTAATGTTCATAATATCAAAGTTGTTTCTTTAAATGTTAAAGGTTTACGTCATCCTGTTAAACGTACCAAAATTTTAGACTATTTAGGTAGTTGTAAGGCTGATATTTGTTTCATTCAAGAGACTCATATTGATGATAAAATATTAAATTATATGAAGAAAAAGTGGGTTGATACTATTGTTTCATCTTCTGCTAATGGTAAGACAAATGGTGTTGCTATTTTCTTTGCGAAAAAATTACATTGCCAGGTTTTAAGTAAATCCTCAGATTCGGAAGACAAATACATTATAGTTAAAATTAAACTTCATGATTCTGTCTTATTTTTACTTAATATTTATGGTCCTACAGCTGATGACCCTATTTTTTGGTCTAATATTACCACTGAAGTCTTAAAGTTGGGAAATGTTCCGTTGATTGTTGGTGGGGATTTTAATATTATTGCTGACCACCTTTTAGACAGATAATCTAGTACTAAATTTCATCCTCCTAAGGTGTTTCATGCTTTTAAATCCTTTATACATATCACAAAATTGGCAGACATTTGGCGTTTGCATTTTCCCACTGACAAATGTTTTACATTTTTCGCCAATCCCCACAATTCTCATTCTAGGTTTGATTATTTTCTAACTTCTAAACAACTTCTTCACTCTACAACTAATCCTATGATTGGTAATATAAACATATCCGATCATGCTTTGATTTCGTTGGTTTTAAATCTGTCCTCCTCGTTTATAAAACAAACTATATGGCGTATGAATACTAATACTGTTCTTAACCGCATCGCTGCTGCGGTTATTTTTGCGCTGTGCGGCTGTTTTCAAATAACCGCGATACATGACGAGCTCAGCTCGTCATCCGCACACCTCATCCGTGGCTGATGACGAGCTGAGCTCGTCATCAGCATCGAAGGGGTTAATGACCATAGTAAACCAAAAATGTTGCAGGCCATTCAAGAATATTTTTTGTTTAATCCTAAAGACTCCACTTCTATGGTTAATAGATGGGATGCCCTTAAAGCATATATCAGGGGTGTTACTATTTCTATCATGGCCTATGAAAATAAAACTTTTAATGCTCATATCAAACATTTGGAAAACCAGATAGCGAAATTTGAATGGCTATTTGTTACGTCCAATGATCTTCAAATTCGACTTAAATTGCAAAAACTTAGATATGAATTTAACTCAATCCTCAGTAAAAGAGCTGGTATCCAAATCTCCAAATCCAATGCTAAGTTTCGTTTTAATGCCAATAGATCTGGGAAGCTCCTACCAAATTATCTACTTATTAAAAAAGATAAGACACAGATTACTTCTATTCAAGGTCCTAATGGTAAAGTTGCATTATCTCACAATGATATTGTTAGATTTTTACTCTAATTTATATAATAGGCCAGATTGTCTTGATAGCTCATTAATTGATTCTTTTTTTTAATACTTATGATTTGCCTAAAATCTCACAATCAGATAAGACTGGATTGGATTCACCCATTACTGTTAATGAAATTTCAGCGGCCATTAAATCCCTCCCAAAAAATAAATCCCCTGGCCCTGATGGTATTCCAGCTGAATTCTATAAAGAGTTCCAATCCCAACTCCTACCTTATTTATTCCAAATTTTTACTTTTTTTGGTTCTTCAGGTACAGTTTCTGGTACATTCACGGATGCTTTAATTGTTGTACTTCCCAAACCTGATAAAGACCCTACCCTTGTTTTGAATTATCGTCCTTTTTCTTTAATTAACCAAGATTGTAAATGATATGCTAAAATCCTTGCTTCTCGATTAGCCCCTATTCTTGATTTTATTATTCACCCTGATCAATCAGGCTTTATGAAGAATAGATATTCTGCAAATAACACAAGAACCTTAATGCATATAATTGAACAAAGTCATACTTTAATTGCTCCTTCAGGAATTATGGCTTTGGATGCAGAAAAGCCTTTTATAAACTCCAATGGCAATTTTTATTTCGGACTTTATGTCATTTAATTTTGGTCCATTGTTTATTCGTATGATTTCAGCCTTGTATTCTGCTCCTACTGCAAGGTTATTTATCAATGGCCAAATATCGATTCAATTTTCCCTTTTTAGAGGTACACGGCAAGGTTGTCCTCTTTCGCCACTTTTATTTTTACTTGGTATTGAACCTTTCCTTCACCATATAAGAAACTGTGATGAAATTAAAGGCATCATGTTAAAGAATGTTACTATCAAAACCCTAGCCTATGCTGATGATGTTCTTTTATTTATTAGCAACCCTATCTCTTCGATCCCTTTCTTATTAGAAATCATTACAAATTATTCCACAGTTTCTAGTTACAAACTTAACATTAATAAAACAGAATGTTTCCCCTTAAATATTTTCTGTACTCCTGATATGTTACCTATGAATGATATTATCTGGCAAAAACATAAATTTAAATATCTTGGTATTTTGTTTTCGTCTTCCATCAAAACAGCATTGCCTTTGAATAGTGATTTTATCCTAAATTTTATTAAAGACAAAACATCTAAATGGTCCTCACTTCATCTCGGATGGTGGGGTAGAATGGATTCTATTAAAATGAGTATTGCTCCTAAAAATTTGTATACCCTTGCTGTCATTCCTACTCAGTTTCTGTTAAAATGTTATAATGAAGTTGATAAAATGTTATCCAAATTTCTATGGAATAATAAATCACCTTGAATTTGTTATAAGAAATTAAAACTTCCTGAATGTAATGCTGGCTTTGGTTTACCTGATTTTCTTCTGTATCATAAAGCATTTATATTGAAACAAAGTTCTATATGGCTTAGCTCATCTTCTATAATTAACCCTCCTTTGGTTCACTATAGAGAAATCTCTTGTTAACCCTTTCCCATTTTCTGCCTTGCTTACCATGTCCAATAAATCTACAGTCCTGCACGACTCAGTTATTATTAGAACCTCGAAACTAATTTTTAATGATTTAGATTCTATTTTTTCAGCCCCTATTAGCCATACTATGGATTTATCATTATGGCATGGTAATGTTATTAAATTGAATAGAAATGTCAAATTTTGGAATTCTTGGATTAAAGCTGGTATCTTCTACCATAAAGACTTATACAGTAATAATGCTTGTATTCCATTTGATACTCTACAATCGAAATTTAAGTTGCCTAATTCTGATTTGATTAAATATGAGTCTTTATGTAATTCAAGTTTAGATTATTTCCCTCATGGTATTCTGTCTACTATCTCAACAGATTTAGTAATTTATATTCAAGCTGTATCTTCGTCGTCACATGTAGTTTCTATTATATAAAAAATGTACTACCTCTTTTGGCAATAACCTCAGTATAATTTCGACATTTTGGGATAATGAACTTTCCCTTTCTTTATCCAGTGACACTTGGAAAAGTAATTGGCTTAACAGTATTTCTGGATGGCTACCTGTTTCGCTTTATTAGACCAACTCTTATATCATATTCAATTGTTTATGGACTCCACAACGTTTATTTCGTGCTAAATTGCTACAATCGGACATATGCTGGCATTGTAAATTACATGTTGGATCCTTACATCATATGCTATTTGAGTGCCCTTTGAATTCTAAATTTTGGTCTGCTGTTTGGGATATTATACTAAAGATATTACCTGTTCAAGATGTTCTTTCTTATAAATTAGTAATTTGTAAATCAGTTGGTCTTGTACATGAGCTTACTGATTTAGAAGGTACACTGTTTACTTTCTTAATGTTGGCTGCTTTAAAGTCAATTTCTTTTGGAAAGATGTTTCAAATGTATCCGTTCATGCTTAGTGGTCTTGGGTTATTTTTACAAGAAGAGGTGCACAATTGTCTTTAATTGGGATTAATCATAATTCTCATTATTATCAATCTTTTTGGTCTCCTGTTGATGCTTGTTATCATAATTGTATTTTTCCACCTATTATATTTTTTCTTGTATTGTAATACTATATTGCTTGTATGTTCTCAGTAACTCTTTTACATTATGATGCTAAAAGGTGTATTCATACTCCCTTCCCTCTCTGCTCTCACTTTTTTGTTGTTCCCCCTTCTTCCTCTTATTAAGTATAAGACATTTAGATACCTTGTACATTTATTTGCTGTTTTTTTTTTCTATTTCTTCTCAGTTGATATGATATTATTGACTATGTAATATTCTTTTTTGTATTGTCTGTATGTGTTACTTATTTTGAAAATTGAATAAAATATTTTGAACATGGAACAAAAGAAAGTGCTTTATAGCGCAAAATCCCTGGAAGGGCCCTTCTCTTCCGTCCCCTCCTTCCGGCAGCACGGGAGCTAGGGGCTTGAAGTCCCCCTGTTGTCAGTCCTTTGTGCACCATGCAGTAGTAATGATGAAAGAGCGTTATAGTGCAAAGTCAGTGGAAGATCCCCTTCCTCTGCTCCCTCCTTCCTGCAGCATGGGACTCTTGGGCTCGAAGTTCCCCTGTTGCCTGCCCTTTGTGTTCGGCACAGCAGAACAGGAGAAACCGCTTTATAATGTGAAGACACTGGAAGGGCCCACCTCCTCCATGCAGCACAGCATTCTGGGGCTTGAGGACTCTCTGTTGACAGTCCATTATGTCCAGCACAGTGGAGTGATGAAACTGTTTTAAAGCACAAATTCAATGGAAGGGCCACCTCTTTTGCCACTTCCTTCCTTCAGCACTAGAAAATGGGATTAGAGGTCTCCCTATTGGCAGACCTTTGCGTCTCATTCGCGGGAGTTGCGTAAGCAAGCGCTTTATAGTGTGAATCACTGGAAGGGCCTGTCTCTTGGAAGGGTCTGTCTCCTCCCTCCCTTCTTCCTACAGCATGGGCTATTAAGGCTTGAAGTCCCCCTGTTGGCAGTCCTTTGTGTCCCACGCAGGTGGGGGGGGTGGTTAAACCCGATTTATAGCAGTCACTAGACTCTCCTCTATCTCTCCTTCCTGCAGCACAGAGGATTCTAGGGATTGAAGTCCCCATGTTTTCTGTCCTTTGTGTCGCTGTGGGAGTGGTGTAAACACTTTATAGCACAAAGTCACTGTAAGGGTCCGCCTCCTCGAGTTCCATCTTCCTGCAGCACATTGAATTTTGGGGCTTGAAGTCCTCCCATTGCCAGTCCGTTGAGTCCGGCACAGCGGGAGTGGGGAAACTGCTTTGTTGCGAGAAGTCACTGGAAGTACCCACCTCCTTCGCCCCCTTCTTCCCGCAGCATGGAATTCTAGGACTTGAAGTTCCCCTGTTGGCTGTCCTTTGCGTTCTACACAGCACGAGTTATAAATGCACTTTATAGGGCAAAGTCACTGAAGGGACCACCACCTCCACTCCTACCTACTCTGCAACATGGGATTCACACGGTTTGAAAGCCTCCTGTTAAAGTTTCCCTGTTGTCTGTCAATATTGTAGGAATTCCTGCTTTTAATTAAGGATCATATTAAAACTGTCCATACTGGCCTGACTCGCAACCCACTGTACCCAACTGAAATGTAATACAAATGCATCTGGGATACTTGCCTTAGTGGCAGCTTCCAGCATAATGTGGCAAGTACGTTCTGTGAAAATTCAGAAATCTCATTAATGGTTGTAATTCCTGCAGCGTATTTGTGGGCTCAAGGGTCCCACATTTTTCTAAAACCCTGGTGTGAGTCATTTCCCTTCACTGGATAAAGCATATCCTACGAATTACATTTAAAAAGCATATTTTGGATTTCTTGAAATTCAATTTGTATTCTGTTTTTGCTAACACAGAAATGATATTGTCTGAATGCTGCAAAAAGGTCTTTGAAATCATCATCTGTAATCTATATATCATAAGCATAGGAAACAACTCTCAAATCACATTTTATATCTCAAATATTCTCTCTGGAAACTCCCAAGTGCTATTTTTAAACCTCTTAGGAAGTTGAGAAAATGTAATTTCTTCCAAGGTAAAGGAGTTTAAATAATGAGCCAAACTTTGCGTAAAAAGTCAATTTGCTATGACCAATGTGGTTTTATCTTTTTGTGTGTAAATGATATCATTTGTCCTGTGATGTGTGCATTTTGTACTGCATATCTTTTGCAACATGAATTGCAAAAGGAATTTAAATTGTGCTAATACTGTTCTACAAGACAGATAGCTAGTAGAATAAATCTGAGGGGCATATTATCAAGGAGGACAATAAGAGATTATTGCGGCTTTAGCGGCCGTTTTTGGCCCCTAAGCGGCGATAATTCTATTGCCCTATTAACTGCTGTTAGCGACAGCTTGTAGGCGATAGCGAGCGGTTTGGGGCCCGCTTTGCATGTCAGCTATAGTTATCGCTAATGACATGCAAAGTGGGCGTACCCAACCTGTTAGCGACTAAAAACAGCGCTAACATCGCTATCGCCTATTATCAACGCAGGCATAGCGATGGAAATATTCGCGCTAAGCGCAAATATCTCCAAAAGCTAACGCCTACTCAGACCAGTTCTTAGCCATTATATCCAATGGGAGGTGGATATTATGGCTAAAACCCTTTTGGCGTTAATGCGTGAATATCGCTGTATTCTCAGCGATATTCACGCATTTGCCGCTATCGCCGGATATTTTACCACTTTATAGATAAACGTTGCTAATATCCCGTTATCTCTGCGATAATATCCGGCGATGCTTGGCGATAAAAAAAAACTTGCTAAGCCCATTTAGCAATAAGTATCGCTAGTTGTTGGTAATATGCCCCTGAGTTTTCAGCAACCACATAGTGATATACACACTTTGTTTTTTGCATTCTGTTTCCCTACATTGAAGTGTGTCCCAAATGTTATATGTAAACCCAGGGCACCTGTCAAACAGGCTATTACACTTTAATGTCAAAAAGAGTCCCAATGTATTTGGGACCTGACTAGCTGGGGAACAAATGAAGGGACCTACCCACATGTTAGCTAGCACATGCCTGTGACAGGGTAGGACTCCTTTAAAGGCACCCCAAGTGTCATATGAAAGCCCTCAGCAGACCTGCTAAGCAGGAAGTGACATTCAAGATGGACTTGACACTTTAATGTCAAAAGGGATCTTGCTACCCATCCTGCATAGTCTGTCAGGTTTAGATGGGTCATCTCTGGCCATTCAGGTCAGCCTTTTATTTGCTCCTCTGTACAAGCTCACACCTCATTCACGCCTATTCAAAAGCTAATTACTGGCTGGTCGAAGTGGGAGAGCAAAATGGAGAGTTACCATCCAGGGACTTCAGGCAGGGCCTTTTCCTTTATATTTAGAAAAAAAAATCTGACTTCACCATTTAATTTGATTTTTAATAACTGTGAAAAATAGTTGTTTATTATTTTTTTAACTAGCCCTATTTCTGAGATGCAGTATTTGTACTTTATATTGCATCCCAGTGCTTTCCTATATAACAGCCAACCCTACTGCAGTGAAAATAGCTTGCTGGGCTAGTCACTGTAAAGACATGTTTAACACTGAAATTTTACATATCTTAACTATACATACCATGCATTCTGCCATATGGGCCATAAGACCTATTCATGGGTGACATATTTAAAAGAAATGTTTATGCTCATCAAAGGAATTATTTTGAGAGGCTAAATCTGTAGTTAAAACGTGCACAGCCAGGCTATCGGTGCCAGGTCTGCAATTATGTTTGCATTGTCCTTGCAGAGGATTGTGCAATGGGTGCTGCAGTCCAATTTTGTCACTTACCCTACAGGCCCTGGATACCCCTTGGTTTATGTACTAAGGACTTATAGGTATGTTAAATATGTCACGTGGGAGTATACCAGTTTTACCATGGTGAAAGGAGGTAAAGTGCACAGAGTACTATAGCCAGCAAAAATAGGGTTCGGCAAAAAGGCTAAATAAATTGGGCTAACCCTACGGGAAGTACATATTTCCAACAAATATATTGTCTCTGTCTGTCTTACCTAAGCTATCTCCTTTATCATAAATTGTCCCATGCAATCCAACCCTTATCCTATCGTATGCTTTCCTTTTATAGACTACATTGTCTTATCTAGTCTACCTATCTTATCATTTGCTATTGTATCCATCCTAAGGTATCCTATCATGTCCTATCATCTCATAGCCTAACCTATCCTATTATATCCTAGCCTATCTTATTCTGACCTATGGTATCCCAGTCTATTCAATCTGATCCTATCGTTTTTTATCCTATCCTACATTGCTCTTTCCTATCCATTTCTCTCCAAACCTGCTCTAGCCAATCTGATCCTGTCATATCCAGTCTCAGTTTAGTCTTTATTGGCCTTTAGTCCTGTCTGAACTACCTATGCTAACCTCTCTATCTTTTCTCCATCAGACTAGACTAGTAAAACTATTGCCAGGCCATGCTGTATTGTTAGGTAATTCTCACATATTAATTATAATTATTTTAGAAACCTCAAATAACCTTGTTTGTTCAATGTACCATTCAAAGCTGCAGTTCGAACCTATAACTCGGGTTCACGGCATTTAACAACCGGGATAGCCCTTGGCAACGCCATTAAGGGTACAATTTTTTTAATTAAATAGGGAGAAACAGAAAGACAAACATTGCAGTGCTGTAGCGAAGGTTGATACCAGACATTATAGGCCCAGAGCCACTCCATTGTCATCAATGGAGCACTCATAATTCCAATGTTCTAATTTCATTAATATCCTTAACTTCATGATAGTATGGTACTTGAAATTCAGGATACAATATTTTTTGTAGGACCATATGTAAAACGTAATATTTCTGTAGTACACTATAAAAAAAAGTTGTTTTCTGTGCTCTGCTATAGTTGCCTATGAATACCTTCCTTCATAATAAAATATATATTGTCAATGTATGTAAACATGGAGTTGAGAACAGTAAATCTATACTTAATGACATGCTCTTACTTTACGAATATTGTGGTAGTTGATAGGCTGAATATAATATTTTTTAAGGCGACATTTATGTCATTTATATTCTGACATACAACCCTTCATACAGAATCCCATCTATTTTCCACTTCAGAGGAATAGTGCACTTGGGTGCTTTGGTTAGCTCTTGAGAAATGAGATTCTATATAACGGGTGCTCATACAGATTTATTTTTTAATCTAAAACGCTTTGAGCAATGTTTTGCATAAAGACGCTCTACAACATGAAGCTAATGGGTCAATTTTTCATAAATTTTTTGAAAGAGTGCCCCACCCGCCAATGTGAAGGACTGCTGTAACTTTGTAACTATGGCTACCCTCTGAATTGGGCCAAAAGGCTAGTGATGTATACATTTTAATTTTCAAGTTGTGTTTAAGCTGCAGCAGAAGTACCGCCCTGTTGTGGCTTTAGGGAACACTCTTGCACTGCTGCTGAAAACAAACTTAAAAGAAAAGGCGTCAAAACAAGTGTAAGGCCGGCCTACTCTAACCAGAACAACTTCCGGGGAAAAATATATATACTGGTAACAATAAGCACGTTAATAAGGCAGGACTTAGGCCCAAATGCAATGAGCAGGTTCAAGATAAGTCAATCCTCGATGGAATGTGTACTGACTGACGAATGGAAAATTCAAACCCTCTCAATTATTACTTCAAGAAAAACAGGGCCTACCAGCCCGACTTCCTCCCAGGCAGCTGCCAATACCTCTGTCTCGCCTACCTACAGGGACTCTAGGGTTTCACCTCTTTTGACTGGGGAGGGACTTGAGCATACTTCGGGACAGCAGTTCCCACCGGTTTCAGCCGGTGACAGCGCTGCAGAGGGGAAGAGACCGGGCCACCCATCCCCCCCGCAGAGCAGAGAAGGTCAAAGTTCCGCGTGCCACGCATGGCTGTCTTCGTGTGCTCACATGTCTAACATCAACGTCGCAGACACTTCCGTGTTTTTTACGACCCTAGCCTTCTTTCGAAGAGAATTCGTGTTTCCCGTTCCACTGTTTTGCTAAACCTAATTCTTCGTCAGTAATGAAGCGTTTCTGGGAAATTAACCCGCGTAACCAGTGGTCGAATAGGGGGGATGGGAGGGGCACGATGTGCCCGTGCTTTTTTGAATTTTAGAAAAATTGTTCCCCTACTTTTTTATGAAAAGACAACCGTCCGGGAAGGGTCAGTCGGACTGTTTAAACGTTTCAGCTGAAGTGTCATTCAGGGAACCTCCTGTGCTAGGAAACCGAGGGAGGGGGCAGACAACTAAACAAGCATTCTTGGCAATGCTTGTTTAGAGAAGTTCTCTGAAAGAAACCTAAATGTGCATAACTGGTCAATCTGCAAATGTAAAGGGTGCCTGGGAGCTGGAATTGGAATTAATTAGGGAGTCACCTGCATCTTCCTGATGGCATACACGTGTTCTTTTTTGACAAGTATTGTAAGGGAGCTAACAGCTAAGCTGTGAATTGTGGGCTTTTAAAAGACAGTTATACTGAAAATTGCTTCCCAACGACACACCTTATTCTTTTTGGGGTGTATTGTAAGGGAGCTACCAGGTAAGCTGCGAAATGTGTGTTTTTAAAAGACAGTTCCAAAAACATTGCACTACATACAGTCTGGGTATTACTAACATCTATATTTTGGAATCACTTTTTCATCTAAACCTGTTTGCGCATTTTGTAGTTAGCCTAACCTACACTGTGTGTAATGCAAGTTTAAAATAATGGCTTACATGTTCACAGGGCTTTCTGTCACAGACTGGCACCTTGTAGCACTAAACATATACAAACTAATATTCTCCACTGCACCAACCAGGATGCAGGGGCATATTTATGAAAGAGGTGCGTCGTCCTTGCGCCAAGCACCGGGGCGCAAGAGCGACAAAACTCTTAAGTTTGATTCATCAAGCCATGCAAGGCCACCTTTCAGGGGCGGCTCTAGGCTCATGGCGGCCCTGGGCAGGGAACGTAGGTAGGGGGCCCCGGAAGAAGGGGTCTGGGCGGGGCAGAGCGCGGAGGCCAGTGAAGAGGGAGGTCAGGGTCTTTGGGAGTGGAACAGAGCCGGAGGGCGCCAAATCCCTGCCAGGGGCCACCACGCACATATGTATCCATCCTCAGAGGATTATTATATTAAGGATATATATTGGCGTGGTGGCCCCTGGGGTTTGGTGGCCCTGTGCAGGTGCACAACTTGCAAATGCCTAAGGCCGCCCCTGCACCTTTCGTGGCTTGATAAATCCAGAGTAACACAACGCAGCACAAATCGCTGCATTGCTTTACTTTACTCTGCCGCAGGGAGGAATTCTATGGGTGACCATATCCCTGCACTCACTCACCCCGCACCCATTGTACGCAGCAACACAGTTCCCATACTTTTTTTAATGCACTTCGACTTTCTTCCCTCACACAGTATGCACTCAAATGCCCTCTGTCGCAGTCACGTACTCTTGAGAAATGCGCAAGATGGCTATTTCAGGCTGACACCGCTACAGTTTTGCAAAGAAGATGCGAAGTAACTGGAAGCATTGAAAGGAAATCCACTGAAGCAAAGCTGTCAAGTTTTCATATTGCATATGTGTGACATTACCACCGTTTAAGTGTGCTTATGAGTGACATTCCCCAGTTCCACGCCTTTTGTGTGACAAAACTTAATTGTGATTAAAAACAAACAGAAAAAACCCTGCAAAATATCTACATATCAGAAAGTATCCCCATTGGTCATACCTGAAGCTCTAGAAGTAAAGTCTGCCTTATTTTTGTACCAATTTCTTGCTTGCACTTAGGGAGTGCTACTCACTGGCACCAGATGGCGTCTTGAATTTAAAGTTACCTGTATCATCAGCTTTATAAAATAGAGCACCCTGTTTGGGTGTGTAACCATGACAATCATTAACCTTTCCTGACCCCTTATTATCTATCCTGCTGCAGACATTTATAGCAGCTGCACTGACAAACAAGTAATTTATTACACTGGGTGACAAACAAATAATGACTGCTGCTGAGCTCAAAGAAGCCATCAAAATTGCCTGACAAAATGTTCCAGAGTGGGAATGCGGTACTGATTTAAGGATTTGCGTTGATGTGACCCGTGATGCGCGGCCCTTGGCAGGGCTACTGAAGTTGCAAGTTCTTAATCCTTTGGGCTTCTGAAGCTCACCAGTGATCCCCTTGTCATCAATTTGTGTCCCTCCCCGCAAAAAATCCCACCATCTGTAACATTCTGCAAAGAATTGGGCAAGATTCTGGAGTAGAACTTAATATGAAGTCATCTGTAACCATTTTTAACATGTTAGGATTGTTTTTATGATATACACACAGTCTATTTCTCTGTCCGAGGAATTATTAACTCCGATCAGGGGGTCCTTGTTGTTCACATTATATCATTTTTAACATGGCCTTTCTGTCTTTGTTTACTTTAATTATTTGTGAGGGGTAATTAAGGCAGTTGTAGAACACATTTTAACATGGTTTCTTCTTACATTTACTGTCTAAAGTATATCCTGATAAAGGGAAAATAATCCACATTTTTGTACCAGTAGAGAAATTAAAATACCCATCACGCCAGTACAAAACCAGCCAGGCGACAACCCTAGTGCTGCGTATAGCAGTCCTCAGTGAGAATCTACATGCTGTGGTTTTCCTCATTCATGCTATGTCTCTGCAAACCTTCAAAGGGGAGAAACCAGAACCCCACTGCCAAGAATTGCTCTCTAATAGTAACCAGCGGCGGCTCGCCATTAGGGCAGAGGAGCGTCGCCTCCCTGCTGCCAGTGCAGCAAAAATAAATGGTTATAAAATGAATTACAATTTTATTTTTCACTGCTCCCAGCCCGAGCTGTGTTTGGGGGCGGGCTGCTGTGACTGGCAGCAGGTGAGTGGTGAAGAACTTAACAAGTCCCAGAGTTCAACTCTTGAAGAAACCCTTTAGTGTATAGCTCTAACAACTCGAAATGCCAAATTCGTAGAAAAATATACAATCTTTAACTATATTGGACATATAGTGAAAACACAGGAATGTTGTCCTATTTTCTCTCCCTCCTTCTTTCTAAGTTCTCCGACTTTCTCGCTCTTGCTCTGGGTATAGTCTTAAAATAAAAATCAAGTTCAAGGCTCCAAAAATGAATGCAGGTGCCCACAAACTCCAACCACTGGCACACATTAAGCCCTGAGGCACATACCGCCTATGCCTGTTGGAGCATCGAGGCAGCCCGCTCCAGCCAATCCTGGCGCTGCTCTCATGCTGCTTATCTGCAGCATGAAAGCAGCATCGGGATCTGCAGAGGGGATCTGGTTGAGGTTCATGGAGGATTCATGCTGACTACACTCAAGAGGAAAAAGGTACGTTTTTTCCCATTTTATTTTGACCTTTTTCGTCCACTGACAGGCACTGTGAGAACCTCGCATTGCCTCGAGGCTTAGTTCCAGAGTTCTCAGTCACGGCCCATTATAAAATCTGTTAAGGAGCCATGATTGAGAGCTTTGGAATGTGAGTCTAAAGGCATTGTGATCTATCACAGTGCCTGCCACTGGGTTTCGCAATGGCTCGAAGGCCCTCCACTTTTCAGGGTCACTGACTGCCACTGATAGTAACTCTGCCCTCAACCCTGTAGAACATTCTGGTGCCATTTGACTAGTTCATGTTATGCAAATACTACATATATACAAACCTGCAGCTGTGTCTTTTAGCTGTATTGTGCAGCAGTGTGGTGAGTAGTAGCATAGAGTGGAAAGAAGTGGAGTGGCATGGCATAGAGTGGTGTGGAGTGGCGTAGAGTGGCTTGGAGAGGTGCAGAGTGACTTGGAGTAGAGTGGCGTAGAGTACAGTGGAGTGGCATAGAGTAGAGTGGTGTAGAGTGGAGTGGCATAGAGTGGCGTATAGTGGAGTGGCATAACGTAGAGTAGAGTGGCAGAGAGTAGAGTAGAGTGGTGTAGAGTTCAGTGGCATAATGTGAATTGGCATAGAGTATAATTGAGTAGAGTAGAGTGGCATAGAGTTCAGTGGGGTAGACAAGAGTGGCATGGCGTGGCTTAGAGTGGAGTGGCACTGAATAGAGTGGTGTGGAGTGACATTTAGTGGAGCAGAGTAGTGTGGAGTGGCTTAGAGTGCAGTGGTGGCTGCAACTTAAGGGGGGTGGAGCGGGGGATAAAAGTAAAATCCGCTTACCTGCAGGCCAGCTGCCGCCTCCTGGTCCTCTTCGGTCGTCGACACGCAGGAAGCAAACAGGATCCCCTAGCCAATCACAACTCTGCTGTCAGCAGGGTACTAATTGGTCTGAGTGCCATGGTACGGCACTCAGACAGGGACTATGAGCCTGTGCATGTTCCCCACTCAGGCTGTGCAATACAGCCAGTGGAGAACATGAAAAGTGTGCATAACTGTTTGGACGGTCCAAGACGGATGGGCAAACTGTCATTCGTACTTAGAATGCGCTCACCACTCCTCCCCTGGCCCGTGCTCTCGACAGACCTGCCCCGCCCAGCACCTAAGCAGGAGTGGAAAAAAACTGATAATAACATTGCGTTATTATCATTTTATTTTTCCTTTTTAAACTGCTTGCAGAGCAGTAGGATGGCGCTCTACCTTAGCGGAGGAGCCGCCACTGGTAGAGTTGAGCGGAATAATGTCCTGAAGTGGCATAGAGTAGTGTGGCATAATGTAGAGCAGCTTGAATTAAAGTGGCATGGAGTGCAATGGGGCAGACTACAGTGGCATTTAGGGACTTAGAGTGGAGTGCCAATGCATAGAGTGGCATGGAGTGGCACAGAGTAGAGTGGAGAGTACCATAGGGTGCAGTGGTGTAAATTGTAGTGACGTAGAGTGGAAGAGTGGTGAGGAGTAGGCTAGAATGGCATATAGTGTACTGGGGTAGAGTGAAGTTGAGTAGAATGGTGCAGAGTAGAGTGACGTAGAGTGTAGTGGCATAGAGTAGAGTGGTGAACAGTGCAGAGGGTTAGAGTGCAGTGCCACAGAGTACAGTGGTGCAGAGTAGAATGGATTAGAATGCAGTGGCGTGGAGTAGAGTGCAATGGTGTAGAGTACAGTGGCTTGTAGTATAGTGCTACAGAGCAGAGTCAAGTAGAGTGCAATGGCGTAGAGTGTTGCAGAGTAGAGTGCAGTGGTATAGAGTCCAGTGGCGTAGAGTGCTTTTGTGCAGAATAGAGTGGCGTAGATTAGAGTGACATTGTGTGGTGTGGCGTAGAGTGATGTAGAGTAGAGCAGAGTGACGTAAACTGGCTTAGGCTGCAGCAGCATAGAGTGCAGTGGCATAGAGTAGAGCGCAATGGCGTAGAATGCAGTGGTGTAGAGTACAGGGTAGAGGGTGAAAGGGAATAGAACCTACATGGACGGAGAAAGGGGAGACAGACTGAAAACACAATCACTCATATGGAGTACTTGAACACAAAGAAAAAAGTAGCTCCAAAAATGGGAGTAGTAGATGGACACAAGTACTTGGTCAATGCTGCATGGGAGAGCCTGAAACAAGAAGACGACATGATGCCCGCATGATGTGACAGACGGGGACAAATGAAATGAGAGCGACGCTGAAGCTAACAAATAGTATGCTATGGGCAGGCTACAAGCCCAGTGTATGTAAACAACATGTCTCGTAGAGAGTGCACATCCAAATCAAATAACTGAATTACAGCTGAGAATTACCCTTTAGAAACCACATGGCACCACATGGCATAACCTTCTTGATGTTTGTGATTAGTAGACCTCACTCTCATCTGCCACCCACTCAGACCAATTGACAACAAGATATTTAATCTTCCAAGATAACCTTATGCCAAAAATGTCTCAATATAAGGATATCCCTGGTGATATGTAATAAGTTTCCTTGGCAATCTTGAACTTTAGTGAGCATGATTTATTTGTTGTTGTTGTTGTTGTTGTTGTTGTATAAGCTTTATTTGGCAGAAAATGTCTTAAAAGCTGTAGAAAACCATTTTTAAAAGAGAAGAACAAACAAAACAAATATAACGTACAACATCATGAAACTTGCCTGAGCAGACAATACAACATAATGGCCTATTAAACCCTTGGCACAAAAATACAATTGTCACATTTGATTAGGTAAAAGTTGGTATACGAGATAAAAATATACATTATGTACAATAAAACAGGATAAAACTAGGTAACATTTCATCTTAATAAAAACCTTTAGGGTGTTATAGTTATTTGTTAATTTGCTGAAGAATTTTGAGCTTTCCTGAAATAACAGCAGAAATTAACAAATAAAGTGCTTGTGCATGAGATCTAGTTTTGTAATTTGGCCAAACAGTCTTAGAGTTGTGACACAATTTTGTCGCAACCTTGTTCCAGTTAGGGCTGTGCCTGGCCAAGAAACCTTGCCATGCAACAAGCAAAAAGAGATCTGGGATCGGACCTCAGGATGCGCAGGGCTGTGTGGTAATCCTGTGTGCCCAGTTGCTGACAAATCGATTTTAGCCACTTGGCCCGTGAGGTGTAATATGCCGGACAGGCGATCATTACATGGGCGATGATTTCTATCGGGGCTCTGCAGCATGCACAATCTTTTAATGTCTAGTTGCGTGAGTGCCATTTCGCGGTCATCTCGTGGACCGGAAGAGTTCCAAACCTAAAATTTATATACAACATCCTGTTCCTGGGGACCTGGATTATGTCCAAAAAGGGCTCAAGACATCTATTTTGTTTGTGTGAATAAAATTCGGCATTTCGGCGGAAGGACCGGGCTGAGGTGCGGCCTCCTGGCAGTGCTGACAAGTAGTGGAGAGGCCCCATCGGAGGCGGTGATTCCCAGAACCCGCAGCAGAGAGGACCTTGGCCGTCGGACCCGGCTCAGTCAGCCCCTATCGAGTGGCTCATTCTTGCGCTCCCGCCACCTGTGGTTGCCAGTTCCGCTGGCCTGGTTTGAGTGGCCCGCATTTGCCTTTGGAGCCTTCACCCTTATGCCCCATTTCTGCTTCCTGGAGTATCAGGCTTTCTACCCGCAGTCCGCTCTTGCCTAGCAGCGCGGGGAGAAGGTAGGCAGTGAAACCTATCGGGACCTGGCTCAGTGATAACGCCGGCCTGCCTGTGTACACATCGACCCCAACCGGGAGATGAAGGCGGCGGCCAGGAATAGGAAAGATAAGCCCCTGAAAGTCACTCCTTTGAAACTAACAGGTCAGTCCACCCAGCAGGCTGCTGATAAGTCTCCGTGCCCTGAGAATGACGATGCACCAGCCACCAAGGCCTTCATGGTGGAGTTGTTTTCGGCCATCAAAGAAGACATCTCAGAGCTACGCTCTCAGTTGGCCTCTGATCTACGGGAAGTGTGGCGCGACGTGGATGCCGTAGGGAGCGGGTGGCGATGCTTGACGAGCATGACTTGGGGATGGGGGACGACGTACATCAGCTCCAGCAGGATGTGATTCGGCTGACTGAGCAGGATTTGGACCTCCAGGCACAGGCTGAGGAATTGGAGAACAGATCTTGCCGAAATAACATCCGGATTCAGGCTATTCCTTGGAAAGGTGAGGTGGCGGATCTTCGAGAATACGTGGGAGCCCTTTTTCATCAGATTTTGGATGAGGAGGACCTACAGGATATCCAACTGGACAGGGTTCACCGGGTGGGCCTGCTAATGGGGGCCCAAGGCTCCCCCTCCTGAAATCTTGGTGTGTGTGCACGATTTTCAGATCAAGGAGCGGATTCTGCGGAAAGCCCGAGACCTCAACCCCCTCCAATTCCACGAGCGCCACCCGACACTTTTTCAGGATCTTGCGGCCTCCACACTGGTCAAAAGAAGGGAGTTCAAGCCTATCACTAACTATCTGAGGGAGCAAGGTATCCCCTACTCGTGGGAGCACCCGTTCAGGCTAATTTTCAAGCTTAATGGGAAGCTGATCCAGGTTCGCTCCCTGACATCGGCTCTCGACCTATTGGGCTTGGAGCGGACCGTTCTCTCACCGGGAGAAGCCAAGTCTCCCACCAGACAACGCAGGCGATCGATGCAATGGCAACGAGTTGGCAAACCGGCACCTGCCAAAAAAACCTGACCTATCAACAAGTCGGCTTGAGAGAGGAGCAGCGGTCGCTTCCGTGGCCCTGGTGACGGATGCGGCTGCGAGCACCTGAGGAGAGGGACCTAAACGTGGCACTGAATGGGCCAGTAGCTGGCGCCGGAGGAGGCTGTCTACTGGTAGCTGGCTGTTGCTATCTTTATGTCCTTGAAGGGAGAAGAGTCCTGCATCAGGAGTTGGTTAATTGGACTGTTGATGCCATGTTCCCCAGCTCTCGGGGCCTGTCTGACAGACTGTTGTTTGCTTCTCTTTTCTCTAACTGTAAATTTTTGTCTTGTTGGGGCTTGTGTGTTTGGGGGTGGGGGGTGGGAGTTGAGGGGCGTGGGGGTGCTTTGGGGACTCCGCATTAGCTGCGGGGGGGACTGGGCAGGGATCCGGGGGGTGGTTGGGGCAGGGTGGTCCTTTAGAGGTTTCAGCATGGGAGGGTGCACAGCAGGTCTACCCCGCTTATGGTTATGCAGAGTAAGGAGCTGAAGATAGTGAGCCTCAATGTCTGAGGCCTCAATAGTCCAATAAAGCGAGCGGCTATTTTATCCCTGCTAGAGAGTTCGGAGGGTCATGTGTGCCTGCTGCAGGGGACCCATCTCCTCTTGAAAGATGCATGGCGCATGACAGATAGGCGCTTCCCGCTACAGCTTTGGACTTCGGGGCCTACTAAAAAGAACGGGGTGGCAATTCTCTTTAGTGCACGTGCACAGTGCAAACTTATTTCCCACGTTGTGATAAAAAGCAGCCCCCTTTGATACCCCCGAAGCTGCTTGGCTTATCACCTTTAATTCACTTTCGATTACATTAAAATAACGAGGCAGGCGCTGGACCTGGAAGGCAAGAAAGAGGTTTATTTACTCAGAGGAGAGCACGTCTACAGCAGACACCGGGATGTTTGTCAAGGAGGTGTTCTAACTTCAACTCTTCAACAGGCTACTTTTATACAGTGTTTCGACAATACAATCTTTATGAACGGTGTCACGCAAGCTTGGTATCCCGCCCCGGACAAGATGCCATACATTTCGGACAATGATGTTTATCAGGCAGCTGGCCTTTGCCTCAGGGTCGGGAACATATGAGGCTGGTCAGGGTTTAACGTCTTTTATTGTTGATAGGAAAACAAGTTCCATTGTCCATCGGGAGGTGCATTCTTTGGGGTGCAATAAACCAGGTTTAGCGCAAGACCTTTTGGTATCTACAATCTTTGGTTACATGCACAGGGATGGGGAGGAACAAGGAATGGAGAGGTTTGCGGCGGCAATAGAATGTCGTTCTTAAGCTAACATCAAACGTAGGCATGTCTGCTCAATTATGGCCCTTAGCACACATACCAAGTCGGTCAGAAGGTTATACAGATACTTGTGGGAGTGCAGGTGAAACAGGGGTGAACAACAGAACACAAAATGGTTGCGGTCGATCAAAATGGCTGCGGCCTTTGTGAGCGTAGAAAAGGACCATCGGGCAAGAAGGCGCAGGTAATGTTCACGATTATCGGCCCTGGTTTCACAGTCCGCCCTTTGAACATGACTAGCCAGCTTGTCAGTTGATTTCGATCCCCATAATGTCCTGTATCTCTTGTTCATATAGTACTCCCATTTTTGTCAGCTGAGTGCCCATAGTTTTAGGGCGCAAGGTGCTTATAAAAAGGGAACACAGAGGTGGTATACAGTGTACACATAAACAACAACCACATATTACCAGTACTGGGATCAAGAGGATCATTAATAACTTCCAACCCCACTCCCTTAAGATGCCCCAAAGCCAATTTCCAAGTGTCCAAGTCTCTGTTCCTTGATGGATTTCTGAGGACAGTCTGTGGAGATGTTCAATAGCTTCAAAAACAGAAGGTGATGTGTCAGGGACGTATGTGCAACAGCTGGCACCGATGATGCGACATGCTCCTCCACGGTCCGCTAGTACCACGTCTAGAACCATACGATTTTGTAGAGCCACCAAACCGACTGCCTGAAGCTCGGCAGTATTGTTGACGAGGATGCCAGCTGTGATGTTTAGGGCAGTTTCAACTGCCTGAGTTAGGGCCTGATGGCTCGGCTGTTTGCCATTGGTCCCCATAGCAGAACGAGCCCTTTCGCTGCGTCTTGGAATTGTGATGCAGCAGAGTCTGCTTGATCAGTGTCTTTGGAACGCCTTTCTTGATGATGCTCTGCAGGGGCGGTGTAGGCTGGTGGTAGGACACAGGCGATGTAGCACGTGCCTCCCCAGCCCTGTGGGAGCCAGGTGTAGGCCTTGGTTCCGCAGACAAAGTGCATGTTGGGTGAGGCCACAAATGCTGGAGGGTCGGCAGTGTTCAGAGTCCTTGTGATATTGCACGTGCTGTGTCCCACATTTTTAGTACCATGGCCTTTGATTCAAAGGCCCGAGACATTCATCACAGACAGGGTCACGGTCAGCGTTGCAGCAGTTCTTTTCTTGAGGTAGGAAAAGGTGGTTCTGACAGGATTGTTGAAAACTTGGATTTCCACTTGCTATTTGGAAGGGACATGTATTGGGAATGTCGCACTGGTGGAGTAAGGACAGAAAGGAGCTGTTGTTCTTCCTGTTTTGTTCAGCCAGAACTTGGTGTAGAAACGAGCAAGTGTTTCTCCGAAGTGACATTGTCTCTGTAACTTTCTTGGAGGAGCATCATCCAGGTAAGGCAAGACCCAAGAGCGGAGAAGGGTGAAGGGATGAATGGGATATATCGTTCAGTGGCATGTGGTAGCAGTCCACACAGACCCAACAGTTGGTGGCATTAGTAGCAAGACTGTGCTGGTGCAACAGTTGTACAAAGGAGTTGTTCCAAAATTATTTGTGCCGCTCTCGGAGGTGAGGCGACAGTGATACCAGATAATGTTCTTTCTGGGTGGTAGGTTGCAAGGTGGGAAACATTGTTCTGTATGCAGGAGCATTCTCTTCAATGATCCAGACTGTGATCATTAGCAGGAAAAGGATGATGGTGTGGCACACCTGGATTTTTTAGAACAAGTTCCAAACAGGTAATCCTCAAATAAAGAGTTTAGACATTTCTGGGCACCTCAGGATTGGTCCCTTAGCAGGAGACAGGTTCGAAATGCTGCCGCAAGTGCAATTGTCTTTGTGCCGTGCAAGTTGACAATCTTGGAGGCTTTGCGATTGTTCTTCCGGTGTTCGATATCTTCCATCATCTTCAAAGGGCTCAGTGACTTTGCCTAGCGTTTTACCCTGGTAGCGTTGGCTGTGCTACCGATCTGGGGTTTTTGACTCAGTGAGTGGCCTGGTTTGTTGGAGCACCCTCCTTTCGTTGATCTTAGGTTGTACCCCATCTTGGACGGCACCGTGGGGTCAGGAACTTCTGTGAGTTGCAGTGTGTCTTCTTGTGGATAGCAACTCAGAGCTGGCGGGTCTTTCGATAGAACTTCCTCGAGCACCTCCACATCTTCGCAGGTTGCCAGTGTCAGAGGGATTTTCTTGCAGTGGTGGGCATGCAGCCAATTTCTCTTCCCTTCCACTCGAAGGGCAGTTCGGGTGGTGATGAAGACTTGCCAGGGGCCCGTCCACCCCGGCTCCAGACTCTTAGTCCTCTGGAAGTTCTTCACGAGGACATGGTCTCCGGCCTTTATCTCATGTCCTGGGCCCCTGTTTACATCTGGCAAGGCTTGCTGCACCTGTTGGTGGATAAGTGTTAGCTTGTTCTTCAGTTTATATAAATAGTCGGACATTAGTATATCCGGGACATCATTAATGGAGGTTGGTTTTGGAGCTGCCCAAATGCTCATAGGCCTGCCGAAGACTACTTCATAAGGAGTTAGTCTGTGCTTGGTTGGGGTGGAGCGCATTGATAGCAATGCCAATGAGAGGGCGTCGGGCCATTTTAACCCGGTTGTGGCAACTATTTTGGCCAGTTTTGGCTTCAAGGTTGCATTGTGTCTTTCTACCAGGCCCGCTGTTTGGGGGTGGAAGACGGCATGAAACTTCTGTTTTACCCCCAACCCTCTCAGGATGTTCTATATCACCTCGGCTATGAAGTGGGGGCCGTTATCACTCCATAAAATTCTGTAAAGGCCATAGCGAGGGAAGAATTCTTTGAGCAATACCTTTGCAGTGGCTAAGGCGGTATTGTCGCGGGTGGGGTATGCCTCTACCCATTTTCTAAAAGCGCACACAACCACTAGGACATATTTCAGACCATGGCACCTTTCTAGTTGGATGTAATCCATTTGTAGGACTTCAAAGGGGTGGTCAGGGACTCCAAACCCTCCCCGTGGTACTACGGTCCCCTTCCCCGGGTTGTGTTGTAGGCAGACTATACATTGTTGTACTAGGCCTTTGGCAGATTCAGCTATCTTGGCATTATGCCATACTCTGGTGATCAGTTCAATCATGGGGGAGGAGCCTATGTGTGCGGGTAAATGTGCCATGGTCAATATAGGGATTAAGTAGGCATTGGGCAAGTCATTTATTCCCATCTGTGGTTCTCCAGCAATCTTCCTCGTCCTTCAGTCCCACCCTTTCCCACTCAGTCAGTTCGTCCTGCGTGCCTGTCGTCTGTATGTCTCTTACAGTGGTTCTAGCATTCGTCCACTGTTCGGCTTGTGACCTGGTCACATACATCTGTGTCGTAGTCCTGTTTTCTGCCGTGGTTCGGGCAGTAACGTCAGCTAGTGCATTTCCCTGCCCAATAAGATCAGTCACTTTATTATGCGCTTGGCATTTTATCACCGCTAGCTTCTTGGGCAGGAGGATTACTTCTGTCAATGCAGAGACTAAGTCTCCATGTAGGATGGGTGTACCATGTGAAGTCAGGAACCCTCTCTCCTTCCATAAGATCCCAAAGTGGTGTACTACCCCAAAGGCATACTGACTGTCAGTGTATATATTGACTGTCGTACCTGCTGCTAAAATACAAGCTTGTATGAGGACAATGAGTTCCGCTGCCTGGGCAGAGCGTTGAGTAATACGGGCTGTCTCTAGAATGGTTCGAGCTGTGGTGACAGCGTGTGCGGCTGAGGTGGTGCCGTCAGGGAGTTTGATGCAGGAACCGTCCACCCACAGTTCTCCATCTGGTTCTAAAAAGGCATTATCTCTAAGGTCAACTCTACTCTTTGTCTGTTCATCTGTCAGTGTCACACAGTCGTGTAGTGGAGTCACACCAGGATCGTTCTCGGGTCGTGGTAACAATGTGGCCGGATTGAGGGTGATCCACTGTTTCAGGGTAATGTGTGGCGCTAGCAAGGTCAGCTCATATCTTGACAGTCGGGCGCTAGTCAAATGTTGGGTCTTGGTTTGGTTCAAGAGTGTGTCAACCGCATGGGGTAGTAACACAGTGATTGGATTGGAGAGCACTATTCCTTCGCTTTGTCGTATTGATATTGCTGCGGCTGCTACAGCACGCAAACACGCTGGCAGAGCTCTGGCTACTGGGTCGAGGGTGGCAGAGAAATATGCGCAAGGGCGCTGTTTGTTATCAATTGATTGTGTTAGGACAGACAATGCACATCCCTTCTTCTCGTGTGTGTAGAGGGAGAATGGTTTGGAGTAATCTGGGGTTCCTAGGACAGGGGCCGAACAGAGTGCATCACATAGCTCTTTAAAGTCAGTTTGACATTAAGGGGTCCAGGGTAGAGGTGAGGGGATGTCTTTAGCTAGGAGGGAGAGAAGGGGTTTGATGATGAGGCTGAAGTTCGGCAACCACTGTCGGCAAAAGGAGGTGAGACCTATCAAGGAACTGACCTGCTTCTGACTTCTGGGGACAGGAGTGTCTAGGATTGTCTGTATTCTATCGGGTGTGAGTTTCCTCCCTTCTTTGGATAAGAGGTGGCCTAGATAGGTTACTTGTGATTTACAGAATTGTAATTTCTTTCGGGAGACCTTGTGACCATTCTTGGCAAGAAAATGGAGCAGTTTGATCGTGGCTCTGACAGCTAATGGTGTGGAGTCTGCTGCTAGAAGGATGTCATCTACAAATTGCATTAGTGTCACACCGTCTGGTAATTGTATAGCGTCCAACTGTCTTTTAAGCGCTTGGCTATAGATGCTCAGGCTCTCTGTGTACCCCTGGGGAGCTCTACAAAATCTATATGAGCGAGAATTTAGGGTAAATCCGAATAGATAGCGGCTGTCTTCGTGAATAGGTATGGAGAAAAGCGCATTTTTTAGGTCATTTATGGTAAAGGTGGTAGCAGATGAGGGAATTAAGGTCAGAAAGGTAGTGATGTCAGAAACTACTGGGTTCTGTGGTACTACAATTTTGTTTACTCCCCGCGGGTCAATGATGAAGCGGTAGGCTTTTCCATCTCCCTCTCCCTGTCTCTTTATTATCGGTAGTATGGGGCTGTTACAAACGTTGCTCACTACTTCCTCTACCACCCCTGCCTCCATCAAGGAGTGTATGATGTCCGTCAGTGCCTTCTCACCCTCTGGTGAGATTCTGTACTGTGGTACCTTTGGTAGGATTGCGTCTTGTCGTATTGTCACGTGTACTGGGTCAATCATCATTCGTCCTACGTCCGAATCAGCTCTAGCCCAAAAGTGTTATGGTGAAGTGTCCAGTAGGGATGTGTCAGTCTCAGAGATGAGATACATGTGCTGGGAAGGGCTATCTCCTTGGTGCTGCTGGTTGTCATATAGGATGACACGCACTCCATCTGGCGAGCACCTGATTGTCGCATAGAAGTGCTTCAGAAGGTCAAGACCCATAATGGCGTCTGGGGTGTTGGAGGAGAGGAGAAATGTTGTTTCAACGATATTGCTGTCAAGGTTGAAAGGAATTGGTTTGGACAGAGGGTTGGTGGTGGGCATACCATCAAATCCTATTGAGGTCACATGTGAGCCAGACAAGGGTGCCCTTGGAATCAGTCGTTTGGATAGTGCACTATATGCTGCTCCTGTGTCTACCAAAAATGGCGACTCAGTGCCCAGGACCGTTGCGGTAACATAAAGCTCAACTGGATCCCTCCCTTGCCCCTGGCTGTCCTGTGCAAAGTCATACACATTGTCGTAATCTGTCTGTTGGTACTAGTTCTGTCTAGGACGGTTAAAAGCGTTCACTCTCCCCGGCCTTTCTTCTCTTGCTTCACTTGCGTACCCTCTCCCATGTCCTCTTCCTCTCTGTTCACTTGACATTTCCCTTGCCCCTCTGCCCCTACCAGCTCCTGATAAGGCCGGGCATTGGGATTTCCAATGTCCATATTCCTTGCAAAATGCGCATTGATCCTGTCCTAAGTCCTGGCGTTGCACATATGGTATCAACGAGTCATTTCTAGGTGACTGTACTCTAGGGGCATTCTGTTGATATCTTCCCTTATATTGTTCCCTCCCGGTATTCAATCCTTGGAGTTGGGCTATCATTACTCTTTTCTCCAAGTCCTTCTTTTTCTTTTCTGTAGCCCTGTCATTCTTGTTTTTTTGATGTTCATAGTACTGGGTCATTTGGAGAATGGCCGCCGGTTTTGATGCTGCCCAACTACTTTCGCTAGTCTGTAATTTCTGGGATACCTCCGGTAGCAGTCCTTTCACGCAATTTTGCACGAATAAGTGATGTCCAGTTGCAGTGGACATGTCCTGTCCACTGTAATCAGAGAACACTGTTTCGAATCTCGAGAAATACTTGGAGACATCCTCTTGTGGTTTCTGGTGGCACGCGGCTACTATGGACAAGTCTATCTTTTTCTCCGGTATCAGTGTTTTTACCTTTTGCACTATTTTGTCAGGGAGGTCCAATATAGCTTTAACCGGTTTTTGGCCAGGATTCCGCTGTTTGTCTAATGTGCTGAGTTGTTCCCAGGTATGACCGAGCAATTGAGTGTGGTCTACCTTCCTAATCTGCTTCCACACATCAGCTGGTAAACATAACCCGAAGAACAAGTCAATGTCAGCAAGTGTCATTATTATGGACCCCAACGCGGTACCTAGTTCTTTGTAAAAGGCGGTAGTATTCTTTCGTAAATCCGGCAAAGATTTATGGAAAGTCAGGATGTCCTGTCTGTCCCATGGCTGATACACCCAATTGTAGACCACCCTCTCTTTAGCGTCCTGATGATTTATGTCGTCATTAGTCCTTTGTCCCCTAGGAGGAACCCAATATGGGCGGCTTCCTTTATCGGCATCATGTTATCTAGCTTCTCTACTGGGGGTTTTACTAGCTTCGATCTCCGGTCTGTATCTATCCGCCCTTGTTCTATAAGGTGGCGGAATACTTCTAACGTGGACTTAAAGAGTTCTGCCACATCGTTGTTGTTTTCGTCTCCGATGTTAACTTTTCTGTAAAGAGCCATTAGTCTCCCGGGCCCTACATCCTGATATTTCTCTTCATAGGCAGTAAGTGCTAAGTAACAGAAGGGCACAATGAAGAATTGTTTGTGGTTCTCGACATATGAATTGCATATGTCAGTCACATACTCTTCCGTTTCTCTTCTTTCCACAAGGGTTTTGAGTATCTTGTCAATGTTTGCCCGCTCGTGCGTACTTAGTCGTGGGACCCTGGGTGACTCTTTTTCTATTGACCCTATTTCTACCAATGCGTTTGTTGATGAGGCAATTGGTGCAAGTGGCTCGACTGGAGCGGAAACGGTTGTGACGTCTATGTTGGTACCTTGCTGTTCTTGGCGTTGTACTACGGGATGAGTAGGGGCATAAGGAGGTGGCATGTAGATGATTGGGGGACATAACAAGAGGTAATCATTTATTCTCTGTTTAGCCGGTAACTCGGGGTAAAGAGTTGAAGGCATTCTAACAGGGTACTGGCCTGATATTTTCGATTCTTGTTCAATTTTATTGTTTTCCCTTTCTTTTATTTCACCTTCTAACCTTTTACAGGTCTGGTAAGCAGGCTTTTGCATTTCTTTATCCTGCCAGGCTTCGTCTCTTTTCTTTCGCTGAGTTGCTTCTTTTCGCCAGAAGCCAAAGCTGTCAAGCATGGCTGGCGTAGCTTTCTTTCTGTGGAGCGCTAATTCTAATATTTCTATTTTAGCGAGATCAAAAGATCCCGTCAGTGGCCACTGATTTACCCGGTCCTTTCTAGTGTATTTGTGCCACAGTTTGCTATAAGCAACGATGGCTTCTCCATATTTAACATAAATGTCTTTGTTAGGGGTGCCCTCCGGCAGTGCTGTATGACTGACCTCTAACAAACGGTCCGGTCCAAAACAATCAAACAATTTCGAGAAGACAGGCATGACGTACAAACGGTCAATATGAATATCTCAATCAGACCCCGCAGGATTTTGCGATTTTGCGGTTTGCCGCGAAATCGGCACCTTTGTAAAAATGCCGTAATTTTTAGCAAAGTGCCCCCGAAATCGGCACTTTTACTGTTGATAGGAAAACAAGTTCCATTGTCCATCGGTAGGTGCATTCTTTGGGGTGCAATAAACCAGGTTTAGTGTGGGACCTTTTGGTATCTACAGTTTTTGGTTACATGCACAGGGATGGGGAGGAACAAGAAATGGAGAGGTTTGCGGCGGCAATAGAATGTTGTTCTTAAGCTAACATCAAACATGGGCATGTCCGCTCGATTATGGCTCTTAGCACACATACCAAGTCGGTCAGAAGGTTATACAGATACTTGTGGAAGTGCAGGTGAAACAGGGGTGAACAACAGAACACAAAATGGTTGCGGTCGATCAAAATGGCTGTGGCCTATGTGAGCGTAGAAAAGGACCATCGGACAAGATGGCGCAGGTAATGTTCACGATTATCGGCCCAGGTTTCACAGTTGTAGATATTAAAGGAAGATTTTTGGCTGTGAGAGTGCAGTGGGGAGACACGCAGTTCACTGTGGGGTCCATCTATGCGCCAAACACTAATCAGGAGTCTTTCTTGCAGTCGGCGCTATTGCAGGTTCTAGCTTCCCCGGATGCCCAGATCCTGGTGGGTGGTGATTTGAACATTGTGATGGAGGCAGAGGCTGATAGGTCGGAGCAGCGGGTGTACCAGATGGGGGCTTTATCACAGGGAGGGAAACAGTGGTTGTTGGAGGGAGGATTGCATGATGTGTGGCGCGTTCAGCACCCCCAGCAGCACAATTATACCTACTATTCGGCAGCCCATAAGACCTACGTGCACTTAGACCACTTTCTGGCCAAGACCTCCCTTTTGCCTCACTTGTCAGCGGTGGACATTACGCCGCGGTCCCTGTCAGACCATGCGCTTATCTCAGTAATCCTCACTTCTAGTGGTGCTAGGCCGCCCGCGGCGGGATGGCGCCTTCGTCACTCCCTACTCCACTCCGAGTCGGTAGTGACGAAGATTCGAGAGACAATAGTTCATTACCTGACCGAGAACGAGGTGGAGGACACACCCCTGGTGGCAGTCTGGGAGGCCCAGAAATTAGTTGCGCGGGGCGAATTTATAGCGCTTGCAGCGACGTACTCCCGCTTGCACAAGGAGAAAAGAGCAGCGTTAGAGGGGGAAATAAGTGGCCTAGAGGCGATTCATAAGAGGACTGGGGCGCCAAGGATTTGGTGGGAGTTGGAGACGAAGAGGCGTATGTTGAAGCATTTAGATACGGATAGAGCTATGCATGCCTTACTGTGCCTGCGGCACAAGTTCTATCCCTGTGGAGATAAAGCGGGCGGATGTTGGATCACAGGCTGCGGGCGCGTTCCCAGCTGACCACTATTCACGCCTTTCGGGATCGGTGTGCGGAGGAGTATACCATGGACTCTGCCATTGTAGACACCTTTCAGCAGTTCTATCAGGCCCTGTATCACGAAGAGGGAGTGACATCTACCGGAATAGCAGACTACCTGGAGTCATGTAACGTTATGCCCCTCCTACGGGGGTCATCGGAGGCCCTGGACATGCCAATCCGCATCGAGGAAGTCATCTCGGCCACTGCAAAACTGAAGGTGGCAAAATCACCAGGGCCAGATGGCTTTTCTGCAATCTTTTACAAAACCTTCTGCAGGGAACTGGCTCTGCTTCTGATCCGCCTCTTTAATTTTTTTCTGGACACAGGGGACATGGCAGAGGCGGCCATCACTGTCATTCTCAAACCTGGGAAGAATCCCTAAGAGTGAGGATCATATAGGCAGATCTCGCTGCTCAATTTTGATGCCAAGCTGTTTGCGGGGGTGCTAGCAGCTAGGCTTAGCCCCTTGATGGACGGAATGATCGAGCCCGATCAAGCGGGATTCATTCCTACACGGCGGGGAGGAGACAACACTAAAAGATTGCTCCATCTCATGGACTTAGTCCATAGCTCTTGGACACAGGCTTTCCTGCTCTCGGTTATACACCGGTTTGGTGTATAATGCGGTTTCAAAACCATGTGGTGTTTTGGTGATTCTGACATCTAGAAAGTCAATGACTTCCTCGCTTATCTTGTGGGTGAATTGAATTCTGGCATCCACTTGATTCAATGAGTTTATTAGTTGTTCAAGAGTTTCCTGTGTGTCATCCCAAATTAAAAAAACATCATCAATGAATCGACTGTACATTTTCACATGTGACCATTCTCTCAGTGACATCAGATTGTTTGCTTCATATTGAGCCATAAAGGTATTCGCGTAGGCAGGGGACCCTGCAAAGCCCATGGATGTCCCGTTCATTTTCCGCGGTATGAGTGGAGTTCTAAGAGGTTTTGTTTATTGTTACAGAGAGCACAGAGAAAGCAGATCAGGTATGTCCTCTAAAGCAGTATAGGCACATAAAGCCAATCACCAAGGTTTTGTATATAGATGCAAACGGACGTTTATTTTTTGTCATTTATGCAGTATATTATTGACTGAGACGAACACACAGGTACATCTACAGTAGTAGACAACAGGTACGACATTTACATAATTAAGTAAATACCCCCATGCACAACCCAATAAGAGATACTTATATAAAACATATGAACCCAATGCCGAAATGCATTGGGCTCTTTTGTAAATGTATGAAAAATGTATGAAAAAATATATGTTATGCCAAAATAAGCAAACATGAAATAATGTTTTATGTATAACTGAGAATGTAAAATTTGTTATGAACACTGAAAATAACAAGATGAAAATGGTTAAAAACAAGATTCAATAACTAAAAATAAAAGATAAAGAAAACATACAGTATAAAGAGTGGTCATAAATATGTCAAAATATTGAGGTGCGGAGCACCAGGTGAACAGTGCACGATTAGGTGGGCACCAAACACCCATCATAACCATGCTATGATTCTGAGCCACCCTAGGAGACAACGCATGCCTGCGCAGGTCTGATGGTAAACGGAGCTGGGACGTCCGCTGTCGAAAAAAGAGTGGGAACATGTGTTTTACCGCGCAAGGCACACGACCTCTAATACTGCAGGAGCCAAATCAGCATACAAGGTGGCGGCCTATTGGTACTACACCCGGGCGCGCATTAGAGCATGGGATGCCACCAAATCAGGTCTCTGCTGGAGGGGGTGTGGGCTAACAGGGATGTTGGCGCACTTGTTATGGCACTGCCCAAAGTTGGGGAGGTCATGGCCCCCGATCTTGGACGAGCTGGATGAGGCATTTCAGATTACATTCCCCGGGCTTCCGGAACATACTCTACTGGGGCTTCCCCATCCTAAGTTCTTCCCTCTGCGCTCGCTGAAAGGTAGACAGATTGCGCTGGTGCTGTTAGCTGCGAGGCAGGCACTCCTGGCGAATTGGGCTTCCCCGTTGGTACCTGATCCCCGGGACTGGTTCCAAAGGCTTTAGCATATTTTAGCGATGGAAAGGCTCTCGCTGGGGATGGATGGGAAAGGCTTGGAGTATGCTAAATTGTGGGGCCCGTTCTTGCATCTCCTGTCCAAAGACCTACGAGAAGTAACTTGCCCAAAATACCTACAGATTCTACAACTCAGTCCCTTGGAATCTGACAGGGCTAACCCAGTGGTTTGAACCCTCCCTTGGAGAATTGCTGGATTTTTTATAGCACTTGTATAGTTAGAAGCTGATGCAGGGTGGGTGGGACTGGGAGGGGGGGTCGGTGTAGGGGGCAGGTAAGAGGTGGGGGAGGGTGTTTACTTTTCTCTCTCTTCATTTTCTGAAAAGACGGTGGTCATAGCACAGGCGGGGCTGCCACGTTGGTTCAAACCATTTTGCGGGGTCGTCCTCCGGGAAGTAGGCCCAGAAGCCGTGTCGTTGCACTGTGTTTAGGCCCTGATGGCAAGTTGATGTAGGCAGCTGGGCTGTGTACCATATTTTCTTTCCGCATAATAAAAATGATTGACTCTAAAAATCTGCACACATATATGTTGCCATCTCTTTCCGCTTCATACATTAACTGCTGACAGCTTCACAACTACATAGCCTCATCATGCCTGATGATTCCTCAAATGCATTTTGTATGGAACTGCCCACAGCGGAGCATCTATCTGTTTCACTGTGTAAAGCTGTTTACAGGGAGAAATGCTGCAACAGCAAATCCTCACTAAGTGGTCTTTTCTAGCCACATAACAAGAGAGATACCCCAAATTGCACATTCAAAAATAAAAACAATTTCCCTTTTTAGGGGTGTGGCTTCGGTGCTGAAGTATGATGGCGGACTCTTAGGGGCAACCTTAGATGTGAAGCACACACTATTTAAATGAGGGTCTAAGGGCTAATTTAATGACTCTGTACTGGATACATGCCCCCAAGAACAGAACTAATTACAACAAAAGGTATCCAGGAGTCACAACCATGTTTTGCTCTCAGACTGACCACCACACGACAAACAAATTAAATTGTGAGTTGAAAACTACGCCTACGGGTATTTGCCGCACTTTACAAATAGCAATAAATAAATAAATACAACAGTTGTATGTGAACACCACTCAAACACTCATACATATAACATGCAATCAAGGTAGGAATTTTTCCCATCAGTTGTCGTTCTGTACCACCACTATTACATCATTTGGGTTCTCCTTACCCAGGAGTTAGTATAAAGACAGTCACACTAGTTGGAAAGTGGAGACTGTGTGAGTAAGGAGACTGATGTTAGTTTTTTACTGGGTGGTGTCAGTATGGTGTTGGTGTGGTATTTACAACTGAAAAAAAGCAGTGCAAGTGGGAGTAAGTGAAGTGAATAAAATTAGGTGGAACTGAGTAGAATAGATATTTTTAATGTTTTCTCTCAGACCCCTAAGTTTTAAAAACAAGTGAAAAGTGAAAGAAAGTAGATTTAACATAATATCTACTCAGCAAGCGGTCGACATGTTTCTGCATATAAATGGAGATCCTATGCATTTATCAGGACCTTGATGTTGCTACTGCTGTATATAACTATGTGAAGAAAGGAATTAAAGGAAAAATATCACCTGTTTGTCAGGTGTTGATTCTCCACCACAGTCTAAAATAGTCGTGTGAGCGAGGAAAGAAAAAGAGAAAAACAAACAAATTTGTCATAGAATGCACTCTTTAGTAGTGATATTCTTGTGATCATGTATACACAATTCAATTGACATGATATCACTCACCCAATTTCTGTGGGGATGGCGCCTCACCTCACCTGGCTGCAGCTCAGGTAAATAAGGAGCACCGCTCTGTTTAGCAAAATACAATCGTAAAAGCACTCAACCAACTCATATCAAGGCAAGATAAAGAGCATGTAGTATTCTTAGGGTTCAAAAAGATTAAATATTACAAAATCACAAATATATGTGTGTGACCTTGTGTATCAGAGGTTCGATTCATGTCCTAATTTTTGGGTTTAAAATACACGTTTGATAAATCAACAGACCCCCGAGTCCTTAACGATGTATAAAGCCAAAGGCTTATAGACCCTATGTTAGTTTCTGCTTCTTTTCAAGTTATCTCCTAACTCTCTTGTGATGTAATGACTAAAGGAAATCACTGTGTAAAGGTAGTATTTTATTTTATTTTACACAGGACTCGCTACGAGTGATCAGAATCATAACATGTACCGTCGCTGCCATTCACACGGAAATGCGCAGTGATCTTAATATGGGCGTTTCCAGGTATTAGAGAAACAGCCCTGGCATTTTGTGTTAAGGAGCCGTGCACTGTACAGAGCCTGTTAAAGTTACTCAAGTACGGAATGTCACTGGCGACCCTCCTCAGTTCGCAGTGGCTCCAAAACTAGCCGCTCGTGCAACCGGCAAGTGTAGCTAACAGGAAAGCCGAAAACCCTCCACTCGCTTACCTCTCCGTCGGTGTCTCCCAACGTCCCTCTGGGCTATTCTGGGGAGGCACCAAACCGAAGAGGAGGTGGTTATTTCAAAAGTGGCCTCGAGCGCGGGGGTTTCTGGGGACAGTAGTTTCACCCATTCGCGTTAACGGAGAAATTGTCGAGCATTCCAATTTTACCAGCCCGTCTTGGTTAGACTCATTTGTAATTTAACCATTTTAGACATATTCTTGCCGCATCATAAAGGAACCTATTTTTTGTTTTGAGTCCGGAATATTCAAAATAAATCAAGTTTACAAAATTCGTAAAGTTGGATGGGTGAATATCATAAACAGATAAAACGATAAAAACCCATTTGGATCCCCATATTTTGACTGAGTCCTGATGAGGATACGTTTGGTTCCATTGTAAGAACCAGGAATCTAAAAATCAATTGAGTAAGATTCAAAACAAAATCCCTTGTAGCCACTCTTACCTTGTTCTACTAATTACAGCATGAGGGCCAGTGACTTACACACATCTTCTAAACCAATGTCTTTGGGTACAAAACCAAAAAGAGCGAAGAATGACCTGCCCTCTCCTATCTTATCTTCCCAGAATCCTGTCTTAGATACTATTTTGGAGTAGGTACGTTGTCTTCAACCATTTATGTGCACAACCAATGAGAAGTTACAACACATTGAGGATCGTGGATTTTTATGGAGGGAAAGGTGTCTGAATTAGAACATCATGTGGGAGATCTTCAAGATATATCTACTAAAATACCTATGTTAGAGCAAAAAATACAAAAACTCAAAGTTTGGATGTGAAGGTGTGTGGATTATGAGTTTGTGTATATGATATCAGGAGGTTTTTCTTTTCTATTTTTGAGCTATGTGTATTTATAACTCTTTTGTGACATGTGTATATACTTGCTAAAAATCATGTCTTCTGAGAAAAAATATTTATAAAAAAGTACATTTGTGATAACATGTTTTATATTGAATAACAAAGAAAAAAATATATATAAAATGCGAATAAAATAAGAAATAAAATGAAAATATGTTGCTTATATTTCTGTCACTTGTTTTAAAGTAAAAGGATGTATATCACTCTTGGATAATTAGGGCCATTGCTGGAACAACCTTCCTACAGTATATTGTTTGTCTTCCCCTCTGTTCCGTGGCCACGACTTAACCTTTTTGAGGGGGTCCCATCTTACATGCTGCTCTAATGCAACTAATGCCCGTCAAAAAGAATTCTTGGCTCTTCGTCCCCAGATGATACACTTGAACTTTCAGTATGGCATTCTTCATTCATGCATCTGCAAGATCACTCATGGAGGTTACTCGCGTTCTTGCGACGATCCTGCTCAACTGCAACTTTTTCTACATAATATTTCATCTCACAACATGGATACTAACAATTGAAATATTTTATCAGTTTGCTGATGTCTTTACGCTAATACATACTTTTTGTTTCTATGACTCTTCTTTATCTTCTATTCTATTCTACCCTTCTTTTTTCCTTTCTTATCATTCTATATGTCTCTATTATTTAAGAGGCTCTTTACTGTTTTATTTCTTAGTTTCGTTCCTGTTGCCGTCCTTGTTCTCTGTGTTAATATGCTCCTTGCATACCTGTTAACCGTTTCAACTCAGATCTGGATTTTCTGCCTTGGTCTGTCTACCTTTTCTCTCATTCTTCTTTTCCCATTCTCTCTCCTTCTGTTCTGTATTTGACTTTATTTCTCTTTCTTTTCCACCTTGTTTCTTGTTCTCACATGATTGTGTTTCTAATTCGCTCTTCTAGCCAGTTTATCACTTTTGTCTTAAATCATGTTTCAGTTGTTGTTAAATGGTGTCTTTTGGCTCTTTTATTGTATTTGCAGCCCGTTGTATCTACTTCCATGTTCCCCTCCTCAACCCACAACATGTTTGATGTTGTTTTGGGGAATGTCCATGGTCTCGGTCACCCCATAAAGCGTCAAAAGTTACTATCTGATTTATCTAAATCTAATTCCCATGTAGGTTTTTTTTTACAGGAAACGCATTTTAATGATATTGAATCTCTCAAACTTAAATGTCGATGGGTCAACCAGGTTATTTTTTCCCCTGCTGCTAATCGTAAAGGTGGTGTTGCTATTTTATTTCATAAATCTCTTAATACTCAAATTATATCCACTGAATGTGATTTGAATGGACAATGGGTTTTGGTTGATGCTATTATATCCAAAAAAAGTGACTTTTTCAATATTTATGGCCCAGTTAAAGCTGATCCGGAATTTTGGCATAGTATCAAAGTGAAACTTTCTTCAATTTCCAATCCCAATATCATTGTTGCTGGTGACTTCAATGATTTATTAGATCCCTTTACTGATAGAAAATCTAAGTGTAAATTCAAACCTTATAATTCCCATAAAGCTTTTCAATCGGCCATTTCCTCTCGTTCATTCTCTGATGTGTGGAAAACTTGTAACCCTGATATATGTGAGTTTATATTTTTTTCTAATGTACATCATACTGTGCCTCGTATTGACTACGTTTTGGTTTCCAAATCTCTTCTTCTCACTATTCAATCATCCGAGATTGGTTCTATTTTAATTTCTGATCCTGCTCCTGTCCTATCTTTCTTTGATATGTCCTTCATTACACCCAAACAGGGCAGATGGTGCTTTAATAACACTTTATTATCAGACCAATCCTTCATCTCAGAAGCGACTTTGTTTATTAATGATTTTCAAATTAATTATTCTAAAGATACCTCTATCCCTGACAACTGGGATGCTTTTAAAGCTTCCTTCAGGGCCTTTACAATCACCTACTCTTCCAGAAAGAAAAAAGATGTAAATGCTACATTCCTCTCCACCCTCAACATATAAAAACTCTCGAACACTCCTACTTTACCTCCAAATCTTCCTCGAGTTTACAAGATTTGATTAAAGCTAAATCTACTTTGAACAAAATTGTCACGACTGATGCTTGTAATGTCCTCCTTAAAATCATGTCTAAATATCATGGTGGCCAAAATAAGGCTGGTAAAATGTTAGCCAACTATTTAAAAATTAAATAAGAGAAGAAAACTGTTCATCCCATTCGATGTGAACATAGTAATGAGATGCTGTCTTCAGATCCCAACTTTACTAATGCCTTTCAGTCTTATTACGAACAGTTATATACTGAGGATACAGATCCCTCCGAAGATAATATTGAATCTTTTTTTCGGGGACTCCCTAGCCCTCCTTCCATTCCTGACACTCTCTCCTCGCTAGAAAAAGATATTTCCCTTTTAGAAATTACTGATGCTCTAAAATCCCTAAAAAAAGCCAAAGCTCTTGGCCCGGATGGCTTCACTGTTGAGCTTCTCTTATTTTTTCCACCATTTTTGCCCCCAAATTACTTGAACTTTATACTTCATTTTTGTCTAAATCTAAGGCTAGTGGTTCCTTTTAAGAAGCCCTAATAATTATTATCCCCAAACCTGATAAAGACTCTACCTTATGTAAAAATGACTGACCAAGTTAATTAACTATGATTGTAAGGTCTTTGCAAAAATGTTAGCATCCCGTTTGAATGACATCATCCCCTTTCTAATTAAACCTGACCAATCAGGTATTATTAAGGGCAGACTTGCATCTGCCAATTCCAGAATGTTTTCTAATATTCTTGTCCTTGGGAAAAGTATCCTTCTTCCCTAGCAGCCTTGACACTTGATGCTGAGAAAGCATTTGATCGTATAAATTGGCAATTTATGTTCTCGACCCTTTGTTGGTTTGGTTTTGGTCATAAATTTCTTTTTTTAATCAAATGTTTATATAGTGACCCATGTGCCTGTGTGTATGTTAATGGGCATTTTCCCCCTGTTTAAAACTTCATAGAGGTACTAGACAAGGTTGTCCTTTATCTCCTATGCCTGGAGCCTTTCCTTGAGCGAATCAGATGCACCACTGGTATAACTGGAATTAAGGTAAACTCTCAAGAAGTGAACCTTTTTGCTTATGCAGATGATTGTTTAATTTATATGTCTAATCCCTCCATGTCCATCGACTAATTTTTGCAAGAGATTACTTATTTTTCCAAGATCTCTGGTTACAAATTAAATTTCTTTTAAACTGAAATCCTACCACTAAATTCCTCTTGTTACCATTATGGGGCCGATTCCGATACGGTCAATTTACCGTCCGTACGATTCGTATCCGGAGCCCTTTCCGTATGACTCGTACACACGCCGTACGACCCGACGAGTACGATCCGGACCGGGGAAGTTGGACGCCATTCGTACGGTCCACGTCAGGAAAGGGCGATTCGTACGGTGGAATCACCGTACGGCGCGTACCTCCGATGATCGCAGGGGTATGGCGTGTACCCCTGCGATCATGGGGGGTACGCGCCATACCCCGCAATCGCAGGGTGTACGCACCGCAAACCCAGCGAACATGGGGTACAGTGTGTACCCCCCATGATCGCAGGGGTATGTGCCGTACCCCTGCGATCATGGGGGGTACGTGCCGTACCCAGGGGGGCCGTTCCGTACCTGTTTTGGGGCGAACTCTGCTTTGACTGCTGTTTTCATCTCTCGTAGGAAAAGGGTTGTGCGGTGCATACCAGACACGAATCGTACTTGCCGGGTCAAAAAAAGCAGCCGCGATCCGTACAGATGTCGCGTACAGCGGGTTCTGAGGGCGATTCGTATGGGAATTCTATTCGTACTGTCCCTGGTACGATTCGTACGGATAGCTGCATTGGGGTGGATCGTACTACGTAGTTCGTACGGGGATGGTTACGGATACGATTCGTACAGAAAAAACGCTCCGTACGACGATTCGGAGCGCTTTTTACCGGATCGGAATTGGCCCCTATATGTTTCATAAGACTAATTTCACATGGTGCCCTCAAAAGATTAAAGGTTTAGGAGTTTGGTTTTCTTCCACCATACCTGACACACGTATTCATAATTTCACCATCCTAAAAGCTAAATTCCTAATGATATTCTCTTCCTGGTCTCCCCTATTTTTATCTTGGTGGGTTAGATTAGGTACTATCAAAATGATGATTGTCCCTCATGTTCTGTTTCTACTTTCTATGTTACCTTTTAAAATTCCTTATTATTATGTTTCCCAAATAGACCCCATCTGTATTAAGTTTATTTGGAATAACAAGCGTGCTCGTATTGCCTTATCAAAATTAATTAGACCAAAAACTGAAGGGGGTGTACGATTTCCTGACTTTAAGCTATATCATACTGCCTTTTTAATCCGTCAATTTTTTGCAATGTCTAAAGATTACCATGATTCTCCTATACCGAAATGTGTTGTTTTTTGATGTTCTTTATTACATGAATTTTCTTTTTGAAATGTGGTTTCTATATCTAATTGTACCTTTATATCTAAAACCCCTATTCTTAAGTACTCCCACTATTTATTATGCACCCTTTTTAACCAAGGATCTGATTCTATGTTTTATGTTACAGGTTTTGTATAGCAAAAAATACAGTTGATGGACAGAATGCAGAACAATGTCTTACATTCACCCCAGTACAAAGATCTGGGCCTAAATCCATCGGTTTTTTGCACTCCACACCACCCTAGGGCAGACACTGGCTATGTGCAAATCAGCCTTGACTCTGTGCCTCATGGGAACAGTCCAGCCCGAACTACCAAGCCATGTCTTTCCTAGACCGGAATCAAGCATCCAAGGACCGGTTTCTGGCTATCAGCCTTCTTCAGCCTGGATAGCTTGACTCCAGTGATGTGGAGAGCCTGGGACTCACGTCTGAGCATACCAAGCCCACTCGGGATGAAAATTGCAAAAAACACAGTTGATGGACAGAATGCAGAACAATGTCTTACATTCACCCCAGTACAAAGATCTGGGCCTAAATCCATCGTTTTTTTGCACTCCACACCACCCTAGGTCAGACACTGGCTATGTGCAAATCAGCCTCGAACCTGTGCCTCATGGGAACAGTCCAGCCCGAACTACCAAGCCATGTCTTTCCTAGACCGGAATCAAGCATCCAAGGACCGGTTTCTGGCTATCAGCCTTCTTCAGCCTGGATAGCTTGACTCCAGTGATGTGGAGAGCCTGGGACTCACGTCTGAGCATACCCAGCCCACTCTGGGTGAAAATTGCAAAAAACACAGTTGATGGACAGAATGCAGAACAATGTCTTACATTCACCCCAGTACAAAGATCTGGACCTAAATCCATTGTTTATTTGCACTCCACACCACCCTTGGTCAGACACTGGCTATGTGCAAATCAGCCTTGACCCTGTGCCTCATGGGAACAGTCCAGCCCGAACTACCAAGCCATGTCTTTCCTAGACCGGAATCAAGCATCCAAGGACAGGTTTCTGGCTATCAGCCTTCTTCAGACTGGATAGCTTGCCTCCAGTGATGTGGAGAGCCTGGGACTCACGTCTGAGCATACCCAGCCCACTCGGGGTGAAAATTGCAAAAAACACAGTTGATGGACAGAATGCAGAACAATGTCTTACATTCACCCCAGTACAAAGATCTGGGCCTAAATCCATCGTTTTTTTGCACTCCACACCACCCTAGGTCAGACACTGCCTATGTGCAAATCAGCCTTGACCCTGTGCCTCATGGGAACAGTCCAGCCCGAACTACCAAGCCATGTCTTTCCTAGACCGGAATCAAGCATCCAAGGACCGGTTTCTGGCTCACCCCGAGTGTGCTGGGGATGCTCAGACATGAGTCCGAGGCTCTCCACACCACTGGAGTCAGCTATCCAGGCTGATGAAGGCTGATAGCCAGAAACCGGTCCTTGGATGCTTGATTCCGGTCTGGGAAAGACATGGCTTGGTAGTTCGGACTGGACTTTTCCCATGAGGCACAGGGTCAGAACTGATTTGCATATAGCCAGTGTCTAACCCAGGGTGGTGTGGAGTGCAAAACAATGATGGATTTAGGTCCAGATCCTTGTACTGGGGTGAATGTATGACATTGTTCTACATTCTGTCCATCAACTGTGTTTTTTGCAATTTTCACCCCGAGTGTGCTGGGGATGCTCAGACGTGAGTCCCAGGCTCTCCACACCACTGGAGTCAAGCTATCCAGGCTGATGAAGGCTGATTGCCAGAAACCGGTCCTTGTATGCTTGATTCTGGTCTGGGAAAGACATGGCTTGGTAGTTCGGACTGGACTGTTCCCATGAGGCACAGGGTCAGAGCTGATTTGCATATAGCCAGTGTCTAACCCAGGGTGGTGTGGAGTGCAAACAAACGATGGATTTTGGCCCAGATCCTTGTACTGGGGTGAATGTATGACATTGTTCTACATTCTGTCCATCAACTGTGTTTTTTACAGGTTTTGTATAGCGCATAGCTGCCCCAGCATAGGGGCTTCCCAGTGCTGACCTTCAGGAATTGGGAGGCCACTGACTGAAGGTAGAGCCTAAATCAAAGGGAAAAGGTGAGTTTTAATGGCCTTGCGTAATGCCAGCTAGTTGTCCATCCTGCGGAAGTACACAGGAAGGGAGTTCCAAACTCTAGCAGCCAGGGTTCAGAAGGAACGTCCTTATGAGCACCCCCTCCTTACCTGGTAAACAACTGCCAGATGCTGGACCATAGATCGAAGTTGGCAAGTGGGTGTATAAGGTAAGAGCAGGTTTGCCAGGATACCTGAAGTCATAATTTTGAAGGTGATGCAGAGGGACTTGAACTTGACGCGCCTAGCCACCGGCAACCAATTTAGTCAGCAGATGATGTTAGTCGTGAAACAAGTTCTAGGATGGCCCAGGAGAGTTCTAGCAGCCACAGGTAAAGTGAACTGGCATAGTCTAATCTAGACATGATGTCGGCCTGGATGAAGACTTGATGACTACAAGGATCAAAGAAACCCAGCAGTGGTTTGAGCCCACAGGGGAGTCCAAAGCAGGTCCCCGCAACTTTTTTGGTTTGGACCTGGAAACTGAGGGTCGAGTCTACCCATACACCCAGACTTTTAACCACCTGTTTGGGGGTGGGTGCACATCCCATGGTCACCAGCCACCATCGCTCACTCCACAGCTCAGAGTCTATCCCTACCAGCAAAACCTCAGATTTGCTGGCGTTAAGCTGGAGACAGTTGGCCGTCATCCACTCTGCGACAGCTGCAAGATCACTCCGGAACTTGAGAGCATCCTGCGTGGAGTCGTCAGAGAGTGCTGCTGCCAAATTGAATAGCTTAGGGCTCAACGCTGAGCCCCGTGGACCCCCTTGTGTGTATCAGGGAGGCTAAAGGGGAGGCCGCTACCTAGAAAGGTTCTCTCAGCAAGGAAAGAGGTGAACCATTCCAGGGCTGGGCCCTCGATGCCAGCCTCCTCCAACCATTGCAGCAAGATCTGGTGTGATACCGTGTCGAACACAGCGCTGAGATCTAATAAGATCAGCACCGAAGTCTACCCCAGCATCAAAGGCTACCCTCAGATGTTCGGTCACAGCTAGGAGAGCAGACTCCGTGCTGTGACCCTGGTGGAAACCATTCTGAGAAGCGTCAAGCATGCTGTTGTTTTCCAGGAATCCTGTCAGAATGGAATTTATGTAAGCCTCAGCGATCTTGGACACCCACGGCAGGAGAGAAATGGGGCATAAATTCTCTGGTTTGGCGGTATCCAATGTAGGTTTCTTTAGCAGAGGGAACACCCTGGCTTGTTTCAAAGCCTTACGAATGACCGCCATGGACAGGGACATGTTCATCAACTGAGACAGAGGTGTAAGGAGCAAAGGCATGGATTAAATAAATTGCTCAGGCTTAAGCGGATCTGCTGGAGAACCAAATTTAATTCTACTACATAACGTATGCAACTCATCCTGAGAGATCGAAGGGAAGACAGCGAGAGTGAGGGTGGAGAGGGGTCTATGAATGGGAGACCTGAACTCATTGAGGTGAGGGGGAAGGTCATGTAGATGTTCTCTACCTTCTTGATAAAGAAAGTGGCAAGAGCCTCACATTGCTGGTCAGACGAAATCAAAGGCGCTGTAGATAACCCTGCCGCTTTAAGATCTTTAAGTATAAAAAAATACTTTTAGCGGGATTGCTGCTACTCCTGATTTGTCTGCAAAGTAGGCTATCCTTTCCTTCTGGATGGCCCTGTGGTAGTTCTCGATGGCTGCCTGATAATGCCCCTTCAGCACCAGATCATAATCCCGTCTCCATTCTCGTTCCAACCTTTTGTATGCTTTCTGCATAGTAGCTAGCTTACAGTTATACCATGGACTGGGTTTACTATTGCGACTCTTGGACCACTTAGCAGGGATAAGTGCGTCAAGTGTCCACCGAATCAAGTCAGATAGAGCTTTATCGGCTGCATCGAGGTCATCAGGCATGCTGAGGGTGTGCATAGAGTGGAGGGCATGGAATTGATCAATGTTCAGTTTGTGCCAAGGACGCTTGAAGCATGACTTCTAACCCCGAGAGTGTCATGGGTATCAAATATTGATCAGACTAACTCATCAGGATAGGAGTATTAACTGTGAGGGCAGGAAGATTAGAAAAAACTGGGTCAAGCAAGTCGGCTGCAGAATGGGTGCAGCCTAGGACCAGTTGAGTCAACTGACAAGCAGCAACAACTGCTAAGAAACTACCCCTTTCTGCGTCATGTGGACTATCCAAATGCAGATTCAAGTCACCAATAATACTAAAATTGGCAGATCTCATAGCTAAAGAGCTAACTACATCAGTGAGTGCTACCATGTGCTCTTTAGACGGCCCCAGCGGGCGGTAGACCAGTAACCCGGACATAGTATAACTGGTGATAAAGGAGATCCCAAAACGAGCGCACTCACAACCAACCAAGACCTCTTTTGCAAAGGTGCAGGTGTAGCAAGATTTAAAAATAACTGCGACACCGCCACCTCTCGTCTCTCTTTTGAGAGTCGCAATGCTGAAGCCCTGGGGAAGCGCCAAACCTGGCCCAGCCACCATCTCAGCTGAGAGCCCGGTCTCTGTTAAAAAGAGAATGCCAGGAGATTTGTCCTACAGCAGGTCGTGCACCTCAGCAGAATGCTTTGCTAAGGAATGGCATTGAAGGCTAAGGAGTTTAATAATATTCCTGGAAGGGAAGGGGGCAATAGGAGAAGATGTGATAGCCCAGGAATTAAAGCCGCAACTTTTACAGCAGAACAGACCCTCCAGCAAATTACATGGAGGGTGATCGCAAAGACTGACCAGTTTGCTGATAGCCTGAATGTCTCCACAAGAGTAGATTTGCTTACCACCAGCTGACCCGGCAGCATGTCTGGCATCTGGCGACGTTCAGGCACGGACGGGCACAGACGGGCTTGTGATAGGTGTGCCTTCGGTGCACTAGCAGCGTGTCCACGGTGGCATCTTGTTTAATTGGGGGAGAGCAGCAAAACTAGACTACCCCCTCCGGCCCCGGAAGTGAGTCACCAGCAAGGCAGGGCAAAGAAAGCAAGGGTACGCCTTCCACACAAACGGGACATAGCCGCGGTGGAACGGGACAAGTACTGAAGCACACAGCAGGTAGGAAGCGTACTAGTAAAAATAGAAATAAAATCGCAGCGAAAGTCAGCAAACAGCAATATAAACAAGTGAAAGCAAAACACAAGCAGTCTCACCAATAGCCGCTGCGTGTCCGCGGTGGCATCTTGCTTAAATGGGGGAGAGTGGTAAAACTAGACCGCCCCCTCCAGCCCCAGAAGTGAGTCACCAGCAAGGTAGGGGAAAGAAAGCAGGTGTACGCTCTTCACACAAACGGCACGTAGCCACGGTGGAACGGGGCAAGTACCGAAGCACACAGCAGGTTGGAAGCTTACTAGTGCAAATAGAATTAAAAGTGTGGTGAAAGTCAGCAAACAGCAATAAAAACAAGTGAACGCAAGACAAACGCAGCTTCACCAATAGCCGCCAATCCTTTCGTGCATCCTCTATTTGGTATAATATATGTATTAAATTCCGTCACAAATCATTTTACTTCAAACATTGGAAGGAAAAGGGTATTTTTTTGGTCATCTTCTGGCTTCCCATAATTCTATTTTATACGTCCCACAATTGCAGGAGAAGCATGGCCGTCCTGATTCGTGTCTCCAACAATACAATCAATTAATTCCTGTACTTCATACTTATTTATTAAACAACATCTTTACACCTGATGTTACACCATGTAATCCTATGACAGCTTTGCATGATCTCCATACTGAACTATTATGGGAGAGAGATTTATCTCAATCATTATCTATCCAACAATGGGATTTATTATGGAGTACATTATTTAAAACGTCTAAAGCTGCCAATATTACCCAATCTTTATTTGTTATCTATAGTAGAGCTGCAATTACCCCTTTTTTCCTTCATAAAATTAACTCATCTGTCTCCTCCTTCAGCTGGTCATGTCTTGAATCTGATGGTACATTGAGTCCCCTCTTTTATCATTGTCCTAAAGTTATTGTATTTTGGAAAAGTATTTGGGCAAAATGTTTATTGATTTTCTCTTGTAATATTCCACTTTCTTTCCAAAATGTTTTTTTGGTACGTTGTCTGCTGACTTTGATAACCTATCTCCAAAACCTGTTTTATTTGATCTATTTGTTATTCTTGCTTTTAAAATAATTTTATCATGTTGGAAAGATAATTCTAAGTTATCTATTATGGCTTGGTGGAACCTTATGCGATGAACATAAAATATCTACTGTTTCTTCTTCTTTATCTCGGAAAATCAAATCTGACTTACTTTGGCTCACTTTTACTACCTTCTTATCCTCACACTCATCACCTCCCTAAGTTATATCTCTTTTACTTTCTTTCTCCTTTCCTCTTCTCTCTTCCCTTTTGTAAAAAAAATGTATACACTGCATAATTATCCTGTCATGTTTTTTATTCTGTTTATTACTACACCTAGATTCCATATTACTATGTTGTTAAGGAAGTTCTTTTTTAACTGGATCCATCAATGTTATGAATTGTTAATAAAGCATATTTCCCTTATTTTCTGTAACGCTTACCATTTATTATCTTCAATAAAAGTACTTAACTAAAAAATAAAAAATAAAGGGAACTTCAAAAACTATTTTCCCCTTTCAACCTTTTTTACCGGCACAAAAAGCACTTTTTGACAGACACCCCAAAGTCCACCCCATAGACACACACACAAGCCCATTGGTCAACCTTGTAACCAGCCGAATGCTTAATTTGTGACGCTCGGGGGCACCGGCAAGGATTTTTAGGTACCAGGACTGATTTTTCATCATCAAACTTTGACCCAAAGCGAGAGAGAAAAGCATAAAGGAAAAGAAGGAGGAAAGATATGAAAACACTGAAAAAGGGAGAAAACAGGAAGGAAACAGAACCAGAAAGAGTGAGACACAGAAAACAGGAAGTGTAGGGTCGTGGAAAAAAGGAGCTTTAGGTGGAATTAAGAAGAGATAGTCTTGGGGCGCGTTCAGAAGCGTTGGTATAGGTGCCTATGAAAATCTTTGGCACCCTGCACTAATTTGATTTTTACAAATGAAGCACTGAACCAACCTGTCTAACATTTTCAATGCATACTTTTTAATTTTCTTTAGTGGTTCTTTCCTTACCAAGTATCAACAATATTCTAAACTTTCCTTTTTTTTGGACAAAGAATGAGAATGAGATTGCTTGAACGGATAAACATAATAGCTCCACACCCACAGCACACAATGCTGCCTCCGGTGTGTCTACGCACTTCACAAAGATTTTAACAATGCTATCATTACAGATGTAATGCTCATCCCATTGAGTTCAGAACAAAAGCCTACAGTCTGAATCAGATATGCTGAGATTTAAACGTGTCTTGTAGCTTACATAAATAGCTCTTCAGTAAACAGTGACGGAGCATAGATTTTCAGCCCTCCAGGCATAATAGGACTTTACCTCCCTGTGCATGCTCTCTACACCGGAAAAAGTAATTTTGTGCCCTTATGCGCTAATTTGGAACCACCACTAGGTGACATGGTTTGGATGTTGCCTTACTGTATGTTGTATTAGGGAATCAGGGATTCAGATAGCAAACACATTGTCCCTCTCCCTCTACCCACCAGCAGTTGGCAGTGTACATCCTGCGAGCTTGTTCGAGACCTAGAGCGTTTGGGTCCAACTCCCCAGTTACCAGTGGGTTCAGAAGCTTGCAAATTATTTTTTGGTCCTCCCATCACCTTCCCACTCTCCTAAAATGTGTATCTTTTCTGTTGGAGTTCCATACTTCCACAGGACCATTTCCTATCCTCGGTTGTTGTGGAGAGCCACTCAGAAATAGTTGGCATTGTTCACAGAGATCAACTTCCTAAGCTGGTTTTAACTGGTTTAAATATACTTGGTTGTTCAGTATCAGATATGTTGATTCTGGTCCCCTATATGGTGGGTCCCATGTCAACAGAAAACAATGCAACAGTGTATCATTTCATTTTTGCATTCCATGACATGTTTTGCAGTTTATCTTTTTATAATGTATCAGATAGCTGTATAGGAATACCACTTTAATGACCTGGGCTTGGTCTGGAAACAGTTGGACTTACTGTGGGCGTGTCCAGTTGTTGTGGGCATGTTTCTCAAGAGTTCATGAGGTGCTGACTCCTGACCCCATTGGTGTTACACTATTTGGATCATAAAGGCATGACGTCACCCGAGTTATCAAAGATCCTTAATCTCATAGGGTGACAGGATGCAATTAGGCATCATGTGATTGTAATGGTATGTATATGCTAGGTACAGTGGGGTACAACTGTGATCTGTGTTGGCTGGGGCACTTAACATCTCAAAATTGTAGATGCCTAGTTGGCCTTTGTAGCATCCTGCTACTAATAATGACAGACACTTATATCTCTTCCATAGGAGCTTTATTCATGCGTCCTATCTCCATCCTGTCCCTACTCTAACTGACCAGTTCCTTTCCCCGGCTCCTCCTGTTCCTGCTCCTCCCATGACTCCGCCCCCCATCCACTAGACTACCTCACACAGCTCTACATCTCCCCCTTTCTCAACAAAGTGAGCTTAATGTCCTCAGTGTTCGCAGTTCTTCAATCCACCACACGGGTTGGCGGACAGCCTGTTCTTCAAGCCTCAGTAGTGTCGAATCAGTGGTGGGTTTGGCTTTGGTCACTCTTTCCGGTGTCTTGATCAGGGTATTCTTGACCACGTTGCGTGTGAACTGTTCGCTCTCACAGTCTGCAGTCCTCATGTTTCCTTCTGGTGGTGTAACGGTTGGTTCGGGTGCTCGGTCCCTTTCATGAGTGGATAATGTTCTGGTCCTCTTATGGGCATCTGCGCCTGCTTTTGCTTCCGCTTGTCTTGTCCGGTCGAGGGCAACATTGTCTTCCACTTCAAGGTCATGCACACCAGACAGTACGGCACTATCTGACGAGACTGTCTTGGTTTGGTTTGGTAACTCATTCACAGCCTCGGGTTGTCTGACGAACTCGTGGGTTACCTGTGCATAGGCATGTTTCTCTCTCATCTGATGATCTCTCTCTACTGACATGTCCGACTTTCTTTGCGGAGTGGCTGGCAGGTCCCTTCCCGTCCGGTGACTAAGGTCCACTGTCTCTGTTTTCTTTTTATAGGTCCTTTGAGTCAGCCTTTCGGACCCCTTCAGGGGTGACGGTGTCTGGTCTATGTCCGGATATATTTGTGATTGACATGACAGATTGTCTTGTGGCGTGACTGAGTATTCAGAGACCTTAGTGTGTGTTATGTTGCTCTTGACAGGAAGGGTGTCCTTTGGTTCTATGGCGCGTTCGGGTGGTTGACGCCATGGCTGTTGTCGGGACCATGACTTGGTCGACTCACGGGATCGAACAGCCGTGCTCTCTGGGTCAGAGAAGTCTCTTGTTGACCTCCAGGATCGGACGGACGCGCTCTCTGAACCAGAGGAGTTCCTGGCCATGGACGTGCTTTCTGGGTCAGAGAAGTCTTTTGTCGACCTCCAGGATCGGATAGATGTGCACTCGGTGTCAGAGAGATCCTTCTCCCCATTCCTTCTCCAACGTTCCTTTGAAACTGTCTTTGGTAATGGATTTTTGAAGTCCGTAGTCCATGACGAATTGCTCTTCCCCTTTGAGTTGTCGTTGAGATGTTTCTCCGTGTGCCTTTGTTGGAACGTCTTCAATGCTGTCTCATTTGGGAGGTTGTTTGATGATCCTGTGCTTGTTCCTTGTGCTTGATCCCAAGCTTTTGCCTCTTTGTCCTCTTTTTTGGTTCGTTGCAATGGAGGATCAGTCCGTCTTGTGTGACCTGTTTCTCCTCTCTTGTTTGATGCTCTAACACTTCTGATTTGAGTTTTATGTGTTCTTCGGCCAGATGTTTCCTTGGACTCGATTTGAGTTTTATGTGTTCTTCGGCCAGATGTTTCCTTGGACTCGTCTTCACTGCTTGTCGACTGATGTTCCTGCGCCGACTTCCGGTGTTGACCAGTGCGACCCCTTCTTCTATGGTTATTCTTTCTCTCCCACTTGCTGTGCCGGATGCCTTCTTGTCCAGGGGTGCGATCTGTCCCACTTGATGCTCTTTCCCCATCGGAGCATTGTGTGTCATACTTTGAGTGACTCCTTGAGGAACTCCTGGGAGGTGAATAACTTCTTGGAACGGTCTTTTGGATGGTTGACTCTGGGTCATCTGACTCCGAGTAATCCTTGGTTGACTTCGAGTAGTCGGATGTTGAGGAGTCTGACTCTGAGTACTCTGTGTCACTTTCTTTGTCACTGTGTCTTTCCCGTTGTCTTTTTGCTGGTCTGCCTTCCCTCTCTCTCCTTTCAGTTCTGTTTGTTTTCTGAGTTCTATCTTCCCCGGTATCTTGATGGTTTGCGCTTAGGTGCACGTCCTTCAATCCTTCTCTTGCTTCGATTTGCATTCCAATTTCGGCCTTCTTGATGATTTCCTTTAACGACCAATGCCCTTGCAGGATCTTGCGCTTTGTGTCAGGGTTTGTGCAACCTTCAACGATCCGAAGTCGAACCGCATCCTCATTTGTGAAAGTGTTGAAGTGGCAACCTCGTACCATACTTTGCAAACGAGTGATGAAGTTTGGCAGCGGTTCGCCTGGTTCCTGCCGTGCTGTATTGAAAGCCATGCGATTAAGATCCACATCTGTCTGTGCGTTGAGATGAGCACAGAGCTCCCTTTGGAGTCTTTTATAGATTTCTGTGTCCTCTTTGGAAAATGTCCTGATTGGGCATCGGCCCTCCGGACCCACCAAATGGAGGAGTAGTATCAGACATTTCCTCTCTCTTTGCTCACCATTGGCTTTTAAGAAATCTTCTAGTGCTTCGAGCCACCGGTGTCGTTTGAGATCCGAGATCCAATCATCAGTCTGCATCGCCGGGGGCGGTACTTCACTGTATGGAGTGACCCGCTGTGCTATGTCTCCACCCGCCATGAGAGAGGGAGGTTCTGGTCAAGGTCTTTGGTTTGGTCGTTTGCTTAGAGATTGATGGTCTTTGTAACCAACGAAGTATGCGTCGGCGAATGAACTTGGATGGTTCTGCTCTCTCCGGGGTCCTCTGTAGGACTGCCCCCCTCTGGGTCTTCTGCAGTTCTGTCCAGCAGCTCTTCTCTCTTCGGCGCTCTTCAGTTGGCGCTCAGTGTCGTCGTTATCTGTCTCTTGCATTTGCTAATGCTTGTTCCATTGTGCTGTTGTCGTTGCTTGGTTCTTGTGTTCGCTTGTGCCTCTTATTTTACAGACACGTGTTGCTTCAGTGCATTCACCACTGCGCATTCGTTTGCGTTTCTCAATGTCCGCATTGCCACCCGTGCTGACATTTGTTTTTGTCAACGCATGTATGGTAAGTAACTCTTGAGGTTGCCCGTGCTTGTTAGTTGATTTACTCTCGTGTGTGCACGTGCTTGTTCTGTTTCAGTTGCCAAGCCGTGTTCATTGTTGTTCACGCGCCGTTATCCACGCTTGTGTGTTTGCCTTGCCACTGCCTATTTCTTGGCATTTACCAGTGTATGTTTATTGTCATGTACCAAGGCTTGTCGATTGCATGTGTTTGTTTCCTTTCGCCACTGCTTGTTGTTTCTATTCGCCACGATTCGTCTGTTGGCTCTTGACAGTACTTGTTTGTTCCTTGCCAATGCTTGTTTGGCCTTCGCCAATGCTTGTTTGGCTTTTGCCAGTGTTTGTTTGGTCTTCGCCAATGCTTATTGATTTACTTTCGCTAATGCTTGTTTGCATGCAACTGCCAATGCTTGTCTGTGTGTCTCTTGCTTTTGCCAATGCTTGCTTGGTCTTCGCCAATGCTTGTTTGCATGCACCTGCCAGTGCTTGTCTGTATGTCTCTTGCCTTTGCCAATGCTTGTTTGGTCTTCGCCAATGCTTGTTTGATTCACTTTCGCCAATGCTTGTTGATTTGCATGTATCAATGTTTGTCTAATTGCATGAATCACTGCTTGTTTATTTGCATGTACCAATGCTTGTTTACTCTTGGCCAATACTTGTCCTTGCATGCACCAATGCTTGTTGTTTTGCATGTATTAATGTTTGTTTCTTTGTTCTTGCCAATGTTTGTTCACTTTCTGGCTGTTGCCTGACTCCAAGATGGCCGCCTATGAATCACACAGGGTATGTCCTTGAAATCCGCCTGACTCAAAGATGGCCGCAGCTATGGGAATCTCGTTTCCCACGAGATCTCAGTCTCATTCAAGCCTCCAGACTCACGTCTCTTCACTCGGCACTCACCGGCAGCCGATTTTCAGGCGGACAGCACTTCCAGACGCGCATCTGGGCATCCACGTGGCAGGTAGGATCGGGGTGAGCTCCCGACCTCCGTTTCTTCAGCTGCCCCGCCACTCCTCACGCATCCGGGGTGAGCACCCGGTCCTAGCGCTCGGTCACGCTTTTCCCGCCGGGGCAGATCCAGTGTTCTCTAGCTTGGGCCCCACGACGGACGCCACGGGGAAAGATCGGGGTGGTCTCCCGACGTCGCGTTCCCTCCCTTGGACTCACGCTTCAGGGGTGAGTTTTTGAAGTTCGTTTTGGCGCGCGATTGCGCTCGCTGATTCTTCCAGCGATTCCCTCGCCTAGCAGCATGCTCCACGCAGCCTTCTCGTCCACGGAGCTTCAGGCAGGCAGGCAAATGTTCCCGGCGGCTCGCTCCTCGCCGCAATGTTCCTTTTTATCTCGATGGTCGCGATGGCAAAACTCCTCATCAGCGCCACCTGGGACAGGATCACACAGTGTCACGAGATCGGTGTGTTGTGCACGATGTGCCCGATCGCACCCTCGTCGCCAGCTGTAGCATCCTGCTACTAATAATGACAGACACTTATATCTCTTCCATAGGAGCTTTATTCATGCGTCCTATCTCCATCCTGTCCCTACTCTAACTGACCAGTTCCTTTCCCCGGCTCCTCCTGTTCCTGCTCCTCCCATGACTCCGCCCCCCATCCACTAGACTACCTCACACAGCTCTACAGCCTTGATCATTGGAGAGGGATTTCTGCGGGAGTTTGAATATGTACGAGTGACAACCTCCATTGGTAGGAATCATCAATAAATGTGCGTGTGTGTATCTTGTAAGGGTATATTTGCTTTTTTGCTGTGATGGTTGTGCATTAGCATTCTTGAAGACAAGAAAGCATGCGCACTGATAAAGCGCCAGTTAAGGGAACTTTGTTTGTTTACGGGCAGGAACCCCACGCAGAAGAAGAGAACATAGTACACACCCAAATTCAATATAGTTAGCTACATATTGTTAGGGCACCATACATTGTGCCATTCCCGGTTCAAACTGAAATGTTACCTATTTTCTAATTTCACTTTTGGGGGGGGGGACAGGAGTCACCATATAGTGCAAATGTACAACTGTTGAAAAATCAATCACATCATTGAGCGTTACCCTATGATGTGAAAGTGATCTCAGGGTGATGTTATAACAAACAGAAAGCAATGCTAAGGCACTCCACATGTTTCCAAGACGGCCACTAAATTTACAGCCTAAAACTCTTAGTCCTTAAAATTACCAGTGAATATACCATGAAAATCCTAGTAAGGAGATATTTTTGGTGGCCATAGTTACTAAAGTGAATTACATAGTAGCTATATCTGGCAATCAAGAAGCACATTGAATAGTTGCTCACCATGGTATGTGGTCAGTACAAGGTACACGGGGATGTAAGAGCGACATAACGTCCAATGGAGCACAAGTACTTTTTTATTCTTTGGGCATTTTATAAAATCTTTATGCACTGTTGGCTAAACCCCCCAATGATATTCTGGATTGATTATTTAATTTGCTCCTTATATGTTTATGTAAGAGTGTTAAAGATAAGGCATTTGGATGTATTTATTTTTTAGATTGTATAGTCGTAACCTATTGTTGAATTGTAAATAGTGTCCGTATTTTAATTTGTTTTTTAGATGTCATATTTCTGCTGTTATAAGATTGGTAAATAACAGATGTTAGTGCTATCCAATATAGTAGTACTCAATTTACCAAACTCAGTATTGGACGTTTGAGTCTGATTTTTGGTTATGGAGTCTTCTTGACAGCATTCCGTTTACAGTTCTTATAGCTTTTGCTGAAGAACAATTAAGATGGCGTGGCTGGCTGACTGATGTCACAACTTACATGCCAATATTTCAGAACTCCAATCATTGATACCTAGAGGAAAGATCAGGGAGCTTGTTCCAGACACAGGGGTCTATTACGATGGCAGACAGACATTAATGGTCAACAGGACAAGAGGTGCGGCGGTCCCGCTGTGCCTATCAGGATGCGATAGGCACCATGGTGGTCACATCCTGTATATTTAACATTGTGGCGGGCGGTGCTGTATTCAGCACCCACCACAATGTTAAACTGGCATGTTGTGCATTTCCATGCACAACATGACAGGCACCGCGCGGTGCCTGCCACGTTGTGCAGCAAATGTAGGGGGGTACCCTAGGTACCCCTGATGTGTCCCCTCACTCCCCCAACATCCTGGGGGCCTGCAACAGGCCCCCAACTGCGATCATCGCATGAGGCTGCTACCCGCCTGCATTATAATATGGATGGCAGTGCCTTGCAGACACCGTCAACATATCAGGCCCCTTTCCCCTCCCGTCACCTGTGTGACTGGTGGAAAACCAGTGGACGGTCTTTCCGTCCACCGGGGTTCCCTCTACCATCCTAATATGGCAGGGGGAAATGGGTGGCGGGCGGGAAATAATCTTGGGTGGATTGCCACCGCCATACGGGCAGTGGCGGTCCGACATTATAATAGACCCCAAAGTGAGGAAATGAGATTCTGCCCAAAAAAATAGGAAATAGGGTGATGCCCACAATAACAGCAAGAGTTGGGAAATACCCGTTACACTTTAGAATTCTTCGAGGTCAGTGTTCTCATCGCCCAGGCTATTTGTCTATTGAAATGTAGAGAAGGGAATCGCTTAATGTTTTAATTTTTAGAATACACATATTCCTGCATCCTAACAGTGTTGGCATCAGGTCTTCTGACACTAAGTGGCGGACACTGCTGATCGGGTCCCATTGTGATCAATATGTTTAACATGGGCTTTACAACAGTGCAAAATATTTTCCAAAACATTTGTGGTACACCTAAACCAACTGGTATCGAGACACTTGGTAAATCTCATATTGTTATGGGGCATCAAAAAGACAACTCTTTAACCTTTCCTTAAAGACCTGAGATTTAGTGTATTGCCATGAACATGCCGCTTAAATCTCCTTATCCAGTATTTTAGACCACTGTTATGGAATTATTTAAAAACAACTGCGATGCCTCAGTACTAAATTGTGCATTTGATAGGAATCGTTTCATTGTTTTAGAGAGACATGGGATCATACCAAACACTCCTTCCCCCATGACACCAGCCAAGTGCCATGGTTCTAGTTTCTCATAATATTGTTAGGGGTCCCAATAAAACACTGGTGTATTTGCGGATGCCAAATGGTTGTTAAAGACATGGCCAGTCTAAGTTAGTTAGTCTACGTTTGACCTTTTCAAAAGCAAAGATAACCATAGTTTGCCATGGGCTTAGAAACAGGCTTGCACTGTACTTTAACACTTTGCCAATCAACAAAATAGACCAACCAGCAGAGGCGGGAGAAATAATTGATGCACATGGGTATTAAATGTTTTTGATGGTTGCTAGGCATTGCTTTCAAAACAGATGCGTAACCATAAACATAAACAATTCACTCTTGGTTTATTAGAAAGCTACATACATTAACTATTGTTTAAGCTATAATTGAATATGTTAATCATTCTGCCGGTCAAACCCTTCAGGGCCCATCAGAGCACTTTAAATGTCAGGCCTTGACAGAATCATTTCGCGTGGCTGGCCTTCTGCCTGATAGGCAATATCTGGGTGTATGTTTATTACAATGTGGGGTGTGGCACCCTCCTAGAGCAGAGGAGAGACAGGGGAGAGGCAAAACGTCATGGAACACGTACAAGAAAAAGCACCTAAATACCTTGGCACACAAAGCGATAATCCAAAAATACACAACAGATGAGATTCCCCGCATTTTGCCCAAGCCAGCCTCTGCCGGCTCTATATTAGTTCTCCACACCCAAGTGCATTTTAAGCCTCAACAGGGAAGGTGTTTCCTTAAACCCCAACAAATTTTAATCCAGTCGCACACACAAGATTGGTCTCAATGAGATTTGTGCTCCTCCGACCTCAACAAATCATACAAACTGTTTTGGTTCACAACCCCAAGAAATTCCGAGTCTCTATTTAACCCACAATCAACCATGAAACCTGTTGCCACTTATTATCACAATCTATTATGGATCTGCTGGTTCCTTCTAACTACTCCACCCTTTACCCTGCTACAGAGGGTACAACTAGGAGTAGAGTGCTGATGATCTATATCCCTGCTCCTTGATTTGGGCTCTGGCTCACTTAACTTTTCAAAGTTCCACAAATGAACTTAAGCCCTCTCCCACCAAACTGACCAAAATGCACATTTTTTAGCACCCTCCATTTGATATTAACTCTTTTTTTACCTGTCAGTCTACACAACTGTTAGCCTGGCAGTCAGGACTGACATAATTTAAAATCACACAACAAATATTTATTTTTGTATTTATCCACATTAAAAATACATGTTTTTCTGTCTGTATTTGTTTGTAAAAATCAACTAACACGAAAAACAGGGAGCCTTGGGCATGGTATCACAAATCTACAGGGAAAGTGATCACATGTAAGAAGTCTGCATCATGGTAAAATCAATAACTAGCAATAAATTAACACTCAGATGTCTGAATGCTCTGTGCATCTAAGGACAACCTGAAATACCTCAGTATGGCTGCAAAGTCATTCAAAAAGATATATATCCAAATCCGTATCTATTAAATCTCAACTTGAATCATTCAATAATAGATCTAAAAACTATTTGAGATTGTTATATCTGTCACAAATATAATCATCAGAACCATCTGATCCATGGAATCAAACCTCTCTGCCTAGAGCAAGATCTCCAGAATGTAACTCAGGTGCTGGTACTAGTGCGACTCGATGGCAATGCCGTTCTCTCTGGCATCCCAAAAACTCACTTCGCTACACTCATAGCTTTCTCACATGCTCCAACAAATCTGATCTCAGGGACTGGTTGCTCTGACCACAACACTCCTGGACTGTTCTCATTTTGCGGACTCCCTGAAGAGGGCAGAGCAACTTGCATGTCTAATGCACAAATTGATACATTCATATCAAGCTCGCTGTTTGACAAGCAAGCTGAAGATTTCAGGTGAATCGCGCCAACTTTGGAGATCAGAGTCTACTCTACAAAACTCCAGCCTTCAACAAAAAATGTACCTGCACTACCTTCTCTTCATCCATATTTTAACAAAAGCTAAAACTATTTCTTCTGGATCAAGACTTTGCCTCATCCACTATCTAACCTATTGTCTCTGCTCTTTATGTGTCTTCTGGATTTTAGGGGATAAGTTGTACAGAGTTGGTGTATGGTTCATCGTGTGATCTCAGTATTCAGAGTCCTTCCATTTCTATCCCCGGTGAAGATAAAAAAAAAAAAAGGCTAATCTGCTCTCTCTGGCTCTCAAGACTGGGACAGCCTATGAGGTGGAAAGGAATCTCAGTCCCCTGAAATAAGTGCTGCTGGTGCTCACTGGCAGCCAAGGTCACAAATGAACCACTGGTTGGGATATCCCAGGTTGCTTGCACCCAAGTACAAGCATAGACAGCACAATCAGTGTTGAGTGCAATACTAACATTTATCTCAGTCAAGTGGGATCACTCTGTGCCTCAATCCAGTCCGCTCTTTTTTTAGCTCATCTGTGCCATTGGAAAGAACCTTATGCAAATCAGACGACCTCTTCCAACAAGGAACATGCCAGTTCCTGTTTGGGTGTAGGCCCCATTAGCGAGGTACTGCTGGCAAGCGCTATTGGAATTCCAGAAGAACCAGCCAAGATGCCCACTCCTGGCTTGCTCACACTACTATAGCTAGAAGGTCACACAAAGCAATAAGGGGTGTAGGAATTGGGCTAGGAGAAAACAGGTGTTTTGCAGCTGGCAAATCTTGTCACAAGGGCATCTCTCTGACAGGCAATGGAGATAATGTGCAGGATGGTGGAAACTCCACAGAGTTGTAACATTAGTAACACAAGTATTGTGTATCTAACAGGTAAATTAGCACGGTCATAGAGGAAGTTAGTTTACCGTTCACCAAAGGGTGGGGAGTATTGGTAACAATGTTTAGCACTTGACCTGCCCCTCATGATTCAGAAGTGACCCTAAGCACTGCATGTATAGTTTTGTATTCTACTATATAGCCAATGCCTCATTACCCTACTCTGCATAATTCCCATGACTCCCCCAGGTCTGAGCTGTAATGTGGAATGGAGTCCTCTGAATCCAATGTGTGAACTACTGCAGCTACAAGAGTGTGACTGGGGTCCTTAGTGTTACATAAGGGCTTTACAGTGCTATGCTGTACTGGCCTATGTATATAAACCCTGACAAACTGGAGTCCTATCATGCATCAAACTTGGGAGCCATATCTTGACCCAACTCTCGACTTCAAGAGACTTTCTTGAACAGCAAAACAAATGTTGGGTGAAATGCTTGAAATAAGCTCCGCCAACAGTAATCCCTATGGGCTACATTTCAGTCCATCATTTGTACATCATCTAGGCCATTATCGACAGGCTACGCCCAGATGTAAGCACCAGGGTCACTGTGCAATAGGATTCAAGCTGCTCCGCCCTGAGGAGGTCCGTCAAGCATGAAACTGCTCTGTGGTGACGTTTTCCTGTTTGGAGTGGACCTGGTTTGTCAGTTTGGCTGGCCTTTTCCTTTTGGAGCAGGACCAAATCCTACTTGCATATGGCCAGTCGCGGTCTGGAGTTGCACATTGGGCAAAACAAACAGAAATACGGACTAAGTAAGTGCCAGTGGCTGGTCATGATCATTTTTTGGCATCTACTAAATAAAAGGTCACATTTTTAGAAATGTTTGGGCCGATTCAGAGTTTGGTTAACTCCTTCACAAACTTCCATCTTATTACAAGTTCCATCGGATATAATACAGGTGTAATAAGGCAGATGGGATATCTGTCACATTCATAATGGAGTAACCAGTCTGCCAAACACTAAATCAGTAACTGTTTTTTCCTCTGAATAATCTGACGTGTCAGTCCTGAAGAGTCGTCACGAACTAGATGTCAGACTATGGCAGATTAGACCAATTCTTACTATTAAAAAGTTGATCTGCTGTCCTGATGTTATGACTAAGCTTCCAGCACTTATTTGGGCTTTTTGTTAATCACTCATCAGAAGGCTCTGTTCACCTCACATGCACCATCAGCATGACTTTATGTACCATTATTATAAAAAGCTTTGGAAAATAATTGATCTATGTCTTGTTACTATTGGCAGATTTTCCACGGATTACACTTCATGAGCATGTATGGACTAATGCCCTGTCCTTATGTGAGAAGTATGACATGCTGGGCTACATAATCATGACTTCTTGAAAGAATCCTTGGAAACCAATGTCTGATATCACGTTATGTACTCACGTTCCTCTTGGAATATCGGATTTGACATGAATTATTTACAGGGTCAAACATATGGAGTTATTAACTCATATGTATCCTGTGGATTACATAGGATCCCTAAATGCAGAACCTGAGTGCTATGGGCAGCTTTGGTCCTTGCTGAGTGGCGTGCACGCACAAGGGTTATTTATGAGGGAGATGCGTATCTAGTACAGTCATGCAAGCCTTAGGGATCAGTTGGTAAATCCAAGGCTAACTTTGACAAACATTGGGACCTCATGGATCATGGGACAGCCTTGAACTTCATTGCAAGTATTTACATAGGTACTGGAGTTAACTAGGGTGCTTACATTTTGAAGGCCCTGCAAGTCAATTGGAGCATTCTGGTCATTACTGCGGCAACTTTTGAGGTCCTGGTCATCGTAGGGGCGCAGTGAAGTTCACCAACAACCACATAGACCCAAAGGTTCATATAAGAGCCCTGAACTTTGCTGCAAGACCTACACAGACTGTGGTTCAAATGTTACGGTGACTGTCATGCATGCTGTATGCCCAATAAGCACCCTAACCTTTTGTCACTGTATTACTTATGCCTTCCCAACATTGTTCTGCGGGAAAGGCTTAAACTCAATTTTGAGTTCTATAGAAGACATGGATAAATGTCATGTTCTGATGGCAGCCATTCTAGTATTAAATAGTACAGCAAATATTTGAAGTTTGGACTACATGCCCTATTAGATATTTTGGTTTGGCAGCCTTTGGGACGACGAAAAGAGTGAACATCCACTTATCTGGATTCACAGGGCCTTTCTGAAATCAACTAAAACAAGGTGCTCAGCCTTGATCCAAATGAACAAAGCTGTATCTGGATAACTATAATTTATATAATGGAGTCTCAAAGATTATCCTGAAAACTTGCCTCCCCCGGAGAATCGCAGAGGGACCCATATCTCTAAGAGTTTATTGTATTTAAAGTTCATGTTCTTGTGCTGCACTTTTAGACACTGCAGGGTAAAAAGCGCTGCCTATCAGAAAAGATGACAGATTAAAGTAGAGAGGATACAAACACCAGTTATATTACCTAGAGGATTACATGCTTGGCATGAATTATTAATCAAGTATCACACTAACGTTCATAGGAAAAATCATTTCTCACACATAGTTTCCCAAAAAATATTTATTTTAAAGCCACGATCTCTTTTAAAACATTTCATAAATAAAAATATACTTTAAACAATTTCATCAACAAAAATACTATAAATTATTTAAATATCATTTATACAGAAAGGCAATAAAAAGTGTACATTTTTACTTATTTCCCCACATAACAAAACGAATTCTCAGAAACGTGAAAGGGGAATAAAAAGAAGTTTTCACTTAATAAAAATAACCGACAAATGTTTCCCTTTTCACAAGACCATCTATTATGTACCGCTCACAAGGTTTAGATAATCCAGATTCTGAACACCAAAATTCAGAGCACTCTTCCAGTTTATTTAAAAAAAATATTTTATATATCTATATATCAGTCATACTACCCACGAGTGACCTATTGTGTATTTACAGTACATATTTATGGTGGATATTGTTGGAATGCTTAGTAGTCAATATCACAAACAAGCAATCAATAAAGTGATCTTAGTGAGCTGCCCTCCAGTAATGTTGGAGAGAGCAAAAAAATAATCAGTGCACATAGCTTTCATGTATCCGAATAAACCAAAGATTGCGAGTGCATGGTGTGTCTACGGTGCCATTCTAGCCCTGGGGTGAGACAGCAGCTGTTAAAATGACTGCCGATTTGAAGGTTGAGGTAAGGAATGTTGCCTCAAGGCAAAGGGATCTGTCCATGTTTGTAATTCATACCCGGCCTGCAACAACAAAAGAACCCTGCAAAGAAACTAAGGTCTGGCTTCTGTTCCTCTGGGATATTCAAGATATGCAGTAAAAAGCATCTATGCTGAACTAATATCAATTCACACAAAGTAACAGATTTGAACCATGTTATGCTAAGGTAATACAATGTATTTCCCGTCTCCTCAAGCAAACAGGGTGTGGAATGTAGAAGTATTTTATTGGACCTACAATTCCCTAAAACAGCTAAAAGTCTTTAACATTTTCTCCGTGAAATATTTTTTTTTTTAAATACTACTATTAAAAAAATTCTACGGTATCTGGTAGTGCAAGAATATTTCAAAAGCAGCAAAATTAAAAAGTAATCTCTTTCCAGGATAGACACCCATGTTTCCCCCATCTTATATGTACTTAAGAAAAAATACAAAATATTCATTTAACATTAGTGTTCTGTCAAGGTAGAGGATTGTCTAAAAATAACGGTTTCACAGGTTCTTCCACTAGACCATAGCTCTTTGCCCAAAAACTATAATCAGTGGCATTTGTTTTTTTCATGATCGACACATCATCCATTACAAAAAAATGTCTAGAAATTCAGTCTCGGGTCTCTCTTGAGTTCTATCTCCACAGTGTGGGCTTCATTGAATGATGTTCCTGTGGCGCTTGGGCTAAACCAATTACTTTTGGCTCCTGAAATGCGCAAAATGGTTGCATGAACTTCTCCTATGGTACCCATAGGACATACATTTTCCAGTGTACTCCATGAAAGACATTCCAGCCTGCATTGCCAACGACCTCCACATGTTCAAGACCTTTTGAGTACGTCTCTTCTATTCCACGTATGTTCTTTTTAAACAACTTTATTTCCCCTCTTAAATATGGTCTTGACCTATGAAGGTCATTCCCAATGTCAAACAATTGTGCAATTTATTCAGTGCAGCCCACACTGTATTTTGAGATACCATCTTCTGTTACAGAAGGTACTTTGGAGTCAATATAGAAAATTCTAACATTAAATACGATGAGAAATAAATAACATAACTTAAGGGCAGGTCATAAATAAATAAATAGGAGTGGGCAGTTCTACAGTTCCGATGAGCGTTCTTTCAGTAGTAGCGTTGGGTTGACATCGTCCAGCGCGGAGTTTGAGGAGCTGGCGTTGATGGTAGTCCTTTCTGTAGGTTTAGAGTTCAAGACTTGGAAGGCGGTAAAGGGACAGTCCTTCACAGTGTTGCAGACAAGTCTCTGTAGCGACGCACTGTTGACGATATCGAACCCCACTTTTCCGCCAAAAGTGCTGGGCTTCCAGTACTCGGGGGAGCAGATGGGATTCCCCATGAGTCCTTTCAGAGAGAAGGGAGCACCCATCTCAACCATGGTCTCCCCAAAGATGGAGTCAGTGCGCGGTTTCTCAATAAGCAGGCCCGGATACAATTCCATAGAGTCAATGTCGCCGTACAGGGCCTCCAGCTCAGCAGCCATTTCCTTCTCCCCTGTAATGACAGCACAACAGCTTATAAGAAACAGGCCACAGACAAGTATTTGCACAATATTTGTTCATATCTAAGACAGCTCAGAAGAGGAGTCATCTACACGAGAGAAAAACAATGAAAGAGTTCAGTGGCTAATGTTAAATGTAGGCATTAACAAATTTACACAAACATCCTAACTGCTTCATGTTCCAGTCAGCTTTGGTCAAAGCGGATATGCTTTGGGATAATGCGAGAGTCAAGAAATACATTCAAAACCTTTCGGCCAGTGTGAATGACAGAAATAACACCATGATTTTTAGGCAAAAGATTTGATTTTCTGCAGAAAGTAAATCAGTGCTTGAACTTACTTCTATGGTGTCACTGGAAGAGCAAACTACACTATGGTGTTTCCATAGCACACCACTGCTCTGCCCTTTTCTATAAGACAATCTCTAACTTGGCCACATCAGAACTAGTTCCTCCAGTTATTAGTGCCATATCCCACTAAGTTGGTGGAAAAGTATGGGTCTGTACGCTGGAGATTGCGCGACGGAGGTGCTGCTGCTTACCTGTAAGCTCTTCAAAGGACTGATACGGCTTCAGCATGAAGTGCTTGCGATATTGGTTCATGGACTGGTACTTCATCTGCCGGCTTTGCTCAATGGAAGCGACTGCTACTCTCTGGACTGCAACAGGAACATTCCTACCCCCTGCCACCTACGGGAGAGCACACAAGTTAATAGATTGTAATGATGCAAACAATGCTTCAGTGATATTTAGGTCACATCTAAATCAGGAAAGGTGCCAATGTAAGCCAAGGATAGTCAGGCACATGCAAGTTGAGATGATAGACTATGTAAACTAGTTCCAATCAATTACATGCAGATTTACTTTAATTAGATGCCCTCAAAACCTGGCATGGATCCAGTCTAGTTGGATCCAAGTTCGACATCTAAAACTCATCTAAGAGGCCATGAGCATAGCCAAGTCAGTCCAAGTCAGATATAAACTAAGAACTGCCTACTCTGCTAGACTTCAACTGACTATAAGATGTTTGAAGTCTGTCAATTGTAAAGTGACTTGCCTTACAGTTACATGCCCATTTCTAAGTCAAGGAAGCAAAAGATTTAGCTGTGTCTTACCCTGCCAGCAACTTGTCGGGAGAAGGACTCCACCATGTGCGATACGCCGTGCTCTACCATGACAGAGTTATTGTACATGAACTGCTTGTAGGTGTACTCCTGGTCGTGGATGAGGAAGGTGTCTGGCAGCAGTGGGTGCCAGTGGTATAAGGTGTTGAACTCAGCAGCGATACGGTTCTGGTACTGGAAGTGCTGGTTGAACAGCAGCTCCGGGTCGAACTTCAGTTTGAAGTGATAACCACTCAGGTGCTGCACGTAATCCTCAATCACTATTTTGATCGTCTCACCTGTAATGAATACAAGCAAATGTCTATTTAACATTGGGAAAAACTGACAAAGTTTTCGGGAAAAAAACAGGAAGGTGGGATACTGGATGGTGGTCATTTAGAAGTGATCAGTTAGACTTTCCTCACTGAGAGTTACTGTGAACAGTGCCTCCCTTAGGACAGGTCTTAGTAGCCCCAACAACTGAGTAGACACCAGAATGCTAGGACCACAGTAGTTAAAGGAACAAAAGGAAGGCATAAAGTGACAATTTAATAAGCTTTGAAAATCATCTTTACTCACCAATGAGAATGAGTCTAGTGGTCTGGAAGAGGCGCTCGTCATCCCAATCTGGGTGCTCCTGCCGGAGGACATCACAGACCCGGTTGTGTTCTCGAAGCCAGATGGTAGCATACATCATCAACCCTGGCACCAACCCAAAGACCTCCTGCCCCACAGCGAAACGCAGGTTCTCAGGCACATGCGGTGGGTAAATCATCTCCACCTGACTCTCCTGCACAGTCGGAGGATACATTTCCCCATCGATCATCTGCAAAAATTGAGAAAAATATGCAGATTGTCAAACATAAATGTACTTCAAAAATTCATCAACCCCTGAAGAACATAAGTCTTTCAGAAGTTACATCCCATTGATTTTTTGTAGCTGCTCATTTGTTTTTTTTGTATATTTAGTAGATATGTTTTTACATGCATAGGATTGGAAACAACTTTGTTGCAAACACTTGTTACATCATATTCTTTTACAATAAGTAACTCCTGTACATTGCCTTACATCCGCTGCAAAAATATAGAATTCCATAATGGAATAAAATGTTGTAAATATCTCTGCACAAACAACTCATCTCTTTCACAAATTTCCCATCAGCTGCATAGTTATATCAGCCAAACATCATTGGTTTATGCTAAAACAAAATCGTTGGTTCAAGAAATTTTTTTTTAATGAGCCTGGTTTGTTACTGATTTAGATTATCCACTTCATATACAGCTGCACATTCCAAATTGAAACTTTGTACATAGACTGCTTATCAAATGCATACGCCTTTTCTCTTGCATACTGAGGTTATTGCATAAACTGTTTATCTTTAACACAAGCACCTATGCCCTTGCATAGGCAGCTTATCTATTTCATAGACACCTCATACATAAAGCACTCATTACTTAGCCAAGCAGTACATCTCAATAAACAGCTCACCTTTTGCATACTCCCTAACCCTTGCAATTAACACATGTGATCGCTTGCACAACATGCTACTGAAAAAAGGACTTCCTCTGAATACACAATAAGAAACATCTTTGTAAAGGCGTGTTAGTCCAGTCGGGGCGCATACCTGGTATTTCAGCTTGCCGTCCTTCATCAGTCTTAGCTTCATCTGCCTGTCCAGGCTCTCTCCATAGACGTGACTTAGATCTACCTGTTGAAATAAAAACGAGGCGGGTTAAGAGACTGGTGCAAAGGGAGTGGAGGTGTGCGTATTAACATGCAGCACATATGGTAAATGCCTCAAGATCTCAGCCGCGTCCCCCTCACTATGGTCTGGAGTTCGATCTCAGCCACCTCCCCCCTCAACCTATGGCATGGTGTTCTGTCTGTGCATACAGGTAAACGAGAACCCTACTTTGTTAAGTGGATGACTTAGGTTTCCTCGGACTCCATTATACAAGCATAGTGTTTATTTTTGTAAAGCGCTGCCATCTACTGGGGTGATAAACATATTTCTCAGGGGCTCGGATCCATGATATATTTTCAAGATATCCACAAATGGTAGTCACATGGTAATCCTACATCAAAATAATTTGCGTAGTCAGTGGCTATGCTGGATGCACCCTGTTTTACTTTACACCTACGGGTGTCGGGAACACACATAGGAGGAATCACAGGGGATAAATGTCCACTGAAGCATTTGGAAACTCATGCTGCCCACTTTCTTTCCTTTGGAAAACATGATCCTAACTAATGCACTTAGTGTGGTAAGTGACTGCCATTATCAAGAGCAGTGTCCTGCTCTGTAGGATCAAATCTATTTAACAAGAGGGAATCTATTGACCAGTCTCTGGAGTAAGTTAATCAGTTTTCTGATAATGCTGTGCAGAATGACAGCATTTACACATGCCTAACAAAAACACGCTAACACAAGAGTGTCCACATTTGCTCACAAGTCAGATCCACGCCATAACCACCACCGGTGCTTCAGTTGAATTGATCGCATGTAAAAGCAGCTCGCGTGGAGATCCTGAAAATCTTGTATGACCACTTACTTTCCTGGCATCAATGACAGTCAGCTAAAAACATGTGAAGTCACCACTTAATACGGATCCTGCACAGAACAGCATTGGATTCCACAGACTGGGTATGGCTGGGAGGGTCGGGAGCGTGCAGAAGAGCATGGCAGGAAAATATTTTACGTGCGACTATCAGTTCGGACGAATCCCTTCTCCATCCTTCGCAAAAAAGTGTCAATGCAGTTGGTGATGCTTAACATTTCTTTGCCTGGTGGGGACTGGGGGTCCTCAGAATTAACATTAGATCACATTTAGGGTGGGAAGCCTGTGGAACAGTGCTCAGGAAATTGAAGGAAAGTAGTAAGAATTTCCAAAAGCCCTGGGATAGACCATGGGAGTTTAAGGGGGGCAATGGGAGTTGTTAATGTTGATGACTGCGTAGGGTATGGGAGTGAAAGATGGCCAGGAGATGCCCCCTGGTTCTTAACTGCCATCTCATTTCACCTTCATGCCACATTTCTTTAGATAGATTCACTGATTTCAAGTCCATGTCCTCTTACCCCATGTCCAAGCGCTTTGGTGAAGGCGGCCCCTCGCTTGGTATCAGTCTTGAAGAACTGATGGGTGAAGTGCTGTGCAAAGAAGGCGAACATCATGTTGCTGCGCTGAGGGTCGGGGATGAACTCCTTCCGCAGCAGGAACTTCTCCACCACCATCTTGGCATCAGGCAGCTCCTTCTTTCCTGCAATCCCAAAGGCATGGCATGAGTTAATCTGAGCACGAGATGTGTCACCTACGCACCGGTTCAGAGAAGTAGCATGCATTTCCCTTCACTCATATCCGTGCTTTGTGCACAAGTAAACAGAGCACGTGGCTGTGTACAGCCATCTAAAGCACTTCACTAGGCAGCATCAAAGAGCTGAACCAAACAATCGCCTAAGAAATAGTACCAAAATATGTGCTAGTCTTTTCTCGACATTTGGGGGATAAATTCAAAGACACCAGCAGTGATATTCCAATATGTAACCTGAAGGCTAAATACAGATCTCTGCAGTTGGCCCTGTACTCAAAGAGTTATCTTACTGGCTTAAAGGCCTCATTTCTGAGTATACCACAGACTCAAGTTAAATAGACTTAGACACACCAGTGTGCCCATGAGGGAAGTCCACCCAAAAGAGACGCTGTATCAGAGATACAGAAGCCAAGCCCACCAGTTACAATTTCTCTTGCGTGGGCTGTACTGTACCTCTTCTAGGCGCACATGGCATGACCATTCTCAGGGTATATTTGTTTCGAAGGCCTAGAGAGCACAGAAAGTGTGGCACATTACCAGACATGGACCTACCCACCCTTGTAAACCTATATAGCTCAAATAAAGCCTGTAAGGGCATATGAGCGCTATAGATGAATGTGTGAACCACGGAGGGGTGCCAGTGCCGTGGCGATCACAGCAAACAGCATCACAGCAATGGACATGAGAGGACATCAGTCTTTGCACCAGCGACAACTTACCAGTCACTCCCATTGGAGTTGGGCAGTCATTCCCCACTGGGGGAAGAGACCGTGTGTAGTACGAAAGATTGGAGTATGCTTCCCAGCTCTTGTAACCATAGTGGCTGTTGTAGGTGGGCGGGCTGTCAATCAAGTGCGACCTGGCTGAAATAAAAAAGGCGATACACCATTCAGTTTGAGTGAAGAGGATGGAACGGTTTAACACAGTCAATTAAAAGCCATATTGCAGTAAAACTCAATCCATACCTACTATTTAGCTTTAACTGTGGAGCTGCAACCAAAAACCTTTGTTCCACATGTACATTTGTCTCCTCAATTTTACAGCACAAAGAAAGCTTAGTTTATGACTGATACTCCCCAACATGCAAAGCTTTCTTCCTTTACTCGCGCTGCTACAGTAATTCAAGATTGCGTGATTGGTTTACAAGCGCATGTACAACAGCCTGTGGCTTCTTGGCACTAATCTAAAGAAACGGCCATGTCTCATAGAGGTCCAGAGACCTTTAACAAACATTTGCGCAGATTTTGGGTGTGAATATGAACTATAAGTTCCAAATGTATCTTTCCTAAACAAATGGTATGTCATTTCACTACCACCTGCTTTTTAAATGTACTATTTTCACACTGCTTTTAAAGACAAGTGTTACAACAACACCATGGCCTTCACATTGTGCCCAGGCGCCACAACATTTTAAAGTGATACGGCCCGATCTGGCAGATGCACGAGGTGCACGTCTACGCAATGTCATGTGAAAAATTGGAGGGTCTACGTCAAACAGCGACCATGCCAAACAACTTCCCTCGGGTATAGGTCACAAGCACGGAAATTTCCTGGCATAATAATTTACGAGCATTTTTTCAGCACAATTCTACCATTTGCATGCTTGAAGCCCAATAAAATAGCCTCCATTCCCAGAGTCGAGCGTACGTTGCGTAACGTAGAAGCAACTTACACGTCAGGACGTATCTCATGATGGCATTGCGCAGAAAGGAGAGGTTGTTGATGATGTTCCAGACGCCCTTGAAGTGCGTCAGGATGTAGTGGACAGTGTTAGGACTAGGCTTCAGGGTGGTCTTCAACCAGGTAAAGAATTCCGCTGAAGGAAAAGGGGGATAAAAGTATTTTAGAAAAGCTAGCGGGAAAAAAAAAGTTGTACGTACATTCAAACTGGGTTAACATTTCTGATTGCGTACTTATTAAATAGTATTTGTACTTACGTTTCGTGCAGTTCTCGCCAGAGTAGCCCGTCCTGGTGCAGTCACATTCGTATCGGTCATAGCCCACGGTCATACACACCCCTCGGTTCTGGCAGGGGTGAGAGCAGCATGGATTTGCTACAAAGCAAAATGGTGGCACGTTAAGACTAGCCCAAGCGTGTCGAGAGAATGCAACGAGGCGCCATATAGATGAGCTGTATACATTCATGGTTAGTTTCGGCATTCCTAATCCTACAGCTCTCCAAGCATACATTCTATTTCATTTTAATACCATCTCATTTACGTCTGCACTTAAAACCCGCATCTTTCACGTATGGCACTCCCTTGATATGCTTGTTCCTTGTAGGTCCCCTCCCCATAATTCTCTTTTGCAAATATGAATCTTTCAATAATACATATTTAGTGGTATTTATACACCTTTCATTTTAGCTGAAATGAAATTCATCATTTCTGTGGCACAAACATTCTTCATACTAACACTTGGCTTGTGCGCGTTAATTCTTTGCTTTTGCGCATGCTCAGAATCACTCTGCGTCTAGATATATTTTACAATTGCTCTTTTTTCGTTGAAGCGCATGTTGGCTTTTTAACTTAATATTCCGTTATCGTGTTCGATCTGAAAAACTGTACCCAAAGACTTTAAGACGGCCCGCCACCACTGTGCCAGCCTGCACGTGTCTCAATGGCACCGCATTCGTGTGCCACGAAGCCGCAACCTTGTGGCACATTCCACCAAACAAAAATTCGGCCACAGAGACCGTGCGCCGTTCATTATACATGGAAAGTGAGTCTAGGGGGCAAATGATGCTTTTTTGCTCAGGGTACAAGTGGTTCATTTCAATAACCAAGTCAACACAAATTCTCTACTGTCACTAGCTCTTAGAGACGATTTACGTTGACTGTACGCGCTACATAACGATATTATTAAAATAACATAATTAACATACAGAAACAAGAGCTGTGATAAGGGAGAGAAAGTCAAACAGCCAGGGAGACTTTTAAAAGTGGAGGGAGATTTTAAATTTAAATGTTTTACGAGGAAGCCAAGCAAAATACTGCTTTTAGCCCATTATATATTGGCAATAATAACTAATTTCTCACATTGCGCCTTAAACACATTCTGAAAGCTATTTCTGCAAAATAACTGAGAACTTAGGAACAGCACACATATCTACGTAGTGTCAGAAAGACACCCCGGCCACTCCAACTCCAGACGTCGGCAACATATCGCAATTCAACGAATTGCATATAAAAAAATGTAAAGTATATTTGCAAATGCAATTGCTAGTGTTAGATCAAATTACGAGAAAATAGCAGTTGCAATAACAAGATGGTAAGTAAATGAGGCTGTGTCGGGAAAGAGGGCGCACGCACGCACACACACATCTGTCAACTTAATAGACAACAAAACATCTGGCAACTTTATAGACAACAAATCAACTCAGCAGTGCCGAACGAGAAAGCAGTCAACAGTAAGAACCGCACAAAGGGACTCTAGGCTTCGCGGGTAGAGGGGAAATAAAATCCAAGAGTTATGTATGGAATCCACTCCGAAAACACACACACACACACACACACATTGTTTACATGTCTACGTAACGACATTGCAAGGCTTTCCGAAAGCCGCGCTCACCCGCTTGTCCGAGAGCCACAAGGGCGAAAATCAAAGCTCCAGAAAAAAGCATTCCAATGCCCGTAGGGTCGAGTTTTAGTCTTGAATCCGTCTTCTGAAAGTCGGACGCCGACGTTTGGAAGCCGCGCTGCCCTTGTGCTAGCGCCTCGACGCGGAGACCGGCTGAAGTGCTCTGGGCTGAAGTGCTCTGGGCTGCAGTGCTCTCAGCGCAGCTCCTGCGTTACTGGAGTTCTGCTTCAGCCGCCACGGTTTATATATCCGTCGATCTATTACGCAATGTGTTCATACTTCCGGCCCACCTCTCGCCCCTCCCTCTACACTCCTGCCAGAAGTTTCACGTAGGTAGGGACCGTGGAGGTTTTGGGTAAAGTTTTTGCTGGCGGATAAGCCTTTTAAGGAGTATCACATAACTTGGTTTCCGAAGACGGCGTCCTGCTCATGCATTCATAAAAGTTACTATTATTAGCCAACTGAATGGTACTCATTTTATCGACCTCAGAAGGATGAAAAGCTGAGTAGACCCTCCGGGATTTGAACCTGTGACCATGAGGTTAAATATAAGCGTCTGCAGTGGACGTATTAGTCCACTAAACCACAAGTCTAGGTAAACCGTTGTTGAAATAATTTTCCAGAATTTTAATCCCAGCTTCCCAATTACTTACAATTGTACGATCGAGGGCGAATGAACTATATTTTATCTCCCATGACCTACTGACATATACTACACTCCAATTCAGAGGTCTTAACTTCAAAAAAGTGTTTACCCATTTTGCAAGTAAGTAAAGTTTGACCCACTCCAGAACTGAGAGTGGGACTAGTATGACGGCTATACCCTTAATGAACACCGATAGGAATATTCAGCATAGCTGCTCTACTATTCACACTCAGCAAGGCTGCTGTACCTTTAATGAACAAGCACTGGTACTTCTCAGGTGGGCTGTTATACTTTAAATAAACAAGCACTGGTAGGGTAGATTTAACACTCCTCACAAAGAGCAGTTCAGCAGCTACAAATGCAGTGCTGCGTGAAAAGGAGGGCGGAGATAGTCATATTTACAGAAATAAGGCACTCTCTTCTCCTCTCACTAGCACCGGCGCTGAAATCAGCTGCCGTGTGCCACAGAGGTACCTTTGCGCCATGGTACGTGGGTGTCTCTGTGAGTCTAGCATAGGTTTTGTACTGGAAGGATACCCTTCCAGTACATAACACTATGCACAGATGACTCTAACCCTTTTCCCTCTTTGTATGTGTGCTGTGCAGCACACGTACAAAGTCTGAAAAGAAAGGAGAAATGAAAGCATTTCTCCTTCCTTGCGCCTATTTGAAAAGGGCGCAGTTTTCTGACACTAAACCCTGTCTACTATATTTAGTAAATTGGGTTTCACGTCAGAAACCTTTGGTGGTTGCATGGGAGTGCCTATGCTCTACCCATGTTATGCCCCCTTAGCGCTAAATAATGCAATGTAGTGCTATGTGCTGCTTTGCATACATTTCATGTTATTTTGCACTGGAAAGTAAACGTGAAAAAAGATTTTGCTCCGATTTGAGTCACTTTTGTAATGCAAACACAGCCTAAAATCTTACTAAATCCCCCCATAGTGACCAAGCACCGGTAGTTCCCAGTCGGGCTGTTGCACACTTGTTTATGTTGCAACCATTTGTGCATCGCATTCCTGTCGTCGTTAGGTCTTCGGGGCACTGTAGATAGTCTTCCATGCACACTTCCTACTATTCTGAGTTTCCTCACAGATAGGGAGGAGTTTGACTCAATGTGTTTTTTTGGGTTATGCATTGTGGCCCATCCCGTCTGTGCTGTGTCTGTTGAGCATTGAAAAGGTTGAACATTGGGGTCATAACCATACATGGTAGATACAGATGGTTAGGGGGCAAAGCCTTATTCTGTAAGCTAGAAGAGTATGACTTGGGGAGAGGGGTGTGGAAGTGGGGGCTGACGGGCTTTAATATGTGCTAAGGAATCTCTTAGTTGATGGGCACCAGAAGGTTCAATGCCCGTCAGAGTTAGCCTGTGCGCAGGGGCGTAGCTTGGTTAGTAAGACTGGTAGGGCTGTATGCTTCAGATTTTCCAACAATCACGCTGGTATATCATGTTTAAATACATTCTACGACAAGCAGGGCACAGAAGATCGGTTTAAGGGGCAACGGAAAGGGAGACACATGCAGATTGGTAGGGGTACTAAGTGAGAGAAAACACTATTTTGTAAAATAACCAACATTTTTGAAGGCTTTCAAGCAGAGAGGAAGAGAGTGTGTGTGTGTTTGTGTTTATGTACAACATATAGGTAAAATTCAACAGACACCTCACAATACCCGACTGAAAGCACCTGTACACAAATATTTACCAGAACATTTATTGGGTGGGTTCGGGGGGGGGGGGGGGGGAGGGTGTGTAACCAGGGTCGGATTGGGATCACAATTTGGCCCGGACACTGACGAAAAAAGTGGCCCACATTCAAGGGGCGTGGCCCACAATTAAGGGGCGTGATCCACATTCAAGGGGCGTACCCTTTCATGAAACACCATTTGGTTACACACGTCAACGTCCTTGAATATTAGATCTAAATACATTAGGAATTTGGACAAGTATGGTAGTGCACTGTCCAGTGACCATCTGAAAGAGGGCATCAAAGATCAGAAATTGGATTATAAATTCAAATCTGTTCCGAACAGGGGCCCAAAAATATGTTTGGCCGAGGGCCCCCAAAATCCTTAAGATGCTTGGCACAGAAATGAATTAAAGTGAGAGGATACTGTTCTTGCAGAGGAGACACGGGGGAAAGGTGACAATGGCGCCATGCTGAGTAACTAAAAAAACAGCAAGGCCCCTTTCTGTCACAAAATTATTCGATCCCTTAAGGGAAGCAGCACCTAATAAGCAGCGAAGCCCCTGCTATTACTAACCTACTCAGCCCTCCCCAGACCTTCAGAAGCTTGTTTCCGGTCCAGGGAAGGCATGGCTTGGCAGTTCGGGCTGGACTGTCCCCATGAGGCACCTGGTCAGACTGATTTGCATATGGCCATGTCTGAACTGGGGTGGTGTGGAGTGCAAAAAAACGATGGATTTAGGCCCATATCGCTGTACAGGGGTGAATGTCTGACATTGTTCTGCATTCTGTCCATCACCTGTGGTTTTTGCATGGGTCATCCATGGTAGCCAGGGGGAGGCTCAGGTGAAGATGGTGCAAGTTGCAAAGATCACCTGGCCCACACAGCGAGACCCATTCTTCCTGGCCCACTATTCCCTCTGCCGTTTTTCTCTGGACCCCGACCCGCCATCTTGTCCATTCCCTCGTCTTGTACCCTTCTCCCTCGTTTCCCCCTTGACGATCCTCAAATGTTTCTTCCCTTTTCTGTTTTGCCTTTTCTCCATACCCTTGTATCCCTCACACCCTCCCTTGGTGCTGTGACTGCATCCCCCCTCCAACCCCACTTAATGGAACTCTGCCTGAGAAAATCAACTATGTGTGTATATATATATATGTATATAGAGAATTCTAATCACTAGTATATGAAGTAGACTTTTGTAGTATCTACCATTCCTATGTGACTCTTAGAGTATATCCAGTCATATCCCTTCCTTAGGTATATAGAGATAACTCTAATCACTAGTATATGCAGTAGACCTTTGTACTCTCTACCATTCATATGTGACTCTTAGAGTATATCCATTCATATCTCTTCCTTGAGTGACTTTACTACTTGTACATTTGCAATTTTCCTTTCTGTTTGTATCTCTTCCTTGTGTGACTTTACATCTTGTACATTTGCAATTTTTTCTGCTTGTATCTTTTATGTAACGCATGTAATCCTAAATCCTTAAGTTTCGCAACTGATTCTTATGTAAAGCGCTCTGACACCTTCTGGTAAAGTTCGCGCTATATAAAATCGCATTAAATTAAAACCTAACACCGTTTCTGGGCTGCATGGGCCCCAGGGGGCCGAGGTGAAAATGGCTCAAAGGCCTGAGCAACACCTGGCCCCCAGGGAGGCCGATTTTTGCAAACAATCACCCCCTCCCCAGCCACCCTCAGCCTGATTGCTTTGCTGGGCAGGGGGTGAAGGAGAGGCCACAGCAGATAATCACTGTACAGTGAAGCTGCATTCATGTCTCTGTCTCCATGCCCTCTGTGGGCCTGTTTTTTTTTTCTCCCCTTTCTTAGTCCACAGAGATCACAGAGACAGAGACAGAGAAATGAATGCAGCTTCACACTGCGGCTGGAAAAGGGGAGAAAAAAAAAAAACCCACAGAGGGCACGGAGATACCGGGCCTTCGGCCGATGCCCGCATTGCCAATCCGCCCCTGGGTGTAACACCCCAAACACCCCCCTGAAGCTGCGCCCGTCTGCATGTAGTGTTGCTGTCTGCATGGTATATCTGAGCCGTGTAAATCCTTTTTGAGATTTCTTTCTCTGATGCGCTCTGTTGTGTGTGGATGTGAATGTATCCTTCATTAGTAGTCCTTCTGGGAGCTACTTGACAGCCATGTACCTGGGATACATGGCATCTGGATACAGTGGGTTTCTTTGACTGATGTGTTCAGCCGCAGTGAAAGAATAACACATTTAATATGACAACTGTGCATGTGTGTTGCACATCTTGGTGGCGTCTGCTATATGAAGTGACGTGGTATCTTACACTATTACATTGTTGCCAGATATTTGCCACATACGACATATGCAGTATATTCTGTCTAGTGTATTTATCTTGCAGTGAAATAACAACACATTTAATGTCTTCTGTGCATCTAGATGCCGTCTGCTTGAGCAAATTATGTGGTACCTTACAATATGAAATCGTTAGCACATATTTGACACATGCGGGCTGCGTGGGGTCTTCTGCCGATGTGTTCTGTGACAGTAAAAGAGTTAAACATTTGTACATCCATGTTTGTTATGTATCTTGGTGGTGTCTGCTCTGACTGTATGAAGCGATGTGACACTTTATGATACAATATTAATACCCACTATTAGGCAAATCTGTGCTGTGTTTTCTCTCTCTCAGTTTTATATAGCACGAACTCGAACCAAAGGTACTGTAGCGCTTTACCTGAGCCCCAGCTATATTACTCATTCATTTTTCGGAGACACGGGGAAATTAAGTAATTTGCCCACAATCACAGGATGTTGAGACGCGAAACTCACTCCCCAGCTTCAAAGTCGGCTGCTCTGGCCCTCAGGTATTGCCTTGACGTGGAGTGGCACCAGGCGCGCAACACCCATTGGATTCACCTGGCTTCGCGCCCCGGTACCCCCCCCCCCCCCTCGTGTGTGGCAGCCCCACCCCGTCGTGTGTGGCAGCCCGGGATGAGACAGATCCCGGGCGCACACAGAGCCGCACCCGAACGTTTCATAGGTCTTTAAAAGACCATTTGAATGTTGATGGGGCCTTGCTGTTGTTTCACCCCTTGTTGGAGGCCCTGCAGCTCCACTCTGCCTACTGATTAAAGGTTCAGCCCCCCCCCCCCACACAGATTTTTTTTTTAGCCCCCCCCCCCCCCCCCCCCCGAAATTTGGCTCTAGTTGCGTCTCTGAGTGGCACTCAGTGGAAAGAGCTGTTGAGCGCTACAGCACTGCTGGGTGTATGGCATACCCGTGCTGAGCGAACGAGAGGTGTTTCCACCCACTACGGGGCGCTGCACTTGTGTGTGGGAACTCACAGTGGACAGCAGTGTTAGAAGCAACACAGTGTGTATCGTGTGCGATGCGGGAGGTTTGGCAAGCGTTCTGTGGATTTTTTTCTGTTGCATTCTCCTATAGGATTTTTATTGTACAGCGCAGTTTAAATAGGACAATGCCGCTCTTACTGAGCAGATCTGCTAAAATTTAAAGGGACAGTAGCAGAGCGCTGATGTTTTTAATGGGTTAGTACCAGTCAGTACTTTAGCATGGATGCCGAGGGCCCTGGTGCAAGCGAAGAACATAGCCCCTCTGAGTGCTCTCGTGTGGTAAAATACAGCTATTGTCAAAGTTTATTGGGCCCCTCAGGGCACTGGACCCCGGTGCCCCTGCACCTGCTGCACCAACGGTAGCTACACCCACAGGACCGGCACGGCTCAGCTAAGTTGCTTTACCTCCAATGTGGCAATATTCGAACGTCTCATTATCACTGCTGTATATCAACAGATCAATAATGAAACTTCTCAGTAAAGTTGCTAAAATACTAAGGGGAGTATTGTCACTGCCTTAGTGTTGCATTGTAAGTACAATAGTATTAGTATTTTATGGGGATAATGTTATTATGTAAATATGCTATTGTAATTCAGTAAGTTCAATAGTACCAATATTAGCATTTCAATGGTACAAGCAGTAGTATTTAAAGGGCATAGTATTGTCATTATCACAATATTGTATTATCAACAAAGCAGCTGCACCTCTAATGGGGGAACTATGTCACTTCACTAATGTGTTAAATAAAAATCTATGTGCACCTCTGAACTCACATGAATTTAGAAGACATCTATGTAATTATATAATGCAATATTTTCATAATGAGCATACTTAAGGCGCTACTGTATTCAGCGGAGTGCGCAGCGCAGGGGAGTATAAATCTTATTTTTTCCCTCAAAGCCAGTCTACATCTAACATTACACTCAGATGTGCTGCTAAGTTGCTCCCAATCCCAATGACCTGCTGATTAACACAACATAGCTGAAACATCGATATAGTGCAAATGGCGTATCAAAACTCTGATGATCAAATTGAGGACCTCATTTTCTCATAACACAAATGGTTTGTGCTTTTTTGCCATTATAAATACTTTCACCACTTGTTTTTAATGAAGTGTTGTTTCTTTTTCTTTTTCAGATTGTTCCATTCAATTGCTTTGATTGCAGTTTACACTCCGCTGCACTTACCACTGTACCATATAAGCTATCACTTTTTATTATGTAACTATATTTAAAAAAACTTTTACATGACTACAAAGATTATTGTAATGTCAAGTTTGGTGCTTTTGATTTTTGTTTGGAATTTGTTTACATACAGGAATACTGAAAATACATAAAAATGTCCTTTACAAGTGGAACCATATTGTTTTTCTATATTATATATGTTTCTAGGTTTAACTTAACTTTGGGTCAGTCTGTTCACATATAATTTCTCTTTAGGGCTGCTGTATTTACACAAAGACTGCTATAGCGGGTACAGGCACACCCGTTGGCTTTATTTGGAGAGCAAGGTCGCCTCTCAGCAGGCATCTTACTCCTTAATTGGACAGTATCAGAGCTTCTCATTGGAAATCAGGCGCGCAACACCCATTGGGCTCACCGGGCTTCAGCCCCCCCAAACCACCACCCTGCAGGGGCGTAACACAGGCCCCCCGCAGCCCACGCGGTGCGGGGGGCCCGTAGCTCCAAGGGACCCCTCGGCACTGAACTCTGGCCTGGAGAGCTCCTGATTGAGCCCAGAGGCCCCCCCCTAAGTACCGTGAGGGGGCCTCCCTGCAGGCCAGTGCCACCCCGGTGTGTGTCAACTGAGACAGCTTCTCGGGCTGGTGTCCGTCTAATTGCAGCCGCACCAGAGTACTTCACAGGTCTTTAAAAGACCATTTACTTGTTAATGAGGTTTTGTTGTGTTTTCACCCCTTCTTAGAGCAACTCTGCCTATGGCTGAAAGAATTAGCTTCTCCCAAAATCTTTTTCAGCAAATCCCCCTCCCCCCGAAATTTGGCTCTAGTTGCCCACCTGTTGGAAATGCTAAACTTTTCTGAGGAAAGTAGCAGCATTTCTTATACAGAAAATATTTATTTTACAGACTTGTACCAGCATTTCTTTTTCAGGTTGCTATACCTTAACTCGGGCTGGGCCAGCCCTTCTCAGTACTGCTGGTATAAACAAACAGTGGTCCGAGACCTATTATTTTAAACACGTAAAAAATCACAGTTTTTTAATTTTTAAAGGCGTATGTTAATTTAACCGCCCTAATCAATTAATGAATAATTGATTAGGGCGGTTAAATTAACATACGCCTTTAAAAATTAAAAAACTGTGATTTTTTACGTGTTTAAAATAATAGGTCTCGGACCACTGTTTGTTTATACCAATACGTTACCCAGGTCCAGTACCTTCTGGGTCACCCCATTTCTTTAATGGTCTTCTCAGTACTGCTGCTATGCCTGTGGTGTGACAGGATTAGTACTTACCATAAGGGTGTCTGTACTCACTTCTCAGCAGGGCTGCAGTACTTTTAATCAGACAGCACCAGCACTTCTGCGCTTATTTATTTTTGATAAGATGGTGTTGGAACTTCTCAGCACTTTTAGTGGGACCTTAACAGCAGTCCTCTGGAAAGTGCTGTACGTTTAACAAGACAGCATCAGTGTTCCTACCAAGACTGATGTACCTTTAATTGGACATTAGTTTCACTTCTCAGCAAGGCTGCAATACTTTTAATGGGACAGTATTAGAACTTCTCAGCAAGACTTCGAAACGTTCAATGGGACAGTATCTGCACTTCTCAACAAGACTGTCATATTTTGATAGGACAACATCAGCACTTCCCAGTTAGACAGCCATACTATTAATGGGACAGCACCAGCCCTTCTCAGCAAGTCTGTCATACTTTTAATGTGGCAGTATCAGCACTTCTCAGTAAGACTGTCATACATTTAATGGGACAGTATCAGCGTTTCTCAACAAGACTCATACTTTTAATAGGACAGTGTATGCGCTTCTCAACAAGACGGTCTTACTTTTAATGGGACAGTGTATGCGCTTCTCAACAAGACGGTCATACGTTTGATGGGACAGTGTATGCGCTTCTCAACAAGACGGTCATACTTTTTAATGGTGAAGATTTATAACTACGCTGATGACATGCAGCCGATCTTCACAATTGACAAACTCCTGATTCGAAAACCTTCTTTCAGAACATCATGCTGTACATAAGGGATTGGATGGATAACCAATTGAACTCCAAAAAACTGAGTTAGTGGTAAGGAAGAACAAACTTCACCTGTGGAATCCCTCTTTTTGGCCTTCAGAGATGGGCACCCACCCCTCCCTAAAAAACGGTTAAAAGTCTTGGCATCCCCATAGATTAGGATTTATCTATGAAACCTCAGATAGGCACAGTGATCTCATTCTGTTTCCAGCAACTTCGGAAAATAAAAAGGTACTTTACCCTTGAAGCAATTATTCAATTTTTTAGACCTTTAGTAATATCCCGCATTGATTATGCCAATGCTCTTTATATGGGACTTCCTTCTGGCCTCACACACAGATAACCGATTACAGATAACACATTATCAGGCATCCAGGCTGGCCTTTCTGCAGTCTAGATATTGCCACATCAAACACTTGAGAAAAGAAAACGGCACTGGGTGTCTAATCTTCAAATCTATTCAGTTTAAAAGACCTGCTTTCCTTTCTCCCAAAATTCAGAACTATATCCCTAACTGCAAGCTTAGACCAGCACATTTAAATCTTTTGGTTGTTCCTAGAAGTAAAACGAAGAGATTGGAGGCAGCCATTTTTTCTGTGTCTGCTTCCCACCCCGGAACACTCTCCCCCTTGAAATTAGATCTGCAACAAACTACAAGGGAATTCAGGAAAGAGCACAAAACTTGGTTGTTCAGACAAGCGTATGAATAACTGTGGTAGCAGTGGGAAACGTCCTTTAGGACGAAGCTGGAATCACCCTGTGCCTTTACAGCGCTGGCAGCAGAACAAATGCGTCTTTAGCATGCACTCGTCCTGCACGCAAGTTGTTACAATGACTTGCTTTAGGAGGGGGCATTGGTAGAATGGTGTTGCAATTAAAGTCCAACAGCTTCCCTTCTGTTGTGCAGACTGGAGTTGGAATAGTAAATTAAAGTAATGCAATATCCAGCAACCCCCTAAGGCAATTCGTTAAAAGAACTTACGTAGAACAAATGCATGCTAAAGACACATTCGTTCAAATGACGGAGTTCCTAAGGCATGCGTGAAAAACGCATGTGGAATTCCATCATACATTCGTAGCAGTTGCCTCCCTCTACCCCAACTCCAAGAGAACTTTTTGGTGGACGTGTGCTTAACAAGTGGTAAAAAAATGGGACAGAATCAGCCCTTCTCTGTAGGACTGTCAAACTTTTAATGAGACAGTGTCTCAGCAAGCCTGCCATACTTTTAATGGGACAGTATCCAGACTTCTCAACAAGACTATCATAGTTTTAAAGGGAGACTATCAGAATTACTCGGTGCGCAACGTTTACAACGCGCGCGTTACCACGACCTACTATTACCACGCGGTTGTAACAACGAAAGTTGTTACAACGCTTTGCGCTGGGGGGCGCTCGAGGATAGTAAATCATTTAATTTACTATCCCAACACCTTCCCTACTATCCACGGGGACTGGTGTTGGAATAGTAAATTAAATGTTTTAAATTTGCGCCCCCCAACGCAAGTCGTTGTAACGACTTGCGTTGTTACAACCGCGTTGTAATGGTAGGTCGTTGTAACGCGCGCGTTGTAACGAAATATATCCGAATTACTCAGCAAGACTGTCATACTTTTAATGGGACAGTAGCTCAGCAAGACCAACATACTTTTAATGGGACAGTATCTGCACTTCTTAACAGGACTGACTTACTATTAATGGGACAGTATCTGCACTTCTCAGCAAGACTGTCATACATTTAATACAGCACCAGCACTTCTCAGAAAGACTGTCATACTATTAATGGGACAGGACCAGCACTTCTCCGCAAGACTGTCATATTATTAATGGGACAGCACCAGCACTTCTAAGCAAGGCTACCAAACTATTAATGGGACAGCACCAGCACTTCTCAGCAAGGCTGTCATACTATTAATGGAACAGCATCCGCACTTCTCAGAAAGACGGTCATACTATTAATGGGACAGCACCAGCACTTCTCAGAAAGACGGTCATACTAATAATGTGACAGCACCAGCACTGCTCAGCAAGGCTACCATACTGTCAATGGGACAGCACCAGCACTTCTCAGCAAGACTGTCATACCATTAATGAGAAGGCACCAGCACTTCTCAGCAAGGCTTCCATACTATTAATGGGACAGCACCAGCACTTCTCAGCAAGGCTCTCATACTATTAATAAAACAGCACCAGCACTTCTCAGCAAGGCTATCATACTATTAAAGGGACAGCACCAGCACTTCTCAGCAAGGCTGCCATAATTTTAATAGGACAGCACCAGCACATCTCTGCAGGACTACTATTAATGGGACAGCACCAGCACTTCTCAGCAAGGCTACCATACTATTAAAGGGACAGCACCAGCACTTCTCAGCAAGGCTGCTATACTTTTAATAAGAAAGTACCAGCACATCTCTGCAAGACTACTATTAATGGGACAGCACCAGCACTTCTCAGCAAGGCTGCCATACTTTTAATAGGACAGCACCAGCACTTCTATGCAAGACTGTCATACTATTAATGGGACTGCACAAGCACTTCTCAGCAAGGCCACCATACTATTAATGGGACAGCACCAGCACTTCTCAGCAAGATGACCAAACTATTATTGGGACAGCAGCAAGACTACCACACCATTAATCAGACCCTCCAGCATTTCGCGGTTTGCCGTGAAATCGGCACTTTTGTAAAAATGCAGCGATTTTTACAAAAGTGCCAGCGAAATCCAGCGAAATCCAGATGTCCATTGCTGCATCCGTGCTGCCTGCGACTAATTTGACTCTCAATTTAGTACTATGGATGGAACTGATTATATACTATTACCTCTTCTTCACAGGGGTAGTGTCTGATCGAATGCATTAATTATACCCAAATGTACTAAAACTAATTTAAAAAATAAAATTTGGACTGGGGTGTGACTGAGCCAACGCAGATGTGGCCTCCTGATCCTGGATCTCCTCTCTGCTTCCTGCTTAATCATGAGACCTCCTTCAAAAAAATCAACCCAGAAGACCATGGAGCAGCATAAGTGCATATACTGTGATCCCTGGTCTGGATAGCAAGTTAGGGGTCTCGCCCTCCAACTGATACCCCATTGCGCTACAGTGAAGTTAAGGCCATATGCGAGCAACTAAAATGGCGATGCAACTCTGCTGAGGCCTGAAACCCACCTGACTGCATGCAGGGGACTCCTACAGTTGAGGCATAAGTGCTGATGGCAGTGAATCAGGACAATATAGCCAGAGACATAGTGGGTTGCCCTGTTACCTAGGATGCTTTGGTGCTGTGTATCTCGAGGGCCTTAAGGAGTCTTCAAGTGCATCAGGGACCAAGCTTGAATCCAGGAGAAACGCTTGAGGGTGTGAACTGATGTCGAGACATCATTATGGATCGGGGCTTGCAGTGGCCGCTATGGGTGGAGAGGAACTCTACCCCGCTCCATAACACCATCTAAGTGGTGCCTGCAGCTGAATGGAGGACCTCCAGTTGGATGTCACTACCTCATGAAACTAACACCAGCTCACCCAATATTTTAAGGGTTTGTGGACCTGGCACATAGAATCCTTGGCTCTGAGGACCCACAACTAAAACACTTACGCTAAAAATCTGTGCTTAGCATAGTGTGCTGCCCGACTTGTATTTTGCTGTTTCTGTCATTGCATCCAGATATATGATACAACAAGTAACATACCTACAACAAGTCAGGACTATTGGCGTTGTCAATGGTTATTAGTTGCATAAGATAAATAATTGCAACTATGGCTTGTTACATATAATATTGAAAAAGCTTCCGCTTAAGCCCTGGTGACACCACAATGTTGCTGCTCTTGCGTTTCAAGAAGAGAAGGGAAATCCAGAAAGAAAATGACTCTTTAAAGGATTTCCCTCCCCACAACGCTCACCTGGCATGACGTCAGTAACTTCTCCACTAGTCAGACCCTCCAGGATTACGCAATTTCGCGGTTTGTCGCAAAATCAGCACTTTTGTAAAAATGCCGTCATTTTTACAAAAGTGCCCACTAAGATATCTGTGTTTGTTGTAGGAAAAACGGCCAAATAAAATGCCACAAAATTGCTGCTAAATTTCCATATTTTTGCCGCTAAATTTCCATTTTTGTGCCGCTAAATTTGCTAATCCATGCCGCTATATCCTAGGGGGTCTGATTAATGGGACAGCACCAGCACTTCTCAGCAAGGCTACCATACAATTAATGGGACAGCACCAGCACTTCTCAGCAAGGCTACCATACTTTTAATGGAACAGCATCTGCACTTATCATCAGAGCTGAAATGCATTTAATTTGTCAATACTCACATTTCTAAAGTGAATATAGGCCCCATTCTACTATAGTTCTGCTTTTATCAGTTAACTCACTTCAAACACCTTTTTGTTCGTGAAGTATGTCTTCATGAAAAATCCAGGTGGTGCCAGAGAGCTTCAGGTCGAACCAAATACAGCCTCAGTCACCGGGGCAGACAGCCCTCAGATATTGCATGTTGTTTTCGCCATTGTTAGTTTTAATAACATGACACCACACTTCTCGGAGCAATCAATGCACCCTAATTATGTGCTTTGTATCACCGGGTAATTAACACGTTTTAAAATTACTGCTCCGCCTTTGCTATATTTGGAACTAAACAAACACCACTGTGCCAGTGTTTTTATATTTCCCTGGCAAACACAACGTTTGAGCCTGCATGCTTCAGTGGTACCCCTGCAGGTTGTTTTATTTTTGTACAGGGTGCATGACGGACCTTACTTAAAACCAGGGCCACTGGAATTATGCGATTGTGCAGTGATTTTTCCGTGATCATAGACTTGCCGCATTTGTCTCGCAATCCATTATCAGTCGCATAATCTGCAGATTTTAGCAAAAAAATGGTTTCTAGCTCAAACGGTTCAAAAGTTACTAAGAATGCAACAACAACACGTATTGCTGAGCAGTGGAAGGCCCTTTGCAAAGCTAGACTAGTCACACTGCTGTTGCTTATTGCTATATTTGGATGTTCAACTGGTACTCATGATGTGCAACCGATGCCCTGAGAGTATTCCAAAGTTTTAAAATGATGAAATAATACTATTACTAAATGTCCTGCATTAACCTGTATAGTTTGGCTTTTCTTGCCGCATAATTTACTCAACACTGCTGCAAAATGTGGCCCTCTCCAGCCGCATAATTCTAGGGGCCCTGCTTAAAACCCTTTGCCCAGTGAATTTTTGTTGCAGCAGGAACATCTCCAGCATGAGGTGCTGTACGTTGGCCCAAAGAGTGTGTAGGATGCTGTTCAGTCTGCATTATAGGCTAGGGCATGGAGGACTAACAACAAAGAAATAGGCCAGTGCCAGGCAGCACAGTGTATACGTTATGCTATCATGTGTTATGTGCTATAATTTGTTATGATAGGCAGGGTCATGGGAATTATGTGATTCAGCGTCCATTGCATTTTCCACATAATCATTTATTTGCCACATAATCCAGCAGCTGCTGCATATTTTGCAGATTTGACTAAGAATGTGTTTTTAAGTTCAAACTGAGAAAACATAGACCAACAAAAGTACCACATTAAGTTTCACACAGACTAAGATCCTTTGCAAATATTAAACTTCAGCTACTGATTGCTGTATTCAGGTACTAAAGAGGTGCAACTTCCCCGAGGCAAAATGATTAGATGTCAAAATGAAAAAATATTGAAATTATACTGCTATGGATGGGACCAGCTGGGGAGCGCCCTCCCTCTGAATTGGCAAGCATGTATCCCCTCTATGACCTTTCACCCTCTGCCCAATGGCAGGCCAATTAGACTCAAGCAAGGAATGTTACAGACATAGCACCTTGATAATTGACTGGTAAGTGCCCCTGAATAAAAACTGCTGGGCCCTTAAAGAACTTCTCATTCTACCTGTCCTAAGAGGTGGGGCAATTTTTAGGTCCGGCTAGCGTAGGCTGCGCATGCGCATTCTCGCTAGCGAGATCTTATGTCTTCTAGTAGGGAGGTAAACGAGCTAGCTCTTCTCCATTGGCTGGCTTCCTAAACGGCGGCCAGCCAATGGAGAAGAGCTGTGTCCGTCACTTTAAGCCCCTTCCGTTTCGGATTGAGGGGCGTGTTTTTTCCTGTCCTTTCTTTCTGTGATGTCATCAGGAAAAAACACGCCCCCAGTCTGAAAAGGACGGGGCTTAAATACAAATGACGAGCGCTTTTGTGTTATCAGAGCTGGAGCCCTTCCTCGGATGTGCTGACTCACGGTGCCTCCACCTCCCTCAGTTGGGGCTCCTCGGCCGACCCACCTCGGCCATGAGTCTCTGCTCCATGGCGGAAACTGCTTTCTCTTTCCGTGCACCGACGCGGGCGTCCATGCCAGTCTGGGACAGCTGGTCCCATGGAGGCCGTCGGAGCCTGCCGCAGTCCGGGATCCTCCTGATCGGTGCCCCCGGGTGCTCCGCGGACCCGGCGATGTCTTGGCACAGGTAGGGGGGCGCTTCGCCTCGGTGCTGCTGCTGCTGCGGGCGGGTGCGGGTGGAAGGATGGGCGTCCGGGGCTTCTCGAGCCGGGGCCCTTGCTTCTCGCATCCGCCTAGCTCTTGTTGCCAGCCAGATAGGCATCCTTGGTACGGGTTATAGCTGGCCAGTTGTGGTGGCTTTGGGGCAGTATCGGAAACTTTCACCACTCTTCTAATTTATTACATAGCATCCCGTGTAAGTTGACGCCTACAGGTAAAAGCATGGAATGTCAGTAGATCACTGATTTTCCCTCTCTTTCACGATCTATAAAACACTAGAGGAATTCATAGACCATCGCAATGTATTCCTCATTCATACCATCTGCATGGCCTCAGTTCTCCGACTGCCTGCAACTGTCAGTTCGCAGCCTTGTGGTGATCATTTGGGTTGTCGACATCCATGTTTCAAAGAAGTGCGTGGTTTTTGACCCCTCTGTAACACTGCTGAACTTAAGGGAAAATAATCTGCACACATTTATTTTGGTTGTTGTGTACAGTGCTGAACCATGCTGCTTTGCAGCCACTTCACTGTAAGAAGTGCTTGACCTCCATGTGCTACTTCGAAGGGCTGTAGTGCAAAACCAGGCAACTCAATAGTTGATAATCTGTCATTGTCTTTTGGAGAAGAAAACGTTCCCTCACTTAGCTACTCCTAATGTTATGATCTTTACTACTTACCAGTAAGGCAATGGAGTCATAGTGGACTAGTGTAAGGATAGTGTTTCGGTGTGTCAAGCATGGTGTATCCTAGAAGCTGTTGCGTCAATGTTATTTTCAAAGTCAAGCACCCAAGCAAGAAAATAAAACTCAACGCCTGCCTGGGATCTGTTGTAGGATTCTCCAAGTTTCGGGACAGCCGAAAGCTTTCTTAATCACACCTTGCCTTGTAGGCTGTGTGGAGTCCTGCTCTACGTTTTATGTATCATATGCATGTCGACAACGCCGGTGTTTCTTAGAATGAATAGTGATCTATGTGACTTGGCAGATAATTGCAGGGATGTCGGAATGAGCTGAGACCCTTGCAACTGCAACTCTCATCAGATGGGGCTGCTCATTGTTGCCCTCCCCTTTGAAGTCCTATGTCTTGAAACTAAAGTTTCCCTTCCGCGGATATGGAGCCTGTGTCTCTAAAGACCATCGAACCCTAGTGTTGTCCGTGACCATGTTTATGACTGCCCTGACAACAACTGTGTCTGTGGCTCTGTGGGTGTGTGTGTGGCTCTGGGTGTGTGTGTGTGGCTCTGTGTGTGTGTGGCTCTGAGTGTGTGTGTGTGCCTCTGTGTGTGTGTGTGGCTCTGTGTGTGTGTGTGTGTCTCTGTGTGTGTGTGTGGCTCTGTGTTTGTCTGTGTGTGTGTGTGTCTGTGTGTGTGTGTGCCTCTGTGTGTGTGAGGGGGGCTCTCTGTGTGTGTGTGGCTCTGTGTGTGTGTGGCACTGTGTGTTTGTGGCTCTGTGTGTGTGTGTGGCTCTCTGGGTGTGTGGCTCTGTGTGTGTGTGTGTGGCTCTGTGTGTGTGTGTGTGTGTGGCTCTGTCTGTGGCTCTGTGTGTAGCTCTGTGTGGGTAGGTGCGTGTGGCACTGTGTGTGTGTGGGTGTGTGGCTCTGTGTGTGTGTGGTGTGTGGGTGCAATTGCAATAGGTCTCGCATTTGCGAGAGATTAAGCTATAGGCATTGTAAATGAAAATGCCATGTATTTATATGTTTTAAATCAAAAATAATGTCATAAGCAATGCCAATAGCTCTAACTTTAACAAAGACGAGACCATTGCATTGTAAATGCTTGTTTATGGATCGTTACTCATTCCAACTTTATCGTCAAAGAAGGAAAAGAAAAAGCTAGAAGGGGCTTTAGGAATGTGGGCGAATCTGTTTTCTCTTGCTCTGATTGGTCCATAGCATTACTGCTTTCTAACTGGTGGGCTCGGGTACCGCAGTACCAATCAGAAAACGAGAGCTAAAATGAACAACAAATGAATGTTTTCACACCTGCCCCCATGTCGCACTAAGCAGGCATTATGAGAAAGCCTGGCTGACAACTCTGCAAGGGTTTTGCTGGGTTTCTCTAGCAGAAAATAATTTAATCATGGAACTGACAGATTCATTTAAAAAAACCTTTTTTTTACATGTTGTCAGATAGCAGCATTTTTACAGACAGTCCTACAGAGAGCATCGTGAAATATGCCAGTACGTCACGATCTGTCATTGCATCTACGATGCTGTATTCAGGGCCGGCTTTAGCGCTGATGGCGCCTTTGCGACAATGTTTGGTGGCACCCCCCCACGGGCGCTCCCCACAGACTCTCTCATGACTACCCTTTAACAGTCCCCCCTAAAGTCTCCATAACCACTCTCTCAGATGTATTTAATGATTCAGAAAAGGGGGTGGTGATGAACAGAGTGTCTGAATTAAGCAGACCACTCTTACCCAGTCCAAAGATCAGGGCTTGATCCATCACCGTTATTTATCTCACTGCACCATCCCAGCTCAGAACCTGGCTATATGCAAATCAGTCTGTCCCTGGCCCAGTGCATCATGGGAACAGGGCAGACTAAACTACCAAGCCAATTCTTCACCAGAAAGGAGACAAGCTACCGGGGACCGGTTTCTGGCATTTCAGCCGTCTTCGGCCCGGCTTGGTTGAATCCTGATGGTGCAGTGAGAAAGGGACTCATGTCTGAGCACCAGCTATACCTGTGTAGTGTGTCAGAGCACTTTACGTCACAAACACTACTCAGGGACAATCAATCATAGTTGTGTAAATCAGTGGCTAGGAAATGTTACATCAGACAGAGGTGTTGAAGGTGTAGGATTTGTACATTATCCATACTGTTAAACAGTATATTTTAAGAGTGCTTGGTCTGGAGAAGCACAAACTCTGAATGTAAAACTTAACACCATGGTTGGGGGTTACATTTAATAAAAATGATTTTTTTTTACCCAAACAAACCTTTTTTTAAACATTAGAATAATGAGGAAAACTTCATGATGCTGTAATTTATACCTTGCAGCCTGCATGCAGCTCTTTGAGGACCATTAGCTTGCTGTTCCATGTTAGGATTTTAACATCTACACTGCAAGTAACAAAAGGATCTCTCTGACAAAAGCACTGACCTATTTAAACTATATGCACTTTGTTATCTGCATGGTACACATTTGTTTGCAGCAGGCAGATTAACCCTCTGTGCTACTTTAAAACGAGGTAAAACTTCTTGACAAAACTCCTTCTCTGTTCAGCATGGCTTAAAGTCACTGAAAATAGTGCTATGGTGCTCCCAACGCAGACTTTGTCATAGCGCTTTTTTATGTTAGGAGGGGCAGGACGATAAACTCAACATGAAACATCCTGTGATTCGGCAATTTTAGTGACTTTCAGAGCAGCTGAACAGCAGATGTGCTGCTAGACAACATGGCTAAAAGACATTCACATTGACAAGGCCAAAAGTTCGGGCATTGCTGAGACCTATTGGATTTGTCAATGCTTGTTTCTTTTGTTTTCGATGAGCTGAGTTGGTTGGTCTCAAGCTCAATGTAAATGCATAATGCGCTTCACTGTCTAAGCTGTGGGAAGAGGGTGAAGGCAGGAGGTGGTAAGGGAAATCTCTTGAGTTATCTCTACAGTGTTTATTTTGTTCATGGAGGGTAAAATCATAGGGGCTTATTTACAAGCCCCATGCCCCGCCGGTACGCCACTTTTCCCATATTAAAAGTGACTCACTGGCGGCCCAAGGGGCTTGTAATTTAGCCCCATAGTCCTTGTGCTGGGTTTTATTTTTGTTTTATCATGAAGGTGGGATGAACTTTTTTTAGTGCCAATTTTCCCATCTGTTTCTCTTGTGATGGTGAAGGGCAGGGAAATAACCATATCCTCCTTGTATTTTAGGTTTCATTGTTACTGCAGTGATCGGTGGTTGGGGAAATTCCCACAGCTTCCTTTATATATTTTTTGTACTGTTGGATATTTATAGTGCAGGAGCTCAACAGGGAGGAAGTTGAACACAATAGGTTTTGGGCAAGGGCAAGGTCCTCATTAAATGCCACATTGCACTGAAACATTGTTCTTCTGCGAAAATCCGCCTATTCCAAGCGTGTGGCTGGCAACACCACTGAAATCACACAGATCAATGTTGCATGTGCATGTGTTACAAAGCACCTACATATAAAAACTGTGCTAAGAGATGTAAGGCCCATCACAGAACCTTTGCCAGTGAACATACGATTTTCAACAATCAAATACAATATTTCTGGCAGCAGCATTAAAGTGCAGCTCCGTTTGCAGGCGAAGCTGTGAGTAGGGCTGACTGAAGGGAAAAGGGATAGATTTCAGATGGGGCACCCTGAATATGTCTAGGGCATGGCACAGTCTAAGGGCAGCCGTGCTCTATGCAAACACCAATAAAAATATACAACATGACATTAATGCAAATAAATACCTCATAAGACAGGATACAGAAATCCATATTTGCACAGTGTGACTACTTGGGGTGGGAAATACAGTTTAATGTGAATGCTCCCACCCTGCCTTTTGCAGAAGCAATAGGCTCTAAACTTTGTCCATTATGGGGTGAAGAGGGGATTCAGGGAGCTGGGACCCCTGTTGGTTGAAATGGGTGGAATTACATGATCCCGCCGCTGGCTGAGCAAACTCGGCTGATCAATATGGTGGGGCAGTATTTGATGTTCTAGTAGCCGAACAAAATCAGGGCTAGACTGGGCATCCGAAGCAGACAGGGCCGTTTTTTATGACCAGCCCCACCGAAGCACTGCTGCTTTGCTTACTGGGGCGGATATTGCAAAACCGGTCCCCAGTACCAAAAAAACGTCCTCCACTGCTGCAAAACTGGTCCCTACCCTTCCAACCTCCCGGGAAAACGCCTGATGCTTGCTACTGCCAGTCCGGCCCTACTCAAAATGCCAGAATTCTCCCTGAGTTTAGAAGTTAGAAGATGTATACAAATATCAAGGACAAAATATTGAATCCAAACAATCAAAAGATAAGTATCTTTGGATTCTGTATATGTAACTGCACACGTCTATACCTTGACGAGAAATATATTTCTTCAAGGTAAGTAGAAGTGGAGTGAAGAAGAGTTAATCTAGACTTCCTCCATATACACTTACCTTTCGATATTTTGTTCTTTGACATTTTGTCCACGATATTCTTGTATCTCGTTTATCTCAGCCTTGATATTTAGTAGTATAATCCGGAATGCCAAGAGCCTGCTTTGGAAGTCAGGGTGCTGCTCTATGGGCCAGAGATGCTCAGTATTAAAAGCTGCTCATGATTATGCAGTTCTGTACAGTATGCTAGGGTGTTGCTCATCAGCATAAAATGTCTCTTCTTGTCCCACAGATGCAGATCAATTTCCAGGGTTCTGCTCTGAGTGTTAGTGTGCCAAGTTATCAACTGGCGTCCCAGTGTGGCTGCTCAGTGTGTCAGAGTGCTGCTGAAAGTGGCAGACATGCTACTGAACTTGCTAAGCCCACAGCTGAATGTGCTGTGGGTGCTGGTCAGAAAGTCAGGCTGAGGTTGAAGGTGGAAGCAGTCCTCCTGAATTTGCTAAGAGTATTCTTAAGTGTACTCAGGCGAGGTTGGCACAGGTAACAGCGGTGGGGGCGGGGCGGGGATGAGTCGACAGACTACAGGATAGAAAAAGTAAAATAAATTAAAAAAATAAAACCACTTTGTAGAGTTAGCGTTCTAGCATATGAACGTCGCGTCACGACGCGACGTGCTGGCGGCCATTTTAGGATGCGCGCGCATCCTCAGTAAAAACGGTGCGAGTGTTGGAGCACGGAGGATTACCGGCTCAGCGCTCTCTGGAGAAGAGAGTTAATTAAACAGCGTGTCTCCTCACTACTGTTGTCCTGTCATTATTTGAGCAACATATGCACCTTTACAATGGCGACGAGGTCGGGATGAAGACCTAAGGAAGAAATACCACCATTGAGAATAAAACGACCAGGACAGGAGAGAGACCACAGTCCGGAACCAGGCACCTGACACATCAATACACGTCTGCTTGTAAGTAGCAACCACACACAGACTAGTGGACACCAGAGAGCACGGCAGAGCCCACAGTTACGCGAGAGGAGCCAAACTGAGCATTGGGGAAGTGACAGAAGAGCACGCAGAGGGGTAGACCACCCAGGGCACCCCACTACACAACACAACCAAGGGCAGGAGCACTGGCGACCTATGGGAAGAGCGAAGGGGCAGACACAGAGATACCCCAGCTGAAAACCGAGAAGCTAGAGGAAAACAGTGCACCAGAAGCCACAGTGGCACCCCACCCACAGAAAAGCACGAAAGGATGTGCGCACAAGCAGCGTCTGCGACGGCCCCTGTGCAATTTTTACCCAAGCCAGGAGAACCACTAATGAGGTGGGAAGATTGGAGAGACTATATTGACAACTTCATTGAAGTGCTGGAGGATGAAAATGAGGAAAAGTTCTCAAGTAAGAGGAAGAGGCGAATAATATTACACTATCTAGGCCCAGAGGGGCTCAGGATCTTCAAGACTCTGATACCCAAACAACGAGGGAGTACAGACGACGACGTGTATGCCCACGCAATAGAAGAATTGAACGAACACTACAAACCAGCGGTTTGTGTTTCGATCGACAGGTATAACTTCCAGCAAAGAAAGCAACAACCAGGGGAATCAGTGGAAGAGTACGTGGCGGCATTAAAGAAGTTGGCATCCACGTGTAGATACGATACATTCCAAGATGAATTCATCAAGGATCAAATCGTGATGCACACCACGAGCACCGCGGTGCAAGACAAGCTGTGGGCCAGCGGTGATGCCACGCTGCAGGAAGTAATGATAATTGTCAAGAGAGCGGAATTGGCGCGAAGATGCGCGGAGGCGGCAAAAAGAGAGGCCGCAACAACAACAACTTCGATGGTGAACAGGATAGAAGACGAGGAACCCCGTAAGGACAACAGGAGCAAGGGGCCCACATCAAAGGGACCGAATAGGTGGCAAGGGAATACGGGACCACCGGGAAAACAGATGGGGAACAACAAGAAAGCCTGCTATAGAGGAGGAAGCTGGGCACATGAAGCCCATGACAGGAAGTGTCCGGCGTTTCGTGCCAAATGCATGTACTGTGGAATCGTGGGGCACTATGAGAAAGTGTGCCGCAGGAAGTCCTCCAGGAGTATGGTTAAGTACATCGACCAAGGACAAGAGGACAAGGAGGAGAATGACCACAAAGATGAGGACACGGTACTCTGCATCTATGACCAAGTGCTAAGCGTAGATAACAAAAGATCGACCAACCCGGTGCTGGACATGACGATTGGAGGAGTGCCGATTAGTATAGTAGCGGATACTGGATCACCCTATACCATAGTCCAGAGAGCGGTGTGGAATGAAACCTTCAAACCACATTTGGGCCTGGTCACGTACAATGGAGACTGCATACCCATGGTAGGATTCCGACCGTTAAAGTTTGAATTCAGAGGACGCAGTGCCAACTGCAAATTGTACATATCCGAAAGGGGACCATCGGTGCTAGGTTGGCTAGACCAGGGTGACCTGAGCATCAAACTAGACCCTGGAGGTACGGAGCAGATCCTACTCACCGAACCGGAAGTGTGGCCAAACTTAGACAAGTGGAAGAAAGAGTACCCCAAGGTATTTGGAGGCACGGTGGGAAGGCTTGAAAAGTTCACACACAAAATTGCCCTCAAGGCAGGCGCCAACCGGTGTCTCACAAGGTGAGAAATGTACCTCTTGCTGTGAGAGAGGCGGTCAAGAAGAATTGCAAGAATTAGAAAGAAGAGGAATCATCGAACCGATCATGTGCGCTGAGTGGCTGGCGCCATTGGTAGTAGTCATGAAACCCAGTGGAAAGGTCAGGCTATGCGTGGACCTGCGCGAATTAAATAACATTGTGGTAGAGAAGTTTCCCTTACCAAGGATCGAATAGATGTTAGCCAAGACGAGAGGGATTAAGTGGTACTCTACCATTGACCTAACCTCAGCATACCATCAAATTGCATTACACCCGGAGAGCAGGAGGTTGACTTCATTCATTACCCCCTTCGGGTGCTACCAGTTAAGCCGCATGCCGTTTGGACTTGTATCAGCGGCAGTGGTGTTTCAGAAATTGATGCACCAACTATTTAAGAACATGGATGGCATCCAGTATTTCCAGGATGACATCCTAGTGATGGGCCGAGACAGGTTAGACCACGATGCCAAACTGACCAAAGTGCTGAAAGTGTTAGAAGGGAAAGGCCTCACAGCGGAGTGGGAAAAGTGCCGCCTGGGCATGGAATCGGTGACCTACTTAGGGCATGAAATCGGAGTGCAAGGATCACCCCCAAGGCGGAAAATGTGAAGGCAATTTGTGAGGCACCACCACCCACCAACAAGGAAGACATCAGGTCCTTCTTAGGAATGGCCGAATACTATAGTAAATTCGTGCAGCATTTTGCAACAAAGACACACCACATGAGGAAGTTAACAAGAGAGAGCTCAGTGTTCTGCTGGATGGAAAAAGCCCAAGGGGAATTTGAGAGCATAAAGAAAGATGTTGTGGGAGCCATACCCTTGAAAGGATATGATCCTCAAGGAAGAACTGTGCTCACGACGGACGCCAGCGATAAAGGCTTGGGCGCGGTGTTGATGCAAGACCGAGGACACGGAGTGATGGACACACTAAGTTTCGCTTCTCGCACCTTGAGCGACACAGAGAAAAAATACAGTGTCATTGAAAAGGAGATGCTAGCTGTAGTGTGGGCAATGACAAGGTTCAGACAATTCCTGTGGGGCACACGATTTCAGTTAAAGACAGATCATAAACCCTTGGTGAACCTCCAGTGGGCACGCGAGTGCCACCCCCAGGATCTCAAAAATGACATTGAAGCTGCTAGAATTCAGATATGATGTGGAGTACATTCCTGGCAGTCGGAACAAAGTAGCAGACTATCTAAGCAGGGCGGCGGCCATGGAACCTGGAGGAGATGACCAGGCAGGAGGGGAAGAGATGGTGGCCCTGACGGACGACCAGGAGAAGGTCATCAGCAACCAGGATTGGAAGGAAGCCTACAGTGAGGACCAAACCATACAGGAAGTGAAGACATGCACAGTACAGGGATGGCCAGAGAAGAAACACACCAGTGAAACCCTAAGGATGTACTATGTGGTCAGAGAAGAGTTATCAATGGATGACCAAGGAGTGTTTGTGTATAGGGGAGACAAGGTCATTCCCCCAGCTGGCATAGTTCCCAAACTACTGGCGATACTCCACGAAGGCCAATTAGGGATAGGCAAGATGAAGTTGAGGACCAAAGAAGGATAGTGGTGGCAAGGTATGGTCGTACGAGCAGAACGGTATGTCAGGGATTGCCCACAGTGCCAGGGAGCAGACAAAACACTCAAGCCATTGCGCCCGGCGCTGGGAAGATTTGACCCCCCACAGAACCCGTGGGAGAAGTCGTCCATAGACGTATTGGGCCCAATCTTGGATGGACAAGGGATCCAAAAGTATGTGTGTGTCCTCATCGACAGATACTCGAAATGGCCTGAAATGAAGTTGGAGGAAATAATGGACACAGAGAGCATCTTAAGGTTTTTGAATGACACATTCGTGAGAGAGGGCATTCCCAAATCCATCCTGAGTGACAACGGCCCCCAGTTCACCTCAGACAAATGGACCAGCTTCATGGAAAGAAATGGTATCCTCTCCAAGCACACGTCGATCTATCACCCGGCAGGTAATGGACTAGTAGAACGGTTCAACCGTGTGGTTGATGGGATCCGTGCAAACAGCGATATCTAAAAACAAGGACTGGGAGAAAGAAATATGGCAAATGATATTGGCGTACAGAATCACCCCCACAGGAACAGGATATAGTTCCTTCCAAATTTTGAGGGGACGTGATCCCTTCACGAAGGACAATCGAGTGTGGAAGGAGAAAACCATAATGAGTAAGTGGTCCCCGGCGGTGGTTCAAGCGAACTTGGAGAAAGCACAGGCTGTCTACGCAAAGCACTTCAACAGGCGAAGGAACGTGAAGGATACTGGATTAGAGGAAGGCGAATGGGTGCAAGTCAAGTTGGCGACGATGCAAAGAAAGGGGGATAGCAAATACAGTAAACCCCTGCAGGTTAAGAAGGTGTATGACAGAGCGGCCCTGTTGAGTGACGGCAACGTATGATCTCAGGACCGTATGGCGAGGTGCAACAGAGTACTACAATGGAGCCAAGGGGGACAAGATCTGGAAGGTGCGGGGGAGCCCGAGGCAGGAAGTGAACAATTCAACGAGGAGATGGACACGGGAAGTGAAGAAGTCAGTGAGGAGCAAGGCAACAGAGGTAGCCCCGGAGCGGAGAAGGAGACGGACATGAGGAGATCGATGGAGAGCCAGGCCACACTGAGCAACAGGGGAGGTAGCGCAGAGACTCCTGGGAGAGAGGCCATGGCTACTCCGGAGGGGCAGAACAGTGATGAGACCAGCCAGGTTCCAAGACTTTGATATGAGCAGCGGACTGTAAGTTATATGTTTCCATTGTTTGGAAAAAAGGGAGATATGTAGAGTTAGCGTTCTAGCATACGCACGTCGCGTCACGACGCGACATGCTGGCGGCCATTTTATGATGCGCGTGCATCCTAGGTAAAAACGGCACGAGTGTCGGAGCACGGAGGATTACCGGCTCGTGGCTCTCTGGAGAAGAGAGTTAATTAAACAGCGTGTCTCCTCACTACTGTTGTCCTGTCATTATTTGAGCAACATATGCACCTTTACACACTTACCTTGCACTAGCGATGCGGCGAGCGCAGGGAAAGTGTATTTTTTTTTTTTTTTTTTTACTTTCCCTATCCTTGGTCTGTCGACTTCCCCTCCCCACTGCTCTGCACCTCCGCTGTTAACTGTGCCGGCCACAAATGAGTGTACTTCGGGTCTGATCGGTACGCCAGGTTACTGTTTAGGTTTCTTTGGATGATGTTCGGTCTGTGAGGGGTAGTGCTCCATATATCTTGGTTGTTGCTATAAAATGTGTCATGACTCCTGTCAGATTTGTAGAAGATGCTGCTAATATGTTCAATGTGTTGCTCAAATTAGCAAACTGTTTAGGTTTCTCTGTAAGTTAATAGGAAAAAATTTAATATGTGCAAGAAAAAAGTGCTACCTTGCTGCTGTTTTATTTAATGGACATCTAAGGTAACCTCCCTCCTCCGTTTTTGCCGCTCTGTTGCTTTGCTATTAGCTTCTTGCTAGTCAGATCACTTGATTTACATAGACACACACAAACTTTAATCGAAAATTCCTTCTCTGTTCTAATGTGTCCTATAAAAGTACCATATTGTACTGCGCCTAAGGACACACATTTTTTATCCTACAAAAAGAGACTATAAATAACTTAATAAATGATCTGCCCCAGACTCGGGTAGCAAAGCAGACAATGCAAGTACGGGCAAAGTACATAAAACAGTGGACACAAATTAAAAATAACGATAAGCATGACATTTGATAAAATGGTTGTTCTAATTATCATTAATTTCTGTTCATAACCAGTCATGAAATTCTAGAGTTAGGTGAATATTTACATTGGCCAAACAAACAATACATTCTCCGAGCAGGATGATAATGTAGGTATGAGGTCATGCGTATGGACTCTGTGTTTATTAGTTATGTGGTGCCACAGCACCGACAGTTATCCTGATGCGACGTTATAGGGTGGCTAAGGGGCTGGGAGGGAGGGGGTGGGGGTAGGGGGAAAGGGGGCATAAATAAATGAAATATATATATATATATATATTTCATTTATTTATGCCCCCTTTCCCCCTACCCCCACCCCCTCCCTCACTGTTATTTGTAAATACACTATTTTTCTAAGTATCACTCCATTGTATATAATATCCACTCGTAAAACAAACAGTTTTTTCTGTTTTGCGTAAATGTTTGTTACCATGCAAGCCTAAGCATCCATTATGTTTCATTTAACGTCACTTTGTTTTCATATTATTTGTTGCAACTTTAGTCCTTCCTTTGTTATTATTAACTGGAGAAGGCGTGTAACATCAGTGGTGGTTATTGAAGCCCTTTGTTTATGTTTAATATTTAAACATTGCTTTGTTTTCGGCGCATTGTGTGATCAAGCTCTCTTGTAGAGCGAAACGCGTCATCTCTATTAAATACGTTTTCCCTGTTATCCACTGTGGATCTACTTTTGTGAGGCTTTATTGGATTGCTGGCTGTGAGGTTTGTGAGGTCTCGACCGTTGGTTCCTGCACCTTTAGGAACCTGGACTGTTTGCTTCATTCAATTTTTCCGGGATTGGCTGCTCCCGGCTTCTGGACCCTCCCCGTTCACTGAGGCACAGTGTCGGCGCTGCCTTCGAGGTGTTGTTTCGCCTCTCCGCTCCTTTGAATCGTTGGATTCTGCTTTTGCTGTGCCCCCCGCGGATGCGCTTAAGACTTTGACATCTGCTGCCGAGCTTTGCAGGTGAGGAGACTGCGAACCCTTCCGACGTGGTGAAAGGTATGTTCCGCCGGTCGGCTGACTGGAGGAGAGCCCAACACCGATTTCGGTAAGATCGCTTTCCTTTCTCGTTTGCACTGTGCGGGTGGCTTTTGAATCGTGCGCAAATTGCGGGTGTGGGGATTGCCTCTAACTGTTACCAGCATTCGGCCTCTACATTAAAATACAGGGACTCGGTCTGTCATAAGTTAGCCGAGTTTAAACGTACGTGTACTTCTGACACGGTATTATGATATCTAGTGACGCGCTGAGAAACAGAGAAGCCACAGCTGAGGCGCGCTTTGACAGTCTGCCGGTAAATGTCCCAAAACAAACAAGTGAGGCACCGGGCACGGCTGATAGCAATGTGAATGGTCTACTAAAAACATTGGAGAAACTCCTCCGTGGCGAAATTTCCAAATGGTGGGAGAAGAAATCCCTCGAGAAGTATAGGGATGCAAATAGAATACCGCGTGGTTTGAGAGTACTCATTGTTCCAACCTATGAGAATCCGGACCCCCAGATGCTCCAAGAATGGGCAGATAACAACTTGAAGAGCTCAATGAATATGTTGCATATTTTGATCAAATATGCGGAATCTGATCGTAATAAATTGTTACTCGAAATAGACCGAGTGAATGGTCTTTTGGAGGCATCGGGAGAAACAGATCTGATAACGAAAACCAAGGCAGAGATTGACATAAGAGTAAAAAAGTTGGAAGAAACCATCATTGAACGCAAAATTACGAAGTTTGCAAGAGATAAGCATGATTATGCCACAGGGAGAATTTTTACATTCTCTAGAAAATATGACAATCTAAAACGTAAAGCAGTGGCTAAAGCTGGCAATATACTAACCAACCAACCATCAACCTCTACTAACATTATTCCACCTGATAACAGCGACAATCTGTCCTTGAACTCGCTCACATCTGGCAGTGAAGATGAAACCATACCAATAAGATCCACTGAGGGTCCTCCCACATGTGAGAACTTCACTGTAATCGACGAACTGAATTTTGTGAGCGAGGACCGGCGGTACTCCCTGCGCTCCCGGCAACCTCAAAACAAATCAGGCAATCAAACAGCCAGCGCAGGCACGCAAGGAGGGTCCTCTTCAAACGCAAGTACCACACGCGGAAAAGCAAAAAAGAACTGGCGAAGATAACGACTTCAGTTGAGAACACTGTTATTAATCTCACAGACTTTCCTTTATCCTTAAAAGAACAACAATTGCTCTCTCTGGGTCTGTCATATTGTCCGCCCAACAGATTTTCATACAATCAGACCCGGATTGATATTTACAAATTCATCCGGAAGATTAAACTAATCAAATTCTTCAAACTAGAAGCTAAAAGAAAACAAACTGAGCCTAGCATTGAAGTGAGCACTATGACTCCGGGATTACAAGTTCAAGATGCAGCCGCATTACAGAACTTACTGGATTTGGCTTTTGACAATGACTCACAACCTACTCCTACGGTGAGCCAGAGCACTGAAACAGGCTGTTCAGCTATTACTCCTTTTCGGCCTAAATCAACCTTTCTGCCAATCATGCCACGTGATTCAGTAGATGTGTTCAGTGATAAAGTAATTGTTGAATTAAAGGCACTTAATAAGAAAGTTTTGAGTCAGAAACATCAATCAAAATATAACGACAAACAGTACCACAAACTTGTGAGCAAGCTACAAAAGAACAAAGACATTATCATCAAAAATGCTGATAAAGGGGGAAACACAGTGCTTTGGTCAACTAAGGATTATATCATTGAAGCCCAGAGACACCTTAGTGACACCTCCTGTTATCGTGCGACTTCCCAGTTTGCGATGAATAAATGTAATGAATCCACCCGCAAACAAATACAAACATGGAAGCGGAAAGGCCTGCTCACAAAGGAAGAGTGTAATTTTCTGGTGAAAGAACATCCCATTACACCGGTGTTATATTTTTTACCAAAAATTCATAAACAGACAACTCCCATTCCTGGTCGTCCTATCATTGCTGCCATAGGCAGCAACAACGAAAACATCTCCAAATATATAGATTATTTTTTGCAGCCTTACATGCAGAGTCTTCCATCTTTTGTTAAGGACACCACCGACTTTTTAATCAAACTCAATAAAGTGGAATGGAATGCGAACTTACTATTCTTAATCATGGATATTGAATCCCTTTACACGTCAATACACCACCAACATGGCATGAACGCGTGTAAAAACTATCTGGACAGACGAGATATCTGTTTTCGTGAACATAACACCATGTTAATGGAAATGTTAAATATCTGTTTAACCACTAACTTTTTCAAGTTTCAGAGTCAGATTTATGAACAACTACGAGGTGTGGCGATGGGCTCGTGTTTCTCCCCCAGCTACTCATGCTTGCATGTTGGCTGGTGGGAGGAACGCGAGCTACATACCACACACCGCCACTGGCTACCCAACATCAAACACTATTGGCGTTTCATAGATGACGTCTGTATAATCTGGCAGGGAACAATGAATGATGCTGAAATCTTTGTTGAAGAGATTAATAGGAATTCCTTTAATCTAAAATTCACTTCCAGCATCACGGCTGATTCAGCTGAATTTCTTGATGTTAATATTTTCATTAAAGACAATCGAATTGAAACCTGCTTACACAGGAAGGCCACAGCAGGCAATTCAATTTTACACGCACACAGCTCTCACCCTGCCCATACGATTCGCAGTGTCCCTTATGGGGAGTTCATTCGTATCTGCAGAATTTGCAGCGAAAATGAGTCCTTGGAAAAATGCCTCCATGAGTCCAGGCAACGTTTCCATCATAGGGGATATTCTGATCAGATCCTTGATAAGGCTCTCTGCAAAGCTCGCGCAATTGAGCGCAATACACTTCTAATGCCCAAAATTCCTGTAAGCCCAAATGATGAAAATACTGTGCGACTCATCACTAACTACAGTATACAGGAACATAAAATCAGGAACATCATCACGTCTGAATGGCCTATAATCCTCACGGATGTCATTCTGGGACCTATACTTCCTAGAAGTCCAAACATCACATTCAGAAGATCCCCCAGTATGCGTGATGCATTAGATAGATCTATGCCCGAAGAACCGCCTAAAAAGATTCTAACCACTAAGACAGGATTCTTTCGGTGCACCTCATGTAGAGCTTGCACGTTTGCCAAGAATAGTACCCACTACTACACAGCATTTTGTTCCACACCTGTCCCTATTCGTGAACACCTCACTTGTAGATCTGAATTTGTTGTATACAAATTGAAATGCACATGCAACCTGGAGTACATTGGAAGTACCAAACTTCCGGTACACCAGAGAATATTGCAACACATCCGTGCAATTGTTAATAGCGACAATAACTACCCAGTCGCGCGACACTTTCGAGCTGTTCATGATAAAAAATTGAGAGATCTTGAATATACAGTTTTGTGCTCCGTACCTCAACCCGGACGGGGAGGTGACAGGATGAAACTTCTTCGGCAGAAAGAGTCACATTTAATTTTGTCCTTAGATACAAAGGCTCCAAATGGTTTAAATCTGACCGAAGATTTGAGCAATTTCTTATAAACTGTATAGGGTCAGTGTGAGTTAATTCTTCTTTTTGTACTATGTACGTGAGTTATCTGATGTGGTGTAGACTTACGCAGAGCGGTCGGCCGGCTGGCTAACCCTCATTTGTATATACTTTGTTTAGGTGTTCATCACTCCGATTATATCATAATATGTAATTTGTGAAATTTTACACCTGACTATATATTTGCTAGTTACGTTACTATGTGTGCCCTGTCAGGGTAATTCCTGTCCTCAGCTGTGACTAGACTATAGACTTTCTTTCCCTCTTACTTTTTTGCTGTCACCATTTATTTTTTCAAGTTTTGTTGTGCTTTCTCCTACACGTTTGGTTTTATTATTTATTTCCATTTTCCATGTATTATATACTTTTCTAATCTTATTATTTCTATTATGATTTCTTGGGCTCTGGTTTGATCTAGGAATTGGAATGATATTCATTTTTACATGTTGTGATTCTTAGTTACTCATTGTTAGTTGAGTAGTTCAATATTACTTTCTGGCATTAGGTCAGCAGGATCAGTATGTTTTTGGCACTAAGTCATCATTTTGTTAGTTGTATTCATAATAACAGTGTAACCTTATTTTGGTTTTTTTGGGCACTTGCCGTCACTGTTATTTGTAAATACACTATTTTTCTAAGTATCACTCCATTGTATATAATATCCACTCGTAAAACAAACAGTTTTTTCTGTTTTGCGTAAATGTTTGTTACCATGCAAGCCTAAGCATCCATTATGTTTCATTTAACGTCACTTTGTTTTCATATTATTTGTTGCAACTTTAGTCCTTCCTTTGTTATTATTAACTGGAGAAGGCGTGTAACATCAGTGGTGGTTATTGAAGCCCTTTGTTTATGTTTAATATTTAAACATTGCTTTGTTTTCGGCGCATTGTGTGATCAAGCTCTCTTGTAGAGCGAAACGCGTCATCTCTATTAAATACGTTTTCCCTGTTATCCACTGTGGATCTACTTTTGTGAGGCTTTATTGGATTGCTGGCTGTGAGGTTTGTGAGGTCTCGACCGTTGGTTCCTGCACCTTTAGGAACCTGGACTGTTTGCTTCATATATATATATATATATATATATATATATAAATCCTACTTACTTGACACTGCATCTGCTCTATCTTCCTCCTCTTCTGATCCTCGACTGGTGCACACCATGCATGCTGGGATTGATCCGAGCGGCCTAGTTTGCTGCTCAGACAGTGCCTGGGAGCCTGTGGCTTTTCATCACCCAGCTGTACAACACAGCTGGATGGAGAAATGCTAAGTGCGCATGACAGTTTGGCTGGCCCAAACAGTCATGCTCACTTAGTAGTGCCCACAACTCCTCCTCCTGAAGTTCAGGAGGATGGCCCAGCTCCGCTCTGTGACTTGGCTACACATCAGAGGCAACGGTGAAAAAGAAAATGTTAAAAGCATTTTATTATAATTTAATTTTTTACTGTTGCCTCTGCTGGGTAGTAGCAGTGGGGAGGCGCTCCTCCGCCATAGCTGAGGAGCCGCCCCCTGCACCAACGCAATGGTCGCTCTTCGTGCACCAAATTCTTGAAAGGTGAGCGTTCCCTCTATTAATTCAAGACATAGTCCGTGAGTTCTGCCATTGCTGGACTCCACCTCATGCAGGCATTGTTCTACTCTCTTTCACCCACAGTGCCTCTCCCCACCAAGGGACACCTACACTATTAAGTGTACAAATCAGCGGACTCCGAACGCGAATTTATTCAAACGGTAACCCCGCAGGGGCCCCACTCAAGCCACAGACTCTCCCCGAGCTGAATAGCACCTAAGGTCCGGCACTGCTTTATTAGGTCTTGTGGTGTTGCAGTGCGAAGCACTGCCACCACGAGTCTTATAGCTGCTGTATATGCCTCCAAGGGAGGCAGAGCTAGCTACAGACCTGTGCACGAGCCGATTCTACTATGGGTACGAGCCGATTCAGGTCTGTGAACGCGCTTCACAGTGGATCAGCTCGCGCTCCACAGTAGATCGGCTTGTGCGTGTTAATGAATGTGGAGCACGTCAGGCGCCCAAGGAACAATTATCACAGCATGAGACCCCACTTATCACAGCAGATCAACAGGCGCCCCAGGCTGCTGGAGCACTCAACTATAATTAATGCGCAGTTGAGTGCTCCAGCAGCATGGGGGCCTCTCTGCATGCTGTGATATTTAGTTTACTTTGGGGCCTCATGCTGTGATAATGCTCACTTTCAGTGTTGTGATCGGGAGCAGGGTATTACTGGCGCCACTGCCACGCCTTCATGAGTCATAAAAGCTGCATAATTAGGGCGGCATGTTTACTTAGTGCTATTAGTGATATCTATTTAAACGTGAGGCACTGAACATTTACAAAGAAGGCGAATCAGCGACATTCATTGGAGACACGACCTATTTGAAGACGACCTATTTGGAGACGCTTGTAAAGGTTACTATGTGCTATGAAACTTTTTCATTTGTTTTTTCCATTGTTCATTTAAAGTATCCAACAGTACTAGAGCTAGTCTTCTTTAGCTTTCAGTTTGCCTACTTTTTGTTGCTACATTAGCCCAATTGTTGCATCGTCTTCAAAAGTACAATTTGCTATTTTTTTCTCAGCTATGCCAAACCAAACATACTAAAAAAAAACTGAGGGTTAAATCGCATTGCATGTTAATTGTAAATCTACACAGTGACTTTTTCGGGCTCTCTAAAGAGAGCAGTCGTCTGCCCATGATGATGTCACCGGTCACTGTTAGAACTTTTCTCTACCACAGAGGTGTGCTCTTTCACCTAAATGTCGACGATGTGTAATAGAAAACTCTTTGTTTAAAAATAAAAGATTATTGTTATAAAAATAAAATGTGGTAAAAGATACTAATATAAACAGACAACAAGACCATACGTCTGAAGGGGAGTTTGAAACTCAGTTTAGTTGGATTGGTCTTTTAAGGTGTAGTTACTGATGACCTCAGTAGGCAGATATCTTCACGTTAATGATGCTGACATCGTGAACCAATGTTATTAGAAGGGCCCCTCTCTTTAATGTGTATGTTCATTGCAGCTCAGTCATTGGAGTAGGAGTCTCTAGCATTGTGATGCACTAGCAAAAAGAATAGTCTTTAAGATGGGTTAGTAATTGATTTGGTGCCTCATGCTCTGCAGGGAATAAGGAGGACGTTTGAAGGTGGAGCACACTGAGAAAAGCGACCTACACCGATTTTTATTTTTACTATGCGACTTTTAGGATGTGGAGATGTTGAACATGCAGATGTGTACCTTAAAGATAACATCGTTTTTTCTGGTGCAGTTAATTCCATCCTTTTATTTTTTGTGAGGAGGATGACATTTTTTAAGTCCTACCATTCAAGGATGATGGCATTTCTTACAGGTCGGAACCTAGAGCGTAGAGGTTTGTTATTTCAGGGCAGGTTTAACAGCTACCCTCTCCCTATATGTATTCTAGCAATAATTATTAATTTCAATATTCATGCCAGAGCTATGAAAAAGAAACAAATGTACCCACTTAAAGGACTGGTTAAACTTGGAACCAGATCGAGCTGTGTGTGGGATTAACAAAACCTTCTGGAAGAGTGAAATGTTTTGATGCCACATTTTTTGACCCAGTTGAGATGTACTCCAAAATGACTGCATACTGCTCACGAGATATTTTCATAATCATATTGTTTTTCTTCCTAGCTTGAATTATAGAAAGTTTGTCCAAACCTTAATATCATATAAGAAGCATTGGCAAATATGATAGGTCTGACTTTCATGTAGTAAACTTTCATGTCCAAATACGGTGGTGTTGGTAATGCTTAATGGAGGTGGCAAAGGTGGTGGTAATCGTTCACACTCTAACCCTGACAAAAACATATAAAAGACCTAGACAGTATTTTTTTTTTACAAAAAGTGATTTCTTTTTGTATAAAGTGCATGTATCAGATATGGAAATTATTGTGTGATGATTGAGTATATTTTTCAAGATGCAAATAGTCCTGGATGCATTGCTAAGCCAGCCCTCGTTGGGAGGAGAAGTGATATGATGTAATACAAGGCTGGGAAGACTCTTCTAGGAATATGGGGAGATTATCATCAATTCCTAAATTTACGTTTTCTCTTTTGCCGGGCATACTAAAGACAGGCGATTTTTTTCAAGATGGGATGGTATGTAAGCGGGAAGACTTAGTAGGAGAGAGGCTCGCACTCTCGCCGCTTCACTAATTCCAGTACTTCAGAATTTGACATGCATGGCAAGGTTAATTGGGAGAGGACTTGCAAGAACCAGTGGAGATGCCTACACTCAAAAACATTATACAAAACATTTCCCTGCAAAGTTAATAACTAGACTCTATTTCCTCACACAAGAATCCAGGAAAAGACAATTTCTGAAAGTTCGTCATGACTGAGAGATTTAGATTTGATTATTGATGATAAATGCAGGAAGCATTATTGTGAGGTCACAAAGCATATATCCCTGAGAGGCAGACACGATCTAATACATTTTACATATATTTATAGAGTATATTATACCCCCGACAGACTGTTTCGATATGGGCTACTGGACTCTACTAGGTGCGACCGCTGCACAGAACAGGAAGCAAGATACCTCCATGCAGCATGGTATTGCCCTGATATCCTGAAATTTTGGGGGAAGATCTTCTCCACCTTAAGTGAGATCACAGGATGTGTTATGGAACCTCATCCCTACTCACCCTGTTTGGTTATGATGCAGAGGTAGACAAAAGCATAAGGAAGTTGGTGGCGATGGGCCTGCTATTGGCTAAATGCAGAGTGGCTATGCGCTGGGCTAAAGGTCCAACACCACTAATAGATGATTGGAAGGCGGATATGCTGTATTGTAGCACTCCAATCAGACACATATAACGAGCTGCTACCTCCACAAAACCATCCTAAGGGATTTTGGGGGCTATACCAACAATACCTAACAGGGAAAGAGACAGGGGAACCGAAAAGAGGGATTAAGTAGACAAACTTTGCAGGCAATCAAATATATCCTACAAATTGACTCTGCTGCCATAAAGGGAAGTGGTGCACAGGCACGCATATTGAGTTTACCTCTAGAAACATTTAATTTCCCCCTGCGTTCTAATAGGCATCAGACCATGTGTCTAGGTTTATTACGATGATAATAAATGTCAAGATTTATGTACAAATTGAAGATGTATGGAATCTATCCAGACAAATGATGTGTGTCCTGATTTATTTGCTTGTTGTTAATTTTTTATTTATTTTCATTAATTTCTTGTATTGCTATTGAATGCGTTCTGTAAACCCCAAAAATTAAAAAAAATAGTTAAACATTTTTTTTTAAACTTTTTCTTTCAGGACACATTTATAGGTCGTTTTGGTTCTATCACCAGCACATCTTCAAAAAAAAATATTTATATCCCTTTCGCCAACACACTAGGTGGAATGCTCCATCTAAGGGTCCTCCCTAATCTGCATCACTGTGGTGCAAGGTGTTGTAATTTATGGTGGATGAATGTCGTCTTTCGTAAACCTTTTAAACACTTCCACCATTGTGTTCCATGCTTGCGCAATTCAGGACGTTAAATATGATGTCTTTAAAGTCAGACCTGCTTGGTACTTTCTGGCGGTACTCTTGTATGTTTGCCCAGTTAGTGTCATGGATTCACTTGACTAGGTCTGCTTCTCAGGCAGTCCTAAGAGAAAGTCTGTACCTGTCCTCTTGCTGCAGAAAAGCTCTATAAAACCATTTTCTCAGTTTGCCACTCATACTTAATGAAATGTTTTTTTTCTTTTGCTTTTTTAAAAACAAGCTTGTACAAAGATTGAAAAAGTCAACACCTCTGCTCTCGCATTCTAATGTTGAGACCTATTGGCTTTGTTGATGCTTGTTATAAGAATTGTTGTAGAGTGTTGTGAAATCCGGTGAAAGAAGAAAAGAGATTTAAAATGGTATTAGGAGAGGAAATTCTAAATCATTGTATTAATTTGTACCTGTCCTATACAAGGTTAAACAAGCATTTGCAATGCAATAGGTCTTGCATTAGGAAAGTTTGAGCTATTGGTATTGTAAATGACACATTTTTTATTTATGTGTTGGTTTAGAAAATAGCGAACTTAATAGCTTTGTCATTTACAATGCCAATACTTTTAACTTGAGCAAATGTGACACCTATAGCATTTGTAATGCAATATGTGTTGTATTTACGTGACTTAGATGTATTGATATTACAAATAACAATGGCTTTATTTTTTTTTAATAAGTAATACTTAAATAAAAGTTATTGTAAGTTATAATGGCAATAGCTTAAACTTTTGTAAATAACTTTTGTGAAGATAATGTTCAGTGTATTTTATTGTGACGAAAATCCAAGAACAAAAGTGAAATATTAACATCTTTTTGTGACATTTGAGTGGCGTGTAACTATGTGGCACTGAGTGGCATTTGGAGTGTATGTTGCATTGAGTGCAGTGTAATTATGTGGTGTAATTATGTGGTGTGTAATTACGTGGCACTGAGTGGTATTGTTTGGAGTGTATGTTGCATTGTAATTATGTAGCATATAAATATGTGGCACTGAGTGGTATTGTGTGGAGTGTGCGTTGCATTCAATAGATTGTAATTATGTGGCATGTAATTATGTTGCACTGAGTGGTATTTGGAGTGTATGTTGCGTTGAGCGCAGTGTAAATAAGTAGCATATAATTATGTGGCACTGAGTGGTATTTGGGGTGTATGTTGTGTTGAGTGCAGTGTAATTTTGTAGCATATAATTGTGGCGTGGAGTGGTATTGTGTGGAGCGTGTGTTGCATTCAGTAGAGCGTAATTGTGTGGCGTGTAATTATGTGGCACTGAGTGGTATTTGGAGTGTATGTTGCGTTGAGTACAGTGTAATTTTGTAGCATATAATTTTGTGGCACTGAGTGGTATTGTGTGGAGTGTGTGTTGCATTCAGTAGTGTAATTGTGTGGCGTGTAATTATGTGGCACTGAGTGGTATTTGGAGTGTATGTTGCGTTGAGTGCAGTGTAATTAGGTAGCATATAATTAGGTGGCACTGAGTGGTAATGTGTGGAGTGTGTGTTGCATTCAGTAGTGTAATTGTGTGGCGTGTAATTATGTGGCACTGAGTGGTATTTGGAGTGTATGTATGTCAACATCCGGTGATTGTAGGCAAATCACTTAATCTCCCGGCGCCTACCAAACAATAAATGTATCCTTGTGTAACGTAACTAATGCTCGTGTAAAGCGCTCCCAAACTTGGGGTCGAGTTCAATATATATAAAACTGCAACAACAACAAGGACTATACGTCCAAAGTGCGTGTTTATGCACCGATTGCAGGTTTTAAAAACAAATGAATAAAAGGCACTGTCATTTACAATGCCAATAGCTCAAATTTTAATAATGCGAGACCTATTGCATTGTAAATGCTTGTCGTTCGCTGCAATGACGATCCCGGCTCATTACGAATATTTTACACTGCCGTATTGTTCTCATTATCACTGCGCCACAATTTTACTCTGACTCCTTGAGCAACCTGGATCACACATGGAACACGATCAGCCACTGCGCCGCCCTTGACCATTTCACTGTCACCTTTTCACTGCGCCGTAATTCTTACACTGCGCCATGATTTTTAGACATCTTGTTCAGTTTTCACTGCTAACTAGCTACAAAAGACCTCAATAAGGGACTAGCAATTACGTTTATGACTGTACTGAGATGTGTGCACTTCTAGTGTTAACATGCTGCCCACCTGAATGATATCTACCTAAGGACAGTGTCCTGACTATTTTCTCTGCCCCCTCTTTTGTTTCCTTTTTGCTCAACAGGTGGAACAAAACACCAGGCAAATTAACACTCTAGTCCTGATGATGATCCCAGTTCATTAGGAGCCTGGGGATCGAAACGTCAACAATTTCACAGTTTTACAAAAATGACCATTGTGTTATATTAATTGTAGTTACTGTGATTGTGAGCCTGCCATAATATGTAACCATTTGCAAGCCACAACATTGGCTCCTCCACTTTTGCCTGTTACTTTCCCTTTTTATTTCCTCCCTTTATTTTTTCACTATCTTTTCCAATTTGTGTCTTCTCCTTGAATGATAGGTACAGGACTGTGTCCTATCACTTGTTTGTATATATTGTGGTTCTGAACACCACATCAACTTTATAATAAACATCCATGACCCGGCTGGGTCCATGGATTTAAATTATAGTACTGACTCTAGTCTATAAATTCATCTTGTTCCGAAACAGTTCTCTCACTACTAGGACCCTTGTTCATATAGTACGTGACTACCCATGGTCCTAGTTTACCCATTGGGTCCCCTTGTTTGTTTGAAAAGACCGAAGACGAGTCAAGCCACGGCGTTCTGGATGGTCTGGAGTCTGTGCAGAAGAGTTCTGTTGATTACCGCATGTAGGGCGTTACCGTAGTCCAGTCTGCTGGTTATGAGCGCCTGGGTGACTGTCCTTCTGAAATCGGGGGGGGGGGTCCATTTGAAGGTCTTGCGGAGGATGCGCAGGCAGTTGAAACTGGTGGAAGCGACGGGGTTGACCTGACGGCTCATGGAGAGAGAGGAGTCGAGGATGATGCCGAGGTTTCCTGTGTGGTCTGTAGGGGTGGGTGGGTTCCCGAGGGCAGCGGGCTACCAGATGTTGTCCCAGGCGGAGGTGCAGGGTCCGATGATGAGGACCTCGGTATTCTCTGAGTTGAGCTTCAAATAGCTGTCCTTCATCCAGGCTTCTATGTTCTTTATTCCTTCCTGAAAACAGAGTATGGTGTCTTCAGGATTCTTCATGAGTGATAGGATGAGCTGGGTGTCGTCGGCGTAGGATACAATGCTGAGCCCATGTTGTCTGACGATGGCGGCGAGGGGGGCCTTGTAGATGTTGAAGAGCGTGGGGCTTATCGATGATCCTTTGGGTACTCTGCAGTTGAAGTTGGTGGGTTTGGAGAGAAAGGGAGGGAGTCTGATCCTCTGGGTTCTGCCGGAGAGAAAGGATTGGATCCAGTCAAGGACGGTTCCTTGTATCCCTGCGTCATGTAGTCTGGCTGCGAGAATGCTGTGTGAAAGAGTGTCGAAGGCTGCGGAAAGGTCTAGGAGGATAAGAGCCACAGTGTGTCCCTAGTCGAGTAGCATGCGGATGTCGTTAGTGGGGGCAAAGAGGGTAGTCTTGGTGCTGTGGTTGCTGCAGAATCCAGACTGGCAGGCGTCTAGGATGGAGTTCTTTTTGATGAAGGCGGTCAGCTGGGCGTTAAGAAGTCTCTTAGTGACTTTGGCCACGAAGGGGAGGAGAGAGATGAGTCGGTAGTTTTTCAGGTCCGTTGGGTTGGCAGAAGGACTCAGGTAGCAGGGGACCCATATGTGCATCCAAACACTCTCTGGCAACACGGCTACCCCCCATTCTTTAGTAATTTGGGAAAGCTCAGAGCTACCCCACAGTTCGCCAAACTCTCCCATCATGTCTTGCTTGATTGATGCTCCACAAGACCTCAGTGCTAAAGGGAGTCTTGTTCCAATTCCCAGTCCCCGCCCACACCCATGAACAGCCTGTCTGGCTGATTTGTTGCCTCTACAAGCCCTGACAACATCCAACTTAAATTTCTCAGCTGGAATATAGCTGACCTATCCTGGACATTAGGCATAGAAGAATAGCATGCATATCCTGATAACATCCTTTGTCGACCAAACACGCTGGACACAGACTTGTCTGGAAGTCCGCAGATATTAAACAAATAATGGGCTGCCTCCTACATGAGTGCATGGATTGGGTGAACTCCTGCTTATCAGATGGGTCTGGATATCATGTTGTTGTTACCAGCTTTACATACCTCATTTCGTGACATGTTGCTTAAACCCACACAAAGTAAGACACAACAAAGGTCATGGTTTGACAAAGCCTGCAGATCTGCAAACACAAATTTGCACTAGGAAATGAAGCAATCTCCCAAGGATCAGGAATCAATTAAGGGTTGTAGGAGAGTTCACTCCCTGGCCCTAAAAACAAAGACGTCCCAGCTCAATGATGAGGAATGGGAAAATCTTGTAGCTGCCTGGCAGACTAAGGACACTCAGGCATTCTGGAAGCAGTCCAAGTGAGTTTTGTCCCAGGTGCCCCCCAAGACAAAGTGAGCAGCCACATTGGACACGATAGCTGGATAGATCATTTTAGCAAAATGTACCATTCCAGCACTCCAAGCCTTAAGAATGGTCTGGCAGTCGTACTGTTAGCCTTGGTTATTAACTTCTCCAGGGAAGAAGTCTACAAAGCCATCCTTGATAGCCCATTAAAAAAGGCTCTGGGGTCAGATTGGGTCCCCATTGACATATATAAAGAAAGCTCATGGTTCTGGTCACTGAAACTTTCAAACGTTATAAACTCAGCCTGCAAAACTAGTGTCCAGTCTTCTTGGCATAAGTACACAATTGTTCCAGTTTTCAAAAAGGGAAACATGCATGACCCCAAATGCTACCGGCTAGTTTCACTTCTTAACTGTGTGACAAATATACTTGGGAGAGTCTTATTGGATTGTTTGCTTCAGTGATCAACCAAGAGAAATATCCTCTCCACTGCACAATACAGATTCGGGAAAGTCCTTGGCACCATAATCTGCACTATTTGTCCCCAAATATAAGTCGGCCAAGGACACCTCCTTACATCCGGCTTTTAAGGACCTATCAAGTGCATTTCACTGTGTAAACGACTCTAAGCTATGGACAGTTCTAACCTCCATGGGGCTTGAGGCAGATTTGGTTGCCCTTGTACAAATTCACTGGTATCTGACCTGGTCTGAAAGGTTTGGGGACAATTGAAAGTGCTTTTGCTCTTTTGCAGTCAATCGTGGAGTGCGTCAGGGCTGCGTGCTCGCCCCAATATTATTCGTTCTATGCACAAATGATCTATAATCTGTTTTGTGAATGCAGGGTGGATGTCCCTAAGGTCAACAAAAAACCTATGCTAGTCTATTATATGCAGATGACGCAGTGCTGCTAGCCAAAACTACCAATGGTTTTAAACTGTTAATTACTAGCTTTGTGGACTTTATGAAAAAGCTTGACCTAGAAACCAATTTTTCCAAAACATATATTATGGTGTGTGGCCCTTAAACACACACAGTAACATGCTCCAGAAGCACTCGGGGGAGATTAATAGAGAAAGTTGACCAGTTCCCCTATCTAGGGACACTGTTTGATGATACATGTAATTGGACTCCTTGTGTCTGAAACCGAATAAATCGCTTTCTGCGAGTGGTGGGCACCATCTTCTCACTAGCTACCTCGTAGGGAAAAAATCAATTCCACCTATTCTTGAGACTTACAGGAGAAAGTGCCTACCCACACTGACCTATGACTCCGGGGATTGGGGTTATACGTTTTAGGGATATAAGAAGTATACAAATAGAGGAAAGCAGAGTTTGTAGGCAGGTCATGGGACCCCCCCATGTACCTCTCACTTTGTAGTGCATCAAGATTTAGGCTTGGAATATGTAGAGGATCAAATAAACATTGCTCCATTGATGCTGTGGTGCTCAATTTGGTTGAATGAAGAGGCCAGCGTTAATCACACAATTATACTAAATTGCCTCTCATGTGAGCACCCAGCCCCATATTCCATGGTTTAAATAGATCAGGGAGACAACTCTTGCCCCTGGCTGCCCCAATATATGAGAGAAGCCTGAGTACATCACAAAAAAGGATGAAGGATGGGTCAGGGACTATTTTTTATCACACAGACAGGCTCAGAGGGAGGGCAGGGAAGTAATGAAACCTTACGTCAGAGATTCTTGCCTCCTCCAAACTGCAAAGCTAGCGTCTCCTTAACTGAACCTTGTACATAATACTTGGGCACGGATGATATTGACTCGCTTCAGAGTAGGCTTTGTTAGATGACTTCTGTGTTTCCCACAAGGTCAGTTTGCCCCCACATACATTCGTATTTGCCCATGTGATGAGACGCCCCCTCTGACCCTCTTGTTTTGTAAATATTACCATTTCCTTACTAAATGATTTTTAGTCCGTCTACTTCGTAAATATAAGGTCAGTAAGTTTAGAGTGGCGCTGATTTTCTTGCAACAGCTAGAGGGCCATCAGACTTGCAAAGCAGCTGTCTCATTTCTAAAAAATGCACTCTACCTGCGGAAATCTATGACGTTTTAATATCTTAACTTGATGTGCACTTTTAACATGGATTTTTAAGACATGGGTTTCGAGGGTTGACATATTCTCTTTGGACTTCACCTACTTGCAATTATGTTGCTGCTATTTGTCTGTGCTTTGCCTACGGAAACTGAAGCTGTCTCAATAGTTATGCTTGAATTGCACTTTTAACGTGTTTTTGAGATATGGTGCCTGCGGGCTGGCTTATTTTCTGCACTTTATTTATCCACTAATTTAAGCTGCTATTTATTTTTTATACATAGACATGTCATACCTTTTAAATTGATGTTAGTGGATCTCCCCCTTATTATTCCTGTTCAAACTGGGGGGTTTTCTTGTTCTAATTATGTTTTTTTGTCTTTATTTTAAGTCTATTTGGTCTCTATGACAAATGTAATGGTTCGTTTTCTATGTGTATCTTTTATGATCTGTTTTTATGAGATCGAATAAAGACAATTTTAAATTTGGAATTGAATAATTAGCGCCTTCAAGGTAGGACTAACCACCTTGGATAGTTGTAGTTGACCTGATGGTTGGCCGTCTTGTTCCAGTTTGATCCTGCTGCCTTCATATTACACACTAGCTTATGCATTAGATGCAGTAACCCAGTGAATTATTTTTTCACCCTTCTCACGAGAAGGGCTGGGCTCTGAAAAACTGCACAGGAATGCCAGGTAACTCAAGCCAAGGCCCTGACTCACAAACAGAAAGTCAATGCACACCTTTTGGCAAACAATAGGGTTTGCAGAGGACAGATTCCCACTGAAGAAGTTGGGTTAGAGGGCCCTGAGGAGAAAAGTAGAGAAAAAAAAAGCCAGAAGTAGACCCACATTCTCAGACACTTATTCACGCGTTGACTGGTCACCCTTGTGTATCTTGAAGCAGGCTTAGGCATCATAGTATCTGTCTTGCTCTTTGCTGATAGTTAGGAGCTTTCTAAAAACGAATCAAAAATATGATGAGGAAAAATGTGCTACCTGTATCAACCCACTAGAATCTCCATCCATTGCCATCCATTTTGCTTTATGAAACAAACTCCAAAGGAAAATATCCAACATAATGCTGATTTTTGTGTTTAATATTTGTATTACATTTTTCATTATTAAAATATGACAACATATTTTGACATACACTCCAGCCTCAGGTGTAATTGTGCTTTTCTGTTCTTACACATTTCAAAAGACAGTGGTCCCTAGTAGTTCAGGGATTAGGCAGAATTGATGGACATACACTCAATAGTCAGTATGACCTTTGTCCAGCAGGACAGGTTTTTATTTTAAGAGATATTGAAAACATAAAAGGATTTTTTACAAGGTGGGTACAACCAGTAACCCACAGGGGACAAGACAAAACAGGGGGGTAAACTTGACGCAACAAGGGCGGTCTGTGCTAGTATCTCAGTGAACAGACAATTGTAAAGTACAGAGCATCATTGTGAACAATTTTCTATTTGTAGGGTACATATGATGCTACTATGTCGACGGCGTTTCGATGCCTACACACAGATACATGGCATCATCTTCAGGACAAAGAATTAATCAGTTTGTCTTGAAAGCATAACAGTTTGTAGGGCCTATATGCGTACATACAGTTATATTGGGGAAACAAGAGAAGGGAGACAAAACATAAACATTGGTCAATAACAACAAAGAGACTAGGCATGTATACAAATCTGACCGGTGATCATCTGTGCCATTGTGAACTGTTTGTGACGTTTTATGCATTCTTTTAAGAACAGTAATTTTGTGAATTGTATCGTGGTGGCGTGACAGGCTTTTGTTTCCATGCAGCATATTGTGACCTGTTTATGACAATATTTAAAATCCGACGCAGTGACAGAACTGTGGGGGGCGACGCATGAAATTAAAAAACATTCAATGAGCTCAGTGTTGGGCCATGCGAGGTTTAAAAACGGGTGGCGCGCAGTGTAAGCGGCAAAGTGTTTGTGAACGGCGGTTACGTGCAATGGGTTTTTTATGTGGTTTGAAGGGGAAGAGAATTTGTGAGTTAACGTTTAGCTCTGCGTGGTCAATATGAAAACGGAGGTAGCGCGAGCATACAGATCGTAATTTACCAAAATTGTGGTCCACAAAGTAGTCTGTTGAGCAGTACCTATGCTTTTAGAATCAAAGCAAGTAGGGAAAATGAAGAGTTTAGGAGCACAATGGTATCCTGCCAAAAAAGCGGGAAATAAAAGAGTGAGTATAAACATATTAATAAACCGGTGCGAAAGTTGATGAAAACTCATAAGATAATTACCAAACCAGGGCAAGGGAGCCTCTACATATGAGACAGGACCAATCGTGTCTCACTGAGAAGGAAGAAATTAGATTTATGTAAGTTATGGTCCTCGTGGGGTTTGGAAATGTCGATTAGAGCATTCTGCAGGTACTTACTTCCTGGTTTGGCTGCTCCTTGTCTATGCAGGATACAGGATGGCGGGGATCGCTAACGTGCTCGTGCCTGAGAGCTAGATAAAAGGGATATGCAGAAATTAAAAAGGGACTAGTCGTTGTGAGTTCGGCGGCCATGCTGGAAAGGTGTGGGAGTGTTTAGAAATAGGAAAAGGACTAATGGCAGTGAAACTGGCGGCCATGCTAGAATGGTGTGGGAGTGAGGTGAAAAGGTAAAAAATACAACCATTGTGCAATGTAAGCATTTACATATTTACAGGAATCGTTTAAGAAACATCGCAAGACCTAGGAGGAAGTCAGGTATGTATTACAGTGTGACTGATCACAAGAGAGATGTCCAATCTTCAAGGCGATTGAGGCCTGTATGGATGCTGTTGGTGCGCAGTATCCAGTGAAGTTCAGTAATTGGGTAACGTCCGCTCCTCTCGGTGGTGGTTTCACCATGGTGATGATTGTCCATGTCAGGTCATTTTCATTGTGGCCTTTTTCTTTGAAATGTTCGACAAGAGGGGCATTTGGGGTGTTGCACCGGATCCTACTACGGTGTTGTCCGATGCGTAGCTTGACCTTCTGACTGGTCTGTCCAACATATATCATCTTGCAGGGGCAAAAAATGGCATACACCACATTGATGGAGTTACAATTAGTGAAGTGTTTTCTTTCAAAGGAAATTGTGCCAAAAGTAAATGTTTTTCCTTCAATAGTGAAGTCACACACTATGCAACTGCCGCATTTTGCATGACCCGTTAGGGCAGGTAACCCCCATGCATCATTGATGGTTGTTTTCAAATTAGGCTGAGGTAGGGAAGCTCTTACCAAATGATCTTTTACATTTTTTGCTCTCTTGAATGCAAAAATAGGGTGCTCAAGATTCAGTAGTCCGGCATTTAATACAGGCCAGTGTTTCAAGATGCTTTTCTTTATGGCATTAGAGGCTGGGGTGAAAGTAGTTACGCACACTAGTCTGTCTTGGTTTTTCTTTGGTTTAGGTTCAAGTAGACTCTCTCTGGGGCAGTACCAAGCCCTTTTTAAAGAGCGCCTTACTAGTTTTCGAGGGTATCCCCTATTTCTGAGTTTTATGCTGAGAGTTTTTGCCTCAGAGAAATAGTCCTCTTTAAAATAACAGTTTCTTCGAATGCGAAGGAATTGTGAAAATGGGAGTGAATCTCTGAGTGCTCGGGGATGGTGGCTGCTATAGTTCAGCAAGGTGTTTCGTTCAGTTGGTTTTCTATGGAGGCTGGTAGTAAGGCGTCCTTCTGTATGTTTGATTTCTAAATCTAGAAATGGAATTGAGTCTTTATTCTGTGATAGTGTGTATTTCAAGCCATTACTATTATTGTTAAGCCAATGTAGAAGTTGGGGTAATGCTTCAGGTGAATCGTTCCAAATCATAAATATATTGTCTATATATCGTTTCCACAGGGCAATGCCACTGTGGAAAGGATTAGATTCTGTCAGTATACAAGAGGTCTCAAGATGATCCATGTAAAGAGTCGCTAGGTTGGGGGCAAAAATAGCCCCCATAGATGTTCCACGTACCTGGCCATAAAATTGACCCTCAAAAAGAAAAAAGTTTTTTGTTAAACAGATCTCCAGAAGTTGGAGAATAAAGACTGATGGGACATTATGGGGGCGCGGACGTGTGTTAAGAACTGTCTCAATCATGCGCAGTGATTCATATTGTGGAATATTGGTATATAAAGATTCCACATCCAGCGTGCACATCGTGCTGGATGTGGGATCAAATGGGTATTCCTCAATCATAGTGATCATTGACATACTGTCTCTGATGTAGCACAGTGTGTCAGCTACAAAAGGTTTTATAAAATAGTCAATATAGTGCACGAGTGGCTCAAGGACAGAGCCACAACCCGACACTATTGGGCGACCAGGTGGGGATTCACAATTCTTGTGAATCTTGGGTAGGCAGTAGATAACTGGTACCCGTGGAGCTTTGGTATTGAGGAACTCATGTTCCTTTTTAGAGAGGTTTCCTTGTTCTAGGGCATCAGTAGTGACCTGTTGGATCAGTTTCTGTATTTCTTCTGTGGGATTTCGAGGTAGCTTACAGTAGTGTTCAGTGTTAGCTAGTTGGCGAAGAATTTCTTTTTTGTAGTTATCCAATTCTTGGATAACAATACCACCTCCCTTATCCGCTGGTTTTATTATAATATTTACAACAAGGGGTGGTGAGGGACAGACTGATTTGCATATAGCCAGGTTCTGAGCTGGGATGGGGCAGTGAGATAAATAATGGTGATGGATCAAGCCCTGATCTTTGGACTGGGTAAGAGTGGTCTGTTTAACTCAGACACTCTGTTCATCACCACCCCCTTTCTAAATCGTTTTTGGCCACTATAGGTGTGGCAGGGTATACTCAGACATGAGTCCCTTTCTCACTGCTCCATCAGGATTCAAGCAAGCCGGGCCGAAGAAGGCTGAAATGCCAGAAACCGGTCCCCGGTAGCTTGTCTCCTTTCTGGTGAAGAATTGGCTTGGTAGTTTAGTCTGCCCTGTTCCCATGATGCACTGGGCCAGGGACAGACTGATTTGCATATAGCCAGTTTCTGAGCTGGGATGGGGCAGTGAGATAAATAATGGTGATGGATCAAGCCCTGATCTTTGGACTGGGTAAGAGTGGTCTGTTTAACTCAGACACTCTGTTCATCACCACCCCCTTTCTAAATCGTTTTTGGCCACTATAGGTGTGGCAGGGTATACTCAGACATGAGTCCCTTTCTCACTGCTCCATCAGGATTCAAGCAAGCCGGGCCGAAGAAGGCTGAAATGCCAGAAACCGGTCCCCGGTAGCTTGTCTCCTTTCTGGTGAAGAATTGGCTTGGTAGTTTAGTCTGCCCTGTTCCCATGATGCACTGGGCCAGGGACAGACTGATTTGCATATAGCCAGGTTCTGAGCTGGGAAGGGGCAGTGAGATAAATAATGGTGATGGATCAAGCCCTGATCTTTGGACTGGGTAAGAGTGGTCTGTTTAACTCAGACACTCTGTTCATCACCACCCCCTTTCTAAATCGTTTTTGGCCACTATAGGTGTGGCAGGGTATACTCAGACATGAGTCCCTTTCTCACTGCTCCATCAGGATTCAAGCAAGCCGGGCCGAAGAAGGCTGAAATGCCAGAAACCGGTCCCCGGTAGCTTGTCTCCTTTCTGGTGAAGAATTGGCTTGGTAGTTTAGTCTGCCCTGTTCCCATGATGCACTGGGCCAGGGACAGACTGATTTGCATATAGCCAGGTTCTGAGCTGGGATGGGGCAGTGAGATAAATAATGGTGATGGATCAAGCCCTGATCTTTGGACTGGGTAAGAGTGGTCTGTTTAACTCAGACACTCTGTTCATCACCACCCCCTTTCTAAATCGTTTTTGGCCACTATAGGTGTGGCAGGGTATACTCAGACATGAGTCCCTTTCTCACTGCTCCATCAGGATTCAAGCAAGCCGGGCCGAAGAAGGCTGAAATGCCAGAAACCGGTCCCCGGTAGCTTGTCTCCTTTCTGGTGAAGAATTGGCTTGGTAGTTTAGTCTGCCCTGTTCCCATGATGCACTGGGCCAGGGACAGACTGATTTGCATATAGCCAGGTTCTGAGCTGGGATGGGGCAGTGAGATAAATAATGGTGATGGATCAAGCCCTGATCTTTGGACTGGGTAAGAGTGGTCTGTTTAACTCAGACACTCTGTTCATCACCACCCCCTTTCTAAATCGTTTTTGGCCACTATAGGTGTGGCAGGGTATACTCAGACATGAGTCCCTTTCTCACTGCTCCATCAGGATTCAAGCAAGCCGGGCCGAAGAAGGCTGAAATGCCAGAAACCGGTCCCCGGTAGCTTGTCTCCTTTCTGGTGAAGAATTGGCTTGGTAGTTTAGTCTGCCCTGTTCCCATGATGCACTGGGCCAGGGACAGACTGATTTGCATATAGCCAGGTTCTGAGCTGGGATGGGGCAGTGAGATAAATAATGGTGATGGATCAAGCCCTGATCTTTGGACTGGGTAAGAGTGGTCTGTTTAACTCAGACACTCTGTTCATCACCACCCCCTTTCTAAATCGTTTTTGGCCACTATAGGTGTGGCAGGGTATACTCAGACATGAGTCCCTTTCTCACTGCTCCATCAGGATTCAAGCAAGCCGGGCCGAAGAAGGCTGAAATGCCAGAAACCGGTCCCCGGTAGCTTGTCTCCTTTCTGGTGAAGAATTGGCTTGGTAGTTTAGTCTGCCCTGTTCCCATGATGCACTGGGCCAGGGACAGACTGATTTGCATATAGCCAGGTTCTGAGCTGGGATGGGGCAGTGAGATAAATAATGGTGATGGATCAAGCCCTGATCTTTGGACTGGGTAAGAGTGGTCTGTTTAACTCAGACACTCTGTTCATCACCACCCCCTTTCTAAATCGTTTTTGGCCACTATAGGTGTGGCAGGGTATACTCAGACATGAGTCCCTTTCTCACTGCTCCATCAGGATTCAAGCAAGCCGGGCCGAAGAAGGCTGAAATGCCAGAAACCGGTCCCCGGTAGCTTGTCTCCTTTCTGGTGAAGAATTGGCTTGGTAGTTTAGTCTGCCCTGTTCCCATGATGCACTGGGCCAGGGACAGACTGATTTGCATATAGCCAGGTTCTGAGCTGGGATGGGGCAGTGAGATAAATAATGGTGATGGATCAAGCCCTGATCTTTGGACTGGGTAAGAGTGGTCTGTTTAACTCAGACACTCTGTTCATCACCACCCCCTTTCTAAATCGTTTTTGGCCACTATAGGTGTGGCAGGGTATACTCAGACATGAGTCCCTTTCTCACTGCTCCATCAGGATTCAAGCAAGCCGGGCCGAAGAAGGCTGAAATGCCAGAAACCGGTCCCCGGTAGCTTGTCTCCTTTCTGGTGAAGAATTGGCTTGGTAGTTTAGTCTGCCCTGTTCCCATGATGCACTGGGCCAGGGACAGACTGATTTGCATATAGCCAGGTTCTGAGCTGGGATGGGGCAGTGAGATAAATAATGGTGATGGATCAAGCCCTGATCTTTGGACTGGGTAAGAGTGGTCTGTTTAACTCAGACACTCTGTTCATCACCACCCCCTTTCTAAATCGTTTTTGGCCACTATAGGTGTGGCAGGGTATACTCAGACATGAGTCCCTTTCTCACTGCTCCATCAGGATTCAAGCAAGCCGGGCCGAAGAAGGCTGAAATGCCAGAAACCGGTCCCCGGTAGCTTGTCTCCTTTCTGGTGAAGAATTGGCTTGGTAGTTTAGTCTGCCCTGTTCCCATGATGCACTGGGCCAGGGACAGACTGATTTGCATATAGCCAGGTTCTGAGCTGGGATGGGGCAGTGAGATAAATAATGGTGATGGATCAAGCCCTGATCTTTGGACTGGGTAAGAGTGGTCTGTTTAACTCAGACACTCTGTTCATCACCACCCCCTTTCTAAATCGGTTTTATTATAATGGAAGAGTTATTTTTCAAGGAGGTTAGAGCTTTCTTTTCGTCAATTGTAATGTTGTAGGGGATGAATGGTTTTTGTTTTTCGAGGCTGGTAAGGTCATTGAGGACAAGTTTCTCAAATGTTAGTATTTCAGGGGGGACCATGCTACCAGTTGGAGAAAATTTAGACAGTGGTTTAAAAGGAGTGTACAGGTTCTTCATTGGACTTGGGTTCAGCAAGAAATAGCTATGAAGTCTGATTTTCCTGAAAAATCTTAAGAGCTCGGTTTGAGCATCAATGAAGTTAGGTCGAATAGTTGGGACAAAGGAAAGGCCTTTTGTAAGCAAGGATAGTTCATTGTCTGACAGCTCATGTGTGGTAAGGTTAAAAATGGGTAACAAGGCGACCGCTTGAACAGATTCATTATTTTCTGGGACAGTAGTATGGGTTCTATCTACCATTGGTAGTGTTGTCGGCGGGTAAACCGCTCGCCTGGGGGGTTCGGCGATTGGGCCATTTCTGAGGCGGTTTGGTTTTGCCTGTTCCCGGCGGTTCTGATTGACCTCTGCCTCGCCCTAAAAAATTCCTATGCGAGGGTCCTGGGCTATCACTTGGTCTGAATACTCAGACGAATCTCCTGAGCTATCAGAGAAGCCTACAAAGTTCCGTCTTCTGTTGAACCTTCCCCAAGGTCTTTGGTTTTGAGGGCCGCTGTAGGCTCGATTAATATAGTAATCTTTGATTAGATAGGGATATGCTCTTTCTTGTGAAAAGTTTTTTATATCTTTTTTTACTTTAGTGGTTTTTTTATCGGTTTCAAATTTGTGGAACTCTTCGATGGTTTTTGCTATTTTCTCGAGGAGTTTCTTAGCCTCAGTGTTTGTATTCTTATCTTTAATTTGTTGTTCCAATTCGCCAATTTCGCTAGCTACTTTTTTTAGTTCTTCTGTCGCAATATCTATTCCAAGCACCATCCAGTGCCTTGAACAAGTAGTGCTGATATAACTGAAGCCGTTTAAATATTTCGGGTTGTCTGTGAAGACTCCCGGAATATTTCGGACTTGGAGGCCGACTGGTATTATGTTGGCCTTCAGATAATCTGTCAGTAGTTTAATCATTAATATTAATCTGATTTCTTTTTTCTTCGCTTTCTCTAATTCCTCCACTGGTGATGCATTTGTTTCAGTGGGTGTTTCTGAAGAATCGGAGAGAAGTGTCTGTTCTTACACAGCACTTAGACAAATTGATATCTTAACACAATCTATATCCTGCAACTCTAAAGCATACACACTTAAAAAATAAAAGATAAAAGACATAAAATAGGGTAAAGAAAGGAGAGGAAAGCTGATCAATGTTAAGATGTGACTCTGTTTAACCAAGGAGGATTCACCAATCCACAGAGGCACCCAGGGCCACATGTAACAAAAATCCATTTTGCATTCCTTAAATAGCTAATTTTAGGTAATCCCTATTTAAGGAATGCAAAATGGCATGTAAGAAAATAGTGATTACCTAATAGCGATTCATAAAGATGCACAATCAGAATTAGGTCATCGCTATTAGGTAATACTACTCCATGTGTTCCTATGGGCTTAAGGTTTTCCATTAGCTAATTTGTGATTACCTAATTGGAAATTGCAAATTGCAAATTTGGTAATGCCAAAGCAGAAGTGCCCGGGGGCCTGATGCCCCCCTAAAGCACCGCCAAAAAAATGCATAGCACACACATGACCATGGGGGAATGTGTGCTACATGGCACTTTGAAAAATGCATTATTGTGCAATTTTCAGAAATTGCAAATGGTTATCATCGACTTGGAGCCAATGGTAATAGCATTTCCTAAATGCACAGTTTGCATATAGAAAATGCTTGGTACATGTGCTTACAGAATCGCCAATTGCGATTCCCTATTTGCAGTCGCAATTTTCGGTAATCGCAAAAAACATTTGGTTACGTAAAAGTGCGACTACAAAGCCTTTCATACATCTTGAAAGGCTATTTTGCATTCGCAATTAGCCAAAATTACTGATTTGCACTGTTTGCGAATGCAACATTATTTGATATATGTGGTCCCCAGTGCTAAATTGATACCAGTGGTTGCAGTTTCAAAAGTGAGATAAAGAAACAGAATGTGTTGGGTGGTGGAAACCTGCAGCATATGGACTCATTCACATGTCCAGGCAAACAAGGTAGGCTGTAAAGGGGTCTAAATGCATTTCCAAGCCTACTCCTATGGAGTTTTAAAATTGTCCCATCATTGAAGCCTGCATCACAACACGACAGGCTACCGCCAGCATGCAACCACCAATGTCTGACAATAGAATTGTGTTCACCATGCTCTAATAGTCCTTTTTAAACATATTCACACCCCATTCCAGAAGGTACCTCATTCCACTGCCTCTTTCTGAATTTTCAAAACAGATCTTAAAACTCTTCTCTTCCAAAGACATTTCTATCCTTAATTCTCCTTGCCCTTCTCTCCACCAGGCACACGCCTCCTCAACTTCATGGCGATAGCGGATGATCGGTCAGAGGGAGGAGCACTCATCTTGAAGAAAGTGTGACTACAGGGGGTCTCTCCTTGTCTCTCACCAGTTCTAGCAATGTTGTAATGTAAACTCATATTGCAGAAAAGTGTTACTTAGGGGATACCTCAGTGCAGGAACAATTGGTTCATGTACAACCGCACTCTAGGGAACAAGGTGATCATGGTATTGGGATCAGAAAGGTCCTGATGAAGGCCGGTGTGACCATATACTGTGGGCGTAAAAAAGGAGGGAGAGGGATCAGTCGATCAGACAGGCACCAATTACCACCCAAAGAGAGGGAGGAAGGTCCAGTATCAGCTTGTGCCCGTGTAGTCTAAATGTTTCAAAAAGGAGGGTTGCTGAACTGTTCCTAAAGGAGATTAAACAGATTGGCTCGACCGAAGGTGTGTATTTTACACCTTTGGGCATCCATTATGTTGGACGTGTTTGCCTCACACACCCAAGGGTGTCATGCTTCATCATAGGCGTTTGCACCTCGTCGGGGAGGCGGTGCAATCCCCGACGGGCTCACCTCAGAGAGGGGCTCTTTGGCGGAGATCTTTTTGTCCAACAGCCTATAGGTGAAGTGCGGGTATGTGGGCCAGGGCAATCAGTATCCTGATGAAGAGTGAGTTTAAAATGTAGCAGGGGGTGCCGGAAACCACTTTATTCTGGGGGTCCCCCTACTGCAGTTAAAAAAGTGGGAATAGCTCGCTGGGTGACGGCAGGTTAGGTAGCGTAACCCTAAACGAGACTAAAGTGAGGGTTGGTCAACATGTTTCTCGCATGGGAAGTTCCCGCGATTCTTCAGGACCTAGTGAAGGTGAAAAGTTATTAAAAGGATAAAAGGGAAACCATGCTAATTTCATGTGTCTCGTGTGAATTACCTCAAGGGATATACCTCAGGGGATAATCCTATGCCTAAACAATAAGGAAAAAGAAGAACATGGTTAAACAGTTGTAACGTCCTCTAGTAAAGGCATCCATGGTCACAGCCAATACAACAACAAAGTGCAGTGAAATAGCGGTAGTGTGTGTGAGTTCACACGACCAAAAATGCCAGTGTTGTCGTAGGGTGAGCACTCTTCCACACTGTGTGCGTGACTAGTGTGGTGTGAATTTAAAACCAGTGTAATTTAAAAACCGCAGCAGCAATCTTAAGGAGAGTGTCATGGCTAAAGAGTAGAAAACGTAAACAGTGGTGGTGGTATGATATTAACTCACCTAAAGGTCTTGGACTAATTGCTACCTGAGTTGTCGGCGGGTCGGTACAACGGGGGTTGCCTATAGTGCTGGCTGAGGGAGGGGGAGGTACTGTTAATTTTGGGAGGTATAAGTAAAATGAACCCCTTGTAGAGGTTGAGAAAAGGTTAACTATGGCATAGGGGTTGCCAGGTGTAGGAATGGGAAGGGATTGCTTACCTCTAGTTACCCGTGTCCGTGCGAAGTCACCTACCCATCACCGCCGAGCTCGAATAGGTAAAGGCGCTCGGGGGCGTGTACTATTTATAGGTGACCACGTCATAGGTTAGCGCCTGTCGACGCCCACTACGTGGATCACGTGTTATCTAGTGTGGTAGACACAGCCATAATTAAGTGGTGTTGGATAGGGTAGAACCGGTCCGGATCCAGTGGATCAGTAAATTAAAAGTGGAACAGACAAGGAAAACTCATAGGAACTAGTAAAAGTAATGTCATGTATGTTCTGAATGTGAAGGGTTATCAACCGACTGGTGGATGGAATAGACAGTGGCTAGTTTAACGAGTGCCAAGGAATGTCTTCATTTAGCCCTTGTTTGTCTGTAGAGAGGCGATGAACCCATCTTTGTTCTTTACGGAACAGGGCATTCTTTGGGCAGTTGGGACTGGATTCAAGGACAACCCATCCAATAGAGTCCGCATTGTGGTGATTTTCCACATAATGTTTGCACATTTTGGTGTGTGTTTTCTTACACCGAAAATTACTGCGGTGCTCAATGATACGTGTCTTAATTGGGCGGGTTGTCATCCCAATGTATTGGAGACCGCACGGGCATGTGAGCATATATATGCAGTTGCTGGTATTGCAATTAGTGTGGCCCCGGATTCCCCATTTAAAGGTATCAGAAAGTTGTATTGTTTTTTGGGGAGCAGTGTATTTATAGACCCCGCAATTGCCGCATGGGTAGTGGCCGGTGACCGGGGGTAGATTCCATAGGGTCTGTTGGGCGCACTTCTTGGTCGTTTTGGGTCTGGTGTTGATAAGAATGTCTTTCACGTTTTGTGACCTTTTGAATGCGAACCTTGGTTGTTCGAAGTTGATGTCTCCTGTGTTAAGGATCCCCCAATGGCGTTTGATTGTGCTCTTGATTTTGTTCGATATTGGGGTGAACGTTGTGACACAGGTGATGGGTTGGTTCTCAGTGGGTGTTTTTTCCCGTCTCTCCAGTAGGGCTGCTCTGTTATTGTTTCTGGCCCGTTTGTTAGCTCTGGCGACCTCTCTTGTTGGGTAACCTCTGTCGAGCAGATTCCTAGACAAGATGATGGATTCTTTTTTATAGTCTGCGATGTCACTGCAGTTACGCCTGATTCGGAGAAACTGTCCGAAGGGTAAATTCGAGCGTAAAGCTTTAGGGTGGTGGCTATCATAGTGTAGCAAGCTGTTACGATCTGTAGGTTTCCTGAACATTGTAGTCTGGAGTCTGCCCTCCAGCAATTTGATCGTCAGGTCAAGGAAGGCAATCTCCTTAGCTGAGGAAGACATGGTAAAGTGTAGATAAGGGTTCAGTGTATTAACCCATTCAAAGAAAGCCTCATGAGAGCTGGGTGGGCCCGTCCATAGGATGAGGATATCGTCTATGAAACGTTTCCACATTCTGATATTATCTGAGAAAGGATTCGATTGATGGTGAATGTGTCTTTCTTCGAAATCTGCCATGTACAGACATGCCACTGACGGGGCAAAAGTGCTGCCCATCGAGGTCCCCTGGGTCTGGTGAAAATATTTGCCCTTGAACTCAAAGAAGTTTTCCGTGAGCGCTAGGGTGGCACATTCCATGATGAATGAAGGTGGGGTATTTGAGTTCCATTCCTCCAGTCCCAGGCGTGACTCAATGACCTCTAGTGTGGCCCTCTGAGGGATATTGGTATAGAGGGCCTCAACATCTAGAGTAATCAGGAGATCGATATGCCCCAGGTCTTGGAGTGAGTTCAGAAGCCGTAGGACATCAGTGGTGTCCTGGATGTAGGAGGGAATGCGTTTGACTAGAGGTTGTAAAAAGTGATCGCAAAATTGCGATAGTGGTTCCAGTACATAATCAATACCTGAGACTATGGGTCTCCCAGGGACTGGCCTTGTTCCCTTATGAATTTTGGGCAGTATGTAGAAATATGGAACCCTTGGATCTTTTTTCGTCAGGAATTCTGCCTCCTTCTTGCTGATCCATCGCTCGCATTCAGCAGTTTCCACTAAGCCTGTGATAGTAGTTTGTAGGCGGTAGGGTCACTGGGAATGGGAGTGTAGTACCGTTGATCATTCAGTTGCCTAGAACATTCAAGTTCATAATCTGTGGTGTTCATCAGAACCGTGGCGCCACCTTTGTCAGCTTGTTTTATGGTGACAAGGGGCTCGTCTGCCAGTGATTTTAACACTTCCATCTCATTGCGGGAAATGTTGGAGTGTCTAGTTTGTCTGTCAAGAGCATCAATGTCTTTGAGTTCTGCTTGTCCAAAAGTCAGAACCTCATTAGGAACCATCCCATTATGGGGAGTGAAGGTAGATGGGTTATGTAGACCCGAGTCTTCTGTTGGTTCACAGGGCTTGCCATCAAAGAAGGCTTTGAGTCTGACCTTTCTAAAGAATGATTGGATCTCCCTGGTCTGATTGAACAGGTCAATTCTGGGCGTTGGAACAAAACCTAGTCCTTTTTGGAGGACTTTTTCCTCGCTCTCTGTCAGGAGGCGAACCGAAAGGTTGACTACAAGGCTCATTTTGGTCCTGACCTGCTCGTGCTCCGTGTGTCCATCCCCTGGGGGCGTGTGTCCTCCCATTGCACTCTCTTCTCTGCGGCGTTGGCTCGCTTTCGCCCGCGCCCTCTGCCCCAGCCTCTGCCTAAAAAAGGGGGGCGTGCAGACCCTTGAGGTGCGAAGAATGGTGGGTACTGTGGAGCGAAGTGTGGTTGGAACTGCGGAAATTGTGGGTATTGCCAAAACGGGGGGCCCATGGGTTGCCCTTGTTGGGGAAAGTTAGGGTAATTATGAAAGTTCTGTTGACCTCGACCCCTGCCTCTTTTGGCCCTAGGTTGTATGTTTGACATTTCATTGTCATCGCTGTTCTCAGATCCACTGGTAGAACCTCTCCTGGATGAGGTTGTGCTCGAGTCTGAGTTATAATTGGTTCCTGGGGGGACATAGTCTTCCTTGAGGTAAGGATAGACTTTTTCCTTCGAGAACCTCTTGATGTCCTTTTGGAGTTTGGCCACTTTTTGGTTCATGAGGTACTCCTTATGCTCTGCCATTTCTTTCTTAAGTTCGGCCAATTTGGTTTTGAAACCTGTGTTTTGGGCCGCTGTCTTAAGGGCTGCCTCAGCCGCCTAATGCGGACTAAGAGGGCGTCTGCTAGTCGTTTTGCAGTATTAACGATGAGGATCAAGAGGTCGTGGGTGCACTTCCACGATACTTGAGACCACTCGACTTTAAACCGTCCGTCTCTCAGAAAATCCTGGGGAAGTTTTTAACTATCAGGCCATTAGGAGCAATTTTGGCTTTGAAGTATTCAGCCTTTTTTAGGCAGAGGCTGGGGCAGAGGGAGCGGGCGAAAGCAAGGTAACGCCGCAGAGAAGAGAGTGCAATGGGAGGACACACGCCCCCAGGGGATGGACACACGGAGCACGAGCAGGTCAGGACCAAAATGAGCCTTGTAGTCAACCTTTCGGATCGCCTCCTGACAGAGAGCGAGGAAAAAGTCCTCCAAAAAGGACTAGGTTTTGTTCCAACGCCCAGAATTGACCTGTTCAATCAGACCAGGGAGATCCAATCATTCTTTAGAAAGGTCAGACTCAAAGCCTTCTTTGATGGCAAGCCCTGTAAACCAACAGAAGACTCGGGTCTACATAACCCATCTACCTTCACTCCCCATAATGGGATGGTTCCTAATGAGGTTCTGACTTTTGAACAAGCAGTACTCAAAGACATTGATGCTCTTGACAGACAAACTAGACACTCCAACATTTCCCGCAATGAGATGGAAGTGTTAAAATCACTGGCAGACGACCCCCTTGTCACCATAAAACAAGCTGACAAAGGTGGCGCCGCGGTTCTGATGAACACCACAGATTATGAACTTGAATGTTCTAGGCAACTGAATGATCAACGGTACTACACTCCCATTCCCAGTGACCCTACCCCACGCCTACAAACTACTATCACAGGCTTAGTGGAAACTGCTGAATGCGAGCGATGGATCAGCAAGAAGGAGGCAGAATTCCTGACGAAAAAAGATCCAAGGGTTCCATATTTCTACATACTGCCCAAAATTCATAAGGGAACAAGGCCAGTCCCTGGGAGACCCATAGTCTCAGGTATTGATTCTGTACTGGAACCACTATCGCAATTTTGCGATCACTTTTTACAACCTCTAGTCAAACGCATTCCCTCCTACATCCAGGACACCACTGATGTCCTACGGCTTCTGAACTCACTCCAAGACCTGGGGCATATCGATCTCCTGATTACTCTAGATGTTGAGGCCCTCTATACCAATATCCGTCAGAGGGCCACACTAGAGGTCATTGAGTCACGCCTGGGACTGGAGGAATGGAACTCAAATACCCCACCTTCATTCATCATGGAATGTGCCACCCTAGCGCTCACGGAAAACTTCTTTGAGTTCAAGGGCAAATATTTTCACCAGACCCAGGGGACCTCGATGGGCAGCACTTTTGCCCCGTCAGTGGCATGTCTGTACATGGCAGATTTCGAAGAAAGACACATTCACCATCAATCGAATCCTTTCTCAGATAATATCAGAATGTGGAAACGTTTCATAGACGATATCCTCATCCTATGGACGGGCCCACCCAGCTCTCATGAGGCTTTCTTTGAATGGGTTAATACACTGAACCCTTATCTACACTTTACCATGTCTTCCTCAGCTAAGGAGATTGCCTTCCTTGACCTGACGATCAAATTGCTGGAGGGCAGACTCCAGACTACAATGTTCAGGAAACCTACAGATCGTAACAGCTTGCTACACTATGATAGCCACCACCCTAAAGCTTTACGCTCGAATTTACCCTTCGGACAGTTTCTCCGAATCAGGCGTAACTGCAGTGACATCGCAGACTATAAAAAAGAATCCATCATCTTGTCTAGGAATCTGCTCGACAGAGGTTACCCAACAAGAGAGGTCGCCAGAGCTAACAAACGGGCCAGAAACAATAACAGAGCAGCCCTACTGGAGAGACGGGAAAAAACACCCACTGAGAACCAACCCATCACCTGTGTCACAACGTTCACCCCAATAACGAACAAAATCAAGAGCACAATCAAACGCCATTGGGGGATCCTTAACACAGGAGACATCAACTTCGAACAACCAAGGTACGCATTCAAAAGGTCACAAAACGTGAAAGACATTCTTATCAACACCAGACCCAAAACGACCAAGAAGTGCGCCCAACAGACCCTATGGAATCTACCCCCGGTCACCGGCCACTACCCATGCGGCAATTGCGGGGTCTGTAAATACACTGCTCCCCAAAAAACAATACAACTTTCAGATACCTTTAAATGGGAAATCCGGGGCCACACTAATTGCAATACCAGCAACTGCATATATATGCTCACATGCCCGTGCGGTCTCCAATACATTGGGATGACAACCCGCCCAATTAAGACACGTATCATTGAGCACCGCAGTAATTTTCGGTGTAAGAAAACACACACCAAAATGTGCAAACATTATGTGGAAAATCACCACAATGCGGACTCTATTGGATGGGTTGTCCTTGAATCCAGTCCCAACTGCCCAAAGAATGCCCTGTTCCGTAAAGAACAAAGATGGGTTCATCGCCTCTCTACAGACAAACAAGGGCTAAATGAAGACATTCCTTGGCACTCGTTAAACTAGCCACTGTCTATTCCATCCACTAGTCGGTTGATAACCCTTCACATTCAGAACATACATGACATTACTTTTACTAGTTCCTATGAGTTTTCCTTGTCTGTTCCACTTTTAATTTACTGATCCACTGGATCCGGACCGGTTCTACCCTATCCAACACCACTTAACTATGGCTGTGTCTACCACACTAGATAACACGTGATCCACGTAGTGGGCGTCGACGGGCGCTAACCTATGGCGAGGTCACCTATAAATAGTACACGCCCCCGAGCGCCTTTACCTACTCGAGCTCGGCGGTGATGGGTAGGTGACTTCGCACGGACACGGGTAACTAGAGGTAAGACAATCCCTTCCCATTCCTACACCTGGCAACCCCTATGCCATAGTTAACCTTTTCTCAACCTCTACAAGGGGTTCATTTTACTTATACCTCCCAAAATTAACAGTACCTCCCCCTCCCTCAGCCAGCACTATAGGCAACCCCCGTTGTACCGACCCGCCGACAACTCAGGTGGCAATTAGTCCAAGACCTTTAGGTGAGTTAATATCATACCACCACCACTGTTTACGTTTTCTACTCTTTAGCCATGACACTCTCCTTAAGATTGCTGCTGCGGTTTTGATATTACACTGGTTTTAAGTTCACACCACACTAGTCACGCACACAGTGTGGAAGAGTGCTCACCCTACGACAACACTGGCATGTTTTGGTCGTGTGAACTCCCACACACTACCCCTATTTCACTGCACTTTGTTGTTGTATTGGCTGTGACCATGGATGCCTTTACTAGAGGACGTTACAACTGTTTAACCATGTTCTTCTTTTTCCTTATTGTTTAGGCATAGGATTATCCCCTGAGGTAAATCCCTTGAGGTAATTCACACGAGACACATGAAATTAGCATGGTTTCCCTTTTATCCTTTTAATAACTTTTCACCTTCACTAGGTCCTGAAGAATCGCGGGAACTTCCCATGCGAGAAACATGTTGACCAACCCTCACTTTAGTCTCGTTTAGGGTTACGCTACCTAACCTGCCGTCACCCAGCGAGCTATTCCCACTTTTTTAACTGCAGTAGGGGGACCCCCAGAATAAAGTGGTTTCCGGCACCCCCTGCTACATTTTAAACTCACTCTTCATCAGGATACTGATTGCCCTGGCCCACATACCCGCACTTCACCAATAGGCTGTTGGACAAAAAGATCTCCGCCAAAGAGCCCCTCTCTGAGGTGAGCCCGTCGGGGATTGCACCACCTCCCCGACGAGGAGCAAACGCCTATGATGAAGCATGACACCCTTGGGTGTGTGAGGCAACCACGTCCAACATAATGGATGCCCAAAGGTGTAAAATACACACCTTCGGTCGAGCCAATCTGTTTAATCTCCTTTAGGAACAGTTCAGCAACCGTCCTTTTTGAAACATATACTGTGGGCACATCACTACGGCTGAAACTTGTTGACAAATTGGCAGTAAGGCGGATTGAAAGGAGTTCATAATCTCTTCCAGTCCCCACCATTCTTCACGTTTTTAACCCTGGCCGGAGGGTCCAGGAATAAAATGTACACATAGCGACACCTCCAAACTAGTTTTAATTCACAATGCACTTCCCCCTTTCGTGATCCCCGTCAAACTGTTTCTGCATATCTTTATATATTGTGTCTTGTCTTCCCCTATCCTATTTCTCCACCCCAGGCATTGGACTACGCAGCGTTGTACTGAGACAGCCCTATGATGCAGCATGTCCCACAATTGTGTGAGTGAGGGCAGTATTTTGACAGCACGTGCCACCACAGAGACAGATATTTAATCACTCTCTACTCCCTTTGGTATGTTCAAGTTGTGGTCAGGGGGGCCGGAGTAGAGGGGTCTGAATCCCTCACCCCTTCACTTTTGTGTTAGATACATGCCTCCTCATCCCAGGTCATAACCCTGATTGTTACAGGAGAGAGCGACTATGACCCTCCATCTCAATTTTGTAAATATGTATCCTGTACTTGTGTAACCCTAATTGCTCCACCTTCTCTTATTATGTAATATTGAGTGAATCTGTAATTTGTTTATCTGTAGCTCTCACCACGAGCAACTGTTGTACATATAAGCAGTTTCACCTACTACCATGCTAATATCATTCCTTATGTACTTTACTTTGCTCTATTGTAAAGCGCTCTGACACCTCTGGGTAAAGTTTGCGCTATATAAAAACGCGCAAATAAAGAGCCAACAGGACATGTAAGGTTTTCCCTCCATTAGGTGTCAGCCGTGTACTCTGGATCACAGTGGAAGTTGTCCCTCCCTTCCCTGAGCCTTCAGCAGAACAGTACACCGATAAAAGGGTCAGGAGCACTATGGGGATAGGGGGCTGCATTTGTTGAAAAAAAGTAGGGAACGCTGATCCCAATAGTTCCATCCACTTCGACCTCTGGATGTCAATGAGGAAAGTTCAAGCCCCTCCCCCCATCCAAACCTTCTTTCAGAAAGGAGATGTACACAAATACAAAATTTGATAGTAATCCCTGGCCCTGTTTACAAAATGACAACAATGTTTTCATTTAGGGAGAACCAATTGATGCTCTCAGACTTCTACATCGTAAATAAATTCCTCAAATATGTTCTCCTATATGTATCTATGAGTGTAATGACAGCCTTCTACTTCCACCCCTTTTCAATTTTGGAATAGGTGTTATCGACGTATCTTAGTACTTCATTAAAAAATCAGGGGCCCAAAGCTTTTTTTTTAAAGCCTGCAGAAAGGTCCTACAGAATGACAGGGTTTCCGGATATCACATTTTTCTAGTCTTGATTCAACCTCAAGCCTCTTTTTCCAACATCCTACATCTGTTCTCTTTATCACACTTTTTCAGGTTCTTTTTTCCTCTCTTTCTCCTATTTTCACTATTTTCCTATCCTTCTCTTCCTTTCTTCTTCTCCCTTTTCTCTCTTCCCCTTTCCTGCTCTGGGTCAAATGATGAATACGTCCTGGCTCCCAAAATTGAGTGCCAGCGCTCACCACCAGCAAATTCTGGCACAAATTAAACACTGCTTTTGTTCTGATGAGGTCCTTGACTGAGAGGGTGGGAAGATAGGTGAGGGATTTGGATTGCCAGATAAAGTTCCCATACTGCATTGCCACAGAATAAAAACTATGCAATTTTCTGTGTTTGTGTCTCTGCCCCAAAGCAGTGAGGAGGCACTGGCTCAAACCTGAATCAAATGACCTAAATATGGAGTTTGTTCTGCCAAATTGCTTAGGTGCCAGTGATGGGCGTATCCAGTTAGGAGTCATGTATAATATACCTGGAGAGCTTGGTCTATTCAGAATTATTTCATGTATTTATTGCTGAGCTCTAGAAAGCACTTCAGGTTACCTAGTCTACCCGAGTGCTGTCTCATAGAAAATAAAAACATGGCAGTAAAAGTACCAAGCCAGGGGTGTTTGAGTGCAGTCAGAAGAGAGTGACAGAGTCCAGCCAGAAGGGTAGGAAGAACATAGCTGAGGCCTTTTACAGTGGCCACCTAGTTCATCTAGGCCACTCCCTTCCGAACACTGGGGCAAAAAGTTAAAACATGACAGTGAAAGCTCTGACCAATGAGTAACAGAGTCCAGACAGATGCAGGTGTTAGAGTCCAGGAAATGTGCAGGATGAACCTAGATAAGGCATAGTGCCAATATCGGCCCACTCACCAGCCCGCTCCCAGTAACATGCATGTCACAGAAATAAGCAGACAAGACAACTTTTTGTTGGAGAAAAGTAGCTGCAGGTTTATTAGCATATACACATGCCAACAAGGTGGGTATTCTTACAGACGATCCAAAGGCAAGCCGCCCCTCGCGGTCTACCACCTGATGGGCCAATTTGCAACGTGGCCTTAGCCAATTGTTGCTTAGCGGTTGTGGTGAGGAGATAGCTCCTCCCATTTAGGCATTCTTCACTGGTCACATAGATCGCCTAGGCTACTTTAGCACACTGAAACAGAAAGTTGAAACATGACAGCGAAACCCATGAGTAACATAGTCAAGGTGAATGTGAGTGTTAGAGTCCAGACAGTGTGCAGGATAAAGCTTTGTGAGGCATTCTTCACTGGTCACCTAACTCACCTAAGCCACTTTAAAGCAATGTGAAAGTAAAAACAAGTCAGAGAAACGTCTGACCCATGAGTAAAAAGGCCCAGCCTATGTCCAGCTTGACTCTAGATGACAGCTGGCACGTGTTTTGTCCGAAAGGACTTTCTCAAGGCTAGAAAAATTGGTAGAAAGATTCCTACTCCAAGATTCGTATTTAAACGAGATCACAATCGTCATAATAGTTCAACACCTGTAGCAAGGACAATTGGTAATCTTCACTCCTGCTACCTTCGCTTGTTCTGCCCGGTCTTGATAAGCCTGTAGCGATGAAACGATCGGATCGTGTGCAATCCCAATGTTAGCCAGACCCCGAGAAAGTCCTTTCGGGCGAAACATGTGTGGGCTGCCTGTTTCGGATGTTATGAAAACTCTTTTTGATATGGAATAAAGGCTATATGGAGAAAATCAAAGATCGATTTATGGACTTCCTCTCTAACATTATGGTGGCTAAAGCCTAGTTCACTGATTTGGACTACTTTATATGTGCCTCGGCATTTGTGCAGTCTATGCATTAAAATACTACATTGCAATAGTTTATGAAAGTAAAGTCCATAGCTGGAGTAGGCGTCCTCATGATTTGCAGTCGTCAGCTAATATTATACTAACCTAAACTCAGAGCTACTGGAATTATGCTGCTCTGCGCCACATCCTTTTTAAGCATAATTATGCTGGATTTGCCTAATTTGCCACCTAATCCACTATTTGCCGCATAGTTTGCAGATTTAAACAAAACAAAATTGTGTCTAGCTCAAACAGATCAAAAGCTACAAAAAATGTGGCAACGTGTGTTGCTGTACATTGTAAAGCACTTTGCAAAGGTTGATTCTTCACCTTTCAGTTGCTTAGTGCTATATTTGGGTGTTAAACGAGTACTAATGTTTTGAAACCTTTGTTCAGACAGTGTTAACATGTGTAATAAAAATGACTAATAATTACCTGATACTGTCACAAAATGTGGAACGTTATGCTGCATAATTTACATTTTCTTGCCGCATAATTTAGTAAACCTACTCAAGACTGGTCATTTTTTTTCATGCTGTCCCTGCACAGCATCATTCCTCGAGGCCCTATAAGTGCCTTGTTGGCATCCATCACTTGGCAGGTCGCCTCCTTCCTTGCCTCTCATAAGGGCCTTCTGCGTTTTCTCCTCCAGTCCATGTTCTTCTGGTGGTCTAAGACATCCCTAGTATTTGCACGGTCTCTGTTGTATGCTGAGCTGGATCTGGTTTTTAGGTTTCGCCTATTATCATTCGCTTGCGAATGTAATAGGTGAGAATTCAAGTGCTCCATCGACTCGTCAAACCACTGTGGTTTTTTCACAGTGTATGTGAGTCACGTGACCACAAAAGCGGGTCACGTGACCACACAAGCACGCGCATCTCCCTAATCCGCCTGCCACACTTCTCCTCCCCTCGCTCGCATTCCCGCCCCCCCCCCACCAGGCTTTCCCGCCCCCATCCGGCTTCCCTCCACGCATCTCCCTAATCCGCCTGCCACACTTCTCCTCCCCTCGCTCGCATTCCCGCCCCCCCATCAGGCTCTCCCGCCCCCATCCGGCTTCCCTCCGCCAGCATTGCGAGGTCATTTGCCAGGAGCTCTCCCCCGCCCGCAGCTTGACAATGTAAACTCCTATCGCTACAATACGTATCAGTTTGCAGTTAGTAATCTCTCTTAAACTGCCTATGCACTCCCACCCACACAGAAATAGTACTGAGACTTCCTCATTTCTATCTATGTTTGCATCTGTTTCTCACTAGAGCTTGCACACGCTTGCCCTGGCACAGTCGTACTCCGTTAACATATTGGATTCTACGCATGCCCGCCCAGTGAAGCCCCCAGGCACCTCGGGTGTAACCCCACCCTCTCGCAGATGCAGGAGTGCGGGACTCCTGATTACGGTTACTAAAGGACTTGTAATGCAGTCTGTTCTCTAGGAACGTTTACCTTGCCATCAAGTCCAATGGAACAGTATTTGAAATGTGCGGCAGTGGCCGACTGCATCACCACATGCCGCCGGAGCTTAACGCAGGAACTTTTAACCACAGCGGGCAGCACCTCATCTGTTTACTTGTTATGTAGTGAAATGTGCACCAAGGTGCGTGGCAAAATCAAAGCGCTATAGCGCATTCCCGTTTGAGATGCTAATCAACAACCAGTCAAACATCACTGGCTCAGGTTTCATCATCGGGGCGGCCCCAGAAAGCAGGCACATAATTATATTATTGACATTTCACGGGCAGGGCCTTGGAGTACGCTTTACACACTAGAACCACCACTCCCCTCGGCCCCTCCCCTACAGGAAGGCTCTGACACGCACCACACCCCCTCCCGGGAGCTCTTGCCCGGCCTGTGGTGCAGGCGAGAGGCAGTCTTGACTTCTTCGCCAGTCTCTGGGCCACTTAGATTTCTGTGGGAATCCAAAAAGGCCTTAAGCAAAACAAGCACTGCCGTTGCCAATAGGTTTCGCATTTGGAAAGTTGGAGCTATTGGTTTTGTAAATGACATTTTATATTTATATATTGTTATTGGCATTGTCAATAACAATATATAAATATAAAATGTCATTTACAAAACCAATAGCTCCAACTTTCCAAATGCGAAACCTATTGGCAACGCCAGTGCTTGTTATGGGCTTGAGTTCACTCTGTTCTGGGGGTGGTTATTTTCCGGTGAGCAGGGTGCAGCAGTTTCAGTCTCCAGTCCACCTCTCATGATGGCTTCCTATGTTCTTCCAGCTGGGTGTGGCCTCAGCGTGTAGGTTTGGGGACAGGGTGGCACTTTCTTTTGGGTTCCCTTCCTTCAATTTCTTGACAAGCAGGTGGTTTTGTGCCTGGGACCTGCTTTTTGTTCCCGGATTGCGCTCTTCTTTTCAGTTCCACCCACTGGTTCCTCTACCTGTTTTCTGTCCAGTTCCTTGGTCTCACGAGGAGTGTTGTCTGTTGTCCCTGGTCTTCCAGGGAGCGTTTCTCTTTTTTTCTGGTGTGAGTGGTGCCCTTCCAGTGGGACTCCTCTTTGTTTGTCACCTTCGTGCATCTATTTCCTTGGCCTCTTCCCGGCTTAGTGTTCCTTCCCCTTTGGGGGTTCAGGGTTGGTCCGTTCGAGCTTTGTCGGCTGTCCTTGGTGAGTGTCAAGGGGCTTTCTGTCTGTCTTTTGTCAGGGGGCCTTTGGGCATTCCCCTCTCCCTTTCTTGCACTGTCCCGGCTGCTTCGTGGTCTTCCCGTGGTGGTTATGTTTGGGTCTGTGGTTCAATCCAGGGGGAAGTGCCCGTTATTTACTATTCCCTCCTTTGGTGGGTTGTTTCTGCTCTGTGCTCAGTTGTCCTGGCTTTCTTGGCTTGGGTACATCTCACGATGTTAGGAATCTAAGCGAGCGAGACTAGGGGGTAATGCTTCAATTACTTACTGGTAATTGCATACCTCAGAGTCCTTCTCACTTACACTCCTACCTTCCTCCCTTCCGGCCCTGTGTGTCTAGTTCAACTGTGTGTTCACAGCTTGTTAACGAAACAGGAAGTATGGAGAGAGGGAGGAGCTTTTATGCTTTGAAAAAGGCCAGGAGAGGCATGGAGGCCTCACATGGGGCCAGATGTAAGTAATGAAGATTTACTGATTCTAAAATACCGAATTTTACCGATTCGGTATTTTAGAATCGGTAAATGGGATGTAGGTATTTATTCGGTAAGTAATACCGAATCTGTAAGATTCGGTAATAGGTAATTCCCATTCATTGCTATGGGCCTTGAGGCCCATAGGAATGAATGGGAATTACCGAATCGGTAAATACCGATTCGGTAAAAGGGGGAACACATTGAAGGGTGGCAGGTTGTCACTTTACACCCTGTTGCACCCCTGCATAAGGTATGGGTGCACATGTGGCACACATACATGCCCTAAGGGCATGTATGTCTGCCACATGGCATTGTAATAATTTTCTAAAAATTGCATCTTTTGGGGTTTTCGATATTTACCACCAACTTGTAGTTGGTGGTAAATAACTAATCCTAAAATGGGGAAAGCACTCATTTGAGAGCTCCCTACATTAAGGATTTGGTAATTTACTGATTCCTTAAATTACCGATTCGGTAAATTACTGAATCCTTAAATTAGGCCCCTACATCTCAAAAGCCTAATACCGGTGGGTAACGGCCGAAATTCGGTAATTTCGACCATTACCGACCGGTATTAGGCTTCCTACATCTGGTCTGTGAGGGCCCAGGGGCCAGGTTAGGCCTGCAGCGCCGCGCCGCTTATTAAGCGCAATAACTTGACACACACACTGTTGCTGCTCTGGTGTGGACCGGAAGTGCCGTGCCACTTCGGTCCCTTTATTTAAAGCTTTCTGGCCACGCCTGGCCAGAAAGTGATACATTGTGCGGAGTGCTTCCGGGGGCTCAACCTGAGACCCTCGGAGCACTAGAGCGCTACATCCCTTCCCAACTTGGATTTTCAAAAATAACTATAACAGTCAGTTCAACATGCGAAATCTGCCAGTCTGTGATTGGGCCGTGGATTGGATCTAAGATTATACTGCCACTTGCCTCTCGGAGGGATCTGGTCTCGAGGAGGTCCCGGTGAGGGCAGAGATGGGTGTTCTGCAGTGTCCGGGGGCAAGCACGAATTATCGTTTGTGGCTGTATTCTCTCCTTCTTCCCTCGCTACAGGTATGCCATCATTTGAGCTCTGTCCTTTCGGAGCGGGTATCTGCTTGAACCACGATACGTTGCGAGTCACCTCTTCTCCGTCTCGGCTGACTGTGACTGCTGTTCCGTGGGTTTCCTTGATGACCCAGGGTTCCGGTTCGAATGGAGTCTTGAATTTTCCTCCTGGCCTCCTTGTTCGGATTAGCACAGTCTCTCCCGGATTCAGGGTCTTTGTTTGGGCCCTCCTCTTGCAACTTGCCTTCTCGTTTGTCCTTCTTCTCCTTTCTTGGGTGTCTGCTGGTGAGTACGGTGCGGGAGCCCAACTGTCGGCCATGGGTAGTAAGTCTCTCCGAGGTCCGGCCAGCATCAACGCCCATGGTGACTGCATGGTGGTGCTGTGTGGTGTGCTGCGGTACTCCCTTAAGAACGCTTGCAGTGCTTCTTCCGGGTCACTCCCTTCCGCGGAAGATATCCGCAGTACTTTGTTTATTGTCCTCATAAAGCGTTCTACCTCACCGTTGGCTTGTGGCCATTGCGGGGTGATTCGGTGATGTTTTATGCCAAGGTTGTTCAGAAACTCTTTAAACTCACTCCCCTGGAACGGGGGCCCATTGTCCGTCTTGATGACCATCGGGATGCCGAACAAAGCAAAGGTTTTGCTGAGGATGGGGCGAATGTTCGCGAAGCTGGTTGATGCTGCCGTTTCCACTATGGGGTATTTAGTGTAGTTGTCCACTAGTACTACCGTGACTCTCCCGTCTGGGAAGCTGCCAAAGTCCAAGCTTAGCCATGCCCATGGTGATGGGGCGTGTTCCTCCGTGATTATTGGGGCTGGTACTTCGGGCTGCTTGTGATTTGGCATGCTCGACACTCTCGCACGCAGGCTTCAATGTCCTCCTCCATGTTGGGGAACCATATCTTCTCTCGCATCCTCGCTTTCATTCTGTGGGTGCCTTGGTGTCCTTCGTGTGCCAGGGTGGTTGCTCTCTCTTGCAGCGCTTTGGGGATGACCACGCGAGTCCCTCTCAGTAGGAGGCCATTGTCAGCGCAGCTGAGGTCATCGTGAACCTTCCAGTACTGTTGCAGGCGTGTCCTGTCTGCTTCGTTCCACCCATTGGTATCTTTCAGGAAGTTTACCCACGTTCCGGATTGTATTCCTTCTTTTACCCTCCTGACGACTGCATCGCTGTCATAGTGGGAGATGATGACGTTGGCGGTCAGCGCGCAGGGGCATGCGCCTGTTGCTAGCATGTTGATGAATTCTTCGGTCTGGACTTCCGGATCTGCATTGCGGGACTCTTCCGCGGGGGGATGGCGAGACAGGAAGTCCGCCGGGTTTTTCGCCCCCGGTCGGTACACTAGATCCATTTGGTACTGTTGAACCTGGATCGCCCAGCGTTCAATCCTTGGCGGTGGGTGTGGAGCGGTACCACGGAATAAGGGGATTAGCAGTTGGTGGTCTGTCACCATTCTGAATGGGTGACCGGATATGTAGAGGTGAAAATGGGCGCACGCCCATTTTACTGCCAGCGCCTCCCTCTCAATTTGCGAGTACCGTGACTCTGTCGCTGTCAGGGCTTTGCTTGCGAATGCCAACGGGGCCCACACCCCTGGTTCAGATTCTTGCGACAGGAGAGCTCCTAGTCCCACTGGGCTGGCGTCCACTAGTACTTCGGTGGGTCTTGCAGTGTTGAAGTATGCCATTGTTGTGCTGTCCAACAGGGCCTCTTTGATCCGGTGGAATGCTTTGTCCTCTGTTGCCGTCCATTTCCATGAGCTGTCTTTCTTCGTCAGGTTTCTCAGAGGCTCTGCGATTGTGGCCAGATTGGGTATGAATCTGGCACAGTACTGTGCCATTCCTAAGAAGCTCCTTACTTCGGATGCGGTTGACGGTGCTGGAGCATTCTTGATGGCATGTGATTTGCGGGGGTCTACCTTTACTCCGTCTGAGTCAAATACATATCCGAAGAACTCTATTGATTTCCTGAAGAACTGGCATTTGTCTTTGTGTAAAGTGACGCCATACTGGGCGAGTCTTTGTAAGGTGGCCTTCAGTCTTCGGTGGTGTTCTTCACTTGTTTTGGCGTGAATTAAGATATTGTCGCTGACATTCAGCACTCCGTCAAGTCCTGTTAGGATTTCCTTAATTGTATTTTGGAAAATTTCGGCTGCGGATGAGATGCCAAAATTTAGTCGCTTGTATCGTCTCAGCCCCAGGTGTGTTGAGAATGTTGTAATGTAGCGGCTCTCCTCCGCTAGCCTGAGCTGGTGATATCCTGCATTAAAGTCCAACTTAGAGAACCATTGGGCCCCATTCAAATCCGTCAGGATGTCATCTACTGTTGGGGTGAGGTGTCGCTCCCGTCGAATGGCTTTGTTGGGGACCCTCATATCTATGCAGATGCGGATTTTGCCTGGCTGGCGCGGCTTCTCGGCTATCACCATTGGGGATACCCACGGGGTCGGTCCCGATACTTTCTCAATTACCCCTTGTTCTTCAAGTTGGTTGAGTTCCTGTTCCACGGCTGCGCGCAAGTGGAATGGTATCCTTCTGTGCCTCAGGGCTATTGGCTGGATGGCGGGGTCGATGTGTAGTTTGATCGGTGGTCGTTTGATTGTGCCGAGGCCCTCGAATAGTGTGGGGAACATTTCCAGGATGTCTTCTGTTTGTAGCGCCTTGACGGCGTTTGCAAACGCAATGAGGCGGAGGTCTTCTGCTGTGTTGCTGCCTACAAGCAGGTCTGCTTCCTTGTCTATTACGTGGAACGTTGTCGTCACCTCGTTGTCTTCTGCCTTTACTTGGACCGTCATTTTCCCTCGTAGTGGGAGAGGTTCCTGGCTGCCGTATGTTAGTATGCGCGCCTTAGAGGGGACTAGCTTGGGTCTTGGCTTCAGTGCTTTGTAGTGCTGGATTCCCATGACGTTCACGGTAGCTCCCGTATCGATGACGCCAGTTGCTGGGGATCCGTCGATGTGTATTTGGCATTTTGGCTGTGGTCTCCGCCGCTTCTTTAGTTCACTTACGAATGACACATAGTAGCATTCATCTTCATCCTCTGAGGAGGAATCGTCGAATTGGGGTTGCCTCGGCGATTTGTGTGATCGAGACGACGTTGCGTCGTCTAGCGATAGTTGTTTCACCGCTCCCGTGATTGGTTTTCTTCCGGACGCTCCTCTTCCACGGGAGCCACCCCTGCACACGCTTGCGAAATGGTTGGGTATTCCGCATTTTGCGCATGTCTTGCCACGTGCCGGGCAGCCATCTTGGTTGTGTTCGTCTCGGCCACAGTATCCACATGACGCTCGGCGTGGCGTCCTGGTCGGCCATCTTCCTCTGCTTCCCCGACTGGTGTTGCGGACTGCATCCACCCTTTCTGTCTTCACTACGTTTCCTGCTTCAGCCCGCGGGTTCAGGGCTGCTTCCATTGCTGTTGCGCGTGCATCCGATAGTTCGTGGGATCTGGCTAGGATCAATATTTCTTCAAGTGTGATGCGCGGTTGTCTTAGAATGAGTGTTCTTAGGTGTTTGTTGCGGCAACCTTGAATGAGCTGTGCGGTCACTTCTTTCTTTTCGTCATCATCCGTGCACGTGCTTATGAGATCCCTCAATCACGCATGGAACGCATCCATGGTTTCTCCTTCCCTTTGTCTGGATTGGCGAAACTTGAATCGCTCATAGTGCGGGTTCAGCTGGGGGTCGAAATGTGCGTTCAGCGCATTGACTGCAGCGTCATAGTTGTCGTCATCTCCAGTGTCCGGGAGATGTTTGAATAGCTTGTACAGTTCCGTGCCCCCAAAGTGTAACAGCAGGGACCTCTTTACTTCGTTATCTTTCTCCCTGGTGGCAGTGAAGTAGTTGTTGAGTTGTCCTAGCCACACAGCCCATCTGGGGGCCGCTGTCCCGGGGTCTATCAGTTCGCTGAAAGGTGGTAGTGCCTGGATCTGTGAGTGGGCTGACGGCATTGGTGGCTGTGTGCCGAGATTTACTGCTGGCGCTGGTGGTGCTGCTTGCTGAGCTTGGCCGGCTCCCCCAGATGCTCCTCCTGGGTTTGTGGTCATTTTGGTGCTGGGCGGTGACTGGGCGCTTGCCTTTTGGGCGTCTTTTTATTGTATTCCTGGTTGCACTTGCTCGTGCTTGTTGGTGTCTGTATGAGCCACTGTTTGTCAGGCTGTTGGTTGCACTTGCTTGTGCTTGTTTGCGTTTGTTTAGTCTGGTGTGCAACAGGTGGTTGATTGTCTTTGCTTGTGCTTGTTGTGTGATTCGCCTTGGCCAATGCTTGATGGGGCGCTGCCTGCGCGTGCTTGGTCTTGGCTGTGTCGCCTCGTGGTGTGGTTGGCCTCGCTGGGTCTTTCTCGTGTCTGCTGGGCCTCGCGCTCGATTTGTTCGAGGCGCCTTTCCGGCCTCGCGCTCTCCCAGGGTCTCTCTCTATCTGGTGGCGATGCCTCTCTTTCCGCGCATGCGCGCACTGCTGGGCCTACCGCCGGGTCGCTTCCTTTCGGCGCGCGTCTCTGTCTTGGGCCTTCCTGCCGTCGCTGCCGCCGGTGCCACACGCAGCTCCTTGCTCACGCTGCTTACCGGTGTGTGTAGCTTCCGCTCTCGGTGGTGGCCGCCGTCGCGGATGTTCTTCTCCGGTGCCCAGCTGTGGTGATCGGGTCGGCTGGTATTCAGGCAGGTAATGCCGCTGGCTGGCGCCGTTTAGCTTACGGGCATCCCACCCTCGTCGCCAGTGTGAGGGCCCAGGGGCCAGGTTAGGCCTGCAGCGCCGCGCCGCTTATTAAGCGCAATAACTTGACACACACACTGTTGCTGCTCTGGTGTGGACCGGAAGTGCCGTGCCACTTCGGTCCCTTTATTTAAAGCTTTCTGGCCACGCCTGGCCAGAAAGTGATACATTGTGCGGAGTGCTTCCGGGGGCTCAACCTGAGACCCTCGGAGCACTAGAGCGCTACATGGTCCATAGTGAGGTATCTAGGTCAGAGAAGGACTCGTAATGCAATTACCATTAAGTAAATGTAATTACCATTAAGTAAATGTAATTACCATTAAGTAATCAAAGCATTAAGCAAGATCACGTTCATTGTTTGTAGGAAGGGGGAGATTAACTGATTTGACCAGAAACACAGGATATTGAGCAGACACTGAGACTCAAACCTGGTCAGCTGCTCTGGTCGCAACGCCACATCCAGGGTAGAGGGAGTCAGACAGGCAGGATCAAAATGTAAGCCCGGCTGGTTATGGGCTCGATGTTCTTAAAGGACATATCGAGCTGAGCCAGGGTCAGGCTCGAGTCTGGCTTGAGCTTTCTTTGGCTAGCATACCTCTGGCATAAGGAGAACTTGCCTTTTCAATCTAAAACGAGTCCCGTTTGCCCTGCGCCTCTTGCAGCCAACAGGCTGCTAGCACGATTTACATAACACAATGTGGAATAGCGGGGATAGCATGATCTCAAAAATGCTTTAACTCTTTCCTGAATTTATGTCCACGTTATATGTAGCGCTCCAAATATCCGCAGGTAAGGAAAGGTGGCAAAAAGAGTCAAGTGGTTTGCCTAAGACAACATTAATAATGGTGCTAAAAGCAGGCTTGACTGTACTGTATTGAAGAGGTTGTAGCTTTACGGCTGACGACACTCAACTCTACCTCAAGATTGCCTCTACTCACGATCTTTCCATCCTAAGCTCCACTCTCGACTCCATTCAAAACTGGATGTCAACTCATCAACTGATTCTGAATCCCTCCAAAACTGAATTCCTCCTCTTCTCCTCCTCACTCTCTCCTCCCCCGGTTCAATCATGGATGGATCAGATGAATCTACTAAACAATAAACCCATCATTGTCGACAGCGCCAAATCCCTTGGTGTCATACTAGACAAAAAACTTAATCTAATTCCCCACATCAATTCCATTGCGAAATCAGCTCGATACCAACTGCGCCTTCTTTGGGGAATCCGTCGCTTCTTCGCGGAGCGGGACCTTATAACCCTGGTGCAAGCACTGGTCCTCTCCAGACTCGACTACTGCAATTCTCTTCTTACTGGCCTCCCCAAATCCCACGTGTCCCCACTTAAGTCTGTTTTCCACTCAGCAACTCGTTTCATTTATGGGACCAAAAGAAGCGATCACATCACACTGATGTTATCTACCCTCCGCTGGCTTCCCTTTGAGGCTAGAGCTATCTACAAGACCGCTTGTATCACCCACAAAGCCCTGCACTCCTCTTCTCCTCTCTACCTGGCGAATAAACTGAAACTCTCTGGAGGTTCTAGACCTTCACGCAATGCGGAGAATCTACTGCTTGAACCTCCCACTTTCAAGAAGGAAAGAACGATGGCCCAATCATTTTCAGGCAACGCAGTGAGAATCTGGAACTCATTGCCGCCTCAGCTCCGGACCACAGCCTCCTCCCAGGCCTTTAAAAGGGACCTCAAAGCTCTCCTCCTCCAGAGACACCTCCAAAAGTAACTCTCTTCTGTCTGAAGGAAGATCTCCCACTACTGATAATTTCTACTTCTCATGTCCATGGAAGTGCCTTCCCAGTGTGTTCTTGCGGTTAGAGTGTTTGCCTTTTATTGCAGTATTATCCATGTACTTGTGTTTGGTACCCTCTTGCAACTTGCACTCACCACTTTGCCCCTGTAACACACGGTTTGCTTCCTCTCACAGGTTTTTTTTTACCTTTGATACTTGCACAAGTGCCACTTTTGCCTACGTAATCGTTTGTTCTTGTGCTTGAGTGTGTAACATATATTGCAGTATTATACCACAAATTATACTCTATTCTCTCTTGTAGCCTGCACACTTGTCACTTTTCCCTCCTGAGCACTTTTTACTACCTCATGTATTTTTGGTAGCCCACATTTTTACTACCTCATGTATTTTGTTTGCTCACAAGTTTCACAATTACCTTGTCTACCTCATGTATTTTTGGTTTCTCACAATTTTTCCTACCTCATGTATTCTTGGTTGCTCACAATTATCACTTTACCGTATGTAACATAACGAATGCCTCTGCAATCTGTTGCTCGTGTAACGTTCTCAGTTTGTATCTTTTCTGTTCCTATTGTGAAGCGCTCTGACACCTTCGGGTAAAGTCCGCGCTATATAAAATTGCATAAATAAATAAATAAATAAAATTACGGCTAGAGCTGCCGACCTTGAAGTTGGATAACCAGGTTCGATCGTCGGCTCAGCATTCTGGGCACATCATTTAATTTCCTGGCGCTTACCAAAAAATGAAAGTGTCCGTGTGTAACGTAACTGGTGCTCATGTAAAGCGCTGTACCTCCGGTCGAGTTCGAGCTAAATAAATCAGGGGACGTCTACCTCTGTCTGACCTGAAGACTGCACACAGATTTTTCTATGGCATGCCAACTATGCTAGCCTGTCTTCTTCAAGGCTGCACCCGAGTAAGATTACGTGACGCTCGAGCAATCTGCTGAGAAACGGCATCATTTTTTTTTACATCTGCGAGATAACATTGTGCTGTGAATGCTGTGCAGCTTAGATATTTTCAGGAGAAAAGTGTGCGAGCTCCACCTAGTGGCAGTATATTTTCGGCATTTTGCCAGCAGTTAGGGGGTTAGTTCTCAATTCATTTTATTACTGTCTGTCATTCACAATCACAACTCTGAAAAGCTAGACTGTGACAGACAGCGCTATATGAAAAGGTCTCAATTTTTTGATGCAGAGTTCTAAAACTCAGTACATCGTAACAAACCGCATAAGTGATCGTGCAATGGTAACATTACAATGTCATTAACAGCACAGTTCTGAATCCATTCGGTCTTGTTGTAATGTTACTGCTTACCAGAGGGGCAAAAAGAACCGAATTTCGGGGTGGCGAGGGGGGGGGGGGTTCGTCTCCCGGGGCTGAATCTTTGAGCAACATGCAGAGTGGAGCTGCAGGGGCTCTTAAAAGGGTTCAGCAAGGCCTCATTAACATGCAAATGGTCTTTAAAAGACCTGTGAAGTGCTCGGGTGCGGCTGTGTGTGCGCCCGGGAAGTGTCTCATCCCGGGCTGCCACACACGAGGGGGGGGGGGGGGGGGGGGGTTTAAGTGCTTTCAGTCCAATGTGTTGTGCGCCTGCTGCTTACAAAAGTATCGAGTTGACCCAATCCTGTGTATGGGACTCTAAAATATGCTGTGAGATTGGCACTTTCTTAATTAATTTCTTCAATGTGCAACTAATTCCGTGCTGCATATGGTCCCGCAGTGATCACAGTACAGAATTGCACATTGAAGAAATGAATTAACAAATTACCAGCTTCACAGCATATTTTGGAGTTTCATACACAGGATTGGGACTACTCGAGATTGATATTATGGTTTACTTGCGAAAGCTTCTTACATAAAATACATACCAGCCAAAGATATTTGGAACGGAATTTATAGCCCTGATGAAGTCTGCTGTGACTGTAACAGCCATAGACGAAAACACATGTTGGCAAAGGGAGTATGTGGGGGGAAAAATAAAGAACTGTTGTAACCACAACCTCAACTTTTAGTTTTCTGTGTGACCAGAGAACTTTGTTGCTGATTTCTGGACCTCAGACTCCAGTTGAGGAAAAATAGGTGGCTTTTCCTCCTCCTGGACACCGGAAGATATTTGGACACTAAAGAAGAAAGACATACACTTTACTGGATTTGTGAAACTGTGGAAGAGTACGCTTGCTATCCCAGCCACTTCACCTCTTTTGTCTTAAGCTTACAAAAGTATGGTTTAAATGCAGTGTTGGACATCTAAAGTACATCAACCTCGGTATAAATACAACATAATGCCGGTCATTTCCATCATATAACAATCCATATATTTTCTCTCTCTTTCTCTGTATATATATATATATATATATACCGTTCGGCCCCTCCCTCACATAGTATAAGCACTGTCTTGTTTCATGGGGTACAGAACACGTTCAGACCCTTTTCCTCTGTTCTGATTTAATTTATTTTTACTTTTCCTTTTTGTAAATAGCACGTAACTATGAACCATTCCAGCTCTAAAGTCATTATGAAATGGCCACTTGGCCACTACTGTGCACAATAAGATATGAGCATAATGTCTTACCCTACGGGGAATGTAATTAAATTGTCTAAAAATGCTTTAAATTACCCATGATATCATTTACCAAATGTATATATTGAATTTATGTTTTAATTTAAACGTGTACATTAACAGCACATCTTTACTCTGCTCATGCAAATAATGGCAGCAAGTCTGTTTTCCACAAATGAACTTTACAAGTCTTTTTTTCATGTTAATGACAAGGATGGTACTACCTTTATGTCTTGTATTTACTTTGTTTAGAATGGTGATCATTGGTAGTGAATCCTTGGCTTGTGACAAAGAGTTTTTGTTTGAAATGCGTCAGCCTAATTAAACAAACTTCAAAACTCAGCAGCATGGAGTGCGAGTCTCGTCTTTCCTGTGTGTCGAAACTGGACAAGGAATTCTTCGATATATATATATATATATATATATATATATATATATATATATATATATATATATATATATATATATATATATATATATATATATATATATATATATATATATATATATATATATATATATATATATATATATCACTGAAAAAAACATAGGTTTCAGGCCTTATATAGTTAGGAATTAGCATTTAAAAAAACCATTGAAATTGCTCCTATATAGTTAGTTGTACTAACTATATTTCGCGCACCCGCAATCCACTGCTGATGATGTCACATATTACATCATTCATGACATGGTCAGTGACATCACTGATGACATCACTGATGACATCTCAAATGACATCACTGATGACATCATCCAGTGACTATATGTTTCTGTAAAGTTTAAATATGTTTTACATAATGAAGAATGAGTGGATGTATAAGTGTCTGGATGAAGGATTTAGTAGGTGCGTGACTGACTGTATGAGTGAGTGATTAAATGTGTCTTACTGAATGCATGGGTTAGTGACTAAACTGTCTGAATGTGTGCATCAGTATGTCTGTTGTGTGTAAGCTGCTGCATGTGTTGATCAGTAGCTATATGAGTAGCTATATGGGTTATTGATTGGTTGTCCAAGTATTTGTATGGGGGAGTGAGTGTGTGTGTGTGTGGGTGGCTGGGAGGTGTGTGAGTCTGTGCATAGATGTGTGAGCAGTTGATTCACTAGGTGTATGGGTTCAAGAGTGCATGTGGAAACAGCTGTATGGGCGCTTGACTGTGTGCATGGGTGTGTTGGTGAGTGAATGGATATCATAGTGCTACATGTCCAAGTAAATACATATGTAAAACACAGTGCATGTGAGAGTTGCCATATATAAATGACTATACATGAGAGCCAGTGATTGTGTGAGTGGCTGTATGGATCATTGTGTACTTGTATCAGTGATTGTATAAGAGAGTAAGTATGTGTTAGTATATGTTTGAATAAGTAAGGTGTTGTGTGTATAACTGTATAGTTGAGGAAATGGAAGTGTGATTGATTCTTTGCATGACTGACTAGGTGTGTGAGTAACTCCATGGATGAGTGGCAGTGTGTGAGTGTCTGTATAGGTGTTTAAGTGCAGATGATAGTGTTGTATTGGTGAGTGACTGTATGTATGAGTGATTCTATGGGTAAATGAGTGGATGTGTCTATAGACCTAGGAATCAGTGTGTGCGTATGTAGTAAGGGTGTTTCTTTAGAAAATGCCGCCCCACTTCGTTTTATTTGCTCTTAGTTATAAGCAACACATCAATCTTAATTTGATATGTTAGGTATATTTATTTTTACCTTTTCTTTAAATTCTCTTTTTTTGAAAAAATCGTTGGTTCTATGTCAGAGAAACAACACAACAAATATAACACATATGTACATCAACTTATACACAACATTTACCAAAAAAGCATTATTACATCAAAATATACAATACATTCACTATACACAACATGACTTATATATATCTATTTTAGACTGTTCCAAAAGGCAAGTATCAGTTCCTCACCTTATTAACCATCAGTAATTTATAATGCAAAGAACAGTAGTAGACAAAGTCACGATCAACAGGAGATATCACAAAACATTAATTCTGTGAGTCAGTGATTATTAGTATTTCTAAATTTTATCTCCGTTCTGCCGACGCGTTTCGAACTCCATACAGCAGTTATGGGTTCTCCTCAGGGCCTTGTCCTTGAGGCTATGGGAATTGACACTGAAACATTGTTTGGTGTTTTCTTTTCCTTACACACATGCAGATAGAAGTGACAAGGCCCTGAGGAGAACCCATAACTGCTGTATGGAGTTCGAAACGCGTCGGCAGAACGGAGATAAAATTTAGAAATACTAATAATCACTGCAGGAGCCGGCATTGCTTTTCCACATGGGGAGACATGCAGCTCGCTGTGTGGAAAAGCAATCTGCTTTGGATTTTGGAAGCAAGAGCAGGTTCACCTGCTCTTGCTTCCAAAATCCAAAGCAAGTTTGCTATGACCCGTGATCAAGCCGAGCATTCGGTGAAACGCGTTGGGTTGGTTCCATGTACTGTTTGTCATGCTGGAAATAAATTGAAAACTATGAACTACGATCGTCTGGTGTAATGGAGTGGTGATTAATGCTGGACTAGAGTGCATTTACGCTACTTTTGGAGCGTTTGGTGAAACGGAGTGTTATTGGCAGGGAACCCTCTGACCCTGCATTGCACCGCAGTCTATGTGTCCCGGTTACATCGGAGGAAGTGAAACGTATTTATATATATATATATATATATATATATATATTTCCACAGACGTCTTCCCCACAAGAAGAAGACTGAGGCAGCACTCGAGGTCCGTTCAATCCTTTATTTTCAATTAACACCATGGGCATTAACGCGTTTCGGGGGTTTACTTTCCTTTGTCAAAATGCCCCCCTGGTGAATAAGTCGCCACTGCTGCTAACAATCCCTTCATCAAAGAAGTGTGTCCTTCCCACCACTTGAAGTAGCGTGGGTTGCCTCCAAAACACGGTGTGGAGTCGCCTCTGTGTTCGCAGGTGAACCACATTTCCCAGCATGCAACATCATTCCCAAGCTGGCGGTGATCCCATCCATCGGTGCGTTTGTTTGGTGAGTGACCGATGGGTTGTGTGAGCAGGCAGGGAGTGTAGCTAGTTTTCGGGGCATTTAAAAAGTCAATCGCGGTCCTCTCCCCCTCCCATGCACTTCCATCCGTCGTGGCGCCGAGAACACCGTTAAAGTAAGGGTGTAGTCCCATAAAGTATGGACTGCGCATCCGCAGCCGTGTCCACTCCAGATTTCGTGCGGGGCAGTCAGGGGATCTTCCATGTAGCGACCCCCTTAACACTTGCGGGGGGTGCCAGCCTTAGCGCGCAGCAACACTCCAAGTCGCGTCGCTAACCACGCCATATGTTTCCACAGACGTCTTCCCCACAAGAAGAAGACTGAGGCAGCACTCGAGGTCCGTTCAATCCTTTATTTTCAATTAACACCATGGGCATTAACGCGTTTCGGGGGTTTACTTTCCTTTGTCAAAATGCCCCCCTGGTGAATAAGTCGCCACTGCTGCTAACAATCCCTTCATCAAAGAAGTGTGTCCTTCCCACCACTTGAAGTAGCGTGGGTTGCCTCCAAAACACGGTGTGGAGTCGCCTCTGTGTTCGCAGGTGAACCACATTTCCCAGCATGCAACATCATTCCCAAGCTGGCGGTGATCCCATCCATCGGTGCGTTTGTTTGGTGAGTGACCGATGGGTTGTGTGAGCAGGCAGGGAGTGTAGCTAGTTTTCGGGGCATTTAAAAAGTCAATCGCGGTCCTCTCCCCCTCCCATGCACTTCCATCCGTCGTGGCGCCGAGAACACCGTTAAAGTAAGGGTGTAGTCCCATAAAGTATGGACTGCGCATCCGCAGCCGTGTCCACTCCAGATTTCGTGCGGGGCAGTCAGGGGATCTTCCATGTAGCGACCCCCTTAACACTTGCGGGGGGTGCCAGCCTTAGCGCGCAGCAACACTCCAAGTCGCGTCGCTAACCACGCCATATGTTTCCACAGACGTCTTCCCCACAAGAAGAAGACTGAGGCAGCACTCGAGGTCCGTTCAATCCTTTATTTTCAATTAACACCATGGGCATTAACGCGTTTCGGGGGTTTACTTTCCTTTGTCAAAATGCCCCCCTGGTGAATAAGTCGCCACTGCTGCTAACAATCCCTTCATCAAAGAAGTGTGTCCTTCCCACCACTTGAAGTAGCGTGGGTTGCCTCCAAAACACGGTGTGGAGTCGCCTCTGTGTTCGCAGGTGAACCACATTTCCCAGCATGCAACATCATTCCCAAGCTGGCGGTGATCCCATCCATCGGTGCGTTTGTTTGGTGAGTGACCGATGGGTTGTGTGAGCAGGCAGGGAGTGTAGCTAGTTTTCGGGGCATTTAAAAAGTCAATCGCGGTCCTCTCCCCCTCCCATGCACTTCCATCCGTCGTGGCGCCGAGAACACCGTTAAAGTAAGGGTGTAGTCCCATAAAGTATGGACTGCGCATCCGCAGCCGTGTCCACTCCAGATTTCGTGCGGGGCAGTCAGGGGATCTTCCATGTAGCGACCCCCTTAACACTTGCGGGGGGTGCCAGCCTTAGCGCGCAGCAACACTCCAAGTCGCGTCGCTAACCACGCCATATGTTTCCACAGACGTCTTCCCCACAAGAAGAAGACTGAGGCAGCACTCGAGGTCCGTTCAATCCTTTATTTTCAATTAACACCATGGGCATTAACGCGTTTCGGGGGTTTACTTTCCTTTGTCAAAATGCCCCCCTGGTGAATAAATCGCCACTGCTGCTAACAATCCCTTCATCAAAGAAGTGTGTCCTTCCCACCACTTGAAGTAGCGTGGGTTGCCTCCAAAACACGGTGTGGAGTCGCCTCTGTGTTCGCAGGTGAACCACATTTCCCAGCATGCAACATCATTCCCAAGCTGGCGGTGATCCCATCCATCGGTGCGTTTGTTTGGTGAGTGACCGATGGGTTGTGTGAGCAGGCAGGGAGTGTAGCTAGTTTTCGGGGCATTTAAAAAGTCAATCGCGGTCCTCTCCCCCTCCCATGCACTTCCATCCGTCGTGGCGCCGAGAACACCGTTAAAGTAAGGGTGTAGTCCCATAAAGTATGGACTGCGCATCCGCAGCCGTGTCCACTCCAGATTTCGTGCGGGGCAGTCAGGGGATCTTCCATGTAGCGACCCCCTTAACACTTGCGGGGGGTGCCAGCCTTAGCGCGCAGCAACACTCCAAGTCGCGTCGCTAACCACGCCATATGTTTCCACAGACGTCTTCCCCACAAGAAGAAGACTGAGGCAGCACTCGAGGTCCGTTCAATCCTTTATTTTCAATTAACACCATGGGCATTAACGCGTTTCGGGGGTTTACTTTCCTTTGTCAAAATGCCCCCCTGGTGAATAAGTCGCCACTGCTGCTAACAATCCCTTCATCAAAGAAGTGTGTCCTTCCCACCACTTGAAGTAGCGTGGGTTGCCTCCAAAACACGGTGTGGAGTCGCCTCTGTGTTCGCAGGTGAACCACATTTCCCAGCATGCAACATCATTCCCAAGCTGGCGGTGATCCCATCCATCGGTGCGTTTGTTTGGTGAGTGACCGATGGGTTGTGTGAGCAGGCAGGGAGTGTAGCTAGTTTTCGGGGCATTTAAAAAGTCAATCGCGGTCCTCTCCCCCTCCCATGCACTTCCATCCGTCGTGGCGCCGAGAACACCGTTAAAGTAAGGGTGTAGTCCCATAAAGTATGGACTGCGCATCCGCAGCCGTGTCCACTCCAGATTTCGTGCGGGGCAGTCAGGGGATCTTCCATGTAGCGACCCCCTTAACACTTGCGGGGGGTGCCAGCCTTAGCGCGCAGCAACACTCCAAGTCGCGTCGCTAACCACGCCATATGTTTCCACAGACGTCTTCCCCACAAGAAGAAGACTGAGGCAGCACTCGAGGTCCGTTCAATCCTTTATTTTCAATTAACACCATGGGCATTAACGCGTTTCGGGGGTTTACTTTCCTTTGTCAAAATGCCCCCCTGGTGAATAAGTCGCCACTGCTGCTAACAATCCCTTCATCAAAGAAGTGTGTCCTTCCCACCACTTGAAGTAGCGTGGGTTGCCTCCAAAACACGGTGTGGAGTCGCCTCTGTGTTCGCAGGTGAACCACATTTCCCAGCATGCAACATCATTCCCAAGCTGGCGGTGATCCCATCCATCGGTGCGTTTGTTTGGTGAGTGACCGATGGGTTGTGTGAGCAGGCAGGGAGTGTAGCTAGTTTTCAGGGCATTTAAAAAGTCAATCGCGGTCCTCTCCCCCTCCCATGCACTTCCATCCGTCGTGGCGCCGAGAACACCGTTAAAGTAAGGGTGTAGTCCCATAAAGTATGGACTGCGCATCCGCAGCCGTGTCCACTCCAGATTTCGTGCGGGGCAGTCAGGGGATCTTCCATGTAGCGACCCCCTTAACACTTGCGGGGGGTGCCAGCCTTAGCGCGCAGCAACACTCCAAGTCGCGTCGCTAACCACGCCATATGTTTCCACAGACGTCTTCCCCACAAGAAGAAGACTGAGGCAGCACTCGAGGTCCGTTCAATCCTTTATTTTCAATTAACACCATATATATATATATAACCTACTGGCGATAGCCAGTAGGTATATATAGTTGGGACCTAGTTACCATAGGAAATGCCGAACATTCTATTGGGAATAACTTTGGCGCCGATTGAGGGATCTGACTGTAATTTCCCTCAAACTTGCCTTGCTGCGCTCCGCTCCTTCCCTGAAAGTTTCGGGGGGATTTGTCAAGCGGGGGCCGAGATAAAAGGGGGGTCCCAAAACGTGTTTTCCCCATGTTAATTTCCATAGGGACATTCTGACAAGGCTACAGGTCGAACGGCTGAACGGAATTACACCAAACTTGGCAAAATGGTAGAGCCTGGTATGGAGTAGTGCCTTTTGTATGTTTGCTGTAAATCCGTCCAGTAGTTTTTGAGAAAATTGAATGTGAAAATGAGTCCAATGCAATTTTGCATTGGACCTTTAGACACAGCTACAGCCCGAACGGCTGAATGGAATTACTGCAAACTTGGCAAAATTGTAAAGACTTTAATGCAATAATTTATTTTGTATATTTGGTAAAAATCCCTCCAGTAATTGTTGAGAAAATCGACTTGCAGAGGCGTTGCAGAGAGGTGTAAAAAGGGACGTGGCCTTGGACCACCTCTCTGCAACGCAGCTCTGTGGCACTTATTGGAGGTACCTTGTGGGCTAGTTGGCCCCCAGGGACCCTCGGGATTCAAGGGGAATTAATCCCCCAACTTAAAACCTGCCAGGGGGTGCATTTGCACAGTGGTGAAGGGAGAGGGCGGGACTGATGTGACATGTGTGTACTTATCCAATCACTCCACCCAAGCACTTATAATTTCACCATGCAATCTCCTTGCAGTACTCTAATCATCCAGTCAGTACCCATGCACTCATGCAATGACCTATGCACTAACTCATGCACTGCTACAATACCCTGAGCACTACCCATGCAGTCCAGCCATCGCCTTGTCAGTACCCATGCACTCTTTCAATCACCCAGCCGCACCATGTACTTATCTAATCACTTCACCAAAACCCAAGCACTTATAAATTCACCATGCACTCTCCTTGCAGTACTCTAATCTTCCAGTCAGTACCCATGTACTCATGGAATGGCCCAGGCACTAACACATGCACTGCTACAATCCCCTAAGCACTTCCCATGCAGACCTTTAACCACCTACACACTACTGATTCACTCCTCCAATTACCCAGGTAGTTCCCATGCACTCCAGAAATCCCTCTGTCACTACCCATGCACTCCTCCAATCACTCGGCCAGCACTATGTACTTATCCAATCCCTCTGCCAAAACCAAAGCAGTTATAAAATCACCATGCACTGTCTTGCAGCACTCTAATCATCCAGTCACTACCCATGTACTCATGTAATGACCCAGTCACCAACACATGGACTGCTACAATCCATTGAGGACTACCTATGCAGTCCAGTAATCTCCCTGGTACTACATATGCAGTCCTCCAATCACACAGCAGGTCCTAAGTCCTTCTCCAATCACTGCACCAAACCCCAAGCACTTAAAAATGTACCATGCACTCTCCTCGCAGAACTCTAATCATCCAGTCACTACCCATGTAGTCATGCAATGATCCAGGCACTAACACATGCACTGCTACAATCCCTGTGTACTACCCATGCAGTCCTCTAACCACCTACACACGTCTCATTCGCTCCTTTAATTCCCCTGGTAGTACCCATGCAGTCCAGCAATCACCCTCACCCCTGTGCAGTCCTCCAGTCACCCAGCCACTACCATGTACTAATCTAAACACTCCGCCAATACCCAAGTACTTATAAATTCACTCAGGCACTCTCCTTGCAGTATTCTAATCTTTCAGTCAGTAGCTATGTACTCATGCAATGATCAAGGCACTAACTGATCACTGTTACAACAATCCCATATGCCTTACCCATACAGTCCTGTACCCACTTACACACTTCTCATTTGCTCCTTCAATTCCCCAGGTAGTACCCATGCAGTCCCGCAATCACACTGTCAGTCCCTGCGCACTCCTCCAGTCACCCAGCCACTACCATGAACTAATCTAAATACTCCTCCAATACCCAAGCACTTATAAATTCACCATGCACTTTCCTTATAGTACTCTAATTATCCACTCAGTACCCAGGTACTCAAGCAATGACCCAGTCACTAACACATGCACTGCTGCAATACATTGAGGACTACCTATGCAGCCCAGTAATCCCCCTGGTACTATCTATGCAGTCCTCCAATCAACCCGCCCATCCAATGTGCTTATCCAATCACTGCACCAAAACCCAAGCAGTTATAAAATCACAATGCACTCTCCTTGTAGCACTCTAATCATCCAATCACTACTCATGTACTCATGCAATGACCCAGGCATAAACTCATGGCAAATACAAAGGAGGTCATGCTGTTAAAGATTGTAGGAATCACTGTTTTTCATACTTGGCAGCCATTTTAGTTAGCCATGTGCTTGCCATGTGCTTTCTCCCGCTTCCAGATCCTTGCACATGCTCAGAAAGGCCTAGCTATTGGAATGCACCTGCTCCAGGTATAGAACTGTCAGGCTTTTCTTGCTGATGTAAGGAGAAATGTCTCTCTTCCCACTTTGTTGAGCAAGCAAATTTTGTATAGCCATATTAGTCAGTAAACATGCTTACATGTGCCAGGACCACCCCTTGGTTTCATGCTGACTAATGTAACCTATGCATATATAAGGCCCCTGTTCTCTGTACTCCTTAGACGTGCTCCTACAGTGGCCTGAGGGTACCGTATGACGCATTCTCCCTCATCTGAGGTTAATAGAAATGTTGTTTTTATATTACAGCTTCTGTGCCAATCTCTTCTTTGTTGGTTTAAAATGACCAGGTGTATCAATGTACCCCTTAGGAGGTTTATATTTCTTCAAATGGCGCTCAATGTGGACCTCATCAGAGAAGTGACTATCCAAGGAAGTGGTCTTGACAGGAGACAGGAATATACTGAGGAGGACAGGACAGGATTCTACTAAGGAGGTACCCTGCACACTGAGATTCTCTGTCTCTGCAGCCTAGTATATTTCGGGTCTTCCTGATTTGATCCTCCAAATGTTTACCGCTCCTGACTGAAAAACTTTTTGGCATGAGTATTCTAAAACGAGTGTCAATAAAATTTATTTTTTTTAAAAAAAAAAGAGTATTCTAAAACGATCGTTAGGCCACTCAGAACTTTGCAGTGAGAGGCTGGAGATTTGTGCTTGGAAAGGTCGTCGACATGTGATTTGCTTTGGTTCGGCCAAAGATTTTGGAATTTGGAAATATATGAATTGCAATTTGTGTAGGCAGGTAATGAGGAGACTTTTCTCTAACTTTTGAATAATTCGTAACCGCACATATTGTGTTAAGCGCCACTGCTGTATAATATTGTCTATGCTGCAATATTTTTGGCATGCCTGTTTCAATTGCACATTGAAGATTGGGTTGCTTTCTTGGAGGTACCATAATGGAATTTGAATGTAATCAGCCGGCTCCCCTAGAGGTGATACCTAAATAGGTTTAGGTATAAAAAACATATTTCTTGTTTGGTGACTAACTACCCCATGGAATTAAAATATGTACATAAAAAGGATCCTAATCTGCGCACTTTCATAAGTGGTGATATGCAGAGCGTTTTTCTTTTAGTGTTCTGCCAGCCAAAACTAGTGAATTTGGTGTATTTTGGCTTCTTGAACAGTCTTTGGGCTGTTTTGGTGCAGTTTTTTCTTGGACTACTTTTGAGAAGCTCTTCTTGTAAATATGACTTACCATTAGTGTTTACAAATGGTTTGGTTTAGGTACAGTCTGTGGGCTATCTTTTGTTCTGTCCTAAGTGTTGATTTGTTGGTTAAATTTGTGTTTAAATGTCTATGTGGTTTGTGATTTGACATCAGTGGTACTTCTGTGAGTAAGGAGCGATTGCGCTCTTTGCGTAAGAATGGCTAGCCTTAAGTGCGCAGTATTGTGTGTTCTGAGTGTATGGCCCATTCTGAAAATGTCTGGAAGAGTTCAATGTGTTTTTTTAGTCATCATTCTGTAATGCAAAATGTCATTTAATTAATTACATATGTAATTCATTTCAGGATTTTTTATTTAATATGTAATTAATTAAATGGCATTTTGCATTTTAGTCATAGATATTGCAAAACACACAATTTCGTTTTTTTCCTCTGTATGAGGCGTATTTTAATCCTATTGAATGTGAATTCTGATTTTATCTGTAGCATTGAGGCAATTTGTACACATGTATAGTTTCTTACTCTGTCAATTTAATAGTAGCATGCAGCTATTTAGCATATGTCATGTAATTCATTTCTGGATTTTTTATTTGATAACATATGCTAAATAGCTGCATGCTACTATTAAATTGACAGAGTAAGAAACTATACATGTGTGCAAATTGCCTCAATATTACAGATAAAATCAGAATTCACATTCAATAGGATTAAAATACGCTTCATACAGAGGAAGAAAACGAAATTGTGTGTTTTGCAATAACTATGACTAAAATGCAAAATGTTACAGCATTTTCTTTAGATACATTGTATTAGATATTAAAAAGCATTCACATCATCTGAGTGAATTGGTTGTTGCTGAACTAAACACGACATTACAGAACGATAGATTTGTGCTGGCTTCAAAGGCGTGAGGATTTGACGCCTGCTGGTCACAGCAACAGCTGCGTCAATAGCACATGGCTATTCCTGACCGCAGGCCACAGAGTGAAAATGCTGAAGTCAACTAGATTTTAAGTTAGTGTAAACCTGGTATAGAAGCCTGCATTACAGAACTGTTGATTTTAAAAAGTTACAAAAGACATTTTCATTATTTTGGATAACAGAGAAAATATTGAAAGTAAGGATTTCCTTTCTTAATACCTTTTTACATAAGCACATCCGTGGTTTTGATTTTAAATAGTAATTGTCCTTTAAAAAGTGGCGCAGACTTTTCATATTTCAAGTAAGGCTTCTGGGCTTAGGGTTATAAATGAATACATTTTAAAGGCAAAAAGGAATGAGGCTTGCTTTTCATATGTGCAACCATCAAAACTATTGGTGGTATTAAAAAAAGGGGAATTTTGATGATATGAAAAATATGTTCATTAAAAATAAGTGCACTAAAAACGTTTTTTTGATCTCTATACTGCCTAATTATCATCCTGTGAACTCCTAGCGTCAAAGTTGAATTTAAGCAGGGCTTTACCGCGATGGGGGGTACTAAGATGGAAAATATAACTTTAGCCAGGCGTACATATCTAATGTTATAAGGATGTACCTTATACATTTTTGATCCCCCATTCCTGGGATATGCAGGGAACACTCTGGGGATGACAAATATGCCAAAACATTGTAGGTTATTCATTTTTAAGTGACCCTAACATCAAAGTCGAAAGTGGCCAAAATTGACTGTTTAAAAGCAGTTCTGCCACTCAGAGCAGTTTTCAAACTGATCTAAGGCTTCAGTAAATGCACACATGTAAGAATAGAATGACCAGATGACCTCTACTCTGCTAGAAAAGCACATAGCAGACTGCTTACAAATGTAAATAAATATAAAAAAAACAGCAGAAGGTATTAAGCGTACCTCTAATTTACTAGAAAACAGGAATGGAACAGGACTGCCTTTCAGCTATGATTCTTAATAGTTGCTTTGAATTGGAAAAGAACCATGAAAAGCCATGCACAAAATAGTGTTATAGGCAGGGGAAAACCCAATCAACCCTTGTAGGCTTGGGCACTGTATAGTTAAGGTCAAAGTATGCTACAAGGGACTTATTTAAGAAAATAGTCAGTCTAAGTTGTGAGTTGTACATGTGTAACACACTCAGATGTATCCACAGGATATCAGTCTTAGTACACAATCAAAATAAATCGGTGGAAGGTAAAAAGAGAACACACAGAGAAGGAAAATATATTCAGAAAATTTATATTTACTAAAGGAACATAAAGTTGGGGAGACAAATACAAAAAAGTGAATTCAAGCAATAGTCATGAACAGAGATAAGCAATCATTTCTCTACAGTTCACAACCAAAAACATCAACTCCTCGTGGATATGACAGACAACCAAAATTAATTAATAAAGAATGGTCGTGAGTTTGTGCCACTGCAACGTTTCCAGAGATGATGGAGGTGTCGGCGTTTCGGTCTAGAGGGCAGTCGTCATGTAGACCATCATCAGGACAGAATATGTCAATGCTGAAAAAACTCCCTACATTAAAACAATGAATTCAAATTACAAACAAAATATAATAAAAGTCACTAAAATCATACATACATAAAAAACTCCATGTGTCAGGCAATAGCTTCGTGTCTAATCAATACCAAACAATTACCCCTTCCTGGTAATGCTTGGAAAACAATCATTAGACAGACAATAATGAATTTAAACTCAATCAATTTTCATCGAGTATCATAAAATCAATATAAGGATGCTCAATGTGTTAAAAAATGGCAAGAGAGACATAGTATCATTTTTGTCTTGAAAACATAGTTGCCAAAGAGTAAAATATTTACATTTGTACAACATTCAGAGAAAACAATGAAGAAAGAAAAGAACTCAGATAACTAATCCCGTTAGATCAACATATAATCCTATTGTCACATCAAACAATCAAAAAGGCAGTTGATTTGTCACCTGGAATTTCTGAAAAGAGCCGTATTGGGATGGCAGTGAACGGCAATAGATGTGGAGCACAGTATCAACTAAAATGAAGTCTGAAACGTTACAGAACTCCTATTAGTTCAAAATGTCTGAATCAAACAGAGGATAAGTTAGCCTAATAAAACTGGTGTGTTGGAAGGCCTACCTTAAGTGTAGATTGATAGGGCCACATCAGTTGGCCGAATCTCGGGTAGCAATCAATTGTACAGCGTAACTAAGTCGTTCTGTAAAAGATATACATATCGTTTCAAGAGGCTGATCTCTGTTTATCCGTTTTGGTCTATCAAAAAAACAGTATGGCATGCATTCTAGCTTAGTTGGCTGTTGTCATGACAGAGGAATGTCAATATATAATACCGACAACTTATAGGAGGAGCGGTTGAATATTGCTGTCGTACCGCTGCTATATGGTTCAACCTTTGTCAAAAGCAGAAAAGCTTGAGAAACGGTAAAGGGCGATGTCTAACGTCTACATAATATCTAAAAACAATTGCACTGCAACAGAACGCAAATTACAGATAAGGAAGCAGGTGCCAGACTGGAATTTTAAAACAGTGACACATTAATAAATCAACCCCAAATTAATTCATGTCAGTTGAAGCAGGACAGGTGTGCTTGCTTTTTCCCCCCATAATCTACAGTGATGATGATGAACCAGAGGGTGGCATTGATGTACCAGAGGGTGGCATGGGTGAAACAGAGGGTGGCAGTGTTGAAACAGAGGGTGCTGTGAACCTGTGATGATGAACCAGACGTAGAAACAACATAGTCGCGACCGTTGCGTGCCGACAAGTAAGTTCGCAATCGCGAACTGGTACAAAATCCTCGTGAACTGGCAGAAACCCTTGCGAACACACAAAAAAAATCAGCAAATTTGCGAGAATTCACGGATTTTGTGGATTGCGAGTTCGCAAATTCGCAAAATTCGCGAACGCCAGATTCGCAAAATTCGCCCATGCTTAATAGTCACACACCCCCCACCCACCCACAAAGACACTCAGGCACCCATACAGATACTCAGACAACCAATAAATAACCCATATAGACACTCATGTAGCTACTCACCCAGCCATGCAGCCGCTTACACACCATCTAACGGACTAATAAAGACATTCACACAGTTAAGTCACTAACCCATGCATTCAGTAAGACACATTTAATCACTCACTTATACAGTCAGTCACACACCTTCTAAATATCCATTCAGACACTCATACACCCACTCATACTTCATATGATAGAGCCGAACCACGGAACACAAAGGCCCATAATGCACCTTCCTGACTTGATATGCCCAGGGAGAAGTTAGGAAACGAAATGAGTCGGCAAGAGTCAGGTGCTCGTAATTGTCTTTTACTGCGCATGCCTATATCAATAAAAACCGATGGGGACAGGTAACTTGCTTTTGAGTGCTGCTCATGTTTTGGACATTTCCCCACAGAGCTTGATAGATAAGCGGCCGTCCTGCCCCTGAGCGAGCACCACCCACGAAGATGAGGCCACGGAGCTCCTAGGAACGGAGAGCACGCATGGATTGAGGGCACGCGCATTGTGAGGGGCTCATGCAGAGCTTTTTAAAAGCACTCAAGTGAAGCAGCACCCATTCAGGAAATACTCATGGACTTTTGAACACCGAAGGCCACATGCAATAATGACGAAAGCAGCCCATTGGGGCAAATGATAGAGCCGAACCACGGAACACAAAGGCCCATAATGCACTTTCCTGACTCGATATGCCCAGGAAGAAGTTAGGAAACGAAAAGCGTAGGCAAGAGAAGGTGCTCGTAATTGTCTTTTACTGCGCATGCCTATACAATAAAAATCGATGGGGACAGGTAACTTGCTTTTGAGTGCTGCTCATGTTTTGGACATTTCCCCACGGAGGTTGATAGATAAGCGGCCGTATATATATATATATATATATATATATATATATATATATATATATATATATATATATATATATATATATATATATATATATATATTACCTACTGGCGGTCGCCAGTAGGTAGTTATAGTTAGGATTTTTTTCAATGTTAAATCTCAAAATTCTATTTGGAATAACTTTGGCACCGGTTGACGAATCTGCCTGAAAATTTCCTGAAAATGGCCTCGTCGAGCTCCGGTTCTTCCTTGAAAGTTTGGGGGGGGTACGTCAAGCGGGGGCCGAGATAAAAGGGGGGTCCCAAAACGCGTTTTCCCCATGTTAATTTCCATAGGGCGGTCGATTTCACTTTTAGCCCGAACGGCTGAATGGATTTCCACCAAACTTGGCAAAATTGTAGGGACTGGTAGCCCGATGTGCCTTTGCTATGTCTCAAGATATGTGCTGCAGTGGATTTTGAGTAATTTAGGTTCAAAAATATATATATATCTATAGGCGCTCTCCGGTGCGCGCACCGGAGAGCGCTCCAGGCGCGACACGCGACTTGCGCGCAGAAAGCTGTCTCAGTTGTCTGTAAACATTCTAAACAGTCCGGAGCGGCCGCCATCTTGTGTCTCGGTAGGATCGAGACACGAGAGGTGGGCAAAACAAAGAGGGAAATGACCATAAGGGGGCAGGGTAGACCCCCCCTTGACCCCCTAGGTTTGATGTGGGGGCTATAAAAGGGCCCCGCGGGGCATTTAAAATATTTTTTTTTTTCGTTTTGCGCGGGGGAAGCGCCCGATACGCGCACCGGGGAGCGTAAAATGAGGGAAAAAGATGACAGAGTTTTAAAAAAAATGAAGTTTTTATTTAGAAATTGGAGGTAGTTCTAAAAAGAACTTTTTTTTTCTTCTTTTTGTTGTTTTATATTTTTTTTGTGTTTTTTGAACTTTTTGAACTTTTTTGGCTTTTCAAAACAGTTTTATATTTTTTTTGTATTTTTTTAGTAGGAGAAACAAAAAAAGGGAATTGAAACTGGCTCAACTGGAGCAAAAAAATAAAAAACCCCAAAAATTACTTCTTTTTGGGGCACTTGTGATTATCACCTGCAAGGACGATGAGCTTAACGCTTTTTTCACCATAGGCGATAAGCTTGCCACATGCATAACAAGTGATTTTAAAATCAGCAAATCTTGGCTGAATGCAAGGCATCATCTCGGATGTTTCTGGTCCCGATGAAGTGGGTTGGTTTGTTTGGGAGGTGGTCCTTGACGACTGGGGGAGGTTACGGGCCAGTTCCCTGAACTCAGCACGAGAGTAGTTGTTTGGGTGCTTTCTGGTCATATGACGAATCATGGTATAGTTACCAAATGAATATTTTTTGTTTGGGTTGCCCCGTGAAAGTTCCTCATTGCAGATTAGGCAAGTTACCTTGGGCGCATTCACTTTTTTCTTGCCCTCTGGGATTGAAAAAAACTCCCATACAATGTGTGGCTTGGGTTTGTATGGGGTATTTTCTTCAGGTAGCCATCTTCTCCTCCCCTCCTCCTCTTCCTCTTCCTCCTCCTCCTGTTCTTGACCACCAATATAATCTTGAGGTGGTCCTCTTGGTGGTTGTGGTGGTGGTGGTGGGGCAGATGCACCAGCTGCTGCTGCTACTGAAGCCATTATTAATATCAAAAAGGTACAGAGATGTACAAACAGGTCTTCCTCAGTCAAAGGACAAAGTCAGAATAAGGAAAAAAGGTGGGGTCTTTCATCATTTAGAAAAAAAACTGTCCTGAACCAATGAGAAGTGTTATTTTCAGGTCACAAGACCAGGGGCTTCATCATTATGAAACTAAAACTGTTATGAACCAATGAAAAGTGTTATTTTCAGGTCACATGACCCGACGCGCTTACGCTACGCGCCCCCGGGCGTGCCCGGGGGCGCTTCGGGTCACGTAGCGTAAGCGCGTCGGATGTTTACGTTGCGCGATCGTATTCGCTCGAGTACTTCCGGGTGCGCTTACGCCGTGCGTATCACGCGGACGCGGCTACGCGATACGTCATGATCATGTTTTCGTTCGCGATATTGGCGCTTACGGGACGCTCCTCGGAGCGCGCCCGGGGGCGCTTTATAAGAGTACGCTTTTCGGGGCGCTCCCCGGGAAGCGCACCGGGAGCGCTCCAAAGCAAAAAATAAAAAAAAATAAAAATGGGAAAAATTGTAGGGACTGGTAGCCCTATTCTTAAGTGGTTTTTACGAAAATTAACTTTGATAAAATATATATTGTGCTACATTGGGCTATATATATATGCCAAAATGCCAAAATGTAACCCAAATGTAGTCCAATGTAGCCCAATGTAGCCCAAAGATGGCCACCAGAGACCAAAAAATGTAAATGTAGCCCAAATTTCAACTAGATGTAGCCCAACTGTAGCCCAATGACAGAATGTACCAGAGTGTTCTAAAGAACAACTAGAGTGCTAACAGTCTTATTTATAAAGTGAGACTTATAGTTAGGAATTAGCATTAAAAAAACCTATGAAATTCACTGAAAAAACCATAGGTTTCACACCAGTTATAGTTAGGAATTAGCATTTAAAAAACCTATGAAATTCACTGAAAAAACCATAGGTTTCAGACCGGTTATAGTTAGGAATTAGCATTTAAAAAACCTATTAAATTCACTGAAAAAACCATAGGTTTCACACCAGTTATAGTTAGCTGGTAAGTTTACTGATATAAAACCATTGAAATTCCCACGTTATAGTTAGTTGGACTCACTATAACATGCGCGTGCAATGCACTGCTGATGACATCACATATTACATCACTCATGACATGTTTTTTTAGTATCAGTATGAGTGTCTGTATGGTTTGGTGGGGCTGTTACTTAGCACATAGATGCATCAATGACTGACTCACTGTTTGTATGTGTTTTGAAGACAGCATTTGTGTAGGATTGTATGGGTGGATGAGTGTGTATATGTGTGTGTTAGAGAGAGAATGCCTCTCTCACTAGTGTCTTTATGAGTAACTACATATGTTTAAATCTTGTATATATGAGAATTGATGTATATAAGTAAGTATATGTGAGAGTGAGAGATTGAAAGAGTTCCTGTTTAAATAAGTATGTGTTTATATGAGTGATTGTTTAAGAGAGTAAGTATGTGTAAGTTTCCTTAGAAGTAATGTGCTAATGTGTGTATAGTTGTATATGCAAATAAATGGATGTTTATTAGTTTATTTGCATGTGTGAGTATATGTATGAGTAAGTTTTTGATGACTGTCAGTGTGTAACAGAATGAATAGGGGTATCACTACATATGATGAGTGAGTATATGTATGAGTGAATACATAAAACTGTTGGTGAATGTGTGAATTTGTATATAGATGGTGAAATTACTGAATTGGTTGTTGTAACTGGTATGGGTATATCCACTTTTTTGTTAATGTTAGTTTCTATTTTTGAATATGTGTTTCAAAGGTTACTTTACAGTGAAAGGAGGTCTGTCACTGTGTTACAAGGATGGTGTCATCAGTGATGTCATGAGTGATGTCACTGACCATGTCATGAGTGATGTAATATGTGATGTCATCAGCAGTGCATTGCACGCGCAAGTTATAGTGAGTCCAACTAACTATAACGTGGGAATTTCAATGGTTTTATATCAGTAAACTTTCCAGCTAACTATAACTGGTGTGAAACCTATGGTTTTTTCAGTGAATATATATATCCATATATATATATATATATATACACAATCTCCCAGTTCGTAATAAAGCCCCTGCCACTGACAGCGGCAGGCCCCTGACAGGGTTACGACTCCCAAAATATCCACCAAATAGTTTTTTCTTTCTCACGCACAAAAACCAATGTCCAGGCCACTTAATCCCATAAAGCGTGTTTATTCAATTACGCTTCAACTCAACCGAGTTGAAGCGTAATTGAATAAACACGCTTTATGGAATTAAGTGGCCTGGACATTGGTTTTTGTGCGTGAGAAAGAAAAAACGATTTGGTGGATATATATATATATATATATATATATATATATATATATATATATATATATATATATATATATATTTATATATATATAAATGTATAAAACATATTTTTATACTTTACAGAAACACACATTCACTGGACGATGTCATCAGTGATGTCATTTGAGATGTCATCAGTGATGTCACTGAGCATGTCATCAGTGATGTAATATGTGACGTCATGAGCAGTGCATTGCGGGGGCGCTAGTTAATTTCTAACTATAACGTCCCTGAGACCTATTTTTTTTTCCAGTGAATATATATATATATTTATCATATCAAATCAAATTTATTAAACTGTGCGATTACTTAAAATCTTTACAGTATAAAACACAAAGAACATCCCCCCCACCCTGGCAGGCCCATCTCCCAGTAAAACCATATGTACAATTTTAAGATAGAGTACTGATTGTTTTTACCACTTTGTCCAATCAAAGTACTATTAAAAGAAGAAAGGGTTTTGTCTGTTCCTTAACTTCACGCCTTCTAGAGTCTAGGGGAAGTGTGGAAGTTCGGCGTGGTCATGCACACTGCACAGCCAGTTGACAGTGGATGGATTCTTCTAGGGGAAGTGTGGAAGTTCGGCATGGTCATTCACACTGCACAGCCAGCTCACGGTGGATAGGTTCTTTAGTGGACCCTTGTCTAACCCTGATTTAATTTCTGGGTCCAGTAGATCCAGTTACTTTACGGGAACTCCCTAAGTTAACTATAAGCTGACATCGATAGGGCTCCAGATGGCGCTCCTTACACAGTGTAGGAACCCTTAGGATCTGTGGCCTTTTGATGGAGGTCGAGTGCCCTTTTGACTTGGTGGGTGAACTTACCGACCCTAGCTAATAGATGGGTCGTAGTTTCTGAGAAACACCAATCGAGGCTTCTCTGCATGTACTGAGGCCTAGATTCCGTAAGGCCGGGCGCAACAAACGATGACGGTCGCAAACCAACTTTGTACAGCTGCACAGCAGGTGTAACCAAGACTCTCTGCGGTAGTTGCATAATCGGCAGGCGATGGCACCATCCATTCGTGCCCATTTTGGGTTGAAGTCTGCGATCGTGAGGGTCAAGAGGCGCAGATACAGGATTTTCTTTCTCGCATGGGTTGTTAGTGCGTCTTGCAGTTATGGTTGAGGTTTATACATACATACATACATATATACATATTACTTACTGGCTGTCGCCAGTAGGTAGTTATAGTTAGGACCAAGTTTCCATAGAAAGGTTTTTTTTGTTTTGCTTATAACTTTGGCGTTGTTTGATGAATCTTCATGAAAGTTTCCAAACTAATTCTTTGTTCATATTAGGTCCTATGTTGAACGTTTAGGGGTGATTCGTTAAAGGGGGGCTGAGAAAAAAGGGGGTCCCAAAACGTGCTTTCTCCATGCAATTTCTATAGGAAACTTTAGACAAGGCTACAGGTCGAATGTGTGAATGGATTTACCCCAAATTTGGCAGAGAGAAGGGTCTTGGTCTAGAAAGCACGCTTTTGTTTATTTGGTGTAAATCGGTTCAGTAGTTTTGGAGAAATATCAAAATTTACAGATATTGATATTTGGGAATTCTGCCATCTGTTTTGCTGAGGCGTTACGAGCACGAGCTTGCTGCTTATTGGCTGTCAGCGGTGTAAGCGGTTGCAACAAGGAAGTGTTGGCAGCCATTTTGTGATTCCATTTAAACTTGTAGGGGGGAAAAAGGGTGAAAAGAGTAGGAAAGAGGAGGATAGGAGCACTGTAACCTCTGTGGGGGAGTGCGAAGCTAAGTAGTCACTCCTACTGGTCTCAAAGTGCGGTGTTCCTCAGAGTGACATGGTGCTGAGATGCTGCTACAATCGGGTATGAAACCGAGAGCCTAAACCGTGAGCTCATTGCTGTAAAGTGACGTGCTCTGGTCTTTGTAGCATAATTGTGCAAGTAGTGTTAGTAGGCGTTCCAAATATACAGGGAGTGGGAAGCGAACTACGGACCCCTACTGTGCGTTTATACTATAACGGAAGTGAAGTACTCACACGTACCAGTGTGAAGACTTGGGGATCAAACCAAGCTAATTGCGGTAAAGTGATGGGATCTGGGCGCTGTAGCATACTGGCCGCTGTAGTATAACTGTGTAAGTAGTGTTAGTATGCGTTTAAAATATACAGGGAGTGGGATGCAAACTACTCACCCCTATTAGTCTGAAGGTTAGGGGATTAAACTGTGAGCCTAAATCGTGAGCCCATTGCTGTAAAGTGATGTGCTCTGGGCGGTGTAGCATACCTGTGGAAGTAGTGTTAGTTTGCCTTTATATAATACAGGGTGAGGGAAGCGAACTACTCACACCTACCGGTCTCAAGTCTCGTGGATGAAACCATGACCTTATTGCTGTAAAGTCATGTGCTCTGTGTAGTATTCTAATGTAAGTCATAGTAAAATGTTAGTATGTAATGCTAGTAGAATGTAAGTATGTAATGTGAGAATGTAGGGCTGTCATGAGGGGAACCTTGGGGAGTTTGTACACAGTGCTGGAGAATACGGTTGCCTTGCTGTCTGCTCCTGTTGGTGGCTGTTTAAGCTGTCTTGTTTTCCTGCAATAAATCTACTTATCGGATCCACTGCTGTCTGCTTCTTCACTATATAAATTTGGCGACGAGCAGGAGAAGGTTAAAAGAAGGTAGCACTCACCAATATTTCGAGCGTGCTTGCGTTGTGCTGAAGACCCGTTTTCTTCATGAAGCTGTTTTTACTCATCCCAGGGTCCTCGGCTCATTGAACTATGTCATCCGACCTCTGGTAGGATTGATATTTTTAGATTTTGTGCTTCCTCTGCCTCTTCACTACACTGTGGTCGCCGTACTACTATTAACCTCAGATGAGGGAGACCGCGACATACGGTACCCTCAGGCCACTGTAGGAGCTAGTTTAAGGAGTACAGAGAACAGGGGCCTTATATAACCATAGGTTACATTAGTCATCAAGTTCTGTTAGTATGTGTTTATACTAATTCTGTAGTTATGCAGGAACCAATGCATCATGGTCCTAGGAAGCGCCACCTCCCAGGCGCAGCTCATACAATGTCCTGGAGTGTGCATCTGCTGGACATTTATGTTTCTTATTACAGGCGGGTGCATGGCTTCCACCCTGTGATAGCAAATCCTTGTTTGCCTCGTTGAAGCGAGAGGAGGAAAACCTTGTATCGCTTTAAGAGTGGATCCGGATGGTAATATTGGGAAAAAATGAGCCTCCTGGTGGGTAATGTTCCTGGGCCAATCATAATATTATATTGCGGGGTCTCTGCAGCACTGGGGACCTTAATCTCACATTTAAATTAGGCGCAGGAAGGCACAGAGATGTTTCGCAGCCTAGGGGATCGCCACGTCCCCGGGTATTGTTCACTAATTGTTCGGGGGGCTTCGAGGCCAACTCAAGTCCGGGGATCGCCACCCTCCTGGGCTTTACTTAAATATGTAGGGTGGGCCTCGCCAGTCCCTGAAGCCTCGGTTGCCCTGGGCAGTGCCTTATTAGTTCTGTAATCACACGGGCTGTACTCCTGGTGTTATAAAGTGATACACTCATTGAACCCTTGAAGTAGTAGAATTACGCAGGCTTCATTTATGTAATAGTCTGTTGGCTTATATTTGGTAATTGCACCACAAAGTTACAAATGTTTTCCCTCATAACCTCCTATAAACAGCTGATTTTCACAATAAAGTACAGATAAGTGTTGCCATTAAAAGAAGACCCATACACTCACTTATTTATTGGTAAAAAAATAACCTTTATTAAAACAACACAAATAAAATGAAACACAACTTTATTCGAACAAACAACAATATAACATGAAATAGGTGGTACAGCGTACAAAACCTGCAGGACAAAAAAGAAACATAAGTATGTGTGCCATGTCCAAGAGAAAAAGAAAGGTAGTCAGAATGAAAGGGAGACAGTGAGAATGGGACAGAAAGGGAGTGGGTGGAAGGGAGAAGGGGAGGGAGAGTCATAAGAACAGAGGGAGGAGGAGACAGAGCGTTTGCCTACTGCACCCAGCCCTCATTGTTTATCTCCCGTCACCTGTGTGTCTAGGACGCTGGGGTCCGTGAGAAAGCCCGTGGTCCAGCAAGTCCTTAAAATGAAACAAATATGAATGAGGCCAGAGATTACATAATTAACTACGGTAACATCGCTTGCCTGCACCTGCCAGGCTGCTGCACCCCAGCACCTTCACTCGCACTGTGCTCAATTGCAGCTCCTGCACACTGAGGCTTCCCTGCTCACCTGCCACCACCGGTGTGTCCAACGATATGCCAGTGCAAGCTCCGACTCCGGGGTGCCTTTCTCATGGTGGCACAGCAGCTCTCCGGTCGGGGATGGTGTCTTGATACCATGATGGAAGGCATCAGGATGCCCAGGGCATCATCACGGGATGAGCACCCGCTCCGCCCATTTTGGTGCAAGCAACTCAGTGTCTGAAAAGGGAGAAATAATATAATGCTGGAAAGGTCTTGATGTAAATGAAGGTTTATTTCAAGCTTAATAGAGAACACCAGTTGAGTGTATCCTTCGTTCTTGAAGTACGATCTACCAACTGTTAGTGGTAATCGTGGTTCAAAGAGGAGTTGGAGAGCACGAGAACTGACAAGGTTAAATAATAAAATGTTATGCCAATGTTTACATACAAAAGAACAGAGCGCATGCTAGAAGCATAATGTGCGCGTGTAATGCAGTGGCGCAAGCCTGTGTGCATGTACACTTAGTAATTAACTCACTACAGTGTTGCAAAAGCCAACTCCACGTGTCTGTAGGGCAGCGGTGCCCGCTGGCTCACGCCTACAGTACGATCCAGCAGGTCCTTAAAATGAGACAGAGATGTGACTGAATGAGGTCAAAGATCACGTCATTACGCACAGCAACATCGCTTGTTCGCACCTGCGCACCCAGGCTGATGCATCCTACCCCTCCCGAAGCATTGCACTCAATGCAGCCCCTGTGCACCCAGGCCCCACTGCTCACCTGCTGTCCTTGTTGTGTGTCCAAACACTACGTCCAGCAGTGTTCACAATTCAGATGGAGGTTTGATTGCCAGGATGGTGTACACCTCATGGATTCCTTTTTATTATTGCGCATTGTGATATGAGAGGTGGATGCGGCCATATCGCCTGCGACAGTGTGGAATAACTGGGACATGTGGCGTTGCTGTTATCCTATGAACACATACACAAAGTGGGCGGGCTTGCATATGCCAGGCCAGCATAGGGGTGTGAATAATTATTCCGGGGAACTGGGCTTTGTTCAGTTCCTGCCTGGCCAGGAAGTGTACTTGTGTGTGTGTGTCCCTGTTGCAGTTTTGACGTCGCACAATCTGCAATTTACATTATTAATGCGTCATAAAAGTGTGGTGTCGCGCTAGGTACGCCATTCCCTCTTTTATTTTATGTCTCAAAACTATATCTAAATAAGTTTAAAGTGTATATGAGAGCAAGCGATAATCTAAAATATTTTAAACATTTATATATTTCTAACTGTAATAAACTTATATTATAATAAATATATTTTCTCAAAAACGTTTCAGGTGCGGCCTCCTTGCACGCTCGATGCGCTATTGCCATGTGACCTTAAAAAAAAGCATTTGATTAGTTCATAACATTTCCCATTATAACAGTTGGAGGACCCCACCGATTTTAGTTATTCTCCCTACAGCGTTTGATAAGACACACCCCTTCTGATTAGGGAGCTTTTTTGAAAAGTATTTTGCTGTGTACACATATCTTATAGTACACACAACATGCAACAATTATCTTGTTCAATATTCATGGTCTGTACATTAGCCTTCCTTGTGTGATGTCAATCCATCTGAAATGTTACATCAAAAAACAAATGTGTGTTACACGGTGCCCCTGGTGTGTGTGTGTGTGCGCATTATTGTACTGCCTTTCGGCCTGGGTATTGGTGGCTCGAAGAGGTATCATCAGCCACAGGCAGAGTGCACATCCCAGATCACATGTGACAAACAGTAAAGAGTAATGTGTAGATTTGTGTTGCAGTATGCTCTGTTGTCAGGCTTTACCAGTATAGTAGTGTGTCATATGTGAGACTTTCAGATTCACGTTTCACATGCATTGCTTGACTGTAATGAGCGTTATCACTATGTATGAAGTAGCCTCACTGCTGATCCTCCCTCCATCCGAGCACATTCACATGTGTGCGCTTCGCGATAGCAACACTTTCAATAACACCGCACACCATTGACATGCGTGTCTGCGCATATCCACAAGCTTGACAACGACATGTGATGTTGGCCATTCAATGTTTTCGAACAACATCTCATTAGCGATAGTTGCCCCCCTCCTGGTACATGCTACATTAATGTAAATTTTGCATTCTGCGACGTCAAAACTGCAATAGAAACACACATAAGTACACTTCCTGGCCAGGCAGGAACTGAACAACGCCTAGGTCTCCGGAAAAATTATTCACAACCCTACGATGGCCTGGCGTACGCAAGCCTAGCCCACTTTGCGTATGTATAAATAGAATAACGACGACGACACATGTCCTACTTCTTCCACACTGCCTCAGGTGATATGGCCGCATCCACCTCACATATCACAATGCCAAACAAAAAAAAGGATCCATGAGGTGTTTACCATTCTGGCAATCAACACTGGATATGAACTAGCCATCGTGTTTGGAAAGGGATCCATGAGGTGTACACCATCCTGGCAATCAACACTGCATATGAATTTTGAACACTGCTGCCCGTCGTGTTTGGACACACAACAATGAAATCAGGTGAGCAGTGCGGCCTGGGTGCAGAGGGGCTGCAATTGAGCACGGTGCTACGGGAGGGGTGGGGTGCATCATCCTGGGTGCCAGGTGCGAACAAGCAATGTTGCTGTCCGCAATGATGTGATCTCTGACCTCATTCAGTCACATCTCTGTCTCATTTTAAGGACCTGCTGGACCGTACTGTAGGCCTGAGCCAGCAGGCACTGCTGCCCTACAGACACTTGGCGTTGGCTTTTGGGGCAATGTAGTGAGCTAATTACTAAGTGTACATGCTCACAGGCTTGCGCCACTGCATTACACGCGCACATTATGCTTCTAGCATGCACTCTGTTCCTTTGTATGTAAACATTGGCATAAGATTTTATTATTTAACCTTGTGTATTTTCGTACACTCCAACTACTCTTTGAAACACGATTACCACTAACAGTTGGTAGATCATACTTCAAGAAGGAAGGATGCACTCAACTGGTGTTCTCTATTAAGCTTGAAATAAACCTTCATTTACATCAAGACGTTTCCAGCATTATATTATTTCTTGCTTTTCAGACACTGAGTAGCATGCGCCAAAATGGGCAGAGTGTGTCCTCACCCCGTGACAATGCCCTGGGCATTCTGACGTCTTCCATAGTGGTATCAATACACCATCCCCGACCGGAGACCTCCTGTGCCACCCTGAGAGAGGCACCCTGGAGTCGGAGCTTGTACCGGCACATCGTTGGACACACCGGTGGTGGCAGGTGAGCAGTGAAGCCTCGATGTGAAGGAGCTGTAATTGAGCACAGTGCGGGGGAAGGGGCTGGGGTGCAGCAGCCTGGGTGCACAGGTGCAGGCAAGCGATGTAGCTGTGGATAATAATGTAATCTCTGGCCTCATTCATATCTGTTTCATTTTAAGGACTTGCTGGGCCACACTTTTTCTTACGGACCCCAGCGTCCTAGACACACGGGTGACGGGAGGTAAACAGTGAGGGCTGGATGCAGTAGGCCGACGCTCTGTCTCCTCCTCCCTCTGTTCTTTTGACTCTCCCTCCCCTTCTCCTTTCCACCCACTCCCTCTCTCTCCCATTCTCACTATCTTCCTTTCATTTTGACTACCTTTCTTTTTCTCTTGGACATTGCACACATACTTATGTTTCTTTTTTGTCTTGCAGATTTTGTACTCTGCTTCTGGAGGAGTCCCACCTACTTATTTCACGGTATACTGTTATTTGTTCGAATAAAGTTGCGTTTCCATTTATTTATTTTGTTTTAATTAAGGTTATTTTTTTACCAATAAATAAGTGAGTGTATGGGTCTTTTTTTCTGACAACACTTGTCTGTAGTTTATTGTCAAAATCGGCTGTTTATAGGAGGTTATGAGGGAAAACAGTTGTAATTTTGCGGTGCACCTACCAAATATAAACCAACAGACTATAACATAAATGAAGCCTGCGTAATTCTACATCTGCAAGGGTTCTAGGAGTGTATCACTTTATAACACCATGATTAGTGTGATTGCAGAACCAATAAGGCACTGCCTAGGGCCACCGAGGCTTCAGGGACTGGCGAGGCCCACCCTGCATATTTAAGTAAAGCTCCGTAGGGTGGTGATCCTCGGACTTGAGCTGGCCTTGAAGCCCCCCGAACAATTAGTAAACAATACCCGGGGACGTGGCGATCCCCTAGGCTGTGAAACGTCTCTGTGCCTTCCCGCGCATAATTTACATGTATGATTAAGGTCCCCAGTGCTGCAGAGACCCCACAATATAATAATAGGATTGGCCCCAGAACATTGCCCACCAGGGCGCTCATTTAAATGAACAGGTGAAACCGTGCTTCATTTTTTTTCTCTATTTTTATCATCCGGATCCTCTCTATTAAAGCGATACAAGGTTTTCCTCCTGTCGCTTCAACGAGGCAAACAAGGATTTGCTATCATAGGGTGGAGCCAGGCACCCGCCCTGTAATAGCAAACATAAATGTCCCGCAGATGCACACCGCAGGACATTGTATGAGCTGCGCCTGGGAGGTGGCACTCCCTAGGACCATGATGCATTGGTTACTGCATAACTACAGAATTAGTATAAACGCATACTAACACTACTTGCACATGTGTAGTACAGTGACCAGAGTGTAATGAAGAGGTAGAGGAAGCCCAAAATAAAAAAACATAAATCCTACCAGAGGTCGGATGACATAGTTCAATGAGCCGACGACCCTGGGATGGTGAAAACCTCTTCACGAAGAAAATGGGTCTTCAGCAGAACGCAAGCAAGCTCGAAATATTGGTGAATGCTGCCCTCTTTTTATCTTCTCCCGCTCGTCGCCAAATGTATGTAGTCAAGAGGGAGACTTTCTTATTAGCTGGTTTGAACCCCACGAAGAGAATGATTCTGACTAAGTGGACTGACTGAATGAGCTTAATGTTGATGAAATACGATTCACCCAAAGGGAAAAATATTTGTTTTACTTTACAGTGAAGAGGGAGACAGCAGTGGATCAGATAAGTAGATTTATTGCAGGAAGATAAGACAGCTTAAACAGCCACCAACACGAGCAGACAGCAAGGCAACCGTCTTCTCCAGCACCGTGTACAAGCTCCCCAAGGATCCCCTCATGACAGCCCAACATTCTAACATTACATACTTACATTCTAGAAGCATTATATACTAACATTCGACTATGACTTGCATTGGAATACTACACAGAGCACATGACAGCAATGAGCTCATTGTTTCATCCACAAGTCTTGAGACCGATAGGGGTGAGTAGTTTGCTTTCCACTCACTGTATGGTATAATCGCATACTAACACTACTTACACAGTTATACTACAGCGGCCAGTATGCTATAGCCCATCAGCTCGGTTTGATCCCCGAGTCTTCACACCGGTAGGCGTGAGTACTTCACTTCCGGTATAGTAAAAACGCACGGTAGGGGTCAGTAGTTTGCTTCCCACTCCCTGTATGGTATAAACGCCTACTAACACTACTTGCTCACATATGCTACAAAGACCAGAGGACATCACTTTACAGCAATGAGCTCACGGTTTAGGCTCTCGGTTTCATACACGACTGTAGCAGCATCTCATCTTAGCACCATGTCACTCTGAGCAACACCGTACTTTCAGACTGGCAGGAGTGACTTCTTCGTTTTGCACTCCCCCACAGAGGTTACAGTGCTCCCATCCTCCTCTTTCCTACTCTTTTCGCCCTTTTTTCCCCTTACTCATTTCAACTGAATCACAAAATGGCTGCCAACACTTCCTAGTTGCAACCGCTTGCACCGCTCGCAGACAATAAGCAACAAGCTCATGCTCGTAACACCTTAGTCAATCAGATGGCAGAATTACCAAATATCGATACCTGTACAATATGCAATACAATAGAGACTTTATTTGGTTATATTTCACAACATAAAAGTGCACATATATACAATACGATTAAAAACATTATTCATACTATTACAATAATTCATAGTCACATACAAGAATCATATTACACGTTGCCCATTGCCAATTAATTGATCCAGATACATGGTAAAGTGCAAAAGGTAAGTACAACATCATTGATCTAAGCAATTCCTTAATTTGACGGTTAATTTTAGAAATTCTTTAACCTGTAAGACACTATCGCTTTACAAAAGCTGCAAGTAGAAGAAGGCAGGTTTGATTTGGTTAAAATTAAAGTTTCCTTAAAAGTGCAACAAGATAACGTTTGCGGGGATATTCATAAAACCTACATAAAAACATAAAATGCAGCATATCCTGAGGAGACTTCCCGTCACAGCCACAGGGTGCTGTAACCTTAATAAAAATGTCTGACTTTGGTCGAATTAAAAGATGATGGAAGATGTCAAATCTGAACCTAGTCAACAAGAATTTCTCATGAGAGGTGAAACTACTCATTAAGTATGACTCCATGCTTTCACAAGTTTTTAGCATCACATATTTCCTAATTCTTGGTTTCATAAGCTCCTCACTTTCCCTTTGAGCCAACTTGTCCTTATAGAAGGCTTGTTTGATTGCTGTTATATCCCCCTTTACAATTCCGCTAGGATTTCCAAACAAATTCAGGCGGCCTAGCCTGGAAAAGCAAGTTTTCAGATATTTTAACCAGGGGACACACGTGTATTTGTCCTGATATACAAGATCTCTTACCATCAAATGGGTAAGAGGTATGTCCTGATTTATCCACAGTTTCACCCAACTAGTCAGAGGCCTTAAGGAAAAAACATCACTTAGATACTGGATTCCCAGTTCTTCATGTACTGCCAGGTTGGGTGTACTAGTGGGGACACAAAGTAGATGTTTTAGGAAATTGTTTTCGACAACCTGCAACTGTTCTCCAGCCACATATCCCCAAAGTTCGCTACCATATGCAGCTGTAGCAACAGATTTGGCATTGTAAAGCTTAATCATTGCGTTAGTTGGCTTCTTACCCAGTTTTGTCGCAAAGTTAAAAACAGAAGCATTAGCCCTTGTCAGTTCACCTTTCTTTTTGGCCAGGTGTGGACCCCAGTTAAGCTTGGTATCAAACAGGACACCAAGATATGAGAATGTTTCTGTGACTGGTATTGGGGCATCATCCAATTTAAAAATAAAATTATTTTTGGGTTTATGGCCAACATGAATTATGTACGATTTGGAATTGTTGACCAAAAGATTTCGATCAGACATAAAAGTGTTAAAAGCATTTAAAAGCGCCTGGAGTCCCTTCTCCTTTCTTGAAATTAAAACCGCATCATCTGCGTATAAAAGAACTGGAATACCCCGCCTGCCCACTCTGGGGCAGTCTGCCTGTACATTCTGAAGATAATCATCTAAATCATTGATATACAAATTAAAAAGGAAGGGGGCAAGAATGCAACCCTGACGCACTCCCTTCTTTATGTCGAAATTACCAGTGGTGTCCCCATTTGCAGAATATCTAACATTAGCACTGGTATTACTGTGCATATCCACCAGAAAGTCAACTATCCCTGGATCGATACCTGTACATTTTGATATTTCTCCAAAACTACTGAACGGATTTACACCAAATAAACAAAAGCGTGCTTTCTAGACCAAGACCCTTCTCCTTGCCAAATTTGGGGTAATTCCGTTCACCAGTTCGACCTGTATCCTTGCCTTGTCCAAAGTGTCCTATGGAAATTGCATGGAGAAAACACGTTTTAGGATCCCCTTTTTTCTCAGCCCCCTTAGACGAATCACCCCCAAACTTTCAACATTGGAGATGATATGAACAACAAATTAGTCTGGAAAATTTCATGAAGACTCATCAAACGAGGCCAAAGTTATGTACAAAACAAAAACGCTCTTCCTATGGAAAGTTGGTCCTACCTATAACTACCTACTGGCGGATATATATATATATATATATATATATATATATATATATATATATATATATATCCAAGCTGCGTTTGCCCCCAGGGCCTCCCGGGTTCAAAACAAAAGAAGCCGCCACTCCAGTCAATGTGTTTTTCAGAAATCCATAGTTTTATTATTCGAACCTCTGCAGCATATTATCACAGCGAAAACCAACGCGTTTCGTGAGCTCCCAACTCACTTGATCACGGTTGTTACAAACACTGTTTGCTGAGAATGATTTTAAAAGGGAGTCCCTCCCCCCCATCGGTCACATGATTTCGACCATGTGTTTCTGTGACACTATGGCCTTCTGGGATTCGTAGTTTTGACATTGCAAAATGTAATTTCATGTTATTTTCACAAGAAAAACTTTTTTCACACTCATTCCCACTGTTTGACTGTTTTTTGTAAATCATTATTCGTTATTTACATTCTCAATTTCTTATGTACAGGAAAATTGAAATAAAATTCAAATGAAATTAAAAGCCCTCAAGTGGGCTGACTCAGTCATATAGATACATTGCTTTTCCTTTGTATAGGGTATTTTTTGCAAATTCAATGTTTCCCTACTATGCATTATTTAAATCTTTTCAACATTCGTTTTCAAAATTCTGACAAACAATCATTGGGGTCATTTTGATTATCTCGTAGGTCCCGGTCTATTTCATTTATAATAATGATTTACAAAAAACAGTCAAACAGTGGGAATGAGTGTGAAAAAAGTTTTTCTTGTGAAATTAACATGAAATTACATTTTGCAATGTCAAAACTACGAATCCCAGAAGGCCATAGTGTCACAGAAACACATGGTCGAAATCATGTGACCGATGGGGGGGAGGGACTCCCTTTTAAAATCATTCTCAGCAAACAGTGTTTGTAACAACCGTGATCAAGTGAGTTGGGAGCTCACGAAACGCGTTGGTTTTCGCTGTGATAATATGCTGCAGAGGTTCGAATAATAAAACTATGGATTTCTGAAAAACACATTGACTGGAGTGGCGGCTTCTTTTGTTTTGAACCCGGGAGGCCCTGGGGGCAAACGCAGCTTGGATACATTGCGGTTTGGTTCTACCGCGTGAAGCGACGCACTTGCCAGCAGCGCCGAAAAACAAGAGGAGAGTGGAACCAATCTGGGTTTATATATATATATATATATATATATATATATATATATATATTACCTACTGGCTATCGCCAGTAGGTATATATAGTTAGGATTTATTCCCTATGGGATTTTTGAAAATTCTATGTCTAATAACTTTGGCGTTTGTGGACGGGATCGGCTGAAATTTTCAGGAAAATGGCACATTTTGTTTCTGAGCAGCCCTTGAAAATTTGGGGGGGTTTTGTCGAGGGGGGGCCGAGAAAAAAGGGGGGTCCCAAAACGCGTTTTTCCCATGTTAATTTCCATAGGGCGGTTGGACTCACTTTTAGCTCGAACGGCTGAATGGATTTGCACGAAACTTGGCAAAATTGTAGGGACTGTTAGCCCGATGTGCCTTTGCTAGGTCTCAATGTATGTGCTCCAGTAGTTTTTGAGAAATTAACGTTTAAATCAAGATATATATCTGTAACAGCGCTCCAGGCTGCGCTCCGGTTCGCTTACTTTTCGCGAAACGGAACTTTGCGATGCGAAGCTGATTGGCTCCCCCGTGTCTGTCAACATTCTAAACAGTCCGGAGCGGCCGCCATCTTATCTCTCGGTAGGATCGAGAGAGAAGAAGAGGTGAAAAACGAAGGGGGAATTTAATGAAAGGGGGCAAGGTATACCCCTCTTGACCCCCTAGGAATGTTGTTGGGGTTATTAAAGGGTCCCGTGGGGAAAATAAAAAAAATGATTTTTCACGGTAGAAGCGCTTCACGGGCCGCGAACTGGGCCGCAAACTGGTAGCGAAACGGGAATTCGCCATTTTGTGCTTCGTTTTATTTAAATTACTAGGTATAAGGGGGTGCGGGAGACGTATCCTAATCCCCTATGTTTCATGAGGGTGGCTGAGGAGGCTCATATATGTTGATACATCTCTTCCAGCGGCTGTGCGTGAGCTTTTTATTTTTTTGCTGCGTGACGTCTGTTAACGTTCGATTCGATGGAAATCAGGAAGTGTTGACCGCCAATTTGTCACTGCGATAAAATATTTTGTTATAAATGAATCCTTATTGATAAACATTGTCTGCGCCATCTTGCCTTTTTTCCAATGCCACAATTTTGTCGTGCACGGCAGCCATTTTCGATGCCAGGCTGGTCCCAGGCTATCACCTACCCCTGCGGATGTAGTTTATGGCCCCAGCTGTAGAGAATCCAGACATGCCAACCCTCCCGATTCAGGCGTGAGACTACTGATTTCAGTGCTAGTCTCCTGCCTCCCGATTTCTGCAAGCAAAAACCCGGGGGCATATTACCAACAACTAGCAATAATTTTTGTCTCTAACTTGTTTAGAGACAAAAATTATCGCCGCACATCGGCGATTTTTATCGCAGATAAACCTTGCTATTAGCAAGGTTTATCGCAAATGCGATAAAAAACGGCCGCAATGCATGAATATCGCCGAAAAGTCAGCGATATTCATGTATTATCGAGCAAATGCTCTTAGCCATGTTATCCACCTCCCATTGGATAACATGGCTAAGAACTGCTCAGGGCACTATCACTGACATGCAAAGCGGGGCCCACGATGGTCGCTATCTCCTTTTAGCTGTCACTAACTGGTGTTAGCGACAGCTTGGTAATAGGGAGATAATTTTATCTCCGCTTTCTTGGCTTTTAAAGCCAAAAAAGCGGAGATAAACCCCCTTGATAATATGCCCCATGATTCTTCGGGGGTTTCAGCTGACAGGGCTTGGTATTGTGTTACGTGGTAATTCTTCCAGGAAACGTCAGAGGGTCGATGCAGGGGTTCTAGAAGGGGTGATAAACCATTTAAGCCTCATAAACAAGCGCATGGTCTTTTAAAGATCTGTGAAGTACTCGGGGCGGCGGTGTGTGTGTGTCCTCTTTCAGGAGCGGGCGGGGGGGGGGGGGGCACTGCCAGCAACTTCCAGGCTAGGCAGTGTTCAACACTTGCATCACCCTTTCTCTGCCTGCTATTGCGCTCCATGCTTCGGAAAGGTAAGAAAAAGAACGTGCATTTGAGTTTGAAATGTCCGATCCTGTAGCAGTACACTTGCAAAGCCCACACATGACAATAACCCGATTCAAGGCCCCATTCACCCGTTTTTAAAAAAATTTATAACACTCCAACAAAGTAAGATTATAAAACTTTATTAACTTTTAAATATAATGAACGGAACAAAAACTGTAAAAACTTTTAAACATTTTTCACCAAAAAAAGCAACAATTGTCAGAAGCTGTCTTTTGTGCGAATAGTCCCAAGGCAGCACAACGTGCTGAGTTCTGGACGGCACCCAGGTGATGTCGCCTGGGTGCCGCACTGGTTTTGGTATCCTACAATGCTGCTCCGAAAATTGGCGTGGGGCGTCCCGGGTGGTGCGGGGGCGGCCTCGTCAGTAGCGGTCTGTTGTGCGAATAGTCCCAAGGTAGCAGAACGCGCTGAGATGTTGATGGCACCCAGGTGATGTCCAGTAAACTGCCGCACTGGTTTTGGTATCCTACAATGCTGCTCCGAAAATTGGCGTGGGGCGGCCCGGGGGGGGGGGGTGTGGGGGAGGCGGCGTGAACGGGCCTCCCCAGGTGGCGGCCATCCAGCTGAGTTGCGCCCGCTCTTGCGGCTACAGCGTCTCGCTCACCATGTTGTTGAGTTGCTCCCACTCTTGCAGTGCAGCGATAGGCGGCTGCCACATGACTCTTAAAATGGCGGACGGCTCTTCGGTTTTGGGCCTGGTCCACTGAAATGGCCCTGGGACACCTTGGAACTCGGACGCTTGCCTGCTAGGGCTTGGGCTCCATTCTCGAAAAGCGTCCCCTCAGCCGTGAAGATTCTACAAAAGTCTTGGGGGGCCCCGACTCCCGCAGGCTTCCGGTGGGGAGCGGCTGCCATGATTGCTCGCGGAATGACCACGACGGAGCTACGAGATGGTGGTGCTCTCATGCTGACGCCAGCTTTAGTCTGAAACATCCAGAAACAAGGTGGGGCTTTCATCGTTTGGGAAAAAAAAATGTTCTAAACCAATGAAAAGTGTTATTTTTAGGTCATATGACCAAGCCTTCCATCTTTAGGAAACCAAAAGTAAAATGAACCAATGAAAAGTTTTATAAACAAGTCACATGACCTGTTATGCGGCATAGGGCTACAAAAAGCGTAGAAAATCCGTTGGCACGTGAGGCGGCGTCAGTAGCGGACCGATGTGCGAATAGGCCGAAGGCAGCACAACGCGCTGAGATCCGGATGGCACCGAGGTGGTGTCCAGCAAATTGCCGCACTGGTGTGGCCATCCTACAATGCTGCGCCGAAAGACGGCGTGTCCAGCTGAGTTCCGGTCACTCTTGCGGTACAGTGAGTCGAACGCGCCGAGATCCGGATGGCACCGAGGTTGTATCCAGCAAGTTGCCGCACTGGTGTGGCCATCCTACAATGCTGCGCCGAAAGACGGCGTGTTCAGCTGAGTTCCGGTCACTCTTCCGGCACAGTGACTCGAACGCGCCGAGATCCGGATGGCACCGAGGTGGTGTCCAGCAAGTTGCCGCACTGGTGTGGCCATCCTACAATGCTGCGCCGAAAGACGGCGTGGGGTGTCCCGTTGGCTTATGAGGTGATGTCAGTAGTGGACCGATGTGTGAATAGGTCGGAACCAGCACAAGGCGCCAAGATCCGAATGGCAAGTCCTGGATGTTGAGTGCCATAGTTGAGAGTTCTGAGCAGTGCTTGGAAGACTGTCTGAAGCTTATTTGCACCTGCTGCAGCTTCACTATTGCCCTGGTGTGGCCAAAGGTCGCACATGACATAGGCGTCCGGCTCCCGAGGTCCGGCGGAACTTTTTTCCTTTTCTTTTCTGCTTCTTGTCCTACAATCCGTTTCATCTGAAAACACGACCAGGTCCCTGAATGTGTGCAGGGGGACGCTATTGAGTGAATGAAAATGGCGGCTTGACACAAAGCTGACTCAAGCGTTGCTGTTGATGCTATACAGACAAAAATTGGTTTTCAGTTTGTACATTCTTCAGGATTTTTTTTCCATCCAAGGCTGATTGAGAGTTTGTAGAAAAATGGCTTCAGATTTTCCACATACTACTCTTCAACATTCTTCCTAAATGTAACAATGTGAAACTCACTAGGAGAACGGCTGTTTATGTTTCCTTTCAAAATGCTGCCAATAATATTTTCTGAATGGAAGACACCATCTTGTAACATAAAGGGCCGAAAGGGGTTCTGGTCTGGCCGATGGTTGGTGGAGACATTTTGACTATATCTTGGACTTGCCCGGCCTCGCCAAAAATGGCGCCGGTATAAATGGGACTCGTAACTCATTGTTGTGTACTAGTTGAACAACCTTGATATCACGAGATATGAATACAGTTTTGATGCTCATGGCGGGCGGGGACGAGAATTGATTGAATATTTCGACATCCCTATTGATATTAAGTTCTGATGTGTTATTGATTACTGTACTATTGAAAGTTCGAATTAACGTCACCCATGGTACTTGCACGCAAATGTATATCTAGATAACTTTTTTGTAAGTGGCCCTGTCGTATTTTAATTACAAAATGTACGTCCACCGATTCCGCAATTGTTAGACACCTTAGTTCTTGCAACCTAATGGCTCGTTCGTTACGTTCCTCCATAATGTAAATGTCTCCTCATCATATACGATTCCAGTTTGCTCCGTGGCCGGCCCACGTGGTTATAGGCCCGTATTTGTATACTGACATTTTCACAATAAAGCTTTTTAAAACAAAACATGGTAGTAGTATTTACATTGGTAAAGTTTTTACTTTTAGTCACTGTTTTCGAATCAGTAAAAGGCAAGTGAAATAAAGTAGTCCAATTACATGACGGATAAAAGGTATAATATGTAGGAACGTAGTAAAGATAAATGGTCAAGGGCAGTTGTGTTTTCCACTCCTGCAACATAAAGTGATCGATAAGAATCTGATAATCAGGCGTATCGGCGACTAAGACAGCAGGCCGAGTCTCTTTTACTCAACGGCTCCGTCATGGAACGAAGAAACGCCCTTTTTCTCGAAAAAGGAATATGTTTTACTTGCAGGACAGTTGTAAATTTTCCGGGAAAGTACATTAGCCTGGAATATTATAACATATATGTTTAAAAAAAAAAATGTTCGAAAACAATAAAAAGCGTAATTTTTAGGTCATATGACCAAGCTTTTCATCATTAAAATAACAAAAGTAAAATGAACCAATGAAAAGTTTTATTAACAAGTCACATGACCTGTTATGCTTACGTTACGCGCTGCGCGCCGCGCCCCGGATCACTTCCGGGTGCGCTAACGCGGCGTGTCATATAACGCATTACGCGACAACGTAGGTCAAGAATATAGTCAAAATGTCTCCACCAACCAGCGTTCGGAACACAACCCCTTTCAGAAGTCCAAAAAGTTCTGTTAAATGACAACAGAGGGGACAGGCAACAAGAACCATCAGTCAAAGAGGGGAGGGCAAGTTCTTCTCTTCCGGGTCATGTTGGGGCGCTACCGGAACTGATCGAATTGGTAGTCTACAGTGTTTCTGGATGTTTCAGACTAAAGCTGGCGTCAGCATGAGAGCACTACCATCTCGTAGCTCCGTCGTGGCCATTCCACGAGCAGACATGGCAGCCGCTCCCCACCAGAAGCCTGCGGGAGTCGGGGGCCCCCAAGACTTTTGTAGAATCTTCACGGCTGAGGGGACGCTTTCGAGAATGGGACCCAAGCCCTATCAGGGAAGCGTCCGAGTTCAAAGGTGTCCCAGGGCCATTTTAGTGGACCAGGCCCAAAACCGAAGAGCCGGCCGCCATTTTGAGAGTCCTGTGGCAGCCGCCTATCGCTGCACCGCAAGAGCGGGAGCAACTCAACTACATGGTGAGCGAGACGCTGTAGTCGCAAGAGCGGGCGGTAAACAGCTGAATGGCGGAAGAGGCACAGTGTAGCAAAAGCGGGCGGAATGGCAACTGAAACGGTAAAGCGGCGCCCCACTACAGCGTGTCTTCAGGTCAAACGGATTGTGGGACAAGGTCCAGAATAGAAGAGTCATCAAAAGGCAAAAAGTTCCGCCGGACCCCGGGAGCCGGCCGCCTATGTCGGGGGCGATCTCAGGCTAGACCAGTGCTATAAGACTTGGGGAGGGGGTCGGAGCCAAGCGTCTTCTCCGAGTCCATGGCCATCACACCGCCCCTCGGGGGCCTCCGTCAAGCTGTTTAGGAAGGTACCGTATCACATTCTTTTCAAATGCAGTCAGGTCCACAAACGACACTCACTTACTTTGAGAATAGTGAAGCTGCAGTAGGTGGAAATAAGCTTCAGACAGTGTTACAAGCGCTGCTCAGAACTCTGAACTATGGCACCCAACATCCAGAACTTATGCCATTTGAGAATGGCAGTGACATTGAAGCAACTCAGGGACCAAAACCATTAACGTACTTTCACGTATGAAAATCTTACTTGGGGAGGGGGCAGGAGCGAAGCGCCCCCTCCCAGTCCGCGCCACCACACCGTATGTTGAAAATCTGAAGCCATCGTTCTACAAAGTCAACCAACCTTGGATTGAAAAATCTAGAAAAATGTACAAACTGAAAACCAGTTTTGGTCTGCATAGCATCAGTAGCAACGCTTGCTATCAGAGTGCATGAGTTTCATGCTCGATCGATTGAGCTAGCCGGATCGGGCAATAAAAAGTATAAAATAGTTATGTAAATAGTTATTTAATAAAATGTTTTACCCTGTTTCTTTGCTGGTGTGTTGTCTATATTTTTAATATTTGCATAGGGTTTGTCGTTATTTTGGGCGGGGTGGGTGACGGAGCCGAGCTGTCTTGCAGCCCTTATGGTGTGGAGCTCAGTTCATCTCACTATTTTCGTATTTCTCATGAAGGGTTGTTTATAATATTTCTATTTTAGCGAGGTCAAAAAGAGATCCAATTAGTGGCCTACTGATTTTGCTCGATTACTTTTATTTTTTTACACGATTTTTCACGATCTGCAAAGACTAAACAGAGTATTGCGACTTTGTGCTTGTTTGTAAATAGAGAATGAACCAAAGAGAATCAATTGTAAAACAGTAAATGCTTGGATAATAATCAATCAAATGGAGAGACAAGCAGCCAGGACGGATTACAACGGGGGCAAAGGCCTGCGTTAACTACTCTTCACTATCTGCAAAGAGAGAGTACTACTAAGAGAAAAGAGGGGAGCACATCAGCGTGCATAAATACGAAAATGTTTTTATCTATCACGTACTTGACATTTTAAAGCTTTTCATATTTGCTATTAAAAAACCATTGAAATTCACAGAAAAAACCATAGGTTATAGTCGATATATAGTTAGGAATTTGCATTTACAAAACCTTGAAAATTCAATGAAAAAACCATAGGTTTTAGGCCATATATAGTTAGGGATTTGCATTTACAAAACCTTATTTTACTCGCATAAAACTATTGAAATTCCATATATAGTTAGATGCGTCATCAGTGATGTCACTGACCATGTCATGAATGATGTAATATGTGACACCATCAGCAGTGGATTGCGGGTGCGCGATATATAGTTAGCGCATCTAACTATATATGGAATTTCAATGGTTTTATGCGAGTAAAATAAGGTTTTGTAAATGCAAATCCCTAACTATATATGGCCTAAAACCTATGGTTTTTTCATTGATATATATATATATATATATATATATATATATATATATATATATATATATATATATATATATATATATATAAACAAAACTCCAACTTCCACAGAGACCTCCATGGAAAAAGGCACGGACTCGAGGTAGTCAAGGTATGGCAAATATTTATTTTCTCAGGTCCTCCCTCAACCCCTGAGATAAGAGAGACGCGTTTCGTCTTGCTGGAAGCCTTTATCAATCTGAATTGGCGCCATTGTTGTAAGAATATATATAGCCCTTCCCACTTGAGGCAATGGTAGACATGAAAAACATACTCATAAATATGCAACCACATTGTCAACTCTGTGCAGTAAATACATGCTCTCTTCCATTGATAGTTAACAATGCTGCCAGTAAAGCAAAATGCAATGTACCAATAGCACAGTGCATATCAGCTATTTACATCAATTGCCCAGTTACATTTGCATGAATGAATTAATTTTAGGTCACACGCCATAGTGGGAGTATTATTCATATTTAGAAAAAATGTCGCCAAAGTCTCATCATAAATTGCCTTCATCAACACAGCAAATTGTAAAATGCATTAAAAGAAACCTGCTGCCATTTCACTGAAAGAATCCAAATTAAGACAACCTCTGACCCTGAACGCTCTTCCGAGCCGTTTTCTGTTTCACCTTTCCAGAGTCTCAATGACCTCTGCTGCGCTAATAACAAAAGCTCACGCCTTGCTGTTTATTTCACAAAAGCAGATCAAACCTTCAGTGGCAGGGAAATATATTAGATGGCATCCGCATCCTGGGGCCCAATTGTGCACCAAGTGTGAACTTGCAACATGATGTTATCCACCGAGTCTGCGCACAATGTCCAATCAGGACTACCTCTCCCATAGTGCCTCTGGACTGTCCTTCGAAAAACTGATATGCACATGCAGGCTTCATTGTCTCAATGCGGCAGTTAGCGCTGAAGTTGAAAGTAAAATGAATTAAAGTAACACAGGTCCAGTGGCAATAGTCTCAATGTCTAAAATAACCAGCAGCAGGATTAAGTTCGAATCAGGCACATGAACCGAGGTTGAAGGGGACCGATGCATAAAGATGAGTATGCCGAGACTGACCTCACTGCTTTGGCGTAGGCGTCCGCAGTGCCCAGTCACCACCTGGCGCCAGTCTCCTGGATAAGGCATTTCTTGCTAGGAAAGTGCAGACCACATGCTGGCAGTCGCGAAATCCGCCCGCTGTGTGACCTTGGCCTCCCACAGCTGTCATCCTTAATCCTCTTCATCCTCTTCCTGGCTACCAAACTGGGGGCTCATAAATATATATATATATATATATATATATATATATATATATATATATATATATATATATATATATATATATAAATATATATATATATATATATATATATAACCTACTGGCGATAGCCAGTAGGTATATATAGTTAGGACCTAGTTACCATAGGAAATTCCGAACATTCTATTGGGAATAACTTTGGCGCCGATTGAGGGATCTGCCTGTAAGTTTCCTTAACTTTGGCTCGCTGCGCTCTGTTCCTTCCCTGAAAGTTTCGGGGGGATTCGTCAAGCAGGGGCCGAGAAAAAAAGGCGGTCCCAAAACGTGTTTTCCCCATGTTAATTTCCATAGGGACATTCTGACAAGGCTACAGCTCGAACGGCTGAACGAAATTACACCAGATTTAACAAAATGGTAGGGACTGGTATGCAGCAGTGGCTTTTGTATGTTTGGTGAAAATCCCTCCAGTAGTTCTTAAGAAAATTGAATTTGAAATTTTTTAAATGGCATTTTCTATGGGACCTTTAGACACGGCTACAGCCCGAACGGCTGAACGGAATTACACTAAACTTGGCAAAATGGTAGGGACAGGTATGCAGTAGTGCCTTTTCTATATTTGGTGAAAATCCCTCCAGTAGTTGTTGAGAAATTGAATTTGAGCAAATTATATATCTATAGGCGCTCAACATTCTATTGGGAATAACTTTGGCGCCGATTGAGGAATCTGTGTGTAATTTTCCAGAATTTTGGCCAGCTCCGCTCCGCTCCTTCCCTGAAAGTTTTGGGGGGATTCGTCAAGCGGGGGCCGAAAGGGGGGTCCCAAAAATGTTTCCCTATGTTAATTTCCATAGGGACCTTTAGACACGGCTACAGCCCGAACGGCTGAATGGAATATATTTGGTGAAAATCCCTACAGTAGTTGTTGAGAAAATTGAATTTGAGCAAATTATATATCTATATGCGCTCACCGTACGCGTACGTGCACGTACCCTTACGTGCGCAAGCGAGTTTCTGATTGGCTGGCAGTCGACAGTCAACATTCCAAACGGTCCAAACCAGGAAGTGTTGGCCACCATCTTGTTTATCAGGAGAACTGAGGCACAGGAGAGCCCAAAACAAGAGTGGAAAACAAGAAAAGGGGGCAGGGTAGAGACCCCCCAACCTTCTAGCCCTTCTCAGGGGGTCCCAGAAGGACCCCCAAGGGCAAAAAAAATAGAAAAATAAAAATCGAAGGGTACGCACACCGTACGCGTACCCCGCGATTTAAAAAATAAATATTTTTTTTTGCACTTGGTGGTCCTTCTGGGACCCCCTGAGAAGGGCTAGGGGGTCAGGGGGTCTCTACCCTGCCCCCTTTTCACGTTTTCCACTCTTGTTTTGTGCTCTCTTGTGCCTCACTTCTCCTGAGAAACAAGATGGCTACTCAGGTGGTCCCTACCAGAAGGATAATAACATATATAAACTTTATCCGCTAATAGAATTAGCATTTACAAAACCTTTGAAATTTATTGAAAAAAATATAGGTTTCACGCCTGATATAGTTAGGAATTAGTATTTAAAAAACCTTGCAAATTCACTGAAAAAAACATAGGTTTCTGGCCATATATAGTTAGGAATTAGCATTTAAAAAACCTTGCAAATTCACTAAAAAAACCATAGGTTTCAGGCCTTATATAGTATTATAGTTAGGAATTAGCATTTAAAAACCTTGCAAATTCACTTAAAAACCATAGGTTTCAGGCCTTATATAGTTAGGAATTAGCATTTTAAAAACCTTGCAAATTCACTTAAAAAAGCATAGGTTTCAGGCCTTATATAGTTAGGAATTAGCATTTAAAAATTCATTGGAATTGCTCCTATATAGTTAGTTGTACTAACTATATTTCGCGCACCCGCATTCCAATGCTGATGATGTCACATATTACATCATTCATGACACGGTCAGTGACATCACTGATGACATCTCAAATGACATCACTGATGACATCTCATTTGACATCACTAATCACATCACTGATGATATCATTTATGTGATAATATGATGCACCTCCTCACACTCTAATATAACCTTTGATACACCCAGTGTTAAATACAGACCACCATTCTTGAACCATTGACACACCAATACCAGTAACTACATACGCACTCACTGATTCCTAAGTCTACACACACATTCACTCATTCACCCATAGAATCCCTCATACATACAGTCACTCATCAATACAACACTATCATATGCACTCATACACCTATACAGACACTCACACACTGCCACTCATCCATGGAGTTTCTCACACACCTAGTCAGTCATGCAAAGAATCAATCACACTTCTATTTCCTCAACTATACAGTTATACACACAACACCTTACTTATTCAACCATATACTAACACATACTTACTTTCTTATACAATCACTGATACAAGTACACAATGATCCATACAGCCACTCGCACATTCACTGGCTCTCATGTATAGTCATTTATATATTAGTAAACCATAAGGAGAGAAAGGGTATTAGCCAATGAAGACAGGGTTGGGACTCCCAGTCCCCTTAATAGATAGTTAAACAACAATAAGGGAGTTAAACCATATGAGTAGGTTCCAGCCTCAGTAGAGGGAGGGAAAGGTGCGTAAAACAAAACCCAAATAAGGACCTCCTTTGTCCTTAAGAAGACCCCTCACTCACCAACCTAGTTGGTGACATGCTTCATCATCGGGGTCCCACCTGGATAGCCGAGTGCCATCCTGGTGTGCTGCGACACCTGATTACAGTGGAGCTGGTTTTTCTTTTATATGTGCGAGGCAGGTAATGGTGTGTTTAAAAAGTATCCGATCCTACCCACTCGAAGAGTTTATTCTGGAGTGTCTCGGATACTGTTAAAAAGTGAGACACCTGCTGCCCTGTTAGGTGGGCTGTCGGTGTAAGATAAAGTGGAATGTGGTAAAAAAAGGTCTACATGTTTCAACCTATGTGTCTATTTACAGGTTTTCGTCAGGACCAAATGTAATACCAGCAGGGCGGTATGCGCACGCTAAGGCGCCCCCCATCCACGTTGATGATAGAAGTGGAGTCTCAAAATGAGTCTCACAAGTAAAAAAGTGTTTTTCTTTTGTGTTTCCCAGAAAAAAATACTGTGAAGGAAATAAGGGAAAGGGTTGTGGGTTACCGGCATATACGTACAACACATAACAGTCACATGTCACTCCATGATGATTGCACCTTATGGTAGCTGGTGCTGTCCCAGTGAAACTCAATTGGGGCCGCACTCGTGTGGCAGTGGTGCAAGGTCGTCAGAACACAAGATATGTGTGCTGTTAGGTGTAGGATAGTCGCATAATTGTGTAAAAGAACCCACTATATCGGAGATGCCGTGACAGTCTACAACCGGTGGTAGGTCTTCACAGAGTCTACTACTCGTGGTAGTAGACTCTGTGGGTGTCGAACTTCGTCATCGAGGTTAAAACAAGGTCACCGTGCTCGTGGTGGTGATCCTTGTTAAAATAAAAAACCAAACGGTGCTGTGCTTTAAAACGAGTCGTAGTGACAACCATAAGCGTAGCTATAGGGTCTATTTGAGCATGCACAGAAAACATTGTGAAATAAGACCACTCTTACTCAGAGCACTCATAGTTAAGGCTCCATGAGCACCCCCGGACTGGCTAGTTCCTCGTCACGATCTGTTGGGAGGAAAGGCAGAGTGAGGGTAAGTTCGTCAACGGTCGTGGATCGGGGGGCGTCTGAAGCCCCAATGCAACAGTCTTACTTGTGAAGGAAGAGACGGGCGCCTTTCGTGCCTATGCCGTCCTGGCGGGGGCTCGGTAGTGTTACTGAACGGGTTTTCGGTCCCGGTAATGAGGAGTCTCCCGTTTCCGGGTGGGGCGTGGCTTCCCGAACTGAGTCACTATAGTCAGTGACCAATGGGAAGGAGAAGGTGCGGGGGCTCGTCAGTGAGCTCTACCGCGTCATCAGTTGTCAAGGGGAGTATTTGTAACTGATGTTGCTGTGTGCAGATGCCGCTGCCGTATTTCAATGTTCAACAGAATAAAGAAAACTTTAAGTGGGCAACTTAGTGAACATAACACGGATGAGATGGGAATTAGAAATTCGTTGAGTAGGGAAACAGTGTGGAGTCTGGACTCTCACTAGAGTCATGAAGGGTCTACAGAGAGGCGAAAAAACTGAAAAAACCAACAGCAGAAATATTGTGAAAAGTTGGTTATATTCCATTCACGTGTGGGTTATTACAATGTGGTTGACATAACGTATGGAAAGGGGTTATTGAATTTATAGGGCTTGACTCAAGGGGTTAATCATTAAAAAATGAAAAATGACCATGGTATGCTTCATTAAAAGTGAAAATTACCCAGGACAGCAACCTAGAAAGGAAACACAAGGTAGTAAGACAGATTATGATATAGACATCACTGTAATGCCGAGTTCCAGGGGATATTATCATTCAGGCCAGTCTTATGAGTAGAAAGTCTATATATCCAACGTTGTTCTTTTTCGAATAGACGCTGGGGGAGGTTGGTTTCTCTCTCGACTTGTTCTATGATTGTCCATTTAATGTCGTTGATGATGTAATATGTGACATCATCAGCAGTGGATTGGGGGTGCGTGAAATATAGTTAGTACAACTAACTATATAGGAGCAATTTCAATGGTTTTTTAAAATGCTAATTCCTAACTATATAAGGCCTGAAACCTATGGTTTTTTAAGTGAATTTGCAAGGTTTTTAAAATGCTAATTCCTAACTATATAAGGCCTGAAACCTATGGTTTTTTAAGTGAATTTGCAAGGTTTTTTAAATGCTAATTCCTACCTATAATACTATATAAGGCCTGAAACCTATGGTTTTTTAAGTGAATTTGCAAGGTTTTTTAAATGCTAATTCCTAACTATATAAGGCCTGAAACCTATGTTTTTTTCAGTGAATATATATATATATATATATATATATATATATATATATATATATATATATATATATATATATATATATATATATATATATATATATATATATATATATTACCTACTGGCGGTCGCCAGTAGGTAGTTATAGTTAGGATTTTTTTCAATGTTAAATCTCAAAATTCTATTTGGAATAACTTTGGCACCGGTTGACGAATCTGCCTGAAAATTTCCTGAAAATGGCCTCGTCGAGCTCGGGTCCTTCCTTGAAAGTTTGGGGGGGATACGTCAAGCGGGGGCCGAGATAAAAGGGGGGTCCCAAAACGCGTTTTCCCCATGTAAATTTCCATAGGGCGGTCGATTTCACTTTTAGCCCGAACGGCTGAATGGATTTCCAGCAAACTTGGCAAAATTGAAGGGACTGGTAGCCCGATGTGCCTTTGCTATGTCTCAAGATATGTGCTGCAGTGGATTTTGAGTAATTTAGGTTCAAAAAAATATATATATCTATAGGCGCTCTCCGGTGCGCGCACCGGAGTGCGCTCCAGGCGCGACACGCGACTTGCGCGCAGGAAGCTGATTGGCTCTTGGGTGTCTGTAAACATTCTAAACAGTCTGGAGCGGCCGCCATCTTGTGTCTCGGTAAAATCGAGACACAAGGGGTTTGAAAAAAAAAGGGGCAAATGACCATAAGGGGGAAGAGTAGACCCCCTCTGACCCCCTAGGTTTGATGTAGGGGCTAAAATAGGGTCCTGCAGGGCATTAAATTTTTTTTTTTTTTTTTCGTTTTGCGCGGGGGAAGCGCATGGTACGCGCACCGGCGAAGCACGGGGAAAATCCAGGACCATATTTATGAAGGCCTTGCGCTGCTAGTTTTGCGCCTCCTGTGCGTCAATTTTTGTGACGCACCAGCGGTGTAAAAAAATGCGCATTGTTATGCAATATTTAAAAAGTGACGCATCTATCTAGATGCGTCACTTTTTAAATATAGTGCAACGAGGCACATTTTTTAACACTGCTGTTGTGATGCGTCACTTTTCTGTGCGCACTCCTTATGACATTCCAGATGTGTCATATTTAATGTATGACGAATCATGTTACAAGGAGTTACAGATACATCAGTATTTCTGACATATCTGTAAACATAAAAGTGATGCGAGGCAGGTGCAAGATTTTGACGCAACAGCATCCTAAAAGTGACGCAGAGAAATCTTATAGATTTCAGTACGTCGTTATTACCAAGCTTTTTGCGGGGGAATGCCCCCTTTGCATACATTATACCTGACGCAGATATAATGTGGCGCAGAGTTTTAAAAAGTGACCCATGTACCTAGATGCGTCACTTTTTAAAAATAGCGTCAGGTATAATGCATGCAGAGGGGGTGTTCTCCCGCAAAAAGCTTTGTAATAGCGACGCAGTGAAATCTTTGAGATTTCACTGCGTCACTTTTAGGATGCTGTTGCGTCAAAATCTTGTGCCTGCTTTACAGCAGGTGTTAGACTGACGCAAGCCCTTTCACATGGTGCTTTTTCCATGTGAAAGGACACATTACTGGAGTTGCGTCACTTTTGTGACGCACTCCAGCAATGCGTTACTTGGAATGTCATAAGGAGTGCGCACAGAAAAGTGACGCATCGCACCAGTGGTGTAAAAAAATATGCCTCGTTGCGTTATATTTAAAAAGTGACGTATCTAGGTAGATGGGTCACTTTTTAAAATCAAGCGCCACATTATATCTGCGTGAGGTATAATGCATGCAGAGGGGGTGTTCCCCCGCAAAAAGCTTTGTAATAGCGACGCAGTGAAATGTTTGAGATTTCACTGCGTCACTTTTAGGATGCTGTTGCATCCTTTAAATATAGTGCAACGAGGCACATTTTATTACACTGCTGGTGTGATGCGTCACTTTTCTGTGCGCACTCCTTATGACATTCCAGATGTGTCATATTTAATGTATGACGAATCATGTTGCAAGGAGTTACAGATACGTCAGTATTTCTCACATATCTGTAAACATGAAAGTGACGCGAGGCAGGCGCAAGATTTTGACGCAACAGCATCCTAAAAGTGACGCAGAGAAATCTCATAGATTTCAGTACGTCGTTATTACCAAGCTTTTTGCGAGGGATTGCCCCCTCTGCATACATTGTACCTGATGCAGATATAATGTGGCGCAGAGTTTTAAAAAGTGACCCATGTACCTAGATGCGTCACTTTTTAAAAATAGCGTCAGGTATAATGCATGCAGAGGGGGTGTTCCCCTGCAAAAAGCTTGGTAATAATGACGCAGTGCGTCTTTTTTAGGATGCTGTTGCGCCAAAATCTTGCGCCTGCTTCACAGCAAACCTTTCACATGGTGCTTTTTCCATGTGAAAGGACACATTACTGGAGTTGCGTCACTTTTGTGACGCACTCCAGCAATGCGTTACTTTTGTGTTTACAGATACGTCAGAAATACTGACATATCTGTAACTCCTTGCGAATTGATTAGTCATATATTAAATATGACATATTTGGAATGTCATAAGGAGTGCGTCCAGAAAAGTGACGCATCGCTGTTTTCACGTAGCGATGCGTCACTTTTCAGAAATGAGGCCTCCAGTTTATTCACTGTGTCATAACTTTCTTTTCTAACACTCACCTTCTTTCGTTCCTCCTACTTCACTTCCTTTCACCTCTCATACCTTTCTGTTCTTTCTTACTCATTCTCCTTTCAATTATCAATGCACTATATTTCACTTACTCTTCATTTTTTTAAGAATATAGCTCTTTGATGAGAATTGGAGGTAGTTCTGAAAAGAACTTTTGGTTTTCTTCTTTTAACTGAACAGGAACAAAAACAGGGAATGGAAACTGCTCAACAGGAGCAAAAAGAAAAGAAAAAAATTAGGGGTGGGAAGGGCAGCGATGGTTCTCCAATGCTCGAACCATGAGCAGGACACTTTGCTCCCCATAGGTGAGGAGTTGATTGCAGTATCTGCATTTGACGACCCCATGGTTAAATGCAGGTTGTATGTTTGCCACCTGCTCCTGTGATTGTTCTCTCCCAGAAGAAGTTGCTCCTCCTGTTGATGTAGAGGCCCCATCTCTGGGAACCTCTTGTGCCAGAGCCCTGACACTTTCCCGGGCAAAATTCTGGGGGTGCCTCCTTTCCACATGGCGAATCATGGTGAAGTTGCCAAAAGAGTATTTTTTTGGGGGGTTACCCCGTGACAGGACCTGTTTGCAGATCCTGCACTCTACTTTTGGTGCATTCACCTTTTTCTGGTCTGCTGGAAACTTAAAAAATTTCCAGATGAAATGTTCTTTGACCTTCGGCTGAGGAGGCTCTTCATCAATGAAATCATTGGAGTCATCTTCACTGCTGGATGGTCTGGCAGCCATGATTAATCAAGAAATATGGAACAGCAAAAAAGGCAGGTCTTTCAGTCACAAAAGTGAAAGAAGAAGTGAAGGAAATGGGTGGGGATTTCATTCATTGTAAAAAAAAACTGTTAGCAACCAATGAAAAGTGTTATTTTAGGGTCACATGACCCGACGCGTTTACGCTGCGCGCTCCGGAGCACTTCCGGTGCGTTTACGCAGCGCGATCGTAGGCGCTTCCGGGGCGCAAACGTGGCGCGATCGTAGGCGCTTTTGCGTGCGTTTATGCGCCGCGAACGTAGGCGCTTCCGAGGGCACTTACGTTGCGCGCCAAAGTGACGTCATCAAACTTTTACAGAAATGCATAATCATTTTCCTTATTAAAAAAAACTAATTTTATTTGTATGGTACGAAATGTTTTGCATTATTATTAACTTTTCATTCATATTTTTTTTCACGAACGACAGTTGCGCTCTGGGTGCGCTTTCAGATGAGCTCACGGAAAAGCTTACCGGAGAGCTTAGCTGAAAGCTTCCCGGAGCGCGCACCCAGAGCGCAAAAGAAAAAAATTATATAAAAAAAACATGAATACTTTAAAAAAAACAGCAAATTGTAAAAAAAAAAAAAAGGTTAGAAACTCGATATACAAAGGAATTAGCATTTAAAAAACCTATGAAATTCACTGAAAAAACCATAGGTTTCACACCAGTTATAGTTAGGAATTAGCATTTAAAAAACCTATTAAATTCACTGAAAAAACCATAGGTTTCACACCAGTTATAGTTAGCTGGAAATTTTACTGATATAAAACCATTGAAATTCCCACGTTATAGTTAGATGGACTCACTATAACTTGCGCGTGCAATGCACTGCTGATGATGTCTTATTATGCCAATCAATTTTTAAAAACCATCCATTTAGACACTTATTTAAACATTTATTCTTCCATCAACTTTTACATATACATATATAAAATATATTTATTTTTCAGAAAGACACACATTCACTGGATGGTGTCATCAGTGATGTCATGAGTGATGTCACTGACCATGTCATGAGTGATGTAATATGTGACATCATCAGCAGTGCATTGCACGCGCAAGTTATAGTGAGTCCATCTAACTATAACGTGGGAATTTCAATGGTTTTATATCAGTAAAATTTCCAGCTAACTATAACTGGTGTGAAACCTATGGTTTTTTCAGTGAATATATATATATATATATATCTCACCACCTTCTTCTTCCAAGAAGAAATTAGCACGCACTCACGACATCCGCTGTTTGCAAATTTTCTTTATTTGCAGTCGAGCTTCAGTTTCAGAAAATACCAACGCGTTTCGTTAGTAACAACTAACTTGGTCACGGTTGGTATGTGGATGTTACAAAGTAACCTATAAGCATTGTTTATTGCGGGCATGTGACTCATTACCTCATTATTACGCAATGATACATGGCATTATGGTCCTTGTAGGCATACATGGGTAACAAAGTATAATATATAAACAAAAAGTGCACACATATCTGTGTTTTTGTAACATGCTCTCCATTTTTCCTCATGTCTTCTATTCATTTTTCTGTCATCTCTGATTTTCATTGCAAAAATAAGGGCTTCGAAAGGGTGTGTGGCTGTACTCGTTTTAAATTTCCCTTAACCTCATCTCTTTCTGACGGACCAGTCCACATTTTTAGTTTTTGACAAATCTAATTCCAAGGATTTTAACATCCTGAGCTGGTTGGTAATCAGATTATCCGGCATTTATACAGCACGGCCCGATTGCCTTGATTTTTGATGTTATTTGACTATTCCTTTCTTTATTTATCGGAGCTCCGATATCACTTGGACATTTAATCAATTATGGCAATCTCAATTTTAGTGTTATGCGATTTTACCCTCTAGTGGGCAAACTTGTCCAGTTCGGTTATTTTAATGATTGTAAATGAGATCTGGGCATGAGCTTTTGGAATATAATTTCACTATTTCTAGTTTTATATTGTTTTTCCTACAACTAAGCCACAAGGTTGTAATGTGTCATTCCTTTTACCTTAAGATTTGTTGTTATGATTGTGGCCTCTAGTGGGCAATTTCAGTATTTTGACCATGTCTATGTGTTAGCTTTGATGGAGATGGCATTCCTCCTATTCATTGTTACCCAGGCCTATTCTCAACAAGCAAAATCAAGGTCATTCTTCGTACAGTTTAGAACTTCACTAACTACTCATTATATAAATTATCCTATAGATGTACATATAGTTCTTCACTCTGGGTAAGTCCCCAGGGTGTGAAGGTCCTGAAATTACATGTTTGGCGGGATTCTCTCCTCCTTAGATTCTTCTCTCTATCTCCACCTCTTACATGTTGTGGTGTTGTCTCCAAAGCATAGAACCGTGTATATATACACAGAGAAAGAGAGATTTACTTAAAAAAAAACAAAGGTTACAGGGATATTGTAGTTAGGAAGTACGATATAAAAAAACCTTAGAAATTCACTGAAAAAACCCAAAGGTTACAGGGAAATTCTAGTTAGTCTCCGATTTCATTCGTACAAAACCAGTGAAATTCAGCACTTACCTGAGCTAACTATATCTTATACCCCCACAATGCACTGCTTATGATCCCACATATTACATCACTCATGGAATGGTCAGTGACATTACTGATGGCATCACTGATTACATCATCAAGTGAGTATAAGTGTTTTTAAGAGTTTATGGGTGTTAAAAATATATACTCCAATTTCAGCCCCAGGAACCCCACCCTCCACGGTCTGGACTTAATTAAAAAAAAACATAATACTAGGGGGGGGGGCTGCACAGCTCCACTCCCCAGGACAATTTTGGCCCGGTGAACATCATCCCCTGGGGACTGGCCATTTACAGATGGGGAAGGGGGGCTGCCCCCCTGCCCAATCCCAATTTGGCACTGAGGTCCCCATTCAAAAAGTACATAAGGCCCGGGGAGATAGTGGTCCCCGGGGCTGGGGAAGGCCATGCAGGCCTCCCCGCATTCATTCATTAGGAAGCCCAGGTAGGGGAGGGTCCCCAGGGCAATCATAAGACTCAGGAGGGGGGGTGCGTGCACCCCTCCCCTTTTTTAAAAAATGCCCCAGGACCAGGCCCACCGGGGGCCCATAATTTAAGAACCCTGGAAGTCCGTGCTTTGTTTCAGAAAAAAAATCCAGCTGTGTCATTTGAGATGTCATCAGTGACGTCATCAGTGATTCCACTGACCGTGTCGTGAGTGTTGTAATATGTGACGTCAGAAGCAGTGATGTGGGGGTGTGAGCTATAGTTAGGCCAGCTAACTATAACTGCTGAATTTCACTGGTTTTTGTATGAGTGAAACATGCGCCTAACTATAATGTCCCTGTAACCTTTGTTTTTTTTCAGTGAATTTCTAAGATTTTTTTATTGTATTTCCTAAGTATAACGTCCCTATAACCTTTGATTTTTCAGAGAATATATAAGGTTTTTTTAAATCTACTTCCTAACTATAACATCTCTATGACCTTTGTTTTTTCATCAATTTCTACGTTTTTTAAAGATCTATTTCCCAATTATAATGTTCCAATCGTCTTTCGTTTTTTCTGTTAATTTCGAAGTTTTTCTTGTGATTAAATCTTTGCGGACAAACTATCCCTGAGTGAGCGTCTACTTCGTATTTATAGATATAATTATGCCCGGTGGGCATCACCGTCATCACGCTCCAACTGCCATGGGCGAGAGAAAGGCGGGGTAGAAGCAAACATTTGGATTTGAATATATATATCACTGTGGTAAATCTATCAGATCATAAACTAACTAAACATCAAACCGAAGTTTTAGGCTTAGGACTGTCTTTTTGCACAACTTTCAACTTTAACTATACAGAAACCTGTATTGATCTTTTTAACTTTATGAGAAAGTTAAAAATGAGGAAATGGTATGCCTCTAAAAGTGTACAGAGAATCACAACTCACCATGTGGCACCCAAAGCCCTTACTAGTAATGATGTTGACAATCTACACACAATGCATGAGCTAGAGGGAAATGTTGAATTTATTGATGACCCCTTTTTTTAATTTGATTAATGATGATATTGATTTTGATATGAGTTGTCCTAGTGGTTTCAAGCCCAAGTTGGTGTTCATGCCCCAACTCTCCAATGATGCTACTGATATCTTTGAACGAGGCATGATAAATGACTTACAAAAAATTGGTCTTAAAAAATCCTACACTAGGAAAAATTTGAAAAGGGTTAATCTTAATGTCATTAAGGAGTTGGAAAGTAACAAAAGCATAGTCATAAAAATATCTGATAAGGGCAGTAACATTGTGGTGTGGCCATTGAACGAACATGTACCTGAGTGAAGGGAAAAGACAATTGAATGATACTGACAGATATGAGGTATCAACCTACATTTTTCATGATGATGCTAACAATGAGTATCTAGATAAATTAATGAATTGGCGAGATCAAGGAATTCTACAATGGAATGAATATCAGTTTCTGATTTGTAAATTTCCTAAAATTCCAGCATTGCATTTATTGCCCAAATTGCATAAAGTCTTTCCAACCCACCAGGTAGACCTATAGTCTCGTCAAGGGGAGCACGCTGGAGAATATATCAAAGTACATTGATTATTTTCTCCAATCTTATGTTCATGCTTTGCCCTCATATGTCAGAGATACAGGTGACCTTTTTAGATTAACCAATGACATTATATGGAATGATGATTATCTACTAATGAGTTTGGTTGTCAATAGCTTATACACTTGTATATCTCAAGACCTAGGAATAGATGCTTGTAGATATTTTCTCAACAGTATATCACTTTCCTATCTCCTACATACAGAGATGCTCATCGAAACTATACATATCCGTCTTAATATTTTTTCTCTCTTTGACAAACAACTGTTCAGACAAACCCAGGGGATGGCGATGGAAACTTGCTTCGCCCCCAGCTATGCTGGGTTGTACCTATGCTGGTGGGAGAAGCAGGTTGTCAATAACATCTGGCAATTCGAGAACTGCGTCGTCCTCTGGGTACATTACATATACAATATTTTTTGTATATGAAAAGGCGCCCACGAACAAGTACAGGAGTTTATTAACCTACTAAATGACAATTCTTTAAATGTGACTTTTAGCAGCCACATACATGATACGATGATTGAATTTCTTGACCTTAAATGAGAGGTAAAAACAACAAGCTAGCAAGTTCCCTGTTTCGGAAAGAAACAGCAGGTAACAGTTTATTGCACGCTGACAGTTGTCACCCCATGAACCTGATAGAAAGCATTCCTTTTGGCGAATTATTAAGGGCTAGAAGGAACTGTAGCACGGAGGAGGGGTTTCAGAGAGAAAAGATAATTATGACCCAAAGATTTTCTGAGAGGGGATATAGCAATAAAGTGATCAAAAAAGCCATAGATAAAGTTGAAAAATTGAAAAGGAATTAGGTATTGATTCCAAAACAAAGGGAGGAGGAACAAAAGATCAGGTTTATCACTGGATACCATAATCAAAAAATTAAAAGAAGTTTGAAAAAATATTGAGAGATTCTTAAAATGAACCCCAATTTGGCTGTACCAGTTGTTAACAATCAATCTAAAACCTTTAGAAAGGCAAGATTGTTAAAGGACACATTAAGTCACTGCTTGGTCAATACTGAAATGATAAGAACGATTTTAAAGGGTTCTATACCTGTAATAATTGCAAAGCTTGTAAATATAGTGAGAGTTGCAAATCGGTTAAATTATCATAGTACCAAAGCACATTCACTGTTTCTAAACATCTTACATGCAACGCCGATTACGTATGCCCTCAGGTGCACCTGCAACAAATTCTAATATAGGAAGCACCATTCACAAAGCAAAACAACGGGTGCTTGAACATATGCGAGCGATCAGAAATGAAGAGAAGCAATATCCTATTGCTCGTCACTTTAAAGCTAGCCACAATAGGAATTGCAATTTTATGACATTTTATGTCTTGGATAAGGTGCCAATCCATGAAGGGGAGGCATCCGGACATTAAAGCTCATAGGATTGGAATCTAAATTGATTATAAAATATAATACGCTTCATACAATCTGTTTAAACATTTAGGAAGAATTGGCTGTTCATTTGGGATGAACTTAGGTATCCAGCAGGTTCCAGAATTATTGAACCTTCCTTTGTAGGACTTTGATCTTAGTTTTAGGCCTTTTTATAAGTGACATGTTTTCGTGAATTTGATTTTAACCATTAGTTTTGTTTGTTCTTTGTTACAGATGAAGAGATCCTGAAAACGCAGTAGAGCTATCTTATCTTGGGGTAGAACTAGAAGTCATCTTTAGTCAGTTTGAATTTTCCAGCACTGTTTGGACTTTATCCAGTAATCACCCACTGTGGGGGGAATTGGTGGTACAAGGCAAATGTCACAGGATCACCGTATTAGGGAGTCGAAGTATTGTATATTAACACTAAGTAAATAGCCCACTGTGGCATAATTGTATTAGCCAAAACTACTTTCGGAGAGGTGACTAAAATGAAGAGACTAGCCCACTTGAGGAAAATTGTGGCATGAGCAGTACCGTAAAATTATAGTTCAGTTCAATAAACTTTATTCGGTTAAAAACAAATAACCATAAAAGTAACAAACATAAAACAAATTACAATGGTTACAATGATTACAATAATTACATCTCATGATTATCAGTACAGTGAGGTAGATCAGTAGGAGGTCTAGGCCGTTTCAGTTAGCATTTGTTTCCTAAATTTAAAAACACTTTTAAAATAATTTAAAACCACAGTAACAGTTAAAACCGTATCCATTTTCTGTACTTCTAAAAAAGCTGGGCGACATCTGGTTAAATTCATGTCTTTTAAAAAAGGGACAATAATTTTTCTACGGAGGGCACTATAAAATCTGCAGAAAAAAAGGATATGAATATCAGATTGTTGTGACGTATCATCACACAAACAAGTGGGCAGGATGTGATTCCATGAGTTCATGCGTGGAAAAGACACTAATCTAAAAAATATACAGAATCTAAAACGAGTTAAAAGAAAACGATCATAGTTTGTCATGGGCAGGGATAAGTATGGCTGTACAGAGTTAATCTCGCAGAGAGTAGTAAGGTGAGAGTGTACTGTGGGTTTCAAAATTTCCACTCTCTTCCTCTTATCCACAAGATGGTCCAGGCAGATGGTTTTTAGTGTACTCCTGGAGATGGTATCCATTGAGGATGGATCCGAATAATATGAGTAGCATCCAATCTCAGTTAGGAAACGCTTTACATATCCCAGCCATTCCATTCTGTCCACATGGTCCAGACTGAGGGTGTCTTGTAACAGGGCCCGATTCATAACGCATTCATTTGTAGTCCATACCCTATGCCACAGTAGGATAGGTTGAATTTTGATAATGTCCGTTATGTAAGGTTGGCCAAGTTCAGCGTGACAGTTGAATGTGGCAGCACACTGTGGAACTGCTAGGACTCCCCTCAAAAATTTATTCTCAACCAGCTGGATCTGATCTACATTTGCGTATCCCCACAAACCTGAGCCATACATAGCCACAGACAAGCATGTAGCTTTATATATAGTTAACATTTCTTTTATCGGCTTCTTGCCCAATTTTCTGACAAAATTTTGTAGGGCCATGATCGTTTTCATAAATAAAAGAGTTCTAGCCTTAATTGCACTTGTCCAGGCACCTGACTCATGAAATAAAATACCCAAATAAGAAAAGGTTGGGGTATTATCCAGTGGAACATTGTTTAAAAACATACGCTTCATCAGTTTACCTGGTTTTGGGCCACAGTTCATTATAAAAGTCTTACTGCAGTTTACTAGTAGATCTAGGTTCAGCATGAATTTCTCAAAACTAACTACTAGTTTTTGCAGAGCCCGAGGAGTGCGTGCCATGAGTACTGCATCATCCGCGTACATGAGCGCAGGGATTGCCCTCCTCCCCACCCTCGGCATGTCCCTGCACTCATGCAGCAGGTGACGCTCGAGCCCATTAATATAAAGAAGAAATAAGAAAGGTGCCAATACGCAACCTTGCCGCACTCCGCGACCTACACTGAATTGTCTGGAGCATTCGCCCCCCCTGCCGTAGCGAACAGAAGCTGTGGCTCCACTGTAAAGTTCCCTCAAGAAACAGATGATGTTATTATCCACTCCCAAACCTTTCATTATTCCCCACAATTTAGAGTGTGATACACAATCGAATGCTGATGAAAGGTCCACAAAAGTGAAATATAAACGTTCTGATTTTATCCTTATGTATTTGTGCTGCAAAAGCATTAGGTTTAAACCTTGCTCAATTGTGCCAATCCCTTTTTGAAAATCAAATTGCAAATCACTGATGATATCATTTTCCTCTGCCCAGCTTTGGAGTCTTGCCAACACAATGCGTCCCAAAATTTTTACTGATGAGTCAAGAAGGGAGATTGGTCTGTAACAGGCACAACTGTTCCTATCCCCCTTCTTGTAGATCGGGACAATGACAGAAGTGAACCAGGATTCTTTCAGGCCCATTGAGAGAGCTGCATTAAAAAGTTGTACCAGCATAGGTCCCCAGATTTCAGTATTAGCTTTAAATAGGTCTGCCGGAATCCCATCAGGTCCGGCAGCCTTACCGCCTTTGGTAGATCTCAAGGCTAGGAGTACCTCATCAAGTGTTACAACCAGGTTATAACTCTGTTGCGAATCCAAACTAGAGTTAGGACCCTCACTATGGATATCTTCCTGTGCCTTATAAAGATTTGAGAAATGATCTTCCCATTTATCCTCGTCTATTGCAATCTCGATTCGCGCCGTATGGGTTTCATATGGGAAAGGGGTGTTAATTACTTTCCAAAATGCAGCGGAATCTTTAGATTGCGAGGCCTCGCAAAGGGAATCTATTGCCTCCTTATTTAGCGTAGTTTTCCTTACTTTCAGGGCCTGATTATATGCGGACCTGCACTCTCTTATTTCGCCTATATCCCTAGGGCATCTGTGTACTGCCTGTTTTAGATTTTTCAATGCCCTGGTGCATGCATTATTAAACCAACTCTTGGGTCCCTTACCTCTACGTTTTGCCTCCACCCTTAGGCTACTTTTTATGTTTGTAGCTATTATTCCAAAGTGCTCGATAATTTGATCATTAGTGGAGTTGTCACTCAGGCAAATCCTAAAACTATTTGAGCACACCTCCCAGATTTCTTTAAAAAAGGTTGCGGGGATTACTTTGCTCCATTTAAGTGTGTACCCATTTTGTCTCCCAAGGACAACATCAACCGCTGTCTCAACTAGAGGCGCGGCCGTCGATGGGTCTGGGAACAAGTCTACTACCTTAAGGCATTGTGGAAGGTGGTCACTTATGGGTAATTGGATATTCGTAACCCCCAACAGTCTATGATTAAGATTACTGGAGGCGATAATAAAATCAATGGTTGTTGCTAAGCCTCTACCAACAAAGGTCGGTGCGAAGGGTGTGGGTTCTAGGGCAGATTCATTAGCAAACCCTAAGTCAAACGTAAATAATAATTCATTAAGCAGGTCCCCCATCAGAGTATGATCAAAGTGTGTCAAATGCATGTCTCTCTCTGTCATTAGGCCACATAGGCCATGATTTCCTTTAGTACATAATGAACAATTAAAATCCCCCCCCCCCATAAAATTACCAACTCTCTATCATTTTTATCTAACTCTAACTGAACTTCCTCCTTAAGCTGCTTCATAACAACCAGAATTTCATCTCTCGGGACGTTATTATAGAAATTAATAATTAACACCCCAGCTCCTTTAAAGTTCCTTAGGGTGATAAGCTGAAAATAACTGGAGTATAAATGGCAATGAGCTTGTTTAATTTTAAGTTGATTTGAAACAAGCGTGGTCAATCCACCCTTTGCTCTACCAAAATGACCTCCAACAGCTGGTGTAAAGAAGGTTCTGTAACCATTTACATGGATTGATTCCTGAATCCATGTTTCTTGCAAGGCCACTATATCCTGGCCATTTATTGCAGACTCCCAGGCTGGATTAGTAATTTTTTGCCTAAACCCTGCTATATTCCAAAAGAGCAGTGCACATGGATCGCTCTTTATCTGGATTGGGTCATCTGTTATTTGTTCCCCACTCCCATTTTTAACATCTGTGATAGATTGCATCTGCTCCAGAGTATCACTGTCGCATGGTGTCAATCTATCAAAAGTAATGACCTTTTGTAAAGTGGGCAATTCTTGGGGTAACTCGCTCAAAGCCTCAATACTTTTAGGGGGAACCATACCCTTAGTAAGAGGGTGGGAAATTGGAGGAGAAAAATTTTTCCCGACCAGATTTTCTTGGGATATCTGAGCTTGCTGTCAATCAACCCCATCCAGACCAGAGAAAATCTGGAAGCGATTTTGGGTAGGTAGATTGTACATGTGTGGAAAAAATTCTCTGTTATTCCATGGTCTACCTATGGGGGGTTAGGCTCCAGATATGGTGGGTATTGATTATTTATAGGGGGGTATTGATGATCTTGTAACTGATATCTGGGATAAAAGACCTCCGGCCTTTGCATGTAAGTATGGGGGTCCTGAGCATTTACATAAACTGGACCACCCAACAAAGGAGGTGGCCCCCTTGGACCGGGCCTATCCCATGATCTCACATTTCTAGACCCCCGTTGTTGATGGGTTGGCTTCTTGAATAGCCGCCTAACCCAGCCCTGTTTATTATAGTCTTTTGATGGTGCATAGGGATAGAAATAGGATAAAAGATGTGTGGAGATGGCATCGCTGCTACTGGCATCGAACCAATCTCCAATGTGCCTCACTGCCCTATAATCCTTAAAATTAATGATTATAACATCACCCCTTCTATCCTTCGGTCTAACTCCCACCCAATTGGCCCGCCTTACACTTAAAATTTCACCATTGATGGATGCAGGTAACGGTCTGTTGTCTCGGAGCCAAAAGGTAACCTTATTCCGTAAGGCTACATGATCTTCCCATTTACCTGCAGGCAGTTCTGGAACCCCTGCCATTACAATAACGAAAGGGGCAGAGTCTGGGGGTAAATCTATAGTACGGCTCGTCTTTTCTGAGGCAATAGTCGGTGGATTCCCATTTCTTGAATTAGATGTTAATATATCCTTACTACCACCCTGGTTTTGAGGTCCCCCAGGTTTAAGGGTTTGATCCTTAATTACTGGGGCCGCCGGCTGAGTTATAGGCAATTGCGGTGTGGGAGTTGATAGTGTAATCGTGGGGCTACCCGATCTTACCCTCTCTTTTGCACTGGCTTCTTTTTTAGCACAGATGCTGGTGCTTTAGTTGCTGATATTGTGGGAGCTAGTGTTATGGGGGGCTCTATTACTTTAGATTTTGCAGATAGGTTAGTCTTTGTTATAGGATTCATTTTAACTTTTCCCGGGCCCTTTATTAGGTCATGTAAAAGGAGGGAATTCTGTTCAACCTTTTTCTCTATTATGTCTAAGTGTGTACTCATCATATTGGTCTTATCCAGAATCGGTTGCATCACGCCCCTAATAAGTTCTACAATTTTGGCCATCATGGCTTCTTCACCTAATAAGGTTTGACCAGTTTGTGACTGTCGGGAATGAGCTGCCCCTTTCCTTATCTTCTGTGCTCGATTATAAAGTGGCTCGCCCCCCCTTTTTTTACTAGTTCTTGTAGCAAGGGGGGAAATAGAAGACCTAGAAGATGACTCAATGGGAATTTTTGGAGAACCTGATAGCCTGCCATTATCATTCCCTGTAGGTGAATCCAGTAATGATGAGCTAGTTGGTGTGCTAGACAAGAGATGTTTGCTCATTGTAATGGGATCAAGAGGAAGATTGTCAATATTATCTATAATCCCTGGTTGTGAGAAATCAATAAGCATCACAGAGTCTGTAAGACGACTCAGTGAAGTTACATCCCCCGTTCCTCCCAAGTTGGGAGACCTCAACTCAGAGAATAGAGGTACAGTTCCAAGCACACTCCCCCCTCCTTGTGTAGGTTTATGGGTTTCCTTACTTTGCTTCCCCCTTCGTCTTACTCGGGCTTTCTTGAATCTTCTAGGAGATTCTTTAGCTGCAGGCTCATTTATTCCTGTAGAGGATGTGCCCAACCCTATAGGGGCTTGAATATGAGAAACTTCATCATGCTGCCCCGCATGGACCATAGCTGTGACAATAGTTACTTTGCCTGCAGGGACCGGGTGTTCCTTTGCCACAGAGATATCAGGAACAGTAACTGTGGGCTCAGGTGTGATAGTAATTGCAGGTGAATGTTCCAATCCCAAGGACGCCCTTCTGTTGCTGTTGATTTGCGCTACCTTTTTTATAAGGAAGTTGTCCATAGTAACCACTTTAGTGGTCATAGTGGCTGATAGTTCCAAACTCAATTAAAAAACAAGATGTAATTATGTAGGAAATAGGATCTCACTCACGTATTTAGGAGCAGTTCAGGCGAGCAGAGAGCGTTGCTGGACAAAAGGGGTGTGGCCCCGGCCCGGCTCCTCGGTCCCCGGAGGGCCACAGAGGGCCCGCCCTTTGCCCGGGCTTCGCCCCGGGCGTCCCGCTCGCGTCCCGCGACGCGGGTCTCCTCCTCCCTTTAACCGGCTGTATGCGCCCTGCTGGGGCGTTCCGCGTCACTCCCGCGCGCCGCCGCGATGCCTGCTGGGAGTTGTGGTCCTCCCGGAGCGGCGGCGCGGTTTGCTGTGCCCTGGTGTGACTCTCGGCGGTGGCGGCTTGAGCGTCCGCTCTGGTGTTCTCTGCTGGCGTGGAGTGACTCTCGGCGGTGGCGGCAGGTAATTGATGATGGTTGATGGTTGGTTTGAAAAACGAATCGTGCGTGATCATGACAAAATTGTGGAGATGGTGGACTTGATGACTTCATCCATACCCTGTATATTAATTTCACTTTTGTCTCCGTTGCGAAAGAATTCTGTTATGTACTAAGTTAAAAAGAACAATGAGTATGTTTTCTATGTTCATTATGCACACATAACACATATGGGTGTTTATTTTAAAGAAAGGGAAGGCAGATTACAAACCTACTAGAACACAATAACCTTCCAGGAGGAAGGAGTACAGTGTAACCTTCCTATTGTATATGGGAGCACTAAGCGTCTCTAAATAGTCTGGGATGGGTCTCTCAGCTGGGGAAAACAAAATAGCCTAACATATAATATGGTCAAACATACATTTAGATGCATACAGACAGAAGGTAGGTAACCAGTGAACAAAATATATATAATACTTTTTTAAGGACAAAAAATGTTTTATATGTGAAGGCCGGTTTCATTGAAATAGAACTGTATTTTCTTCAAGATACAACATGCAAATGTACAATATCTACAAACATTTATACTAAATACATATATGATGACAATGAAAAAGCAAATCTCCCCCCACTGGTCAAAGTAAACCACAAAAAAACATAAAATAACTTTCATCCAAGCCCAATCTAAACAATCAGGCACACAACAGGTCCATTCAAGCTACTAAATCACTATCGCAATCATGCAGTTAAAAAGAATCACAGGACAAGAGCGACAGGAAACTGAATTTGGGAGAGAGAGGGGATATGTAGTTCTTTTTATACAGAGGCACCAAGGGGGTGTTAGAGTCATTTAGTTTGAACACAGGTCAGGAATCAGGAAACTCAGTATGGGGTAGGGAAGGGTTGAAGGATGGCTGGTAAATCCAACCTCTCTATATATCTGCACAGATGGTAATTATATATATATATATATATATATATATATATATATATATATATATATATATATATATATATATATATATATATATATATATATATTGGTAAGTTTTAAACGGAGAAACCAATTCTGTAGCCTTATTCCATTTATAACAATATGTATTTCCGTCAAGCTAAGGACTGACGTGCGTTTCAGTGAAAAGGCTAGGATCCTAGCCGTCACCTTCTTCAGGGCACACAACAAATGCAGTTCAACAGAAAGTGTATGACACAAACAGGGGACAAAAAGCACCAGAACTGAATAGTCATTGAAACTCGATGGGGTCCAGGGGTTTGCTATAAACCAGCTCTCAGATGGGAGCAAATCGGTCAGCCAAGAAGCACAGATGTAGGTGGCTGACAATACATCCAAGAAAAACAGTGCTCCAATGGGAAGAGGAGAGTTTTTTCCAGAGGCAGACGTATGGTTAGGAAGCTGAACTGCTGAGAACAGGGTCACAAAGATGTGGAATCCCATGGGGACGAGTGGAGGGAAAGCCTAAAGGTCATTCTGACTGAGCCTCTCCAGGCTAGAGGCTAAGATGGAGAGACAGCGGCAACCGAACCCGTGAGCAAGGAAGGCTCTGAAACGCGTTGGGATTTTGGTGCGAGCGTCGAAATAAATACGCTGGCACATTTGAGCCGCGGCACTGTCGTTTTGTTCGGCATAGGTTTATGAGGATTTGGCCGTACTTACAGGTTGTTGGTTGGATATTTGGGGTTCACTACCCCGCGGAAAGTGGCTTGAGCAGAAGTGAAAACCTTGGTGGATGGATATATATATATATATATATATATATATATATATATATATATATATATATATATATATATATATATATATATATATATATATATATATTATCTACAGTATATTACCTACTGGCGGTCGCCAGTAGGTAGTTATAGTTAGGACCTAGTTTCCATAGGAAAAGTATTTTTCTTTTGCCAATATCTTTGGTGCCTTTTGTCGAATCTTCGTGAAATTTTCAAAACTTTCCACTCTGTGTGTCTTACTGGAGATGACAGGTAGGCTAGTTGGCCCCTAAGGACCCCCAGCAGCGAAGGGGACTTTAATTCCCAACCAAGAGCACGACAGGGAGCGCGTTTGCAAAGTGGTGAGCAAAGGGGGCGTGACCTGCTATCAGACTTTAGCAATCCAGTCCTTGTGAGACAAGTACATCTCCTGTTACCTCCTGTAAGCCCCACAGAGTGGGATTGCTAAGAGGGACTTTGGGGGCCAAGAATCCCTCCTAGTACCTCCTGTAAGTCCTACGCCGCGGAATTCCAGAGCACTGGTTGGAGGCCCAGCCCCATTTCTCCACCACTCTGCAAACACGATTACTAGTTAAACAAGCATTTGCAATGCAATAGGTCTCGCATTTGCGAGAGTTAGAGCTATTGGAGTTGTAAATGTAATAGTTTTTTACCAATGTTTTTGGAGTGGAGTGGATGTACGTTGTGTGTAGTGGTATTAGGTGGTATGTTGTGCAGTGACATTATGTGGATAGAAAGTATGTGGTATTTAGTGTAAAGAAATTATGTGGAGTGGGATTATGTGCTATGGAGAGTAATTATATGATATATTAGTCTGTGTTGTGGAGTTGTAACCTCAGGTTCAGACTTCCTCATTTCCATAGAAGCTAGACTATAAACTCAATGAGACACAAAAAAGAAGCAACCACAGAGGTGAAATTCCTGACCTAGTCAGAGGTATGAGGAGGGCCACTGGAATTGTGCGACTGTTCACCCGTGCCGATTTTCGCATAAATATAAATTTTTCGCTTTTGCCACATAATCCATCATCTACCACATAATCTGTACATTTGGAAAAAAAATACAGCTTAAATGTTACCAAAAATGCAGCAAAACGTGTTACAGCGTGGTGGAAGGCCCTTTGCAAAGCTGGAATGGTCATGTGTTACTTATTACTAAATGTGGGTGTTAAATTGATACTAATGGTGTGCAAACCTCTCTTGCTTCTTTCTGCACCACTCTTGCTTCTTTCTTCTGCACCTTTCTTGCCTCTTTCTGCACTTTTCTTGCCGATTTCTGCACCTTTCTTCCTCATTCTGCACCTCTCTTGCTTCCTTTTGCACCTCTCTAGGTTCTTTCTGTACCCCTCTTGCCTCTTTATGCACCACAGTTGCCTCTTTCTGTACCTTACTCTCTTCTTTCTGCACTTCTCTTGCTTCTTTCTACACCTCTCTTGCCTCTTTCTGCACTTCTCCTGCTTCTTTCTGTACATCTCTTACCTCTTTCTGCTCCTCTATTGCCTCTTTCTGCACTTCTCTTGCTTCTTTCTGCACTTTCCTTCCTCTTTCTGCACCTCTCTTGCCTCTTTCTGCACCCTTGTTCCTCCTTCTGCACATCCCTTGCCTCTTGCTGCAACTCTTGCTTATTTCTGTACCTCACTTGCCTCATTATGTGCATTTCTTCCTCTTTCCTCTTTCTGCACCTCACTCTATTCTGTTCGTACATCTGTTGCTTCTTTCTGCACCTCTCTTGCCTCTTTCTGCACTTCTCTTGCTTTTTTATATACTTCTCTTGCTTATCTCTGCGCCTTTCTTCCTCTTTCTGCAGTTCTCACCTGTTTTGCCTCTTTCTCTACCTCTCGTGCCTCTTTGTGTACCTCTCTTGCCTCTACTGCACCTCTGTTGCCTCTTTCTGCACCTCTATTGCCTCTTTCTGCACTTCTCTTGCTTCTTTCTGCAACTTTCTTCCTCTTCTGCACCTCTCGTGCTTCTTTATGTACCTCTTGCCTCTTTCTATACCTCCCTTGCCTATTTCTGCACCTTGCTTGCCTCCTTCTGCACCTCTCTTGCCTCTTTCCGTAACTAACTCTTAATTCTGTACCTCTCTTGCCTCTTTTTGCTCCTCCTTTTCCTCTTTCTGCACATCTTTTGCCTCTTTCTGCATATCACTCTATTCTTTCTGTACCTCTGTTGCTTCTTTCTGTACCTTTTTTGCTTCTTTCTGCACTTCTCTTGCTTTTTATATACTTTTCTGGCTTATTTCTGTGCCTTTCTTCTTCTTTCTGCACCTTTCTTCCTCTTTCTGCAGTTCTCTTGCTTCTTTCTGCACCTCTTTTGCCTCTTTCTGCACCTATCTTGCTTCATTCTGCACTTCTCTTGCCTCTTTCTGCACTTTTCTTGCCTCTTTCTGCACCTTTCTTCCCTCTCTCTGCACCTGTTTTGCCTCTTTCTGTACCTCTCTTGCCTCTTTGTGTACCTCTCTTGCCTCTTCTGCACCTCTCTTGCCTCTTTCTGTACCTCTATTGCCTCTTTCTGCACTTCTCTTGCTTCTTTCAGCACCTTTCTTCCTCTTCTACCTGTCTTGTGCTTCTTATGTACCTCCCTTGCCTATTTCTGCACCTCGCTTGTCTCCTTCTGCACCTCTCTTGCCTCTTTCTGTACCTAACTCTTCTTTCGGTACCTTTCATGCCTCTTTTTTCTCCACCTTTTCCTCTTTCTTGACCTCTCTTGCCTCTTTCTGCACCTCTCTTGCCTCTTTCTACACCTCTCATGCCTCTTTCTGCACCCCACTCTCTTCTTTCTGCATCTCTATCACTTCTTTCTGCACCTCTCTTGCTTCTTTCTGCAAATTCTGTATCCTCAGGGTTGGAGTGATGCTAGTATGGGTCCACCTCTCAATAGCTTCAAGTCTGAAAGCTATGCTATCACAGATCATTGAAGTGATTAAGTGGAGGAAAGAAAGGCTGGGTTCAGCCAGGAGGGAGATCTGTAAAAGTAAGAACAACATTAGTGCTCACCCTATCTTTCCTCTCTCTCTCTCCCTCCCTACTCTACCCATTAATCACCCTCCGTGTCAATATTGCAATACCTGTAAAAAAAAATGACAGGCACGTTCTGTTTGTAATACGCCAGATGGTCAGACAGTCTTGCCACAATATTATGTTGTTATACACAGCTATAAAAAGGGGAGAAATACCAATAATTGCAAATCTTATACCTCCTGAGGCACTATTAGATTTGATTGAAGTTTCCTACCTACCCATTTATCTGGGCAGCCATGAATCACATGAGAGGTGAGAAACGTCCTTCCAGAGTTCTGACACAACCCCCTATTACATGCACAAACAAAATATACAAGACATGAAATAAACCTGCTATTTCAATCATAGCATCACAATTATGTAGATAATACTTTCACTCCAGTCACTCGGAATTTGACGTTGCAGCACTACCAGAACCTCACTCCAACTGTAAGAAAGAAGGGCTTTACTCTTTGGACCCTCAGTCCATAATTCTTCTAGCAGCAAAGGAGCATTCCCCCTCCTGCGAGCTCCACATGTGATATCTCCACACCAGGGGATAGGCAATAAATGTCAGCAGGAAGTAATCTGCCCTTGATCGTCCCCTCTGCATGAGTTTTGGTAAGAAACTCGCCAACTGAGAATTACGATTGGCTTGTGAGTATTCTAATGTAAACTGCTACCGCGTGGTTCACCTCCTGGAAACACAAGCCACTGGCTCGAAAGAAAATGGCTTGGAACAATGTACAATGCGAATGCTTAACCTCTACCACTCGGTTGCCTCAGGTAAAATACGAGCCGTGGCTAGAAAGAAAACAGGTTGAAACAATGTGCAATTCAAATGTTAACCGCTACCGTGCAGTTTACCTCAGGGAAAACACGAGCCACCTCCTGGAAGGAAACTGTTTAGTGCAATGTGCACCCTTACCGGACTGGATTGCGTCCCAGTTAATTCGCCTGTATCCACAGTATAATCAGCCGCTTTGGATGACCTGGATTCTTTTTATCCGGACGACTGGGATCAAACAAATTCATGCGTGCATGTCACTTCTTGCTTGCGCCTCATGATGGGAACTGTAGTTTAAGCTCTTCAGATTGTCAGTGTTCACACACCGGTCCGGGCTCTTCCCTGGTGAGAGCTGACACCTTTCTAGCCTCTTTCTGCACCTCTCTTTCTTTTCTCCCCATTTGCTTCATTTCCACCCTTCTTCTAACGATGCTAACCCTGGGGTTCCAGTTACATCTCATACGCTGGAAACGAGGGGATAAAAAAGGTGAAGGTTCCCAAAACAGAGTCCCTGCCATTTTACTAAGAGACATCCTCCTCCATTTGACCGCAGACCCTTCCCCATGTCATTCTGCTCACGCAGGAAAGACTTCAACCAGCTGAGGCAGGAGAAGGCTTAATCATTGGTCAGATTTTCAAAATTCCCAATCATAATCCATGACAAGACACAAAGGAAGTTCAGAATTCATATTTATTTTTCTCCTTATCCAAATTAGCAGTATAACTCATAGATTTCAACCAATCATCCATTGATGGGGGAACCGGAGATACCCATACTTTACATATTGCGCTGTCTTTAGTAACTGTACATTGCAATTCCAGACCTCCAAAAATAACCAATGCAGCGCTTACCTTTATTGCAGGTTTAAAACACTGGACAGGCATTTACTCACAGAAGAGCTGAATCTACGGACAATGAAGGAACATGTGCAAGTCAGCGTGTTGTATGGTGTTTTAGATTCCGAATGAATTTTCCCGATTCATGCCCTTATATAGGTACAATTTGCGTTACCCTTATATAGGCATAGAAATCAAGCCCTTATTTAGGCATAGCCCGTGCTACCCAAACACAGGCATGGCTACTTCCATCAGTTCATCAACGTCACAAAGTTTTCTTGGAAAACCAGACTCTTAAGCAGAAGGGACTTCCCCTAGCCTGGATATTGATTTCTCCAAGAAACTCATTACTATGCATGAACATCTATTCCTTAAGGGTACATCCATGACGTTCATATGCCCGAATTTATGTCAAAGCTGGCATTCCTAAACACCTTCAAGGTATAAATATACCTTCACTTGCTATGGCAAAGCACGGTGTGGTTCGGTGCAGTTGACTACCTGCTTGCCCGACGCAGCTCGCTACAGCAAGTGCTGAAGGAAGCCAACTCTCCAGCTGACACACTGATCAAAATCTGTCCTCCTCTGCCGAGAAATCCTGCTCCAGTGTTTCTGACTTCCCTTGCGGGGTGTTGGGAAATCGAGTCCGAGACAGAGATACCAACCTCCTTCATTCTACGGTATGGAGATGATTAGAACGTAGAGAAACCTTTGGCAATTCTTGGCAGAACTAAAACCTATGCTAAAGACCACACTTACTTCTTCCCTCGTACTAGGCCTAGGTTAGGTACATTGGGGTAGGCGTATTTTAGAAGCACCAGTTGAGTATTTTAGCCCGTGTTATTTATGTATGTATTTTTACATGTCATAGCAACAGACAATGCTATTACAGTATTATTTTATAATACTATTCTCCCTGTACGCATTATACTTTGCATTCTGTCTAACGATTGTAGCAGTTCACCGCTCTTGCTTGAGAAAGAAGACTGTTCAATAAATCCTTTTATTGAAAACGCCCGTCTCACTATTTCTCTGCAAACACTGTAGAAACGAAACATGCTTGATTGACTGAGTTAAATAGTTATCTATTGTTTCCACGACTCTGAAGATATTTGTTCCAGTCCTAGGGAAACAAAATTGACATGTTTATGCAAATGTCAGAAACTAATCCCTTCTTGTGTATTCAAGGACGTTTCTAGTGACCTTTGAGCTAGTTGGCACTGACAATTAAGTTTAGTATATTCAATAGAGACATACTGACCTCAGTCCTATGTCACATCTATAGGATATATTATTCCAATGCGCAGAGCCTGTTAGGAATATAGGAACTACACTACAATTGGCGTTCTGACTGCCGTATTTAGGACACTCCTACTGACCCAAATTTGGATAGCCTTCGTGGAGTTCAATACGCCCTGTGCATAGAAAACAAACGGTTCCTCCTCAGATACGCAGGTTTAACTGTTTTGTGAAGCATATACATTGATACTTGCCATTGGTCTTCCAGCATGGTACCTGGCAAGCATCCTCCCCAAAGATCCATTGGCAAGGTAAACGCGCCGTCTTCCATCTCAAGGATCGTCCAGTACCATAATGCGATTTCCTTTTTGAACACAGCAGCAGACAGGAGTTTTTCCTCAAGTTCATTAGGATCTCCTAATTTTCCACCCAACGCCAATAACCAAATTTGGATCCTGAGGAATTTAAACCTTGATAAAGTTGGCCCTACCACCTGCTCGCACCAGCCCCACGAGATCAACTGACCATCTGGCAATAGCTGCTTCCACCTGAGAATACCTGCATCCTTTAAGGGTAGAGCCAGTATGTCCTTTGTCCATTCCGGAGAGCCTGGTGCATCCCATATCGGGGCCAACTGACCAGTGCTTAATTTGTAAAATATGAAGTCCATGTGCTCAAATGTTTGTCGGAGACCACACCCACTTTCCCCGGCTCCACCCACTTTCTCCCCTGGTTCCACCTACATACTCTATCAGCTCCACCCATATCCTCACCTGGCACTGCTGAAAGTCAGATGTAATACCCGATCTGAATTTCAGCAAAGGATCTTTCCTCCAAGTAAGGTTTTGATAGGAGGTTTCCCTGCCCCATGAACATTTTGAAAAAGATTGATTCAAAAGTGCATTTACAGCACAGTTTTGCAATAAATTAGCTGAAATGGATAATGCATTGAAAAGGGACACATACTGTAGTATGTCATTTTTAGCAGAATCTAATTGTGTGGCATGAGACAATTGTGGGCAAACATACACTGCAGGTTCTCAGGGTCCCCTAAGAAAAGTGTATGTGCTTTAGGGTTTAGAATATTCAGCAATTCTGTCGAAGTAGATTCCCTTTAAGAGTCTAATCTTATCAATAGCATCACCCACCACAGATGCAGTCACAAATAATCTTGTTTTTTCTTATCTCTTTGAGTGTTCAGTTGTGTCTAATGTTACAGTGAAAGTTGTGAAGGGTAAGTAAGGCACAGGGTCCTGATTAGTAGAGGGAAAACACCTTTCTTGTAATTTGGAAGTGCAGGAGACTATTGCAGGCTTGGTACACTGCACATTCTGACTGGCAGAGCTTGTCAATGCTAATCATGGCTCTAAGAAAAGAAGCAAAAAATCAGACTTTCAAATATTCCATGATTGATGGTGAGGGGTTTTCTGGGGACAAATTGCTCCTCATTAGTCCTCTGAAAGGATGCTGGTATTGGGGACAACTTTCCCTGTATTGGAATTCCTGTCTTGGTTTTTAGGATAACGGTTGTGTAATTGGTATAGGGAACAGTGGTTAATTTGTGATAGAATAAGTGCTAGGGCTCTTGTCAGGAGGTAGTTGCACCAGCCCATTGCTCCTATGAATGCAGCCTATAACAGAACCAACTAGTAACTATGAAACCGTACAAGCGGGGAGACATTGTGGCATAACAGCCAGTGCTGCTAACTTTGGAGCTGGGGAATCAGATTTAAGTCTCTTCATAGGCTCACCATCCTGTGATTCTGGGCAAATCACTTAATCTCCCTGTGCCTATTAAAAGTGAATGTGTCCTTAATTGGTGCACATGAAAAGTGCTCCAATACTTTTGAACGAGAGCGCTGGTGTTGGGGATTAAGTGCTGGTGCCGAGCACTGGAAACAACCTTCTCAAATTAAACACTGGTTAAGCCCCAAACTGGAACTAAAGGTCCACTACTCAAGTGCAGCTTGTACTTGAGTTTGCGCCTAGGATCTGCATGGTGTAAATCCTATCCCACTGCAACAATGGATACCTACCAAAATCTAATCCTTAGAGAAGGTTGCACTAGTCTCTAGTCTTTGCTGCTCTGGCTATCTCTCTGCCTTGTTCCTTTCACAAAGGGTGAAGCAGCAACAGCATACAAAGGGGGGTGGGAGAGCCGCGAACATGTCCTTGCCGGATTACCCCATTGCCTCATGGTCATTGTAGTACAGTTTTCATCATTTTAGTTCAAGGTTCTCAAAAATGTTCAAAATGTTCGTGGCCAGTGCCCGTATATTCTCAAATCATATCCCTAGACACGTGTTTCTGGTTAAATACCTTCATCAGTAGGAAAAAATATATTCAGAGGTTGCTTGACATGCCACCGTTGTCTTCTCAGGATTATTACCACTCCCGGTGTGCACGGACGTTCTCCCAGAGCTCGTCAGCTTGTGGCTCACGGGAGCCATTTACATAATACAAAGGGGGGTGGGAGAGCCGCGAACATGTCCTTGCCGAATTACCCCATTGCCTCATGGTCATTGTAGTACAGTTTTCATCATTTTAGTTCAAGGTTCTCAAAAATGTTCAAAATGTTCGTGGCCAGTGCCCGTATATTCTCAAATCATATCCCTAGACACGTGTTTCTGGTTAAATACCTTCATCAGTAGGAAAAAATATATTCAGAGGTTGCTTGACATGCCACCGTCGTCTTCTCAGGATTATTACCACTCCCGGTGTGCACGGACGTTCTTCCAGAGCTCGTCAGCTCGTGGCTCACGGGAGCCATTTACATAATACAAAGGGGGGTGGGAGAGCCGCGAACATGTCCTTGCCGGATTACCCCATTGCCTCATGGTCATTGTAGTACAGTTTTCATCATTTTAGTTCAAGGTTCTCAAAAATGTTCAAAATGTTCGTGGCCAGTGCCCGTATATTCTCAAATCATATCCCTAGACACGTGTTTCTGGTTAAATACCTTCATCAGTAGGAAAAAATATATTCAGAGGTTGCTTGACATGCCACCGTCGTCTTCTCAGGATTATTACCACTCCCGGTGTGCACGGACGTTCTTCCAGAGCTCGTCAGCTCGTGGCTCACGGGAGCCATTTACATAATACAAAGGGGGGTGGGAGAGCCGCGAACATGTCCTTGCCGGATTACCCCATTGCCTCATGGTCATTGTAGTACAGTTTTCATCATTTTAGTTCAAGGTTCTCAAAAATGTTCAAAATGTTCGTGGCCAGTGCCCGTATATTCTAAAATCATATCCCTAGACACGTGTTTCTGATTAAATACCTACATCAGTAGGGAAAAATATATTCAGAGGTTGCTTGACATGCCACCGTCGTCTTCTCAGGATTATTACCACTCCCGGTGTGCACGGACGTTCTCCCAGAGCTCGTCAGCTCGTGGCTCACGGGAGCCATTTACATAATACAAAGGGGGGTGGGAGAGCCGCGAACATGTCCTTGCCGGATTACCCCATTGCCTCATGGTCATTGTAGTACAGTTTTCATCATTTTAGTTCAAGGTTCTCAAAAATGTTCAAAATGTTCGTGGCCAGTGCCCGTATATTCTCAAATCATATCCCTAGACACGTGTTTCTGGTTAAATACCTTCATCAGTAGGGAAAAATATATTCAGAGGTTGCTTGACATGCTACCGTCGTCTTCTCAGGATTATTACCACTCCCGGTGTGCTCGGACGTTCTCCCAGAGCTCGTCAGCTCGTGGCTCACGGGAGCCATTTACATAATACAAAGGGGGGTGGGAGAGACGCGAACATGTCCTTGCCGGATTACCCCATTGCCTCATGGTCATTGTAGTACAGTTTTCATCATTTTAGTTCAAGGTTCTCAAAAATGTTCAAAATGTTCGTGGCCAGTGCCCGTATATTCTCAAATCATATCCCTAGACACGTGTTTCTGGTTAAATACCTTCATCAGTAGGGAAAAATATTTTCAGAGGTTGCTTGACATGCCACCGTCGTCTTCTCAGGATTATTACCACTCCGGGTGTGCACGGACGTTCTCCCAGAGCTCGTCAGCTCGTGGCTCACGGGAGCCATTTACATAATACACAGGGGGGTGGGAGAGGCGCGAACATGTCCTTGCCGGATTACCCCATTGCCTCATGGTCATTGTAGTACAGTTTTCATCATTTTAGTTCAAGGTTCTCAAAAATGTTCAAAATGTTCGTGGCCAGTGCCCGTATATTTTCAAATCATATCCCTAGACACGTGTTTCTGGTTAAATACCTTCATCAGTAGGGAAAAATATATTCAGAGGTTGCTTGACATGCCACCGTCGTCTTCTCAGGATTATTACCACTCCCGGTGTGCACGGATGTTCTCCCAGAGCTCCTCAGCTCGTGGCTCACGGGAGCCATTTACAAAATACAAAGGGGGGTGGGAGAGCCGCGAACATGTCCTTGCCGGATTACCCCATTGCCTCATGGTCATTGTAGTACAGTTTTTATCATTTTAGTTCAAGGTTCTCAAAAATGTTCAAAATGTTCATGGCCAGTGCCCGTATATTCTCAAATCATATCCCTAGACACGTGTTTCTGGTTAAATACCTTCATCAGTAGGGAAAAATATATTCAGAGGTTGCTTGACATGCCACCGTCGTCTTCTCAGGATTATTACCACTCTCGGTGTGCACGGACGTTCTCCCAGAGCTCGTCAGCTCTTGGCTTACGGGATCCATTTACATAATACAAAGGGGGGTGGGAGAGCCGCGAACATGTCCTTGCCGGATTACCCCATTGCCTCATGGTCATTGTAGTATAGTTTTCATCATTTTAGTTCAAGGTTCTCAAAAATGTTTAAAATGTTCGTGAACTACATGCACCATCATGCTTGAGGTAATTACGTTGGGACGTGTCTGGTGCGCTCCCACCCCTTGAACTGTTTAAATTTTGTGAGCTGACGAGCTCGGGAGCCTGCACCTTCATGCTGAGAGTGGAACTGGTCCTGAGAGACGAGGCGCACACCCTGCAACCTATGAACTTTGCCTTTTTCCCTACTGACGATTGAGGAATCATGAAACACGTGTCTAGGGATACGAATGGAAACTAATAATACAGCACTGGCTATGAACACTGAAATGAATGGAGCGAGAAATAATGAACTACATGAACCATCATGCTTGAGGTAATTACTTTGGGACGTGTCTGGTGCGCTCCCACCCCTTGAACTGAAGCAGCAACAGCAATTCAAAAATCTTTGGTGCCTCAAACCATAGGACTGGCCATGTTTTTTTGTCCAATCGCCCTATTACTTGCTTCATGGAAAGGTCCCTAAGGGTTTATTACTCGTCTTAAGTGGGCCCTTTATAGCGACAGGTTTTTAAGAGTTTTGGACCCCTACCTCTGGCACTGGCTATTACTTGCCACATCATGACCTTTGCGCAGTACATGGTTGCTCTTTAACTGCCATCAGTGCTCCTAGCGCCAAGACTGTCCTCAAATAGCGCTCCAGAAAAACCATAAACAACGGGCAGTAGCGTTATGGCGCCAAAATTAGAGTAGAGTGAAAAGATGTGGGTAACTACCAGAGCAGACGACTTTGCAGCTGGGCGGCCCAGGGTGGGGGCACCAGATTCAAATCTCGGTGTCAGCTCAACATGTGTTAGTGTAAAAGCGTTCCAGTACCTTCGGATTGAGTTTGCGCTATATAAAAAAATATAAAAACACATGCACTTTGACCTCTAATACCACCAAGGAACTGACCCGTATGAAAAGTCTCTCGGCTACTTTTTCAGAATCAGAACGATCTTATAAACAGTGAATAATAATGGGATTCGTGAAGGTTTTTGGCACAGACATACATGTCGCATGTATGCCCAGTTAACCATATAATGCACTGGAGTTTTAAGCAGTTGAACTAATTGTTGCCTCATTAGGCGTCTCAGAGTCCATAAATAGTGACATTGATACAATCTGCTAATTCTGCAGAGAGTAGACCTCCGGGACCTCGAGACATCAAGCAAAACAAACACAGAAAAAACGTGGCCTGCAGCGAATATCACTGAAGGCTTGAAGCTAAACGTGCACAATGAACGAAGTCAATTTAAATAAACATCAACCACAAACTTAGTGAACGAGGCCATGCAGAAACAGATGGCATAGCCCACCGCACAACAGGTCTGTGTGGCATCAGGAACCAGTGACCACCACGGCACTGCTGCATGCAGAAACAACCACGAGGCTTGATGATGACGGTAGGATAGAAATAAACTTTCTAACTGCAGCATACCGCCATTTTGCAATTCACACACACCATGAAGAAGTGAAGTTAAGAGATGATGAAACACACTGAAAAACGTTATTTTTGTATGACTCAACAACAGGGTTAAAGGCCGTATCCTTTCAGTCTCCTCCTGGTCGTGGCATTGTACTTGAGCACGGTGCCCCACGCTGGAGGCATGATTGCTCACGGCAGGCCTCCGACTCAGTTTACTCAAACTTCATACCAAATCAGTCTGTTTATTAGCAAGCAGCCCTGGTTTGGCTACTTACAGTTACTGGTGGGCGGCACTGCCTTTATTAATAGGCCTGCTGCTGCCTGCCCTCGACGTTGAGTTGACCTGCTGGTGGGTGACTCGTCGGGTGCGTGTGTCATTTCGCAAAAAATCTACGCACGCTGCGCTGCCGCACGTACAGCCGTAGAACCAAATCAGCCCAATCAACGTCACGCTCATCGACACCTCTGTACAAAAGGAGTAAGATAAACTTGCATCATGGATATCTATGGTTGGAATCTTTTATTGGCTCTCACAGCCACAATGCTCTTCACGGAGACTTGGGAGAAGAACAACACTGTCTGCCGTGAATCAGTGAGGTAATTTTTATATTTACCTTGCACATCGTATGGCATTTTGGCAGACGCGTACTGCAGACCCAGCCCTGATGAATAAGTGCCAGTGCTAAGCACCAGAAAGCACCGCCACAAATTAAGCACTGCAACTGACTAAAGTAAGGTATTTTCAAGGCCATTCTAACGTTGTACCACATTTCAGCCTTGTCCTTTAAAATCTTTAACAAGACCTTCTGAAAATATTTCCGATCAGCATATTTAAGCATAAACCCCACATCTGCTCCCTTTTCCCTTGTCAGCATTACTCTAAACATCCTACCTATCTCTGAATTTGTGGGGATGTCCAATAACATTCTACCATTTTTTAGTAAAAACGCCAAGGAATAAAACAGTAAATTGGGCAATGCTAAACCCCCCTTCACCAACCTCCTCCTAAATTTTCGCCAGGCAATTTGCGGCCCTTTGGATGCCCAAATAAAAGAACTTATAGCACTCTGTAATTTAATAAACAACTCTTTCCTAAAAGTTAAGGGGATTGTTTCAAACAGAAAAGTTAATTTAGGAAATAATCATCTTTACAAAATTCAATCGGCCAAATAATGTTAATGGGAGATGCATCCAATCCTGCATACTTGCACAGATGTCCTTTTTGACCCTATCAAAATTCACCTTAGTGAGATCTGCTATATTCTGTGTAATCCTGACTCCTAGATATCTCATTTCTTTCTTACATTCTAACCCTTTCTGCCCCCATTTTCCAGCTCATAACTTCTGCTTTATCCTTGTTAATATCATACCCTGACACTTTACCAAACTCAATTGTTATTTCCATAACCACTCTCAAAGTTTGAGATAGGTTTGTTGCAAATATTAAAATATCGTCCGCATAAAGTCCAGTTTTCTTAATCCATCCAATAAATTCAAAAGGCAAGATGTCAATGCTACTCCCGATTCTTCTTTTAGCTAAATGCTCGATATAAAGGTCAAACAACAAAGGGTACAGGGGGCAACCTTGTCTAGTGCCAGCATAATCTTCACTGGCTGAGTCGGTGCCCCATTAGCTAGCACTCTAGCTTCCCGGGCAGAATAAATACCTCTCAACAATCTACAAAAGTTAGTACCCAGATTAAAATGTTTGGCCACAATCTGCAAATAAGCCCAGTTAACGCAATCAAACGCTTTGGTTGCGTCTAACGCTATAACTTCAGAGGGGAGACCGTAAGCAGTGGCCATATCTATAGAGCAAATCAACCAAAACGGCAACTCTTTCAAGGCTCTTCCTCTTATAAACCCCTTTTGATCTTCATTTACAAAGTGCGGCATAAAACCATTTAGCCTCCCTGCCATAACCTTTGCTAAAAGCTTATAGTCGGTGTTTAAGAGGGAAATAGGCCTGTAAGAATCTACACTTTTTGAAGACTTCCCAGGCATAGGAATTAGAGTTATAATTGCCTCCTTCCATGATTCAGGCAGAGCAGAATCTGACACAAATAATGCATTGAAGAGCTGCCTCAGAATAGGAATTAAAGTGCTAGCCAGGGCTTTGTATACCTCAAGTGGGAGGCCATCTGACCCCAGAGCCACCCTTCTTACCACCCCCAATAACCTCTTCAAGCTCCACAAGTGTGGTCTCCTCATTCAGTACCTCCATTTCCTCATCAGATAAGGGTTCTATGTGATCCAGCCAAGTCAACACGTCATCGTCAGTTATAACCAGATCTTCTTTATAAACTTTCAAAAATGTCTATGAAATGCTAGTCCGATCCCCCAACTGTCACGCAGAACCACTCCTGAATTTTCACATCTAATCTCTTTAATCAGATTTCTGACTTGGTCACTTTTTGCTTTCACACTAATAATTTACTACATCCTTCACAGTACTCAAAATGAGCCAACTGGCTAGACTCTCACTTCTTACTGACTCTGGCACTTATAACTCCAGACAGACTAGCTTTCAATTTTGTAATTTCGGCCAGCTCCTTTTCGCCTCCTTCTGAATTTCCTAAATTGCACCTCTCTTGCCTCCTTCTGTACCTCTCTTGCCTCTTTTTGCACTTCTCTTGCCTTTTTCTGCATATCTCTTGGCTCTTTCTGCAACTCTCTTGCCACTTTCTACACCTCAATTGCCTCTTTCTGTACTTCTTTTGCCTCTTTCAACACTTCTTTTGCCTCTCTCTACACCTCTCATGCCTTTCTGCACCTCTCATGCCTCTTCTTGCACCTCACTGTATTCTTTCTGCATCTCTCTTGCTTCTTTCTGCACCTCTCTTGCTTCTTTCTGCACTTCTCTTGTTTCTTTCTGTACCTTTCTTTCTCTTATTACCTCTCTTGCCTCTTTCTGCACCTTTTTTCCCTCTTTCTGTATCTCTCTTTCTTCTTTCTATACGTTTCTTCCTCTTTCTGCACATGTCTTTACCTATGTAGGTTTAGTTAGAAATTAGCATTTAAAAAAACCTTAGAAATTCATAAAAAAACACAGGTTTTTGGGATGTTATAGTTAGACATAAGCATTTAAACAACCTTAGAAATTCACTGGAAAAAAACAAAGATTTCAGGGACGTTATAGTTTGAAGGTAGCATTTAAAAAACCTTAGATATTCACTGAAAAAAACACAGGTTTCAGGGACTGTATAGTTAGTCTGACATTCCTTTCATACAAAACCAGAGAAATTCAGCCGTTATAGTTAGCTGAGTGTAACGACCGGGTTCTAGACCAGATGGGATCAGCTCCTGAGAGCCCCTCCAACCCAGCCAGAACGTAACCACCTCCCTCCTCAGGACCCATCTATCCAGGCACCTGAGTACCTACCTGAGGATGGGGAACTCGCAATATACAAGCTCATATCATCAGAAACACCACTAAATCTATAGGGATACTAAGAATACTCACTGATTACTAAGGAAATCCATGCCCTACACCACACTCATACCTCATAGTCTCGTGGGTCCAGACTAATCTACCCTGGGGCAGTTCTGATTATTTACCATTACACACTGATTACACTCAGTGCTCACTCGACACGCAATCCGGCGTGCCTACACATGGGCCTGCAGTCCCAGTGCTCTCATTCATTTATCCGGCCGGTCCACAATCCGGCGGACCTACACATTTACAACATGATCCACAATCCGGCGGATCTACACACTGACTACCCTCAGTGCTCACTCAAGCCGCAATCTTGCGGGTATACACACTGACCACAATCAGTGCTCTCACTAACGCCACTTACCAATGACGACCACTTTCCTATGAATACCTTCAGCTCTCTGTCTCTATGTTGGGAATGCTCTCTCACTATTCACTAAGGGTTTGCTACTACAATAATATTATGGGATGGCCGAATCACTTAGTGTCAATAAATCCCTAGCTCAAGGGCTCCTATCTCTCCCTAATTATTCAAAGGCTACTTACCGGATCAGGGGCAGCATCTGTTCTGGCTGTAACCCCTGACTAGAAGGAAAGGTTACCTGTGCTTTAAGAATAGGAGACACTCACTGTAATATTATAGGATGGCCGAATTACTTAGTATATACTTTATCCCTCAGTTCCAGGGCTCCTCTCTCTCCCTAATTATTCAGTTATCACTTACCTGATCAGTGGTAGCATCTGTTCAAACAGTAATACCTGACTAGGAGACAAGGTTACCTCCACTGTATGGGGACAAAAGATATACACACTGTATGCAGGAATAAAAACACATGCACACTAGTTCACTAAGAACTGGGGTATCTTTATTACAATAACAATAGAAAAGGATTCATATACAGATCTGCGGGGTCTCTATGACTAACAGGAACTTTAACACACCGCTGAAAGAAAAGGATTAGACATACAGTATGAGGACAAGGTTATCTGCGGGGTCTCTGTGACTAACAGGAACTGTAACACACTGCTGAAAGGAAAAAAGGATTAGACATACAATAGCCTAGGGAATAAAGACAAGATTAAGGTGTAAGTGTAAAGTGGACTAGTTTAGACTACCTCACTTATTAGAAGGAAGATTTCTCTCTGTCTCTGGTGGGATCAGGGCTCTCTCTGTCTCTCCCTCCGTCACCACAGCTCCACGCCTCTGGCTCAATTACTTCAGCTGACAGCCTCAACTCCTCCATCTGCTTTAATGCTCTCTGACAAACTGGCAGTCCCAGCTGATAGTTACTGCTCTCTCTTCAGCTTCAGCAATCATCTGCCTTCTTTCTACATTTCAGAAAACCAACAGAACTGCACTGTATTCTGCAGCTCCAGCAGACATCCTACTCTCCACTCTTCAAGAACCAAACTGACCACTCCTCCTCTTCTGTACTTCGCTGATATGGATTCCTCCCCCCTCATGGAAATTTCCAACAGAGGGCTGCCTCCCACCGAATTCCTGTGCTAGCTCCAGAGCTCTCTGCGCAACCGCAGTGGCCATCTGCTTGTTACGTCTGGGCCCAAGAGACGAACACATTCTTCCGATAAGAACCAGTCCTGGCCGGTTTTCCCCTAGCAGTCAACAGCCTTAACTATAAACATTACCTTTCCCCTTGAAGCATCTCATCTCTGCAGGGATACTAAGCAAAATGGAGTCTATCTAGTTCTGGGCCTTGTAGGCCTGAGAAGGATGAAATAACCCTTAGCTCTGTCAGAGTACCTACATAAACCATACCAATGTGTAATATAAAGTCAGGACCACAGGATCCAACCTCTACTATAAGCAAAATAATGGAAGAAAGGGCTTAAAAGGGAGGAATACAGCCTATAGGTGTGAGCAAGCATAAAGTCTTTATCACTCCGAAATAGAGCCAAAAAGCCTGTCAAGACACTGAGCTAACTATAACTCGCAGCCCCTCAATGCACTGCTGATGCCATCACATATTACATCACTCATGACATGGTCAGTGATATCACGATTGACATCACTGATGACATCTTCAAGTGAGTGAGTGTTTCTAAAAAGTTTAACAATGTTATATGTATGTATACGCCAAGGTATATTGAAGAATGAGTGGGTGTATGAGTGTCTGTATGGATGATTTAGTGGGTGTGTGACTGACTGTATAAGTGAGCAATTAAACATGTCTTACTTAATGTATGGGTGAGCGACTATTCTGCGTGAATGTGTGTATCAGTCTGTCAGTTGGTGTGTAACTGGCTGCATGGGTTGGTGAGTAGGTAAATGAGTGTCTATATGGGTTATTGATTAGTTGTCTGAGTACCTGAATGGGTGCCTGAGTGCATCTGTGGGTGGGGGAGAGTGTGTGTGAATCCCTGCATGGATGTATGAGTGGGTGAATCCCTGGGTATATAAGTTCATGAATGCATCTGTGAGGTACTGTATGGGCGAGTGGGTGTGCGTTTGGCTGTGTATGAATGGATGTCTCAGTGGTATATGAATTGGGAACGAAGGCAGACAAATGGGTCAGAACCAGGGTGAATCAGAAAACTCAGAACCAAGGTGGTGACTCTAAGAAGCAAGATTCTAAAACCTCAGATAAGGGTGGGGAGAAGGGTAAAGACTAGAAGTCTTCACAAGGGCCCCCATGTCTTCATCTGGGGGGTGGGGGTCACAATCGAACAAGGGTAAAGGCAAAAAGAAACCTTGGTGTTATATCTGTATTGATAAGACCCATTGGACAAAGGATGATGATTGTCCAAAGGCCAAGAAATCTGTTCCAGCCACCACTGTCCCTAAGGCAACTGTTCCCCCAGTTCAGTTCAAAGTGGTGGTACACAGAATAAGGGTGTAGTAGGGTTAACCCTGGGATCTGAGATGGATTCTGGCCTAGTCAGAATTACAACTCAGGCTGTGTTAGTCTGTGATGGAGGCATGGATATTGCCTCCTTATTTGTCAGTCCCAGTAATCTGGGCAAATACAGAAAGCAGCCTTTGATCAAAGGTAAGGAGGCCATGGCGTACAGGGACACAAGTGCAAGTGTCACAATGGTGACAAAAGATATTGTGGGCTCTGAACAGATCATACTTGGTGAGATGTACCAAGTGACCAATGCAAGCAATGTCAGGACAGACCATTCTTTGGCAGTTGTGAATTTTACCGGGGGAGGGGTAAATGACCCTAAGAAGGTTGTGGTAAGTGCAGACCTTTCTGTTGAATGCTTATTGGGCAATGATTTGGAAACGTCAGCTTGGGCTGAAGTGGAACGCGGGACACATGCAGAAATGCTGGGCATCCCTGCACATGTGTTTGCCATGACTAGGTCACAGGCAAAAATGTCTTCACTGAACAGGCCTTGGAGCCTGGAATAATGGACCAGGTGCCTTCCAGGAAAAGGAGCAGTAGGGTTAAGGCAGTGTCTTCCTCCTGCCTCAGTATGCAGATCAGTCTCTTGAGGAAGATGATCTTACTCCTGAAGAATGAACTGTTTCCGAGGAACTTGAACCTGATCAGGTTGAGTTCTTGGGGACAAGGGGGCCCTTGCAGGGCAGGTCTGAGCCAGGAGCAGGTGAGCTGCCCCTCTCTTAAACCCCTCAGACAACAAGCTGTTGCTGAGGCTTTTGGGAGTGCCAGTGGGTCCCACAGGATCTACTGGGATGATGGACTCTTATACTCAGAGGGTAGAGACCCTAAACCTGGTGCTACCAGGAGGTTGGTTGTACCTTCTGAAGTTTAGGGCTTCCTATTGGATCACTGACATAATATCGATGTCATAAATATCGATGTAGCAAAATATCTATTAAAAAATATAGAATACCAAAATATCGACTACCTATCTCCAAACAGGTAAGTACAAAAATATCGAATCAAAAATATCAATGTAAAAAATATAGTTAGTCAAAATATTGAATTTTTAAAATATCTTAAAAGTAATGTAAAAGTAATGAAATTATAAATATAATTAACTTAAACATACTTAACCCCTTCACTGCGGCGGCAATTCCGCCGCAGCGCTAAGGGAAGGTGGGGGGGCCGAGCGGCGCTCGCATGCTCGTGACGGAGCCGCTCCGTCATGGGCCCGCCCGCTCAATAGAACACGCCGCGCAGGCGCGAAATCAGCGCCGCGCAGGCGCGGCGGCAGGGCCATGACGGAACCGCTCCGTCATGAGCACAGCTCAGCCGATGCTCATGACGGAGCGGCTCCGTCAAGAGCATGGGAGGGGTTAAAATACTTTAAAAAACCTTAAAATTAATAAATAATTTAATTAAGTTAAAAATAAATAAACATACAATTACATTTTTTAAAACATATATATATATATATATATATATATAAACATAAAATTAATAAAAAAAATACTATTTTTTTACAATAGGATAGCAGGAGGGTAACATTTACTATTACCACTCCAGTAAATGCAACAATAGAGAAAGCGTTGGATAGCGCAGGGGTAAAAATGACTATTCCCACTCCAAAGAGTGCAACAGTAGGGAAAGCGTTGGATAGCGTAAGGGTAAAAATTACTATTCCCACTCCAGAAAGTGCAACAGTAGGGAAAGCTTTGGATAGCGTGAGGGTTAAAATTACTATTCCCACTCCAGAGAGTGCAACAGTAGGGAAAGTTTTGGATAGCGTAGGAGTAAAAATTACTATTCCCACTCCAGGGACTGCAACAGTAGGGAAAGCGTTGGATAGCGTAGGGGTAAAAATTACTATTCCAACTCTAAAGAGTGCAACAGTAGAGAAAGTGTTGGATAGCGTAGGGGTAAAAATTACTATACCCACTCCAAAGATATTATAATAATAATAATTATAATGAAATGCATTTGACATGGGTCTATATTAAGTCTTCTTTCTATCTCTATGTGAGAGAGCCCAATCACAACACAGCACCTGCACTTTAAAAACGACACCCTCACAATTGTTTGCTGTCATGTGAGCAAGGCACCTGTGTGCCGAAACGTTATGAAGCCGGCAAGCGAATAAACATTTGAGCACTGCAAACCTTTGGTCCGTGCATTTGTGTTCCTGGGGCATGCTGTGGCGAGCTGCGGCGCACCGGAAAAACATGGTTTGAAATATATATATATATATATATATAAACATAATATTAATTAAAAAAATACTATATTTTTACCATAGGATAGCAGGAGGGTAACATTTACTATTACCACTCCAGTAAATGCAACAGTAGAGAAAGGGTTGGATAGCGCAGGGGTAAAAATGACTATTCCCACTCCAGAGAGTGCAACAGTAAAGAAAGCGTTGGATAGTGAAAGGGTAAAAATTACTATTCCCACTCCAGAGAGTGCAACAGTAGGGAAAGCGTTGGATAGCGTAAGGGTAAAAACTTACTATTCCCACTCCAGAAAGTGCAACAGTAGGGAAAGGGTTGGATAGCGTGAGGGTTAAAATTACTATTCCCACTCCAGAGAGTGCAACAGTAGGGAAAGTTTTGGATAGCGTAGGGGTAAAAATTACTATTCCCACTCCAGTGACTGCAACAGTAGGGAAAGCGTTGGATAGCGTAGGGGTAAAAATTACTATTCCAACTCCAAAGAGTGCAACAGTAGAGAAAGTGTTGGATAGCGTAGGGGTAAAAATTACTATACCCACTCCAAAGAGTGCAACAGTAGGGAAAGCATTGGATAGCGTAGAGGTAAAAATAACTATTCCCACTCCAGAAAGTGCAACAGTAGGAAAAGCGTTGGATAGCGGAGGGTTAAAATTACTATTCCCTCTCCAGAGAGTGCAACAGTAGGGAAAGTATTGGATAGTGTAGGAGTAAAAATTACTATTCCCAATTCAGTGAGTGCAACAGTAGGGAAAGCGCTGGATAGCGTAGGGGTAAAAATTACTATTCCCACTCCCGTGAGTGCAACAGTAGGGAAAGCGTTGGATAGCGTAGGGGTAAAAATTACTATTCCCACTCCAGAGAGTGCAACAGTTGGGAAAGCGCTGGATAGCGTAGGCATAAAATGTACTATTCCCACTCCAGTGAGTGCAACAGTGGAAAAAGCGTTGGATAGCGTAGGGGTAAAAATTACTATTCCCACTCCAGAGAGTGCAACAGTAGAGAAAGCGTTGGATAGCGGGAGGGTAAAAATTACTATTCCCACTCCAGAGAGTGCAACAGTAGGGAAAGCGTTGGATAGCGGGAGAGTTAAAATTACTATTCCCACTCCAAAGAGTGCAACAGTAGGGAAAACGTTGGATAGCTGTGATAACCGACTTTTTCGACCCTCTTTTGAGAGGGAAGATGATGGAGAATGACTCCAGCCTATTACCCTCAGAGCATAGGGATTAGTACTATAAGTAGGACCTATCCATGAGGCACAGTAGTGCATTTTTGTACCCTTTTCTTTAGATCAGGGCTTATAAACTTAAGCTAGGGGATAGATATATAAGTATTAGTGATGATCCATCCTTTTGTAAGAGTATTAGTACATCTTCTGTGGAGTTATGCGTATTTTGGGCCTTGTAGGCCTTAAACGGGACAGACTCCATCTTGCTCTCTGCCTGGTAGTTCGAGAGGCTTTCTAGGTCAAGTGTAATGTTTTAGTTTTAAGGTGTTGTTCGCTTGGAGAGAACCGGTTCAGGCTGGCCCTTATCGAAAGACTGTATTTTTCTCCACTCCGAAGACACAACTCCAGGCCGGCCGGCTGGGAACGTGCCCTTGGTACGGGGAGGTACAAGAATTTGGTGGGCGGCAGGTTACTGGCCGTAACTTTCCATGAAGGGGCAGGTTTTGATATTAGCGAAAGTGTTAGGCAATGAGTCAGTCAGTCTGTAGGCGGCAGCTAGCCGTTAGCATCTATGCCATTAATTATTTCCAGAGCAGACAATCGCCATTTTGAAGTCCGAGAAAAGATTCTGAAACCGAGACTCTCTAAGAAAGACTGAAGGAGAAATAGCGCGGAGCGCACAGAAACAGAGAGAGAGAGAGACAGTAGCTAATAGCCAGCAAGGTTCCAGTGACTTGGAGGGAAGCAGAGGAGATTGAGCATAGCGGTGCAGACGTGTACCCGTGACTGCTGAGGTGTGATTCCGAGACGAGCCAAGACACAGAGACGAAAAGGGAACCTAGATGACTGCCGAGCCCCGACTTCACATTAATAAGGTGATCTCTGCCCTTTTCCTTGTTAAGCGCGCATTCTAACCTTTACTTTTCTTTACAGTATATACATTGTGTAGTATTGTGTTTATTTTTGTTGTAATAAAAAAACACCCCAGTTCTTAGTGAACCGACATGTGCCTTGTATTCTTGTTCAATCAGGGTAACCTGAGCCTCTAGTTAGACATTGTTTGCATGAACGGATGCGAATCCCGATCAGGTAAGGAATGACTGAGCAAGTAGGGAGAGAGGGAACATTTGATGTCAGGAGCAGAAGGTACATATTATAATTTGGCCATATCAATTTCTATTATCGTAGTTTTATCCCGAGTAGATAACCAAAGACTTCATCTTTAAATGTTCATAGGAAAGTGATCGTCATTGGTACATGGCGTGTGTATATGTCTGCCGGATTGCAGACCGTGTGTAAGTGAGAGCACCGGAGGGAGACGGTGTGGAGGCTCGCCAGATTGTGGGCCGTGTGTGTAAGTGAGAGCACCGGAGGGAGACGGTGTGGAGGCTCGCCGGATTGTGGGCCGTGTGTAAGTGAGAGCACCTAAGATAGAGAGGTGTGTAGATCTGCCAGATTGCAGGTCGGATATTAATGAGAGCACTGGGTCTGCAGGCCCATGTGTGTAGGTGCGCCGGATTGTGCGTCGGGTGAGCACTGATGATCAGTGTGTAATGGTACATTATCAGACCTGCCCTAGGGTAGACCAGTCTGGGCCTACGTGGCCGCGAGACCAATAGGTGTAAATAGGATATTGTAAAAAACCAATGCATGTTTATTGCTATTTTTCCCATCCTTAGGTATAAGATGTACATACATATATCCATACTCATTGTAAATACATTCTAAGGAGGGAGGTGAGTACGTTCCGGCCGGGTTAGAGGGGCTCCTAGGAGCTGATTCCATCTGGTCCGAGAATCTGGTCGGTACAATAGCATAGGGGTAAAAATTACTATTCCCACTCCAAAGAGTGCAACAGTAGGGAAAGTGTTGGATAGCATAGGGGTAAAAACTACTATTCCCACTCCAAAGAGTGCAACAGTAGGGAAAGCATTGGATAGCGTAGGGGTAAAAATTACTATTCCCACTCCAGTGAGTGCAACAGTAGGGAAGCCGTTGAATAGCGTAGGGGTAAACATTACTATTCAAACTCCAGAGAGTTCAACAGTAGGGAAAGTAAATACTTCATATATGAATAAAAATAAATTAAATATTAATACCAAATACAAAATAATTAAAAGTAATTAACAATTTTATATATTATAATAATTAATCAATTAAAAATACAAAAACATAAATTATTACAAATAATTACCTATTAATACAAATTATTTATCAATTAACAATTAATTAATTAATTATTAAAAAATAATTAAAAATGACAACAAAACAAAACCAATAAATAAATAAAAATATTTAATTAATTACAATTAAATTACTTCCCACCCTATTCCCCTATAAACCCACAACCCGCTACAGAAAATAAATTAATACAATTACCATAATTATCAATTAAAATATAAATTAAAATAAATTACCAATTATATTTTAATTAATTACCAATTACAAATTTAAATATCAATTAATTCAAAATAAATACCAATAAATAAATTTAAAAATGTAAATATAATTAAATTACTTTCCACCCTATTCCCCTATAAACCCACAACCCGCTTCAGAAAATACATTAATAAAATGTACATAATTATCAATTAATCAATTAATTAAAACTAATCACCAATTATATTTTAATTAATTACCAATTAAACATTTAAATATCAATCAATTATCTCAAAATAAATACCAATAAATAAATTTAAAAATGTAATTAATTATAATTAAATTACTTCCCACCCTATTCCCCTATAAACCTACGACCTGCTACAGAAAAGACATTAATAAAATGTACATAATTATCAATTAATCAATTAATTAAAATAATTACCAATTATATTTTAATTAATTAACAATTAATTATTAATTAACAATTAATTCAAAATAAATACCAATAAATAAATTAACATATAATTTTTTTGTAATTTGTAGGGGTATTTATAGAGCGCAACGTTCGCTCCGGAAGGAGCATCTTGGCGCTGATTTCCTGGTAGGATATCAAATTACTTTCTGAAGGCTGAAGAATTAGATGGCTGCCATGGTGTAGTCATCGGGAAGGTTAAAGATCCAGGTTTTTAGTGATTTCCTGAAGTGTTTTTCTTGGGTTTGGGACCTCAGGTTTTTAGTTAATTCATTATAATTAAATTACTTCCCACCCTATTCCCCTATAAACCCACAACAGAATTATATTACGCAAAAATTAAATACCATAAAATTAGTTAATTAAAATAAATTATACAATAAATATACACTTTTCACACATATACTAACATAAAAAATACTTAAAAAAATTGAATACTAATAAAAAATTAATATTAACATACCTCAAATTTGATATTTTTGTTGTCTATATTCTGTCCATTCTATATTTTTGCTGTCTATATTCTGTCCATTCCATATTTTTGTAGTCTATATTCTGTCCATTCGATATTGTGTCCATTCTATATTTTTAACTCAATATTAATGTAACTCGATATTAAAAACTCGATATTTTGAGTGTAAACCCTTCCTATTGACACTGACCAATGACATCCCATTAGCAGGACACTTCTGCCAAAACAAGACCTGGGACAGACTTGTTCCTCACTTTCATTGGCCACACATGTCAGTGGACACAAAAAGTTTGTCGCTTCTGTATAACTTGTCAAGCCAGTGGTAAGACAGGTGATACCACAAAGGCACCCATGATACCACTACCTGTGGTGGGGGTTTCCTTTGAGAGGGTTGGGATTGACATTGTTGGTCCCATGGATCCTCAAACTACATCTGGGCACGGATTCATACTAGTGGTGGTGGACCATGCCACTAGGTATCCAGAGACAATTCCACTTAGGACTACCACAGCTCCTGTTGTGGCTAGAGCCCTCCTGGGAATATTTTCCAGAGTGGGGTTTCCTAAAGATGTAGTATCAGATTGAGTTACAAATTTCATGTCTGGTTTCTTGACTGCTATGTGGAAGGATTGTGGAGTAAATTAAACATTTGTCACCCCTTATCACCCACAATGCAATGGGTTAGTTTAGAGATTCAACAAAACCCTCAAGGGCATGATTAAAGGTCTCCCTGAAAAGTTCAAACGTGTGCCCTGCCTTCTCATTGCCTACAGAGAGGTTCCTCAGAAAGGGGTTGGTTACAGCCCTTTTGAACTTCTGTTTGGACATCCAGTTAGGGGTCCTTTATGTCTAGTGAAGGAGGGATGGGAGTTACCTCTCAAATCACCTAAACAGGATATTTGTTGACTATGTACTTGGTCTCCACTCCAGGATGGCTGAGTACATGAAGAAGGCATCCAAAAACCTTGAGGCTAGCCAGGAATTGCAAGACCGGGCATGACCAAAAGTCTGTGTTGACTGTTAACCAGCCAGGACAGAAAGTATGGGTATTGGAGCCTGTGGCCCCAGCAGCCCTCCAAGACAAATGGATTGGCCCTCATACAATCATTGAGAAAAAGAGAGGTTACCTACCTGGTGGACATTAGAACTCCCAGGAGCCTCCATAGGGTGCTCCATGTAAACAGGCTCAAACCATATGTTGACAGGGCAGACGTGGGCTTGTTCATGGCTACTGATGAGGGACGGGAAGAAGAGAGTGATCCACTACCTGACCTGCTCTCACAGAACCCCGATGATGGTTCTGTTGATGGTGTAACCTTGGCATGCAGCCTCACTGACCAGCAGCAAACTGATTGTAGGCAAGTCCTGAATCAGTCAGACTACCTGGTGCACTCATAAAGTGGACACAGGTGACATTCTGCCTGTTAAAAATAAGTTTTACAGGCAACCTGACCATGTCAGGGCCTGCATCAGAACTGCAGTGTAGAAGATGTTAAAACTGGGAGTGAGTGAGCCCACGGATAGCCCTTGGGCTAGTCCAGTAGTCTTAGTACCAAAATCTTATGCCCAGGGTTTTAAGATAGAGATAAGGTTCTGTGTTGCCTACAGAGGTCTTAATTCTGTCACTAGGACTGATGCCCATTCAATACCCAGGGCAGATGAACTTATAGATACTTTGGCCCCAGCCAAGTTTCTGAGTATATTTGACCTGACAGATGGCTACTGGCAAATCAGATTAGCTGAGGATGCAAAACCAAAAACAGCATTCTCAACCCCTAGTGGGCACTATCAATTTGTGGGGATGCCCTTTGGCTTGAAGAATGCACCTGCCACTTTTCAAATGTTGGTGAACAAAGTCCTTACAGTCTGGAAGACTATAGTGCAGCTTATCTAGATGATATTGCTGTCTTTTGCTCCACCTGGGAAGATCACCTGGTCCACCTGAGAAATGGATACCCTGCAGAAAGCAGGCCTCACTATCAAGGCCACCAAGTGCCAGATAGGGAAGACTCAGGTTGTATACCTAGGCCACCTTGTAGGTGGAGGTCAGGTTCAACCATTGCAGAGCAACATCCAGACCATCATGGTCTGGGTTGCTCCAACTAACCAGACTCAGGTCAGAGCTTTCTTGGGCCTGACTGGGTACTACAGGAGATTTGTCAAAGAATATGGATCCATAGTGACCCCTTTGAATGACTTAACTTCCAAAAGAATGCCTTAGAAAGTTTAGTGGACAGCTAGCTGTCAAAAGGCATTTGATGACCTGAAGCAGGCTGTGTGCAGTGCTCCCATTTTGCAAAGTCCTGACTATTCCAAACAATTCATTGTTCAAACTGATGCATCTGAGTTGGGGGTAGGGCTATGTTATCACAACTGAATGAAGAGGGTCAGGATCATCCAGTAGCTTTCATTAGCAGAAGGCTGACCCCCAGAGAGAAACATTGGTAAGCTATTTAGAGGGAAGCCTTTGCTGTGGTTTGGGCCTTGAAGAAGCTGAAGCCATACTTGTTTGGCACTCATTTCATTGTTCAGACAGACCATAAGCCCCTCTTATGGCTACAACAGAGGAAGGGTGAAAACCTCAAACGTTTGAGGTGGTCCATTTCCCTACAGGGGGTGGACTATACAGTGGAACATAGACCTGGGAGTAACCATGCCACTGCAGATGGACTCTCAAGATATTTCCACTTAGAACATGAAGACTCAATTGGTCAAGGTTAATGTCACTACGTTTGGGAGGGGGTTGTGTAGGAGAGTAGGATCTGCTTCTTAAGATTACCCTCACGTTTTGCTGATGTATCCCTGTTTTTGACTTACACTGACTGGGATCCTGCTATCCAGGTCCCCAGTCCATCTGTGTTCTCCTATAAATTGATTGCATATACTTTAGGTACACTCCAGATTGGATACTGGGGTGCCCTTATCAGTCCCTAGTATATGGTACACCATGTACCCAGGGACATAGGTACCCCAGAGGCCTCCCAGGGGCTGACGCATGTATTGTGCCACCCCTGAGATACCATTCAAAATGACACTACAGGTCTGCTACTGCAGTCTGTGTAAGGTGGGGCATGCACCTCTTACTTAAATATAGGTTACTTATATCTATTCTAAACCACTGCACATATAAACGTATCAGTCACCCCTTTGGCAGGCCTTATCAATACTGAAGGCAGGTTGCTGGGTTTTGTGTGAGAGGGTGCCCCTGCTTGAGCAGAGCCCCTCTGCAGCCTTCGGAATCTATTCTCCAGGGTTTTCTGTGATGCAGCCAAACCATTTATACTTAAGTGCATTATAACCTTGCGGTAAATGCTAACTATAAAATGATTGCTTAGAAACATGTCGTGTTTGGTGATAAACACCTTGGAATCATACCTCCACACCAGTAGCTGGTGTGGGAGGTATGATTCCTCCCTTCTAGAACCACTACTGTGGGTCACCGATCGACCCGGTACCAGCTTTCCCGACGTGGGCAGCTCAAAGTGGATGCTGCCAGCCACAGACACGATTCTGCCCTCCTGCTGCTGAGCTCGAGCAGGGAAAGACCTGACAATAGGTTTCCTGTCACAACCTGAACCCCTGTGCACCGTGTACTTTTACAGCAGCATGTGCTTTTTGGCAATCCCTGAGGCGGTGCTTTGGGTTACGTATAGTCCTAACCCAGAGCAGTATTTCCACCAACAATTTCCGGCCTCCACTCCACGAGTGCTCCGTGGGCTTGTACTTTGTGATTCAGCTTGAGATCCCTTCGCGATCCCTCGTCAGTTGGTCCCTGCAAGGGTAACCTTGATTTCTCATTGGCTTTCCTAGTTGCTCCATATGTGCCCTGTCTTCCCATAGCTTGGAGAGTCTCCAGGACCTTGCTGGTCCTCACCGTAACTTGTTTCCTCTGCCCGCATGGGTTGCATTTGCCAAGGTTTGCTGGTGTTCAATCCAGACACTGACCCCTCAGCATTCGACATCCTTCATGGGACTGCGCACCTCTGGAATTTGGTCATCATCGGTATCTCCTGGTCCCTGTGGCTGTACAGTCAAGCATCCAATCTTCACACCTGAAGCACCCGACATCGGTGGGCATTAGGATACCAAGCCCCTGGTCACTCTGAAGTGACCAAGACTCTGTCCTCTCTTATTTCAGGTTGTTCTCACCGCAGATCCAGGCTTGGATTCCACCGGACACTTTTCAATTTCGCGGCAGCAGCACTTCTTTGCATCCCACCGCTGAAAACGATGAGGGTTTCCAACACCACTTGACCCCTATGCCCCCGGCTCCCCTGGGATAGGTAACACGGTACCACGGTACTCACAAGGGTGATGGCCTTAGAACCTTCTATGTTCTAAAAGGTTTGCTTGAAGTCCTCTCCGACGTGTCCTTAAACTGTACTTTTCCAACCATAACTTTCCCATAGAGTTGTACCGAACACGTGTCTGTGTTCTCACACTGCACCCATCCTCCGTGGGCTCCCCGTGTCATTCCTTTGGGTGGTTCCTTGGGGTCCCAGCGATTCTACATGCTCTAGGCACTGTGTCTAGTGAAGTCGTTGTTGTTATACCATTATTTTAGTATTTGGTTCGGTCTCCCCATGGAGCCCGCTGTGTTTTGTGCTATTTACTGTTGCTCTTTTGATTAAGTATTGTGCCTTGTGCTCTAATCTCGTATAGAGGTTAGTAGAGAGTGTTTTGTAATGAATACATATATTTTATATAACACTTGTGTGGTTCTCCTTTCATTTGGTTATTCAAGAGGTTCTGATCTGGTTAAACAAGCTGCTTTACATTCCTTCAAGACTTAGCCTAAAGGCTGCTCTCCATAGCTACCACTAGGATAGCTTTCATAAAGGTTATCTTTAACCTAATCACCATAAGGGTTGTTTGGACTGGTACAGGGTGCCCACTTTAACTAGTGGACAGCAGGTACCAGACCAACTTCTCACACAGTTGACATTAGTTCAATATGTTCCACACACTTTTTTGGTTCTGCAGAAAATATTTTCAACAGGAGTAACATTCAACGTAGTAGATACTAACTTTTTTGAAGCAGGCTTGAGTTATTAGAAAGAATCGTGTCTGCATGACAATTTCTACATCAGTAAATATTGTGTGCACCAGGTACTAACCTATATATATTTGCTTGTTTTGCTTGAGGAGATGGGCTATCTATAAAGTTTTTACGACAGTATAAAGGTGCAGGTAGTAGGATGTTTGGTATCTTCAGATCTTGGTTATTTTTGGCAAATAGTCTCTTTTTTAACAACTGTTTCATACACTGTTCTTAGTAGATACTTTTTTAAATCTTCGATGATGTGTTTCTTATGAAAGTTTCATGGTTTGCAAACAGTGTGTTATAAAGTAAACTCTCTCCAAATAGTAAGCACTGTTTACAGTACCCAATTCTCTACTGATAGCCGCCGCAGTGAAGGGGTTAAAAGTGTGGAACTGTAATCCTGATTGCCCTGGGGCACAGTCAGTGAGTTGGGTGACTGGATCAAATATGTGGCTAACAAGAACAAAATATCAGTAACTATTTGTTATTTTTTTCACCTTTGATGAATTGCATATAAAAACATACACGTATCGTTCATGGATTCGTGTAAGGTTTTCATATGCAATTACCCAAAGGGCCCTTCTGGATCTTCTTTTGATGGCAGCAGTCAAAGTCATCTTAAATAACTGGAAAGACACAAAGAAAGCGAATTTTACATGCTGGTTACATTGGGTCTCCCATCTAAGCGGCGCGGATACAATTGCCCTCCAAAATTCACCATGGAAAACCCCCCTCAGACACATGTGGGATAGCCTGAATATATACTTTGAGTCGCTCAAACCACCGTGAGCTGAAGTGCTTAGCGATAGGGAGACTTAGGGGCGATCCATAACCGAGCCTATGTACAAATATTAACTATTTCCTTCCACAGGGAACTGGACGCACTATGTCATTAGAAATAATTAAGTATGCAGTATGTAGAAATATACTTTGCTTTTTAGGTTGGATTATTGTTTCTATCTTTCTCTTTGTTATAGTTTATTCTGTAGTATTGTGCTTATATCACTTTATGTATGTTCTTTGTACTCATTGCTTGGAAAACAACCAATAAAAACTTTTGAACATAAAAAACATGTTATGTTATGTTATGTTAACATTTGGAAAAGCGCGACAGCTGCCCCAGCAAAGAGGCGTCCCGGCGCTAAGAAGACCGTGTCAGCACCTGAGGGGAAAGAGGGGGAGGTCCAAGGGGACTAGGGAGAGGGGAATACATGGGTTATACACGTATCTTACATAAAAAATGAATGCAAGTTAAAGTAATTGGTGGAAAATGTACTCTAAAACATTACAAAAACTAGGTTTGCTAATGTGAACAGCGCAGATATCTGTGCATGCCCAGAGAGTCACAGAATGTAATCCTGGTTGGCGCAGTGGGAAATAGTGACTTATGTATTGATAGTGCTACGAGGTCCCAGTCTGTGCCAAAAAGCACTGTGCGTTTGTAAACCATTATTTATATCTATATATTTTAGTATTAAGTAATCAGGCGTTTACCAAGAATCATTTGTATAAATGCACATTAAAAGGACGCACTCTAGAACGCACTGGTAACACCCTTGCATTATCTCTCTAAAAGAATACATGTTTGTCATGGTGAAGCTCCAAGTGACTCCAACAGTTAAAGCCTTTACTAGCTTCCAATCAGCCTTTATGTTTGATGCTTAACCAATTGCACAGTGTTGAGCATCATGAGGGACCACCTAAACCCAGGGGCACAGGAATTATGTGGCAGATAAGAACCTAATCATGTCGCAGGAAAAGGCAAATTATGTTGAGTAATGCAGCACATTTTGTGATACTATTACTTAATTATTTTGTTATTAGGTTTCGCTTGTCGAAAGCTGCGCACTGCGCAGCTTTTCGCGCAGGTGAAATCTTATGTCTACAGTATGTGTGTGTTGTCCCGCCCCTCTGTTCCATTGGCTAGCTCCATAAATGGAGGCTAGCCATTGGAACAGAGATATGTCTGTCAATGCCGAAGCAGATTCGTGGGCGTTCCCGAGAATTTTAGGCTTTTGCCCACGTCATGCGGCGGTGGGCGTGTACTTTTTTTTACATCCATGTTTGTGTTCATTGTTAACCATGTCCCTGTCCCGCTGGCTGTTTCCTGACCACCTTCCCGCTGTCCGCCCCCCCCCTTCCGCTATCCTTGTCTTTGTTCCCGCCACCCCCCTCGCAGATCACTTTGCAGCTTATAACACAGCACGCATTATCTGTGTTTAGCAGTGTGCCGCCCGATTGCTTGCAGGTCGTAATGCTGGCTGTCCGGGAGGGGGGTCGGAGTCTCGGGCCAAATGGCTCTGCGTGGCTTCACCCACACTACTTCTCACTGAGGGCCTGCCTTGCACCGTCGTTCACCTGAGGTGATTCCGATCCGGGCCCCCCCCACCCCCGTCCCCGCTGCGGGGTTAGACACAGGCAGTGCTGGGGTCATGGCAGAACTGCCATGGGAGGGGCCGAGTGCGGTGGGCCTATTGCCGGCTATATTGATTTGATGTTCTAATATCAGGGGCTTGGCTAGCAGCCAACGAAGATGGCCGTGGCCTGAGCGAGCTCCGTGACCGGTGGCGAGCACACCCGAAAATCCTGTATTTATTCAGTGACTGTGAGAGGGAACAAGACGGCTGTGACTCCTGTTGCTGTCCTGTAGCGTCCGGCACAGAAACTGAGTGTCTGAGCTGCTGTTCTGCTGCAGCGCCCGAGAATAGAATTGAGGCCGTTGCCCTGCGGGGAGACCGGGGATTAGAGTTCCTTCCCGCTCCGGAGAGAGATCTGACTGCGAAACCTCTGAGCCAGCAGCTGCAGAGGACCGACGGCGAAACGCCCACATTAGCGTGGGAGATGAGACAAGCCCCGGAACAACACTCGCCTCCCGATGGGGGGCCTCCAGGCAGCAACCTGACACCTCAGCGGCACACCGGGTTGGCCGCACCACGCACAGAGGCACGCCGACCGCAATTTTGATGCCATATAGATCCGTGCTTAGACTAGCCCCGGCCACAAACTACTGCAGTCACCTCTATATCGGCAACGTCCGTGAGGACCCTAGAGATCCGGCATGACACTGCTGCTGGTGGGCCCCGCATATGAAATTTAATAAACCTTTGACAGAGACCGTCGCGGCAGTCTCCTTGCTCTAGGAGGCGGATTGTGAGCGGACAAAGACACTCCTGAGTGCGGTAGCAGGCATGCTCTGCTCCCTGGGCCCTGGAGATAGGAAGGAATACGGGGGCCCGGGGTTGGGACTTTGTTTGAGGATCACTGCACTGACCAAGAAGGCTAAAACACATACACCGGGGCCCAAACCTACAGGCTAAGCGCAGCTCTGAATCAGGGACTGTTACCGCTGGGGCACGAAAACACACAACCAGTAATAGGCAAGGTGAACTGGCAGCACACTCGCCATTGTGAGAAACACACGTCATCCTAGCACTGGACATAGAATCCGGACGGGTGGATTCCACGGAGGGTCGGGGACAACAGTGAATAGACAACTCAAACTACTGAATAAGGAAAACCGGAAGGCCGAACGTCAACAGGGACAGGGTTCACAAGGTCAGGCAACGGGGACTACTGTGTCCTTTGCCCCGCGAACGGCCCTGAGTGGATCTGTGGAGATCCCGGCGACATGGGCGGACATGGCCCGGGTGTGCCCCAGACCAACAGACTGAACAAATATGCCTTCACCAAGGAGACACCGAGCCAGAAACGGAGGCGGGCTCGTAGTCTGACAAGAAAAAACACTGCAGGACATAATGGCCACTTTGCAGCAAGTACAAATGTCCATCTGTATAATCTCCCCGGACGTAACATTCCTACAGGCAGACTTTGCCAAAATGAATAAAAGACAAAGAGGCTGCGAGGGCAGGACTCTCAGTAGACACGGCAGCGCTGCAAAAGCAAGTGAAACAGCTGGAGCACGAGACCCAACCCTGTCCCGCTGGCTGTTTCCTAACCATTTTCCCGCTGTCCGTCCCCCCTCCCGCTATCCTTGTCTTTGTTCCCGCCCCCGCCCCTCGCAGATCACTTTGCAGCTTATAACACAGCACGCATTATCTGTGTTTAGCAGTGTGCTGCCCAATTGCGTGAAGGTTGTAATGCTGGCTGTCCAGGAAGGGGGGTCGGAGTCTTGGGCCAAATGGCTCCGCGTGGCTTCACCCACACTACTTCTCACCGAGGGCCTGCCTTGCACCGTCGTTCACCTGCGGTGATTCCGATCCGGCCCCCCCTGTCCCCGCTGCGGGGTTAGACACAGGCAGTGCTGGGGTCATGGCAGAACTGCCATGGGAGGGGCCGAGTGCGGTGGGCCTATTGTGATGGGGTCTTGGGCAACTATCGGAACACCATGTTGTGCCAATCCGAGTTGCACGGTGAGTGCATTCATGCGCCCCCCTCCCCGCCCAGTGGCACCAGATGGGTGTACACGGTACAGGGCGGCCGAGCCACGCTCGAGAGCCGCCTGAGGGGAGGGGGGAGGGGTCGGGGTAAACCGTCCACTGCTAGGCCGCAGTGATTGCAGCTGCTGGCACTGCCACGCGACATCAGTCATGGGGAGCGCGCCGTAGCCCCATCCGCAATGGTGCACCGCCCCAGGGACAGGGGCCATGGCGCGGGCAGCTATGGTGGGGTTGGTGTGGGCTTTGTGACCACAGCCGGCCTCCAGCGGCCTTGGCCCACAATCGTTGCATAATTGCCTTGGGATGATCTGGGGGTTAAGTAGCAGCCTCTCAGCTGTCAATTCCAGATGGGGGTGGTGCGGCCATTCCGTGACCCTAATAGAACGAGGAGGTCATCACACGAGCACTTGGCATAAGTTCGGAGGAGTACTCCTCCGAACAGGGACTGCGGGGGCGTCCAGGTTTAAGCAATGGTTGCCAGTGCCAGAAAGCAGCACAAGGCACCTAACCCAATGGGGAGGCGCAGGGTTGTTAACGTTTGATGTGGTAGTTTTGAGGAGGCAATAATAAAACAAAAGAATATGTGTCAATAGGTGTCACAAATTATCATTTTCACCCTGGGCCTCATAAATCTGGACTCCGGTTACAAAATGCTTGAGCGTTTCCTTCCCTACACTTTTGTGTTCTTCATACACTATAGTTGGGCACACACAGCATTTTCTATCCAAAAGACTACGGGAATACGACGTATCATGTCATTTCGCAGTCCTTTTGATCGTGTGAGAGCAGCCTAGCGGGCAGCACAGTTTTCCATACCAGTGAATCTAAAATGTATCAGATTTAAGATGAACACAAATACATCGTGTAGATGACATACAGTTTATACTTTATATTTGGTACCGGGGTCTATCCCCTTGAAACAACTACAGTACGACACCGGGTGACGTCATTTTGTAGTTTCCCCCCTTTTCATGCATTTCTCGATAGCGTTCTAACAAGGGATATGTGTCGGATCTGGGTGATATACAATCGGCTTTAATAACACTGGCCATTTAATAACTTTTACTACATTTTGTGACTGGTTTCAAATCACTTATGAAATATATTCAGGGCATGGAGAATGAACTACAGGAGGAATAATGAGGACGTCATCCTGTAGTTCTTTACGATATCGCGAGATTTCGATCGCGGTATTTTGAACGCTCCGGTAACTTTACTGAGGACAGAATTATGCATCACGAGCAGAGAACCCAATGAAACATCATACCGTGAGTTGTTACATTACCATATTCCATTAGTACAAAGCCATTTACAAGCCGGTTAAACTAACTAGGGACGTTTTTGTGTGTGTGGCTCTGGGTGGGTGTGTGGGTGTGTGTGTGGCTCTGGGTGTGTGGGTGTGTGTGTGGCTCTGGGTGTGTGTGGCTCTGGGTGTGTGGGTGTGTGTGTGTGTGGTAGTAATTGCTGTCTGCTGAGCTCATCCATAGGGTACAATAGGTCTCACATTTGCGAGAAATAAAGCTAATGGCAATGTAAATAATAATACCATTTATTTATCTGTTTTCAAAACCAACACATAAATACAAATTTTGTCATTTACAATGCCAATAGCTCAAACTTTTCCAAAGGCAAAACCATTGCATTGTAAATGCTTGTTTTTACATTTGTTAACACTGTGGGCATAGGTTTCACCTCATTAGTACCGCTTTAGCACACAAATATAGCAATAAGCATCAGCAAGGTGACCAGTCAACCTTTGCGAAGGGCCTTTGAATGTGCTGCACCACATGTTGCCATGTTTTAGTTACATTTGATCTGTTTGAGCTATAAATCGTTTTTTGTTTGCTAAAAATTACAGATTATGCAGAACATGAGGGATTATGTGATAAATATCGCAAATCCATAATTATGTAGAAAAGTCCAGTGGCCCTGACTAAACCACAGTTTTGGCTGTTTTGTGATCCTTCCTTGCGTGCAGGAGGGGGTCAGTGCAAACTTACTGTGCCAGTGTTGCCTCAGAGCAACACCCCACAGGAGGGTAAAATTGAAGCAGAGGGGACACCTTAGATTATGTGGCGGTCAGATGACAGGGAAGTAGATAAAACATGAAGGGAGACCATGTTTTTAACAAAGGGCAGAGGAAACGTGAGGCAGTAGCTTTAATTAGTGAAGTAAGGGTAGGAGCACTGGGTCCCGGGATCTGAGGGTCCCACTGAATCACACTTATGACTGTCTTTCTCATGAAAAAAGGTATGGGGTACCAACACATGAAAGCTCATTTGTTTCTAAAAAGTAGGAGATGTTGCCTAACGGCGAGAGCTGCTGACTGGGGGGCTGGATTCAAGTCTCAGCATCAGCTCAACATTCTGTGATTCTGTGCAAATAACATAATCTCCTCGCACCTAAAAAAGAAAATAAATTGACCCTGTTTAATGTAACTGTTGCTAATGTATAGTATTGTCCTTGGCCAAGTCTCTGCTATGTTAAACTAAACACATGTGCACAGAGAGCCTGCTTCATGATGATCCGGCATTATGGGGAAGGGGTGAAAGAGACAGCGGTGATGGACTGCTACTCAGGGCCACAGCTATCATTAGTGCAGTAGATTCCGTTGTTTTGGGGCCCAGGAGTGTGGGGGGCTCACAACACCTAAATTATGGGGAAAATAGTTTTTTGCTCAGTTTCTGTTTTTGTTTGACAAATTTGCCCTATCATAGGTCTCCCATTTATTGTGGATTATGAGCTACAGAAAAAATATCCATGAAATTATCTCATAGACTCCGCCCTTGAACTCAGCCGGGCCTCTCTCGCTCCACCAACCCTTGCCATTACGTTTTTGAAGGGCGGGGGAGGGCCCAACCTCAAAACGTGTTGCTTTTGGGGGCTCTGAGCAAAAACATTTGAAGATCTCAGACCTACATGTCTCTGGGAGGAAGTTCAGAAACCAAATGTAACAAATTTGCTGATTATTTCAAATTTTAAATTACTAAAATCCAGTCTGATTTGAATGTTCATAAGGTGTTACTACTTATAGTTGAAAACAATCAATGGGTCATTCCAACTATTGAATCAGATTTTACACAATCCCTAATAAAAAAAATAGTAAACTTCTGGGTCAGGAGCTGACCTAATTTTTGCTAAATTGCACAAAGAAAAAAAAATAATTCCTTCAAGCTGATGCTATGGATGCATGTGGATGGCACACACATTGTCTTTAAGATAGATAGTAACCCCAGGATGAGCAGGAAATACCCACAATTGCTTATTGAATTACGAGATGTGGTTGTTGTGGAAAAAAATAAACGTATTCGAACAGGACAGAAATGTTGGCACATTTAGAGTTTCTCTAGTCCGGAATCACACTTTCAGGCCTAAATCTTTAGGAGAAGAAGCCCGAGCCTGTGATGCAAGTGAAGATTCTGTGAGTAAAACATGATGTGTTGAATTGTGAAGGCTTGTATTTTCAATGATTTACATTGAAACAAATATTATATTTATTTTCTTTGCCACAAAAAAACAAGTATAAAATGCCTTCATCTCATCTGGATTTAGGGCCAGTCACTAGTGGCTAACGCTCAGCAGCTACACAAAGGTGTCCCCTCAAGGCTACCTACAGTGATAACATAAAGGAAGAGTTCTTAAAATACAGACTAGGGGTACTACCTGTATTGAGGTATTATCCTCCTTGGAGAAGAATGGAAGGCTAAGGAATCTGTAGGCTATGCAGACAAGGGTCTGATGACGTTATTCGTGCATTGTGCCTTTGCAAAGCCACCTTGGAAGATCACTGTAGACTCCTACGCAAGAAAATGAATACCTGAGGGACATGGACACATAGAAAAGCGGAAGTAGCGTGCTTTAATCCCACTGATTTATGACTAATCTATAAGGTACAGTGCTTTCTCCCTTCACTGGCGCTCAAAGGGCTGCCTTACGCCAATGCAGGCACCCTAGCACCATGGTGCAAGGGTGTCTACATTGAAGGGATGATTGTTTGTGTGCAGGAAGGGACATCTTCCCGCACAAAAACAATCAATGGGGTGATTTGCTCTTTCTAGTGTGCTACTGAATGCAGCACACTAGAAAGAGGAAAACATGAGGAGAAATTATTTCGACTCCCCTAGAGAGGCATAGGCTTTTGACGCATTCATAGGTTTACAGCTTCTTGTAAATGTAGGAATGTGTCGAATGCCATGGGTGTTACATGGGAACGCCCACCATAATCCCCATGGCACGCCTCCCCATCATAGTGTGAGGCACCCCAGCGACTTGCGCTGTGTTGCCTCACTCTATTTCTGCAAAGCCATGAAAAGTCATGCCGGGTGGCTTTACCTAGCCATGTAGATATGGCTAAGACCTGTTTGTACACTGCAAGCCCAAGCGCTACGTGAGTTTAACTTGTGACACCTATCGCTTGTTTTTCAAATAACATTTATTACCTTTTTTGCAAAACTTAAGTTAGCCCCATCAACAACAATAGTAAAGGAATTATTGGGGAATCATTGGAAAGCCTATTGTTCCATTTGCATTCAAAACTGAAGCTCTTTTTGACTGAAGCACTCCCAATCCCTCAAATGAGGACCCTTCCGATGAAGCAAGCTATACTTATTTCCTTCCATGACGATAAAACAGACATGGAAGGATGGAGACAGTCATAGATGGTGCATAGCTCATGTGAAAGTAAAGCAAAATTATTCGGAGCATTGATTTTGTTTAAATTAGAAGCAATGCTATCCTTGCCCTCTGGGGCGAAGATACCACACCAAACCATGGGGGGTGACTCCATTGCTTCTGGCACTTACAGGGGTGGAAAAGGTTTTTGCTACTCTAGAGGTGACGGAATCGCAGTTTGAGCAGACCTGGAGTTCCTGCATCCTGATCCTGTTCCTAGCACAGGAGCATAGGGAACATACGTGTCCCAAATATCTGCAGGTATTACACCTCGTGCCCCGCTTCCGCCTCCTAGCACTGCATATCTATCAACCAACCTAAGGCGAAGATATGGGAGATGCTCGGTGCCACTCCTTTGGGGTTTTAGATGGACATATGTTATGACGGACGCTGTGGAGAGACTTGGGCGCGAGTGGATATGGAGGGTGGGTGTCTAAGGGGTGGGGAAGGGATTTCACAACTCCTGTTGGGACAGAAGGTTTTGTTTGTGTTGTTCCAGCCTATACCTTCTCATAGCAGTTCACCAGCCTTTGGATGGAGGTGGCATCTTTTATAAAACAATAAACAGATTTAAACCATAACTTAGAAGCAAACATTAACTAGATCCAAGCTCTAGCTTGTAGACATTTCTGATATGGAAGACGAGATGGGGATTTTTGTTCTTTTTCTTTCTTCATTTAATTACCCATGACCAGGAGTTTCGCTTTATCGAAACTATTAATTGGATCTGGAAGAATGTTTTTTATTGCATGATTGTATCTTTTATGGATGCATTTGCACTCGAATAAAGATGTATTTATTAATATTATTACTATTATAGATGGGGAGTCAAGCGTTACCTGTCCTCTTTGTGGTTTGGCAAAGGATTCATTGACCCATACACTATGTGAAAATATGAATAAATAGAGAAGGCAGTTGCTGAGAACAATGGGGCATATTACCAACAACTAGCAATAATTATCGCTATGTTGGTTTAGCGGCGATATTTTTATCACCGAGCTGCGGCGATTTTTATCGCTTAGGAACCTTGCTATTATCAAAGTTTATCTCTATAAAAATCGGCCGAAATGCATGAATATCGCTGATAAGTCAGCGATATTCATGCATTACCGAGCTAATGCTCTTAGCCATGTTATCCACCTACCATTGGATAACATGGCTAAGAACTGCTCAAGGGCAGATGTTGGCTTTTGGAGATATTCGCGCTTAGCGCGAATATCTCTAAAAGTTGGTAATAGGAGATAGCGATGTTAGTGACTGTTTCCAGTCGCTAACATCTTGGCACGTCCACTTTGCATGTCATTAGTGATAAATATCACTGACATGCAAAGCGGGGCCCAAGATGGTCGCTATCTCCTACTAGCTGTCGCTAAGTGGTGTTAGCGACAGCTAGGTAATAGGGAGATAATTTTATCTCCGCTATCTTGGCTTTTAAAGCCAATAAAGCGGAGATAAACCCCAATGTTCCTACTTTTAAACATACAAAAATGCCAAGCGATTACGTCATGTTTATTGTGATCCGACCCCAAATAGGCTAGGCAATTTAAAATGTGTATGTCAATTGTTTATAGAAAAATTCATACACAGGTGGTAGATATTGAAGTTGAAAATGTTATGAGGTGTGAACAGCAAACCATAATGTTATGAGTTTTTAATTTCAATGATTTTGTAATCAACTGTACAATAATTTACTTACTTGCTTACGTTTATACTATACTTCATTACCCCAAGTAAAATTTAATTTGCGAAAACCCTTAGTAAAATAGACTTGTGAGCTACACATTATCTTGATTATGTGCAGTCATTCGAGAAGACAACCAACTGCATTCATTTAATGATCCATCTCTGTAAATGCTTAGTTTTAGGTACATTTCGGGGATTAACGTAACCTGCTGAATTAGTATTACCTAAGTGAGGATTTGGGTCTGTTTCACATTCTCTGCCTCCAACAAAAAGGCAGTAGTGTTCTCTTATTGCCCAAGGGACATGGGACTTCCTACTCTTCATTGTCAGGCCACCACTTACACAGGCCATCACCTTAAAGCTAAACTAGCTACACCCTGTTCCACTACATGCATCAAAAACTTCTGCTGACAACCTTCTACCACACCATACATATTTTATACATGCTATCACCCTACTAGGCCACCTTACTCTTACATTGCCTCCACACACCACCTTACATATGCAATATCCTGCACCTACACCACCAGTTACTTAATACCTAACCACTGTTAGAAATGGGGATCTCTAGTTGGCAGCGGCTGGCGCCGAGGTCCAAATAGAAATCCTTCTTCGGAAGTCAGAGTAAGGGGGCTACACCCTTTGATAACCCCTGCTCAACCCTGTGGTAACGAGCAGCCGGGCCTATCTCACAAGCAGTGTGTGAAGCATGTATGACTATACACAATAACACAGGGAAGATGCTACAAACGGACACCACAAACAGTTATCTTTATATAGACTGAACACGAAGCTAAAAAACGCTCAAGGAGCAACAATGCACATAATTACACATTCACTTCAAAATCAATAAAGGCACTCAAGAAGCGCGTGGAACAAACTTAGTTCGAGGCCGGGGTCCACACGACCCGGTGGTGCACAATGTACCTGAGATTTAAAGGGGCACGGAACGCAGCCTCACAAGGAAGCCGCAGTGATTTCAGACAGACTCGCAGCGGCTACAGCTCCCAGCTGTAGTCGTGCGTGGCATGCACTCACGATAATCCTGAGACGGGGCTTAAAGGCGGGCACCCAGCGGCACACGTAGGTGGTAACAAGATCCTCAAAATGGGGACTAGTGCAGGCACTCAGTGGCACAGCTCCTCAGCTGCAACGGCCCACAAAAGCAATAGCTTTGATTCTCGTAGGATGGCAAATGCGGGCACTCAGCGGCACAGCTCTTCAGCGGCTCACAAAAGCTATAGCGATGATTCTTGTTGGACGGCAAATGCGGACACTCAGCGGCACCAGCTCCTCAGCTGCGGCGGCCCACAATAGCGATAACTATTATTTTGGTAACACAGGCAAATGCGGGCTCTCTGCGGCAACAGCTCCTCTGCTGCAGCGGCCCACAATAGCAATATCGATGACTTTGGTAATAGAGGCAAATGCGGGCTCTCAGCGGCAACAGCTCCTCAGCTGCGGCGGCCCACAATAGCGATGCGATGACTTTCAGCCCGTGTTCCCTGCAGTAGAACCAGAGGCTCTGGAATTCTCAACAGAGGCCTCACCTGAGTGTAGATTCCCCCTCAAATAGGAATCCGGACGGCTGATGGGTGAAGTTTAATGTCCCTGAGACTTCGGCAGGAAGCAAGCTCAAATGAGGCCCTTGGGTAGTTGCTTCAGCAAGAAGGATGGAAGCTTCAGAGTCCTTTCCCTCTACTTACATGGACAGAGGTTCGTCCTGACATCCAGAAGTAACACACACAAAGTAAACAGTCCCAAAAAGTCTTCAGAGAGGAAGGGTCAATGCAGGGCCCAGAGAGGCAAGCCCTCATGGCAGCTCCCCCCCTGGGCCCCAGCAGCAGCACACCCCGGAAGGATTCTGCCACAAGAACTGATCAACATCATGGAGTCACAGCTCCTATATTTATATCAACCAAAGTCTTTGTTCTCAAAAGTACCAAGTCACTGAACCCAGCCAGAACCAGTTTGGTGTGGTCCTGGAGCACTTAGTTTACAAGGCTGCCTCCTGCCTTTCAGGAAGAGGGGGTCTGGCATTGGACACACAGTGGGAGGTGGAGCCATCATTCACTTTGCCAGGCACAGCCCTGCTCAGATCAAAGGGTCACCCCTCCCCATACTCCAACTGCAGATCTCTCTATTCAATCCACGTCTCGCTCAGCCTGCCTTGTCCCTACAAAAGCAGACATGCAATTCACATCAGGCAGGCAGACACATAGCACACAGAAATGCCAAATTCTAAAAGTGGTAGTTCTCACATAGTCATAATAAATCTGCGCACATCATTGTGCAGCATTTATCCTCATAATTTCATACAAACAGACTTGACCATACTGCTCTTCTCATAACAGGAATTACCACTGACACACACTAAGCAGAGAATACCCCATGCATTCCTATGGGAAGGCAGGCCACTCTCACTTAATGTAACACAGAGTGCACATTCTTTACACTTGACCCCAGTGCTAAAGTGCCCAGAGGCCTAAAACACTACACAGAGAAAAAGGCTGGGAGAAATGCAAAACGTTTAGGGTTACATAGAATCCGGTGCAAAAAGGGCCAAGTCCAACAACCACCTACAAAACTACCATACACTATCAAAACCTTACACCCCTACCTTTGCCATCAACACCTACACATTACATCACCACATACACCCTTCAAGATACACCTCCACCTACATACAACGTACATAGTACACCATTGGCTATGACCCTTCACCTACAGGCTAAATTACCACCTTCACCTTACACTGCTATTGACACCATGCAGTCATACCGAGATTATATATCATCTACACTTTGCATCCATACCCATAACACTACCAATACAGCCCATGCTCAAGATGCAGTCTCTCAGTCATTTATTTCAAGTCTCATGTTACTTGTTCTTTAGGATGGAAAATTTTGTGGGGACTCTTTGCGGTCACACAGTCACACAGTCAACGTCAGTGGGTGGTGGAATTCGGGCACTAGCCTGCCTCTTGAATCTTGCTGCTGGAACAAACAGCATGACAGGCCTCGGTAGCAGTCATTTGCCTTTGGATTTGCATCCTCCATGCCTTTGAGAAGTCCTTAGCTATGGCAGTGTTGTAGGGCCTGTTGGGTCACAGGGCACATTGCAGCATAAGCAGAGCAGGTTTCGCTGCCATGATGTAGGATGGCTCTGCCGCTTGAGAACTGTTGAACCTTCACACACTTCACCACATGACCGACAAAGTCGGGTTAGGTGAGCAATCACAGCTGGGTTGGCGCTGCTAAACTAGGTAAAAGTCAACAATTCTGGGTGCACCACATGCTGGGAGCATGGCTGGGCTTCTCCTTCTGAACAGTCTTTCAAACTTCACCAGCCACCACCAGTGCATAGCCCTGCATGAAGAAAGTGGTGGGGCTGGGCTTGGTCCGCGCAGGGGGTGGGGGTTAGGGGTTTCGCAGGGGCCAGACATTTGTTTGGAAGGTTACTCGCCATTTCCTGTGTAATCTTATTTAAGAAAAATAAGAAACAGCTGACCAAAAAGGATTATCTTTCATAGGCCTGGTTTAGTAGGCAGGCCTGACTTCATTCTTTAGCAATGTCTGCAACAGTCAAGAAGTTTGTGAGTATAGTGCTGATATATTGAGGATAATAGGATAGGTAGAGGCTAATAATCACAATTTTCATGATGTCCTACATAGAACAATTAGTAAACTTTACAAAATTTGCAGAGAAACAAAATTCTGTTTTTTGTAAAAATAAAAATAAAAATAAAAAAAGATGTTTCGCCATTTAACCAGTCTGTGACATAACAATGTGTATTTCCAAAGCGCACATTCACCCATGGGCATCGTGGCACTGAATAACTGATGTTTATTGTGTCCACAACTCAACGATACTCATTTTGTCAACCCTCATAGGATGAAAGGCTAAGTGGACCCACCAGGATTTGTACCTGGGACCATGGGGTCAAACACACTGTACGAATTAGTCCACTAAGCCACCAACTGCTCTTGCCTCTTCAGTGTCTCCCTCATGCCCTGATGCCACAAGATTCAAAACCTCATTTGTATATTTACAAACATAGCTGAGAACCTTGGGCTCTGGTGAATATTTCAAAAATGCCCCACCCATAGTTCTCAGGTTGTGTATGTTAATTACAAATATAGTTTAACATTCTTGAACTTTGCGGGCATGATTTGGGACAAGGGTAGGATTTTGGACAGAGTGAAGGCACGACAGAGGTGAGAGCAGCTGCACTGGCCGCAGGGTTAGTGTAGTGTATGGTTAGTGTAGGCCAGGCGTGCATTGCCCATCGGACTCAAAGGGCTTCAGCCCCCACCCTGTCGTGTGTGGCAGCCCGGGATGAGACAGCATCCCAGGCACACACACAGCCGCACCCGAGTACTTCACAGGTCTTTTAAAGACCTTTTGCTTGTTAATGAGGCTTTGACGGTTTTCACACCTTCTTTGGGCCCCTGCAGCTCCACTCTGCCTTTTGCTTAAAGAATCAGCCCCCTTCTGAAACTTTTTCTTAGCCCCCCCACCGGAAATTTGACTCTAGGTGCGCCTCTGGTGTAGGCCCTGTGAGACTGCAGGGGACAGGGAGACGTGCCGAGATCTGGAGACGAACACACCCCGGCTTGTTCTGGTTAACTGCAGATTCACAGACACAGAAAGGAGAAGGGTGCGCGCCTCATGAGCGCCCAGCTGCCCGGGGTGTGAAGAGAGATGCTATGCTCAGCAGGGGATTATTCCAGATGGAGCTGAGTGAGAGCGCTGCGCACAGACATGCCACATGATGAATGGGCCCTGCTTCCCTCACTTGCACATATTCAAGAACAACCGTGGGCTCTAATGTATGATATTTAAAAATGTCCTGACACCCATAGTTGTGCCTCATACATACAGGTGAAAGTGAAAAAAGCAGGGCACATTTATTAGGCTTGCTTCGTTAGTCTCTGTGCAGCACTCTCATTCAGCTCTAGGCTGACTGACAATCCCAGGGCAGCAGCAGGACCCCCACTAGACCCGGAACACTCAGCAGCACACTGGAGCTAAAAATGTCGCTGAGCTTCAAATCACGCCAGTGTGTCGCAGTCACAACACAGTTGACTCGAGTCTGCGCAGACTGGATTTCTTGGATTGCGCCTGGAGCCAGTCTAGTACCACACCCTTTTCCAACTCGTCACAGGGTGGGTACTAGCCCACCCTGTGACGAGTTGGGAAAGGGTGTGGTGGCAATGCTCTTCACTCCCTGAATGATGTGGAGGCTTAACACTACAGGGTTTCCAGCTGGAAAGTCTGAGGCTAACTTTACCCCCATGTCATCAGGGGGTGGAGACTAGGCCTGGATGCTCAGTCTTTGCTGAGCTGATAACCTCACAGGCCTCAGGGCTGTGAGATTGTCAGCCAGGCAAATAATTAGACTTTAGTCCCACCCAGGGGGAGCCACACTCTGAGCCACTTCCACAACTTTCCATGCAACAACATAGTGAGTGGGGCAATCAAAACAGATTTTTAGCATTGCTGTGGTTGAAATGTGTTTACTATAAATGTAAAGGGGCGGAGCCCTGATGCCCTTGGAGAGAAAGCACGGCTGCTAGGCATGCACTCTTGTAGTGGTTTAATAATTTCTCCTATGGTCTAGTGCGAGATTCCTCGCGTTAGGTAATATGTGTTCTGTTTTGGAATGTTAATTGTAGACTGAATGTCATAGTTTCAGTTGCCCTTATCTTACCTTGCCTGCTGGTCGCTGCGCAGCACTTGTCCCGAATAAAGACTTACATCTTTATACCACCTGCGTGAAGTACTAATTCACTACAGTATTCGTGGCGATGATCGATGTCAAGGGGGCAAGTGCAAAAGAACTAAGCATGGGCGAATTTTGCGAATCTGGCGTTCCCGAATTTTGCGAATTTGCGAACTTGCAATCCGCAAAATCCGCGAATTCTCGCGAATTTGCAGATATTTTTTGTGTGTGTTCGCAAGGATTTCTGCCAGTTCGCGAGTGTTTTGTACCAGTTCGCAATTGCGAACTTACATGTCAGCTCGCAACGGTCGCGATTATGTTATTTCTACGTCTGGTTCATCATCACAGGTTCCCTGCACCCTCTGTTTCACCCCTGCCACCCTCTGTTTCACCCATGCCACCCTCTGCTACATCAATGCCACCCTCTGGTTCATCATCACTGCAGATTATGGGGGGAAAAAGCAAGCACACCTGCCTTGCTTCAACTGACATGAATTAATTTGGGGTTGATTTATTAATGTGTCACTGTTTTAAAATTCCAGTCTGGCACCTGCTTCATTATCTGTAATTTGCTTTCTGTTGCAGTGCAATTTTTTTTTCCAGGACCTTTGTGGCCTACTTGTAGCGATTCTATGATCCGGCTGGGAGGGTCAGAGCAGGGTCATACAATTGTTGCAACTAGCAACTGAACTCTGGAGGGGCCCCAGTCAGGAAGCACTACAGGGAATTGTTACTAATGATGAATTTGAACTTTTGCACCTGCTGAGTGCTTTCAGTTTAGCAAAACTCGTTTTTCTGCAGAACAGCAATACAGCAACTGTAATGCCCCAAACAAGCTTACTTGTGAAAGTTGATTTCTAATCCAAAAGTGATCCAAAGAAAGTCAAAAAGCCTCAAATCCAAAAAAGTGCAGGCAAATGTCAACCTGAGGAGTTATTCTCATAAAAATCATCATTTTCAGAAGGTCTATGCTGCTTGCTCGTGGATTTCTTGTGCAGAATTGCAATTTTTGTAATTTCGCGAGTGCGAGATTGTTGCTGCCCGCCGCACCTACATGTTCGCAATTGCGAACTTACACTGCACGCCGCAAAATTGTATCACCAAGAACAAAAAATCCGCTGCGTGCGACTTTGCGGATTTTTGGTAAATTCGCGAGCGTTCGCGGATTGCGAATTTACCGATTTTCCACCCATGCTTAAAAAGAACCCACGAAGAAGAAGGAATTTGGCATCTCCATCATTTTCTACTCGGAGTAAGACCGCATTCATTTCGGAATTATTTGCTGAAGAAAAAGGTACTCCTTTATTTTTAACTTTAAAGGTCTATGACCTTTAGCGGCACTAGCAGGAAGAGCGGAGTAGTGGTTGGAAAGAGAGCATTGACAGTGACGGTTACGGATCAAGCTACATCACTGGAAAGCAGTCTTGAAACGCAAGCAAGAGCGTTGACATTGGCTACGTCACTGGAACACAGTTTTTGGGCACACAAAGTACAGTGTAACGTAAACACCATTTTGATGGCAGAGCAGAAGTACCTGTTGTCATGTCACTGAATGTTGACTGGAACGCAACATAACGTGACACCATTTTGAAGAGTATGCTCGTCTTGTCGTTATAAGACACTAAACAACTACTACAGATACTTTGTGCCAGTATCTTTTGCACAACAAGAGTTTTGGTTTTATCAAAACATCATTTTTATTTACTTATTAAGGTTTTATGCAAATTTAAAAAAAGTTAACACCATTTTGTTGGAGCGTGCACAGTGACACGCACACTGAAACGGTATTGTGTCGGAGCATGCACAGTTATTCAGACAACAGTGGTCCCATCTCAAGGGAATACATGAGGAATAAATATAGACACAATCGTAGCTATATTGAATTATAGATTAGTCCAGCCGGACAGTGGTCTAATATTTTTACTTCTGAAAAATAGAGCAGATTATCTGATGCCGAGAACCGATTAGATGCGGCTCGGATTCATTATTGCGTAATGGCACTTGAGGACTGCCCGCCGGCGTGGTAGCCGGGCGCAGGGCATACGCAGCGTCTCAATCGTGGCGTCTGGCAGAGGCTTCTAATATTAGGCATAAGAATTATGTCCTGATGATGATCTGTGTATTTAGCTAACAGATCGAAACGCCGTTAACTCAAATGGCACCTTATACAAAACTGCACTGTTATAAATTGATGTAAAGGTGTAGACTATGTTGGGATGTACTATGACACTGTGTAAACTCTAGTACTTCAAACCTCACGCTTGTGCCTACAAGCCCTCTTGTTCCTTTGTCATTAGTGTGTGTCAGTTGCACATGTGTAAGTTCGGTACAGGCTTGTGCCCCACAATGTGTACTGTTGTGTAATAATCTGCTCTATTTTTCAGATGTAAAAATATTAGACCACTGTCCGGCTGGACAAGTCTATAATTCAATATAGCTACGATTGTGTCTATATTTATTCCTCATGTATTCCATTGAGATGGGACCACTGTTGTCTGAATAACCTTACCCCAAAGGTCCCCTCTGATCTAATTGGGTCCCTTGTTGTTTCTAAATATAGGAGCATGCACAGTGACACGCACACTGAAAAGGTTGACACGGAGTGTGCACAGTGACACGCACACACTGAAAGGATTGGCACTGGATTTCTTCAATGTTTTTTTATTTCGTTTTGTCATATTTGACGCACATTTTGGCATATACTTTAAGTTTAGTGGACTCACCCACAGTGATTTACATGACAGTGGTGTGCATATTATGTTAAAGATTTTAAACTCATTATTCGCACACATTGTAATAAGCTCTATTCATTAACAGTGTTTCACACACTTAGTTTGTCAACAGTGTATATCTACAGGGACATGCATTGCTGACGGAAGATTGGAAATTAAATCTGCGACACACTGAATTTAGTTTGATAACAACAGTGACATGCTCACTTTAAAATTAAGCATGTCCACCAACAGTGACACGCACACTTTTCCTTAATATTGTTTTTTTAAATTTTGTATTTTTGAAACAGACTGAAAATAGTTTGTGTCAAAGTGTAGAATATTAAAAAAATGCTTATTATTTATTACATTTTAGCATAAGTTAATTGTAGGTTATTGGGTTTTTTTCACCTTCAATTAAACATGCAGTCAGTTTCTCCTCCTCCGCCTTTCCTTGAGACACCAGGTGTTCCATCCATACAATGGAGAAATTGATATGATGCTTTTGTGACTTATATTGGCGCAATAGGAGCATCAAGGTTCAGAGTAGAGCATAGGAAGTATCTTCTTCTCAATTCCTTGGGTTATGAGGGTAGATCAGTGTATAAACATTTACCAGATTTAGTTCGGAATGCAAATGATGAAGAGCTTGATAAATATGCAGAAGCTGTTAAAAAATTTGAAATTCGTTTTGATATTCAACCTAGCATTGTTGTTATCAGACACAAGTTTTTTAAAAGAGAACAAAAATCTGGTGAAGATGTTGAGAAATATAAATTTGTTTTAAGAAAGTTAAGTGCTGACTGTCAGTTTGAAGGGTTAAATGAAGAATTGATTAGAGATCAATATATTTGCAAGTGTTTAGATAAGAATATTCAACAAAAGTTGTTGTCGATGGGCAAGCCTACTCTTGAAGAAACCATACGCACTGCTAAAAGCATAGAGCTTTCAAAGATTTCAGTAAGAGAGTTGGATGAAAAAGTTGTTTCTAATGAAAATGTTACGGTTGTTCGCACAAATGAAAATAGAGGTAATTTTGTAAACCGTTTTGAAAACAATGGTTTCAAACAGAGTAATATATGTTAACGTTGTGGTAATCTTCCACATTTCAGGTCTGGTCGACCATGTACTGCTAAGAATGTTGTATGTAGAGTTTGTGGGAGATTAGGGCATTTTTCCTAAATTTGTCAGACTGGAAAACGTGTTTTACCTGAAGTGAAACAGTCATCTTCTTCTGTGGCTAATGTTTCTATATTTGAGAACAGTGAATAAGATCTTAATAGAATTCAGGATGACTTAAAAGACATGGTTGTTGCTGTAGGAGATTTGTCTGGCATTACAGAGGATGGTTCTGAATGTGTTGATCCTTATATTGACGTCAATATTGGTGGAAAAACAGTCAATTTATTGGTTGATTCTGGTGCACGAATCACCATGATTATGCAGGAGTTATTTGCAGAAATCTGGGGTTCATGTCCTTTAATGCCACCGGAAAGGTCTCCAGTTTCATATGAAGGGAGAAAGATTGAATTGGCAGGTTTCTTTGAAGATAGATTGGAGTTCAGAGGAAGAACTATACATGGAAAAATGTATGGTCCAATCAAAGGATTGTTGATTCTAGGATGGTACCACCAAGGTTTATTTAAAATGGTGTTGCGACCTGGAACAAAAGATCAGGTTTCTGTAGTTGGCTCTGAGGATTTTGTAGTCAAATTGTCTGAGCATTATCCATTATTTTTTAGTAAAAGTCTTGGAAAAATTAAAGATTTTTCACAAGTCATCAAAGTGAAAGAAGGAGCGATTCCTGTTAAACACCGTTTAAGAAATGTGCCTTTTAGAGTAAGAGATCAGTTAGAAAAAAAACTTAATGATTTGTGTGGAAAAGGAATTATAGAGCCAATTGAGTCTTCGTTATGGTTGTCTCCATTGTTATTATTATTAAATTGGTTTTGTACAGCGCACGGTTACCCTGGAGCATCCCAGCGCTTGCCAGCAGAGAATATCAGAAATAGCGAAGACAGAAAAGGTTAGCAGAAGAGGAATGTTTTAAGTTGTTTTCGAAAGCGCAGAAGACAAGGTTCCGCACGTAGACATAGAGGGAGGGCATTCTAGAGGGTGGCGACGTTAACGGAGAATCTCCTTCCTCCTGATCGGGCCTTTTTTACCCTAGGGACAACAGTCAGGTGTTGCTGGTCTGAGCGTAAAGTTCTACTGGCTTTATACGGGATCACCATCTTTTGAAGGACGGGGGGCCTTTGCCTTGCAAGATTTTGTGTGCAAGGCAGAGGGATTTAAATTTCACCCTTTCCCGTATTGGCAGCCAGTGTAACGCCCTCAGTGCTGGTTTAGCTGAACGAGACATGGGGATGTTGTAAAGCATTCGTGCTGCCGCATTCTGAACTTTTTGGAGTGTGTTCAGAGTGCTCTCAGGGGCACCGAGGTAGATCGCATTGCTGAAGTCTAACCTAGACATAATAAGACCCTGGATTAAGAGCTTCCTAGATAGAAAAGGGATGAGGGGTAGTACCTTACGTACCGATCGGAGGAGACCAAAACAGACACCCGCTAGTTTGGAGGCCTGGGTTCTGAGGGAGAGATCTCGTTCCAACCAAATGCCCAGGCTCTTGATCTCAGCCTTTGGTTCAGGAAGAGGTCCTAGGCAACTGGGCCAGGCCAAGCAGGGGAGAGAGGGATTTTTTGGTCCCATCAGCAGAATCTCCGTTTTGGACCCATTCAGTTTAAGTGCTGAGTCCCCCATCCAGGAATGGACCTTTGAGAGGCATGCGTGAAGTATCTGGGAGTTTTCCATGGATTAGGAGAGGGCAAACACCAGTTGGGTGTCGTCGGCATAGCTCACGATCTTGATGTTGAATGGAGCCACCACTTCCTCCAAGGGAGCCATATACACGTTAAATAGTGTAGGACTCAGGGAGGAGCCCTGAGGCACGTCACAGTGGAGGTGAGTGGATGCCGATCGTGCGCCCCCTTCCCAAACCTGGAAAGATCTTTCGCTGAGGAATGACCTAAGCCAATTCAGCGCTGTCACCCTCACTCCGGCGTCAGACAGTCGCTGGAGTAACACTCAGTGGTTAACAGTGTCGAACGCTGCACTCAGGTCCAGGAGGATCACTGCCACTGATCCCCCCGAATCCAAAATGCAGCGTGCCTCCTCCATGACTGCCAGTAAGGCGGTGTCGGTGCCTTGCCCCGGGCGAAAACCAGTTTGAGAGCTTCTTAACACACCATTGGCCTCAACGAAATTAGATAACAGAGTTAACCAATTTTTCCGCGATTTTACTCAGTCCTGGGAGGAGCGAGATAGGCCTGTAATTGGCCACATCTAGGGGGTCTAGGGAGGTTTTTTTAGGAGGGCTTTCACTATTGCACTCTTCCAGTTAGGTGGAACAATACCCGTGCCTAATGAGGCGTTGATGACTTCGGTGACGGGCTCCACAATGGAGGGGGCAACCTGTTTAAGTATCCTCATGGGGGCAACATCCCGGGGGGAGCCACTCTTAATTGAGCATAGAACTTTAAGGACTTCATCCTTAGTGACTGGCCCAAAGGATTCCAAGGTTATCTGAGGGCGACCTTCCTCCTCCAATGGCTCAGGTCCTATCTTGGGCTGGGGTAGAGAAATTCGATTTTTTTCAATTTTTGAGTGGAAGTACTCTGCCAGATTATTGCATTTATCTTCCAAATTCTCCGTGGGGGCAGAACCTTCAAAAGTTCTTTGACCACCAAGAAAGTTTCTCTTGAGGAGTTGGAGGCATTACTAATTTTCTCCTCGAAAAACTGAGTCTTAGCCAGCCGGATGGAGATCTTGTAGCTCCTCATTGCCGTTCGGTATTCCATCTTACTAGCTACCTCCCAGTTTTTTCTCCAGGCACGCTCTAATTTTTTGCATGCCCTCCGCATAACCCTCAGCTCAGGTGTATACCAAGGAGCGGTGTGTAGTCTTTTTTCCTTTATTCCTGTCGATCTTATAGGGAGGACGGCGTCTAAAGTGTTCGGCATCCACCTACAGAGGTCTGCTTCGGCTACGACAGGGTCCTGTGAAAGTAGTGGGCGTGAGGCTTCCAGGCTACAAGTGAAGTTTTCCACTGATAGCCTGGCCCATGGTCTGTCAGGTGCACCAACACTGGAGGGGGGGATGCTCTCAGGTTTAGTTTCCCAGGTAAAAGGGATCAGGAAGTGATCCGTCCATGGCAGAGGAATAGGGGTGGCTGCTTTCATGATGGAAATATTTGCAAAGATGGGGTCTAACAAATGGCCTTTTTTATGAGTAGGCTCCAGATTTATAAGGTCCATCCCATAAGTTTTAAAGTCATGTAGGAGGGCAATCGCTAACCGCTCTTCCTGGTCATCAAAGTGTATATTGAGGTCTCCCAGGGCAATGAAATTTGTGGCAGAGGCATTGGTCGTTGCTAAGAAGAAAAATTGTGACCTTCGCATATGTGTTGATTTGCGCAGCCTAAATAAGAACATATGGGTGGGGATTCTCTTCCCCTGCCAAAAATTGCTGACATGTTGAGTATGATTTAATGTTCTAATTTGTTTTCTAAATTGGATTTAGCGTCAGCATACCAACAGGTGATTCTTGATCCATCATCAAGACATCTTACTGCGTTTATGTCACCCTTTGGGTCATTTCAATACTGTTGCATGCCTTTCGGGTTGGCCTCTGCGGCAGCAGTATTTCAGCGGATTATGACTGGAATGCTCAAGTGTATCAAGGGTATTGTCGTCTTTCAAGATGAAGTGTTGATCCATGGTGATTCTGATGTATCATATGATGAGGCACTTTACCATGTACTTGATGTCATGCAAGACTATGATGTTGTATTAAAGCAAGAAAAGTGTGTTTTTAATGTCAAGAATTGAATATTTGGGGAATATTGTGTCTGAGCAAGGGATAGAGCCCAGACATGCACTTGTTAAAGCCATTATTGACAGCCCAGCTCCTAAAGAAAAGAGTGATCTTAAATCATTCATAGGACTTTGTGAATTTTGTTCTCGTTTCATGTCAGATTATGCCACAAAAAGTCAACCTCTTACTAACATGTTAAAAAATTATGTTCAGTTCACTTGGAATTCAACTACTCAAAAAATGTTTGACTGGGTTAAAGCACAATTGATTTGCCCTAAAATCCTAAAACCTTTTGATCCAAGTTCTATGTGCACCATCACTGTAGATGCTAGTGGTTTGGGTCTGGGTGCTGTTTTGACTCAGGTAGTTACTGGAGTGGAGAATACATTGATGTTTGCATTGAGAGTGTTACATGGCACAGAGTTTAATTTTGCGGTTATTGAAAGAGAACTGCTGGCTTGTTGGTGGGCAGTTAGGAAATTTAACCCTTATATTTGGGGTAGACATTTTCATATACGTACTGATCATAGCCCACTTGTTTCAATTCTTTCAGGTGAGAAGTTAAGGGATCAAACACAGAGGATAGCCCGTTTATCCACAAAACTTTTACAATATGATTTTGACATATCATACATTCCAGGAAGTAAGAATGTGAGGGCTGACTATTTTTTTAGGTTTCCTGTTTAAGAATTTGATGTAGATTTAGAGGATGAAGATGAATGTGTCATTGCTAGTTTGGTACTAGATGACATGTATGCTATTACCGAGAAAGAATGGAGATCAGAATTGGAAAAAGATCATTTACTTTCATGTGTAATTAAACATGTCAAGGAAGGTTGGTCCAGTGAGAAAAATGTTTCATCTGCACTTCAAACGTTTGTGAAAGTATCATCGGAAATTTCTGTTGAAGATGATTTGTTGGGACGTAATGACCGGTTAATTCCTCCTGACACATTGAAGTTACGTTTAGTTAAAGGAGCACATGAGGGTAATACAGGAAGAACATTAATTAAGAGAAGGTACGTGAATATTTATGGTGGCCTCAGATGGATAAATATGTTGATATTTTTGTGGGAGATTGTGTGGTCTGTTCTGGAGCAGAGAAAAATGTTGGTGTGAGAACACCACCTTTAAAACCTATAGAGCTGCCTGATTCACTGTGGAAGAACATTGGTATTGATTTGGTTGGTCCGTTCAATGTTCTTCCATCTTCATCTAGATTTGCTATATTAGCAATAGATAATTTTTCAAAATGGCCTGAAGTGCGTTTCATTGGTGAACCAAATTTTAGAAATGTAATTAACTTTTTAAAAGATATTTTCTTGCGTGAGGAGTTCCCATCAACTATTGTAAGTGACAATGGTGTACAGTTTGTGAGCCGTGAGTTTGGAGAATTTTTGAAAGAAAGTGATATCAGTCATTGCAAAAGTTTACTTTATCATCCACAAACAAATGGATTAGTAGAAAGGATGAACCGGGATCTTAACAATTGTGTTCAGTGGGCTATAGCAGAAAAATGCAATGTGCAAAATGCAGTTAGATCTATGCTATGGTTTTATCGTACAACTCTGCATTTTTCCACCAAAGTCTATCCCTATGAGCTTTTACGTGGGAGGAAACCGTGTTCAAAAATCTGTCCAGGATGGATGTCGAAATTGGCAAAGAAGAATTCTATTTCAGACATTGATAAAGTTGTTAGAGAAAATGTTTCTTTAGCGCAATCTAAGCAGAAAAAATATTTTGATTTCAGGAAACGCGTTATTTCTAATTCATTTGCTATTGGTGATGTACGTTTCAAGTTTCCTATGCACAAAAAGAAAGGAAGCTCAAAATTCTCTGATCCAATGATCATTGAGAAAGTTCACGGAAATGCTGTTAAGATGACTAATAAGCAGTGGTGGAATGTTTCTAGAATTGTGAGAAATGTTGGAGGTATAAGACCTATGGGAGCATTTTCTAGTGGTGATGATGTTTCGCTTAATTCTGAACATTCCAGTACTGTTTTACGCAGGAGTAATAGACAGATTTGTTCCTGCAAGATTTCATTAGTTTTATGGTGTTTCTTAAAATCTAATACTGTTTCACATAGTGCAAACAGACAAAGAATTGTTCCTGCAAGTTTTATCAGTTTTCCGTTGTTTTTTTTTCCATATTGTTATTTTTTTTTCTCATTTTTTTTTTTGTATAAGAAGGAGGATAATGTAGTGGTTTCCTCATTTCTCCTATGGTCTAGCGCGAGATTCCTCGCGCTAGTTAATATGTGTTCTGTTTTGGAATGTTAATTGTAGACTGAATGTCCCAGTTTCAGTTGCCCTTATCTTACCTTGCCTGCTGGTCGCTGCGTGGCACTTGTCCCGAATAAAGACTTACATCTTTCTACCACCTGCGTGAAGTACTTATTCATTACAACTCTCCTTCCTTCACCAATCAGGAAAGTAAGCTTCTAGGTGTAAGGCAGAACGACAGCTCTTTAGCAAATTGCATGGACTTCAGGTGATGTCCCTGCACTTTTGGGAAACTGGCTGCCAGACAAACATTAGCCATGGTTCACAGCAGCTCTGGATCACAAGACCTTTTTGAGTACTCTGTGGAGCACTCTCTTCTGTGATAAAAAAAACTGGAAATAGCACAAAACTGGAGTGTTTTGGTCTCACCTTTGCACTAATCTTGCAGACAAGGACGTTGGTCCACTGGTCTAAGATTATTCCTCTTCAAATTTAATTTTCTAGTTGCAGGGCAGACATAGCATCTGTGCAAGATGGGGACTCTATCAGCATTCTGATGATTTTGGCTGCAAGCCAGAGTACCCAATGCAGTTTGAAGATTTTCAATGGGTGTTTCTGTTTGGCAGTTGTGTGTACCATGTCCAAGCAGGAACCACAATCCTAGGCAGGATAAGTAAGATACACACCCTTAATTAACATGTGCTCACCCTCTGGTAGCTTGGCACAGAACAGTCAGGTTTAATTGAAGAGGCAATGTGTAAATTATTTTTGCAACACTTCAAACAGTAAAACAGCGAAAACACTACACAAAAAGACTCCACACCTGGTTCAAAAATAGAGCTCAATTGAATGAACAAACAAGACCAAAACAACAAAAATTCAATCAGTATAACCAGAGTTATGAATTTGTATAGAACATCTTGAAATAGAGTGCTTAAAACATAAAGTGCCATATAGGGCTATCTGGTTGCAATTGATCGAATCAAATCCAAAAGTTCAGGCTAACTGCGATGTAGTGGGGGTCGGATACAGGGACCAACCTTGTCCTACAGAAAAGGACCTTGTTGCGTCGTTGATGAAGACCCGATGCGTGAAGCAGAGGAGGCGATGTGTCAACGCTGGTTCCTTCAGATGTAGGCGATGCATCTGTTCAGAACCGTGCAAGTCAGAGTTGCGTTGTGGGCAGACCCCAAGATTTAGTTGATGCGTCGGCATCAAGATGCGCAGGTCAAGGATGCATAGGGAACTGGAGGCATTGCTCCGCGCAGTAAGAGATGCAATGTCGTCCGGCCTTGCAACAGCATCGATGCATCTGTGTCAAGAGCAATGTGCCAGTACCGAGCCACACAACAATGGCGATGTGTGGGTTTTGATAGTTGCAGCACTTCCTACCTACTTTCAAGGGCCCAACACTGGATTGGCATCACTCCGCAGGGTAAGAATCTCAGATGGCACAGTCCAGGTGCTGTTGGTAAGTGGAGTGCAGTCTTTGATGTTCCTGAGACTTCCAACAGGAGGGACACCAGCAAGCCCTTGGAATCACTTTGGTTCTAGGTTGTAGAGATGCAGGTTCAGTCCTTCTCACTCCCAAGCAAGCAGGACAGCAGACAGGACGTCCGCACAGCAGAACAGAAGTCCAGCAGAGTGACAGTCCTTTCAGCAGCACAGAAATCCTTCTTCCTGTCACAATATCTGTGTGTCTGAGGTCCAGTACTTATACCCAGTTGTGCCTTTTAAGTGGGGGAGAATTCAAAGAGAGGCCTTTGAAGTGCACAGAGTCCTGCCCTTCCTGCCCTGACTCCAGACTCACTGCAAGGTGGTATGCAGCTCTTTGTGTGAGGACAGGACACAGCCTATTCGGGTTTAAGTGTCAGTTCCTCTTTCCCATCTTGCCCAGGATGGCCCTTTAGGATGTGAATGGCCCATCAGTCATACCTAAGCTTCCTTTGTTTGTGGCTGTTTGGAGTGAATGCACAAAGCCCAGCTGTCACCCACCCCATATGTGTATTCAGAGATAGGCAGAAGGCACTAAATGGCTAAAGTAGGACAATGCCAACTTTCTAAAAGTAAATTGCTTAATAGCAATGCACTCCTTCCCTTGTCATTATTCTTGTGCTGCCATTGTTCAAACAGCTTTCATCTGCGAATGCGTGCGAACAGGCCCTGTGAACCGTCCCAGTCACAGTATATGCAAAAGCAGAAAAATCGGGCACCACCTGGCGCACCATCCTGTCGCACTGCTATATGGGAAACTTCCCACATGTAAAACACTTACTATTCACTTATTCATTTTCACAATTTGTTTTAAACGTATTTGGACCCAAAATGTGCTGTTCCTTGTTACATCACTCTGCGGAGCTCCATAAATCACTGCAGAGACAGCGAAGTTCCATCCTGTTTCTTTCTTTCTTTTTTTCATATGTTCACTGAGTGCTCAAAAGGCTTTTCACAGTAAAACGTTAAAATAAAGGTCAAGATAAAAACTTGCAGCAAAAACTGACTCATTACTTATGTCCAATGCATTTTGAGCCTGACCGGCTCTTCGTCAGGGGTCTCTGTAACAAAATAACAAACACATCTCAGCTACCCATTCACTACTAACAAATAATATAAGACAATACTTAACCCTCCTATTAAACCTGCTCTCATTCTCCCACATCTCCTATTTCTAATGTATTGAAGTTCAAGTGCTCCGAAAACCAAATAAATCCTTATCCCTCCCACGCCCAAAACCCCTTTACCCTCTCATGATTACCACACTCACTACTAAAAGTAAAAATGTGACCAACAAATTGTGCAACCCTCAACTAATCACATTGCTCTAAAAGTGGCATTTTCAGAATTACAATTTAAAATCAAACTTCACCATAAGTTAGGATTTTAAATTGTGACACTAAGCTAAGAGGCCCCAACTCTTCCCAACTGGAAACTACACATATACAATGTAATCTTTTCCTAATTGGAAATTACACTTAAAATATGTTTTAAGTCAATCCCAATGTTAACCTATGGGAGAGATAGGCCTTTAGGAATTTAGGAGTTTTTCACTACCAGGACATGTAAAACTTAAAAGTACATCCTAGTGCCCCTTGCCATTGAACTGTCCAGGGCCTACCTTAGGGGTCACTTATATGTATTAAGAAGGACGGTTTGGGCCTGGCAAGAGAGTTAACTTTCCAGGTCGACATGGCAGTTAAAAACTACACTGCAGTGGCAGGCCTGAGACATGTTTAAAGGGCTACTGAAGTGGGTGGCACAATCAGTGATGCAGGCCCACTTGCTGCATGGGGTGCAACTTACTAGGAACGTATAAGTAAATTAATATGCCAATTTTGGATACATCAACATTACCATGCATAAAGTAGAGAGCACATGCACTTTAGCACCACAAAATACAAAAAATACTTAAACTACACAAGCATTAAAAATTCTAAAATTATAGTTATAACTTAAAATAGATCATTTACGCCCAGCACAAAACACATCATAACTTGCGCACCTCCATACAGAGTGTTGTCAACTCGCAAGCCAGACTAAATTAACTATGACCTGGCCCTGTACCATGCACAACCTTCTCTTAAATTATGTTGTTTCAGATGGCATAGGTCTTGTTATGAATGCTGTGATTTAACATGTTATAATTATTAGGGCAAGCGCCCTAAAGAAATGTTGCAAGCTCAGACTGCACTTCTAACTGTGGTTCCATTATAAAAATGTGTACACGTGTTTGCAAAATTTAGCAATATGAAGCTGCATATAACTCCCAGAATTCTCTCTTAATAGGGTCAAATACTTGCAGAAGTTTGAAAGCAAGATTAATGATGCTTTGCTTTCAAAATAAAATGTTTGCAAAAAAATGCAACTAGATAAAAAACATTTTGCATAGCTACTATACCCCTTTAGGTACCATATCTTTGAAGCATAATCTAGTAAGATGTGTTGTTGCTTGCTAGTATTTCCAAAAAGTACCCATAATGGAAAATCAGTGTAACCAATGTCAACAAGATTATGAGAAACATGAAAATAAATAATCATTGGCAAAAAGCCAGTAAGTAGATCTGACGTTGATGGTCAGTCTTTTGGCTTTGTCAATGCTAGTCTTGTTTTGACATTGGTTTTGTAAAACTTTATTGTTGTGAGTGCTGCCAGGCCCTCATCATTATAACAAACATTGGCAAAAAGCAAACATATTTTTGAGGCTCAACAAGCACACGTTGCCACAGTATTTCCTGGGACTGAACAAAACTACTTTGCGTGGCGTTATGCTCCCTGTGAAAGAGCAGAATGCTGTCACTCACAGTGAAGCCAGCAGATAGAGAGATAGGTAGAATTTTAATAAAAACAAAAGGTCTTGGTTAACACAAGACCTAATTAGGGGCCCGATCCGTAAAAAAAAGTCACATAAGTGTACCCATGGTATATGTCCTTGCATTACTGCAGATTTACGGGTTTCATGAATTCACAAGTATTTACATAAGTATGCCTAAAAATTGTATTCCTAGAAAATATTTGTAAACTCCATTTTAGCACGAGCAAATGTGCACATGTAGATTTGCTCATGCAAAAATCTGTTGAGCCTTTACAACTTCACTTTACATCCAACCACTTTTTTCTCAACCCAGGAGGACATTTTACTTTTGCCCTTGTCCGGAATAAATTTCCATCTTTGCTCAGTATGGGAAAATATTAGAGAATAACTGATGAAAACCCCTAAAACATGCAAATTAGTAGGTTTGCACAGACTTAAAAGGGCATTCCAACTCTGGGACTATTGCTTATCACTATCCCCAGCCCCAGTATACATATCTGCGGAAAGTTGGCAAAATAAGGGAATTGATAGTATTTAAACACTACTATAGTATGAGCTCTGGCATAATCAGAGAGGCTATTATCAGAGCTCTTATATAATGAGATTACTACCATAATTTGTTGCTACATGGCACCAAAGGGACTAGTGCACTTACTTACCGGACAAGTAGATTTATGAAGCAACCTGTCTCATGGACAAGCAGATATCTTACTAAATTTAAAAGGCAGTTGTAGCCCATGCACAACTGGTTTACACATTTTCAGAATATTCTTCTCCTTGATATAAAATGAAAGGTGCTCCTGGGGTATCGCTCTCTGGACCAGAACGTAACGAACATCAAACTAGCATTCCCCCCAAGGGTAATGTCCCCCAACGCACCAAGTGGATCCTCAACCAAGGATTTAAATTCCTTTAGAATCCTGTTTAAAAAAATGACAGTAATTCAATTTTAAATTCATCATTTGATGTACTGATTATGCTGTTGTCACATGAATTAACTTTATTCATGAAGCATACAGCATGTTATGACGTCGGTAAAAGAATCACTGTACGCTAGAATGATGAAAATTTCAGACTGTGCTTTTGAAAAGTGTGAAATGACGAAGTCGTGTGATTCCATGAACGTGCTCAAATACATTCACGTTCATGGTGAAAGGTGCTCGAGAATAAGAACCCATTACTAACACAAGTGACCGATTCCTTATGAGAGCGAAGAGGTTAGGGCGGTTAATAATATACAAGGTGTCAATGATTTAAAAAAGTTAAGCAAAAATTAGTAATTTCACACTTCTCAAACGCACAGTCTGAAACATTCATCATTCTTGTGTACGATGATTCTTTTACCGACCTCATAACATACTCGTTTTCAGGATATTATCACACCCGTTCTTGGGCTAACTTCACCGGTTTACTTGTTATTTAAACCTCACGCCACATTGCAGTTGCTATAAAGTATCATATAAATTCGAGAGAAGCATGGCATTTTTTCATGTTGGTGTTTTCACATGAATCCCTTTTTAATCACTCACTTAATCGTTGAAATGTGTGTTGGTTTCCTCATGTTAATTGGTCCTTACATTACACTTGTAGATTCTACCTCTGATGAAGGGCAGTTTCCCGAAATGCATTGTGAAGATTAAGGGAAGACTAATAACGCGGATAATATGATTGATCAAAGCAATGATTACAATGCATTCTGGAACCTGTACGCTTCATGAATGAAGTTAATTCATGTGACAACAGTATAATCAATAAATCAAATGAATGAATTTAAAATTGGATCACTGTAATTTTTTTTCTAAAAAGGATTCTGAAGGAATTTAAATCCTCGGTTGAGGATCCACTTGGTGCCTTGGGGGACATTCCCCTTGGGGGGATTGCTACTTTGTTAAATTTCACATCCCTGTGTTAGATTATTAGGTTACAGATAGGGATAAGTTCAGTGAGTTTAGATCAGAACCAACCTCAATAGGATGAAAACTATGTCAAATAGCAAGGACATGTCTAAAAGGATCATGTAATTGATATCAATACAACCTGCAAATATAGGTCTGCCGGGATGATAAACCTCCGGCTCCATAAACGCCTGGTAAATAAACTCACAATTTGCTGACCAAAACAAAGAATACAAATAATTTCAGGTACACTAAGATGGCTGTCCAATTTGAACAGCAGTTGCGGACGCAACTTGGCAGGGATGGTGGGGGTGCTAAATGAAAAAAAATTAATAAAAAGAACTCTTACCTGCAGGCCCTTGGCTGCCTTTCGGTCCTCTTCGGCGGACTCCAGGAGCAGGAAGCTGGAATCAGGAAGCACAGACTCCCCTAGCCAATCCCAATTGTGATTGGTCTGACATGGGCGAATTTTGCGAATCTGGCGTTCGCGAATTTGCGTATTTGCGAACTCGCAATCCGCAAAATCCGCGAATTCTCACAAATTTGCGGATAATTTTTTTTTGTGTTCGCAAGGGTTTCTGCCAGTTAGTGAGGGTTTTGTACCAGTTCGCAATTGCGAACTTGTCGGCTCGCAACGGTCGCGACTATGTTGTTTCTACGTCTGGTTCATCATCACAGGTTCCCAGCACCCTCTGTTTCACCACTGCCACCCTCTGCTTCACCCATGCCACCCTCTGGTACATCAATGCCACCCTCTGGTTCATTATCACTGTGGATTATGGGGGGAAAAGCAAGCACACCTGCCCTGTTAATTTGGGGTTGATTTATTAAGGTGTCACTGTTTTAAAATTCCAGTCTGGCACCTGCTTCCTTATCTGTAATTTGCTTTCTGTTGCAGTGCAATTTTTTTTTCCAGGACCTTTGTGGCCTACTTGTAGCTATTCTATGAGCCTGCTGTGAGGGTCAGAGCAGGGTCATACAATTGTTGCAACTAGCAACTGAACTCTGGAGGGGCCCCAGTCAGGAAGCACTACAGGGAATGGTTACTAATGATGAGTTTGAACTTTTGCACCTGCTGAGTGCTTTCAGTTTTGCAAAACTAGTTTTTCTGCAATTTCGCGGGATTTGCGGGGCGTGAACGTGCGCAAGATCAAATTCGGAAGCCGCGAATTCGTGCGAATATGCGATTTGTTTTTTTGCGGCGTGTTAGTTCACAAGGTTTTGTGCGTTTTAGCGAGCCGCTTGTAGCGCAACGGCGCGAAGTTACCCTCACGGTCGGTCACGGGTGCGGCCATCTTGTTTGCATGACGTATTTCCGTTTCCGGACGCGATGTGTAATCTCGCAAAGTGTGCGGCTCTCTAGTACAATTTCGCGTGGGTTCGCGAGGAAAATCTCACGCGAACTTACCCATGCGGTCGTGAACAGGCGCGGCCATCTTGCTTCTCATTCATTGCTATGGTTCTGGTCATGCTTTTCCTATCCTCTCTGAATATCTGCCATCCTTTGCTTGTTTGAAGTTTTTGTTTTTAATCTATTTTACTTATTATCTATTCCTCTATTTTTCTAGCTCTATATTTTTGTGTTTTCTGCTACTTTTGGTTAATTTTAAACTACTTTTTTAAACTCTTTTCTCTTCTTCTTCCCTATTCTATTTTCTTTAATATTTAGCTTCCTTTCTGCCCAGACCATGGGAAAGGGAGCCGGGAAGCATCCCGAGAAGGGGAAGGGTCCCGCACCCCGTGCCCGGCTCCCGTGCGGGCGTTTGAGGGGGGAGCAGGTCGCCCCCCGGGAGATCTTCAGCCCGGAGGAGGTGGCCGCACTACTTTATTATGTTCAGCGCCTTCCCAGGACCATCATGGCAGGCGGCAAGATCGCTCGCGGCTACGGGATCCAGGAGCGCCGGAAGCGGTGGGAGAAGGTGTGCCGGGCCATGTACCAACACTCTCGGGTCTGGCGCACCTACAACCAGGCCACCCACCGTTGTACGGATCTCCTGGACAAGGAACGCGATCTGCTCGACCTGCTCGGCTTTGAAATCCCCAGGCTTGGTGAGTAGTAGTAGCTATTACTTTACTACTCTGTTTTCTCTTTCTCTGTGTGTCAATAGATTGCAAATTTTTGTTTTTTACCAAGAGCATTAATGTTGCTGATTACATTGTAGATAAATTATATTTCAAAATCTCCTGTTCATTTCAGGTGCACTGCTCTCCTTCACAGTAGCGTTGCTACTATGCTTATTTGTTTTCGATTTTGTGTTCATTTCATTGGCCTGTGAAATTATGTATGAGTGTAGTTTAAAGACCTGCATAATGCTAGACACTAAGGGTCAGATTTTTAATTACCGCCGCATCCCTACAAAGTAGCAGGGATGCGCCAGTAACTGTGCGCCACGCCACCACCACCCATGGTGCGCCGTATTTACAATGTGGCGCACCATGGGCCCAAAACGTCACCAAAGCGCTACGCATCTGTGCCGTAAAGGTGGCGCATTGCTGGAGTTGCGTCGCAACGATGGTGCAGCTCCAGCAATGCTCAGGGGTGCCCTATCTCCCCAATGCTGCGTCAAGCCGTACGTCTGCTTCAAGCAGGCGCAGGGTTTGAGTCACGCATCATTGTCCTCAAAGTGACGGATTGAAATCTTGTAGATTTCCCTCAGCCACTTTTAGGATGCGTTCCTGCGCAGGAACGCCCTCCCTTGCGCCGGAACGCCCCCTGATGGCGCAGGGCTTTACAACGTGATGCATCTCCTATATGCGTCACGTTGTTAATATACGCCGCACCATGGTGCCTCTTTTGTTCTGCCGCTGCGTCACAAAAGTCACGCAACAATAGAGCAAAAGAGCCGCAAGGGGCTTCTAAATCAGCCCCTACAGAATCAAGTCCAGTCCTTCCTTTGTACACATGGCGATAAGAAGAAATAGTGGTGGTGGATTGATAGTTTGAGTATTTTAATGACTGGTTAATGTAGTAGGAAACTTTTTAGTGTTGTTGCTGATCTGCAATCACGATGGACTTTGTCTGTCACTTCGCGTCCTCCGGACTGCTGCCTGCCAGTCCTAGGCGAACCTTTTTAGTATTTTGTTTAGTGAGTTACATAGGAACTTTCCAAGTTGACGGTCCGCAAATCAAGCAATACTAATAACGTAGTAGACCACATGAGATCGGTCAATATATCCCGTGGAATAGTTGTCTATTTGCTATTTTGCCAAAATATTTTGTTATTGTTCTTTTGAAATATTTGATTTGGTTGACAAATATCATCCATGTTTTCTGGTCTTTCTTTCTTTCATGTTGTACATCAGCTCGCCCCAGGGGCAAGAGGACACAGGAGGAGGAGGCTGCTGTTCAACAGGATGCAGGCCAGGATCGGGCAGGCGAGGGCTCCTTTGCTGGCCCCGGTAAGTTTTAATTTTATTATAGAGTACCTATTTTTTCCTAGCGTTCCTCATTCCATTTTTTCTAAATCGTCTTTGATCTTCTTGTAGACTGTATCTAAATTTTTATCCTGCCTCGACTATGACTCCCTGTGGTATTACTTGATTATTCTTATTAGTCTGTCTGTGTAGCTAACTAAGATTGCACATTTGGCAATTCCATTGGACTCCCATTCTAGTCAGCAATAGCTCTATGCACTGAGTGCAGTCCTCTGGGATTGTCCATAATGTCTTTTCAAGTCTTCCAAATAATTATGCTTTGACAATTGCCAACAATAAAAAGGTGAAGGACCATCAAGAAAGAATAGGATACTACTTTACTTTTGGTTTGGATAGGAGGACAATCCATTCTACTAGGACAAATCTGTACAAACAGAACTATGGACACTAAATAATGCATTGCTTAGCTTATCAATTATAATAGGCGCTGTTAGACTTTCCACATACCTCAGTGATAACAGACTTTGTAGTTGAACCCCCAATCTCCTTACTGACTAGATAGTGAAGTAGTGTGGCTCACTGGTTAGAGGCGGCAGACCCGAGAGCAGAGGACGGCCCGGGACCAGGGTTCGATTCCCGGCGCGGCAGGTTTCTGGACCAGGGTCAGCGGACTCGATAATTCTCTCGCCTCGGTGCCCACTCTGATCAGCGATCACACTCGGCAACTCTGGGCATTAGCTTGCCTCATCTTCACTAACGGCCCCACCAGACCGCCGGGGATGCCTGGTCTCACCCTGGAGATACCCATTAAGGGACCATCTCTCAGGGAAGCCAGGAAGGGTTTCGCAGCGGTCGAAGCGCCTTGGGACCCTACAGGTAAGTAGTGCGTTATATAAATGCCTATACATACATACATACATACATAGTGTGGCAGAGTCATTTAGCTCCCAAAGTCACCGATGATTGATCCCCAATGATGATTATCCAACGCAGGACAAGAGTACGGAGTCAGAGTCAAGAAGTGTCAGAGGAATGGACTCATGCTTGCAAAAATTGCAAAACCTTTAGCTCAGCCACTCTAGTCTGGAGGACCAAAAACCACAGAGTCTATTTAAGTTTAAAAGCTTTATTAAAAGTAAACACATTTATTAAAATCAAGTTTGTCATAAAACTAAACGTTTAACTGAAAATGGAAAAGTGCTTAGTGCTGACGATTAATTGAACACATTTCTTGTGGTCGAGCCGAGCTCTCACCTGGTTTGAACTTGATCTTGCTCGTGTTCTTAGAAGTCAAGCTTCTGTCTGTTAGGAGAAAAAGTGGTGCGTGTTAAAAATAAAAAGCAAGCATTCATCAGTTGTGCCAAAAAGTGCAGCAAGACAACAGCCTTCCCTGGAAAAAGGGACATTTTTACTTTTGAGTAGACAGTCACAAATTATTACATTGTTTTCTGTTTTTTTCACATTTCTTTATTCCTAGACCAAATATTATATAGTAGTGAGTGGTGTATTCTAACATTCTTAAATGTACTTTGTAGGTGGAACATCTGGTGGCGGGGCCAGCGCGGAGGTGGTGGTGCTGGATGAGGGGAACACTTCTGGGGAGGATGCGGTGCAAGTGCCGGACGACACAAATGTGCCTGTGAGGGTTCACACAGTGGTGGTGGGCAAAGGTAAGCTATATATTCTTTACTTATTGAGATTGAAGACTGCAGAGTGTGCTATCTGGGGCTCTGGGAGGGGGAGGGGGCGCACCCACAAGTGCAAGGAGCCTGCGCCCGCTATCTGCACGGGTGTATTATAAATCAACCAGGTAGTAGCCTCCTCTAAATGTTCTTCGACTTAGCTGTGAAGTTTTTGGCAAGAAGAATCCCAATCAGATCTGAGATGAACTTGATGGATGGGATGAACGAAAAGCGAAAGAAGGGTGTAAGTAAGTGTGGAAGGACGAGAAATTTATTGATGACTGGCAAAGAAGAATGATATGTGTTTGCTTGGTCCCTGAGGTGACTGGGAAGGAAAGAATATGGTATGGTGCATGGCTGGGTGAATGATGAAGCAAGGTTGGGTGGAAGGAGAACAGCCTGGATGGGTGAAACAGAAACTGTATGTGTGCATATACTTTGAATGGATGGATGCCTGGATCATAGTACCCTCTGACTCTTAGATAGCACATGTGTATCTAGAGAGTAGACGGTCACTGGATGAACTACGTGTTACTTTGAAGAGCATGTAACACCGCACCCGCACGTCCGTTCCAGTGTAGGAAAGGCAAGGAAAAGAAGTTGTAATTTTGTCCAAATACTACCATGAATAGTAGCAGTAGTTTGTATTGCAACTGCAAGCACAGCATATATCCGGTTATTACGGTGGACACTCCCTACCTCTCTTAATACGTTTAGTTTAGTAGTAGTACGTCATTCATGTGTGGGTGTATCACTGTTCACTCAATAGAAAGCAAAGCACCTAAAGTCATCCCATATGTAATCAAATACATCCCATGTGAAGTGATAGATAATCATATTATTTAGCTTCTTCATTTTCCTTTTCTAGTACTCATTTGCACTCTAGGGTGAAAGTTAAATTAATTAAGCAGTAGCCCTTTTAACAGAGTATTCTCAGTGCCACCCATAATAGAAAAGTAAGAGCTTCACCACCTGCATGTACTGGTCCGGTACAGTAAGTCTGTCTCACTCATCATGGCGTGCGTCTGTTTTTCTCGGGTGCAAGTTCACTGCGCTGGCATTATGCCGGCTTGCATAAGATAACGTACCAATTTTCCTAAACAAGAGAGAAGAAGAAGAATAAGACTGGTGTACTGTCATAGTCGACTGTAATGGAAGTCCATAGTGCTCGTAGAATTTGTTCCTTAAACTCCCACTAATGTTAGAGCAAGGATGAAGAAGTGGGAGGTTAGATAGATACTGGCCTCAATAGTTATGTACTGTGCTTTCAAGTTGCTAGTTGTACTGTGACAAAACTTTCTGCTCAATCATTTTGTGTTAATCTTAAGGAGCATTGGTTACAGACTATGTCTTTCTTTCTTTATATAGTTGCTCCTTCCAAATCAACAACACCAACAAGGAAGGAGCGGGCTCGAATGGCCCGGCAACGGAGGCTGGATGCACCACTGTCGCCGAATATCAGCGGCTGGTGGCCCTGGAGGAGGAGGACACGCAGTCTACTGGTACAACATCCACTGGGACAGCTGCATCCTCCTCCGGGCCCCCACAGGCTGCCAGCCAGCGCAGTGCTCCAGCGGTACAGAGCCGGGCTACCAAAGCCAACCGCCACCGCCGAGCAGCAAAGACAGCAGCTGCCCCCCACAGGAGTTGCAAGGCAGGCCAGCACCGCTTATGCCTCAGAGTGTCCTACCTGGAGCAGGAGGTCCTAACTTATAAGACCTTGGTGGAGGGCCTCCGCTCCGACCATGCCACCCTCCGCAAGGAGTATGATGCCCTGGCCGCTAAAGTGAACAGCAGCCTGCCGTAGTGTCCTGAGGTAATTGGAATTTTTATGGTCAATTGTGTCCCCTAACGTAGACCCCAACGGCTCCATGTACACACTTCAAGTACATGTAATTTCCCTCCACAACCGAATCTGATGACGCAAATACATTTGCGTCCACCGTTAACATGTCCTCTATCAGATCCACCATGAATGGATCGATAATTCTGTTCCTAAGTATGCCGTGCCACTGTCTTTATGTGGTGCTCTTTTCACGTTTTCCTGGCTCTGCCGAGCTAGGCCCTGATTTCTGTCTTCAAGCCACTTCTGCCTCTGAAAGCTGCAGCATGGAAACGCATCCCTGACCTCTACCTTACTTCCTGCCAACCGAGCGGTGCCCGGCTCGGCCTGGTCTGCCTGCCAACAACAGTATTTTGCCTTCAAGTTATCAGCGTAGCCAGCTCAGCTCCTCGAAAACACATTCCTGTCTAGTGATTTAGGTAAACATATCCCCGGCTGCAGAGCAAAGAGCAAGTCTCCCTGTCTCCGTGCAAGTAATTTACAGTTCCCGTTACCATGGTAGGCCCATGGTCCCGCACGTAGACACACAGACACCTATGCACGCACTCAACATTCAGTATAGAGTAGCCTCTGCCCAAGAGACCTTTTCCTCTAGATTAAACATCCTCCAAATACTAGATATCAGATATGTTTAGGGACAGGTCGATCTGACATGCCAGACTACTGTCTCTTCTACTAGTGTTAAATGTCAGACTCTTAGCTTCCTCCCGTTGCACGTCAATCATACGTCATATTAGCTGCGCGCGCATCCAGGCCATAGGTTTCAGCTGACTCTGTAAGAATTCTCCAAGCATCCACCCACCTATGACACTCTTCTGTGACGTTTCTAGTTAACGCCTCTGTGCACACCCATATTCACGCCTTTTTGCTACGCACATGTGTTCTTATCATATACATTTCACTTGTCACGCCTACTGTATTCAATACTATTGTGTCATTCTACTATATATGTCATGTACTGTGAATAAATCGTTGACATCTTTTCCTGCCATCATTGCATACCCGAACCCTTGTATTGATGGACTAGATCTCCATTTGACTCGAGTCATTTAGTCATTTATGATTAAAGCCCTTAAGACTCAGACACCACGGACTCTGCCTCTCATTTGATTGAGCTATTCTTATGTAAAATTATATGGCAAAAAGAGTATACGGTAAATTATTTACCACATAATTTGGCGCCCGAACAGGAACCCCCCCCCACCCCACGCGCCGGCGATGCGTCGCAGGCTCTGCCCCCGACTACAGTTGTGAGGGACCCCATGCGCATCTGCAGGATTTCCTGTATCTCCCTCAGGCCTACGGAGGTGACGGAGACTGCGGCTGACATCCAGACGAGGCGGTGAGGAGTGCGGAGGATCCCGACCAGAGCCCAGCCGAGAGAGCAGTGTCCGAGGTATCGAGAGGCCCACCAGTAGTGTCGAGGCGCATGCGTAGTGCGCAGCAGCAGCAGTGGCGTCGTAGCGGTCCAGTCCAGTCGAGTTTCCGAGGCCTTCTGTTCTGTGCTTCCCGGTGAGTACCGTTGCTGGGGACGCATCAAGACGGGTACATTAATTTGTGTCCGGTCAAGACGGGTTTGGGTACGCAGACCCGGTCTGCACTGTTTTAGCAGTGTATCTGTACTGTTTAGCAGTGCATCAAGTATAATCATATGGTTTTTTTTGTTCGTTTCATAATGTTTCAATGTGTTTTGATGTCGTGGTATGAGTGATTGTTCGCATTTTTCTTTATTGTGTTTATTGTGTAGAGTGTCTAGATCGAGGTAGTTATGCCTTTATTCTTTAAACTGAGACAGATAGGAACTAGGAAAGGGATACTTGAGGAAGCTGTTCCCATCCCACCCAGGGACACTCCCGGATATTTTATGTACCACAAGCACGGCTTAGATGCCATATTATTTCTCAACTTGTGGGTGGAATGCACTAAAGACTTAGCAGAGAATCAGAGATGGCCCGTTACAGGGACATGGGATGCCGAGTGCATCATGAGAGTAGAAGAAGCCTTGTGGAAAAAGAAAGCCAGACAGTCACAGAAAGATGCCATTGAATTATGGCGTAAAGAATCACATAGACGGACAGAGAAAGCACTCAGAAAGGCAGAGAAAAGTAGAGAGGATTCCGACAAAGCCAAAGAAAAAGAACTACTAGAAGAAGGAGAACGAGTTAGAATGGAACAACACGACAGACAGAGTAATGCTATTCTGAAGGGACTGTATCCAGTCCTGGCCGAGGGCCTGCCCAAGGCGACCCCGGAAACACCGAAAAATCTGCCCCCTCCATTGGTTCCGACTAAATTACGTCACAAGACCGCAGCAGATATTTTTCTTTCTTCCTATTTAGACGATGTAGCTCCCGCATATACCAATGTACCTGCTCATGTACCACCTATTGACAATAACCTACCCCATGATCATCTGCCCCCGGGTCCGCAACAGCAGACCCCTCCTGCACCACTTCCTGCACCTGTACCCGTTGTTCCTCCTGGTATTCAACAACTACATCCACATAATCCTTTTGGGACTGGCACCGTCCAGGTTCCAACTACGTTACAGCAGATACCGACCATACAGCCAGGTTATGCCCAAGCCTCCGCCTCAGGAGGTGCTACAGGAGGTTATCGCACCCCGCCCCAGTTACATCGAGTGACATTGCGAGAATTCGCAATGTCGCGGACACCTAAAGGTGCCCCAGCCGAAAAGCTCAGAGAACAGCTTACAGATTGCAGATATGACACAGTGCCTGGTAAAGAAGGACCCATGTTGTTAGCGTCCATACGTTTAAGACGTGTTACAGATTATTTGCAATTGCTACCAGAAATGCCAGGTCATCTAGACAAATTGTATCATTTTATTAGAACAGGAGAAAGACCAGAGTGTGCTGGTGAAGTCATGTCACGTCAGAAAGTTGAGAACAAAGGTTTAATTATGCGATTTTTGGTTAATTGTTTGATAAGGGAACAAGATCAGATAGGCTTCCCACAAGACGAGATGGCTAGATTGATCAGATGGAGCCAGAATATTTCGGAGGGTAAACATGATAGAGAGAACTGTGTGCATGCTATGGTTAGAAAGATCTGTAAAGAAATAATAGCAATACATGCCCGTCTAGAATCTGAAAGACATTCTGGGTCAGAAGAAAAGGACTCCTCAGAGGAGGAAGAACCAGAGAATCCAGCTGAAACGTCGCAACAGTCTAATAGAGACATGATGGCATACGTAGGTAGAGAGAAACTCCCTAGACAGTATCCTCTTGATAGGCCCTTCGACAGACCCATTCGTTTAGAAAACAAGAAACTTTACCTTTGCCCGATACCAGAGCGATGTACCCTTGAACATGTATTCCAAATTACTGACAAAGTACTGAAAGAGAGAGTAGGTTATCACAAACTCAATACTCTACGTGATCAGGAACTAGCACGATCCGCAGTACAGTGGGCCGGAGATGACAGCATATATAAAGATGATTCGGTAGTGCATACATTTTTAAATCTTACTCCCGAAGAACAGCGACTAGCTGGTATATACATGACCCAACACCTCATTATACAGTATGAAAATCAAGCATCTGATCCAGGTCCGTTATATAGTTTATTGCAGGACTTACTCCTGAGAAGATGGAGAGGTCTAGGTACCGATCTAATTGAAACGATTTTAGAACAACGTCACAAATATAGAACTTTCTTGACTCCACATCTTGTTTCCGTTCCACCCCCAGTCAGGCAACCATATCACTTTGACAAACAGAATCCATTACGAGAAGTACATCCAGTCAGGAATGCTGATGATACCCTTACACGTGTGTATGTATACACGCCTATAACTAAGATGGAATTATTAGAAATGAAGAAAATAGTGCCTAGTCACGATAAAGACCCTGCAGGATTCCACCGTGAAATAAAAGACATGTTACTCATGGGAGATTATACCTATCCCGACATTATGAAGATATTGAAAGTGCTATTGCCTGCCGGTATTTACGAGAAACTAAAAGAAAAAGAATGGGAGGTGGGAGACCAAAAGATTGATTGGGCTGCACTAGAAACCGAAGAGACCGGTCGAACCCCAGGTTTGGGTTTTGGGGATAAAACTAAGGCATTACCAGGATTATTAGTACAGGTTTTGCCAAGATTGTTAGCAACTAAAAAGGAGGACTGGGATGCGATCTCAGCCTGCAAACAGAAATCCGATGAAGACACTAGTGATTTTTATTCCCGATTTGAGAAATGTTTTATTATTAATAGTGGCCTGAAAGCAAGTAGCGAGTCATACCCACACCTTTTTGTATCCAAATTAGTCGAGAATTCACTGCCCCAGGTTAAGAACCGTGTACTGAAAGTCGAGAGCACATGGCAAGCTAATTCGCCTTCACAGATGTTGCAAATGTTACAATACCACCAGAACAGAATTAGAGAGGAACATGATCACGAACAGAGACGTATGAAAGACACGAAAATGAAAGTACTAGTTGCCCAGTCAGTTCCAACTGACGGTCATAAAAGGGGTATAACACAATCACAGTCCAATAATTCAGCAGCTCCTGTTAAAGGGATATGCAACTATTGTAAACAGCCAGGTCACTATGTAAACGATTGTGCAGTTTTGAAACACAACATATCTACAGGTAAAACTAAAGAGAGACCGCGTCCTCCTAGACAGGACCAGGTCCAACAACACGTTCCACAGAATGTCCAGCCTATGCAGGTCCCACAACAGACCGTAGCAGTACCACAGCCACAACCCATTGCCGCAACACAACATGTTACACAGCAGATGTACCAGTATGCACAGTCCGACTACCCCGATTACCAGCAATACACATGAAACAGCCTAGAGAGGGAGGTTGGCTTGCCTCTTATCGAGGTTCCTGTAGATCAAGAAGGCCCTTATGTACACAGTCAGGTATTAGGGAAGGACAGAAAATTTTTAATTGACACAGGGGCAAGCAGAACAACAATCAGTCACGACGAGGTTCCAGGGGCACCCCTCTCAGGCTCATAGAACGTTTCCCTTGGTTTTTCAGGAAAGCCTATAGTTAATGAAGTATCGAAACCTGTTCCCCTAGCAGTTGGTCCATTATCTCGTACTACCGATTTACTGCTCACGAAATCATGCCCAGAAAACTTACTTGGTATAAAGACCCTGAAGGCTCTAGGAGTTGTAATTTGTTGTTCTCCGGAAGGAGTAAGGTTGTTCCCTCGTGATTTTAAAGGCCATTATGTATTGAGAGATTTTGATCCCAGGTTACAGAATGTTCCTGCACATTTATGGGCACAAGGCCCCACTGATGTAGGTTGTATGCACATTACTCCATATCGTGTCACACTCAAGCCAGGAGTAGTACTACCACGTATCCGACAATACAAGTTACCACAAGATGCTGTAGTGGCTTTACTGAAAATCATTGACGAGCTCATTGCACAAGGAGTGGTTGTAGAAACCGACTCCAATGTTTGTAATTCCCCTATCATTCCAATTCTTAAACGAACTGATCCTAATGCACCTCCAGTTTATCGATTAGTTATCGATTTACGAGAATTGAATAAATGCATTATACCACAATATCCTGTGGTCCCAGACATTTCATCCCTATTGACAGCTATTGATTCCGAGGTGACGTTCTTTACTGTAATTGACCTCAAGAACGCCTTCTTTAGTGTTCCTATTGACCCGGAAAGCCAATATCTTTTCGGATTCTGTTTAAATGGCCGAAGCTTCAAATTTGCACGCGCACCTCAAGGATTCACAGAAAGTCCCAGCATCTACAGCCAAGCATTAAAACGACAACTTGACAGTATTCACATGCCTGCTAACACTGCCCTACTCCAATACATCGATGATCTATTGATCACCGCCCGTAGTGAACCCGAATGTGAACAAGCATCATTGACCGTTTTACTATTTTTGGCGGACAAGGGACACAAGGTGTCTCCTTCGAAGCTACAATTCTGTGCTCAGCAAGTGGTGTACCTTGGGCACTTGCTGACCAAGTGGGGTAGGCAGCTGACACCTGAACGAATTCAGTTAATTGCACATCTTCCGCAACCCAAGACACAGAAAGAAGTACGAGCTTTTATTGGACTCACTTCTTATTGCAGACAATGGATTCCACAATATGCATTTCTAGCTAAACCACTCATACAGTTGACAACACAGGAGGCAGCGACTTCGTCTGTTCTCCCTTGGACTCAGGAACATACACAAGCTTTTGACAAATTAAAGAAAGCCTTATGTCAAGCACCAGTTTTAGCGACACCTTGTTACACCAAGCCTTTTACGCTTTTTGTTACAGAACGCGATGGCACAGCGTTGTCGGTTCTCACTCAGTTACAAGCAGACAAACACAGACCGTGTGCTTATTTTTCGAGCACATTGGATCCAGTAGCCCAGGCCTTGCCTGCGTGCTTAAAGTCAGTTGCAGCTACAGCTCTAGCAATCAGACAAAGCGACTCCATTGTATTAGGACATCAATTGATAGTACAAGTTCCAAATTCTGTAGAGGTTCTTTTAAACAGAACACAGACTCAACACTTGACTATAGCACGACTGACAGGTTATGAATTGACGTTATTCCAGCCACCCATAGAAATCAGATGTTGTAATACACTGAATCCTGCTACACTTTTACCATCGAGCACTACAGATCCTACTCCACATGACTGCGTGGAGGTAGTTGACACAGTTACGAAACCCAGACAAGACTTGACAGATGTCGCGTTACCAGATCCAGACCTGACACTTTATGTGGATGGTTCATGTTTAAGAACAAGTACAGGAGAGTTAGTGGCCGCGTATGCAGTGACCACTGAAACTGAAGTCATAGAAACACATCGCGTTGACACCCTGTCAGCCCAAGCAGCAGAGCTCATCGCTCTGACCCAAGCCTGTACACGAGCCAAGAATCAGAAAGTAAATATATACACAGATTCACGTTATGCATTCGGAGTCGTTCACGACTTCGGTGTCCTCTGGCAAGAAAGAGGTTTCTTGACCTCTCACGGAGCCAAGATACAACATGGCCCCCTTATTCAAGCTCTGTTAGAAGCAATACATCTTCCTAAAGCTATAGCTATCATGAAGTGCAAGGCACATACAAAAATCACAGACAAGATTTCTCAGGGCAACGATTTTGCAGATCGTATAGCGAAACATACAGGACTGACTCAAACTCAAACGACTGACATGACAAAGACTGATGTATCCTCACTGACACATAGCATGACAGTCAGGGACCCCACACAAGATGTCATCGACATACAGACACATGCCACTCCAGATGAAATAAAGAAATGGGCTGAACAAGGAGGGGTCCAGACTGACCAAGGATGGATGACAAGGGGAAAGACCACATGGTTCCTCCCCGACTCTATGGTTCAAGTTATCATTAACACAGCACATAGTCCAGCACATTTAGGAGAAAAAGCCATGTTAGACAGTGTACAGAATCTTTGGTTCAACAAGCATTTACGAGCAGCAGCGAAACAGAAAGTGCGTACCTGCATGATCTGTTGTCAGTTCAATCCAGGAAAAGGGATTCCCATAGAGCAAGGTGGATTCCATCCTCCCGACTATCCTTTTGAAGTCCTCCAGATGGATTATATCCAGATGGACAGATGCCGAGGATTTAAGTATGTCCTCGTAGTTGTTTGTGCCCTATCCCGATGGACAGAAGCATATCCCGTCCCAGATTACACTGCCCCGACCACTGCCAAACAGTTGGTTCGTGAATTTTTCCCTCGATACGGTTTGCCCCGTGTCGTGTATTCAGATAACGGTCAGCCATTCTCATCCGAACTTATGAAGCAGGTCTCTCTTCTATTGGGGTATCAGTGGAAGTTTCACTGTGTCCGGCATCCTGAGGCAGCAGGTCTCGTGGAGCGGCACAATCAGACTCTGAAAACTCGCCTTGCAAAAGTGTGTAAAGAAAAGGGAGTAGATTGGATAGTAGCATTGCCAGTTGCACTCTTTTATATGAGAATGGTAGCTCACTCTAGGACAGGGCTATCTCCGTATGAGGTGGTCTTCGGTAGACCTCCTAATATGTGGGGGACGCCTCTGCCGCGAAAGATTACAGATGTTGATAGTACTATGCTGACAGATTACCTTGCTTCCTTGATGTCTGCACTACAATCATGTCGTTCACAGGTCGCGGCAGCCTTCCCAGACAATACTGAGGTGAAGCCACACAAGATCGTCCCTGGGGACCTTGTCTACATCCGCAACTTCGATCGGAAGAGTCCGCTGGAGCCCCGTTGGAAGGAGCCGAAGCTTGTTCTGCTGACTACAAGGACTGCCTTTAAGGTGGAGGGCCGTAAGGGCTGGCTCCACTCAAGTCACGTGAAAAGACATTATGGACTTCCGCCAAACTCTGAATCCCAGGACTCCCACGTCCCAGTGACTGATACCAAACCTCCCTTTCGAGAGAGTACTCCCCAAGAGGAGTACAGGCTAAAGTTGAGGTCTAGTAAGTCAGACAGTTTAATTGTTTAAGTCCCCCTCGGGTGAAGCGGTTAGGCAGTTCTGACAATGTATAAGATAGACCCAAATAGAGAGAGAGATAGTCAGGAGACCAAGAAACGAAAATATTGTAAAAGTCTCCGGAGCAGATGCGTCTGCACATTACTTGTTATGTTCTTTCTGAGTCTTACGATTATTGCTATAAGTTGGATGCTTTATATGTATTTTCCTCTTGCACATTTCTTTTCTAATAACACTGTCGAGCACACGTTTAGTGCTCTACCCCCACACAAGTTATCTTATAGACTTGCGCTGCGCAACAATACATTCATTCGTATGTTACACCATTCTCACCAGATCAACAATGCCACTAATTGTTGGATATGTGGCCGACTCCCTCCATACCAGAACTACAAGGGAGCTCTGCCCCTCTTTCCTTACCCGTTTACACATAATGGTTCCTGTGGTGCCTGGTTTAGTTTAATTACATCTGTAGACACTGACTCGAAGGTTTCCCAAGGCAATTGGATATGGGGAAATCTGAACACAGTCATGAATAAAGCATGTTTCCCGAACGAAGAAGGTCTTCCACAAATGACAGGGACAGATCTAGAAAACGAAGTATATGGATTAGGCAATTTTACACTTAACCTCATGATTCTAAATGTTCAGTCAGAAACCAGTCCAGACTTGCCATCCATATCAGTTTTACCAGCGAAAGGTGTATTATGTGTCAGAAAGAATGGTTCAGTACATCTAGGTCACAGTGACTGTACTACTGTGGTCGAATTCAGTGATCAAGGCAAGTCTACATTCAAAGCTTCCCGACATTCCTACTTTATATGTGGTCAGACAGCTTATGTCCGTTTACCTCCAGACTGGGATGGTACCTGTTTCATTGCATTCTTATTGCCACCAGTATTTCTAGCCCCATTTGACTATCACAGGAACTCCCGCCTTAATATTGTTAGACACAAAAGAGACCTCCCCATAGTTGATCAGACTGAAACTGCATGGGAACAATATACAGATTTTAATAAAGGATTCTTTCCCTATCTAGGTACTGTCTCTAATAGTAAACTGATACGCAAATTAACCAGAATATTAGAAGCAGTAGTGAATGAGACTACTTCTGCTTTAGGCAACTTAACAGAGGAGCAGTCTGCTATGAGACTTGTTGTTCTTCAGAACCGCCTTGTCCTTGACGTCATCCTGGCCGATAGGGGCGGGGCTTGTAGAGTCATCGGATCCAGTTGCTGCGTATTTATTCCAAATAATGCGCCATCAGTCTATAAGGCCATCACCCGACTTCATGAAATTGCCCATCTGATGCACCAGAATCCAGGCTCATGGACTTGGTCCGGTTGGCTCTGGAGTGTAGTAACAGCCTGGGGATGGAAGCTACTGTCATTCCTAGGAATCATATTGGCCATAGTATTCAGTTGTTGTCTATGTCTGCAGTGTGGGCCAGCGATTTGCGGCTTGTGCGCCACAGCTTGTGTTCCCCATTCAAGTGCACGTTCCCATTCCAGAAAAAAGAAAGAAGAGCAAATGATGTTATATGAACAGATTGATGGTCTCATGAACATCGACATATCATGAAGGGTCCGTAGGGGACAAGGAGGGAATGAGGTAATTGGAATTTTTATGGTCAATTGTGTCCCCTAACGTAGACCCCAACGGCTCCATGTACACACTTCAAGTACATGTAATTTCCCTCCACAACCGAATCTGATGACGCAAATACATTTGCGTCCACCGTTAACATGTCCTCTATCAGATCCACCATGAATGGATCGATAATTCTGTTCCTAAGTATGCCGTGCCACTGTCTTTATGTGGTGCTCTTTTCACGTTTTCCTGGCTCTGCCGAGCTAGGCCCTGATTTCTGTCTTCAAGCCACTTCTGCCTCTGCCTCTGAAAGCTGCAGCATGGAAACGCATCCCTGACCTCTACCTTACTTCCTGCCAACCGAGCGGTGCCCGGCTCGGCCTGGTCTGCCTGCCAACAACAGTATTTTGCCTTCAAGTTATCAGCGTAGCCAGCTCAGCTCCTCGAAAACACATTCCTGTCTAGTGATTTAGGTAAACATATCCCCGGCTGCAGAGCAAAGAGCAAGTCTCCCTGTCTCCGTGCAAGTAATTTACAGTTCCCGTTACCATGGTAGGCCCATGGTCCCGCACGTAGACACAGAGACACCTATGCACGCACTCAATATTCAGTATAGAGTAGCCTCTGCCCAAGAGACCTTTTCCTCTAGATTAAACATCCTCCAAATACTAGATATCAGATATGTTTAGGGACAGGTCGATCTGACATGCCAGACTACTGTCTCTTCTACTAGTGTTAAATGTCAGACTCTTAGCTTCCTCCCGTTGCACGTCAATCATACGTCATATTAGCTGCGCGCGCATCCAGGCCATAGGTTTCAGCTGACTCTGTAAGAATTCTCCAAGCATCCACCCACCTATGACACTCTTCTGTGACGTTTCTAGTTCACGCCTCTGTGCACACCCATATTCACGCCTTTTTGCTACGCACATGTGTTCTTATCATATACATTTCACTTGTCACGCCTACTGTATTCAATACTATTGTGTCATTCTACTATATATGTCATGTACTGTGAATAAATCGTTGACATCTTTTCCTGCCATCATTGCATACCCGAACCCTTGTATTGATGGACTAGATCTCCATTTGACTCGAGTCATTTAGTCATTTATGATTAAAGCCCTTAAGACTCAGACACCACGGACTCTGCCTCTCATTTGATTGAGCTATTCTTATGTAAAATTATATGGCAAAAAGAGTATACGGTAAATTATTTACCACAGTCCCTTGCCCCTTTTTTAGAGACTTTTGGGGGGTGGGAATTGGGAGTTGGGTTGTTTTTGGGACTTTTGAAGGACAATCGTTGGGGTTGGGGAGGGTCTTGCGGGAGATCATTTTATTAGGGCTACACAAATATACTTTTTGAAAATGTATCTGAGCATACCTGTTTTTTACTGCTTTTGAGTCTGGTGGGTGGGGGTTTAACAGTAAGTTTGTTTTCCTGAAACTTAAGTCTGTGTCATTTTCTTCCTTTAAGTGTAAATGGCTAAATGTTTTCAACACTAAGTGCCTCTCACACTCTCACAGAGTAAGTGAATTCAAGAGTCCTAGGACTTTAGTAGTACTACCGTCAATCTCTCGTCTCTCCTAATAATCCATTATACTACCTCCCACCAAACGCTTATCTCACCTGTAATATGTGTTTGAAAGTAGGGCTAGGCCCAGGGCTGGCTCCACGGGAAATGGCGATTAAGGTTGGCAATCCTGGGCGGATGAAATGTCTTCATTGCGGTGGTACTAGTGGTGTGACACAGTGGCAGTTGCATGCCTATGGAAAAAAAGAAAATGAAACCTAGTTTGTCTCTTTACTGGTGCATTACAACAGTACGATAGAGAATATAGCAGGTGACAGTACACTAGAACAGTGCCACAATGTAGCCTAACAAATGGTAAAGTATTGAAAGTATAACTAATACTTGCGTTGAATTTCTTTGACATTGGCTACTACTACAAGAAATAGTACTGAAGCTGAGTAAGTCTAGAATATATCCCCGGATTCCTTCACCAGCCTGTTGCTATGACCTTATCCTCCCCAGCAAGTGTGTGGAATTATTGATGTCATTTAGTCACACATCAATCAAAACCACACAGAGAAGGGGAAGAGGGTTAGGGTTTGGAAAATGGATGGGAATGGGGGTTTCTTTTTGGGTAGGTTTTGTTGAGAGAAGAAAAAAAAGCACAGCATGGACAAACAATAATTGAAGATAAAGAAATCTTTGGGTACAAAGCTAACCATAAATCTTTTAAGTGACATAAAGGAAGTGCATGCACTACTGCATGCATTGTTACTGAAAAGTAAGTAGTACTTTCGACAACCGTGAATGACAGAATGCGACAGTTCAGGGCTACAGCGTTTTCACTTGCCTATCTCTTTTTTTTTTTTATCCTCATATTGCGAAAATTCTATGTGTTTGGAATTTCAGGTCTCTACCTCTGTACTTTTGTGCCTTCACTGCCCCTCGGTCTTTCTTGGTTGGGGAGATTCCCTTAGTTGGTTGTATCAGAGGAGCCCTTTAAGCCATTTGCATATTGACATTCCTGTTGTCGGAGGGAGGGGAGCTAGCCATCTTGGCTACTCTATGAGTATTATACTCATCAACCAGAAAATGTTTTCGCATTATGTTATCCGCTCCGTCCTCAGGATCAGCTTGTGGTACAAGTAGGCCACCTCCAGATCTATCCAAGCCCAGAATGCTATAATAGCCGTGGGCTAAAGAAGGATCAGGTGAGGGCAAAAATAATAAACAGGGAGGATAGGATGGGGACAGCAGGGAGGGAGAGCTGCGAAGACAGAAACAAACAAGGGATTGGTGTCAATTCTATAAGTATACACTATAGGCACAATACCACTCAGACTTTTTCCTGCTATACCTGTATGCAGAAAGCTGACCGCCTGAACTCAGAAGATGCCTCTCTATACTGAGATTACGTAAGTCAGCCTGTTCTTGCCTTCCCCTGTAAATATAAAACACGATAGTAAAACACCCCCCTATGACCCTGCACTAGTGAGTACTGATATGAGGGAAAGAAAACAACACTACGTACCCTACTCTTGATCTTCAGAGCCCTGAAGAAACGTGTATCCAAGTCTACAGATAGTAGCAGGTAAGCAGTTATACAGTTACTCTCCCAAAGTAAATGTAAGGGTTACGTCACCCACAAACACTGGAGACAAGGGTTACCTGTATGCCATTGAAGTCCGATGAGGTAATCTCGATGTCCCAGCAAAGGAATATGATAATGAAGACCCTCTGCAATAGCCGGTGCAAGAAGGCTGTCCAACAGAGGGTCTTGGAACTAAAGATAAACAACGGTTTCCTCCGCAATAGCCGGGGCAAGAAGGCTCGCCAACGGAGGAAACGGGAAGAAGTCAAACAAAGCGTGTACTCCGCAAGAGCCCGAGCACTAGGGGGGGGTGAGCTCATCAACGGAGACACGATCCGAACACCAGGGACACTCTCTATCTATCCTCCGCAATAGCCGATGACAAGGCTCGCCAACGGAGGACAGAACGGAAGAAAACAATGCCAAAAAACTGCAACCGTCCTCCGCAATAGCCGAAGACAAGGCTCTCCAACGGAGGACAGGAATGACGAAGCAGCGTCGGAAATGAACACAACAACCTGCAAATGATTCACCAACCGCTCAGAACACACCTCACATAAGAGTCGCCAGGAACGCAATGGAAACACGAACCGGAATATCCGACGCCGGCTCCAGGAAGTGGCGTCTATTTATGCTCCGCCTCTCTGCCGCTAAGCCCTCTGGGTAATGTAGTTTCTTCCACGGCGGAGCTCGTTGTTCTTGGAGGCGCGACGAAACTTGACAGTACATCCCCCTTCACCTAGAGCGCCGAAGGGGGCCAGGGCTCTCAGGGAAACGACGATGATAAGCAGCCACCAGTCTGGGAGCATGAACCCCCGATGCAGGTTCCCACGAGTTCTCCTCGGGTCCGTACCCTTTCCAGGCCACCAGATATTGCAGGCCACGACCCCTCCACCTGGAGTCCAGAATCCCCTCCACCTCATATTCCAGACCATCGGAAACCACCAAAGGGGGAGGAAGGCGTCGCACCACCGCCGCCACAGGCTTGAGCAGTGACACATGGAAGACAGGATGAATACGCAGATGTCTAGGTAACAGCAACTTCACTGCCACTGGATTGATGCATTGCACCACCCGAAAGGGACCAATATAACGAGGGTTAAACACACTGTAATGCCTAAACCTGAAGTTCCGGGTAGACAGCCACACCCAATCCCCCTCATGATACAAAGGACCAGAGCGACGTTTTTTGTCCGCTGTGTTCTTATAAGCCACCTTGGTGCTCCTCAGGGAATCCTGTACTTGCTCTAGTATTTTCTTGAGCCGAGAGACCCGTCTGGCGGCTTCGGGCACGGTCTCCTCTCGGTACGGCTGCACAAAAGGGAGGAATCGTGGATGATGCCCATAGGTGCAATAGAATGGTGATACTCTCGTGGCAGAATGCGTAGCGTTGTTGTATGCCACCTCCGCCAGCCAAAGGTGCTCCACCCAATCGTTTTTCCCCTGTGAGACATAGCATCGGAGGAATTGCTTCAATGTCTGATTGAGCCGTTCCGTCTGGCCATCGGTCTGAGGATGGAAGCTCGTGGATAACGCTGTCTTGATGTGGAGAGAAGAGCACCACGCTTTCCAAAATTGGGCGGTAAACTGAGAACCTCTATCCGACACTATGACCGAAGGTAGACCGTGCAGACGAACAACATGTTTCAGAAGAAGATGTGCCAATTGACCAGCTGTCGGTATCTGAGGACAAGCAACGAAGTGCCCCATCTTCGTTAGATAATCAATGACCACCAACACCGTGGTGCAACCCTGATCTTTTGGGAGTCCTACCACAAAGTCCAACGAAATACGTTCCCAGGGTGTAGACGGGGTAGGCATGGGCTGCAGTAGTCCTGCAGGTCTACGATGATCCGACTTGGCGCGAGCACAGACGTCACACTCTGCCGCCCATTTCCGTACATCTTCCCTAATCGTAGGCCACCAACACCTACGCTGAATCAGATCCATGGTCTTATCTACTCCGACATGTCCAGCACTTGGCGAAGTGTGACACCACTCATACATTTGTTTACGCAATGTTTCAGAGGGTAACAGCATCCTTCCCTGGTTGAGTGGAAAGCCATGATGTAGTCGCCATTCGGGGTGTGATTGCAGCCATCTCTTCCACTGATCTGTTCTGATCCCATATCATATCCCTTGCAGAAATGCATCAGGTTGGATGCTACAAACCACCTTGACAGGGTCCACTATCGCAGATTCTGCTCGGGCCTCCGAAACCTTTGTGGATGATTGACGAGACAAGGCGTCCGCTTTTCGGTTATCTGCTCCGGGTCTAAAAGTGATAATGAAATTATATTCTGAAAAGAAAAGCATCCACCTTAACTGTCTGGGGGTCAAATGTCTGGCTGCTGACATGAACTGTAGATTGCGGTGATCGGTGTACACCGTCACCACGTGCTTTGCTCCCATTAGGAAATGCCTCCATTCAGTGAACGCCTGCTTGATCGCTAGAAGTTCTTTTTCAGCTATGCAGTAGTTGCGTTCTGCCCCCGTAAGTTTATGTGACATGAACGCCACTGGATGCAATTGTCCTGTAGCTCCGTGTCTTTGTGACAGTATGGCTCCGGTAGCTACCTCAGAGGCGTCTGCCTCAACTATGAAAGGGATATCCGTATTGGGGTGTGTCAATATCGGAGCAGAGACAAAAGCTTCCTTTAAGGCATCAAAAGCCTCCTGAGCACTCCTATCCCACATGAACCCTTGATCCTTTTTCAACAAGCGAGTTATGGGTGCCACCACTTTTGAAAATTGGTTGATAAAACGTCTGTAGAAATTGGCGAATCCCAGGAAACATTGAACGTCCTTGATGTTTCGAGGACTTGGCCAATCTCGCACTGCTTGGATCTTCCTCTCTGCCATTTCCTGTCCCCGAGGGGTAAGCATCACCCCGAGAAACTCAACTGTAGTGACGTGGAAGTCACATTTGGACAATTTGCAATACAGATGGTGTTTCTGCAGTATCCTGAGAACAGACTTGACATGTTGTATATGCATGTCCTCGGATTCAGAGTAGATGAGGATATCATCTATATATACAATGACGTGTCGGTCCAAGATTTCTCTCAACACGTCGTTCAGAAAAAACTGAAATGCAGCAGGGGCATTGCAAAGCCCGAAGGGCATGACCAGGTATTCGAATAACCCATACCTGGTCTGGAATGCTGTCTTCCATTCATCCCCTGCCCGCATTCTAACCAGATGGTATGCTCCCTTTAAGTCTAATTTAGTGAAGACCTTGGCTTTCTTCACCTGTTCCAGTAAGACGGGTATTAACGGTAAAGGGTATCGGTTCTTGATAGTTACTGCGTTGAGGGCTCGAAAGTCTACACAGGCTCTCAGATCCCCATTAGCCTTAGGGATGAAAAACAAAGGGGATGCAGCTGGTGATCTTGAGGGACGTATGAAACCTATTTCTAACAACTTGTCAAGATAAGTTCTCAAGTAGGCGTTCTCTGGCTCTATTAGTGCATACAGCCGTCCCTTAGGAATCACCGCCCCTGGGACTAACTCGATTTGACAATCATAAGGCCTATGTGGGGGCAATTCTTCAGCTCTTACTTCGTCAAACACCCCTGCAAAGTCCTGATATGCCCTTGGGAGAATTACTGCCTTTTCTGCGGCCGTGGCTATGAGACCCCCACCTGCCAAAGCGAACGAAGGACATTGTGCGTACTTAAAGCAATGCTCTTCACAATATGCAGAATTCATGGTAATATCACCGGTTTCCCAATTGATGCCAGGGTTGTGTCTTTTCAGCCAGGGAATGCCTAAAATCACCCCATACTGTGGTGCCTTTATGATGCTGAAAGACACTTGTTCTCTATGACCATCGAATCTCATTTCAGTTAAAGTCGTTTGATAGCTTATGGGTCCTGTGTTTAATTTTCTCCCATCTACTGCAAACACATCCGTACCGTCTTCCTTGGGGATTATTGGAATCCCTAACCGTTCCGCTTCTTTCATATCCATGAAGAACCCCGTAGCCCCAGAATCCACCATGGCCTGTGTATGTACCTCAATCATACCTATCATTAAGACTATCTTGACGAATAAATGTTGTGCACCTACAACCATACTCAACATGGAAGGGACAATACTCTGACTCCAAGGAACCCCTTCAACACCCCCGGAGCTCTTCAGTTTTCCGCCGGTTTCTCAGAGGCCGCTGACACCCCCCTATTTAAGCGAAACTTGGAAAATTTGGGTTTGACAGGACATTCCCTAACGTAATGGCCTTTTTTGCCACAATAAAGACAAAGGCCCATTTTGCGCCTTTGTTCCTTTTCAGTGGAGGTCAAAGCCGCACGAACTGCTCCTATATCCATAGGCTCAGCTGCTTGCGATACCGAACTATCCGGGGTCTTTACCGCCACGGAAGAGGGAACGGGTCGGGTTTTTGCTCCACCACCCCCTTTACGATTCTTCATTCTATGGTCTAGCCTTAATACCAAATTAATCAGGTCTTCACATGACACTGGTTGGGGGTCGATTTGAGCAATTATGTCCTGCATCTCTTCGGTTAACCCCTGGTGAAAAATTGAAGCTTGTTTGGCTTCCGGCCACTTAGTTTCAGCAACTAAGCATCTAAATGTATTCAAGTAGGTTACCAAGTCCTGATTCCCTTGACGTAGGCCTAATAGTTCTTTATCTGCCGTGTACGTATCAGCTCTCCTATCGAAAACCTTTGTGAATTCTGTTTGGAAGGCATCCCAATCATGTAACATAGGGTCATTTCTCCGCACCATGGGAACCGCCCATTGAGCCGCCTCTCCCACTAAATACGAGATGACAAACGCCACCTTTGACTGATTGGTAGGGAATGACCGGGGTTTGCATGAAAAATGCATCAAGACTTGCGTCATAAATACTTGCACTGATCCAGCATCACCATTGAATCGTTCTGGATGTGCTAACGGAATGCTGGGAGGTATCTCCACCACTACTGACCCGGCTGTACCAGACCCTGAAGCCCCAGCGCTAAAGGGGTTTTTCTGGATGTTATCCAAACGGTTCCTTAATTCCGTACTCTCTTGTCTGGATGCTATCAATTCAGATTGCACCACGACCAATGCTGCCATCACCTCGTCCAGAGTAGCCATCACCCTAAACTGATCGGGAGGACTAATTTGCTTGGGTCGGATATTCTGTTATCCGCTCCGTCCTCAGGATCAGCTTGTGGTACAAGTAGGCCACCTCCAGATCTATCCAAGCCCAGAATGCTATAATAGCCGTGGGCTAAAGAAGGATCAGGTGAGGGCAAAAATAATAAACAGGGAGGATAGGATGGGGACAGCAGGGAGGGAGAGCTGCGAAGACAGAAACAAACAAGGGATTGGTGTCAATTCTATAAGTATACACTATAGGCACAATACCACTCAGACTTTTTCCTGCTATACCTGTATGCAGAAAGCTGACCGCCTGAACTCAGAAGATGCCTCTCTATACTGAGATTACGTAAGTCAGCCTGTTCTTGCCTTCCCCTGTAAATATAAAACACGATAGTAAAACACCCCCCTATGACCCTGCACTAGTGAGTACTGATATGAGGGAAAGAAAACAACACTACGTACCCTACTCTTGATCTTCAGAGCCCTGAAGAAACGTGTATCCAAGTCTACAGATAGTAGCAGGTAAGCAGTTATACAGTTACTCTCCCAAAGTAAATGTAAGGGTTACGTCACCCACAAACACTGGAGACAAGGGTTACCTGTATGCCATTGAAGTCCGATGAGGTAATCTCGATGTCCCAGCAAAGGAATATGATAATGAAGACCCTCTGCAATAGCCGGTGCAAGAAGGCTGTCCAACAGAGGGTCTTGGAACTAAAGATAAACAACGGTTTCCTCCGCAATAGCCGGGGCAAGAAGGCTCGCCAACGGAGGAAACGGGAAGAAGTCAAACAAAGCGTGTACTCCGCAAGAGCCCGAGCACTAGGGGGGGGTGAGCTCATCAACGGAGACACGATCCGAACACCAGGGACACTCTCTATCTATCCTCCGCAATAGCCGATGACAAGGCTCGCCAACGGAGGACAGAACGGAAGAAAACAATGCCAAAAAACTGCAACCGTCCTCCGCAATAGCCGAAGACAAGGCTCTCCAACGGAGGACAGGAATGACGAAGCAGCGTCGGAAATGAACACAACAACCTGCAAATGATTCACCAACCGCTCAGAACACACCTCACATAAGAGTCGCCAGGAACGCAATGGAAACACGAACCGGAATATCCGACGCCGGCTCCAGGAAGTGGCGTCTATTTATGCTCCGCCTCTCTGCCGCTAAGCCCTCTGGGTAATGTAGTTTCTTCCACGGCGGAGCTCGTTGTTCTTGGAGGCGCGACGAAACTTGACACATTAATCATGGGACCGCATGTTCTGTTCTTTTATTGGAGGTCAGGTAGTTTTCCATGATTTCCCAGTATTTGTATCTTTTACTAGCTTTCCCTCTTCTATCTAGTCTATTGACCTTAATGACTGAATTCAGCCACTCTTCATGTGTTGGAGGCAATCGTCCAATCCATTTAATACAAATCTCCCTCCTTGCTATCACCATTAATACGAAAAGTAAATTTGTCTTGCTTACTGTTAGTTCATGCCCCTCTCTTAAGTTACCAATCCCAAAAAGAATAAGACTTGTACTTACATTCAGTTGTCTTTGGAGGATCAAGCTTAGAGTCTTACCAACTTCTTTCCAAAATTTATCCAAAGACGGACAATTCCAGAACATATGAATGTCATCTGCTCTCTCTTCTCCACATTTAGGGCACTTTTTCACTCCTGCATTTTTAAATTTTGCTAGTCTTTTTGGCGTCCAGTATGCCCTGTGTAATGTATAAAGATGATTTCTTTTCAAGGCAGCTGTTTTTAGTGTTGACCAATGTGAGAAGTTGGCCCGATATGCAGTGTTCACTATTCTAGTGACCACTATGCATCGGTCCAAACGACCCTTATGGTGATTGGTTGTAAGTCAACCTTAGACCAGCTATCCTAGTAGCGTGGATACGAGCAGTCTTCGGGCTAAACTCTAGAGGGCGTGTTAAGCCAGCTGTTATACCATCACATACCCCTTGAACACCAAGTGAAAGGACACCACACAAGTGTTATGAAAATAAACAGTGTATTTATTAGAATCACAACAGCCCTGTACTCTTTATGAGGACAGGGTACTAAGCACACAACGAAACTCTTAGGAAAATACTTCAAGTGCACAATTAATACAAGTGCCCGAAGGCACGGAAAGTTTAGTGGTCTCGGGCGGACCCGATAAGGCAAGTCGGAAGCGAGGGACTCGGGACCCTTAAGTAAGGAGGCTATGCGGGCACCGAAATGCCGAAGTTACCTAGCCACAAGGGCTGCGGCTGCACAAGTCTTACAGGCGTCGGGGGTCTTCGCTGACGAGCCAGGAGCCGGAAGGAAGGAGTTGCTGGCCGGCGACCAGTGGAGAATAGTTCGTAGAGATCCAAGCCTGGATCAGAGATAGATGACACCTGAAAGCAGAGGGGACCAAGTTCGTACTACTAGCCAGTAGTCAGAGGGTACCAGGAAGGCACCGGATGATCGTCACCTTGACTAGGTGAGTGGGCGACGCTGGGCTCTGCAGTCTCACGGACCAGGAGGCGTTGTCGGCGACCAGGATGGAGGTGCGAGCTGTCCTACGAAGGTTGATGCTGTCGGCGTCGCTGGGCCCAGGATTGGGGCAACAAGCCTTGGCAGATTTCAGGGCCACGTGGTGGGCCTAAAATGGCGTCTTGAGTGGACCAGGAGGGTCTGGGGTGCTCCTCTCGCAGAGGGAAGCAAAGGCTAGTCTGGAGCAACCAGACCAGCAACGTTGGTTGTCGTTCGTCGTCAGAGAGTCACAAGCCAGCGGCTAGTGATCGGACAACGTGATGAACAGCAAAGCAGAAGGGCCCCACGCAGATCGTGGAGATGCTGGGAGACTGCACTTCGGTGCTGGAGCTGCTCAGGGTCGGGCTTCTCGGACCCCAGAGCACTCACCAGAGGATTCCTTCGGTGGTCGTGCTGGTTAAGAAAGCGTGCAGGTTTTGATGATGGCCGGTCCCTCGAGGTCTCGTCGCACCCACAGATCTCAGCTGAGCTGACGATGTGGGTAGAGGTCAGAGGTGCCAGGGAAGCCGATTCTTGTCAAGCTGGGTCGTCGGATTCCTGAGGAAGGACTTGCAGCAAACCGCAGATTTCTTAGATGGTGCCTGCGGATGCAGGGTGACTACTCCTTAGTCACAAGGGAGAAATCTTGAGAAGAGTCTTGAATGTCCTTTCGTAGAAAGTAGTTCTTGATTCAAAGATGATCTGATTTGGAAGGGTCCCCGCTCCGGCCTTTATCCTAAAGAAAGGGGCGGGTACATGACTAGGTCCTGCCCTAGAGGTGGGACCCGGAAGGGGGGTAGTTACACCCCTCTCCCCTGCCGGACTTTCCCCAGGTCAGGGGCTGCGCTCCCCTGGAACTGGTTCTAGCCGGCAGATGCGTAGTGAGCACCGGGGTGCCACTCCGCAGTCACCTTCTTGTAAAGCCCTGCCTACCCAGGATACACAAAACCCTGTCTGGGATGGTGCGAACACCGCCCTGGACAGGAAACCCTTTGTCCAAGCTCTCCTCGCTGGAAGGACTCCCAGCAGCAGGAGGTCAGACTCGTGTCTGTGGTGGCAGGGTCCATTTTGTGGAGCTGAGGCTTCAGTTAACTTTAACCGGGGTTCACAGTTACGTACATGTCGCGTCCCTCTAGAAGGGCGGAATGCTAACCTCGTCACCTGCATTGGTGAGGGGGCAGCATCCCGATTCGTATGACACCTTACTCGACATGTCTTGATAACGCAATACCGAAGTTACCGATATGGCACGCGTTATCATGGAACAGCCATTGGGTCTTGGTTCCGCAAGCTGCAACCGGGCTCGGCTCGTGCCAGAGCCCAATTCACGCGGTTCCACGCACTCTGCCTTCAGGATTGTCAAGGCCTGCCATAGGAGTGACTGATAGGAACTCGGGTGTCCATTTTAAGGTTAGATATAGAGATACTATACCTACAGCAACGAGCGAGTACGCCACGTTGCCCCAGCTGTCGCGCAGCCAGTTGTGTCAGATTTAGATGGCCATCCAGGGGTGGCATAATACATGCTTCAGCCCCTGGTAGGCCCTGGGTACACCGATGCCCTGAGTTACAGGGTCTGACAAGGTGGCCCAGTTCCAATTGGGTAATGCACCTAAGGTACACACATCAATTTAGCAAGAGAACAGCTAGGCTGTGGGTCTGATTAGCAGGCCCACAGCCCGAGAAAGTCGTAAACCAGTGAAACAAAAGCAAAAAGTCTGGGTGATCATAGGATTGCAGACCCTACTGTCCTACAACCAACACAACTTTAGAGACTTTTCCCATATTCTGCCTAGGTCTAACGTAGGCAGATCTCTCCCCCAAATTTGGTCTTCAGTCTGAGTGTTTTCGTCTCCTGCCGTTATAAAGGTCCAGTACCACTTTGCAATTTCCTTATTTATGGGTAAGATTTTTATCATTTCTTTTTCAAGATTTCTTCTGTCTTTATCATGTGCCGGTAATGTTTTTGCCCAGCTACTTAGTTGGTAGAACTTCTATTTTGAGACCATTCCATTGGAAATCCTATGTAGTTCTTCCCAGGAGATTAGTGTTGATCCGTTTAAAAGTTGGCCCCAGTATTTAATGTCGGCTTGTTTCAGAGGATTAGCCATATAACAATCCGGGGTCCCTGGTCAATCCCATACCGGTGCCAATGGGCTGTAATATGAGATATTTAGCATTGTTCGGATTTGAAGCCATAATTTAGCTGCCTCCTTTAGTATCTTTAGTTTGATTTTTTTGAAGTACTTTTGATGTCCGAACTTGAAAAGAAAATGATCTTCAGCTTCTGTCATTGCCTGTAAATGCTCTGGGTAGTATTGGTGAATTTTTAAGAGTGTTCTCATATTTTTGAAGTGAAATGCCTTATGATATTCTATCATGTCTGGGCTTGCTATCCCCCTGTATTCTTTTTTTCTCCTAAGTTTTTTTCTTGATATTCTTATTCCTTTAGATGCCCATATAAAGCTGGTGATTTCTCCTTGCAATTTTCTTAATGAATCTTTTTTAAATTCTAACGGAATGTTATTAAAGAGGTATGTATATTTAGGTAGTACAGTCATTTTTATGATGTTAGATCTCCCTATAAAACTTAAGGGAAGGCTAGACCATACTTTTAGTAATTTCCTTACCTCATGTGCCACTCTGCTTAGGTTGTTCTGTGGAATTTTTTCTAAGTTTTGACTCACTAAAATACCCAAATATTTTATCTCTTGTTTGGGCTATCGAAATTTGTGTTCCATGTCATAATTTCAGTTTTGGTATGGTTAACTAGATATCCTGAAACTTTCCCAAAGCTGTTTAAGATTTTTTCTATGATTAACTTTGAGCTGGCGTAGTTTTCTGTAAATAGCATCAGGTCATCTGCATAAAGTGCAATCTTTTTTTCCCAGCCTTGATGATTGAAGGGGGTTATTTCCTTGTTTCTGAGTTTATTTGCTAAGGGCCCAATATATAAATTAAAAAGCAAGGGAGAAAGGGGGCATCCCTGTCTAGTACCTCTTTGTATTTTAATGTCATTTGTGAGATTGCCATTTACCAATATTTCTGATCTTGGAGTTTTATAAATTTCTTCTACAGCATGTAGGAAGGAGTTACCTAGGTTGTTTTTGATCATTATTGTTTTCAGAAAAGCCCAGTTTACTCTGTCAAATGCCTTAGCAGCATCGACAGTCAGTATCGTTAGAGGGATCTTATTTAGTGTGGCGATATCTATGGCACTCAAGAGTTCGTGTGTGAGTTCATGTAGTTGCCTTCCTTTTATAAAACCTTTCTGATTTGGGTGTATGAGCTGGGGCATGAAGCTACCCAATCTGGCTGCCATTATCTTTGTGAATATTTTGTAGTCTGCGTTGAGCAGAGATATCGGGCGGTAGGATTCACATTTAGTTGGGTCTTTCCCTGGTTTTAGAATTATTGTTATTACTGCGTCGTTCCAGGAATCAGGCAATTTGTGATGTTGTTTGAAAGATTGATTTATCAACTCCGTTATGTATGGGGATAGAGTTTCCATCAGAGTCATGTAAAGCTCGTTTGGCAGTGCGTCTGGGCCTGCGGCTTTACCTTTCTTCAAAGATCTTATTGCGTTCTCTACCTCGGTGATTGAGATTTCCTTGTTTAACTCATCTTTCTCTTCTTCAGTTAAGGCTAAAAACGATATTTCTCTTAAATACTCCTCTATCTGTTCATCGGATGGGTTGATGTTTTCAATATATAATTCTGAGAAGTAAGTCGCAAATTCTCTTCTAATTGCCTCTTCGTCTGTGATCAAACTTGGTTGGTCTTGTTGATGTAAGCCCTTCACTTTGTTTCTTGTAATGTCAGTTTTTAGCTTCCATGCAAGCCATTTTCCGCAGCCTTCTCCATACTCGTGGTTTGCCAGCTTGCTTGCTTCCCACTTCGTACGTACTCTATCCTCAAGAGTATCACTTATGGAATCTTTCTGTTTTTGTCTTTCTTTTAGTAGGTAGTCTTTCTTATCTGGGTCTCATTCTGTTAATATTTGGGCATCTAAGGTGTTTATGCTCTTTTCCAGGTTTATTATCTCTTGTTTCATTTTCTTAGATTTATGTGCTCCTAAGCTAGGGTAACTTGCCCCTTATTACGTCCTTGCATCCAGGTGACTTGTTTAGGTGTACCTAGTTTATTATCTTCAAAAAAGTTTTCTGTTTCTGTTTTGAGTTCATGTATGATTTGCTGATCTAATAGAATAGCCCTCTCAACTGTATATCTCTTTTGTGTTTGGGCTATGTTAATTTGAAGGGTTAGCTGCACAGCGGAATGGTCTGATAGATGGGCTGGCATGTGGGTCAAGTTTTTTCCATTTTCCATTAGGCTTCTATCTATCAAGAAGTAGTCTATTTTTGACTTATGCCCCAGTTTTTTGTTATGTATGTCACTTGCCTATCTCTGCACTCAGAGAAACACTTCTTACATTAAATTAGGTTTAAAAATAGCAGAAGTAAAACCTATAGAATGGCTGTAGGGATCAATTTAGAAGCAGAGAGAGATCCAAGAAATGCAGAGTCACACTCATAGAAGTTCACAGCAATAACATTACTTAAAAAAACATTACAAAAGAATGGATACTGTATCTGTATGTTGTTGTAGTTTCCTGTTGAATTTGGTAAGTAAGTTGCACGCATCAAACCATTCCTCTTATTAGCGGCACTCCTCCATTCCAGCTGACGCTCCGTCCATCAATGTTGGTGACCAGAAGACACCCTGTCCACTGCCTGCCTGGCGGATGCAGAATTGCGGCTCGCTATTGTGAAGCCTGACTTCATCCTTTTTTTCCCATTGCACAGACTGAAACCCGGCCTGTAATTATTGATGGAAAAACAGGAAGTGATATTAGAACACCACTGACAAATAAATTTAAGGTATGTACGCTGTGTAGTGCAAAAAGTCACACTTTGAGTTTCCTAATAGATAGTACAATATTTTTGAAAGTGCGTACTCTGAGTCTCCTTTTGAAGGATAAATAAGTATGGGCAAATTAATTTAGCAGATCTTTCCCCTCAAGCTAGGTGTACTGTAAACTGTGTTTTAGAAGAAAATTAGACCTTCCCAGCAGTGCTCCCACACAGACCCTTACTAAAGCCAGTCGTGAAAATGTAGAAGACCCACAATCAGATCTCAATAAACGAGGCCTAGTAGAAAACTGGTGACAAAACATACTTTGAAATTAAAAGTAGGCCCAAATACCCCCTTACCCACCGTGGATTGTATTCAAACCACTTGCAAGCAAGCAAAAGTATCCATACCCAGCATCGCTCCAAGACTCGCAAACTCCCCCACAAACAGCCCCCCACCCAAACACATGCAATACAAATACTGCTAACCCTAACGAGCCCTAAGTTAAGAATAGTGGCAAACGCTTTCTTTAACTATGCCAAATCCCCCCCCTTTCCCACCATGGATTTTCTTCAAATCACTTGCAACCAAAAGTACACATTCCCACGAGTGCTCTAAGACCCCAGAACTCAGTTGCAAAAATCTAGAACACCCCGAAACACATGCAATCCTGCTGCTAGGGCTAACCCTAACGAACCCTAAGTTACAAAAAGTGCCAAAAGGCTTTTCCGCATGGATTTTGTCCAAACCACTTCTATCCGGTAGTAGACCTTCCCAGCAATGCCCCAAGACCCGCCAACCCACCCGCAAAAAAGCACAATACAAGGCAAGCAAGTCAGCAATAACGCAAACAAATTTTCGCCTCCGAATTAGTCCAAACCACTTTTATCCGGTACTAGAGCTTCCCAGCAATGGCCCCAGAGCCGTCAACCCAGGTGAAAACTAGTAGAAGACCCCTAAACAGCCAAAAAGCAAAAGTACAAAAATGGGGACTTAGTAATTTTCCTGGCAATTTCCAAAATCACTCCGCGCGCGCTCGGCAGCTAGGCCCTTACCTCTGCCACCATGGATTTGCTTCAAACCTCTTGCAATCAAAACTATCCATACCCAGCAGTGCTCCCAGACCCCGAAACCCACCCACAAACACCAGGAAGCCCCTCAAACAGGCACCGAAAACGCTACATTGAGCAAAATGTCAGAAATAACAAAAAAAATGTCAGCATGGATTTTGTCCAAACCACTTCTATCCGGTATTAGACCTTCCCAGCAATGACCCAAGACCCGCCAACCCACCCGCAAAAAAGCACAACACCCCCAAACAGCCAAAAAGGAAAATCTCATACTTACAATATTTATTGGCCTTCGGTCCAAACGCGCTATGCAGCTAGGTCATAACTCCTGTTTTCCACCACAGATTTCCTGAAAAGCAAATGCAATCAAAATTAGACTGTCTCAGCAGTGCTCCCAGACCCCAAAACTCACCCACAAACACCCGGAACCCCCCCAAAGAGCACCTCAAAGGCAAGCAAGTCAGCAAAAACGCAAACAAATTTTCGCCTCCGATTTGGTCCAAACCACTTTTATCCAGTATTAGAGCTTCCCAGCAATGGCCCCAAGACCCGCCAACTCACCCGCAAAGAAGTAGAACACTCCCACAAGTGCAGAGTCTTTCTTCATTAGGCGTACTCCAGCCCTCTGCTTTGAGGGAAATAGGAGTCTGGAGGAGGAGGATAGAGGAGCATGTTCTTGTGAACTTGTGAACCTGAGAAATGCAGACTGCGGCACCTTCAAATCAATAAGCAAACAAGTGAAGACAGTTCTGCTGATGGGCTTGCTTTTGTGATTAGGTGATTAAAGTTTTAATTATATTAACTGTGCACAACAAAGACAGACACACAGGAATAAAAATGAAAAAGGACGAAAAAGAAAGTTATTGATTCATTGGCTCATTTTCAGGGCTCGGTGTCAGGGAATAAGAGTAAGAGTTCGTCCTCATACTCTGCAAATTCAGGCAGGAGTAGGTCAGTGTCACCTAACAGAGAACAAATTCCCTCATCTAAGTTGCTGTCCTCCTCGTCTTCATCCGGCGTTTGTTCTCGTACGTTGTAATCTGGTGGTATGAGGTGCTGATTCATCTTGATCGTTGTTAACCTCTCCACATTTTTGGGCGAGAGGCGGGTCCGTTTGGAAGTTACAATGCCACCAGCAGCACTGAAAACACGTTCAGAAGACACGCTTGCGAGTGGGCAAGACAAGTAGTTTATAGCCAGGTTGGAGATCTGTGCCCACAATTCTTTTTTCCCATGCCAATACGCCAAAGGTTCAAGATTAACATAGACCTCTGTTGAGTCATTCAGATAGTCCTGCACCATCGACTCAAGGTCCTCCAAGGTTCCTCCACTTTGCTTACTTTTTGCTGTGACCTTTTGAGAACCAAACCCAAGCGAAGTTAGCCAATCCTCTTCTGCATCCAATGTTACTGTTGTGTCTGGTGCAGATGATCCGGTTGCCGGTGTCTTTAACGGCTAAGAGGTCACTTGTGCCACAGCCACAGGTGCAGAAGTGGATTCTTTTGACTGGGGATGGCCTGCTGATGCTGATGTACTGCCTTTTCCTTCAATTTGCTGCCGTTCTCTTTCAAACCTCATGGCTGACAAGGCTAGCCAACGTTTGTACTTTGTAACATCTTCATCATCAAAAGGAAAGAATGCTCGGCCTGCCATCGCCTTTTTGTAGCATGGATCCAGAAAAGTAGCACAAATGTAATGCTGTTCTGAGTGGATAATTTTCAGACGTTCATCACCAAGTAGGCGCTTTAATAATTTCTCCGCCAAAACAAAAGCGTCTTGCTTTTTTTCATCTTTTTGAAATATAGAAGACACTGCCTTCAGTTGGTGCTCCAGCATGCGCAACAATGGGATAGCTTTTCCCAAATTACAGTCCTCCTTGCTGACTGCAAGCGTGAAGACCTCAAAAGGACGAAGCATGTCTGTCAGGCTTTTAACTAGGTTCCATTGCGCCGCATCTAGCCTCAGGTCCTTCTGAGCTGTACCCAGTGTTAAGAAATAGTGATCGAGTACCGTATACTGCTCATACAGAGGCTCAAGCATGTAGAAGGTTGAGTTCCAACGTGTTGGCACCTCCTGGATGAGTGCTTTCACTGGCATTCGACGTTCATGTAGCAGGCTCCTCAGATGCTTCCGGGCCTTAAAAGAATGGCTGAAATGGTTGCACATTCTTCGGCAGGTGGCCACTAACTCGCACGCTGGACTGTCTTCATCACTCAAGAATTTTTTAACAACCAGGTTTATACAGTGCGCCAAACACGGCACTCTGAAATAGTGACCCAGCTCCATGGCCTTAACTACATTGGCGCCATTATCCGTGGAAACATAACCAATCTGGTGTTTTTTTGGGGACAGCCAGTGAAAGACCTTTGTGTTAAACCCATTCAAAATGTTTTCTGCTGTATGACGTTTCTCCAAGCCAAACATGGCTAGTGTTGCATGTTTCCGAGCAGCTTTAAAAACTTGGTCCGGGTCAACACCTGCGTTTAGCTTTGCTTTAACCCCTGGAAAAAAGCCCCAGTGTGCAGTGATGCACATGTAATAAGCGCCTGCGCCACTGGTCCACATGTCTGTTGTCAGATGTATAGTGTGAACAGCACTCTTCTGCAAAGCTGCCCCAATCACCTCCAGCACATCTTCATGTAGTGCTGGAACCGCAACTCTGGCAAAATAGAACCGGCTAGGAACCTTCCATTTAGGGCTGAGCGCTGCCACTAATTCTAGAAAACCAACCCCTTCTACAAAAGAAAAAGGGAGAAGGTCCAGAGCTAGCATTTTAGCCAGTTTAGTGTTATACAGACGCGTCAGTGGGTGGTTGCGATCATATGGCGCTGCTGAAAACAACATGGTTCTAATGTTGCCCTGGACCATGGTTTTACGGGATGATGATGATGAGGACTTCTTCGACTCCGATACGCTCGCTGATGAATTTTTTTCGCATTGGTGTCTCACTCTCTCCCACACTCTTAGTGTGGCTCACAGGGGGTGTGGTGCTGACAGGGGTACTGGGTGTAAGTGAAGTGTTTGACACTTCTTCCTCCTCGTCATCATCAGATGAAACATCAATGTTTTCTTGACTTGCAATTCGGGCTTCCTTGATCTCCTTTAGGTGCGCAAACCATTGGACAGCGTGCTGTCTCTCAAGATGACCTCTCTGGCCTCCGGTACCATAGTTGGTACCAAACTTACCACGACTAACTGCATGCTTACAAATGCTACAAATGACGAAGTTTTCCTTTTTTGGGCAAACACTAAAGAAGTCCCAAACTGCGGACTTGAAATGTCTGTGGGGGCCGGAGGAGGCGGCGATACTGGTGGTGGTGGTCATGCTGCTAATGCCAGACGAAGTGGAGGATGTGGATTGCCAAACTGTAGTACTTTGTGCACTTTCACCACCACTAATTGAGGTCGAGGTGGATGGAGGTCCCTTCTGGCGAGGAAGAAATATGGAAGCGGTACGTGTTGGTGTACTAGTTAACTCCAATGATTGTGGTGTTTCGATTGCCTCCTCGTCGACAACATCATCACGCTCAGCAGCTTCTCGGGCTAGGGTCAAAATGTCTATTTGCTGCATGCCTGCTGGGGCTGCAGTGACCTTTAGGATGACTGGGTCGTCGTCGTGAGAGTCTTCATCAGCAGTAGTATCCGCCACTTCTTGTTGAGCCTCATCACACTCCATAACTATGAGACTTTCGACGACCTTCCTATTACGCTTAACTACCTTTGTCAGATCATGGTGTGCCTCACTCTCAGACCGCAGTGGTGGTTCCCAATTGGGATCCGTATCATCAGAAGGAGGTGGGCTTGAAGAAGATGTAGACACCACCCTTGATCTTTTCCTTGCTAGGGATGAGGAAGACAATGAATGATCATCAGGAGGAGTGGCTTCCTCAAATGATACCTCGGCTTGATTTTCGATTTCCTGATGTGCCCCTACTTCTGGAGGAACAACAATTGGGGGCACTTGTGACCCTCCATGCACCTCTGCTTGCGCATATCCTTGCGCTGCCTCTCCTTCCACAAGTACTTGGGCTTCTACTTGCACATGTGGTTGTTGTTGCGGCTGTGGTTGTTCAACACTCGTCAGATGAGTTACAACAACCTGTGTTGATTGAGGGATATTGCTGCTACTTTCTTGCGATGAGCCAACATCACTGGTCGATGGTGATTGAACAACTAGACTAAGTGCCTCTGCAGCACCCAAGGGCTTGGACTTAAGTTGGCGTGATCGTGGTGGCACTGAGCCCAATGGTGCGGGGGTGCTGCTCCCAGCTTGGTCCCCAGCAGATCCCGCTGCTGCTGCAGGCGTACTTTTTTTTTTACTCCCAAAAAATGTGGCGGGCGGCACACCAGTCTCCTTGGTAACTTGCTTCTTCTGCTCCTTACTGGCAACTTTCTTGCTTAGGAGCTACGAGGTACTTTTTTGGGGGCCATCTTCTTCAGAGGTCAGAACAGCAGGCCGCAGTTGCAGGAGTTGCAGAGTTGTCTGTGGCCAGACGTGACGTCGCGTGACGTTATGCTGCACACACACACACCGCTGCAGGACTTCTTCCTGGCACTGGTGGTTCTCTTGAGTCTTGTGCACCGAAAAGCAATGGAAGACAGAGGAACATCAGTTCAGTTATACACCCCAAAAACTCGAAAACCACATAAAAATCAGCACAATCCCATGCCATCCAAGCCCTCCATGATGTTTAAATTCAAGACACCCTACAGAAAGACTAGGCCCATGCACCACTCACTACCCCTGGTCAAAAGGCGACAACAGCCCAAAAAATGAAAAACAAAGAAAAATCAGCACAATCCAATGCCATCCATGCCCTCCATGATGTTTAAATTCTAGACACCCCACAGAAAGACTAGGCCCATGCACCACTCACGACCCCTGGTCAAAAGGCCCCAACAACAGCCCAAAAAAACGAAAAACACAGAAAAATCAGCACAATCCATGCCATCCATGATGTTTAAATTCAAGACACCCCACAGAAAGAATAGGGCCATGCACCACTCACTACCGCAGGGCATAATGGTTGAAACCTAGGCAAAATGGTTGCAGACCTAAGAACACTGCCTGCATTCAAAATGGCCCCATGCCTCCCAGCACATGGCCTGCCTGTACCAGCACTCAAAATGGCCCCCACCCACATGGCCTGTCCCCATGAACACCCCAAAAAATCGAAAAACACAGAAAAATCAACACAATCCCATGCCATCCATGCCCTCCATGATGTTTAAATTCAAGACACCCCACAGAAAGACTAGGCCCATGCACCACTCACGACCCCTGGTCAAAAGGCCACAACAACAGCCCAAAAAAACGAAAAACACAGAAAAATCAGCACAATCCCATGCCATCCATGCCCTCCATGATGTTTAAATTCAAGACACTCCACAGAAAGACTAGGCCCATGCACCACTCACTACCCCTGGTCAAAAGGCCACAACAACAGCCCAAAAAAACGAAAAACACAGAAATAGCAGCACAATCCCATGCCATCCATGCCCTCCATGATGTTTAAATTCAAGACATCCCACAGAAAGACTAGGCCCCTGCACCACTCACTACCCCTGGTCAAAAGGCCACAACAACAGCCCAAAAAAACGAAAAACAGAAAAATCTGCACAATCCCATGCCATCCATGCCCTCCATGATGTTTAAATTCAAGACACCCCACAGAAACACTAGGCCCATGCACCACTCACTACCCCTGGTCAAAAGGCCACAACAACAGCCCAAAAATCGAAAATTCCAAAATTGTAGTTGCAGCAACTGTAATGCCCCAAACAAACTTACTTGTGAAATTTCTAATCCAAAAGTGATCCAAAGAAAGTCAAAAAGGCCTCAAATCCAAACATCCAGCAGCATCCACAAAAAGTATCCTTCCAGGTCAAGAATCCGATTGAAAGTGACCAGCACATGAAGAAAGCACTGGGAGGAGCCTGCTGGACAGGAACAGGAAGTTGGAGACTGTGGGGCACTTCCTTCCTCCCACCCCCTGCCCCCAAAAAATGGACTCCTTGCAAAAAAAAGTGCAGGCAAATGTCAACCTGATGAGTTATTCTGATAAAAATCTTCATTTTCAGAAGGTTTATGCTGCTTGCTGGTGGATTTCTTGTGCAGAATTTAAAATTTTGTAATTTCGCGCGTGCGAGATTGTTGCTGCTCGCGGCATCTACGTGTTCGCAATTGCGAAATCTCGTGATGCGTGCTGTGCAAGGTGGCAAGCCGCGATTACGTAATCGCGGTCGCCAAACTCCCGCGGGATCCCGCAGCAAGATCCAAAATGGCGCAGCACTCGCAAAATATCGAGAAAAACAACTCGGCAAACGCTGAATGACGGTAAATGAACGCAGCACGCTGCAAAATTGTATCACAAAGAAAAAAAAATCCGCTTTGTGCGAATTTGCGGATTTTCGGTAAATTCGCGAGCGTTCGCGGATTGCAAATTTACCGAAAATCCGCAAAATCAGCAAGTGCAACGGATTTTCCGCCCATGCTTAACGCCATGGTTCGGCTCTCAGAGATGGGCTGGGAGGATGTGCATGTTCTCCACCCAGGCTGTACAATACAACTGCTGGAGAACATGCAAAGTGCACATGACTGTTTGGCCGGACCAAGACGACCGGCCAAACAGTCATGCATACTTAAAAAGTGCTCACCACTCTTCCCCCTGCTCCTGTGACACACAGCCCCACCCCTAACCAGCTGAGCCACGAAGGAAAGATAAAATGATAATAATGTTGCTTTATTATCATTTTTTAGGTCGAGACCTGCCAATGCGCAAGCATTGCAGCTCGACATATAGAGGTGGCTCAGGAAAGCTGACCAAGGGGCTTTGAAAGGCGGATTACGCGGAGTGCATGTGCCCGTGCACGCGCTTGCCATTTGCTCCCCGAGCCGCCTCGCATCATCGCATCAGACCCGCCACAGCAATGCCGAGAGCTTCAGATCTCAAAGGAATGCTCTCCCTCGCCCCCCTCTGCGCAATGCCACTCCGAAGACTTTTTTTTTTACAGCCCATATGCTCGAGCCCTGGCATCAGCCCCCTGCACCAGGCTTCAAATGGATCCGCTCCCCCGCCCCCTGCTTCACACCTCAAAGGTTTACGCCCCCCGCAATGCCGAGAGCATTTCGCGGCCGCTTTTAATTTCATTTTGCGGCCGTTTTTATTTCATTTTGCGGCCTGTTTCACTGTCAGTCTTTCTTTTGCGACCTTCTCTCACTCCCTCTCTCCTTTCAGTCTACACTGAAAATGATATTTAATACAACTGTATTCAAGTAGGCGATATCATATACAAATGTATTTAATAAACGTCCTATGTAGCTAAAACACTGATTTCTTTCATAATCTGTCCCACGATATTTTAACACAATGGTATTTTTGACACAATATTCTCGCATCACGAAATTATTTCCATGAAAGTTTGGCAATTCACCGGAATAAGATTGTTGCTTCCTTTTAGACACATATTCATGACAAGAGTTGGACAGAAGGTGGCGCTGCAAGGTTGCCTTGTACACTAAGAGACTAAATGTGAACAAAGTGGTATTTATTCATATCAGTTGGTTTATTTAAATATCTCTACGTATAACATTAATTCCAAATGAACTGTTGAGTGTTTTGGGGGAATTCTTTCACCGCTTGCACTTTTTATATTGTTTTCAAATGTAGTGTTATAATAGCCAGGAAACAAAGCGAAATAGCAAGTGTGTTCTTTAACGGGTTTCATAGAAATATTGAACCTTTAGTTCACAATAAGATAATTATTTACTCCCAGCATACCATAATCAAGTTGACTGCTCCAATCAGTTGTGTATCTTTGTGAAAAAAACTTTTGATTGAATATTGTGTATATTCTATTTTTCTAAAGACGACTCCTGTTAAACAAGTGATGTTTTACACAATTGAAAAATCGAGGGAAATCGTTAGCAGTTAATTTCAACTGGATTCTCTCTATGTGATTAGCAGAGAGTTTTAGGTTTGCTACATAAAATGACGTGAAATACTCATGTTTCCCTGTTAAAACAAGTTGCCTCCCCGTAACCTCTATTTAATTTTTTTTCTTCATTTTTTCTTTCTCTCTATTTCATCTCTCTTGGTCTCTTTTTTATTTTACTCTTTCTGTTCCGGCCCACTTACGACTGACTCTTTAACATCCCTGCCTCACACTGCTGCACATCTCACACTGCTGCATGCCTCACACTGCTGCACGCCTCACACTGGTGCACGCCTCACACTGCTGCACGCCTCACACTGCTGCACGCCTCAGACTGCTGCACGCCTCACACTGCTGCACGCCTCACACTGCTGCACGCCTCACACTGCTGCACGCCTCACACGGCTGCATGCCTCACACTGCTGCATGCACCTCACACGGCTGCATGCACCTCACACTGCTGCACGCACCTCACACTGCTGCACGCCACACACTGCTGCACGCCTCACACTGCTGCATGCCTCACACAGCTGCACACTGCTGCACGCCAAACACTGCTGCACGCCACACACTGCTGCAACCTCAGACTGCTGCACGCCTCACACTGCTGTACGTCTCACACTGCTGCACGCCTCACACTGCTGCACGCTTCACACGGCTGCACGCCTCACACGGCTGCACGGCTCACATGGCTGCACGCGCCTCACATGGCTGCACGCGCCTCACACGGCTGCACGCGCCTCACACTGCTGCACGCCTCACACTGCTGCACGTCTCACACTGCTGCACGTCTCACACTGCTGCACATCTCACACTGCTGCAAGTCTCACACTGTTGCACTCTGCTGCACGCCTCTCACTGCTGCACGCCTCACACTGAGCACGCCACAGACTGCTGCACGCTTCAGACTGCTGCATGCCTCACACTGCTGCATGCCTCACACTGCTGCACACTGCTGCATGCCTCACACTACTGCACGCCTCACACTGCTGCACGCCTCACACTGCTGCACGCCTCACACTGCTGCACGCCTCACACTGCTGCACGCCTCACACTGCTGCATGCCTCATACTGCTGCACACTGCTGCACGCCACACACTGCTGCACGCCACACACTGCTCCATGCCTCACGCTGCTCCACGCCTCACGCTGCTCCACGCCTCACACTGCTCCACGCCTCACGCTGCTCCATGCCTCACGCTGCTGCACGCCTCAAGCTGCTGCACGCCTCACGCTGCTGCACACCTCACGCTGCTGCATGCTGCTGCATTACTCACACTGCTGCATGAAACACTGCAGCACGCCCCACACTTCTGCACGCCACACACTGCTGCACGCCACGCACTGCTGCACGCCACCCACTGCTGCATTACTCACACTGCTGCATGCTGCACACCGCTGCATGACACAATGCTGCATGCCTCACAATGCTGCACGCCTCACACTGCTGCAGGCCTCACACTGCTGCACGCCACACACTGCTGCACGCCACACACTGCTGCACGCCACACACTGCTGCACGCCTCACACTACTGCACGCCTCACACTGCTGCACACCTCACACTGCTGCACGCCTCACACAGCTGCACGCCTCACACTGCTGCACGCCTCACACTGCTGCACACCTCACACTGTAACACGCTGCACACTGATGCATTACTCACACTGCTGCATGCTGCACATTACCGCACGCCGCACACTGCTGCACGCCTCACACTGCTGCACGCCTCACACTGCTGCACGCCTCACACTGCTGCACGCCTCACACTGCTGCACGCCTCACACTGCTGCACGCCACACGCTGCTGCACACCACACATTGCTGCACACCACACACTGCTGCACACCACACTGCTGCACCCCACACACCGCACCCTGCTGCACGCTGCACACTGCTGCCCGCTGCACACTGCTGCATTACTCACTATGCTGCATGACACTGCGGCAAGCCTCACACTTCTGCACTCCACACACTGCTGCATGCCACACACTGCTGCACACTGCTGCATTACTCACACTGCTGCATGCTGCACACCGCTGCACGACACAATGCTGCACGCCTCACACTGCTGCACGCCTCACACTGCTGCACGCCTCACACTGCTGCACGCCTCACACTGCTGCACGCCTCACACTGCTGCACGCCACACACTGCTGCACGCCACACACTGCTGCACGCTACACACGCTGCACGCCTCACACCGCTGCACGCCTCACACTGCTGCACGCCACACACTGCTGCACGCCACACACTGCTGCATGCCTCACACTGCTGCATGCCTCACAACACCACCACATCACTCAGGGACACCACCACATCACTCAGGGACACCAACACATTACTCAGGGACACCAACATATCACTCAGGGACACCAACACATCACTCAGGGACACCAACACATCACTCAGGGGCACCACCACATCACTCAGGGACACCACCACATAACTCGGGGACACCACCACATAACTCAAGGACACCACCACATCACTCAGGGACACCACCACATCACTCACATCACTCGGGGACACCACCAAATCACTTGGGGACACCACCATATCACTCGGGGACACCACCACATCACTCGGGGACACCACCACATCACTCGGGGACACCACCACATCTACCGCCCTCACTCTACCACTCTACCGCCCTTACTCTTCCACTCTACCGCCCTCACTCTACTGCCCTCACTCTACCGCCCTCACTCTACCGCTCTCCCTCTACCACTCTACTGCCTTCACTCTACCGCCCTCACTCTACCGCTCTACTGCCCTCACTCTTCCGCTCTCACTCTACCACTCTACCACCCTCACTCTACCACTCTACCGCCCTCACTCTACCACTCTACCTCCCCCACTCTACCACCCTCACTCTACTACTCTACCACTCTACTGCCCTCACTCTACCACCCTCACTCTGCTGCACGCCTCACACTGCTGCACGCCACACACTGCTGCACGCCACACACTGCTGCACGCCACACACTGCTGCACGCCTCACACTGCGCACGCCTCACACTGCTGCACGCCTCACACTGCTGCACGTCTCACACTGCTGCATGCCTCACACTGCTGCATGCCTCACACTGCTGCATGCCTCACACTGCTACACGCTGCACACTGATGCATTACTCACACTGCTGCATGCTGCACATTACCGCCCGCCGCACACTGCTGCACGGCTCACACTGCTGCATTACTCACACTGCTGCATTACTCACACTGCTGCACGCCTCACACTGCTGCACGCCTCACACTGCTGCACGTCTCACACTGCTGCATGCCTCAAACTGCTGCACGCCACACACTGCTGCACGCCACACACTGCTGCACGCCACACTGCTGCACGCCGCACCCTGCACACTGCTGCCCGCTGCACACTGCTGCATTACTCACACTGCTGCATGACACTGCGGCACGCCTCACACTTCTGCACTCCACACACTGCTGCACGCCACACACTGCTGCACACTGCTGCATTACTCACACTGCTGCATGCTGCACACCGCTGCACGACACAATGCTGCACGCCTCACACTGCTGCGTGCCTCACACTGCTGTACGCCTCACACTGCTGCACGCTACACACCGCTGCACGCCTCACACCACTGCACGCCTCACACCGCTGCACGCCACACACCGCTGCATGCCACACACTGCTGCACGCCACACACTGCTGCACGCCTCACACTGCTGCATGCCTCACAGCACCACCACATCACTCAGGGACACCAACACATCACTCAGGGACACCAACACATCACTCAGGGACACCAACACATCACTCAGGGACACCACCACATTACTCAGAGGCACCACCACATCACTCAGGGACACCACCACATAACTCAGGGACACCACCACATAACTCAAGGATACCACCACATCACTCAGGGACACCACCACATCACTCACATCAATCAGGGACACCACCACATCACCCAGGGACACCACCACATCACTCGGGGACACCACCACATCACTCGGGGACACCACCACATCACTCGGGGACACCACCACATCTACCGCCCTCACTCTACCAATCTACCGCCCTTACTCTTCCGCTCTAATGCCCTTACTCTTCCACTCTACCGCCCTCACTCTACCGCCCTCACTCTACCACTCTATTGCCCTCACTCTACTGCTCTCCCTCTACCACTCTACTGCCCTCACTCTACCTCCCTCACTCTACCGCTCTACTGCCCTCACTCTACCGCCCTCACTCTTCCACTCTACCTCCCCCACTCTAACACCCTCACTCTACCACTCTACTACCCTCACTCTACTACTCTACCACTCTACTGCCCTCACTCTACTGCTCTCACTCTACCACTCTACCTCCCCCACTCTAACGCCCTCACTCTACCACTCAACTACCCTCACTCTACCGCCCTCACTCTACTACTCTACCACTCTACTGCCCTCACTCTACCACCCTCACTCTACCACTCTACCACCCTCACTCTACCGCCCTCACTCTACCACTCTACCGCCCTCACTCTGCCACCCTCACTCTACCACTCTACCGCACTCTCTACCACCCTCACTCTACCACTCAACCACCCTCACTCTACCGCCCACAACATCACTGAGGGGCACCACAACATCACTATGTGCTACCACAACATCACTGAACGCCACAGCATCACTCGTCGCCATCACAACATCACTCAGCGCCACCACAGTATCAATCTGTGCAACCATTCAACAACAACTGGTTCAAATATGTTCTCTCAATGTTTCAAGCTTTATTACAAATGTCACAAAAAGATGTTAATATTTCACTTCTGTTCTTGGATTTTCGTCACAATAAAATACACTGAATATAATCTTCCCAAAAGTTATATGCAAAAGTTTAAGCTATTGCCATTATAAATAACAATAACTTTTATTTAAGTATTAATTATTAAAAAAATTAAAAGCCATTGTTATTTGTAATATCAATACAGCTAAGTCACGTAAATACAAAACATGTTGCATTACAAATGCTATAGGTGTCACATTTGCAAAAGATAAAAGTATTGGCATTGTAAATGACAAAGCTATTCATTTCGCTATTTTTAAAACCAACACAAATAAAGATGTTGTCATTTACAAGACCCATAGCTCAAACTTTCCTAATGCGAGACCTATTGCATTGCAAATGCTTGTTTTTCCTTTTTCAACTGCTTACAGAGTAGTGGGGTGAAGCTCCATCGCCTTAGCGCAGCCACGGCCGGTAGTAGGTGTAACTGCAGGGCGGTGACGTAGGGAGGGGAATTGTAATTTATGGATTACGGACTATAACAGGTAAGTAAACATATAAATAAATAAAACGAATGTCGTTGTGTGCACTGCATCACCAAATGCGATGCAGTACACACAACGAAATTAGTTTTATTTATGTATATGTTTACTTACCTGTTATAGTCCGTAATCCATACATTACAACCCCCCACCCTGCCTCTCCCCCTCCCTAAATCACCGCCCTGCAGTTACACCTACTACCGGCCGTAGTGGCCTTAGCGGAGGAGCTGCCCCTGTTGAACAGTATACTTTTTGCACAGACCTGACACAAGTGTGAATGGTTCTTTTTCTGTTGCCTCTTCTGCAAACCCAGACAGTTTTCAGCTCTCGGAGAGGGCAAGTATCGAAGAAAATGACAATAATGAGAGTTAACAGCAGAATGGAACAATAATATTGTGTACTCTGTACTCTGAATCAAAACAGTAAGGCAGGGTGACAAGGATGGGAGGAGAACAGGCAAAGGGGTGTGATGACATGGACAAAGTTGAAGAAGAGGGTCCTTCAGTGGGTCTTTATCATTATCTGTAAACCCCAAATCATTCTTCAGGTTACCCCCTATTTAAATACAGATTAATCCTTGAATTATCTAGTTTCCAAGTGTTTCACGTTTTTGCAAAATAGGTAACTGTGTCACGATCACATAAACATGTTTGCTTAAAACCTCACAATTTTGTCAAGGTGGAAGGTGGAAAAAGTAAGCGGAGGCTATTTCCTACAATCTGTTGGACTCCAGCTAACCTATAAACAAGTACACTTTTTCCAGTCCTGTGAAGCAGCTTAGCGCTATATAACATTTCAAAATAAATAAATTAGAACTAGGGTCTCCTTGATCCAGAGTGAATAATTGTAAACACTTATTATGACTGTGGCATGATTCCCGTAGTTTATTACTCATATTCGGCAATGTTGTCAACACACCATTTATTCATGCCTGGTGGGGCTGAATGTGATTTTCAAATGCTGGCACCACCTATAACGTGGCTTAAAGTCCTGCTCCTATCATAGAAAACTCAAAATAGATGCACAAAAATGTTTCACTTCGCTACTTAATAATATGTATCAATCCAAGGTGTTCTTCACAGAGCAGAGTTATGTTCCAGTCATCAGTGACGTAAACACCTCCAGAACAATGACCTGACCCTTGCCCTCCACCATTCTTTGAGACGTAGGGACAAAGTTTAATATCCGATTTATAACTTGCTTAGTGAGCTCTCTGTACCTTTGTAGGTTTTGCAATAAGGGAAACCAGACTTGCAAATCATTGCCCATGGCCTGGAAATTGGTGTGTTTCCTGGTCTTACATCAACAAGACCTATAGTGTGAAGAACAGGCAGACCTTGGTGCTCCCATTAAAGCAAAGCTGTAGTGTTAACACCAATAGGTGTCCAAATTATGTATGTTTTGACATTTTATGTGGAAGAGATGGCCTGGTCCAGGCGCCTGGTAAAGTTCTTCGCCCATCAGCTGATCTGCAATTTGTGCACTTATCATTGCCACAATTGCCACAGTGTCTTGAAGCTTCTAACACTGCTTCTGGAATAGAAGCACTAGGGGTTGCAAGAAGAGGCAATGTATTTATCCATATTTATTTTGTGTTTTGTGAATAAATGAAGTTGTAAAACTGTACATTTCCATATTTATTTAACTGATAGACGCGCACTCCTACTTTAATGTCTTTCTGTTTTGGCTATTTCAGCTTCCAAATATTATATAACAAAACATCCACTGGTAAATATTAGCATTGTACCACAAATGTATGTTGAAATGTTATTATTTAATGAAATTGCATCCTGTTTGTTTTAATTTCTCATTCTGTCCATCTGCTCAGCTGTTGGCCTATAATTCATGAAAGATAACACAGAGTCACTAAAAAGAAGACATATTTTCCGTATTTATCCAATAAAAACAAATCCAGACAGAAAACACATTGTTTTCTGCCTGTATTTATCTGTAAAAATCCGTAAAAACGGAAAACCGGGAGGCTTAATCATGATACGTTTTAGAACTTTGTGACACACAGCTGTACCCATAGCAGGGAGCACAGTAGTGACCAGAGACGTAACCACGGCATAGACAGCAGCTGCCACCATGGCAGGGACGACATTAGCTTAACTCACAACAGGGACCATGACAATGCAGCGTAACCCACAGCTGCAATCACAGGTGTAACACTGCAGCAATCACATCTACTACTGCAGCAGAGATAACAACAGCAACAACTGTCTAAGCAGCAGCAACCATGGCGGCCAGAACTGCAGTGACCACAGCTGCCTCCATCATGGGGACAACAAAAAGAGCTGACTGCAAGGCCAGAACAACAGTATTGAAGACAGCTGTGAACAAAGAAAGGACAACAACAACAATAGCTGTTACACCAGTAGGAACCACAGCACCAAAATCCACTGCCAACAAAACTGGGATAACAGCAACAATTGAAAGGTATGGAAAACTGCAGTGAGCCCAATTATGAATGGAATGCTTGACTTAATCTTAGATACTGATAATTACTTTGGGATCCATTTCAGTCTATTGTTTTGTTTGCTGACTGTTCTTGCAGACAGTACCTACATTATGCTAATTAGCCTTAGTCTTTCTCCAATAGGAACAGTCCGGCCTGAACTGCTACGTCGCCTGTTTGTTGAAGCAAAACATGAGCAACCGCCGACCAGTTTTAGCCTTGTTTAGTAAAACAAAAACATTGGCAAAGGCAAAGGCGATAGGTTTAGTTTTGATGTGCTAACATATGCAAACATAGGCATGCACACGACTGTACACCTCATCTCTGTGCAAACTGTCTCTTTGGTACCTCTTACATCTGTGTCCTGTGTTTATTCCCCAGGTGTGCAGTGTCATACAGCATGTCATGCGACAAGGCACAAGTAGACTGCGAGACCAGATCTATTGGCTTAGTCACTGCTTGTTTTATTTTTATTGGAAGGGGATGTGTGATATACCTTCTTGACAATCTGTCTTTAGACTTTTCCCCCATTTGTGTTTTATTTTAGAGCCCACAAAATGTTGCCTCAAGATTCCAGGGGCTTGAGAATCCCTAGGCTACTGCTTTGATGTCAGAGGTGATAGGCCGTTATGCTGACTTGTGTGGACCTATAACGGAGAAATCTTTTACATATGTTTTGGAGAGATATAATATAGCTATCATCAAAGAACTCTCACATGAAGCATGTATCATAAATGAACTCTCACATGAAGCATGTTCAATCAAATGCAAAGAATCCTCACTACTCTTCCTACATACGTATGATGATGAGAATGCTCTGGGCTAGTTCTTCCAATTTAATTCTCGTCAGTAGACCTTGATAGTAGCCTGAGAGGAAGAGGGTTTAACAACAGTTTAAATATCAAGGTACAATGTTATCATTAATATCACACAGTAAAAGTCTGAGTCCGTAACTTGAAGTAAAAGGATTTATTACAAACTCAAAGCCAGAAGACCAAAGAGCTTATAAGAATTTCTGTGGCAGCTATGCAGAAAATAAGGAAAAGAATTTGATGACTAGACGAATGGTTCCGATCCTTCTGCTCTTACTATTGAAAGATTCACAACAGCTAATAAACCCTACAGTAAACTAAGGATAGGGAAGACCCTAATGAATCAAAGAAGCAAGAAAGGTGTCACCATTAGAACTTCTGGAGATGTTCTATATGTAAGCAATCATGTATAGCATGAAGCTACACAATCAGAGATGTCAAGAGGGGTCTGTACCTCTCCCAGTCTAAAGAGAATCTGACTAATCCCAAGGTGGGTTCACTAATTAAAATGCACTAAGAACATTCGAGAAATATGACCTCATACACATCATAGTGCTTTTACAGTTCCCAGAAAATAACTTGGCACTTTCAACACCACTACTCCCATATTCCAGTCTTCGCTTCTGAAGTGTCCTTGGATTTCTACCTTCGTCTGATAGTACCAACTGGTAACACTCCCTTTGTTTTTCACTAAAATTATTTAACCACGCCAGTTCTTCCTCGCCTCACTGTCTCAGATATACAATATGCTTTCCGCAGACTAATGAATGCTTTTAGTCTGCACCTGCAGAGGGGAAAATCTGCAGAAAAAACAGCTTTTGCGCTAGTATTAAATGTTCCAACTGTAAGCTAAGGGCCCACGATCATGCTAACTTAACAGTTCTATTTAAATGCGCATTAATTCTACAGCCTACATTTAACCCAATAATTCAATAAATGAAATCTTAAATCAGGAAAATCAAGCTATATATTACTGTACTCTTGTACGCGGCACAATAAACTATTAAATGTATTATTAAACTGAAACAATACATGGTAACAATTTATAAGGAAAACAATAAACACATATACAATTCATTCTCACTAATCCCTGGTGAATACACTGCATTAAATGCATTTTAGCACCCCACCTTAAAATTAATGCCATCAATCCAGATGTTTCTAAAAGGAAAAACGTTAATATACACACACATGTATATATATCTAACATACATAATAAATGCATCTTCTTTACCTTTGGTGCACTATATCTCATTGGTATAATTGCATCTCACGAGTACATAATGCCAACAGTAAATATATATATATGACCCAGCCAAGTGTAAAAATTATGCTGCTCCAATGAGAACATTTAGGGTACCCATTGCAAATTACGAGGAATACCCTCAACATGAACAATTTCCTAGGATATTAGGAATACTGCACCCAACTCCACCAATAATTACTAGTTGTCCCCCAGGTTGTTACCTGAATAGTTAGGCTGCTTTCAGCACCTGATGTTTCTAGGTGAAAAACACCAGATCCACTGAGTTAACAACAACCGTCAATGTTATTAGGGCAGTAGCAACCCGCTCCTAAAATAATAACACAATTCCCATAGTTATCAATTAATTAGTTAACAGAAATAAATAACCAATTAATAATTAATAAAAAAGTATTTATAAATATTAATGAATAAAAAATTATGAATTACCTTATTATAATTAAATTACTTCCCACCCTATTCCCCTATAAACCCACAACCCTCTACAGAACTAAAAAAACGCAAAATTTAATTAACATAAAATTAATTACTTCTAAAAAATGTACACACACATAAAAAAAATACTTATACTAAAAAATGATATCACATACTTTTAAAATACATACCAAAATACATCACACTAATATAAAAATGAATATTATAAAGAACTATATTATTACAAACAATATTACGGACTTCAATATTTAAAAAAACTACATTTCTTACCTTACTGTTGCTATTCTGGATCACAATATTCTTCCAGTTGATATTCTTGTATCATGATATTTGCAACTCAATATTATGATATTTTGATAATCACAACTCGATATTCTGTCTGTGCACCTTGTAAAATATAACAAAAAGTACTCTTGGCCCTGGTGTCACTGAATCTGCAGTGCCAATGGTATTTACGGCCCTGCAGTGGGGTTAGTAAACCCCCGATTGGGGTTATATTGAAACCTCTTGCGAAATAGTATGTGATAGCTAAAATTAATAGCTTTAATAGTTTTTCAGGAATTCATTTGTCAATTTGGAGTCAGATTATAGAAACAATATTCCAAGTTCTGTTTCATTACTTCCTATTCATTAGTGGTAAATGTTTTCAGAATTTTTTCTTGAACATAGTTTAAGCGAATGTTAGGTCACTATTGGGTTCTAAGGGCCAAATGTACGAGATTCCGTTTTTGCATTTCCTAAATAGCTAATACTAAGAAATCGCTATTTAGGGAATGCAAAATGAAAAGTACAAAACAGAGATTTCCTAATAGCGATTCCTACATAGTAGGAATCGCTATTAGGAAATCACTATTTAGGAAATGCTAAACAATTTGTTCCTATAAAAAGGCCAATAGGTACGAATAGTTTTGCATTTACAAATTTGCTATATCCTAATCACAGATTTGTAAATTCAAAACCAAGGGTGCCTATGGGCCTAAAGCCTGCCTTGATGCACCCCCAAAAAAACTGGTGCACGTGTAAAGCGTTCGCATGCCCTAGGGGCATGTGTGCACTTTAGGGCACTTTACAAAAAGGATTTTAGGGTGCTTTTTTACATTTCACATGGTTACCTTCCACTTTTGGTCAATGGAAAAAGCATTTCCTAAATAGCAATTTTTCAGTTATGAAATGCTTTATACATGTGCTTAGGAAATCCCAAACAGGAAATCCCGAATTGAGATTTCCTATTTAGTGAATAGCAACAGTTCCTTTATTTTCTGTATATAAATGTAGTGAATTGCATGACTTTTGATATGTATCATTTTAATTGGATCATGAAACTATGGTTGAACACGATGTTTTAGATTGCCTATAGGACAGGACATTGTGCACAGATTTATCAGAATTGTCATGAGTTTTTAATTACTATTTTAATAATAAAATATATTAGTCTTTTTAAGGTTTTACTTGACCTTCATATGTATTGATATATATTTAGAAAAGGGGGTGGTGATGAACAGAGTGTCTGAATTGAGCACACCACTCTTACCCAGTCCAAAGATCAGGGCTTGATCCATCACCGTTATTTATCTCACTGCACCATCCCAGCTCAGAACCTGGCTATATGCAAATCAGTCTGTCCCTGGCCCAGTGCATCATGGGAACAGGGCAGACTAAACTACCAAGCCAATTCTTCACCAGAAAGGAGACAAGCTACCGGGGACCGGTTTCTGGCATTTCAGCCTTCTTCGGCCCGGCTTGCTTGAATCCTGATGGTGCAGTGAGAAAGGGACTCATGTCTGAGTATACCCTGCCACACCTATAGTGGCCAAAAACGATTCAGAAAAGGGGGTTCATCACCACCCCCTTTTCTGAATCATTTTTGTCCACCATAAGCGTGGAAGGGTATACTCAGATGTGAGTCCCTTGCTCATTGCACCATCAGGATTCAAGCAAGCCGGGCCGAAGACGGCTGAAATGCCAGAAACCGGCCCCCGGAAGCTTGTTTCCTTCGCAGTATAAGAATTGGCGTGGTAGTTTGGTCTGCCCTGTTCCCATGATGCACTGGGCCAGGGTCAGACTAATTTGCATATAGCCAAGTTCTGAGCTGGGATGGTGCAGTGAGCTAAAAAACGGTGATGGATCAAGCCCTGATCTTTGGACTGGGTAAGAGTGGTCTGCTTAATTTAGACACTCTGTTCATCACCACCCCCTTTTCTGAATCATTTTTGTCCACCATAAGCGTGGAAGGGTATACTCAGATGTGAGTCCCTTGCTCATTGCACCATCAGGATTCAAGCAAGCCGGGCCGAAGACGGCTGAAATGCCAGAAACCGGTCCCCGGAAGCTTGTTTCCTTCGCAGTATAAGAATTGGCGTGGTAGTTTGGTCTGCCCTGTTCCCATGATGCACTGGGCCAGGGTCAGACTAATTTGCATATAGCCAAGTTCTGAGCTGGGATGGTGCAGTGAGCTAAAAAACGGTGATGGATCAAGCCCTGATCTTTGGACTGGGTAAGAGTGGTCTGCTTAATTCAGACACTCTGTTCATCACCACCCCCTTTTCTGAATCATTTTTGTCCACCATAAGCGTGGAAGGGTATACTCAGATGTGAGTCCCTTGCTCATTGCACCATCAGGATTCAAGCAAGCCGGGCCGAAGACGGCTGAAATGCCAGAAACCGGTCCCCGGAAGCTTGTTTCCTTCCCAGTATAAGAATTGGCGTGGTAGTTTGGTCTGCCCTGTTCCCATGATGCACTGGTCCAGGGTCAGACTAATTTGCATATAGCCAAGTTCTGAGCTGGGATGGTGCAGTGAGCTAAAAAACGGTGATGGATCAAGCCCTGATCTTTGGACTGGGTAAGAGTGGTCTGCTTAATTCAGACACTCTGTTCATCACCACCCCCTTTTCTGAATCATTTTTGTCCACCATAAGCGTGGAAGGGTATACTCAGATGTGAGTCCCTTGCTCATTGCACCATCAGGATTCAAGCAAGCCGGGCCGAAGACGGCTGAAATGCCAGAAACCGGTCCCCGGAAGCTTGTTTCCTTCCCAGTATAAGAATTGGCGTGGTAGTTTGGTCTGCCCTGTTCCCATGATGCACTGGGCCAGGGTCAGACTAATTTGCATATAGCCAAGTTCTGAGCTGGGATGGTGCAGTGAGCTAAAAAACGGTGATGGATCAAGCCCTGATCTATGGACTGGGTAAGAGTTGTCTGCTTAATTCAGACACTCTGTTCATCACCACCCCCTTTTCTGAATCATTTTTGTCCACCATAAGCGTGGAAGGGTATACTCAGATGTGAGTCCCTTGCTCATTGCACCATCAGGATTCAAGCAAGCCGGGCCGAAGACGGCTGAAATGCCAGAAACCGGTCCCCGGAAGCTTGTTTCCTTCCCAGTATAAGAATTGGCGTGGTAGTTTGGTCTGCCCTGTTCCCATGATGCACTGGGCCAGGGTCAGACTAATTTGCATATAGCCAAGTTCTGAGCTGGGATGGTGCAGTGAGATAAAAAATGGTGATGGATCAAGCCCTGATCTTTGGACTGGGTAAGAGTGGTCTGCTTAATTCAGACACTCTGTTCATCACCACCCCCTTTTCTGAATCATTGATATATATTTAAGCATCATTGGATTGAAATATTAAGCTGCCTAGGGTCTTTAAATACTGTACTTTTTTCCAAGTCAGTTAGGTTTGCAATGTATTTTCTTATCTCGTTTTCTCTCAGTCGGCTTTCACAGCTTGTCTAGATTCAGACCACATTATAATTCAAATAAAAATAAAAATACAAAAACGTAAAGTGACTGTCAATTGTCTACTGTCACCTTTTCAGTCTTTTCCTTAATTTTCAGCAAATAAAAAGCAACAAACTCCTTCTCCCAATCATTGGTTGTTTAATAAGTTCATTCAGGAGCTGAGTATCTTCGGCATGGCACTCTTTGCCTTTTTAGCCTCCTTGTTATACGACCCTCTGTTTCACTGTCGCTTTGACACAATTCTTCAGTTACTTCAGCTATTGTAGGAGGGTCCTGTATCACTTGTTCAGGTTTTTTTGGGGGCCAGTGATCTCCGAGAACAACTCTTTTCTCATGCACGACTGGACTTCTAAAGTGATCTGAGCTAGCAGGAGTCACCTGACTGTATTTCGACCCTCCTGCATCTTCCACTGCGGTTGACTAGCTCAGAATTTCACCAGACTGTGTGCTTTACATTAGCTACTTGTCCAAACCCTACAGCTTGGCTAACCTGGCCCCTCTCTCTCTCTCTCTGTAATCGACCCTTTGGGTACAGACACTGCTTTATCAAGGGCCAATGAAACTTTGCAAGTGTGGGCTAGTGTGAACCTGGTTCGGGAGATCAGCACATTTCATAACTGTTGTGGTTACCAAAACCACTTGATAAGGCCCTTTACAACACCGTTCCAAGCACGTTTTCGTCACATGCCTTTTCACTTGCACTCAGTCACAAAGACTCAGGTTGTGGAGCAGTTCCTGTTGCAGTTGTGCAGTCGCTTCTTCAAACTGGCGAAACAAAGAATGAGCCACAGCAGCCAATCCTTTTCAACAATCTAGTACCAAGTCATCTGTAATGTTCACAAGACCATTTGCAGGCACTGCTTAAAAATTTCATTGTGCACCCCATGATGATTTAATTAGGTGACAAGCCTGTCTTTCTGTCAGGTGTGCTGCACTACTCATCAGGACAAGAGGCAAAGCGTCTGGCCATTTCAAAGTTGCTGATGAACATACTTTCGCCAATCTGGAATCCAGAGTTCGATTGATCTGCTCTGCCCATCCTGAAGCTTCTGGTCTGTAACAGCAATACAATATTTGATCAACTTGCAATGCTGCACACAAAAATGTAAGAATATTGCTGTTGAAATTATTCTTCGGTCGGACTCCAGGAAAGTGAATGCCCAGTCGAGATATCAGCTCCCTCAATAATAGTTTTGCAACAGTGAGGCTATCCTTCCTTTGAGTTGCATAAGCCTCTACCCAATGAGAGAATACACCTACTACAAAAATATCTCTTAACCCATTGCTCACTGAGAGTTCAATTAAATCGGGCTGCTTTCTTTTAAAGGATCCTCCTGGTCTGCCTATATGACGCAGTGCGACAATTGTGGGTTTTCCTACATCTATCTGCCAACATGTTACGCATCTGCAACACACATCTTCTGCAACCAATCGGAATCTTGGATTGTACCACAATTAACTGAACATTCTGATCCTTGCGTCTCTGCCCATAGGTGCCTCCCCATGCCAATACCTCACCATCAGGGACAGCACCTATTGGGCAACACTGATTTTCCATCATTAGAACCCCATACATCATCCTCTTCTCCTTTGGCACATCCTACTCTAATCCAACTCTGCTGTTCTTTCTCTGTCACCTCTTCCTGAATTCGTTTAACTTCTTTCCAAGTATCAATGGGCGTCCTGCAGAAATTTTGACTTTTCTCATTCTTCCTTCCATACCACCACTCCTCATTAACACATTGGCTGCTTGACTTATTCCCCTGCTGAGCTGGACCATAATAAAAATGGGTGTGGTCATGACGAGCTCAGCTCGTCCTGAGCACACGAGCACTGTGCCTCATGACGAGCTGAGCTCGTCATTAACATGGAAGGGTTAAAGGGAGTGCAATGCAGGGCACAGTGCCTAGCAACTTCATCAGAACAGGCATTGCCCAAAGATATATAATCAGTTAACTTCTGGTAACTGGAATGCTTTCAGCAACTGATCAGCTTTGCCCTCGTGTCAGATAGGGAATCCAGAAGAGGTGAAAAAATCTCCCAGAAACCACAACTGTCTATAAACATGAACAACACCAAACTCATACCGGCTGTCAGTAAAAATAGTCATTTTAAGCTGTACTGAAACACAGCATGCCCTAGTAAGAGCAATCAGTTTTCCTACTTATGCAGAAAAGACTCCTTGAAGCCAAGAAACTTTGATCACACCTGAGACTGTCAAACTGATCTCCATCTGGGTCTCTTAAACAGTAGCCATCAATGAATATGACATAGTCACTTTCATCCAACGGAACATTTGAAACTCGGGTCTAGGTCTGGCGTACAGTTCAGTCAAATCAAGACAGTCATGTTCAACCCCATATTTGCGTTTCCCATCATCTTCAACTGGAGTTGGCAAGAGTGTAGCCACATTTAATACAATACACCTTTTTTATTTGACATTTGAGGAACCAGATGACACTTGCTCATAGCGGGTCAAACATGCATTTGTGAGATATTGCGCCTTGGTGCGGTTTAACACAATGTCCACTGAATAGGTGATGAAATATTCAGTGGATGATCCATAACAATGCCTTTGTATTGTTCAATACTAATTTTCAAGGCTGCAACACCATCTGAATAGCCGGGCAATGCAGAAACCACAGGAACAAGTATGGCCAAAAAGTATGCAACAGGCTTCTTTGCATTTTCATGTAGTGTCAAAACAGAGAGAACATATGCATCCCTCTCACAACAAAACAATGAAAAACATTTGCTATAGTTTGGTATTCCCAGAACTGGGGCTCGCACAGGCTTCCTCTCAGCTGGTGGAAGGCATGCATGCATTTGTCATCAAATGGTACCAGATCAGACACATCCTTGTGTGTCAGCCTCTGTAAAGGCCTAGACAGAAGAGACACATTTGGAATCCACAGCAGCCAACCATTCCCAGAAACATCGATTTCCTCTGAGGAACTGGGGGACCAAACTGCATAATTACTAAGATTCTTTCTTGGGACACTTTCCTTGAAGTGACAGAAGACTGTTTCGTTTCACAAGAGATGTGAAACAAAATCATTGCTGAATTTGGTACACTGGATGACATGGAATGACAACCTTGCTCACCTTTCCCAGGTTCCGGACCATGCAGTAATTTGAATTGAGCTTCCACAATCCCAATATAGGTAATTACACTGGCTTCCTAGAATTCTTTCAGAGCACCTTGCTCAATCAAGATCTCAATCAAGGGTGTTATTCCTGCAATTGTCTCTGGGATCAAATTGTAAGTCGGTATCCTCAGATACACTGCATTTGGCTTCATTGCTGTTTTGACAGATTCAACTCCTTTTACAAAACCTATATCTGTTCCTGAAAAATCCCAAACTTCAGGAATAACCGTCCCTTGAACTTCTTCGGGCAAATCATTGCAATTAATCACTGGGTACAGTGAGACATGGGAGTACTGTTTTAAAATTTTTCAAGGCACATCATCTTCTTTTTGCTTCAATTTCTATTCTTCAGGGTGTGTAGCTAATTAAATAATTTAGCTTACACAACAGATCATGTCCTAAAAAACTCATTGGGCTCGAAACACAGACCACAATGTGGTGCTCATCTTCAAATGAACCTATTTTTACAGGAACATATTCGGTTACAGGGTTTGTCAGTTGCTTATTTGCAACTTCTACCACCTGTATTCTCTTTCCTGAAAGGGGCAGATTTTGTACTTAAGCTCTTCTGACAGTGGAATGTGTAACTTCAGTGTCAACCAAAAATGACACACCATGTCACATCAAGTTAACATTTACATATGGGCCACGTTGATCTACCTCTTAGCATGCACCTAGCATGCAATCCTCATCATCAGAGCTATCACTGTGACATGATACCGTGATTCCACATCACCCAAGTCAATTTATTCATATTAGGTTAGGCACATTCCTTCCACCAATGTACAAAATTTTCACATGCATGACATGGATTTGTCTTTTTCCATGACTGAATGTCAATCATATTTCCATTCTGATCTACATGAACACTACATCCTCTACCTCTAGGGTGAACCCTATTGTTCACTTGCATTCCACTTGCATTCACATTGTTGCACACCTTGCATTCCAATTGAATTCACCATCATTTGCGGGCTCTGATTCACTTTCTGTGCAGCTGTCAACTGCATCACCATCATTTTCTCCTTCAACCTTCTCTGCTTCATTTCAATTTCATCACTACAATATTTCCCATACCACAGGATCACCTCTCCAGTCGGCGCACCTGTAACCGGATTTCTCTGCAGTTCATGATCAGGCCGTTCGGCACTCCCTTTGCACTCAGTCCACAAGCCAGCTGGAACCACAATATTAAAAAAAAGGCATTCCAGTCTTCCCACGAGCATCCTATAAGCTTTACAAACCACTCTCTCTGCTGGTAGCATTTCACTGGCTTCTCTCTAAATGTTGTGTAATCATGTGTGATTAAACGTAAGTCACTCCTACTCCAAGAGACGCGCATATAACATTCACCTAATATCGCTCTCATAGGCACCATTTTTTCATTGTTTTCAGCATGATTTTCTCCTGCCAGAGACCTATTCTGCTTCATTTTCTTCTTCTCTCTTTTGTTTGCCCCTCTGCCTTCCCATTTATCTAATGCTTCCCATGTATGCATGCAATAATCAATTTCTTTATGTACTTTCTCATCCAGGTGATCTAATATTCATAAGGTCTTCAGTGTTGAACTCTAATCTATAACTTCTCTGTAGGGGTTTTGATTTCTGTAAGTCCACATCGTATGCTTATGTCTAGTCAGCTAATCCCCATAACCCTGCTCTTTGTATAGCATCTTTGTATACCAATCACAATTCATCCTCTGTGGATGTTTCAAATTGAGCCATGACTAGCGTTTTTAAAATAAATCAATTTAACTCTAAATTGTGTAATCATTCTGTTTACTGTTGTGCTGGGAAACCTTGTAAACTAATATTATTTATCTGGGGTACTTCTACTTGTGGGGCACAGCAGAGTAAACTTGTAATCTGATCAGGTGTGGGCATGTACGGAAGCTGGGTTCCCTTTGGACATCTCACATCAGGAATAGTTCCTGCTTGATTTAACATTTGATTTGGATCTGCGATTCAGCAGGCGCTAATGCAATGGCAAGAGAAGTTGATCTCTCCATCTCGGAATGATCTGAACAAACTGATCCTTGCATAGTATTTGGTAATCTCCCAAAAAATGTACCTGATGTTTCAGGAACTATATGGCCATTAATCAAAAGAACGTTCCCTCAGGATTACCTGAAGTGTACAAGGGAACAACTAGACCTATAGTCACGGGAACTATCAATACATCGGGACCCTTACGATTTGCCTGATTTTGGGGGCTTGTCATTCTAGCGCTATGTCCTGTTAAGATAGTACTGAAATTCTGTCCTGTTTGGCCCGAGGTAACATTTGACATTGTCTGAACTGTTTGGTTCCCATTCAAATTTGGCATAACTTGATTCAAATTATGATTTTACATAGCCTGATTCATAACCGGACGTGGCACGACTTGGTTTACAGCTAGACTTGATTCAGACTGAGCTGTAGGCACAGTCAGAACGGGTGGCTAAAACACGGGCCCTTGTGTTACTGGGTTAACAGGTGTTCCTGGAACTATCTGATTAGGGGTCTGTTCAACTGAAGCAGTTGGAACATTTAGGACCGCAATTTGTACTGTTTCGCTATGCGTTCCTGTCTCAACTGCATGATAAAGTGTGGTACAAATCATCATAATCTGATTTGTGAACTCATCATCTGAATCACTTTCAGAAGTAACTGTCTTTTTGCTCTCATCTTCTGCTGTCAGATTTGCCTTCGCAGTCTGTTCCTTTCTCGTTTTAGGCTTGGTGCTTTCACCTTCTTCATTTGAAATAGCTGGAAAATATACCTGCTGTCCACATTTTCTGTTCTTTTTCCCCTCTAGTGTCTCCTAATGTCTTAAATTCTTTTAGTATTGTAGTCTCAAATTTGGGCGTCTGTCTCTGCCAGACAACAATTACCCAAATACTAAGTGCTTCAAATTGTGCGGGTCTTGGAGGATGATTAGATGCGCACAGCACTCGCCTCAAATTGTCTTAAATTGCAAAGTTAAATGGGGCAAAGCTAATGCACCCTCTTTCTCTGTAAATTTGCACCACTGTTCTAACCACAGACACGCAGAAACTTTGGAATAAACACATCTCCCCTCAGCACACTTCTCAATGCCTTGATAAACTTCATTTTTTTACTCAAATTCAAAAAAACACAATGAATTTCAATGGAAACAGGAAGTAAATTAATCACACAATCCCTTCCGCAAACTGTTCTCAGCAATTTCACAATTACACACGAGTGAAACTTGACCAGCAATTCTCACTCTGGTTGATACAGATCTTTCACGTGCGCTCAGGATTCGCTGAATCTAAGCAAACCAGAGAGGAAAATACCTCTCCAAAGGGTGCAGCATTCAGGAACTCTTCATCAGCAAAAGCGTCTGCGTCAGGAATGGAAGCAGCATCTCTCCACAAAGACCAACTGAGCGCTGTCATCTCAAAATAGTAAAACATTCTGATTCGCCAGAAGTATCAGTTCAAGTCACGTTGAAGGGGCATCATCCAATCAAAACAAATCACACGACTCCGAGTTGACACATACTCCTCCTTTCTCAAGCTTTCCACAAAGACATCTTGCATCTGTCTGAGTCCAGGCAGGGTTGAAACGAATGTGTTACATTCAACATTCAAGGCCAACTGGGTACATTTCTACCCTTCAAACGATGAGGTCTGTCTCAAGAAGTTTTCTTCTCTTAAGAACTAAATCTGAAAGAAGACGTTGACTGCTAAAATAAGGTTTCATGATTTTCATGTGACAGCGAATACAGCTCTGCAGACCTCACTTACTATACTAACACAAGGGAGTCATAGCAATACATTCAATTAATACATTTAAATAAAACACAAATAATATGCAAACTTATGAATTCAGCAGCAAAATATATCACTAATATGAGTAAGGCATTTAATTTCAAATGGAAAAAGCTTTTCATTTAATATAACGAAAAAGTGAATTTCTCACATTTTTTCACGCATTTTCAATGTATTAATTATTAGAAATTCAATATTGTTTTGATGTGCTCTGTTGGTCTAGATTCTAAATTACATTATGGCATCAGATGTATCCCTCTGACTTGTAATTCAATACTAATGCAACCTAAGTCGAACTCTACAATACAAACACATGCACATTTAAATTGCGTGTCAGTGCAGCTTGTATGTGTAGTTGTTTATAATTTTATATTCTCTTGTGACACGAGAGACATCACTGAAATTACTCGTTCTAAGCAGTTCCTTTTAGTGCAAAGGAGGGAACAGCTGCATTCATGATGGGATAAAACATTGAGATGAGGATTACATTTCTTTTGCTTAGGTCCAGGTTACAACTCCAATCCCTTTGTACAGTATCCTAGTTTGACAATTTAGATAGGAGTGCAGCATAGAAAATTTTGGGCCATATAAGTACTCTGCCAGGCACCTAAAGTGAAGAAACACCTAACTGGGAAGAATTTGAGAGAGATTCTACTCTATTAGTGTGGGTAGAGTAGATGTGATAGTTAACGCTAGATGTAGGCTGTCTGAAAACTTTGCCTGTGGCACATAAATTATTACAAGAAGGCTAGATTATATCATAGATGGCTTCAACCTGTGTAAAAAGACTTACAATTGCAAAGAACGACCTGATATGGTCAGTCTCAATTTGAAAAAGAACAAGGATATGTGACCAAGTGACACATATTCGGCAGGTTGTGATTTCTGGAGTCTTAAAAAACCCGGAAAGCGTTCTCTCTTGGGAGTAAATCCAACCCTCTATATGTAACAACAAAAGCTGTTAAGTAATTCCGGCTACTCAGAATAATTTTCTGTATATGCCATTAATTAAATTTTTTTACCAAACATATATAGCTAAAGATTCATTCTGTGACGCATAGATATATGAAATTAAAAGTGATTTGTTCATGATTATATAAATGAGGAAGCCATTATATACCATGTTACAACAAACGTTTAACATCCCCTTGGACCATATTAGGTATACTTTCTTGACATGTAATCAGAGACGTTTTAAGATCTGTGCAAAGTGGGAAATTGCCCAGGGCCCCCGCCTTTCAATGTGCCCCCTGGCAAAGTGAATTTTCTCGCTAGTTCACTTCTGAGTATTTTTGCATCTTAATCTTTAACATATAATTCAAAAGTGTTAGGCAGCAGAGGGCTTCAATTAGCAAAAGCACCTAGAATTAAAAGTTTATCCAAACCGGAGAAACCAAATATTTCTTGTCTGGAGACCCCAAAATCCTTACAATGACAATGCATGGAATCTCAATTAGTTCACATTATGTACCCTTTCTATGAAGTGAAAGGCTACTCCGGATATATGCTTTCCTGTCACAATCACACACATACTATTTTCTGAAGAATAACCTACCAACCTTTACAGGATGTCCTCAATTGTTTTTTTGTGTCCACAATGTTTTCAGTTGAAGGTCTCTTGAACAAGCCACGTAAGGCTCAAAATGAATTGAGGCTACAAAAACGATACTGATGTAATGAATTGTAATGAAATAATAATTGTCAGGGCAAATTCTATACAGATACATTTTCCAACAGCGTCATCAAAAGGATATCAAGCAAAGATTAAATTAAAATAAAAAAAGACTAATTACGAAAGAAATAAAAGGTACTTGAAAAATGATTTGAAAAAGCTGAATACCGTGCTGTTCCAAAACTATTTAGTAAGGCTGTTTTGGCACAGCACGGTACATGGTCCCCTTGCAGTTAATGGACAAGAACCAGAAGATTAAAGCAGAAGGCACACAACAGCCTACACAAGTTATCAAGGCAACAACATAACAAGGAGCTCAAAACCCGTAGTATGGGTTGATACCAAGAAAGGCTCTTCTCCATTGGGATCTACGAAAGGCTAGCGGCGATGTAAAACTGCCTGACACAGTCAGAGCTAGCATAAAGTTGTATCCCATCTTAGAAAATCATACGTTCACTCGTTACATTTCTGAATCATTCAAAAGTGTTCTTCACGAATTAAAGTTATGTTCCCATTGTAAGTGACCTGAACACCACCAGGACCATGAATTAATCTTGGTCTTTATTCCATTCATTATGCTGTAAAGAAATACTGTGAGTTCCTATTTTTTACCCTGCTTTTAGGTTTCTGTAATCAGGGAAACTCGACTTGCATTTCAATGTTCCCTGACCGTCAGAAATGTTACAAACATATTTTATTGACTATAGAGTTGATACACCTCTACTTTCTACTCCGGAGTTTGAAACCATTTCAGAATTTTTTCTTGTCAAAGATATCTGTGAACATGAAGCAGACATAGGGTTCATGAAAAGTTGAGTAAATTTGTATTGTTGTAGGCAGCTTTTGGAGGTGGTCTTAAATTTAAGGTTTTAAAGTTAGGCTGAAACTGTTTTATTTAGTTATTTTGTATAATTTTTTGCTAGCCGTTTGCCTTATGACCTCACTTCAAAATTCTATCTACAAGTTTACTGTGATGAATTCTCTTTTTATAATCAAAGACTTACTTTTCAAGGTTGCTTTAAACCATGTTATTTTAAAACATGAACACTGACACATGAACTTGGGCTTACCGGGACCCATGTAGATTCCTGGTCTGACAGGAAAACCACCATAGACAGGTTACTGGTCTTAGAAAGTCAAGATGGCAGTGCCGAGGCCTCCAGAGTCATGATTTCTCTCCAGGGCCAGACTGGGAACCAAAACCGCCCCTGGCAAAGTGCTCGGCCAGCTCCCCGGGGGGTTTGGGGTGCCGCCGAGCTGTTTGCCAGGGCCGGTTTTGGCCGAATTTGTTAGAGGGGCCAATATTGCAGCTATGCCGCAAAAACAGCCCTGTAACAAAAACGGCCCCCAGGGTCCCAAAATCGGCCCTCACCCTGACGGCCCACTGGGGAAATGCCTGCTACGGTCATGCCCTGCTTCTCTCTCTAGCCCAGTGGCGTAGCTAGACCTTTTGCCACCCGTGGCAGGCCCTGCAATTGCCACCCCGCGACGGCCACTGGTAAGAGTGGGGGGTGGCGACAGGGAGACAGACGATGACAAGGGTAAAAGTGGCCCCACCACCCCCAAAACTTGTGCGGCCAGGAGCGGACTACCCCACTCCCGCTATGCCACTGCCCTAGCCTTGCTCAACAGCTGGGGGAGCGTGCAACCTTCACTGTAAAAGCTCGCAGGAGAGTATACTGGGCAGGTGTATGGGACTGTCTCCTTCTCACTACGGTCTCTGTGGGGCCCAGAAATTACCCTCATCTCCTACTTCACTGTGACCGAGGAGTCTACAATTTAACACAGGAAACTGCATTGAACTTCACCAGTCTGGATACTGTCATGGGTGTCCTGCTTGCCTTCTCAGCCATAGCTTTCAAGGGTCAGTGTTGGTGGGGTGGACTATGAATTCCCCATCCAGACCAGGATTTTGGATTTCTTGGAGAACTGACATAGTAGATTCTTGATGTCCTTCACAGGAAATAACAATATGAGAACTGATTAGGTGACATGCAAATAAATAGAACAGAAAACTATAAAAAAAAGGACATTATGTAGGGAATGATGGAGAAAGGCAACATTACATGTTGCATTGGAATGTGACCCTACAATGTAGGGTAAAGAACATTGGGATGGAAAAAGCATTAGCATAGGGTTGGTTCGATCTTTGTGCAGGTGAGAGATTATGCGCATTTGTTGCTGTGGACTAACGTCTAGGGGACAAGTGCTACTGAAATATTACACTGAATGCTTTTGCTCTTTTCTTGCGGCCACTGAGACAGGGAATACACTCTGGGTGTATGTGCTTTATATCGACCCTTTCAGTTTCCACGTCTTTCTGTATTGTTTCCACCTCCATTACTGTTTAACGGTGACCTTCAGGACTGCTTCATGATTTACCATATTTATGCCCATAAGCCAGAAGCTTTTACAGTGATCATGTCGGCAGCAAACTGGATGTCATGTGAAGGCCACTGTGATGCACCTGTGCACAACTAGTCATCCTCAAACAAAGGAACACTCAGGAATCCGAAACTCATCCAAACTCATCAAATAGTGGAACTTTCTGGAATCCAGAGCACAACCCAAAATGAAGAAAGAAGTCATTTGCTTAAAGGCAGTAACAATACATCAGGTCAACAGCTTAACAGTCTAATTAAATTCAGAATAAGAAAGTGCTAAACTTTAAGAAAGATGAAAGTATGTTAAACGTTAAGATCTATGAACATTTCAACCATATGGATTCCCAATATCAGTTAACATTCTTACATGGAGTCTCAGATGAATAACAATGCCTTCTTCACTTTTGCAAGACCAACAGAGATTAGAAACAGTATTAGAATTAGTGATGGGAACATGACTAGGGCGGAAGAGCTGGATCTAACCTCTTTAGACCTTGCAATGGTTCTCTCACTATAAATGTTTTAACAACAAATTGTTTGGATACTGTCTTTCTTTATAATTTTATTTTCAAGAAATTCTATTTACTGCTGTTGCTTACTCCAAATAACCAACTTATTGATCTCAGTTACAAATTCTCATGCCATATTTTTTAAGGGTAACATGCATCCATAAACAAACCCAAGGCGCACCTATTTGTTCACAATAAAAAATAAACTGATGCTTAAAAGGTGGACTTAAGAAGAATACCTCTTCCAGCGTTATTGTGATTAAAGATCTGAAGAGTCATCTGTTAGTAATAAAAGGCTGAAAGACATGAAGTCTTTGACTGTGAATTTAATGGGAGAACCTCATTAGAGGACTAACACATTGGAGTAAGAGTTTAATTTCACAATTACTGCAATAGATTGGATGTAAGAGAATGTGCTTATCCATAATAGTGAGTGGCATTTCTGATGTGTTGCAGTTCCCTGGGACTCCTGGTCGGTGAAGTCTGACCATGTGAAATTGACTAACTGGCTATGGGTGGAAGGCCCGATCAAACTCGACCAGAGAATACTACCCTGGACAAAACCGAAATATTCAACGCAGATATCCTGAAACAACAGTGGTCTGCACAAACTGTGCATAAACATTATTGAAAATAGAAGATTACCGGACAGAGTGGTTTGTGTAAACCAAAGTCTCTGCAGACTTATCCACATCTAACGTCTCTGTAGGATGTCCCGGGACTGTAATTCTGGGCAAATATGTTAATCTTGTATATGAAGCCAACAGCAAAGGTATGCTTTAATGGTGTCCTCTCTCAATTCTTACCGACTGGGCGGGGCACGAGACAGCTATGTTCATTATTCCCTCTACTCTTCACTCTTGCAATAGAATGCCTGCCTCAAGTTTTGAGACTAGACAATGGGATCATAGGCTTTCAATGAACAGAGGAGTTAATAAACAGTGTCTCCCCATACATATTATATGCTTCCCTATGTTTGCTGCCGGGGCTGCATGTAATGCACCTCCTACATGTTTAGGGAGCTGTTTGGTCTCTGTGCCAATATGTCCATATCCACTCTTTCCCATTTCAGGGATGAATACAAGAGGTCCTGTGGGATCCAAAGCATAATACTGAGTGCTATGGGTTTAGGTACCCAGAAATTCAGTTCAGTAGTTTGGAGCCGGGATAGAGGTGTTTTAGTGTAGTTCCAATAGTACCCTTCATGCAGGACGTACGCATTTGCGGATAACATATACTGTGGGCTTGGTGGCAAACCGACTCTGTACACCCCACCGAAATGTCAGCCTGTTTTTGTATTAGCTAGCTCGCAGTGCTACTACAATCTCCTGTTATCAGAGAGATTAGTTTGTGCAACTTTCAGAACATAATTATCTCAGATTCGTGGAAACAATACACTACTTTTCACCCAGTCACTCGAGCTTGCTTGTTTTGCTCTCGGAGAGATACACAGAAGAAACAGTTCAGCGTTTTTACAATAAGAATTTGTTGTACCCTTGTTCTTCTCATGTAAAATAAGTGCGCTGCTATAACTGTAACTCAGTAGCAGAGATATAGTATCAGCAGTACACTGAATTAAAAGGAATAGTCCAGCTCTACCATTTTTCAATAGTCACAAACCTATACATGAATATAAAATGCATTCATAAAATAGAGTGCGTACTCCTAAGTTGCCTGTCTAGATGTACCTGAGTGTACCGAGCATGAAAGTAGGTGCTAAAGAGCTAATAAGCCTAAGAACCTTTACAGTCTAAGAATCTAAGAGCCAAGAATCCCGCTAGGATTTAGTTGAACCCCCATACCTAAATAGTGAGAGTGTGGGACTTTGTCCTGGACTTGAGTTAGCATGCCGGAGCCGCAGCGTCTCTGGTCAGTGTGTCGGCTGTGAATTCTCGGGTCCCTCCTTCTTACTGATAGCCAAAGATCCTGTTTTTCTAAAGTCTATGTACATGTGTTTGAGGGAAAGAGCTTCAACAGGGTGACCCAAATGTTGGTCACCCTAGATATTGAAGCGCTTTATACGAATATCCCACAAAACAGTACCATTAATGTGATATCGGCTATTTTAGAAGTAGAAGATTTAGCAGGGGGCAACAAGGATTTTATTACGTCCTGTATTAAACTCATATTAAAAAGAAATCTTTTTCTCTTTAAAGATGAACAATACTTACAAATTAAGGAGACCAGCATGGGGGCCACTTGTGCCCCCAGTCTGGCCTGCCTTTATGTGGGAAACTTTGAATTACAAAACATCTTTAATGAGGTTGCCCCGTATTTTGCAAACATCACTTGCTGGCGCCGATACATAGATACTGAATAGTGGCCCGCTCCGTGCAGGTCATAATGAGTTGCACAGCTGTATACACATAGTGTTCCAAATGATACACTTTCACCACAGTCCTTCCATGTTTAGTCCATTTTATTTCCAATTTTTATCCAAACTTCATTGTCATGCCAAGGATACGAAATTCATTTAAACTTCTGCGTTTAATTACTTCATGATGCCTATCCAGGCTTAAACATGAGCATGTGCTGAATCTCGAGTCCTCCAAATTATGCAATAATTACATCACACCCAATGCATTTCGGTATTAACCTTCGTCAGGGGTATCTACGATATAAAAAAATTCACATGTTTCCATCACTTTGTAAATTATACTTTAAACATTTTAACAGTGCTTTTTGGATCCACTCCCCACTATATAATTGCAGAAACCGCATTCACTACGTAAATGCTCTTGAATCCCCACTGTGTGCTACTGTTCTAAGACCCTCTTACCGTAACAAAGCCACCCAGTTGTCATATATCTTCAAACAAAATCTTTTTGTAACTAAAACATAAACTGTGAAAAACGCAATTCCATACCTCCCACTAACTTAAGCCAACTTAATACTGTAATCCTAGTGCCTCTTAGATCCACGCTAACTTTAACCCTCCCACTCTTCCAATCCTAACCCGACGCTCTCTTTTACGATCTACTCCCGTTCGTACCTGATGGCAACCCGATACATAGATGACATCCTCTTGATATGGAGCGGTGCCAGCAGTGATCTAGACACTTTCCTAGAATGGATCAACTTAGGAGATCCTAACCTCAAGTTCACAGCTCATTATAGTAATGAGAAGGTGGAATTCTTAGATATAATAATCAAAAGTGAGGAAGAAGTCTTAAAAGTGGAGCTTTACACGAAACCCACGGACAAAAACTCCCTGCTCTTATATACGAGCAACCACCCTCATGCTCAAAAAGATAATATTCCATTCGGAGAATTTTTAAGATTGAGGAGAAATTGTACAACTTTGAAAGACTTTTACCACCATGTGGAAAACACGACTAAAAAGTTAAAAGCAAGAGGTTATCCCAACAAATTAATAAAAGTCTTTAAAAAGAGCAAGATTTTATGACAAAGACAGCCTTTTAGATAAAAAGAAAGAAAAGAAAAGTTCAACACTAGATAGAGTAGTCTTTATCACACAATACTCACATGTCAGCAATCAAAGAACATTGTAAACAGAAACTGGAAAATTTTAAATTATAACAGAGAAAATCAGCTCCAGAAACCCCTTTTCTCCTTCAGAAGGAATAAAACAATTAGAAATGCTCTAGTAAGGACATACAAAACCCCCAATGAAAGTCAAATAACTCTGGGTGGCATTCTAGCGACAGGCAATCACAAATGTGGTACATGCTCGATATGCCCACATTGTGTAGAGGGGAAGAATATAGCCTTTGCGGGCAAGACCCTGATAGCCAAGACCCTCAATAACTGTCGGACTAAAACGTGGTCTATCTCCTACTATGTACGTGTTATCTCGGATATGTGGGGGAGACCAGTAGAGAATTACGAACACGAGTATTAGAACATAAGTCAGTTATTAGAACTAATAAAATGAACGCCCCACTAACGGAACATTACCACAGTAAAGATCATGATTGCAATGACCTTAAATGGTTCATATTGGAAGAAATTAGAGTAAACAGGCGAGGAGGCGATATAGACACCTTGAGAAAAAAAGAGAGCAGTGGTTTATGTGTCTTTTAGACACAGTGGAAAAAGGACTCAATTCGAGAGAAGATTGGTCCATAATTATCTAGTGATCTAGACACACGAGTATGTAACCAGTATTAGGGAGACACATTAAGGAGTAGTCTCTTACACGCAATAAGACCTCTCATTCTCTTTTACGTCCCACGAGCAACGCAATTTACGTGAGGTTTATCCGGCCGGCTTGGGAACTCTTTTGATAGGCTTTCATTTTGCCTATGCAGCAAATCAGAGGGTTCGTAATATCCGCGCCTCTAGCCCACTATGTAACCAATCAGAATGACTCTGGTAAAGAGAGATGATACTGCTTACAGCGAGTGAAAGCAACACGCAGCTCTCCACGAGAGCCGTGCTGTTTGCCGCTATTTGATGACCAATGAGGAACTAGATTTCACAGTCCCGTGGTATGGCTCCAATTTAAATACTGCCATGACCAATGGACAGTATGAGCATTACACGGATCCAATGAAACGAATGATAACAACAGTTAAATATGCCATCTAGACTATGGTGTCTTGCGGTAAAACGCGGAACACAAAGAGACGTGACTTACAGCCGACTCTAAAGGTGAGGAAAAGAATAGCGAACTGGGAGGGCTATCATATTATGCAGAATGAGAATTTTTTCTCGTGGCTATCTTAAGATCCTAATTCTTAGCCCTGTTGCCCCCCTTTCCGCCCCCTTTTTTTGATCTCATATTAAGGTCCAGTTGAAAATAGCCAATTATCGCTCGGCCCCCGACTTCAACAAAACGAGATTTTGTGTAGCAGCACTGACAGAGACTTAAATTTAACAGCTATAAGATATTAGTGAGGTATGTTCTTAGTGTTAAATTTGCCCTTTTCAAATACAGCTTGCCAAATCTTTACAAATATGGCTAAATTATTCTCAACTTATTGCCCACAGCACGTAATAGAACAGAAGGGAGCAGCCCGAAATTCAGAGGAAACCTACACTTACTACAATCTATCTGAGGGTGTTAGAACTTAAGAAAACATTAAGGTAATCGTTAATAAAAATGTAACAATCTTTTTAGAAATCACCTTTTGAAATAGGGCAATCTAATGCTCCCTCACATATCTTTTTATTCTTTTGTAGCATCACCTGGTCAGTTATGAGGCACGTAAAATCAAAAAATCAAATGAATAAGCTTGCCTGGATTAAAACTATCAAATTTCGAGGGGTTGAAACGAAATTACTAAGGTGAGACTATAATAGGGTCTACATTTTGAAGGGAATGAAAGACGAGGAACAGATAATGACTACCTAGCTCTAAGATTAAGATTAACATACGAGTCCCCCCTACTTACATAAAATAGGAAAAGCGGGCCTACTGTATTTTAAGAGCTAGATAAGTATTAGATAAACTTCCTTTACAATATTCTATCCATATCTTTCTTGGGCAATAAGGTCTAAAAGGCCCTATTAAGATGAAGGGGTTGACTAGCACAATTATACTTATGTTCATATGACATGTATAATTGATTGTGGATTATTCCTTCAAATGTGATTAAAGAGAGAAATAGAGATTTAATCATGTATAATATGGTTTTTTCTGTACATGCACTAAATAATTCCATGTATATTTATTGTAGGGCGAAAATTATTGACCTTTTTCAAGTTAACAGAAACATTGAAAGTCTTGATAAAGATGGTGTAACAAGTTAGATCCATCGAAACGCGTCGACGCAAAATTAAGTACAATCTGGGAAACACACACTATTTGTTGAAATACTGATTATATCCATGTATGCAACAAAGTGACTATATAGGACATTGGATGTACAAATGTATTGAGCAATTTCTATGTCTTACATATTTCTGTCTGTTCCAATTATGCTGGTCATAATTTTGATGTGTTAACATTTTTTTTTTTAATAAGTGTGTTCTTCTGTTTTTAGCTAATTGATTTATTGTATGATTGTTTTTGAATACGTATGTGCAATTTTAATAGAAGTACCAGAATATCGAGTACTATTAATAAAGTGTAACTTTTTTATATATCTGGTTTCATAGTAAAATGCTTTTGTATGTTTAATTGCTTAGAAAAATGTTATCATTTGATCAAGGGGATCACTGTGTATTTATGTACATGTGTTACCAATTATATAGTATGAGGATGACGTTGGGGATTAAACTTTTGTGTGTAGATAGGAGATGTGAAGTATGCCCCCCTGGAGAGTGTACTCATAAATGATTCATATGTTCTAAGGATGGCGTCTTAGCAATATTGATCGGGCAGAACCCACCCTCGTCATGAACTAGGTGAAAGGTTTAGTCCTTAAAAGGTGTCAGTCCTTATAAGGCGTTCAGTCCCTATAAGGTATTCTGTCCTTATTTGAAGTTATGTCCTTATAAGGCTCGTCATATAAAATGAAGGGGAGATAATGTAGGGAAAGAGTACAATGTTCTCTAAACCTATGTCAGGGTACCGATGTAAAATATAACAGTGTTAATCCCTTAATCAACTCACCTTGCATGGACCAAGACCATAGGTCAAGGCACCCTCTATCTCTGGTGGGAAGAGTGCAAACCACAAAGATGGTATCAATCTCTCTTTCTAAACTGATATTTGATTTCCAAAGATTACCTTTCTGTATTCAATTGGCCTTCTTTTGCTCCCTCATCCCCCTAATCTGGTCTTTCTTATAGGAGGCAGTACCCCAAGAGTTGAAAGGCGAGTTGCCTCTCCTGATAGGAACCATGATGAAGGAGTTAGCTTCATCACAAGGCTTCAATCTATGGAATCAGATAAGTATATCATGCACAGAAGATGTGTTTGTTTAATCCCAGCTCTACTCATTTGTAGAATTTCATAATGAATTCACTGTTTGCAAATCCCAATTATTTTAGTTCCTCCAGCTACCAAATCCATCTCTCTGTATCTCCTAAGGGCCATTGACATTACAGATTTTCACTCTCTAAAGCCCAAAACCACAGTGGGTACTGCGAAGGGAAAGAAGAGTTTATGCATCTTCGAACAACTTATTAGCAATGCACCTGATCCATTCACTTTTCTTCTGAAGACCGGGGACAAGGACATAGGTTAACTAACTGACAAGAATTGGAAAGATACCCTTATGTCCCCTAGCGGGGTAGCTATATTCGTCTTTCTCCAGCTAATTTAATTTAAGTACCTGCATAGGGTATACTATATAAGACACTGGTAAATAAAAGTGACAAATACGAATCCTGAATAAGCCGTAAGTGCCGCCTATACACTACTTCTTTCCTGCCCAAGAAGAAGGATTTTCTGGAGTGCGGTACTTGGCACACTGCCACAGGTCATGGGTTGACTGATCCCAAACTCTTCAAAAATTGTTATATTACATACTTTCAAAGACATAGGGCCAGATGTACAACCCTTGTAAATTGTGCTTCGCATTTTGCACTTGATTGCGGGTCGCAAATTGCGAGGCACAATTTACAATGTACTACAGTGTCAGAGACACTGATTGAGATTCCCAATGTGTTCGCAAAACAAGAGGCTCATGAATATTAATGAGCCTCTCGCAATTTGCGACCCCATTGTGAATTGCTGGCCCTCCCAGGGATGGTGGCCTGCTGGGCTTAGCAGACCACCATGTCTGGGATTGCTTTTTAATGAAGAAGGTTTTTTTTTTTAATGCAGCTCGTTTAACTTCAAGGAAAATGGGATGCATTGAAAAAAAAAAAGAAATGTTTTCGTTTGATTTTTTTTAGGGCAGGACCACTGCCTGCCACTAAAAAATATTTTCCCCTGCATTTGCAAAGGGGAAGGGGTTCCGCGGGGATCCCTTCCCTTTTGCGAGTGCGTTGAAGAGGGTGGTAATTGGCGAGTGTTTTGCGACCGCAATTGAGGTTGCAAAACATTCATACATGGCTTTGGGGTCGCTATTAGGAAGGCAATGCCCCTTCCTAATAGCGACTCGCAATTCCTAAATAGCGACTCACAATTATTTAGTAATTGTACATGGCACTGTTTCATTTTGCATGCGCAAATGAGTCGCAAACCCGTTTGCCCATGCAAAATAGGGTCTTACATCAGGCCCATAGTTGCTTATTACCATGAGAATTCCAGGGTTAACCTTGTGTTTCTTTGATAGTTGTTGTGCAGTCCGTTGACTACAAGGGTTAAAATGAATTTTTACTCACTTGGTGAGTTCTTCTGTTTTTCCTTTTCCTTTGATTACTTCATTTTGGGTCCAACACATTACATTTCAACTTTGCACCTAACTTCTTGGACGAATACATACAAAAATTATTGTTAAAGGTCCTTCATTATTTGATGAAAACACAGCCAAATCCTCACACCCCTACCACTAACCTAACAGATCAGCTAGAAAATATTTTAAAAAATATGCTTGGATGCAACTTGTAGTAAAGAGGAAGGCTGAATATTTCAAAGCAGACATCAACACTCTAGGCCTACAGATTAGGAAGATTCCTGATATTTTCACTCAAGATAAAACATTCAATTCAATTCAATTCAAGGATTCTTTATTCGATGATTAAAAATCACCATAAAAGCACATACATATATACATGAGTAAAAAAATCATTAAATCATTTTCAGAATCTCGATTATAATAATTAATGTTAACATGATACAAAAAAAGGGAGAAGGGAATATGACACATTCAAAAAATTAATAACAGTTTTTAAACATCATTCTTCTCCCCTGGTTACCCTTAAACGGACCGCCACTTTAATAAAGTTCATTATACAGCACAATGTTAAAGGGTCAGATGCTTTTTGTAGATAGATTAGTGCCTCTTTAGCATGTTCCAAATTGGCGTGTTTTAAAATTTCCACTAGGAATCTGCCCCTAGGCATAGTAAAAAAAGGGCAGAGTAGTACAAAATGAAGGGAATCCTGCGGAGACCTATTGTCGCAGCCGCAGGATCCCTTCTGCTCAATTGTTGTTGAGAACCCTGCTGGTGATGCCAGTAAATATGGAAGTAAATTAAGTCTAAAGCGGCACATCAAGAATCTATCCTGGGCGTTGTGCATGAGGTACAAATATGGCTCCATTCCCTCCATGCTCTTGACCAGGTTATGAGCCCTCACTGTCTTTTTGAGCCCTTCAGCCTCAGCTCTCTGTTGTGCTTTTTGCTCTAAAAAGGCTTTCTTTACTAACATCTTGTGCTGGGCTTCAATTGTTACAGGGTTGGTGAAGAGGTTCCTATAACCTAGTTCCTCTAGGGTACTCTTTACATAGTTGAGCCATGGTATTGTCATGCATTTGTCCCTTTCTAAGCAATCATTTAAAATTTCTCTGCTTAGAGACGCGTCAGGGTTGGCCTACATTTTTAACCAGGCCACAATTGGCCTTAGTTTTACCAGATCTTCTAGGTAGGGCCTCCCTAGTTCCCTGTGTACTATAAAACTCGCAGTACTTGGGGGTACCCTCAGGACGGTTCTTATGTATTTATTTTCCTCCCGTTGGATTTTTGCGATATTAACAAAGCCCCATACCTCTGCCCCATAGATCACTTTGGAGCAGCATATGGAGCTATACAGGTTCATCACCTGTTCAGGGCTCCATCTACCTAACCTCCTACCATAGCTTGCTATTGTCCCATTAGTGGCGATCATTTTACTGCAGCGCTCCTCGACCAGGGAGTTAAATTGTAAACCACCGTCAAAAATTACACCTAGATAGGGAAATGTTTTAACCTCTTCTATTATGTGGTTTCCTATTGTGTACGTAAATTTAGTGCAGGGTTTATTACCAGCCAGAAGCACATATGATTTGCCCAAATTAACAAAAAGGTCTAGGGAGCCCATAAATTTAACAAATCCGTCAATCAGAGTCTGTAAGCTCCTAGGTGTGCGTGCGAGCAGGACCGCGTCATCTGCGTAAAGCAGAACAGGGATATGACGCATTCAAACAAGAGTTAGCCACATAGGAACAATCTGCTCAGGACACTGATTGTTCTTACGCTTTGGCACGGACCTAGAGCATTGCAAATCTGCTTGAAGAACTATATGAAATAGAAAGACAAATTAAAGACTTCAATACTATAGCAGATGCAAAACCAACATTTGAAAAGATTGAAAAGACCATCATTGTATCTAATCAAATTGAACAAGGGTAAAAGGCTAACAAAGTCAAGAGAGAGATTCAGAGCTATACTGTAGAAAGAGCTTACCCTTACCTAGGTGACAACTTCTATACCAAACAAAACACTTCCAAAACTATGTATAGTTAACCTTGGAAATGCTTGGCCAAACAGAAGATTTTTGTGAAAATTTCTTAAACCCAAGAAAACTCAAGTGATTGCGTAAATCCCATTGAAGGCACCATTGGATCCTCTATTTTGAATGAACAACACACTTTTTAGATTAAGCTCAAGGGAGAAGACAGAGGCACAGGAGAGGCAAGACAGAGTACAGCAATGACACAACATTTCCCAAAGGGGCAGACAAATGCATCACAAGTATTAGAAATGGAGTACCCCACAAGAATGGGAGATTCACAAATTATGTCCAGTTTTAAATTATCCAAACCCAAGTTGTCATCTACAAGGATCTCTCTATATACTTGTGGCCTATCTTTTGTACCCACAGAGAGGACAGATTTTCTAGAAATACAAACTGAATTAAATACTAGTTTCAGGAAAATTAGACTTCATGTCTTATTTAAAGACCATCACCCTTGAATCAAAACATCACTGGTCTAAGTCCCCAGTCCACATCTTTACTCCCAGCAATCAAATTCCCGTAGAGATCCTCGGCCACATTCCATATAGTATCTGATGGCAGGAAAGACCAGCATCTGAGGTCGGTAAGAACTCGTCCTCCCTTGTAATCAAATCAGCCAACAAAGGATTGGGCATGGTCTACAATAAATAAATAAATATAAAAAAGAAAAGGTTCATGCACTTAGCAGAAACTTGACTAAAGAAATCAGAGCAACTCCTAAACTTGACTACTGACACTAAGGAAAATGGCTAATTGAGTCACAATTTATCCTAGGACTCCGATACTATACTCCCTCCCTAAAATAAAAAAAAATACTGAGGCAGCACCAAGTAGATCTATAGTCTCAAGCTGTGGGTCAATACTAGAACCTATTGGTCAAGATGTTGACTTCTTCATTGAAGGTTTTGTCCCACCCACTAGTTGTGACATAACAGAAGACATTGAATCACTTTATACAAACATACCCCAACTCGAAGACCTCTTTGTCATCCAAGACCTTCACAACACTAGACCCCATCCTCACCAGATTCCAACACTTTTCATTGGTTCCCTCCAGTCAAAATATGTTTTTCAATTTGACAATCAATTTCATTCATTCATTTAAAATCTTTATTCTGTTATTCAAGCAGAAACAACCATAAAAGCACAAGACAGTTAAAAGATAACAATAAAACTTGTTATACATATGATAAAAGTTCAACCCACGTATAAAAACACATGTTAAAATCAGTAATCACAATTAAGCGGATGTACTAATAATAACAGTAATAACAGTACTAAGTGATTAACCCTCCATACTATTTCTGAATTTTAGGGCAGATTTTAAAAAGCCGATTACAAATAAGGTACTTTCGGGGTTTAACAATTGCAGGTAATACAGTGCTGGTCTAACCTGAATAAAGTTCAGTTTTTTTTAAAAGGGGCTTTAGGTAAAACCTCCGAGGTAAATCATAAAAGGGGCAGATAAATAAAAAGTGTACCAAGTCCTGCGGAGACTTGTTGTCGCAGCCCCAGGGGGGTAGCACTTGGCCTCGGTGGGAAGCCTTTGGAACAGTTAACATGTGGTGGAAATAATCCAGTCGGAACCTAACTAGCAGGTGTAGATCGAAACCCGACAACGGCCAAGATAGAAAGGGCTCCATGGAAGATGTGGTCTTCAAGATAGCATGTTTTCGAACACTAGGTTTGTTTAGTTCTACCTCTTCGCGATGCATACGCTGTGAGAGAGAAAAAGTTTTCCTCACAAACTCTACATCAGCGAACCTAATGGAGTCAGGATTTAAAAAGATTTCTGGGCGCCCCATACCAAAGAAACAATCTTTCAAATATTTTAGCCATGGTATTTTAAGCATATTATCCAGGGATAAGGCCTCTCTCAGGAGTAGATGATTTAAAAACAAGCTTTATTTATCCAGCATTTTAACCAGCAGATTAGTGGCCGTAGTGCTAAAGTATCACTTACAAACGGAGTGCCAGTTTCTTCATGCACTACCAAGTTGGAAGTCCCCCTCGGGACCCCCAGCAGTTGTTTTAAAAAAATCTATCAATTTTATCTACAAATTTCGGGTTCATAAATCGAAGCAAGTTTGGCTCCCAATTTTGCCATTCTCTATATGGACAATTTAGAAAAAACTAGTATTGTATCCCATATGAATCCATTCAGACAACACTTCCTTCTCTAAAATAGGTGTATTGTGAGGTGTTCTTGAAATGGCAAGGTAAAAAAGTACCCCCGAGTCAAATTCTTTTATGGCTTAATCTCCATTGCAAATTATTAAAATTCACAATGCACTCTGATAACTCCGAGATTTCTTTTTTTTTATTGTACAATTAAATCAGAGATTGAACTTTTCTTATTAACCTTATTTTGAAAACTCAACTAAAGAAATGCCATTTTATCATACTCTAGCTATCATTTCAAATCACTTAGGGGCAGATTTACCAGCCGCTTGCGTCACTTTTGCATCTCTTTTCCTCTGTTAAAAGTGATGCAAACGTGGCGCAAGGGGCTTGTAAATCGGCCCCTTAGAGACTTACTTCCAAAAGGGGAATTCCCCAAGGTAAGATGTAACTACAAAAACAAATCTGATTTTTTCAGAGAAGTTAATGTCTTATGTACCAACTTAATGTCAAGTGGCTACCTCAGAGATCGTGTCACTCAATCTATTGAGAGGATTTGGTACTGACCAATACAGACTGTCATAGTACCTAAAGAGATTGGTCTGTCACCACTTTCTCTCCAGTGTCATACTTTGGAACTCACTGTATAAAGAACACTGAGATTTGGAGCTGCTGATGTGATCTAGAGAAAAAAGTACCTTGAGCCTGTGGTTATAGTTAATGAAGAGTTGAGGGAAATATTAGCCTCCCCATCTACTAGCTCAATCCTCAATGGACATAAAAAGAGCTAGGGAATCCCTACCAGGCCTACCTTGTGCATTTGTGACATCCTTAATGACATTAAAGGCATATTAATGAGTCTGCCTGGAAGTGGGGGGGGGGATAAAACAAAAAATTAAAACAGCTGCTAGTGGCAGCAGGGGGGAAGGAGTGCCATTCCCTCCATTGATGTACACAAACATCATAAGGATATCCTGTTTACACCATTTCATAATTTACTGAATTCGGTGTAAGAGGGTCACAGGCGCTAATATAGAAATAACAATAATTATTCAGATTAGCAGTATCTCTTGATGTGCGTTTAAATGGGGTAAGACACACCCTACTTCCCCAACCATTGAGCAATACAATTCACATTTTTTGAAGCACATGCGTTTCCAAGTCAAATATAAGTATAAATGCACTTTGGGAAAATATGAAATGACATAGACTGTTGCTTCTTCTTTGATGTTGTTTAATTCCTTCTACTCCCTTTAGCCAATGCATTTGGTCGTAAGGGGGTAACACCCCTACGACTTCATCAGGGCTAGAAGTGATACGAAGACCAAATTTGTAATACCCGAAACATTACACGGATTGCCTTAGCTCAATGCATGTCAAAAAGTTGCCCTGTGCAAGAAAATCATATTCCAACAATATTGTACCCAAATTTCGTGCACTATTTAACGGCAAAAACCATCACAATCATGGTTTCCAAACTCAAGTGTTTGGTGCCTGATTCTTGCTACGGTTCAGGCAAAGCATGCTTATTAAAAATTATATACATACACACATGGTGACAAATTACTAATAAGTAAACACATTAGGGTCGATTCCGATTCGGGAAAGAAAACCGCCGTATGATTCGTATTTGTAGCCGTTTCCCTATGATTCGTATAAAGCCGTCCAAATTGCGTAGTCCGATCGGTTTACAAAGATTCCGCCCGAATGTTTACAAACTGTACGAAAAACTAGCAAAGAACCGTACGATACGGACTCGGCTAGTGAACCGTACGATTTGTAAACATGCCGTACGACCCGCCAAGTACGATCCGGACCAGAGACCATGAACGCCATTCATGCGGGAAAACACAGTCGCGTATGAACAGCGATTTGTACGGGAAACATTGCGTATGAGTGAGCCGAACAATGTAATAAAAAACGAACCCCCTGAATGAAGCACGCGCGTACCCGCAAATAAGTCACGTATGAGAAAGCTACACAAGAAAGTACGCGACGAACCCCCCCAACGAAGCGCGCACGTACACCGTAAATACATCACGTATGAGAAAGCTACACAAGAAAGTACGAGACGAACCCCCCTCAATGAAGCGCACCCGTACCCCGTTAATACGTCGCATATGTGAAAGCTACACAACAAAGTACGAGACAAACCCCCCTCAAAAAACACACGCGTACCCCTAAAACAGCCCAAGGAGTGTGTAAAAGAGTCGCACAACACCTCAAAACATATTTCCGGTGTACAAACCATTGCAAAGCAATGTCCTGGCCAAATCCAAAGTGGCAAACAGAGGGCCCAACTCAGTCCCACCCCGTATAACACACCCACCAAAAAATTCAAACTAAGCCACACCCACAAATGCCCCAATAAAAAGGGCCCACACACACAAACCAGCATCCTTTGCAACATACACATTTACCTACAGAGACTGACAACACACCAACAACTGCACACATCAACCTTCACACATACCCACAATCATATTCAGACCCACAGACCCCCTTCACATTCAGACCCACAACCCCCCATACATACACACCCTCACCCCCCCCAATCACATTCACCCCACAACATGTCTGCACCAAAGAAACCAAAGTTCACAAACCAGGAGATGGAGATCCTTGCAGATGAAGTCATCAGAGTAGAGCCACAGCTGTTTGGCGCATTGGTCAGACAGACCAGCATAGCTGACAAAATCCAGCTGTGGGAGAGGATTGTCAAGAAGGTCAATGCTGTTGCAACTATCAGGCGCACCGGAAAGGATTGCCAGGCCAGGTGGTACGATCTGCGGAGGATGGTCAAACGCAAGATGGATGAGGACTACGCCAATAGCCAAAACACTGGAGGTGGTGGTCCCCGCAGACCAGTACAGTTCCAGCCCTGGGAGGAGAAGGTCATGGCCCTGCTACCACCGGTGGGAGTACATGGAATTGATGGAGTCGTGGAGCCTGGTGAGTATACAAACAACTCATGTCACATGGGGGTACTCCCAGCATTCGCCAGACATAAGAGGGGTTGGTGCACAGGATTTCCAGCAGTGCCCAGAAATAGAAGGGGAATGTGGATATGATTCCCAGCAGTGCCCAGACATAGGAGGGGGTGTGGATATGACTCCCAGCAGTGCCCAGACATAGGAGGTGTGGCTGGATATGACTCCCAGCATAGGCCAACAGTATGGGGGTGGGTGGATAGGACTCCCAGCAGTGGCCAGACATAGGAGGGGGGTGTGGATATCACTCCCAGCAGTCCCCAGACACAGGAGGGGTGGCTGGGTATGACTCCCAGCATATGCCAACAGTATGGGGTGTGTGGATATGACTCCCAGCAGTCCCCAGACATAGGAGGGTTGGCTGGATATGCCTCCCAGCATAGGCCAACAGTATGGGGGTGGGTGGATAGGAGTCCCAGCAGTCCCCAGACATAGAAGGGGTGGCTGGATATGACTCCCAGCATAGGCCAACGGTATGGGGGTGGGTGGATATGACTCCCAGCAGTGGGAAGACATAGAAGGGGGGTGTGTATATGACTCCCAGCAGTGCCCAGACACAGGCGTGGGGGAGTGGATAGGACTCCCAGCAGTGCCCAGACATAGGAGGGGTGTGTGGATATGACCAAGCATAGGCCAACGGTATGGGGGTGGGTGGATATGACTCCCAGCAGTGCCAAACATAGGTGGGGGTGTGTATATGACTACCAGCAGTGCCCAGACATAGGAGGGGGTGGATATGACTCCCAGCATAAGCCAACAGTATGGGGGTGGGTGGATATGACTCCCAGCAGTGGCCAGACATAGGATGGGGTGTGGATATGACTCCAAGCAGTCCCCAGACATAGGAGGTGTGGCTGGATATGACTCCCAGCATAGGCCAACAGTATGGGGGTGGGTGGATAGGACTCCCAGCAGTCCCCAGACATAGGAGGGATGGCTGGATATGACTCCCAGCATAGGCCAACAGTATGTGGGTGGGTGGGTATGACTCCCAGCAGTCCCCAGACATAGGAGGAGTGGCTGGATATGACTCCCAGCATAGGCCAACAGTATGGGGGTGGGTGGATAGGACTCCCAGCAGTGGCCATACGTAGAAAGGGGTGTGGATAGGACTCCCAGCAGTGCCCAGAAATAGGATAGGGAGTGGATATGACTCCCAGCAGTGCCCAGACATAGGAGGGGTGTGTGGATATGACTCCCAGCATAGGCCAACAGTATGGGGATGGGTGGATAGGACTCCCAGCAGTGCCCAGACATAGGAGGGGGGTGTGGATATGACTCCCGGCAGTGCCCAGACATAGGAGGGGGGTGTGGTCATCCTGTGACCAGTGCAAACACTAACATCAGAACAACAAGGTCAGATAACTTAACCCGGAACTCACAACCACGCTCATGGTACCATGCTCCATGGGGGGACAGCCACACCTAGAGTGAGGCCCAGTTCCAACGCACACTCAAACTACCAGCACGGCCTGTCACACACACCCCTTACATAAACATAGACAGCTGGGACAGGCAAAGGATTGGCCGACTGTCACAACTGTCATGTAACACTACAAATACCGATCTGAGTAAGCATTTAAGCCAAAAATGCACAGGCCTGATTCACAAGTCACTAGCACTTATACCACGATTGCCGTCGCTACACCTTACTGACGCAGCAGACGCACACATATTACTGCAATGGTGCTGGGTATTGACAAGGTGATGCACCTGGGAGATGTGTTACGTCCTAAAGCCCTGCAGCAGAAGTATGCAGACTGGTCATGGTGTGGTCGTGTTGTGGTGTGCTGTGGCAGCCCGTCACAGCACAGGAACACCTCCCAAAAGTGGCAGATTGAAATCTTAAAAATTTCACTCAGCCACTTTTATGCACATGCTGCCTCAAAAAATTGCAAAACAAAAAATTGTGCATGTCTGAAGCTGACGTAAGGGTTGACACAGCATTGTGCAGATAGGGCCGCACAGAGCATTGTTGGATCGGTGTTGCACCAGTGACACAACTCAAGCAATGTGCCACTTCCATGGCACAGATGCGGGGAGCAACTGTATTGTTACTACACTATGGTGATCGACAGTGTTAAAGTGTTGCATCCATTCTGGCATAGGTGTGGTGCACAATGACTGCCACATCACTGCTGATATGCCTGGCTGTGCCATTCATTGTAAATAGACCCTCACAATAAAATGTGTACTCAACACAGATCAATCTGACACCACAAGTGAACAGTGTGAACAATCCAAAGCTGGTGCAACAGTGATAACGACAATGGATGTTAAAAAAAATATTTGCTTTAAATGGCATTAACATCGTCTGTCTCTCACACCCGCAGGGCAACGTGCACAATCTACCCCCAACCAGGGGGGAGAAGGATCACAGTCGCAGGCTCCACAGTACCCTGATCCCACCAACAGCGACGCCTCATCACTTCATGGATGACCCAACCAACCTGGCACCTCTGGATCCCAACCCGTGCAGCAGCTGGATCAGGGGCATCTGTGCCAACCACCACACCCATTCCTGCCACATCCCAGCAGACAGCTCTGAGCCCTGCCCACAATACACAACTGAGTCAGTCTGACAATGAGGGACAAGGTTTGTCGGACACCCAGGAGGGGGCAGACAATCCCCCCACTGTCATCCCTCAGGGGTCCGGTCGACCTGATGTGCCCACAACAGGAGGCCGTGCTCGTGTGGGCAGGGGTGGTGGGAGTGGCACAAAGGCAGAGGCGAGAACCTGACCAGCAAGCTGATGGGCCCGGTATGTCTGAACACAGAAAATCATGGAGGGATACTGGTGGGATACCAGGGAGTTCAGCCAGGGAGTGGGGGCCCTCATCGCTTTAAAAGACCAGCAGGCCGAGCAACACGCCTGTCAACTACCACACCAAGGACGGATGGAGGCAAGACTGGCTGAGCTCTTGGCGGCGCTGAGGGACATAAGCCAGTCACTCCGTCGGATTGCTGACAACATGCAGCATCCTCCCTGTGTCACTAGGCCAGAAACATCCAAGCAAAGACTGCCAACAGGCACAGGGAGGGAGGAGGAGGTGGAACCATCCGATGGAGAGTCGCATGCATCGTCAAGGCCTGCATATGAGGATCGTCAAGGCCTGCATATGAGGGTCGCCCAAGGAAGGTGGGCCGTCCACGGAAAAGACGTTGAGAGGCAGAGGGCCATGCACATCTCCCAGGTCACCTGGTCTGGCATCTTGCCTTTGTGTGCAACAGCATCACCTTATTGACTGTCACACTCTTACACATGGACTTGCTGGTCGCAGTGTCACCAATGATACCAAACACTGTGCTCTGGACTCTGTTGACAGAAACTGCAAGGCATCACATCTCCTTCTGTGAACTTTGGATTCTCCACATTTTTGTACAGCACCTAACACCTACTCACATTTCACTCACAAGATGGAGAATAAAAAATCACAGACACAATATGTATTGATGATGAAGTATTTTCCCTGAGTCAACAACATACGTGTTGGGATATGTCAAAGTATGATATGTCAAAAAATTATTTGTACAATTTATTACACATGTAAAGTTAAAATACAGTTTACTCCTAAAATTCATAAAAACATAGTCAATTATTACACAATTTTAGAAAACAAAAGTCGACACAGCGTTTCGGGGATTTCAATAGATGTTCACCTTCTTCAGGACAGTTTTCTAAACAGTGGAGAGTATTTGTATTATTATAAAATACCCGAGTTGCTAACATACACCATTCATAACCTTCTACGATGTACATTACATTTGATCACAACGCATTTACATTTCATTACATTGAAGAAAAAAGATTTTTTGTCAAAAAAGAGACCTACTTGTCAGTCGCATTTGGATGTTGCCAAAACTCGAGGTGCCGTCATGGATAATCTTCACCAAGTTATAAAACTAGAAGAATTATATTACGGTCATTAGGGCTTTAATAAGAGGCTATAGTTAACTTAAACTCATTTTACATAATGCCCCACATGTCCAAAAGAAAAGGATATCATATTACCTGGTCCTGTGATTTGGCAGACCAAGCTGTGCAGGTAAAAGAGTATATATATTTCTTTCTTTAAAAGAACTGTAATTGTAAAGGGAATTATGATGTATTTTGCCTTTCTTCCCCATTACATGTTATTCCTACCCTTCATTTAGAAAATTTTTGGCTCATCTATCGTATCAATATATGGAGGTACACTGAATATTAAACTGCCTCCTATCTGATTCTTTAATTCCTCCATGTATCTATTTGTATATTCGAACGCTCTAACATTATGCCTCGTTTCTCATATTTAATTATTACAAGCATTTCCCAACTTCTTATGCTTAAATTGATTCAAAGAGAGGTACGTTTTGGCATTTATCCTCTATCTTGTTGCTTGTAGCACTAAGATTTGCCCTTTTCCGAGCCAATCGTATCGGCAGTTAGTGGATATTATACGCCCACCTTCCTAGTCCCGTTGTTATGCGCTGCAGTTGTATCGCTATTTATGTTAAACCCCACGGGGGAACCCCATCCTCTATTAAGCATCACATTAAATAAATGGTGAGCTCTTTTATATCCATTTAGCCTTGTCTCACGTATATAAAAAGAAAAGGAAAGAAAGAGAGAAAAAGAACAAAAAGGGGGGCTTGATATCCCGGGCCAGAGTGTCCCCCTCCCTTTTGCTATCTGACTCCTGTTCAGTCTCTTACCTTGATTCTACTTCACGCCTCCCTGCATCCAACCAGCGTTCCGTTCCAATCCGTGATCAGAACTGCTTGGTCCGAGTTCTATTTACGTCCTGGGGTGTGGGTCAGAGGTCATAACCTCTGTCATTTTTTCTTTATTGAGTCTTTTTTTTAATAAATGACCTGTCTTGGAGATTTCAAGTTCTATTTCCTATGTTGTTTTATAAATCGGAATGGTATTTTCAGTGGTGTCATACTTTTGTAATGAGCGATAAAAGTGTACATCGCATGTCACATGACTCCATTCCTAGGTCACGATATTGAGGGTAAATTTTTAATATAAAATTGTAGAGTTCAATCCTCATGTATATCACATTATCCTGTCATATTTAAAGGATGTTTATAAAGGTCATTAATTAGATTTATCTTGGATTATATTTTTAACTGGTACGCCGACTGTTATGGTACTATTACCACGTTCATACGGCGGCCATTTTGACATGTCTCATCTCAATTGTAGCGCCAGGCTGTTCCTTAGTCTTATAACTCTCACTTATCCTCAAATGTGTGCAATGTGTATTTATCTCGGTGACGATTATCATACTATAAATGTCATTGTTTTTCATTTTATTTAAACAAACATTCGACCACACTCGTAGGTCACGATCCGCGTAGACAAAATATGCCAAGGTTGTTCGCCTGTCACATAATTCCTCATGTTTCTACAGTATGGCCTTAACATTAAGTACTGGTATTAATTCCCATTTGCCTTTATCTCGGCACACCCCTAGTACCATAATGATGTTTACGTATCAGTGTGGCGGCCATTTTTGAGATATGTATTATCAGTTACTAACGCAGGCTATGGTCTTGTAACATCTCTGTAGAATCATATCAAGCAGCATGCCATGTGCATTCCTTATATTAAGAGAAATACTGGTAAAAAATGGCAGAAGATGATATATCATGCCATTGTATAGACGCTTTTTACAGTCTTTATTTATTATTATCATATCCAGAATGAATTTATCTTGAGTAAAGCAACACAAACACCTATATAGGGAATAACCTTTGTTTGGTTCGAATGTGGCATTCTGAATGTATTACCCTATATTAATGGACCACATATTCATCATTGTGGGTGGGTTTATTGGATTAGTCTTTCCCAATCTTCCCTGCTATTTAACCCTCTTTTAACTGAATTAAACAAGCACATATAGTACTGTTTGCGTTTCTTCCTTTTAATAGATTCATTGCCTGCTCTAAAGCTAGTTGTTATAGCCTCAATCCAACACCATTTTAATTCATCTACAGTGTGTTTCTGGTTTTGCCAATGTTCGACCAATGGTGCGTTTTTCTTATTGGTTCGTATGGCCGATTTGTGTTCTGCAATTCTTATTTTTATTTCCCTACCTGGTTCCCCTATGTATCCTTGATGGCACGGGCACATGATTAGATAGATTAAATTCTTAGAGTAGCAATTCATAAAGTTCTTTACAGTATGTTTTACCTCATTTACCGTAATAAGTGGTCCTTTTATGATGCTGGAGCAGTTGTTACAGCCACAGCATGCAAAAGTTGAAAGTAATAAATTGTACAAATGATTTTTTGACATATCAAACTTTGGGTCTATGTGAATTATTCCGATGTTAGGTGACATAATGAATGTTTAGGTTATCCTAATTACAACGTGATTTTGTAATATGCTCCTTGTTTAAACATTTATGACATATCTGTGTTCTTTTCATTGGGACATACTAATTCTTATATGTCAAAGTCTGCCGACTGTTATGGTACTATTACCACGTTCATACGGCGACCATTTTGACATGTCTCATCTCAATTGTAGCGCCAGGCTGTTCCCTAGTCTTATAAATCTCACTTATCCTCAAATGTGTGCAATGTGTATTTATCTCGGTGACAATTATCATACTATAAATGTCATTGTTTTTCATTTTATTTAAACAAACATTCGACCACACTCGTAGGTCACGATCCGCGTAGACAAAATATGCCAAGGTTGTTCACCAGTCACATAATTCCTCATGTTTCTACAGTATTGCCTTAACATTAAGTACTGGTATTAATTCCCATTTGCCTTTATCTCGGCACACCCCAAGTACCATAATGATGTTTACGTATCAGTGTGGCGGCCATTTTTGAGATATGTATTATCAGTTACTAACGCATGCTATGGTCTTGTAACATCTCTGCACACCCCTAGTACCATAATGATGTTTACGTATCAGTGTGGCGGCCATTTTTGAGATATGTATTATCAGTTAGTAACGCAGGCTATGGTCATACACTGGGAACTGATTCTGGTTGTGGACATACATAGGTCACAATGTATGATCAACTACATCCATTGTGGTAAATACTCAGACTTGATGGTTACTATATGCTGGAAGGGGGTTGGGGGGGGGGGTTGCCATACTGCACTGACAGACAGTTACGGAAGAGTCTCATGAAGGTGTACAGGTCATGGGTAATGTCTTGGTGTCCAGGGAGGGACTACCAGGTTTGTTTCTTGATGTGGGATAACTATCACCTGCATGCAGTTGTACTGTGGAAGTGATGAATGTTGCCCAGGGCAAAGGGGAACGGACGGACTACAGGCAACGTGGTGTGGGATGGGAGACGTCCATATTTGTTTAACGGTTGTGGTTGGGGAGTGCGTAGCTGAGGAGTATGAAGGTCTGTCTGCAGTTGACAGTGGGACTCACAAACAATAAATCAAACATGATATTTGTAAAGTGCGCTACATACCCGTGATGGTTTCAAGGCACTGGGTGTAGGGGAGGGGGCTGCTACTGATCGAAGAGCTAGGTATTGATAAGTTTTGTGAAGGGCAGCAGCTCCTGGGTCTGATGTAGGTTGGTTGGGAGAGTGTACCAGGTCTTGGTGGCGAAGTGGGAGAAGGATCTTTCGCCGGCAGTGGATTTCTGGATGCGTTGAATGTTGGCGAGGGTGAGGTTAGCAAACTGGAGGCTGAGGGTGGGGGTGTAGAAGCTGAGTCGGTCATTGAGGTATGCTGGTACGGCGTTGTGGAGGGCTGTGTGTACGTGGGTGAGGAGTTTGAAGGTGATCCTCTTGTTGACGGTGAGTCAATGCAGGCCTCTCAGGTGGGGTGTGATGTGACTGCGTTGTGGTGCGTCGAGGATCTCTTGTTCCGGGGCATTCTGGATGCGTTGCAGCCGTCTCAGGAGCTAGGTTGATGTGTTACCGCAGTACAGGCTGCTGGTGACAAGGACCTGGGTGACGGTTTATTCTTGTGTTGGAGGGGATACATTTCAAGTTCTGGCGGAGCATTCGCAGGGTGTTGAATCATGACGCGGAGAGGGCGTTGACTTGCTTGGTCATGGAGAGGGCGGAGTTGAGTATGACCCCCAGGTTTTGTGCGTGGTCGGTGGGTGCTGGGCCTGTTCCTAGCGATGCTGGCCACAAGGAGTCTTCCCAGGCTGATGGGGTGGTGCTGAGGATGAGGACCTCCGTCTTGTCTCCATTCAACTTCAGCCAGCTGGCCATCTTCCATACTGCAACAGCCTTCATTCCCCTATGGAGGTTTGCTTTGGTGTTGTGGTGGTCTCTAGTGAGGGATATGATCATTTGGGTGTCGTTTACGTAGGAGATGATGTTGAAGCTGTGTTGTTGAGCGACGTGGGCGAGTGGTGCCATGTAGATATTGAACTGTGCTGGGCTGAGGGATGATCCCTGTGGGATGCTGCAGATGATCTTGTTGGTCTTGGAGCGGAAGGGTGGGAGGCGGACCTTCGGGGTACTGCCGGAGAGGAAGGATGTTGTCCAGGCCAGGGACATCTCTTGGATTCCAGCGTCATGGAGGCGTGCTGTTAGGGAGCAGTGGCATACCATGTTGAAGGCTGCTGATAGGTCCAGAAGGATGAGTGTGGCTGGTTCTCCTTTGTTCATCAGGATCCAGATGTTGTTGGTGGTGGCGATGAGGGCAGTCTCCGTGCTGTGGTTGCTGCAAAAGCCGGACTGGGATGGGTCCAGGATGTTGTTGTCTACTAGGTAGCGGGTCAGCTGTCTGTTGACAATCTTCTCAGTGAATTTTGCGGGGAAAGTGAGCAAGGAGATGTTCTGGAACTTATTCTGGTCATTGGGGTCTGCCTTGTGTTTCTTCATTAGGGTGTTGATCTCGGCGTGCTTCCAGCTCTCCGTAAAGGTTGTTGTCTTGAAGGAGATGTTGATATTTTTTTGGAGATGGTGTGCGATGGCTGTGCTTGCTTTGTTGAAAAGTGTTGAGGGCATGGCTCAGAAGGGGATCCGGAGTGGATGGAGTTCATGGTCTTGATGGTGTCTTCGTCGCTGACGTTGGTCCAGGCGGTCACAGGGGTGGTGGTGTTGAAGCTGCCATGGATGTCGATGATCTTGCAGTGAAAGAAGGTGGCCAGTGATTTGCACAGGTCTTGTGATGGTGGAATGTCGTTGGTGTTGGAGCTGGGGTTGTCGAGCTCTTTCACGATGTTGAAGAGCTCTTTGGTGTTGTGTGTGTTGTTGTGTAGGTGGTCCTTAAAGGCTGTCCTCTTGGTAGTCCTGAGGAGTTGGTGGTGTTTACGGGTGGCGTTCTTGTGGGCTGTGTAGTAGTCGGATGTTCAGTTGCTGAGCCAGTTCTTCTCTAGTTTCCAACAGGTGCGTTTGGAGGCCCGGAGGTCTTTGGTGAACCAATTTGCTTTCTTGCTGGTGTGATTGGTTGCGGAGGTCTTGAGTGGGACAAGGGTGTACGCGCAGTTGTTGATTCACTGTTTGATGTTGATGATGGTGGTGTTGAGGTGTGTAGGGGCGGTGGGTGGTCCCAGTGCGAGGGTGGTGGTAATTGGTCCTTGGTGACCTTGCTCCAGCTGCAGCATGGCAACTGTTGGGTGCAGTGGTGTTTGTTGTGCTTCCTGAAGGTGAATTGGACGCATCTGTGGTCAGTCCAGTAAGGTTTGGTGGTGTGGTTGACAGAGACGTGGTGACTTGCGGACAACATGGTGTCCAGTGTGTGTTCAGTGGCGTGTGTGGGTGTTGTCACAAGCTGTTTGAGTCTGAGGTTGGCGAGGTTGTCGATCAGGGCGGTGGAGATGGCGTTGTTGTTCTTGAGGTGGAAGTTCTGGTCCACCAGGAGGATGTAGTCCGTGGATGCGAGGGCGTGGGGGGTGATTAGGTTGGCAATGGCGTTGCTGAACTGTGCTGGGGTTCCGGGTGGTCTGTAGACAGGAGTCGCTCTGAGGGTGGTATTTGGGTTGGTGTGGATCTGGAAGTGCAAATGCTTGGCGGTGTTGAGGGTGTTGTTGGTGTTGTTAGTGACTCTGAGTGAGTCCTTGTGGATGATTGCCATTCCCCCTCCCACTCTGTTGGTGCAGTCTCTGCGGGAGTTTTGCTAGCCCTCTCGGATGGCAATGGCGATGTCTGGCGCCGAGGTGACGTTCAGCCAGGTCTCTGTCAGGAAGGCGACGTCGGGGGTGGTTGAGTGTAGGAGGCCCCAGAGTTCAATGGGGTCCATGCAAGTGGAGCGGGTGTTGAGGAGGATGCATTGGAGGTGGTGGATTATCTGTTTGATGGATTTGCAGGCCAGATGCAGTTGAGGCTGCAGTTCTGGCAGGTGAAGGTCCCTTGGTTGTGCTGCCGGGTAGCCCGGTAGCAGGAGTTATTACGTCCGGGGTTGCGTGCATGAAGGGGGCTGGAGTCGTAGTGCAGACTGTTGTTGTGGTGGCTTTGGGTTCCAGGGGTTCTTGCGCTGGGAGCGGTCTAGGCGCAGATGGGCGCAGATGGGATTGCCTTTGGTGCACCTTTAGTGCACCAGTGGCGCACACGCTGTGCACGTCTGCTGCGCACCCGCACACACTCCGCCATTTGAAAGCGGGGAGGTAGGTGCATCTGGGAGGCTGGAGCGTGGTGGGTAGGGCGCGTTGAGGCCGGGGCAGCGGCGGGAAGGGGTGTGCAAAAGCAAGGGGGCGGGTGGGTGAAAAAAATTGCATGACCACGCCTTAGCGGCTACAATGGATAAACAGAGCACAGCGTACACTGTTGAGAAAGATAATACAAGTCACAAATCACTGGGTTAAGTGCAGTAGGCAACCTCAACGGAACAGTGGGCACAGCAGGTGCAAAGTCACGCTGCACGCAGTAGCGGGCAGGAAACAGGTGGAGCTGTTGTCCTCCAGGCAGGAGTTGCTCTAACACTGATCCTTTTTTTTCATGTTTAGCTGTGGGCCTGCGTCCTGAAGTACTAGTCCAATGTCTGAGGAGCAATCTGGAAAGTGGTGAAGCAGCCCAGTGGTTTAAAATTTTTACACCATTTATGTGGAAGCCTCTCAGCTCAATTACCATATGTTAATCCACTTCCCCGACTGAGCCCCTGCCCACAAACCACCACAACATCCTTGCAAAGATTCACTATCAACACTGAAACATCATATGGAACCCTGTTCTCAGATTGGTCGCAAACCCGGATGTGTAGAGGCACACGTTCCTCCTGCACATCTTAAGTAAAGGTAACACAGATCCTGTTTAAGCTTCCAATCATACACCAATATCTATCTATCAGTCCTGGCAGAGATTTATGTGAAATTTTCATGGAAGAAACAAATTCACTTTGTTGAAGATAGTAGCCTCCTTCATGACTCACAATCCATTTTCCATCCCCCCATAGTACACAGGTGGACCTCATACAAATGGCAGACTGTATACGCTGGGAGGTCGATGGAGGTTCCAAGGTGGCGTTGGTGGTGTTCGACATGTCTACAGCATTTGACACCGTAGACCATCACAATCTTCAGAACCACATGAAGACCATAGGTGTGTGGTCCTCAGTGCTGTACTGGATATTGTCCTAACTATCTGACTGCACACATCAGGTCCGCTCCTAGTACATCGACTCCTTAGTCAAAACACAGAAGTGGGGAATGCCGCAGGGCTCTGCTCAGAGCACGCAGACTTTGGTAATATTTATCTTACCACGCTGGCAGATTCGATTGACATGTCTGGAGTCTAAATGATATCATATGCAGAGGATCTTCTGATTCTAATCAACTAAAATCCAATCAGAGCTGCTAAATTTGAGCATCACCACAATTGCTCCTTGGGGTTGTATGTCACTCTGGGGGTGTACCTCACAAGGTTTTGACAATCATACTCCTGGAAAGTTGGTGTTTTTCCTTGCGGGTGGTCTAGTATCCATCTATGATGGCAATGTAGAAGTAGTGTGCTGGCCTTACGTACAACCAGGTCACAGTGATTGTGGTCATGTGTTGTGCTGTTGTGTTGATGAGGTAACAGAGTCCAATGTTGTGCTGGCGTAAGTAGCATGTGTGCAGAACGACGCACATGACCTGCTTGTACGGACATGCACTGTTATGTGTGGCAGTGAAGTGTTGGCAGTATGAGTTGCACAAACAGCCTGCGGAGCGGTCATGTGTGCTCTTAGGGGTTGCCTGATACCAGGTGCATGATTGTGTGGTGTTTACTGTCTGGTCTGGAGGGTGGCAGGAGCATGAGTCTGTAGAGTAACCTGTGTCCTTGAATGACCACAGGGCCTTGCACTGTGCACGTTGCAGGCGCTGACAGGCCTGCCTTTGTCATGGATGTGGTGCAACTGTGGCACGGACAATCTGCGGTCTGCCTTAAGAATGAACTGATGGATGTTGGAGCATATTGGAGCATGTGTGTTGCCGAATCGGGGCACTGGGAGTTGGGGGTCACAGGGGATGCAACATCTGTAATGTCTGATGGCAGAAGGTGTGAGACACCATGGAAAAGTGGCACACAAAGTCAAGGATATTTGCATAACAGCATGTTACATGTGTATGGAAAGGAAGGAGTGTCTAGTTACTCATGGGTCACTGCTACGAAATGGGTAACCAATCACTAAGTATGGCGGTCACAGGATCAGGCACCAACAGCACAAGCGGGACAGAGGACAAACAGCATCAGCATGTGTTGCATGACCGTTGTGGATTTTAAGCAAAAACAATACATACACAGGCATATTTGTCAATCACATAATGGACCATGGCGTATTACAAACACCATGCATGTTCCCCCATTACACATAACCACAATCATTGTAAAGTATGCCATAGATGAGGCATGCACACTGGAAAGACATCTGCAGTGACAGTAATGTGGCACAATGTACACTTAGGAATACTTTAACCACACACATGGGTCAAGTTTGTTCTGAGGCCATGCTGCATTAGACAATGTACATGGCCTGTGGCATTGCTCAGAAGGAAATTACTGTAATGCAATGAGAGTACCTGTAATGCTGCTGAAACTATCTCCACACGACAGCCAGGGACAGTTGGTACCTTTGATCCTCAAATTTGTGCAATGCTGAAAGGGGTCCATCTCCAGATAGCCCCTTGGTCTGAGTATGAATTACAGACTCTAAAAGGTGATCAGGCAAGGGAAGGAGAGGATGGGAACAGCATGGAGGGAGATCTGAAACAAAGGTAAACAAGCTTCACAATTCAAGAGTTCTTGGCACTGAATAACATTATACTAATGATGTATACTGTAACAGTTACACCTGTGTACTTTAACCACAGCCACTGTATCCATTTTTGTCAGCACAGGTTTTAAAATGATACAACATCTGAGCTTTGAACATGGACACATAAAAGGATTGCAGAGTCTGTCTCATAAATGAAGGGGGTCTAACACTCACCAGACTGCTTCAATGCAATTAGAACCATGCGCTCACAAACTTACTCACAGTGTATATATGTGCTCATAAAATACAGTGAATTGAATGTATGGCAGTGCTACTCACACAAATCAAATACCTGTAGTCAGGCCTGGGAATCAGTGAGGGTCATGAATGTAAGATACACATCACCAGCTATAGCCGTACTTAGCTAATGCAACGAGTAAGGGGATTATTTTTACACAAGAAAGCCTAGCAAGAGCCAATCATTGGCTCTGCAAACTATGCCTTACAATGTCAAACATGACAAGCAGGTGTGACCAAACTCCACTGAGAGCAATGAGGAACAAACCCAGTAAACCACCCCTACCGTGACCAAGATATGCATTTCGGCACAAGAGTTAGCTGCGATTCACGTCAATCAACTGGTGTAACGGAAGTGTTTACATTAGCAACACCACTACGTTGCTACGACATCGGTGCAACATTCCTGCAATCATGGGAATAGAAAGTTGGCAAAGTTACCAAGAAGGCTTGCAAAGCTGTGTTCTCCACCGGTACTGATGTAGCGACCTGACAGTGACATTACATTCTGGCACAGGGGGCAATGCATCCATACGAACAGACTCACTGGACAGTTGTCAGAACATGTGGGACATACAGTGGTCCACACCTTCACAACATGACAATAGGTAAACCAAACTGTACCGGGCAAGAACATAAATGTGATGAGCCAAACACATCCTGCTGTACACAGTGAGGTTGCAAATCCACACAGAGCCTGTGGTTGTGATGTCACACACAATGTAAACCGGTGAAATCCGCAATGTGTCAGGACCATGGTTTACACACATTGATGTATTCATCAGAGTCATCACTCAACAACAGATGAGTGACAAGAAGGGTGACTGTTCAGTCATGGGACTGTTGCAACAGGCATCTTGATCCATGTTAATGACATGCATGTATGCTTCAACAACAGGCACAGAAACAGCTCCCACACATTCACAAAGCATACCAACCCAAAAAACCATGTTTAGATATCTTACCCAAACTGACATTTCTACATGTCTGTGCATGGAATGCTGATTCGACACATATTGCAATTATCAGGATCAATAGCAGGAGTACCAAGATGACACGAACAGACAACAGGCAGAGCGACCTGGGAAAGATAGGCACACAAGGGGACACATTAATAAGAATTGCATACGGACATGGTCATGTGAAAATACATCACAATGTAGTACACATGTACATTACAAATTCACTCATTGAACATATGCGTGTGTCATGACATCATCATTTGTGTTCAACTAAGGTCGGTTAGGAGATTCCTTTTCCGTGGGATGTGCGCACTCTTACTAGGAACTAGTCCTGTTCCTTATGACTTCTTAAAGTAGCGTTTAATACAGTTAATTCAAAATAAATCCAATTCTTATGGTTGATGCTTAAAGTGTTTTATTCACGATTTTTCTCATCTTCAAAAATCAATATTTCTTTTCCATTATAAGATTCATAGTTCAAAACATAACCCAATGCATTTCTGGTCACTAAAAGGACCCTTCTTCAGGGGCCTGTAATCAAAACAAAAACAAATCAGTCCTACACCAAGATACATCTGTAGTCTTTTTAAAAACACATTACATGCACACAAAATCAACAGCTGAGCACAGCAATAGTGTACTGGAGTGATACACATCACCAGACCTGCATTAGAAGATTTGTCTCCCATACAGACAGCTGACTGCAAGGCACAGACCCAGGTCACATGGAATGTCTAGTGTACATATCATCCAACTGGCTAATGAGGTTGTGTATGTGACAACGCAACACCACAGGAATTGTCACGATGCACACATGTATGCATGGGGTTCAATGATGTTTGATGCCATCAGACCCAAAAACCATTGATAAGGCACATGTGCCATGGTGTGTGTACATGCAAAAACATTTCAGTCACAACACAGACACATTAAAGCTGCACCAAAAACACATGCATTTTACGGAACCCAAACAGCAAATGAATCTGTAAAATTACACACATAACATTATTACATAGGGACCTGAGGAACGTCAAATTGACAAGTGAAAAAGTGCCACGGTCCCTGGCATCATGACACAGGTTCCGGAAGTGATGACTGTGCCATCCCAGTGTTTATGTGCATGACAAAATGTGCATGATGATACTAATGGGACAAGTGGAAAGGTGATGTGTACCACATAGTGCCCCATCACACATCACATGTGTCAACAGGTCATCACACATGAATTGTGCAACATGAACTGATATCCTCTGCTATATAAGTGCCTGGCACACCTAGGGCATGCTCATGTAAGTATGCAATGACAAGAACTTGATAGACATTCTAGCGTTAACCATACTGCTACATCCCTGCCATTTGTGCGCCTCGTATCACTATTGTAATGGTGCCATACTCGATTGAACCGTACACCTACATTACGTGTGTGTGTGCGAGACGTTTCACTATTGAAATCGGCCCATACGCGATTGGACCATACACCTACATTACGTGCGTGTGTGCGGGACGTTTCACAATTGAAATCGGCCCATACGCGATTGAACCATACACCTACATTACGTCGTGTGTGCGAGACATTTCACTATTGAAATCGGGCCATACACGATTGAACCGTACACCTACATTACGTGCGTGTGTGTGGGAAGTTTCACTATTGAAATCGGGCCATAAGTGATTGAACCGTACACCTAAATTACGTGCGTGTGTGCGAGACGTTTCACTATTGAAATCGGCCCATACGCGATTGAACCGTACACCTACATTACGTGCGTGTGTGCGGGACATTTCACTATTGAAATCGGCCCATACGCGATTGAACCGTACACCTACATTACGTTTGTGTGTGCGCCTCGTTTCACTATTTAAAAAGTGGAATTCGCGTGACGTGAAACGCACCGTACTTGTGTGTTGATCACAAATAATACACAGGGGACACCTTGGCTTTGAGTAGTAGTACCAGAATGAAGGCTGGTTGTCATGGATACTGAGATTTGAGTGTGTGCTACAGGTTTTCCTGCAAAAGTTAGTTGGGTAAAACTATACAATGTTGCAATGTTGTTGTGGAGCTGAAGCTCGAATTTTGAACCATGCAAATGTGTGTCAGGGCCTTATGTTGAAAGTGATTGGATGAAACGTAGGATGCTAAGTAATGTGGCCTATCACACTGTCCTCCTGATACTGAAAGCCCCTCAGCAGCACTGATTTAAGGCTGCATGGGGCTGTGAGAGGGCACTTGCCTGCACAACATTGGAGTGGACAACACTGCTGCTGTCTCTGCATTCCCTGGACTCTGATTTTGCTGACCATGGAGAGGGCACCTGCTTTCAGTGAGGAGGAGAACCAGGCCCTGCTGGATGCCCTCCTACCAAACTACAGCAAGCTGTATGGGAGACCAAGGGAGCAGGTGAGTGATGACTGCACTAGCTTTGACTGTGCCTCTGTTGTGTGAGTGTCACTACAGCCATTGTGTATTTGTGGATCAGACATGCAATGTGGTTTCTCTGTGATTGCAGGGTGTGTAAATTGTGGTGTCTCCCATGCAGAGCATGTTGTAGTAAAAGTGTGTTTACTCCTTACTTGCATTATGGTAACTGTGACATTCAAAGAATACCGATTTACGCATTCTGCTGTGCCACCCCGTGCACGGTTTTTTGACATGATTTGATGAGCTGTAATAGTGTTCACCCCAGAGTGACAGCTGAATGTACTCACTGATGTTTATGTTTTTTCGGATCTGTGGTGATTCTCTACTTATGCTGTGTTTGGATTCATGGACATTGAAGAGTGTGAATGTTCCTTGTCACCTGGCTGAGTGTGTATGTGAAGTTTTGCAACACAGCTGCATGGCGTATGCAGCAGCTGTAGCCATCTGATAAGACAAGTATGCAGTGTTATATGCATGACTTGCACAGTTAGCCCAACACCTGTGTCACCTCTTTGTCAAGTGTGACATGCGCAAAGTGAGGGTTGTATACAATGTTGAGACCGACAGGCAAGGGATCTGTGCCAGGGTGTGTATGTGTGGTCTGCTGAGGGTTCAGCGGTGTAGTGGGATAGGTGGCAGCATGTCAGGTGCTGTCCAACACCCTGCAGTTGCATGTGTTGTACAGTGTATGCCATGATCAGTGAGTGTGTTGTACCCCTTATGCCATCTGTTGCCTTTCAAAGGGCATGTAGTGCATTAGTGTGTGTCCACTGGGCAAAATCAGATGGACAATGATGCAAGTCCTGTCAGCATCCTATGCCCTGTTCACATCATCAATGTAGTGCAAGTGTGTGTCTCAGGGACATGCAGCAGGTGTAGTGATGTTGTTTAACTTTGTCTTCCTGACAGGTAACTGCCTATAAGGGGGAGATTTGGTCGGACATTGTCCGGGCGGTCAGGTCTGTGGGGGCCCTCACCGTCGGCTGATGAACATCAGGAAGAGTTGGCAGGACATCCGGTGCTGGACCCGCCATATTGCCCGGGTCCAGCTGAAGCTGGAAGCTCCACGCCGGCATGGCGACAGCCGTCACCTCACCCCCCACATGCTCCTGGTCCTGGAAGTGGTCTTTCCAGACCTCCATAGGCAGTTGCAGGACGGACAGCAGCAAGGAGGGGGTAGGTACATGTCTGTTTGTAGTGTTGTGTGTCACATGGTACTTGAGGTGGTCTGAAGCCTGTGAACACTCCCACAGTTGGGGGGGGTCTGGTCAGACAGGCTATTTGTGCATTGTAGTTTGAAATCACCATATTCATCTGCTGCTCTTTTCCCTCCCTTCCCCTCCTCAACATGTTACCCCTGGTTTGTGTGTGAAAAGTTTTGAACATGTACTTCTAGGGTGCAAGGTAATTAGACAGCACATTGATTTATGCATCATGTGGGAGGGAGGTCTGTGACATGTGTTGTAACCTTGCCTGTGCCACGACCTGAGCACTGTGTTTGGCATTCATATTTCTTTGCACTGACGAGGAGTATCAACATAGGGCAATTTTCTAACTGGGGCATCAAAACTGTGCAATCCAGTTGAGATTCATAATTACGATCCTAGTACAGCCATAACTTACCGGAGGTTGGAAAGTCTTTTTAACATGTAAGTCTCCATATAAGGTACAAAAAAGAAAGGGAAAATAATGATAACCAGCTGTCAACACTCATAAATCATGATACAAAACCTGAAAGGCCTCCTAAAACATAGCGGCCAAATCTAGTTTCACTATAACTTCAGGTCATTGTCAATAGCAATTAGTCTCCCAAGAAATATTGCAGTTCATGATCAAAATTAAGGCCATCCTCTACGGCCTTAAGACGCATAATCCATTTTGCCTCATGTCTGAGCAGGTTCAACTCTCTATTACCGCCACGAGGATCTTGCTTAATGTGCTCTATGCCATAAAAAGCGAAGGTTTTGTTGGGACCTTGATTCACGCAGTTATGCATATGTTCAGCAATTGGATATCTTCCATCATTCTGCATTATCGCTCGCATGTGTTCACTGACACGATCCTTCAATGGCCTTATGCTGCTCCCCACGTAGATTTTACCACTTTTGCATGTGATTACATAAACAACAAATTTGGTGCTGCAATTAATATTAGTGAGGATAGTGTACATTTTATCCATATTACCATAGAACTGTTTGGTTTTATCCTGCGCCCATCAGCACATCCCGCAGTGGCTGCACTTATAAAATCCTTTCGACAGTTCAGTCAGCCATTGTTCGTGTTGAGCCCATAATGGGTAACTGGGACTCCGTATAGAATTAAGTGTTCTGCCTCTGTAAAAAGTAGCTTGTGGTCCGTTTGATATGAATTCCTACAGTGTTCTATCTCCCTTTAGAAGGTGCCAATGCTTATTTAGACACTTGCGCAGGATGGTGCACATGTGTGTGTAGTCTATTATCATTCCGATGACGTGGGGGACTGTAGTTAGATGAATTTTTTTTTCAAAAGGATGGCACGTTTTGTCTTCAGGGCCCTCCCCTTGACTCTCTGGATATTGTGTTTAGAGTACCCTCTCTGAGCCAATCTTTTATCCATGTGATTAATGCATGCTAAAAAGTGTAACTTCTCACTGTAATTCCGTCTTGCTCTGATCATCTCCCCGAATAGGATCGCCTTGATATGATGACGCAGATGTGACCTTTTAGCATGCAAGAGGGAATTGCAAGACGTAGGCTTGCGGTACATTTTGCTGTGTATCCGATTGTCCTTGATGTATAATTCAACTTCAAGGAACACCACACTAGTAGTGCTTCAGTGGGTTGTATATCTGATATTGATGTCATTGTCATTAACCCTTTCCATGCTCATGACGAGCTCAGCTCGTCATGAGGCACAGTGGAGCTGTGCTGATGACGAGCTGAGCTCGTCATGAAACGATGTAAATCTGAAGTCTTCAGCACCGGAGGGGAAAATGTGCAGCAGCGATGTGGTTAAGATAGCTGATGAAATCCTATAGTATCCAATGTTCCCTCTAATTGTTTTCCTCTGTATACGGCAGTGTAAGGTCTCTGTGCGCTGCAGCCATGGCTATGTGTGCCAGGAACCAGACTGCGCGTGTGCTCCGAGCCAAATATCACTCCAAACTTTTGCTTTAAAAAACTGAAAAGGCGATGCATTTCCACACATACAACCCAAGTTAAGGGGCTTAAGGCAGATTTGCACCAACGTGGCACATTTTTCATAAGCATAGATATCAAAGAATGTGGCCCTATCATGTTTATGCTGAAAAAAACGTTTACATGTTTTTTTCCAAACTATCCATGATCAGATTTTACAAGAATATCACAAAATTAAAAAGGTGAGTAGTAAAGATGTACAAAGGCATGTGGCTTTTTTTTGTTTAAATATTCATGTTAATCACAGTTCATGAAGGGGCTGTGACTAATATGAATACTTAAACAAAAGCCCATAATTGCTCTCGCAGCCGCGCTTTCCAGCCCTGCCAAGTGTCACACAACTCGCATTACACTAACACATTTTAAGTCACATTACCACATGTAAAAAGATTGTCATGCAACTTACTAAAAAGCTGAGTGTATTACCTGTTTTAATGCTTTGTAGAGTCGAATATTTTGTGAGGTTGTAGGCGGCGCACAACAGTCAATGCGAGTGCTGTTATGCTTTGCTGGGACCGGGCTGAAAATTGGACTGTCTTTTGTTTTTTGTTGCATGCCGCAGGCTGACTTGGCTACCTTCCCGGCACCAAAAGGTCAGTAGTAGTGCACACGTGCATGCAGCTATGTGGCCTGCAAACACAACGAAGTTTACTATTGCCAGGCAGTTCGTCATTGTCAGTGCAGCTAAAGGAAGAAGTTCAGCAGGTGTATTGTGTGGCAGACAGGGACTGAAAGTCTCCAATCAGTGCAGACAGGATGTTTTCAATTTTCAGAGACAGTACTAATAAAACCGATATCTTAGGGCCTGGCACTCAGGATCACACGGTCAAAGGTGAAAAAGCCTACAGAAGATATTACAAAGCCAGAGCAGGAAGGCCATCGGCATCGAGAGAATAGTGGCAGTGCTGGAACCTGGAAGAACATCGCGCCCATCCAAACTCAGAGGCACGTAGGACAAGGCTGATCTAATGCAAGACCTGTGAACAGTTTATAAAAGCCAATGGTTTCTGCCCCTGCAAGGTAAATGGGATGGAAAGTCAACTGGCTGAACTGTAAAGTGCAGCCATAATTTGGGTGCACTGGATCTCTAAGATCACTGGCACCCGATGCAACTGCACTTGCTGCACTACTGATAGCGTCTCCCCTGCATGGAGTACAACTCCCATGTGGTGCAATGTGTCAAAATCTGAAGTTAAAAAAGGTGAAGGGCACAGCCAGGAAATAGACACATTTTTACTAAAAGAAAATAAATACCTCTTTAGAGCACCACTATCTTCTGATTATATTATAAATGTTAGCACTCTACACTAAAACGCATGCTCACTACCATATCCCCATAAATGTTTTCAAACACACTGCACTCACAACAGTTGAGGGCAATTTATGCTGTATTTAGTGCAAATCTCTCACTTGTTGCTATTTTTAAAAACAATGACATAGCAACTTTTAGTGATTTATAACTTTCGAAACACAATTCCAAATGGATTTCTAAATTTAAATAAGACTATTCTGTTTACTTTTTATTATCTTGCTTTTGGATGAAGTTGCCTGAATGAAGACGTTACAAATCTGAATACCTGAGATTGGAGCACTGTATGGAATAATTTACCATCTGCCACACACCACAAGGATACCTCAAGTCACAGGGGAGTTCCCTTTCAGGTTAAGGAACTCTGCCAGCCCTGCCAAGTGTCACGCAACATGCGTTAGACTAACGCATTTGAGTGTGGTAATCCGCATCACCGCACTGAAATCCATAGTCACGCATTATAGCGCCTCCACAGTTGTCAAGTAGGAGGCTGCTATAATGCACCCTAGTGTCTTTGAAAGATGTAGCAGAGCACAGTGTGCACTGTTCCTGGCAGGCTAAGGGCGGTGACTCAGCAGCTTGCAGCTCTAGCTGCTGCGCTGCTACAATGTTAAATATGAATGACCCAACAGCGCGGAATTACGACAGGAATCAGTGCCCAATGACAAACTGCCACCTGCAGATTGAGCGCTCAGTGGCGGAAGTTGCAATCTGTTAATTAGGGCTGCCGTGTAAATGTTGATGAGATTAGAGCTCACCAGCATAGGCGGTTGATTTAATATGCAGTGTTTGCTCTTGTACTCTTACAATCATACAGCTGCGCAGAGCTAAGTGCTCACACTGCAGTAAAGTGATTCCGGGACCGGACCCGACCGGTTCCTCAACAGCCCAGAGGAGGCATGTAGAGCTGAGCCAGAATGCGGCCAGGCATTGCCGCAGAAGTGCACGAATCGTTTCGGCCACGGCCCGCCAATTGCCGTCGGCTCAGGTTCGCCACTGTGAGGTAATCTCTTAGGCCTAAATTGCCAATCCTGCGTATGATTTGTAAGCAGAGTGAGATAGGGCGTTAAAGTAGACACCCTCAGCAGTGATCACTTTATAGGTTTGATATTATTGTATATGTGTCGTGTCCCCACTTGACCTTCATGTTTGTGTATGTCTTTCACATATCTGCCGTGGTCACTGGAACCTCTGTAATTCCGATGGATTACACCAGTGACCTTTGTTTAAAGTTTTATTAAATTTTCACTGTAAAGCGTGGTGTTCGCTTCCTAACATGACGGAGCGGTGTTACCCATCATGTTAATAAAAATTTGCTCTTAAGGCTTGCGTGGTGACAGTCTTAATCACCATCTTAGCTGCCACCTGCCCTGTTACAGCTGGGAACTCTGGTCACTGACGCTTTCAAACTATGTTAGCAGTCACTTCCACTGACACTTTTAGGGTCGGGGACTGTAAGAGCCACTGTGGTGGCTGTCCACTTATTTGCGTGCCGAGTTTCACTAAGTCAGCAGAGGAGAGCCAGTAGTGACAGGCTGCAGCTGGTGGTGTGATGGTGACTGCTGCCAGCAGGGCTCGGCAGGTAGTTGGTAGCGCGCTGGACCAAGGAGAAGTGCTCAGTCAGCTATTGATATTTTTGATGAGCATATTCCCTTTTGAAATAATGCACCCTGTGGCCTATGATGCGACTCTTAGAGTTTCTCATTGCTCAAATGGGTATAATTGCTAATATTGACATGTTTTCCTCATCTTTATTGCTTGATTTTTCTCACCAGAAAGTGTCACTCATAGTGTTTTAAATGTCACTCATTAACACTGAAATTATGAAAATGTCACTCATAGTAATCTTAAACCTTGGCAGCTATGCTCTGCGTTGGTGCGGGGAAGATTGTGGGCTTTTGCTTAAGTATTCATGTTAATCACAGCCCCTTCACGAGCTGTGATTAAGATGAATATTTAAACAAAAGCCCCCAGTCTCTCTCGCAGACTCACTTTACTAACAAAAGAGTAGAGCAAGTTTAAAACATAGCGTGAAGTACACGCTGTCTTTTTAAACTTGCTCTACTCTTTTGTTAGTAAAGCGCAGTGCGGGGAAGATGGTGGGGTTTTGTTTAAGTATTCATGTTAATCACAGCTCGTGAAGGAGCTGTGATTAACATGAATACTTAAACAAAAGCCCACAATCTGCACCGCACTGCAAAATACAGCAAGTGCCTCGAGCCCCAAGCCAGCCTTACCTGCACTCCTGACACGCTGGTAAAACCGCAGGAAGTGGCAGTTTTTCACGTGGCTCGCTTTTTATAGCGGTCGCGCAAATTCTCTCGTTCATCTAGTCCTGCATGTGTGCATGCTCCACACATGGGAGTGCACGCTCACTGGAACAGAGGTGCGCTCGAGCGCGCACCTTATTGGGAACAGTGGTAGTGTCTTTTCAGTGCCCGTCCATAGCAGTCGTCAATGAATCACCCCCAGTAGAAGATATATTCATTCCAATGGCTGCCGGCTGGGCCCCAGATATTCACCTCCTCAGTCAACCCATGAAAAGATTTGCATAAGCAGGTGAAAACCTGAAGCCCATGGCCACACTTTGTATCTGTAGAATGAGTTCAGTAATAGCTAATTACATCAGTGTGTGTTCCCATAGGCTGGCTGTTGTTTTCGACTGAATGTGATACATTGCTCTCATACCAAACTCATTGCGTATACTTGTGTATAATGACACAACATCAAGTGTAATCATTCCTGGATCCCACATGATGTTCCCAAGTATATTCAATATATGCCTGGTGTCTTTAATGTATGACAGTAAGTTAACCACTAAAAGAACCTTGAGCCGATGGTCATAGTTAATTAAGAGCTGAGGGAAATATTAGCCTCCCCATCTGCTAGCTCAATCCTCAATGAACATAAGAAGAGCTAGGGAATCTCTCCCAGGACCACCTTGTGCATTTGTAACATCCTTAATGACATTACATGCATATTAATGAGTCAGCCTGGTAGGGGGGAGGGGATACAACAAAAAATTAAAACAGCTGCCAGTGGCAGCCGGGTAGGGGAAGGGGCATTTCCTCCAATGATGCATACAAACATCATAAGGATATCCTGTTTACACCATTTCATGCTGTACATATATGTCCAAAACAACGAACAAGGGCTTTGACTCACCAACAGTAAAGCAGAGTCTAATATTCAAATTAACAAAGAGGTGGCAATACCGAGACTGATTTTCAAAAACAGCCTAATCATAAGCTAATAAACAATCAATTATTAGCCAGAAATTGGAATTAATCCATCATTATTTATTTCTTTTTACGAGAAAATATTTCGGGAAAAACAACCACCTCAATGAACAACTTTATGTATATATATCACAGACAATGAAGGGAAAAAAATAGTTTTTTAGGGGCGGAGGACAGATACTCTAAACAATAAACAATGAAGGCATATAGATTTTCATCCTCACTCAGACATCATACGTGAGCCAAACATTCTTACACTCCTTTCTACTCACAGTATACCAAACATATAGTACAATAGACAACATAGAAAGCAAAAAGAGGTCAGTGAATTGATCCATATACTATTTACAAAAACATAGAAGAAAGACTGTTTTCTTAGAATACTTAATATAAACCAGTTTAAAAATTGCAAATATATATACAATTTTTGACAACAAGCCAGACAGATAAGGTCGACTCGTTTCGAATCGGACCCTTTGTCCGATTCTCATCAGGACAAGACAGAAGATCAGAGTGGTGCAAAGCTTGAAAGAGGGATAAGTATCTGTACACGGTCTGTGTGGAAGCGTGACTCCTGGGCAAATGGTTCTGGGAAATTGATTCTAGGGACAGCAAACAACTCGGCGTAATGGTAGAGAAGATGCGGCTTTGATTTTGCCAGTAGAGGATTGTGTTAAATCCGTTGTATGTAGACCATGGAGTGGTCGAGTTGAAAGGTACGCAGCAGTCCGTTACAGGCTGCTTCGCTTCCGAGAGTGGCCGCGACGTCCCCGTGCTACATACAACGGATTGAACACAATCCTCTACTGGCAAAATCAAAGCCGCATCTTCTCTACCATTACGGCGACACTTAGATAGGGTTCACTTCCCTTTTTCCAAGGTCCAGTCACAGTCACAGGCATGTTCATATTTACCACTTAACCGTTTGTAGTACACTAGCTTAACTGATGTCTTGTTACCTAGGGCCTGATTTAAGGTTTGGAGGATGGAGTACTGTCCGTTAGGAGGGTGAATGACATTACCTCAGCCATATTGATTGTCCTCCCACTGGAAAATTTAGTGATGACCGCTGGACCAGCAGTATTCTCTGTACATTGAAGACAACCTGTCACGCGGCAGTTCCTTTGAATGTACTAACATTTTGGTGGACGACCACATTCGGTTTTGAGGGCTGTCCACTACACTTCCAAAGTGGGAGTTTGTTTCATAAAAACAAAAACCTAATGGCCACAATACTCTTGTTGGGGACAGAAAAGGGGAAAAAGGCATTACACCATTCACTCTAAATAAGGTGGATGGTGTAATGTCCTTTCTCCCACAGCCACTACTCTGTTGGGCCACTGCAGGAAGTATTATGTCGGCACAGCCAACATGGTATCAATCAGTGGAGTACTTAACGTACATCAGTTTCTAAAGGAGGCCAGCTGACCAATTGTTTTGCAGGCAGGGTACTCTGTCACGTTCATGAGAGTACTCTGTCTGCCAAACTCTAAATCAGGCCTTTAGATTTGAATGTTGTACTATACCACAGAGAGTAGGAAGATGATTTGTAACGTGTAATTTACAGTGTGGCTGGCTACCTTGTTACAGACCATATATTTTAATTTTAAGGTATGTAAAGTTACTTTGGACCTTTCATGATTCCTTTGAGAGAATTTTGGCTGCTGAAAAAAACTGAAATGCAAACATTGGGGGGAATGGAGAGTTGCCGGTGGACCCGGTCCTAGAATGACTGATTCCCCTAGTCCCAGTAATTCCTAATTCATTAGGAGATTCAGGGGCAGGTTTACAAGAAACAAACGCAGCGCTGTGCCACAATTCATTTTGCTGTGCCACGCTGCATTAGTTTAGAAGCACATGGATGCAACATATTTACAACAATATGTCACATCTCTGTTCTTCCCCCTGCGCTGGCACACATACTGCTGCCATGTGCCGGCGCAGGCACCCTTGCACCATGGTGCAAGGATGCCTGCGTTGTGGTGAGATTGTTTTTGTGCAGGAAAGGGCACCTTACTGCACAAAAACAATCAATTGAGGTGGTTTCCTCTTCCAATGCGTGCTGTAGAATGCAGCACGCACTGAAAGTGGGAAAAAACGGGAGAAATGAAAACATTTCACCTCGTTGCACCTCGCTAAGCCACACCTACGGTGGCATAGCATTCTGACGCATTTCCAGATTTACGATTGCTCTTAAATCTGAAAATGCATTGGTGGACATGGGTGTTGCGTGGGAACACCCACAGCAACACCCATATCACGCCCCAACAAGCACAGTGTTATCTGAAAAGGGCCGATATTTAAAAGCACAGGTAAAGCCACGCAGGGTGGCTTTATGTGTGCTAGTAAATATCAGGCAGCAGGCTCTGCTGCCAGTGCGTCACAGAACGTGAGACACCAGCAGCGCAAGGGGCTTGTAAATCTGTCCCTCATTGTTTATTCTGCATCCCTGGTGTTAATGAGACCCCCAGTATCATTAACCCCAGGTGAAAAATGAAAGCTTTCCCTGCCCTACTGACATATGTGTACAGCATGAAATGATGTAAACAGGATATCCTCATGATGTTTGCAATATCAATGGAGGAAATGCCCCTCCCCTACCCTGCTGCCAATGGCAGCTATTTTAATTTTTAGTTTTATCCCCTCACGCCACTTCTATGGGGGGACTCATTATTATGCGTTTATTGTCATTTGGGATGTCACAAATGCACAAGGTGGGCCTGGGAGGGATTCCCTAGCTCTTCTTATTTCCATTGAGGATTGAGCTGGTAGATCGGGAGGCTAATATTTCCATCAGCTCTTCATTAACTATGACCACCGGCTCAAGGTACTTTTTTCTCTAGATCACATCAGAAGCTCCAAATTCCTGTGTTTTTTATACATTGTGTTACAAAGTATGACACAGGAGAGAAAGTGTTGACAGACCAATCTGTTTAGGTACTATGACAGTCTGTCTTGGGCTGTGCCTATTCCTGCTAATGGGTTGAGTGACAAGACCTCTACGGTAAACACTTGACAGTAAGTTGGTACATAACACATTAGCTTCTCTGAAAAAGGCAGATTTGTTTTTGTAGTTACATCTTACCTTGGGGATTTCCACTTTTGAAAGTGAGTCTCTAAGTGATCAGGAATGATAGCTAGAGTATGAAAAAATGGCATTCGTTTTCTTGAGTTTTCAAAATAAGGTTGTATAGAAAAGTTAAATCTCACATTTAATAGTAAGATTAAAAAAAGATATCTCAGAGTTATCAGAGTGCATTGTGAATTTCAATCATTTGCAATGGAGATTAAGCCATACAAGAATTTGACTCAGGGTTGCTTTTGTACCTTGCCATATCAAGAACACCTGACCACTCTTTTAGAGAAGGAAGTGTTATCTGAATGGATTCATATGGGATAGAATACTATTTTTTTTCTAAATTGTCCACATAGAGAATGGCACAATTGTGAGCCAAAATTGCTCAGAGTTATGAACCCATAATTTGTAGATAAAATTGATGGTCAAAATGAAGTAAAAATTTTAACTGGACAAGAGAAAAACCATGAATAGTGTTGAAACCTGGTGTGGATGGGGTCTGGTGTTGAGACGGTCTTGGATGAGAAAGATCGAGTTACGATATGTTTGTATAAAATGATTCAATATCTAGAGTAATTAAGAGTGAGATGAATACATTAAATGGCTTGTCTTGAAGTTCATACCTCTGTTATGTCACAACTAGTGGGTGGGACAAAACCGTCAACGAAGAAGTCAACATATTGACCAATTGGTTATAGTATTGTCTCACAGCTGGAGGCTATAGGACTACCTGGTGCTGCCTCAGTATTTTTTTGATTTTAGGGAGGGAGTATAGTATGGGAGTTCTATGATGTTTTTGAGTTTAGAAAAAGAAATTAATTGTGACTCAAATAGCCAGTTTCCTTAGTGTCAGTAGTCAATTTTAGGATTTCCTCCGGGATTTCTTTAGTCAAGTTTCTGCCAAGTGCATGACAGTTTTCTTTTTTATATTTATTTATTTCTTGTAGACTATGCCCCCCTCCTTTGATGGCTGATTTGATTACAAGGGAGGATGAGTTCTTAAGGACCTCACATGTTGGGCTTTCCTTCCATCAGATACTATATGGAATGCAGACGACTAGCTCTACGGAAATTTGATTGCTAGGAGGAAAGTTGTAGATAGGGGGCTTGGACCAGTGATGTCTTGATTCAAGAGTTTATGGTCTTTAAATAAGGCATGAAGTCTAATTTTCCTGAAACTCATAATTCAGTTTGTAATTCCAGAAAATCTGTCCTCTCTGTGGGTACAAATTATAGGCCACAACAATGTAGAGAGATCCTTGTATATGACAACTCGTGTTCGGGTAATTTAATACTGGACAGAATTTGTGAATCTCTCATTCTTGAGTGAGACTCCATTTGTAATACTTTGAGTGGATTTGTCTGCTCCCTGGGGAAATGTTGTGTCATTGTTGTACTCTGTCTTGCCTCTCCTGTGCCTCTGTCTACTCCCTTGCACTCAATCTAAAAAGTGTATTGTTCATTCAAAATAGAGGATCCAGTGGTGCCTTCAATGGGATTTGCACTGCTACTTAAGTTTACTTTGGTTTAAGTAATTTCCACAAAATCTTTCAGTTTGGTCAAGGAATTCCAAGGTGAAGTGTTGGAAGTGTTTTGTTTGGTATATAAGTTGTCAACAAGGTAAGAGTAAGCTCTTTCTCCTGTATAGCTCTGAATATCTCTCTTGACTTTGTTAGCCTTTTACCCTTGTTCAATTTGATTAGATACAATGATGGTCTTTTCAATATTTTCAAATGTTGGTTTTGCATTTACTATAGAATTGGAGTCATTAATTTATCTTTCTATTTCATATATTCCTTCAAGCAAATTTGCAATGCTCTAGGGCCATGTCAAAGTGTAAGAACACCCAGTGTCCTGAGCAGATTGTTCCTATGTGGCTAACTCTTGTTTGAATGTTTTATCTTGAGTGAAAATATCAGGAATCTTGCTAACCTGTTGGCCTAGAGGGTTGATGTCTGCTTTGAAATATTCAGCCATTATCTTTACTACAAGTTGCATCCGAACATATTTAAAAAAATATTTTCTAGCTGATCTGTTAGGTTAGTGGTAGGTGGTGAGGATGTGGCTGTGCTTTCATCAACATATGATGGACCTTTAAGAATAATTTTTTGTAAGTATTCATCCAAGAAGTTAGATGCAAAGTTGAAATTTTATGAGTTGGACCCAAAATGAAGAAATCAAAGGAAAAGGAAAAACAGAAGAACTCACTGAGTGAGTAAAAATGAATATTAACCCCTGTAGTCAACGGATTGCACAACAACAATCAAAGAAACGCAAGGTTAACCTTGAAATTCGTATGGAAATAAGCAACTATGGGCCTGATGTACGACCCTATTTTGCATGTGCAAACAGGTTTGCGACTCGTTTTCGCATGCAAAATGTCACAGTGCCATGTACAATTCATAAATAATTGCGACTCGCAATTCAGGAATTGTGAATCGCTATTAGCAAGGGGCCTTCCCTTCCTAATAGCGACCCCAAAGCCATGTATGAATATTTTGCGACTGCAAGTGCGGTCGCAAAACACTTGCAAATTACCACCCTCTGCAAGAGAGTGGTAATGCACTCACAAAAGGGAAGGGGTCCACAGGGGACACCTTCCCCTTGGCAAATGCAGGGGAAAATATTTTTTAAGGGCAGGCAGTGGTTCTGCCCTTAGAAATGAAACTAAAAAGTGTATATATTTTTTTTCAATGTATCCCGTTTTCCTTTAAGGAAAACGAGCTGCATTTAAAAAAAAAAAACCTTCTTTATTGAAAAGCAGCCCCAGACATGGTGGTCTGCTAAGCCCAGCAGGCCACAATTCCTGGCAGGCCCAGCCATTCCCAATGGGGGCCACAAATTGCGAGTGGCTCATTAATATTCATGAGCCTCGCATTATGCGACCCCATTGGGAGTTGCAATCAGTGTCTCTGACACTGTAGTACATTGTAAATTGTGCCTCGCAATTTCTGACTAGCAATCGAGCGCAAATTGCGAGGCGCAATTTACAAGGGGTCTGCCAATCCATGACCTGTGGCAGTGTGCCAAGTACCCCACTCCAGAAAATCCTTTTTCTTGGGCAAGAAAGAAGTAGTGTCATGGTGACACTTAAGGCTTATTGAGGATTTGCTTTTGTCACTTGTATTTACTACTGTCTTATATAGTATACACTATGCAGGTATTTGAATTAAATGGGCTGGAGGAACACGAATATAGCTTCCCCGCTTGGGAACACAAGGTTATCTTTCCAATCCTTGTCTGTTAGCTATCCTATGTCCTTTTCCCCGGCCTTCAGATGAGAAGTGAATGGGTCAGGTGCATTGATAATACGTGGTTTGTAGATGCATGAACTCTTCTTTCCCTTCGGAGTACCCATTGTGGTTTTGGACTTCAGCGGGTGAAAATCTGCAATGTCAACAGCCCTTTGGAAATATAGAGAGATAGCTTTTGTAGCTGGAGGAACTAAAATAATTGGTATTTGCTAACAGTGAATTCACTTTGAAATTCTACAAATGAAGAGAGCTTGGATTAAATAAACACATCTTCTATGCATGATATACCTATCTGATTCCATAGAGTGAAGCCTTGCTATGAAGCGAACTCCTTCATCATGGTCCCTATCAGGAGAGGCATCTCACCTTTCAACTCTTAGGGTACTGCCTCCTGTAAGAAAGACAAGATTACGGTGATGAGGGAGCAAAAGAAGGGCAGTTGAATACAAAAAAAGAAATATTTGGAGATCAAATATCTGTTTAGCAAGAGAGATAGATACCATTTTTGTGGCTGCCACTCTTCCCACCAGAGTGCCTTGGCCTATGGTCTTGGTCCCTGAAAAGTGAGTTGATTAAGGGACTAACACCTCTAACCCTGCTCCCTACTACTGAGATGAATCTCTGGGAACCTAAACCCACAGCACTCAGTATTAAGCTTTGGATCCCACAGGAAGGCTTGTATTCATCCCTGAAAAAGGAAAGCGTGTATATGGACAAATTGGCACAGTGACCAGACAGCTCCCTAAACATGTAGGATGTGCATTAAATGCAGCCCTGGCAGCAAACATAGGGAAGCATATAATCTATGTATATGGAGATTCTGTCTATGATCTCCTCTGTTCATTGAAAGCCTATGATCCCATTGTGTAGGCTCAAAACTTGGGGCAGGCATTCTATTGCAAGGGTGAAGAGTAGAGGGAATAATGAACATAGCTGTCTATCGCCCTGCCCAGTCGGTATCAATTGAGAGAGGACACCATTAAAGCATACCTTTGCTGTTGGCCTCTTATAAAAAGAGTAATGAATTTGCCCAGAATTGCAGTCCCCGGACATCCTACGGAGACATTAGGTGTGTATAAGCCTGCAGAGACTTTGGTTTGTACACAACCACTCTGTCTGGCAGTCTTCTATTTTCAATAATGTTTATGCACAGTTTATGCAGACCACTGTTGTTTCAGGACATCTGTTTTGAATATTTAGGTTTTGTCCAGGGTAGTATTCTTTGGTCGGCCTTCCACCCACAGCCAGTCAAGGTCAATTTCACATTGTCAGACTTCACTGCCCAAGAGTCCCCAGGGAAATGCAACACATCGAAAATTCCACTCATAATTATGGATAAGTTATTCTCTTATATCTAATCTAGTGGAGTAATTGATTGTGAAATGAAAATCGTATTCCTCTGTGTTAGTTCTGTAATGAGGTACACCCATTAAAATCACCGTCAAGGACTTCATGTCTTTCAGCCTTTAATTACTAACATGCGACTCTTCACATCTTTAATCACAATAACGCTGGAAGTGGTATTCTTCCTATGTCCACCTTCAAGCAGCTGTTAAGTTTATTTTTATTGTGGACAAGTAGGAACGCCTTGTGTTTGTTTATGGACGCATGTTAACCTTAAAAAAATGGTATGAGAACTTTCAGGTAAGATCAATACGTTTGATATTTGGAGTAAACAAAAACATTTAATAGAGTTTCTTAAAATAAAATTATAAAGAAAAACAGTATACAATTAGTTCATATTTAGAGAACCATTGCAAGGTCTAAAGAGGTTAGATCCAGCTCTTCAGCCCTAGTCATGTTCCCATTACTAACTCTAAATCTGCTTCTAATCTCTGTTGGTCTTGCAAAAGTGAAGAAGGCACTGTTATTCAGATATGACTCCATGTAAAAATATTAACTGATATTGGAAATCCATACGGTTGAAATGTTCAGAGATCTTAACGTTTAACATACTTTAATCTTTATTAAAGTTTAGCCTACTAACATCACTTTCTTATTCGGAATTTTATTAGACTGTTGAGCTGTTGACCGGATTTATTACTTCTGTCTTTAAATAAATGACTTCTTTAAAATGTTTTGGGTTGGGCTTTGGATTCCAGAGAGTTCCACTATTTGATGAGTTTGGCTAAGTTTCGGATTTCAGAGTGTTCCTTTCTTTGAGGATGTCTAGTTGTGCACAGGTGCATCACAGTGGTTTTCACATGACAGGCAGTATGCTACCGACAGTATCACTGTAAAAGCTTCAGGCGTTTGTGCAGGAATATTGTAAATCATGAAGCAGCCCTGAAGGTCACCAGTAGACAGTAATGGAGGAGGAAACAATACAGAAAGATGTGGAACATGAAGGGTAGATGTAAAGCATATTAACCCAAAGAGTATTCCCTGTCTCAGTGGCTGAAAGAAAAGAGCGAAAGCATTCAGTGAAACATTACACTAGCACTCGACCCCTATATGTAAGTCCATAGCAACAAATGTGCATAACCTCTCACCCACGCGAAGATCGAACCAGCCCTATGCCAATGCTTTTTCCAGCCCAATGTTCTTTAGGCTCTATTACAGGATCACATTCCTTTTTTTTAAAGTTGTTTATTAGAGGAAAGCAAGACATCAGATTCAAAATAAAAACTGAAAATACAACAGAAAGTATACAATACAAAGTACATTTCATCTGTGTCATTGCTGCCCATTTTGTATTATACCCCAGAACCCCACCCTAACCCACCCCCCCAGGGATCGCTACGGGAGGAAAAAGGCAAATGGATATGGTAAACTCGTATCATAAGGCAGGTGAATCCAATTATATCTCATTACATACAATATACACATTTCATCCAAATTGTGCTCCTTCAAAAAAAAAGGGAAGAAGGGGAAGAAAAATGTACTGATTTAAATTATCCAGCCAATTAGTTACCGCTCCCATATTGATTCACCCTCTCTTCGGGCCCGTGGACTCCTCCTCTTGTAAACCAACCACTCCCACTTCCCAACATTTAAAAACGTATTGAACCACTCATGTTCTGTCGGAAAGGCAAGATCTAACCACACTGTTGCTAAGCATAATCTAAATGTAGCCATAGCAATATAAAATAACTTCCGCTCTGACAACATCATACTTACATCTGCCACCCCCAATATAATGGCTTGCGAAGATAAATGTATCCGGTAACCAAACACTTGCTCCAACCGTTGTTCCACTTAAGTTATCAATGGAGTTAAATTAGGGCAGGAAGAGAACATATGGATACTGTCAACTGCTATCTCCCCACACCTAGGGCAGTTGACTCCTGTGATCCCACCCCATTGTTGTATGCGATGTGGGGTTACATATAAATTAAACCATGTTTTAAAACATTGTACCTGGAGGTTAGTAGATATAGTGGCGGTATAGCTAAATCAAACTGACCCTGTGCCTCATGGGAACAGTCCAGCCCGAACTGCCAAGCCATGTCTTCCCTGGACCGGAAACAAGCTTCCGAGGACCGGTTTCTGGCATTCCAGTGGCAAAGTGAGCAAGGGACTCACGTCTGAGCATAGCTTTTGGCCGCCATAAGTGTGGCAGGGTATGCTCAGACGTGAGTCCCTTGCTCACTTTGCCACTGGATTCAAGCAAGCCGGGCGGAAGACGGCTGGAATGTCAGAAACCAGTCCTTGGAAGCTTGTTTCTTGTCCAGGGAAGACATGGCTTGGCAGTGCGGGCTGTACTGTTCCCATGAGGCACAGGGTCAGAATGATTTGCATATAGCCATGTCTGAACTGGGGTGGCAGAGTGGGCTAAAGAACAGTGATGGATTAAACCCAGATCTTTTGACTGGGTGTGAGCGTTTGATTGATTCAGATATTCCGTCCATCACCACCCCCTTTTGTATCATAACTTTAAAACCTTAAATTTAAGACCACCTCCAAAAGCTGCCTATAGCGATACAAACGTAGTCCACTTTTCATTAACCCTATGCCTAATTCATGTGTACAGATATCTTATTCAAGAAAAAATTCTGAAATCGTTTCAACCTCCTGAGTAGAAAATAGAGATATATCAATATAACAAACTCTATTGTCAATAAAATATGTTGACTCACAAGTCGAGTTTCCCTGATTACAAAAATATCAAAGCAGGTTAGGAAATAGGTACTGTATTTCTTTACACCATAATGAACGAAATAAAGTCCAAGGGTTACTTCAATAGTCCTGGGGGTGTTCAAGTCATTTACAATGGGAACATAACTTTAATTTGTGAAGAACACTTTTGAATAATTCAGACATTTAAGTAGTGAATGTTTGATTTTCTAAGATTGGATACAACTTAAAGTGAGCTCTGAGTGTGTTCGGCAGTTCTGTATCGCCGCTAGCCTTTAGCAGCTCTCAATGTAGAAGAGCCTCTCTTGGTATCAACCCATACTACGGGTTGAGAGCTCCTAGTTATGTTGTTGCCTTGATAACTTGTGTAGGTTGTTGTGTGCATTCTGCTTTCCACTTCTGGCCCTGGTACTCAACTACAAGGGACCATGTACCGTGATGGTCCCAGACTATTCAGTAAGGCACTATATTGCACGGTATTCCGCTTTTTCAAGTCATTTTTCAAGTACCTTTTATGTAACTCGTAATCAATCTTTTATTTTAGTTTAAACTTTGCTTAACATCCTTTTAATGACACAGTTGGAAAATTCATCTGTATGGAATTTGCCCTCACAATTACAATTTCATTAAAATTCATTACATCAGTATTTTTTTGTACCCTTAATGCATTTTGAGCCTTACTTGGCTCGTTCAAGAGACCTTCAACTGAAAACATTGTGGCCACAAAAAACAATCGATGACATCCTGTAAAGGTTGGTAGGTTATTCTTCAGAAAATAGTATTTGTGTGATTGTGACAGTAAAGCAAATATCCGGAGTAGCCTTTCACTTCAAGAAAAGGGCACACCATGTTAACTAATTAAGATTCCATGAATTGTCATTGTAAGGATTTTGGGGGCCCCAGACAAGAAATATTGTGTCTCTCCTGTTTGGATACACTTTGAATTCTAGAAGCCATTTTTTGCTAATTGAAGCTCTATATTGCCTAACAATTTAAACATTTTTGTTAAAGATTTAAGATGAAAACATACTCAGAAGTGAACTAGAGAGACAGTTTAATTTCTCAGGGGGTCCACTGAAAGGTGGGGGCCCTGGGCACTTACCTACTTTGCACAGGACTGAAAACGTTTCTGATTACAGGTTAAGAAAGAATACCCAATATGGTACATGGGGAAGTTAAATGTTTATTATAACATGCTATATAATGGATTCCCCATGTATATACTTATGAAAAAAACACTTTTAATTCAATATATATCTATGCGTCACAGAATAACTCTTTTGCTTTATATGTTTGGTAAAGAATTTAAATAATGTCATGTACTGAAAATTATTCTGAGTAGTTGCAATTAATTACTAGCCTTTTTTGCTACATATAGAAGGTTGGATTTATTCTCAAGAGAACGCTTTCCAGGTTTTTAAGATTCCAGAAAATCACGCCCTGCCCAATATGTGTCACTTGGTAACATTTCCCTGTTCTTTTTCAAATTGAGAATGACCATGTCAGATCCTACTTTGCAATTGTAAGTATTCATAAACATGTTGAAGCCATTTATGAAATAAGCTAGCCTTCCTGTAACACCCTATGCACCACAAGCAAAGTTTTTAGACAACTGATATCTTCTCAGTTATATTAGCTTTAACTATCACATCTACTCTACCCACAATGGTAGTAGAATCCCACTCAAAAATGTCCTGGTTAGGTGTTTCTTCACTTGAGGTGCCTAACAGAGAACTTATACAGCCCAAAAATGTTCTATGCCACACTCCTGCCTAAAGGGTCAAACTGTAGTGTACAGAACAAGGGGGTTGGAGTTCTAGCCTGGACCTAAACAAAATAATGTAATCCTAAACCCCATCTTTTAACCCAAAATGGATGCAGCTGGTCCCTCACCTGCATTAAAAGGAACTGCTTAGACAGAAGATAACCCCAGGAGTAATTATTATGCAAAAATGTATCATTTGTTATGTTATACTGTATACAACTTTTCCTTTATAGAGTACGTATGCCATTGGCCCCATAGTGCTGTCATTTTGGCCTCTCTGTCAGACAAGGGAAGGAAGAAAGCAGCAGACTACGACCAGGGTAGAGAGGATCGTGTTTCTGAGGGCACTTGGAGCCACCGACCCACAGTGGGCTTACGGACGTGTTATTTAGTGATGTCTCTCGTGTCACAAGAAAAGATCAAAATATAAACAACTACACGTACAAGCTGCACTGACACGAAATGTTAATGTGCAGTTGTTTGTATTGTAGAGTTGGACTTAGGTGGCATTAGTATTGCATTAAATGTTAGAGGGATATAACTGATGCTATAATGTAATTTAGAATCTGGACTAAGGGGCCGATTACAATGGCAGAAGGACAGAAGTCCGTTTGCCATGGTGGTGGAGACCGGGACCGTCACAATACCTGTGGCGGTTTCGCACACCAAATCAGGATGCAACCGCCACCGTGGTGGCCGCATCCTGCACCTTGAACATTGCGGTGGGTGCTGCTGACAGCAGCTCCACCACAATTTAAAAAAAGGCGTTTTGTGCATTTCACTGCACTGTGTGGCAGGCACCACACAGTGCCTGCCACTTGGTGCAGTGAAATGTTAGGGGGTACCATGGGTACTCCCCCAAGTGCACCAACACCTCCCCCCCAACATTGGGGGTTCACAACAGGCCCCCGAAACCAATCTCCACCACCCTTTCACCAGTGGTTTTCCTGCAGCGGAAAGGCTGGTGGAGGGCTGCATTGTAAGTTGCGGCGCTGTTTAATTTGGCATTGTAGTTCAGGCGGTGAAGTGTCCATAGACAAAAAAACACAGGCGGCACAAAGTCTGCAAACGACAACAAAAACAGCTGGCACCACACCAGGCTGCCCTTGCCAAATACCGGTGCACGACATTATTACTGACATACAAATCTAGCTGCTCCCTAAATGACCTTGTCTCTTCTTGCTTTGCTGCCCACCAACACAAATGATGGATTTATCAGCTAATGGCCTCGAACACAACCTACGAACAAAACACCCAGCCTAATTCCTTGTGCGACTGACGCCATCCTAAAAGAATGTGAGCTAAACTGCTCAGCCAGCAAACACAAGTTCGCCAAATTCTTCCTTAAAACTAAGGAAACAGGAAGGCCACCATCTCACTCAGCACTTATGTCAAAATACTGCACCCTGAAATTCACCTTTTGCCTGCAAAAAATGTAGCCATGCTGCTAGTGGACACAAATGGTACCTAACCACTGCAGTAAAGGAAAACCACCTTCCAGTTCCTAGATGGTCAGTCTATTACAGCAGCAATCACAGTGCCATATATTCCTCACTTACTAATTTTTTGGTGTAAGAGCACTGCTTTATTCTTGGAAATCCTAAAGGACCCTACAATTAACTAAACCAAACAAAGGCTACACAACCAAACTTCAAAACAAAAATAACTGAAAACTTCCTGAAACCAGACACCTACCATTATGTCCTCTACCCAGCCCATTAAAATCTTCTCACCCAACTTGCCCCCAGATTGTTCATACCCCCAGAAGTATTTGCTGTGAATGGATATGCCTACAAGCTTGTCTGCTCATAAATTCTTGTTTAGCCAAAGATATAACTAACCGAATCATCACATCTGCTAAACAATTTAACATAGAACCCCAACTCTGCCTTCCACCACTTATCCAGACATTTCTGCCAAGCTTGTGTATAACTACTCCATGTTGAGGCCTTCGTGTGTTGTCTACCAGCTCAAGCCATCCTCAAACCCATATTTCTTATGAGAGGCTGGTCTTCTTCAATTCTACTACAAGTCCTAGCCCATAAACATAGTCAGCTAAAAGGGCAGCATGAACATTTGCAACAATTTAAGCAATCACATGTCCTTAACTTTCCACCCATTCACCAGAACAACCACCTCCTGATTATCAAAGCTGAAGGGAATTTTTTTGCCTGCTTAATCCTTATCCCACAAAACATGAGCTTGGAACAACAGAAAAAACCTCAGGAAGCAATGATCCTCCAATCCTGCAACCAGCCATTAGGTCACTGATGGGAAACCCAACTCTCATCTTAGAACAGACCAAAGTCATCTTCCCCTGTCGCATCTGAAAAGATTTGCACTTGCTGCAGCATCTTATCATCCATCTCCAACATGTTCACTACGATAAAGTGATGTAAACATTTCTCCAAATCCTCAAGTTAGCCCACAAGCCTGCTTAAAATCTTACTCTGTGATATTGTAGAATAGCCATTGATATGGCAAAAACCAGTTCCCTGCAGAACGTTCTGCCCGCTCTCACAATTTGACGTACAACCTTTACTGACTTTAAACTGTCTGCAAGCCTTTTACCTTGTTGACCTAGCTCAAAGCCCTCCGTAAAGCCCCACTGCAGAATCTTTGCAGCACTGCTGCTTGGAGAGAAAGCCAACCATATATCTAATCTCTGAACAACAATGGCTGGCATCGCCCTTTGCCACAGATTTCTGCTGACCTCTCCCTGCTGCCATTGCCTCCCTGAAACAACCTGACTGACACAGTGGATAATAGGGCGTTTCTGCTACACATAAAATTATGTTTACATTTTCACAATGCCTGGTTACAGGATCCTCTTTTGAACCCTCAAAATGGACCTTCATTAACAAGCTGTTCCCTAGTAAACCCTCCCACCCCAACTTGGATAGAGTGACCCACAAAGGGCAGATACTCGATTGGAAGGCTACTATAGTATGCACCGTCTGTGCCCACATTGACCTGTGTTGTGAACTGGCCTGCCATCGTTCCAATACTTACGTCATGAGAATTGGAGCATGGCAGGAGTTGGACTCGTCTGTGGGATATCCCATGGGAGCCAGTAGCCGCTGGCTTTTCTCTGTGATGGAAGTTATGAATAAAGTGTACCAAGCTAGCTTCCGTTGCCATCTCTTCAAACTCTTTCCCACAAAGTGAACAAACAGCAACTTCAATTGATTTAAAACCTGTACCCTCTTCCACGGCATCCTTCCTGCTCATGTACCAAGCTGACAGACCTACAGTCCCACAGCCTGCCTCCTTCCGCAGCTGGATTTTTCCTTGTTCTCTTTGTCCCACATCTTCTCCTGGTCCTCCCATACACTTGACTTCTGAAAGGTATCAATACTGAGAACTCTGTCCCTTGTCAGCACATCCCACAACCTCATCCCCCTCGAGCAAGCATCATTGTCTTTCTTACTTACAAAGCCTTGCATCACCCTCAGACTAAATGCCTAGCCTTTCTCACACACCATCTCATAATCCAAACCCTCAACATCACTGTCAGAAGCACACAGCACTCACTCCAGACATCACTCCAGACATCACACTATCTCCCACTCTGCCATCATGTGTACCCCACAAATTCGATTTTAATGTGGAAAAGAAAAGAAGACGATGCCACGGTCGACTCCTGTGATGTTGGAAGGGCCACACTGTACCTCATTCTCCATTTAGGCTGGTACCCTTGAGCTGCACCCCCAGACTTAACTGGGGGCTAACTCTCATCCATGACTCTGTATACCAGAATCACCTGCCGTCACACCCCCAGGCGGCTCCTGCCTGGGAGTGTCTTTGCTCCTTTGGGTCACAAAGATGCTCCAGACTCTTCCTCCCTTGACCCCAAGTCTATATCACCCTGTATCCAAACCCATTTATCCAATTTTTCAGAAATATCCTCCTGCTATAGATCATTTCCATTTGTCCAGCCTGAAAAATGCCCCATGCACCCCAGCATTAGTATGTTTGTGATACCGAACCTCGGACTGATCGCAGTCCAACCTAGCAAGAACAGCTAAACTGTCCACTTTCAATAGTAAGGAAGGAACTTGCAAAAAATGCTAACCTCTGCGCTGACTCAATACTATGACCTTCCATGGCCTGCCCCCATCAGACCTCTAACTGGCCTATCTCTATCCTGATATTGGTGGTCAGCGCAACTCTCTGGAAAAACCTGGGGGGAGATGTCATTATTTGGAATGTGCAATTCTTAAATGATCTAGACATTATAAGGTGTCCATCTCTTTCTCTTCTTCCGCAGTCTATTATTAGTGGACTTCCTGTACCTCAACCTCTGCCGCATGTTTGCCCAACTTGCATCTCTCACTGAATTTAAAGGGACAGTCTCATCATTACCAAAGGAGTCCAATTCAGAGATGCTGATTGTTTCTCTGTCTTTTTTCATCCAAAATGTATACATTCTACCACCCTTATTAACATTTCTCTGTTTCCAAGAGCTAATTTTCTCCTTATGTTGCTCAAGATTACACTCTAATTTTGGTAAGAACATGTAGATACATATATTCTGAATCTAATTTCTCTTTTATCATGTGATTTTTACATCCATGTGGTGTTTTAGCAGGTCCACAAATACAATCTGTTTTTTATATTTCAGCAGAAATTTCTTTCATTCATTCTTCCCTTTTTATATAAAATGTATCAATTTCCATCAACGTACGTAGGGCATATATGGATGAGTAAGCCTATGGTATGCCTTTTACTTTCAAATATATGCGGCGCGAAGTTTTCGCCACCATTTGCTATTTCCATAGAGGTCGGTTTTTCAAATATAATAAACTTCTCTTTGAGTGTATTTACACTCAAACATTATTTTAAATCAAAAACACTGCATCGTGAAGATCTTTTTTGTTATGGCTTATCATGAAGTATTTTTTTCACCTCAAGTGACATCATTTTTACCTCAACTACAGTCACCTGTTCCAGCGGATTTAACCTCTGAATCATAAGCCCTTTCATGTTGTTCTGCTCCTACAATGGCTGTCTGAATGGACCACAGTATTCAGTTTGCATATTTATCATCATCGGCTCATTAATTTGCATTACAGAGGCCTAGATTGAAAGAGGATCTGTTGCCACAGATGCTTAAATAGGCTGCGCTGCCACACCCAAAGACTTTCATTTTATGGCCTGAAGGACCAATCAATTTGACTTCTTATTGTAACTTTAACCCCTTCGATGCATGTGACAAGGTCAGCTCGTCATGGGCGTTACCTGCGCTGTGCGTGTGACGAGTTGACCCTGTCACGTAACGCGGGATTTTTAAAATCGCAGCGCTCAGCGGGAAAACCGCTAGCGCGCATGCGGTTAAAACCTTTAGCACTTACTAATCAAACAGCAGTTAGAATAGATTTTGCAGTTGACTATTTCCCAAGGTGTTTGAGGGGGATAAAATTGATAATGTGGTAATATGTGTTCCAAGGTGGACTTAAAATAGACTATCAGCTTATATTATTGTGAAGGATTTGTGATTTACATGTTTCCATTTTTTTATTTAAGTGGCAGGCCTGTAGCTACTTTAGTTTGTATTTTAACCTTGTTTGTAGTTATTTTTAGGAAACAATAACAAACAGCCAAAGGTTACGATTGAGGGCCCGATTCACAAAGGGCTTCTGTATTTGTGGTGGGGAGCCCGCACTTTTAGCGGGCGGACAGGCTTGTGGATCGGGTATGCAATTGTAACTCCTTGAATCCCCATGGCTAAGCCTGATGCTGCATGAAAGCAGGTTCGGGATTGGACTGTGCACACTGGATTCGCACTCCCAGGTAGATTGGGAGCCTGTGCCTGCTTTCTACAATCCAGCAACTCAGCTGGGGTTGGAGAGAGCTTCAGTGCGCATGACGGTTTGGCTGGCCTGAGACATCCGGCGAAACCATCATGCGCACTGACAGCCAGTTCACCTACCACTACCCCTTTACCTGTCATTCCCATGGCCACGTCCCCTAGACGATGCTACGGAGAAAAATCTAATTATAGTTACCACAGGTACATTATCGTTTTATTTTTTATTTTTTGGCTACTGGCAGGGAGGTTAACGCTCCTCCTCCACAGTGAATGTCCCGCCATTGGATGGCACTCGGCTAAAACATGCAGCTTCTTCAGTAATATCAAATTGTTCCTCTTACACGGGACAGGTGCAAATACCCATTGCACTCCTGCAGTAATGTTCTTAATGCACTGCAGTAATATGGCCTCAGGCACGCAATGCCCATAGAGCTCAAAGGGCTTCAGCCCCCCATTGAGTGTGTCAGCCTGGGCTGAGACCGCTTCCCAACACACACACAGTTCTTGAGCTACTGTGGGCTGGCCGGTCTGGCATCTTATTGCAGCGGCACCAGAGTACTTTACAGGTCATTAAAAGACCATTTACTTGATAGCAAGGCTTTGTTGTTTTTTCACCCGTTCCCAGAGTCGCTGCATCTCTACTCTGCCTATTCTCAGCCTATAAACTATTTTTGCTGCCACAGTGTGAGAATGCATTTCTTGAAAGTGACCTAAGGCTTTGTTTTCTTACAGTTTTATATAGCTCGAACTTCACCCCAAGGTATTAAGGCACCTTTGCATGAGCACCAGTGTTGTGAACGTATCTAGGACCCTAATTAAATATTCCCGAATTATGCCCTTATGTGGTTATAACAAATTATATCCTTAATAAGCATAGGCTAAAAATTCATTCTGCTCGCGGAATTTGCGGATTTTCCCCGATTTCGCGATCCGCGAATCTCGCGAAATCGCGGTAAAATCCGCGAATCAGCTGGGACGAATTTTCAGCCAAGCACTTACAGGGTTACAGCAGCAGGTGCAAAAGTTGAAGCTAATTTTTTGTAACCTTTTCCAAAAAGGTTACAAAGAAATTAACTTCAACTTGGGCACCTGCTGCTGTAAGCCTGTAAGTGCTTCCTGGTGCCTCATTGACTACTTGCAACTATTTTCTGACCCTACTCTGACCCTTGAAGCAGGGTCAGAGAATAGTTACAAATAGGCAATGAGGCGCCTGTCACGAAAATTAAACCTCAACAGGAAGCACTGACAGATATAAAAACAAGCATTTGCAATGCAATAGGTCTCGCATTAGGAAAGTTTGAGCTATTGGTCTTGTAAATGACCATTTTTTTTATTTATGTGTTGGTTTTGAAAATAGCTAAATTAATAGCTTTGTCATTTACAATGCCAATAGTTATAACTTTCGCAAATGTGACACCTAGTGGAGTGGTGTGGCTCACTGGTTAGAAGCAGCAGACCCGTAAGCAGAGAACGGCCCGGGACCAGGGTTCAATTCCCGACGCGGCAGGGTCGTGGACCAGGGTCAAACGGACTCGATAACTCTCGCCTCGGTGCCTACTCTAACCAGGGAACACACTCGGCAACTCTGGGCATTAAGCTTGCCTCATCTCTACAACGGCCCCCCACAGACGCCGGGGATGCCTGGTTTCACCTTGGAGATACCCAGAAAGGAACCATCTCACAGGGAAAACCAGGACGGTTTCCCCAGCGGTCTTCAGTGCCAGGATACTCCTTGGAGTCACAGTGAGCTTTACAAGTACGCCCACATTTACATTTACATTTATCTATAGCATTTGTAATGCAACATGTTTTGTATTTACGTGACTTAAATGTATTGATATTAAAAATTACAATGGCTTTTAATTTTTTTAAATAATTAATACTTAAATAAAAGTGATTTTAATATATAATAGCTTAAACTTTTGTAAATAACTTTTGTGAAGATTATGTTCAGTGTATTTTATTGCGACGAAAATCCAAGAAGAGAAGTGAAATATTAACATCTTTTTGTGACATTTGTAATAAAGCTTGAAACATTGAGAGAAAAAATTTGAACCAGTTGTTGTTGAATGGTTGCGCAGATGGATGCTGGAGTGGCGCTGAGTGATGCTGTGGTGGTGCTGAGTGGTGCTGTGGTGATGCTGAGTGGTGCTGTGGTGATGCTGAGTGGTGTTGTGGTGGCTCTGAGTGGTGCTGTGGTGGTGCTGAGTGGTGCTGAATGATGCTGTGGTGGTGCCGAGTGATGCTGTGATGGTGCTGAGTGATGCTGTGGTGGTGCTGAGTGGTGCTGTGGTGGTGCCGAGTGATAATGTGGTGGTGCTGAGTGATGCTGTGGTGGCGCCGAGTGATGCTGTGGTGGTGCTGAGTGATGCTGTGGTGGTGCTGAGTGATAATGTGGTGGCGCTGAGTGATGCTGTAGTGGCGCTGAGTGATGCTGTGGTGGCGCTGAATGATACTGTAGTGCTGAGTGATGCTGTGGTGGCGCTGAGTGATGCTGTGGTGGCGCTGAGTGATGCTGTGGTGGCGCTGAGTGATGCTGTGGTGGCGCTGAGTGATGCTGTGGTGGCGCTGAGTGATGCTGTGGTGGTGCTGAGTGATGCTGTGGTGGTGCTGAGTGGTGCTGAGTGATAATGTGGTGGTGCTGAGTGATAATGTGGTGGTGCTGAGTGATGCTTGGGTAGCGTTGAATGATGATGTGGTGATGCAGAGGGCAGAAAGGCACAAAAAGCAGTCTAACAAAGGGCAGAAGGGCAGAACAACAAGGGAAAAACGAGTTTAACAGAGGGCAGAAGGGCAGAAAAACAAGGGGAAAACGAGTCTAACAGAGGGCAGAAGGCCACAAAAAACGAGTCTAACAGGGGGCATAATGAATAAAGCCCTGCGTGTTTGTCCACAAAGATGCCAACTTTTTGTGCAATACCTCTATTCAACTGGAGTCTAACGGGGCAGAAAGGCACAAAAACGAGTCTATCAGAGGGCAGAAGGGCACAAAAAAAGAGTCTAACAGAGGACAGAAGGGCACAAAAACAAGAGAATAACAGAGGGCAGAAGGGCACAAAAAACGAGTCTAACAGAGGGCAGAAGGGCAGAAAAACAAGGGAAAAATGAGTCTAACAGAGGGCAGAAGGGCACAAAAAACGAGTCTAACGGGGGGCAGAATGACTCCCGCCCTGCGTGTTTTTCCACGAAGATGCCACCTTTTTGTGCAATACCTCTACTCAACTGGAGTACTTTCTACTGTCTAATCAGTAAGTGCTCCCTCGTTGGCTAAATGTATAGGGGTAGATTTACAATAACTGGCGCATTCCCAGGGATGCGTCAGTTATTTTGCGCCGCAGCTCCGCTACCCATGGTGCGCCGTATTTACAATGCGGCGCACCATGTGGCAAAAACGGCACAGATACGTCACGCATCTGTGCCGTAAAAGCAGCGCATTGCTGCAGCTCCAGCAATGCTCTGGGAGGCCCTATCTCCCTAATGCTGCGTCAAGCCTTGCGCCTGCTTCAAGGAGGTGCAGGGTTTTGACGCAGCATTGGCCTAAAAGTGACTGAGTGAACTCTTGTAAATTTCACTCAGCCACTTTTAGGAGGCGTTCCTGCGCAGGAACGCCCTCCCCTGCGCCGGAACACCTCCTGATGGCGCAGGGCTTTACATAGTGACGCATCTCTCAGATGCGTCACGTTGTTAATACCCAGCAACATGGCGCATCTTTTGTGTTGCCGCTGCGTCACAAAAGTGACACAACTGCGGCGCAAAAGATGCGCAAGCGGCTTGTAAATCTACCCCATAGTACACTGTAGCTGGTGATGTGTCTCCAATGACCATGTGTGCCTGTGCCTGTGTTACAGGCACATATGGTCACTCGAGACACATCTTCTGGCCCTTTACGCAGCTGCAGTGTAGTAAAAGCACTATACATTTACCCAAAGAGGGAGCACTTACTGGATTAGCCAGTAGAAAGTACTCCAGGGCAAATCGCAAAAAAATCTGCGATTTCGTGGGAAATCCACAAATTCACTGATTTTTTTGCGATTTAGCAGGGAAATCCGCAAATTTGCGGAACGCAAATTCGCAAATTTCACCATGCTTAATCCTTATAAATACCAAAAACAGGGTCTGGGCTCACTGGCAATAAGGACAAGCCTCACCAGAAATAACGATAAACCAAAAGCAGTACCAATATTGCCAAACTACTTGGGTTATGGATCACGGGTGATCACTCAAATCACTGACTGAAACAGTAATTCTCAGGGAATCTTTTTCCGGAATGAATCAAATAAGTTTTATTTTTTGCATCACATATATCAAATCAATGTGCAATTTTTTTCATTTTTATACAAACGACATTTGTTTAGTTCCACATAACATATCAAAACAGAACATGAATTCGACAAACAAAAAAGACAATGATTTTTTCACAACAAACTCTCGACTTGCATTCAACATTCATACAAAACCAAACATAGTATCTACATACATATAACTATCATATACAAATATTTACAATATCACAATTTAGGAAAACATAGCATTGGAAATCAGCAAATAATGAGTATTGGTATGTTTGAGAGTTAATCGAGAACTCCTAATGCTGGGTAGAAGAGGTCTACGCGTTTCGATGACCCCTTGTTGTGGGGAAATCTCATCAGGACCATGTGCCTGTAAATGGAGAACGAGATTGGATCAGCTAAGGGGACAAAACCAAGCCTCTCAACGCTACAGTGAGTTGTGGGGAAAAACTAATCCTACCTCTCAGTTGCTGGGTTCTCTTTTGTGGTTGTAACTGAAAACAAAAATAGAGTCTCTTTTAGCCTCTAGTTCAAAACAATTGCTCACACTTTTTTTGAATAACGCATTCGCTCGTGAATACTCACATCACTTTACGCATGCCGCGGTTGGACAATTTTCTGGAGTAACAAATTCGGGTGGAAGTGGAGATCTAAAAGAATAGAAGGGCTTGTCAGGGGACTATTGAAAGACTGGTGGCGGTAGCCGCTATGGTTGAAAGGTGCGACTTACTTTTGTATTAGCGCGGAGGACAGTCGGGTGCTGTATCCCACATTGAACAATGAAACGGCTTAATCTGGTATCCTGAAAGGGAAAGGAAGCTGGTGTCAGGTCTCCAGTTACTAGCGGAGATCGCTCCTCTTGAGGTACTAATCTACCACCATGTTTCGATTTACCTGTTTGGTTCGAGTCTGCTGAGTCAATCGGGGGGTCCACGCTCTTCGGTCTCTGTCAGTAAATGCAGCTACCGGCACCATCCAGTCGGTACTCCTGATCTCGTGTGTTCTAGTTTTACTCACTTCCTGGTTCACAAGGATTATGGGGATTGTAGTTTGGTTGTCCGTTGTCATAGAAACGGAATGCGTTTCTGTTGAATTGGGTCATGTGCAGCCGGGCTCACGTTCTGCGCGGGAGACCGCAACTCGAATCACAATGTTTTCATATTCATTAACATCTTGATCAATTTACAAGCGATAAAGCTCGGAGAGTTCATTGAGGCCATTTGTCGCTGTGTTAAATTTGACTATAAGCATGGCTTCATTGCGTGACAGTTTCTCTTCAATGTCACCACCTCTGGGGTCTTTCTCAATTTTCGCGATCACTGTCCATTTTAAATCATCTACGGTGTGTTCGTTATTCATCCAATGATTGACCAGTGGGGCAGTTGTCACATTCTTTTTTATCCGTGATTTATGTTGGGTAATACGGCATCTTACCTCCTGACTTGTTTTGCCGATGTACAGCTTGTCGCAAGGGCATTTGATGCCATATATGACGTACTTCGATTTACAATTAGTAAATTTCTCGTGTTTCCAAAACATTTGTTTATGTTGGAACAGATCTCCTTCTTCTGTGCTTGCACAACAAATGCAAGAACCGCACTTATGATGTCCACGGATCGGTGGTAGTCCTAGCATGGTGCCAATTGTTGGTATGTTCTGTTTTATTGCTGCTCGAACTAAATGATTAGCAACGCTTTGGTCCTTTTTAAAGGCAAATAATGGCTTCTCTTTTAGTGTCTCGTCAACATTTTCCACTAGATGCCAGTTTTGTAAGATAGTTTTTTTGAAAACATTTGAGTTTGGGCAAAATGTGGAGACACATACAATCCTGTTTAGAGTTGGCTTTGCCTTTTTGACTAATAGTGTGTCTCGAGGGATCCACCATACTCTCTTCATTGTCCTTCTCAGTAGTTTTATGGGGTAGCCTCTTAGTGCTAAATTGTCAGTCAGGTTTGCAGCATGGAGCATGTATTCGTCTTTGTAATGGCAGTTTCTCTTGATCCGCAAGTACTGTCCGAATGGAAGATTTTCCTTCAAATTGCGCGGGTGATTACTATTAAAATGCAAAGCCTTGTTTCTGTCCGTCAGTTTTTTATACAGTGTCGTGACCAAGCCTTCATCTGTAGGGTATACCTCAACATCGAGGAATGCCATTTTCACTTTGGAGAAGTTGATGCTGAATTTAATTTCCTCTGTTCTTGAATTTAGCCACTCATGAAATTCCTTTAGGTCTTCTTCAGTCCCTCTCCAAGTTAGAAAGGCGTCGTCGATATATCGACTCCAACTCGTAATTTTTTCGATGAATGGATTTGACTGATAGACAAATTTCTCTTCGTATAATGACATAAATAGTACAGCTAATTCTGGGGCGAAGGGGCACCCCATGGCTACACCGCTTGTCTGGTAGAAGAATTCTCCGTTGAAGTTAAAATAATTTTTCTTTAATGCCAATGATGCTAATTGCATGATGAACTCTGTTGGTACTCTGGTAGGTCTGGGTCGTTGGTCTAGGTAAAACTGTATTGCATCCAGACCGTCATTCTGAGGGATCTGGGTATACAGTGAGCATACATCCATTGTTACTAAGAAGTCTTCGGTTTGTTCAAATGGAATGGTGGAAAGTTTATTGATAAAATCAGTCGTATCTCGAAGGAATGATTTAACTTCTGTCATAAAAGGTTTCAAGAAAAAATCTACAAACTTGGATACGGGTTCAAATAGTGACTCACATCCGGACACAATTGGTCTTCCGGGGGGGTTTCTTTCGTCTTTGTGAATTTTTGGTAAGACGTAAAATAAGGGTATTCGTGGAGTATTACATTTGAGATATTCAAACTCTTTCTTTCCAATTATTCCCTCAGCCAAGCCTTTTTCCAAGATCGGGTTAAGTTGTTGTTGCAATTCTGTAGTGGGGTTCTTGTCTATTTTCCTATAGCACCTAGCGTTGTTGAGTTGGCTCATCACTTCTCCTATGTAATTTTCAGTGTCCCATACCACAATTGCTCCTCCCTTGTCCGCTTGTTTTATTACCACTGTCGTGTCTTTTTTGAGATTCTCTAAAGCACGTTTTTCCGCCTGTGAGATGTTGAATTTTGTCCAGTTTCTTCCTTCTTCCATTTTGGTTATGGCTGATAAGATTGTTTTTTCAAAAGTGATTACTTCTTTTGCAACTTTATTCCCTGGTGGGCAGAATGTTGACTTTTTTCTCAGTCCTGTAACCTCTAATGGTAAATTAACTGATGTTTGTGCGAAGAAAGATTTTAATTTGATTTTTCGACAAAATTCAAGTGCCTCCATTTTGAGTTTCACAAAATTGGTATATCTCCTAGGGACAAAGGAAAGCCCTTTTTCCAAGATACTAGTTTCAGACGTGGTGAGGACTCTGTTTGACAGATTAAAGATCGGCGAGACTACCAGTTCTTGTAGTTCTGCCTCCGTGTCGACATTTCCCATGGCTGATTGTACCGTGGGCGTGCTCGATTTACCGGTTGGCCTCTTCCTAAAAAAGGAACCGAGGAGGGTCCTGGTTGTTGTTGAAATGCTCCTCTTTTGTTGCCACCTCTCCTTTGGTTGTTACTCTCACTCTCACTACTGCTTGGGGACCCTTGGTTTTGTCCCCTTAGCTGATCCAATCTCGTTCTCCATTTACAGGCACATGGTCCTGATGAGATTTCCCCACAACAAGGGGTCATCGAAACGCGTAGACCTCTTCTACCCAGCATTAGGAATTCTCGATTAACTCTCAAACATACCAATACTCTTTATTTGCTGATTTCCAATGCTATGTTTTCCTAAATTGTGATATTGTAAATATTTGTATATGATGGTTATATGTATGTAGATACTATGTTTGGTTTTGTATGAATGTTGAATGCAAGTCGAGAGTTTGTTGTGAAAAAATCATTGTCTTTTTTGTTTGTCGAATTCATGTTCTGTTTTGATATGTTATGTGGAACTAAACAAATGTCGTTTGTATAAAAATGAAAAAAATTGCACATTGATTTGATATATGTGATGCAAAAAATAAAACTTATTTGATTCATTTCGGAAAAAGATTCCCTGAGAATTACTGTTTCAGTCAGTGATTTGAGTGATCACCCGTGATCCATAACCCAAGTAGTTTGGCAATATTGGTACTGCTTTTGGTTTATCGTTATTTCTGGTGAGGCTTGTCCTTATTGCCAGTGAGCCCAGACCCTGTTTTTGGTATTGGTACTTTAGCAGAAGGCGTTCTGCGAGGTCGTTGTCAGGCCCCAGTGGGAGCGGCTGAAATTTTGTGATAATTAGCTTTTGGTTTTTCATGTTTACGTTGTATTGTGGATTCATTGGATTGGATGCGAGTGAGTAAAGCACAGTATGTCTGAAGAGCAAACATTTGCCTATAGCGAAGACCATATAAAGAATCTATTGGCAAAACCACCCCCCTTCGCTTCAGCTACCTTGAGTACAACTGCTAGGAACCAAAACGAAACCGAGAAACTCTTAAGACTTAAGAAAAAACAAATTCGCACAGACCTACATGGTCATTATCTCCTCCAACACCTGAGAGCTAGTACAATACCAGGAGGACTACAGATCAAAAATATCCCCGTGATTTTCACAGACGACCCCATCTATAAAAAAGGATACAGTTTTATTGAGACCAAGTGCAGCCGAGACCTCATGGTCCTAACGGTTGAGACAGCACAAAGAATCTCGTTACAACAACTGGAAGAGATAAAAACTTTGGAAAGTGAGATACAAAAAAAACAACTCATCACGGACGCAAAAACATTACTCGAGAAAGTAGAAAAGGATATTTTGGAATTTAAAGACTATACAATAAATCAAAAAGAAAATCAGTTTCAAAAGGACAAGAAGAACTTTAATTTAGAAAAAACATATCCATATCTACAAACGGATTTTTACTCTAGAGTGGAATCAAGGAGATATTTAGGAGAATACCAAGGACGATCGACAAACAAATTCATTTCCTTTTCGGATACCTCGTCGGCATCAAGCAGTAGTGAGAGTGAGAGTAACAACCAAAGGAGAGGTGGCAACAAAAGAGGAGCATTTCAACAACAACCAGGACCCTCCTCGGTTCCTTTTTTAGGAAGAGGCCAACCGGTAAATCGAGCACGCCCACGGTACAATCAGCCATGGGAAATGTCGACACGGAGGCAGAACTACAAGAACTGGTAGTCTCGCCGATCTTTAATCTGTCAAACAGAGTCCTCACTACGTCTGAAACTAGTATCTTGGAAAAAGGGCTTTCCTTTGTCCCTAGGAGATATACCAATTTTGTGAAACTCAAAATGGAGGCACTTGAATTTTGTCGAAAAATCAAATTAAAATCTTTCTTCGCACAAACATCAGTTAATTTACCATTAGAGGTTACAGGACTGAGAAAAAAGTCAACATTCTGCCCACCAGGGAATAAAGTTGCAAAAGAAGTAATCACTTTTGAAAAAACAATCTTATCAGCCATAACCAAAATGGAAGAAGGAAGAAACTGGACAAAATTCAACATCTCACAGGCGGAAAAACGTGCTTTAGAGAATCTCAAAAAAGACACGACAGTGGTAATAAAACAAGCGGACAAGGGAGGAGCAATTGTGGTATGGGACACTGAAAATTACATAGGAGAAGTGATGAGCCAACTCAACAACGCTAGGTGCTATAGGAAAATAGACAAGAACCCCACTACAGAATTGCAACAACAACTTAACCCGATCTTGGAAAAAGGCTTGGCTGAGGGAATAATTGGAAAGAAAGAGTTTGAATATCTCAAATGTAATACTCCACGAATACCCTTATTTTACGTCTTACCAAAAATTCACAAAGACGAAAGAAACCCCCCCGGAAGACTAATTGTGTCCGGATGTGAGTCACTATTTGAACCCGTATCCAAGTTTGTAGATTTTTTCTTGAAACCTTTTATGACAGAAGTTAAATCATTCCTTCGAGATACGACTGATTTTATCAATAAACTTTCCACCATTCCAATTGAACAAAACGAAGACTTCTTAGTAACAATGGATGTATGCTCACTGTATACCCAGATCCCTCAGAATGACGGTCTGGATGCAATACAGTTTTACCTAGACCAACGACCCAGACCTACCAGAGTACCAACAGAGTTCATCATGCAATTAGCATCATTGGCATTAAAGAAAAATTATTTTAACTTCAACGGAGAATTCTTCTACCAGACAAGCGGTGTAGCCATGGGGTGCCCCTTCGCCCCAGAATTAGCTGTACTATTTATGTCATTATACGAAGAGAAATTTGTCTATCACTCAAATCCATTCATCAAAAAAATTACGAGTTGGAGTCGATATATCGACGACGTCTTTCTAACTTGGAGAGGGACTGAAGAAGACCTAAAGGAATTTCATGAGTGGCTAAATTCAAGAACAGAGGAAATTAAATTCAGCATCAACTTCTCCAAAGTGAAAATGGCATTCCTCGATGTTGAGGTATACCCTCAGATGAAGGCTTGGTCACGACACTGTATAAAAAACTGACGGACAGAAACAAGGCTTTGCATTTTAATAGTAATCACCCGCGCAATTTGAAGGAAAATCTTCCATTCGGACAGTACTTGCGGATCAAGAGAAACTGCCATTACAAAGACGAATACATGCTCCATGCTGCAAACCTGACTGACAATTTAGCACTAAGAGGCTACCCCATAAAACTACTGAGAAGGACAATGAAGAGAGTATGGTGGATCCCTCGAGACACACTATTAGTCAAAAAGGCAAAGCCAACTCTAAACAGGATTGTATGTGTCTCCACATTTTGCCCAAACTCAAATGTTTTCAAAAAAACTATCTTACAAAACTGGCATCTAGTGGAAAATGTTGACGAGACACTAAAAGAGAAGCCATTATTTGCCTTTAAAAAGGACCAAAGCGTTGCTAATCATTTAGTTCGAGCAGCAATAAAACAGAACATACCAACAATTGGCACCATGCTAGGACTACCACCGATCCGTGGACATCATAAGTGCGGTTCTTGCATTTGTTGTGCAAGCACAGAAGAAGGAGATCTGTTCCAACATAAACAAATGTTTTGGAAACACGAGAAATTTACTAATTGTAAATCGAAGTACGTCATATATGGCATCAAATGCCCTTGCGACAAGCTGTACATCGGCAAAACAAGTCAGGAGGTAAGATGCCGTATTACCCAACATAAATCACGGATAAAAAAAAGAATGTGACAACTGCCCCACTGGTCAATCATTGGATGAATAACGAACACACCGTAGATGATTTAAAATGGACAGTGATCGCGAAAATTGAGAAAGACCCCAGAGGTGGTGACATTGAAGAGAAACTGTCACGCAATGAAGCCATGCTTATAGTCAAATTTAACACAGCGACAAATGGCCTCAATGAACTCTCCGAGCTTTATCGCTTGTAAATTGATCAAGATGTTAATGAATATGAAAACATCGTGATTCGAGTTGCGGTCTCCCGCGCAGAACGTGAGCCCGGCTGCACATGACCCAATTCAACAGAAACGCATTCCGTTTCTATGACAACGGACAACCAAACTACAATCCCCATAATCCTTGTGAACCAGGAAGTGAGTAAAACTAGAACACACAAGATCAGGAGTACCAACTGGATGGTGCCGGTAGCTGCATTTACTGACAGAGACCGAAGAGCGTGGACCCCCCGATTGACTCAGCAGACTCGAACCAAACAGGTAAATCGAAACATCGTGGTAGATTAGTACCGCAAGAGGAGCGATCTCCGCTAGTAACTGGAGACCTGACACCAGCTTCCTTTCCCTTTCAGGATACCAGATTAAGCCGTTTCATTGTTCAATGTGGGATACAGCACCCAACTGTCCTCCGCGCTAATACAAAAGTAAGTCGCACCTTTCAACCATAGCGGCTACCGCCACCAGTCTTTCAATAGTCCCCTGACAAGCCCTTCTATTCTTTTAGATCTCCACTTCCACCCGAATTTGTTACTCCAGAAAATTGTCCAACCGCGGCATGCGTAAAGTGATGTGAGTATTTACGAGCGAATGCGTTATTCAAAAAAAGTGTGAGCAATTGTTTTGAACTAGAGGCTAAAAGAGACTCTATTTTTGTTTTCAGTTACAACCACAAAAGAGAACCCAGCAACTGAGAGGTAGGATTAGTTTTTCCCCACAACTCACTGTAGCGTTGAGAGGCTTGGTTTTGTCCCCTTAGCTGATCCAATCTCGTTCTCCATTTACAGGCACATGGTCCTGATGAGATTTCCCCACAACAAGGGGTCATCGAAACGCGTAGACCTCTTCTACCCAGCATTAGGAATTCTCGATTAACTCTCAAACATACCAATACTCTTTATTTGCTGATTTCCAATGCTATGTTTTCCTAAATTGTGATATTGTAAATATTTGTATATGATGGTTATATGTATGTAGATACTATGTTTGGTTTTGTATGAATGTTGAATGCAAGTCGAGAGTTTGTTGTGAAAAAATCATTGTCTTTTTTGTTTGTCGAATTCATGTTCTGTTTTGATATGTTATGTGGAACTAAACAAATGTCGTTTGTATAAAAATGAAAAAAATTGCACATTGATTTGATATATGTGATGCAAAAAATAAAACTTATTTGATTCATTCCGGAAAAAGATTCCCTGAGAATTACTGTTTCAGTCAGTGATTTGAGTGATCACCCGTGATCCATAACCCAAGTAGTTTGGCAATATTGGTACTGCTTTTGGTTTATCGTTAATCCTTATAAAGGCATAAGAATCATATCCATATTTGGTAATAGCCAATGCAATCCAAATACGGCAAGGCTTCTTCCTTAGACTCATAGAAAGTACAGCGAGTTCTTTAAACAAACCAAACCTCCAGCAACCTGGGAATTCCCCATGCTTTTGTTTTGATTTGTCCTAGAACTCCTGCGAGCACTGAAAGAACGGCCAGTTCTTAGTGACATCTTTTATTGACGTCTTATGTCCAACCTTACGTCAAACACGGCACCTTCCAGGTATAAATATACCAGCGTTTGCCTTAAGCAACACACGGTGGTTTGGAGCAGAGCGGCTATCTATTTATCCGAAGCCCAGCTGATGAGAGTGCCGAAGGAAGCCGTCCCTCCCATTTGACGCACTGAGAAAGACGCTGTCTTTTTCTCCTGCCAAGAAAATCCAGCTCCAGTGTTTCCAGTCACCCTTGCGGGTAACTGGGAGATCGAGTCCTGAGAGCGAGATACAAGACCTCCTTCATTCTAAAACCAAGGTACGGAGCTGATTAGATCCTTAGAGAATTCTTGAGTCAGATTCTTGGCAAAACTAACTTAACTTAAAAACTCCTTTACTCCTTCCCACATACTAGGCTTAGGTTAGGTACACTGGGGTAGGCGTATTTAGAAACATCAGTTGAGTACGTTTAGTCAACTTTTATCATTGTATGTAATTGTATATATTTTATACATTTTAAGTATCATATGGCTCAGAAACCATATCAATGCTTTTACAGTATTATTTCATAATACTCCTTTTACTGTACGCACTTTACTTTATGACAAGTATTGCAATTCTAGCAATTCACTTCTCTTGCATGAGAAAGAAGACTGCTCAATAAATAACACCTTTTATTGAAAACGCCCGTCTCTCTATTTCGCTGCACTCCGGTGAAACTAAGTATGCACGATTGACTGAGTGAAATAGCTATCTATTGTTTTCACACGACTCTGGATATATACTCCTTATTCTGGGGGAGCAAAGTTGTCATGTTTATGCGGTTGTCAGAAGCTAATCCCTTCTTGTCTAATCCGGGAAGTTAACTCTTCCCTGTTCATTCGAAAAAAATATTTAGTGACCTCTGAGCTAGCTGGCAAACCTAATTAAGTGTAACATATTCAATAGAGACCTAGTCGACCTCAGTCCTAAGTCTAAACTATTGTTTATGTTATTCCAATGCGCAGAGCCTATTGGGAAAATAGGAACTACACTACACCAGTTACATTATACAAGGACAAATTGCTAGAAGTATGAGCCGCCCCCCTCCACCCTCCCCCCCCCCCCAAATTTGGCTCCACTCCCTCGTAATTTGGTTCTAGTTGCTTCCCTGTATGGCATCCATCCGAGATAACTTTCTGCACACCAATCTTTTGGCTCCACCTTTGACAGCTACCCTCCAGGCTGGTTGGTCTATTGGTAGGAGGTTACAAAGTGATTGTGTTAATTATTTAGAGCCTAGCCGGTGGACTGTAGTTAGGATCAGTAAGCAATTAAAGCTAAGTAGATGGTCTGTACCCAAGGGTAATAGTCCCCTATATATGAGGGTTAGTATGCAGGTGTGCTAATTCCATAGAACCGAATAGCAATTATCCCCTGTAATGGTGAGTAATTGCTAACCTGTTGGTCTGCAGGTATAGAGGTGGGGTTTCTGACCAAAGTCCATTTACAGGCTTTAATTGAACCAAAAGACAGTACCCAGAACCTGTAGCCTTTTACCTGGACTCCCAGCTAAGTGTCAGCTCAGTAATCAAACACCTGGTGAACTAAAGCTAGGCGCAATATACCTGTTTACCAAGAAGAGCCCCAGTACTAGAAAAAATTATTTTTGCTTTGAGGGGGCTCAGGGATAAAAAGTTGGAATCTGCGTACCAAATGTTCCGAAACATACTTTAAACACAATACCATAAAAACATATTTTTGGTTTAAATAAAATTTAAATTGTTCAAGACAGCAGCCCAAGTTGTACTATGAAACAAAGCTCATTTCTGCTGTGCATGGTTTCAGTAGGTAGAGTGTATAGATCTCTCATCTAACAGCACAATGACATTTTAAAAAGAAAACCTGCATCATAGTTCCGAGTCATTTATGGTGATAATCAAAATGATAAACCATAGTATGGAATGTTATTATTTACCTTAAAGTGGCTAATCATGGTTTGCAGTCAAGGGCTGGATGCTTGGAAGGTCTGTCGAGTTTACTTCTTGAGTGCTGGAGGAAAGAGCGACTCTCCCAGTAACCGCAGTGCTACCCTGCACTTAATAGTAAATGAGAAGGTGTCAAGTGTCTCCTTAAGAGAAACCCATTAGATAAGAAATGCACAAAACCCTCCCCAGCACCACAGTAGAGAAGGAGCCAATCAAGGACTTACAATACGCAATACTTAGTGACTCTTGCTGCAAAGGAGCAACATCATAAACAATACCAGTAGCAATGGGGATGAAGATTTAGTCCTGGAATTAGTGATAGCGATACCCTAGAAATTCAAGGTGGTGTGCATACCTGTGGTATCCTAGAAACTAAAGGTGGTGAGTGTTTTGTTGAAGTCTGAAAAATTCATTAGGAGACGCATTTGGTGTGTGTCTGGGATATAACTGTGCTAAGGGGATCTTATAGCATGAATCCACAGTGAGGTGTCGTTACAACGCATGCCATTACCCCGCATGCTGTTCTAACTCCAAACTTTACCCCAACTTGCTGTTGGTGGAGCACTGGAAGTTGAATTGATTAATTTTCTATTCCAACTCCAGTGCGTACAACAGTAGGGAAGGTGTTCGAGTTAAATCCAACACCTTATACCCACTGCTACACACCTTTTTCGTTGCAACGGCATGCGGGGTAAATGCATGCGTTGTAACGGTTGCGGTGTAAAGGCTGTTTCCCAAATCCACAGCTCTCTCTTCCTGAGTTCCTACCATGGTTCACTCCCCAGAGTCAAATACCTCCTCATCCTTTTCACCCAGTATTTCAAACTGGCCCCTAATGAAATTAGCAAAGACCCCAATGTCCCTACTACTGGGAATCATCCAGCCTCTGACACTACATAAATCTTTCATCTGCTCTATGGACATGGTGCTAAGGACAAATCCCAACCCTATGTTCTCTATTGCTTGTGTGTCGCCTTTATTCTTGGTATGGAGAAGAAAAAAAAACTGGACTTTTGCAGTACTGACGCAGATTGGAATTGGCCAATGCCACCTCTGTATCCAGGCTCCAATTTTTTTGCCACCCAACCACTGCCACCAATTGTAAGAACCTCTTTGAGAGGGCCATCAGGCATTGTGCGGCTAATGGGCCGACCTGTGGTGGATGAGGACTCATGATGTCCTAAGGCCCAAGCTAATATGGACCCTGAGCAACTGGGCCAAGTGCTTCTTCTGCACTTGACTCTCAGTGGTAGTTGTGGACGAGCAGCCAAAGGCTCCCTACTGGGAAGGAAGTGTGGATACAGGTTAGTTAACATGGTCATAACTCAAATTGCACTCAGCAATGTCAATAAATCAATGTCCAGTCAAATACTTGTTTTTGTAGGAAAATTAAGTCTTTTATTACTCACTCTATGCGTTCAAAAAGATAATGAAATTTCTAAGCAATAACACAATACTCTTGAGGCTCTAGTGTTTATCTGGCAAATCTTTGTACCACCCTCATCCTTGCAATATGGTCAGGGTTATCTCCCATTCACTTGTGGCCACATACAGGGAATGCTCATCAGTAGGCCTACTCAAAACATTTACTTTGACTCTTAGGAAATAGTCAAAAGTATCTATGGTGCTCCAGCACCTTCAGCAGTGAATCACCCGGAGCCCACTCAGGCCCAATTCCTGTATCACAGAAGTGTTCAGGACTCAGCGGGTGCTCTTACCGCAGACACTTGCAAGCTCTGATCCTATTTGGAGAAGTCAGGCTGCTCGCGGTGCACACACCAGCAACCGGCAGGTGCACGCTCTCTCCCAAGCTGCGCTGCTTGTTTCCTAAGATATTTGAGAGGCTCCTAGCTTCCATTTGTGCGGTAAGTCTGTTTTCCCCACATTGGGTGGAGGGGGGGGGGATTGATCTTCAGACCCCTTACCAGTTCCCAATGATGGTGCGACGTCCTCCACAGGGTCCTCCAAAATCCTCGTGCTCTGTCAGAGGCAGATCTTGATGCACACGCGCGACTCGTAGGTCGCAGCTTCTACTTTCTCAGGCAACAGGCCACCATTTTGGCAAAACTCTGTATCAGCAGCCCCTCCTGGCATACGGGATTGCTGTTGCATGCACGTTTCTGAACAACAAAACATAGCAACTTGTGAACAACATAACTGAAGAGGTACTATGAGGTTTTGACAAATAAGTACAAATCTGTAAGATCATTTGTAAAATAAAAGAAATACTTAGAACGCGGACTAAACAACTCAGATGACCCTGCGTGGATAAGAGAAATGTCAGACATAGGATATTTTATTTCTATGCTTGAGCAATCAATCAAAGTGTTAAATTCCCAAGATATGACAATAAGGTAGACCACGAAGACAATCCGTGACAGGAATTAAGCAAAATCTACAAACCTACACAAAGAGAAACACTTTTCCACACACCTCTAGTAAGCTGTAACCTCTAATAAAAAGACAAGTGAATAAGATTTCAAACACTGACTGTTTATACCGGGTGCTTAGGTTTTAGGCGTGGACACATACAATTGGGGAAGATGTGGCCTAACAGCCAGAGCTAACGACTTTGGAGCTGGGGAACCAGGTTCCAGCCTCCGCATCGGCTTCAACATCCTGTGATTCTGGGCACATCACTTAATCTCCCTGTGCACACTAAAAAAGATTGTGTCAAAAATGAATGTTTCCTTGTGTAAGGTAACTGGTGCTCATTCAAAACGTTCCAGTACTGTTGGGTCCAGTTCGTGCCATATAAAACCGAAGAGAATATAAAAGACGTCAAGCCACATACTAGAACTTCCTCTTACAGCAGTTCCTTCCGGGACTTCCCGTCATTTGGCAAAGACTCCTTCCTATGAGCCTCTGCCGTTTCTGTCAGAAGGAGCTCGAGCTCCTTTCACAAACCTCGAAAAAAGGGTTAGGTGGTGAGATAAAAAGAAGCCGTGTTTCTAGAACTGAAAACACACCCAGATAGAGATACCGTGAATTTCTACATAAGAAATCCCGTTATCTTGACCATAGTTTATACACAGTGTAGTTGGGAGGGACAGGAGACTAGAACCCATGATCTGCAACCCAACAACACATGCTTGCTTCTTACAAGCTGGCTAAAAAAATATAGCCTTGCTGAGTCACTCTGCGGCTGCGCTGTCACCGTCGTTGGTTTCAGGTCAGCAGTCCACGATGGCCCTACGTTTCATCCAGACCCCGCTGCACTTCGGGGCGCCAGAAACGCAAACATCCTGTGCAAGGCCATAAAAGTCATTTTCCTGCATGTTAACCAGGTTTTATGTCCCTCTAACTCTGTATTTTCCATTCACTTTAAAATATTGAAACGTCATTAACACGCCCCTCCATATGGTCAGGGACGCCGACCACCCCCTCCCTTTTCCGCACCGCCACCACCATACCCCAAAGTCAATAGTCTTACACTCGATTCTTTGGAAGGAAGGGGGCCTAACGACCCCCGACCGCATTTATTAAAACATGAAAACAAATTAAAATTGTTGTGAAATAAACAAAATTTACATTGACATTAAATATACAAAACTCAGACATTAGTTTACAAGTGATGTAGACAGGTATCCAAAGGCTAACCTTAACAAATGTCTAATACAGCGTGATTCCTAACCGAATCCAACATCCTACGTATGAATTTTTCATATCCTAACTTTTTGGGCCTACGGCACGGTCTTAACCGGTGTCAGATCCTTATTAACCAGCTACGCCCTCACGTGTGAGTGCGCATGCGCAGAGGGCCCATTTACCGGGAGAGTATTCCCCCCCTCCCGGTTACCCACTTACGCTCCCTGAACTCCATTGATCAAAAAGGGCGCCCTTTCACTCTGCGCCGTTTTATGATGTCATACTGTCCGTACGGGGTGACTACGCAGCCAAAAGAAGAAAGCGTGACTTCCCCCTCCCCCACACCTATCCAACCAAGCGGATATCCCGCCCCTGGAGTTCTAGGAGAGGCCAATGGCCTCTCCCCCTGGGTGAGCCCATTCGTAATGGTGACGTCCCCTAAGGACATTCAATTGACTGCTCACCAATCATGACCTTACCGCCACAGGCCAGCATAGTTGCCGACTATCTGGCCCGCCACAACCTCTGAATCATAAGCCCTTTCATGTTGTTCTGCTCCTACAATGGCTGTCTGAATGGACCACAGTATTCAGTTTGCATATTTATCATCATCGGCTCATTAATTTGCATTACAGAGGCCTAGATTGAAAGAGGATCTGTTGCCACGGATGCTTAAATAGGCTGCGCTGCCACACCCAAAGACTTTCATTTTATGGCCTGAAGGACCAATCAATTTGACTTCATATTATAACTTTAACCCCTTCGATGCATGTGACAAGGTCAGCTCGTCATGGGCGTTACCTGCGCTGTGCGTGTGACAAGTTGACCTTGTCACGTAACGCAGGATTTTTAAAATTGCAGCGCTCCGCGGGAAAACCGCTAGCGCGCATGCGGTTAAAACCTTTAGCACTTACTAATCAAACAGCAGTTAGAATAGCTTTTGCAGTTGACCATTTCCCAAGGTGTTTGAGGGGGATAAAATTGATAATATGGTAATATGTATTCCAAGGTGGACTTAAATTTGACTATCAGCTTATATTATTGTGAAGGATTTGTGATTGACATGTTTCCATTTTTTTTATTTAAGTGGCAGGCCTGTAGCTCCTTTAGTTTGTATTTTAACCTTGTTTGTAGTTATTTTTAGGAAACAATAACAAACAGCCAAAGGTTACGATTGAGGGCCCGATTCACAAAGGGCTTCTGTATTTGTGGTGGGGGGGCCCGCACTTGTAGCGGGCGGACGGGCTTCTGGATCGGGTATGCAATTGTAACTCCTTGAATCCCCATGGCTAAGCCTGACGCTGCATGAAAGCAGGTTCGGGATTGGACTGTGCACACTGGATTCGCACTCCCAGGTAGATTGGGAGCCTGTGTCTGCTTTCTACAATCCAGCAACTCAGCTGGGGTTGGAGAGAGCTTCAGTGCGCATGACGGTTTGGCTGGCCTGAGACATCCGGCGAAACCATCATGCGCACTGACAGCCAGTTCACCTACCACTACCCCTTTACCTGTCATTCCCATGGCCACGTCCCCTAGACGATGCTACGGAGAAAAATATAATTATAGTTACCACAGGTACATTATCGTTTTATTTTTTTATTTTTTGGATGCTGGCAGGGAGGTTAACGCTCCTCCTCCACAGTGAATGTCCCGCCATTGGATGGCACTCGGCTAAAACATGCAGCTTCTTCAGTAATATCAAATTGATCCTCTTACACGGGACAGGTGCAAATACCCATTGCACTCCTGCAGTAATTGTCTTAATGCACTGCAGTAATATGGCCTCAGGCACGCAATGCCCATAGAGCTCAAAGGGCTTCAGCCCCCCATTGAGTGTGTCAGCCTGGGCTGAGACCGCTTCCCAACACACACACAGACAGTTCTTGAGCTACTGTGGGCTGGCCGGTCTGGCATCTTATTGCAGCTGCACCAGAGTACTTTACAGGTCATTAAAAGACCATTTACTTGATAGCAAGGCTTTGTTGTTTTTTCACCCGTTCCTAGAGCCCCTGCATCTCTACTCTGCCTATTCCCAGCCTATAAACTACTTTTGCTGCCACAGTGTGAGAATGCATTTCTTGAAAAGTGACCTAAGGCTTTGTTTTTTTACAGTTTTATATAGCTCGAACTTCACCCCAAGGTATTAAGGCACCTTTGCATGAGCACCAAATGTAAATGTATGTAAATGTATAGGCATTTATATAGCGCACTACTTACCCGGAGGGTCCCAAGGCGCTTCGACCTCTGCGAAACCCTTCCTGGCTTCCCTGAGAGATGGTCCCTTAATGGGTATCTCCAGGTTGAAACCAGGCATCCCCGGCAGTCTGGTGGGGCCGTTAGTGAAGATGAGGCAAGCTAATGCCCAGAGTTGCCGAGTGTGATCGCTGATCAGAGTGGGCACCGAGGCGAGAGAATTATCGAGTCCGCTGACCCTGGTCCAGAAACCTGCCGCGCCGGGAATCGAACCCTGGTCCCGGGCCGTCCTCTGCTCTCGGGTCTGCCGCCTCTAACCAATGAGCCACACTACTTCACTAGTGTTGTGAACGTATCTAGGACCCTAATTAAATATTCCCGATCTAATCCCTTTTGTGGTTATAACAAATTATATCCTTAATAAGCATGGGCTAAAAATTCATTCCGCTCGCGGAATTTCCGCGATTTCGCGATCCGCGAATCTCGCGAAATCGCGGTAAAATCCGTGAATCAGCTGGGACGAATTTTCAGCCAAGCACTTACAGGGTTACAGCAGCAGGTGCAAAAGTTGAAGCTAATTTTTTTTAACCTTTTACAAAAGGGTTACAAAGAAATTAACTTCAACTTGGGCACCTGCTGCTGTAAGCCTGTAAGTGCTTCCTGGTGCCTCGTTGACTACTTGCAACTATTCTCTGACCCTACTCTGACCCTTGAAGCAGGGTCAGAGAATAGTTACAAGTAGGCAATGAGGCGCCTGTCACGAAAATTAAACCTCAACAGGAAGCACTCACAGATCTAAAAACAAGCATTTGCAATGCAATAGGTCTCGCATTAGGAAAGTTTGAGCTATTGGTCTTGTAAATGACAATTTTTTTTATTTATGTGTTGGTTTGGAAAATAGCTAAATTAATAGCTTTGTCATTTACAATGCCAATAGTTATAACTTTCGCAAATGTGACACCTAGTGGAGTGGTGTGGCTCACTGCTTAGAAGCAGCAGACCCGTAAGCAAAGAACGGCCCGGGACCTGGGTTCAATTCCCGTCGCGGCAGGGTCGTGGACCAGGGTCAAACTGACTCGATAATTCTCGCCTCGGTGCCTACTCTAACCAGGGAACACACTCGGCAACTCTGGGCATTAAGCTTGCCTCATCTCTACAACGGCCCCCCACAGACGCCGGGCATGCCTGGTTTCACCTTGGAGATACCCAGAAAGGAACCATCTCACAGGGAAAACCAGGACGGGTTCCCCAGTGGTCTTCAGCGTCAGGATACTCCTTGGAGTCACAGTGCGCTTTACAAGTACACCCACATTTACATTTACATTTATCTATAGCATTTGTAATGCAACATGTTTTGTATTTACGTGATTAAAATGTATTGATATTAAAAATTACAATGGCTTTTAATTTTTTTAAATAATTAATACTTAAATAAAAGTGATTTTAATTTATAATGGCAATAGCTTAAACTTTTGTAAATAACTTTTGTGAAGATTATGTTCAGTGTATTTTATTGCGACGAAAATCCAAGAAGAGAAGTGAAATATTAACATCTTTTTGTGACATTTGTAATAAAGCTTGAAACATTGAGAGAACATATTTGAACCAGTTGATGTTGAATGGTTGCGCAGATGGATGCTGGAGTGGCGCTGAGTGGTGCTGTGGTGGTGCTGAGTGGTGCTGTGGTGATGCTGAGTGGTGCTGTGGTGGCACTGAGTGATACTGTGGTGGTGCTGAGTGATGCTGTGGTGGTGCTGAGTGGTGCTGAGTGATAATGTGGTGGTGCTGAGTGATGCTTGGGTAGCGTTGAATGATGATGTGGTGATGCAGAGGGCAGAAAGGCACAAAAAGCAGTCTAACAAAGGGCAGAAGGGCAGAACAACAAGGGAAAAACGAGTTTAACAGAGGGCAGACGGGCAGAAAAACAAGGGGAAAACGAGTCTAACAGAGGGCAAAAGGCCACAAAACACGAGTCTAACAGGGGGCATAATGAATAAAGCCCTGCGTGTTTGTCCACGAAGATGTCAACTTTTTGTGCAATACCTCTACTCAACTGGAGTCTAACGGGGCAGAAAGGCACAAAAACGAGTCTATCAGAGGGCAGAAGGGCACAAAAAAAAGGAGTCTAACAGAGGACCGAAGGGCACAAAAACAAGAGAATAACAGAGGGCAGAAGGGCACAAAAAACGAGTCTAACAGAGGGCAGAAGGGCAGAAAAACAAGGGAAAAATGAGTCTAACAGAGGGCAGAAGGGCACAAAAAACGAGTCTACCAGGGGGCAGAAAAACAAGGGAAAATCGAGTTTAACAGAGGGCGGAAGGGCAGAAAAATAAGGGAAAAACGAGTATAACAGAGGGCAGAAGGGCACAAAAAACGAGTCTAACGGGGGCAGAATGACTCCCGCCCTGCGTGTTTTTCCACAAAGATGCCACCTTTTTGTGCAATACCTCTACTCAACTGGAGTACTTTCTACTGTCTAATCAGTAAGTGCTCCCTCGTTGGCTAAATGTATAGGGGCAGATTTACAATAACTGGCGCATCCCCAGGGATGCGTCAGTTATTTTGCGCCGCAGCTCTGCTACCCATGGTGCGCCGTATTTACAATGCGGCCCCCCAATGTGGCAAAAAATGGCACAGATACGTCACGCATCTGTGCCGTAAAAGCAGAGCATTGCTGCAGATCCAGCAATGCTCTGGGAGGCCCTATCTCCCTAATGCTGCGTCAAGCCTTGCGCCTGCTTCAAGCAGGTGCAGGGTTTTGACGCAGCATTGGCCTAAAAGTGACTGAGTGAAATCTTGTAGATTTCACTCAGCCACTTTTAGGAGGTGTTCCTGCGCAGGAACGCCCTCCCCTGCGCCGGAATGCCTCCTGCTGGCACAGGGCTTTACAACGTGATGCATCTCTCAGATGCGTCACGTTGTTAATACCCAGCGCCATGGCGCATCTTTTGTGTTGCCGCTGCGTCTCAAAAGTGACACAACTGCTGCGCAAAAGATGTGCAAGCGGCTTGTAAATCTACCCCATAGTGCTTTTACTACACTGTAGCTGGTGATGTGTCTCCAGTGACCATGTGTGCCTGTGCCTGTGTTACAGGCACACATGGTCACTGGAGACACATCTTTTGGCCCTTTACGCAGCTGCAGTGTAGTAAAAGCACTATAAATTTACCCAAAGAGGGAGCACTTACTGGATTAGCCAGTAGAAAGTACTCCAGGGCAAATCGCAAAAAAAATCTGCGATTTCGTGGGAAATCCACGAATTCACTGATTTTTTTGCGATTTCGCGGGGAAATCTGCAAATTCGCGGAACGCGAATTCGCAAATTTCACCATGCTTAATCCTTATAAAGGCATAAGAATCATATCCATATTTAGTAATAGCCAATGCAATCCAAATACGGCAAGGCTTCTTCCTTAGACTCACAGAAAGTACAACGAGTTCTTTAAACAAACCAAACCTCCAGCAACCTGGGAATTCCCCATGCTTTTGTTTTAATTTGTCCTAGAACTCCTGCGAGCACTGAAAGAACGGCCAGTTCTTAGTGACATCTTTTATTGACGTCTTATGTCCAGCCTTACATCAAACACGGCACCTTCCAGGTATAAATATACCAGCGTTTGCCTTAAGCAACACACGGTGGTTTGGAGCAGAGCGGCTATCTACTTATCCGAAGCCCAGCTGATGCGAGTGCCGAAGGAAGCCGTCCCTCCCATTTGACGCACTGAGAAAGACGCTGTCTTTTTCTCCTGCCAAGAAAATCCAGCTCCAGTGTTTCCAGTCACCCTTGCGGGTTACTGGGAGATCGAGTCCTGAGAGCGAGATACAAGACCTCCTTCATTCTAAAACCAAGGTACAGAGCTGATTAGATCCTTAGAGAATTCTTGAGTCAGATTCTTGGCAAAACTAACTTAACTTAAAAACTCCTTTACTCCTTCCCACGTACTAGGCTTAGGTTAGGTACACTGGGGTAGGCGTATTTAGAAACATCAGTTGAGTACGTTTAGTCAACTTTTATCATTGTATGTAATTGTAAATATTTTATACATTTTAAGTATCATATGGCTCTGAAACCATATCAATGCTTTTACAGTATTATTTCATAATACTCCTTTTACTGTACGCACTTTACTTTATGACAAGTATTGCAATTCTAGCAATTCACTTCTCTTGCATGAGAAAGAAGACTGCTCAATAAATAACACCTTTTATTGAAAACGCCCATCTCTCTATTTCTCTGCACTCCGGTGAAACTAAGTATGCACGATTGACTGAGTGAAATAGCTATCTATTGTTTTCACACGACTCTGGATATATACTGCTTATTCTGGGGGAGCAAAGTTGTCATGTTTATGCGGTTGTCAGAAGCTAATCCCTTCTTGTCTAATCAGGGAAGTTAACTCTTCCCTGTTCATTCGAGAAAGTTTCTAGTGACCTCTGAGCTAGCTGGCAAACCTAATTAAGTGTAACATATTCAATAGAGACCTAGTCAACCTCAGTCCTAAGTCTAAACTATTGTTTATGTTATTCCAATGCGCAGAGCCTATTGGGAAAATAGGAACTACACTACACCAGTTACATTATACAAGGACACATTGCTAGAAGTATGAGCCGCCCCCCTCCACCCCCCCCCCCCAAATTTGGCTCCACTCCCTCGTAATTTGGTTCTAGTTGCTTCCCTGTATGGCATCCATCCGAGATAACTTTCTGCACACCAATCTTTTGGGTCCACCTTTGACAGCTACCCTCCAGGCTGGTTGGTCTATTGGTAGGAGGTTACAAAGTGATTGTGTTAATTATTTAGAGCCTAGCCGGTGGACTGTAGTTAGGATCAGTAAGCAATTAAAGCTAAGTAGATGGTCTGTACCCAAGTGTAATAGTCCCCTATATATGAGGGTTAGTATGCAGGTGTGCTAATCCCATAGAACCGAATAGCAATTATCCCCTGTAATGGTGAGTAATTGCTTACCTAATGGTCTGCAGGTATAGAGGTGGGGTTTCTGACCAAAGTCCATTTACAGGCTTTAATTGAACCAAAAGACAGTACCCAGAACCTGTAGCCTTTTACCTGGACTCCCAGCTAAGTGTCAGCTCAGGAATCAAACACCTGGTGAACTAAAGCTAGGCGCAATATACCTGTTTACCAAGAAGAGCTCCAGTACTAGAAAAAACTATTTTTGCTTTGAGGGGGCTCAGGGATAAAAAGTTGGAATCGGCATACCAAATGTTCCGAAACATACTTTAAACACAATACCATAAAAACATATTTTTGGATTAAATAAAATTAAAATTGTTCAAGACAGCAGCCCAAGTTGTACTATGAAACAAAGCTCATTTCTGCTGTGCATGGTTTCAGTAGGTAGAGTGTAGTGATCTGTCATCTACAGCACAATGATATTTTTTTTAAAAACCTGCATCATAGTTCCGAGTCATTTATGGTGATAATCAAAATGATAAACCATAGTATGGAATGTTATTATTTACCTTAAAGTGGCTAATCATGGTTTGCAGTCAAGGGCTGGATGCTTGGAAGGTCTGTCGAGTTTACTTCTTGAGTACCAGAGGAAAGAGCGACTCTCCCAGTAACCGCAGTGCTACCCTGCACTTAATAGTAAATGAGAAAGGTGTCAAGTGTCTCCTTAAGAGAAACCCATTAGATAAGAAATGCACAAAACCCTCCCCAGCACCTCAGTAGAGAAGGAGCCAATCAAGGACTTACAGAAGGCAATACTCAGTGACTCTTGCTGCAAAGGAGCAACATCATAACCAATACTAGTAGCGCAATGGGGATGAAGATTTAGTCCTGGAATTGGTAATAGCGATACCCTAGAAATTCAAGGTGGTGTGCAAACCTGTGGTATCCTAAAAACTAAAGGTGGTGAGTGTTTTGTTGAAGTCTGAAAAATGCATTGGGAGACGCATTTGGTGTGTGTCTAGGATATAACTATGCTAAGGGGATCTTATAGCATGAATCCAAAGTGAGGTGTCGTTACAACGCATGCCATTACCCCGCATGCTGTTGCAACTCCAAACGTTACCCCGACTTGCTGTTGGTGGAGCACTGGAAGTTGAATTGATTAATTTTCTATTCCATATCCAGTATGTACAACAGTAGGGAAGGTGTTCGACTTAAATCCAAAACCTTATACCCACTGCTACACACCTTTTTCGTTGCAACGGCATGCGGGGTAAATGCATGCGTTGTAACGGTTGCGGTGTAAAGGCTGTTTCCCAAATCCACAGCACTCTCTTCCTGAGTTCCTACCATGGTTCACTCCCCAGAGTCAAATACCGCCTCATCCTTTTCACCCAGTATTTCAAACTGGCCCCTAATGAAATTAGCAAAGACCCCTCTGTCATTACTACTGGGAATCATCCAGCCTCTGACCCTACATAAATCTTTCATCTGCTCTATGGACATGGTGCTAAGGACAAATCAAAACCCTATGTTCTCTATTTCTTATGTGTGTTGCCTTCATTCTTGGTACGGAGAAGAAAAAAAACCTGGACTTTTGCAGTACTGACGCAGATTGGAATTGGCCAATGCCACCTCTGTATCCAGGCTCCAACATTTTTTGCCACCCCACCACTGCCCCCAATTGTAAGAACCTCTTTGAGAGGGCCATCAGGCAGTGTGCGGCTACTGGGCCCCACCAGTGGTGGATGAGGACTCATGATGTCCTAAGGCCCAAGCTACTATGGACCCTGGGCACCTCGGCCAAGTGCCTCTTCTGCACTTGACTCTCAGTGGTAGTTGTGGACGAGCAGCCACAGGCTCCCCACTGGGAAGGAAGTGTGGATACAGGTTAGTTAACATGGTCATAACTCAAAGTGCACTCAGCAATGTCAATAAATCAATGTCCAGTCAAATACTTGTTTTTGTAGGAAAATTAAGTCTTTTATTGCTCACTCTTTGCGTTCAAAAAGATAATGACATTTCTAAGCAATAACACAATCCTCTTGAGGCTCTAATGTTTATCTGGCAAATCTTTGTACCACCCTCATCCTTGCAATATGGTCAGGGTTATTCCCCATTCACTTGTGGCCACATCCAGGGAATGCTCATCAGTATGCCTACTCAAAACTCTTACTTTGACTCTTGGGAAATAGTCAAAAGTATCTATGATGCTCCAGCACCTTCAGCAGTGAATCACCCGGAGCCCACTCAGGCCCAATTCCTGTGTCACAGAAGTGTTCAGGTTTCAGCAGGTGCTCTTACCGCAGACACTTGCAAGCTCTGATCCCATTTGGAGAAGTTAGGCTGCTCGTGGTGCACACACCAGCAACCGGCAGGTGCACGCTCTCTCCCAAGCTGTGCTGCTTCTTTCCTAAGATATCTGAGAGGCTCCTAGCTTGCATTGGTGCGGTAAGTCTGTTTTCCCCACATTGAATGGGGGTGAGGGAGGGGGAGATTGATCTTCAGGCCCCTTACCAGTTCCCAATGATGGTGAGACGTCCTCCACAGGGTCCTCCAAAACCTCGTGCTCTGTCAGAGGCAGATCTTGATGCTCAAGCGCGACTCGTATGTCGCAGCTTCCATTTTCTCAGGCAACGGCCCACAATTTTGGCAAACCTCTGTATCAGCAGCCCCTCCTGGCATACGGGATTGCTGTTGCATGCACGTTTCTGAACAACAAAACATAGCAACTTGTGAACAACATAACTGAAGAGGTACTATGAGGTTTTGACAAATAAGTACAAATCTGTAAGATCATTTGTAAAATAAAAGAAATACTTAGAACGCGGACTAAACAACTCAGATGACCCTGCATGGATAAGAGAAATGTCAGACATAGGATATTTTATTTCTATGCTTGAGCAATCAATCAAAATGTTAAATTCCCAAGATATGACAGTAAGGTAGACCACGAAGACAATCCGTGACAGGAATTAAGCAAAATCTACAAACCTACACAAAGAGAAACACTTTTCCACACAGCTCTAGTAAGCAGTAACCTCTAATAAAAAGACAAGTGAATAAGGTTTCAAACACTGCCTGTTTATACCGGGTGATTAGGTTTTAGGCGTGGACACATACAATTGGGGAAGATGTGGCCTAACAGCCAGAGCTAGCGACTTTGGAGCTGGGGAACCAGGTTCCAGCCTCCGCGTCGGCTTCAACATCCTGTGATTCTGGGCACATCACTTAATCTCCCTGTGCACACTAAAAAGGATTGTGTCAGAAATGAATGTTTCCTTGTGTAAGGTAACTGGTGCTAATGCAAAGCGTTCCAGTACCGTTAGGTCCGGTTCGCGCCATATATAACCGAAAAGAATATAAAAGACGTCAAGCCACATACTAGAACTTCCTCTTACAGCAGTTCTTTCCGGGACTTCCCTTCATTTGGCATAGACCCCTTCCTATGAGCCTCTACCGTTTCCGTCAGAAGGAGCTCGAGCTCCTTGCACAAACCTCGAAAAAAGGGTTAGGTGGTGAGATAAAAAGAAGCCGTGTGTTTCTAGAACTGAAAACACACCCAGATAGAGATACAGTGAATTTCTACATAAGAAATCACGTTATCTTGACCATAGTTTATACACAGTGTAGTTGGGAGGGACAGGAGACTAGAACCCATGATCTGCAACCCAACAACACATGCTTGCTTCTTACAAGCTGGCCAAAAAAATATAACCTTGCTGAGTCACTCTGCGGCTGCGCTGTCACCGTCGTTGGTTTCAGGTCAGCAGTCCACGATGGCCCTATGTTTCATCCAGACCCCGCTGCACTTCGGGGCGCCAGAAACGCAAACATCCTGTGCAAGGCCATAAAAGTCATTTTCCGGCATGTTAACCAGGTTTTATGTCCCTCTTACTCTGTATTTTCCGTTCACTTTAAAATATTGAAACGTCATTAACAAGCCCCTCCATATGGTCAGGGACGCCGACCACCCCCTCCCTTTTCCGCACCGCCACCACCATACCCCAAAGTCAATAGTCTTAGATTCGATTCTTTGGAAGGCAGGGGGCCTAACGACCCCCCGGCCGTATTTATTAAAACATGAAAACAAATTAAAATTATTGTGAAATAAACTATATTTACATTGTCATTAAATATACAAAACTCAGACATTAGATTACAAGTGATGTAGACCGGTATCCAAGGGCTAACCTTAACAAATGTCTAATACAGCATGTTTCCTAACCAAATCTAACATCCTACGTATGAATTTTGCATATTATAACTACGGCAAGGTCTTAACCGGTGTCAGATCCTTATTAACCAGCTACGCCCTCACGTGTGAGTGCGCATGCGCAGAGGGCCCATTTACCGGGAGAGTATTTCCCCCCCTCCCGGTTACCCACGTACGTTCCCTGAACTCCATTGATCAAAAAGGGGGCCCTTTCAAATTTTCAAATTTGTTTATTTATGATAACGGAACTCAATTGAGGTCCACATAAAAATTCAATAAAAAATAAACAACAAATTTCATGAGAATACAAGAAAGAAGTTTTACAGAATATTCAGTTATCAATATAATGTTAAAAAACATTTAAAAAAGTTAAACAATTTAAAACAAAACATTTCGTTTGGAGGATTAAGCATTGCTTCAATAAAATCATAAGCAGTGGAAATACCCAATTGGAGGCACATAGGTCTCAACCATTTGCGCCTAAATGCCATAAGAGCCGGACAAACAAAGACAACATGGTACAAATCCTGGGAATTACAATTACAGAAATTACAAATATCTGAACCACCATGCCATTTGGACAGAAGACAGTTCAGAGGAAGTAAGTTATACCTTAACAAAAGGATAAATCGCCTAACTCCATGGGGGAGGTTCCAACATATGTATGGTTGGGGGGGTTTTATTTCACAGAATTTACCAATGGGGAACATTCTGCTCGCAGTTTTACTTGACCCACTATCAACTCTAAAGCTCAACTCCCAAGAGGCAGATTTTAAGGATAACCTTAGTTGGGCAGCAGTTTGTAAAACTAGGTTTTGTTCATCTAGCTGTAGTAAGGTAACAGCCTGTCGAAAATTCCTTACAATAGAGGAATAAGCATTAAAGGAACCCAACAGCTCACTTCTTATTAAATATCTCAAGGTACCAGGCGTTCCTCCAGCAATGTTGAAAACCCAACGTACCACACTAGCAGCTGCCTGGGCCCAAGAGCTGCGCAGACCAAATTCTCGTCTTAACGAAGACGTAGAATTTGCAGTATTTACAGAAGCTAAGTTTCGTAATATTTTTCCTTCGGTAGAATCCAAAAATTTCCAACATACCATATCCACTATTTCTAGTCCATAGATTAAGGATGCGGGGATTTTTGCTCGGTAGACCTCGAGCTGTGTGGAAAAATGCCTTCTACCTGTTGATTTGTAAAAGGAAATAAGGCTCTTCCCTTGAACAAGGGCTTTTCTGCTATTGTTCTCAATGTGGGTTTTTTCGCTTAAATTGCTCATGACAATCTTTCCAAGAAAGGGATATGATTTCACTACTTCTAACCTTTCACCCCCTATGGACCAATAATAATTTTCATATTTGGGTTTTCTCCTTCCATGGAGGCACATAATTTTGCTCTTTGAAATATTTATTTTCAAGAAGTGAGCCTCAGCATAGGAGGACAGAGCTTGTAAACGGTCATTCAAACCTTTTGGGGTGAGGTCCAGCATTAAAATGTCATCAGCGTACATTAAGCACGCTATTGGAGTTCTCCCCAAAATAGGTGCAATTCCGTTACTAGATGTTAATATAGCCTTAGGGAGGTCAGCAATATATAGGGAGAACAACAGGGGAGCCAATAGGCAGCCCTGTTTTAGTCCATTATTAGTGGGTATAACCCGGGACAGTCCTCTCTCACCACCCATTAAAACTCTACACCAAGTGTCTGTGTGTAGTGCAATGACTAACTTCAATAGACTAGGGGGCATCTCTAGTTTAGTTAACTTACTCCACAGCAAGGATCTATCTACCTTATCAAAAGCCGTAGAGAAGTCAATTAAGGCCCCATATACACCCCCTCTACGAACTGTAACATATTTTTCCACCAGGATTTGAAGGGCAGTAAGATTGTCCAGGGCACCATGTTGTTTCCTAAAGCCAGTTTGTTCTAGCGGAAGTATTGCAGGCGCTGATACCCAGCCATTTAAAGAGTTCAATAAACATTTAGCAAAAACTTTGCCTATGGCATCTAAGAGGGCTATTTGTCTATAGTTTTGGGGTAAGTTTCTAGCCCCCTTTTTATAGAGAGGGATTAATAAACTCCCCTTCCAGGAATACGGGACAGTGCCATCAATAAAGCAAGTTTTGAAGACTGGGTATAAAATTTTCCCCCACAGCATACTGTATGATTTTAACACTGAAATCGGAATTTCATCTGGGCCTAATGCTCCAGAAGTGCGTAAAGCTTTTATTGCAGCAACTATTTCCAGTTCAGACGGAGGATCGTATGGAAATGAATCCTCCTGCAGCTTACCAGGGCCAAACTTCTCACCATTACTGCTATATAGTTGCTGTATAAAATCAACCCATGTCTGCTCGTTAATAGATATCGGAGAGGGTCTAGATCTTACCCCACATCCTTCTCCAATTAATGACCAAAAGGTCTTGGCCTGCCCACATTTAGATGCCTCGCGAAGTTTGATCCAGAGGGCATCTTCTTTCTCCTGTTTTAATATCGCCTTTATCCTTTTTCTCCTTCTTTTCAAAAGGGATATTCTTCTACTACGTTCAGGTATAAAGGAAAGATACTGGGCCCTAACTAGTTTATTTATTTCTGTATTTAAACGACGTAGATCAAAAGGGATTTTAGGAATTATCTTTCCAAGTGGAGGCTTTTGAACTTTAGATTTTAAAGTATGTAAAAGGGATTCAAAACAGAGTAGTTCTCTACCTTCCCAATGGATTATGTTCTTTGCTGTGTGTTCTAATATATTGGACAAACTTCTAATAGACCCTGAAATCCAATAACATTTCCTTTTTTTATTATTAAGGTTCAATAAGTCATCTCCAATATTCCATAAATCTCTTTGTGGTGAGATTGCATTTAATTTTGCGAGAAGAACATTATGATCACTAAGATCAGTGACAAGTACAGAAAAATCCTCTAAAAAGCCAAAGAGGGAACTATCAACTATCATGTAGTCTAGGATTGAACCACCCTTCCCTAACTTATGAGTAAAATGAGCGGGACTATCCGAAGGAAGCCTTCCATTGATTATGATACAGTCTGCTTCTGCTAGACTCTCCAAGATTAATTTCCCCCTTTTATTCTCCAGAAATATGGCTTTAGGTATCGTGAATGTCTCCTCTTTTACCTTATTCCTAAATAATTCCATGGCACTATTAGATATTTTACCATTTAGATCACCTAATAATAAAATATGAGGAGGGGAAATAGATTCCTGAAGATTTGAAATAAAAGAACAAATCATCTTAATACCCGGATTATAGTTTATATCTGGAGGTAAGTAAGCATTAATTATTACCAGTGATTTCTGAGGAACATCTTTAGCAAAATTTATTAAGGTTATTGCCTGAAATAATTTATTTGAATCAATATAGTGGGTATAATTCCATTTAACTTTGTTTGTCAAAAGACAGGCTAACCCTCCCTTTGCTCGACCCCTCGTAGAGGGAGTAGCATTACTCTCTAATACATAATAATCTTTTACAGCCGGGAAATTCCCTACCAACCACGTTTCTTGCAAACAAATAATGTCAGCATTTAGAGAGTGCAAGTATGACAACTTTTCTGTGCTCTGGTTTAGACCAGCAGTGTTCCACGATATTATTTTTAAGTTATCGCTAAAATTCTGAATTCATTTTAGGTACAAAACCAGATATATCTGATAAAACAGCGGGCAACCAGCTCCACTCCAGATCGGCATCCTTTACCCTAGTTTGTTTAATGGGTAGCGGATTATTTACTATCACCTGTCGCTCATTTTTTGATATCCGTATTTTTAACTCTTCGGTCACTGTAGAGGAACCATCTAGAGGACCAGATTTTTTACCCTGATAAGGTAACATTTTTGGGAATTTATAACTTTCTATTTTGACCGGAATAAAAGGATCAACATCGATTCCTCTTATTTGAAGTTCTTCCGCCCATTGTAGGACGTGATTTGTTACCAGTTTTGAGTGAAATTTTACCCGTGATTTCATCCCATTTTCTAAATTTATTAATGTTATTATATCTAGATCTGCAGATTGAATCAATTTTAAGCTCTCTATTTCATGAAAGCAATTAACTAAAGCAGATCTATTTAAGATGAGGTCTGGGTCAAAAATAGGTATAAAATCAAGGAAGAGGGTATCCACATTTTTCCTAGTCTTAGGCACTGCCTTAGCTGCATATTCAGTTGCAACCACGTCTGAAAAAGAACTAACCAGGGGGTTAAGGGTTGATTTTGGTTTAGGATCTATAATTAATGTAGATTTTTGGTCCTTCACCAATTTTATCTGCTCATCTAGATGCTGTTGAATTATATGAGGTATAGGATCTTGTTGTATGTCTGTAGAGGTCATCTTTATAGTTCCCACTGGCTCATGGGATAGGTTAGAGTCGAAATCTACAGGATTAGAAATATCCGACGAAGGTTCTTGTTCACAATTAAAAATTATTTTCCTTTGCCTTTTTTTATAAAATCTACGATTTGGTTTTCTTTTTTTACATCGTTGTTTTTTAGATAGTGTTATTTCCGTTTTTTTCTCCTTTAATGGGGAGATTTTATCCGAAACAACAGGGAGGGTTGAAGTTTCTTTATTAAGTTGTGGAATGAAAATGGGGAAGATAGAGGGTGGAGTATTAGTCAATTTATTCTCCTTTGGTGGTAGGGTCTCAATTTCCTGGTTAATGAAAGCTACGCAGTTACCATTAATTGGATTCTCATTCCTATATTCGGTAGATTCAGAAGTAACTGCAGTATAAGTATTAGTTTTAATCAGGGGATCTAACGGTAAAGGGACCTCAGGAGATGTTTTTATTTTGACTTCCCCGGTTCCTTCTACATCTAGGTTGGGTGGAGTGATACTTTTTTGATGAGTAACATCTTCTGATCCTGTTTTATTATTCAGCAGTGCCTTTAAAATCAGAGTTACTGTATCAGATACATTATCAGATCCATTAACTAATCTTTCCAGTAATTGTAGAATAGATGAAATGAGACGTTCTAGAGAAGCTAAGGAATTAGATATTACATTATCTTCACATATGTAGGAATTTAGGGGATCTTTGTTTTGAATGTTAGTGGAATTAGAGAATAGGTTCATTTCAGGGATGGAAAACTCAGAGTTTTTTGAAGGGGTACTACTATAAAGATGTAATCTGGGAGCAGTTACAAGATCCTGTGTGATAATAAAGTTCTGCGCTTTAATTAATCCTTTCTGAGACTCTAGGTTTATATCAGGAAGCGTGAAATCCTCTGGGAGACTATCTTCAGGGGGAATATGCAGGGTTAGAGAAGTACCAGAATGAATTCTTTGATCTACTGTAGGAGAAGAAGGAGGGTTATGTACTAGAGCCGCGACAGGGATAACAGAAATGCTACCCCGATCTGCAACATTTATAGCTTTTTCTTGGGTTTCAAAAAGATTGTCCGAGTCTCTCTCTTGGTTTTTATTGGATATAGCATCTAAAGGGGATAGAACACTAATACCTGAATGGGTACCTTCATTTTTAGTAGCAGGGGGGACTCGCTCATTTTCTTGACAATTGATGTTAATAGTTTCAGTGAGGGGCCCCTCTCTGTCTACTTTATCCTAACCCTTATCCCATAAAGAGTATAGTTGACATTTACTTTTTAGTTGGAGAGCTGAGCCAGCTTTATTTCGCAGGGGATTAGATTTAGTTTTGGAACAAGCTCTACCAACTAAAACTCTTCCTTATCTCAATTTCTTAGTAGTCATGTTAATTAGGGAAACAATATACGATGTAGCCTAAAATTAGAGGAGATATTTAATAATAAAAGATAACACAATATATACCGCTACTTAGCAATACAAATAAAACACTCTATTAGTCTAAGCAACAAGCAAACTAAAGGGGGGTGGCCCAGCCCGGCCTCAATCGGTCTCTGTCGGTCGAAGTCGGTCCCGCCCTTGTCCCGGGCTTCTCCCGGCGCGCTCCCGCGCTGCGGGGGTACAGTCGTTATTATATGCCTAAGAGGAAGGGGGCGTTTCCAACAGGGAGAGCGTCACCAGGTGTTTGCAGTCAGGTGAATAGCAGGGACTCTTGGGAAATGTAGTCCTGCTACCAGTGCGCTCGCAGCCCTGTCCTTAAGAAACCCTCGGTTCTGCTCCAACACCCACAAACAGCACGGCACCGCGTAGCAGGACCCGCGAAGTGGGTCCGGCAAGGAGCTGCGGTTTAAAGTGCTGAGAGCGGCAAGATGGTTCAGGAGACGCAGACCGGGTTCAACGGCGTCAGAGTGTCACATCCAGGAAAACAGATATGAAGTGGGGTTGTGGGTTGCACTCCTAGTTTTCGTTGTTGTTGACTTTCAGTATAATAATCCTGTGCTTTAATGCGTGTGCTGGAAGGGAAGGAGAGGCCAATCTCCACAATGAAAAAGTAACTTGATACTAGTGACTGACGTCATTAGACCCTATCCGCACTACTTTTGGCTGAAATCCATCTGCCTTTATAATCACAATAAGTAAACAATGCTTAATAAGTTCCAAATGAAATTTATTCTTGTAGATTATCCTTGTTTTTCAAAATTCATTCATTTCTGTGTTTCAAAATCCATATTTTTTCATGCATTTAGTTGATCAAATTCAAATCACTGATTTGATACACAAGTCACGTACATAAATTATATGAAATAATAATTTTTCATTTCCCAATGCATTTCGGGATTGAATCCATTCGTCAGGGGCACTAAAAAGACATAAATAATAAACATTTTAATCATCTGTCTTTCAGCACATTGTGGTGTTATTTATAGGATTTAACCATCTAGAGATATTAAATTGCAACAACATGTTATTCATATTCTGGTATTATAACATCATACAAGGTGAGCTTTTACAAGGTGAGAAAATATATACTGTTCGTGGTTTTTTTTAAAAAAATTGGACAAAGTGTATTAGTCTCACCCCTTATTTTTAGAAGATTATTTATGCACAGCAAGTATAATAAAAATAAGGTTGTTAACCATGTAGCGGTGCTTAATTTCATACCGTGTTTTAATTGTTCAGGGTTCGTCAAAAAGAGAATGGACGACTGTAAGTGCAACTGTTGCGAAATCTGCAAAATAAATGACATAAATATTGTAGTGGCTGAGAAAATATAGGTACCGATGTTGGCTGAATAATGAAGGATGCAAGGGGTCACCTTTATGTTTCTTTAGAAATCTATCGAGGTTCTTGAAGGTGATGTCCGCTTAAAAATTGTTGATCATCTGATAGAAGAAAAACTCGTTCTGGGTTTCTACAATGGAATGTAAATATATATTTGTACAGAGTACGACCAATGAAAAATGATGAAAGATATCCTAATTTTGACTATTGAATACCTCTATGGTTCACACTGCCCGTGAATGTTTCAGAGCTTCGAACTGTCTGGCTGTGTATTCCCTTCCATTCAGCTGATAGAAAACTGTTATCAAAGAATAAAGGAAGCAAGACCTTTTTAATATCATGGTCAAGAAAGTTTATGAGTGTTTGTTATAAAAAAGGTTTAAACTAAGTACCTGAATTCCAAATTGATAATGAAAGGCTGGAGTTTCTATGAGCTCTGTTGTCTGTCTCAAATGTTTTCAAAGACGCGGGACAATCACCGCAGGTCTAGGATAGAAAATAAAACTAAGTCATTCTCTGATTCTTCCTACTGACGTTTTTCGTGCATTGGTTTACAAAATTAAATTACCTGCGGTATCGAAATGTTCCTGAAGAACAGGAGTGCGGTGTAACGTATAGAGGTTCGCCTGAGCCTTCTCGTTTAAAAAACTCGTTACCCGTCTGAAATTAGAGAAGAATAAAACTAGTAAAATAAACGTTGCGGTACTTTGAGAGAAACCCTAAGACGCTCGGAATAAATACCTGTCCTCCGTGAACTTTTGTCTTACACTCGACGTCCAAGCCGTGGGACCGGAGATAGATCCTCCATGTTGTTCTCTAAGACCACGGATATAAAGATCAAAAACGGACTACGAAGATAGTGACCCGGATGGTAAACGAGATAGAAGAAATACTATCTCTGTTGAGTTGCTGGTGATGTGAAATTCTCTATGCTGGCGCTTTGTTATGCCGGTACTAAAGATAGACAACGGACTATAAAGTGTGGAACGGTTTAATGCCCCTATTGGTAGTAATAATACGATTGTTACTAGCAAAATTGAAATAAGCTATAAACTGTGCGAATTGGCATCTTTAAAAAAAGAAGAAGAATAAGATTGGGGGTTGTGCAAGTTTAAATGGGCCAATAAAGAATATATGGAAATGAGTGTTGTTGTGGAAAAGTGATGCTTGATGGGATAAGAGTACATAGTTCAAATAACTATACCATAATGATTTTGCTTTATAAATAAATAAGCAAGTTGCTAATACAGTCTATGAATATTCTCAAAATTTAAGGAGATACATTTCTTATTTTAAACAATGACCACGAGAAAAATGTATTCAAATGTTGGTTGGTCTCTCTATAGTGAAGAGTCTCTATTTTAAACAAGTTTCTATAATTACAGGAAGCATATCATATCAATTTTGTCATTAAGACCTTTTGGTACTTGGGTTTGTAGAAAATCGATCCACCAGATCTCTCTTCGTGATAACCAATTTTGATTGTTACGATCAGGTTTGAGTTGAATCTGTTCCAGAACTTGAAATCTTAGTTGCGGAATTGTGTGCTTCATTTCAGTCCAATGGGTTACTAAGCTGGATGTTAAGGTTTTATTTTGTATTCGACTTTTGTGTTCCGTAATTCTCACTTTTATTTTCCGCTCTGTTTTGCCTATGTACAGCTTTCCACAAGGGCATTTTATGCTGTAAATTACAAACATTGAGTCACAATTGGTTTGTTGTCTGAGTTTAATTTTGTTGCCTGTTTGAGGATGTTGTATGTATGGTCCTTCCATTACATTATTGCAATGAGTGCAATTATAGCATTTTTTCATGCCTTTAGGGGAATTTGTGGATTCTGTATTCTCCTTAGGGCGGGTTGCCATTTCTTGCAGATTGAGATGTCTTGTATGCGCAAACAGAGGTTTATTGTTGAAGATGCCATGGAAATCTTCCTCCTTTTGTAACAGTTCCCATCTAGTGTTGATGATCTTTTTAATTGAGTTGGCTTGAGTGGAATATTTGGTTACAAAAACTTGGCGTTCCATTCTTGGTTTAGTTTAGTTTAAACCAAGAATGGAACGCCAAGTTTTTGTAACCAAATATTCCACTCAAACCAACTCAATTAAAAAGATCATCAACACTAGATGGGAACTGTTACAAAAGGAGGAAGATTTCCATGGCATCTTCAACAATAAACCTCTGTTTGCGCATACAAGACATCTCAATCTGCAAGAAATGGCAACCCGCCCTAAGGAGAATACAGAATCCACAAATTCCCCTAAAGGCATGAAAAAATGCTATAATTGCACTCATTGCAATAATGTAATGGAAGGACCATACATACAACATCCTCAAACAGGCAAGAAAATTAAACTCAGACAACAAACCAATTGTGACTCAATGTTTGTAATTTACAGCATAAAATGCCCTTGTGGAAAGCTGTACATAGGCAAAACAGAGTGGAAAATAAAAGTGAGAATCACGGAACACAAAAGTCGAATACGAAATAAAACCTTAACATCCAGCTTAGTAACCCATTGGACTGAAATGAAGCACACGATTCCGCAACTAAGATTTCAAGTTCTGGAACAGATTCAACTCAAACCTGATCGTAACAATCAAAATTGGTTATCGCGAAGAGAGATCTGGTGGATCGATTTTCTACAAACCCAAGTACCAAAAGGTCTTAATGACAAAATTGATATGATATGCTTCCTGTAATTATAGAAACTTGTTTAAAATAGAGACTCTTCACTATAGAGAGACCAACCAACATTTGAATACATTTTTCTCGTGGTCATTGTTTAAAATAAGAAATGTATCTCCTTAAATTTTGAGAATATTCATAGACTGTATTAGCAACTTGCTTATTTATTTATAAAGCAAAATCATTATGGTATAGTTATTTGAACTATGTACTCTTATCCCATCAAGCATCACTTTTCCACAACAACACTCATTTCCATATATTCTTTATTGGCCCATTTAAACTTGCACAACCCCCAATCTTATTCTTCTTCTTTTTTTAAAGATGCCAATTCGCACAGTTTATAGCTTATTTCAATTTTGCTAGTAACAATCGGATTATTACTACCAATAGGGGCATTAAACCGTTCCACACTTTATAGTCCGTTGTCTATCTTTAGTACCGGCATAACAAAGCGCCAGCATAGAGAATTTCACATCACCAGCAACTCAACAGAGATAGTATTTCTTCTATCTCGTTTACCATCCGGGTCACTATCTTCGTAGTCCGTTTTTGATCTTTATATCCGTGGTCTTAGAGAACAACATGGAGGATCTATCTCCGGTCCCACGGCTTGGACGTCGAGTGTAAGACAAAAGTTCACGGAGGACAGGTATTTATTCCGAGCGTCTTAGGGTTTCTCTCAAAGTACCGCAACGTTTATTTTACTAGTTTTATTCTTCTCTAATTTCAGACGGGTAACGAGTTTTTTAAAGGAGAAGGCTCGGGCGAACCTCTATACGTTACACCGCACTCCTGTTCTTCAGGAACATTTCGATATCGCAGGTAATTTAATTTTGTAAACCAATGCACGAAAAACGTCAGTAGGAAGAATCAGAGAATGACTTAGTTTTATTTTCTATCCTAGACCTGCGGTGATTTTCCCGCGTCTTTGAAAACATTTGAGACAGACAACAGAGCTCATAGAAACTCCAGCCTTTCATTATCAATTTGGAATTCAGGTACTTAGTTTAAACCTTTTTTATAACAAACACTCATAAACTTTCTTGACCATGATATTAAAAAGGTCTTGCTTCCTTTATTCTTTGATAACAGTTTTCTATCAGCTGAATGGAAGGGAATACACAGCCAGACAGTTCGAAGCTCTGAAACATTCACGGGCAGTGTGAACCATAGAGGTATTCAATAGTCAAAATTAGGATATCTTTCATCATTTTTCATTGGTCGTACTCTGTACAAATATATATTTACATTCCATTGTAGAAACCCAGAACGAGTTTTTCTTCTATCAGATGATCAACAATTTTTAAGCGGACATCACCTTCAAGAACCTCGATAGATTTCTAAAGAAACATAAAGGTGACCCCTTGCATCCTTCATTATTCAGCCAACATCGGTACCTATATTTTCTCAGCCACTACAATATTTATGTCATTTATTTTGCAGATTTCGCAACAGTTGCACTTACAGTCGTCCATTCTCTTTTTGACGAACCCTGAACAATTAAAACACGGTATGAAATTAAGCACCGCTACATGGTTAACAACCTTATTTTTATTATACTTGCTGTGCATAAATAATCTTCTAAAAATAAGGGGTGAGACTAATACACTTTGTCCAATTTCTTAAAAAAAACCCACGAACAGTATATATTTTCTCACCTTGTAAAAGCTCACCTTGTATGATGTTATAATACCAGAATATGAATAACATGTTGTTGCAATTTAATATCTCTAGATGGTTAAATCCTATAAATAACACCACAATGTGCTGAAAGACAGATGATTAAAATGTTTATTATTTATGTCTTTTTAGTGCCCCTGACGAATGGATTCAATCCCGAAATGCATTGGGAAATGAAAAATTATTATTTCATATAATTTATGTACGTGACTTGTGTATCAAATCAGTGATTTGAATTTGATCAACTAAATGCATGAAAAAATATGGATTTTGAAACACAGAAATGAATGAATTTTGAAAAACAAGGATAATCTACAAGAATAAATTTCATTTGGAACTTATTAAGCATTGTTTACTTATTGTGATTATAAAGGCAGATGGATTTCAGCCAAAAGTAGTGCGGATAGGGTCTAATGACGTCAGTCACTAGTATCAAGTTACATCCAGGAAAACAGCAGCCAGGAAAAGCAATCCCTTTCACTCTGCGCCATTTAATGACATCATAGTGTCCGTACGGGGTGACTACGCAGCCGAAAGAAGAAAGCGTGACTTCCCCCTCCACACCTATCCAACCAAGCAGATATCCCGCCCCTGGAGTTCTAGGAGAGGCCAATGGCCCCTCCCCCTGGGTGAGCCCATTCGTAATGGTGACGCCCGATAAGGACCTTCAATTGACTGCTCAACGATCATGACCTTACCGCCACAGGCCAGCATAGTTGACCGACTATTTGGCCCCCCCACAACCTCCTCCTCTGAAAGGTCATGCCCCTCTCGACAACCCCACCAACCATGCTACAATGTTACCTGACAGTAATTCATTCCCTGACCTGGACAAATGTACCCTGTCCTCTAGGTACAATTGGTCCCCCCAGATGCACACATGTGAGATATTCTGCAACTGCGGTGACCGAAACAGCCTCTCTAACTTGTTGTTGACCCTCTTTACTGAGTGATTCAACGCCCTGACAGAGTCCCCCCCCCCCTACATTCCATCCTAGGAATCATTTGTGACCATGCTATTTTGCACCCTGGGAGTCGTTGTGCTATCCAGCTTGCAACTGAAATCATCTCCTCTACAAGAACCCTTCTGCCCAGTTTAACCAAATTGTTGCCTCCCACGTGCACAATGACTACTGATGGCGGTGCGGTGTGTCGCTCTAGCAGATCTCCAAAGTATTCTCTAAACTGACTAAGGCATAGACCCCCCCCTTCCCATAGAAAGATACCCTAAAGCCACACTGTTCTGTCCTCTGTCCAAAATCACCTGAAAAGAAAACAGAAGCAGCACGCCTTACATATGAAAGACCTACTACCCATGCCACTTGTGTCCTTTTCCCATGTTCACCAATCCGTTATGATGAAGTTGCTTGCTGTTGCTGACCTGGTCTCAGTTTCCGCCCTGCGTGACAGGCTCGTGAAACTGAAAGCGAAACAAAAAACTACAAGCGTCAGCGTGACTTTCCAGCTACGATACAGCATGTGCAGCCGCACATAACGTTTATAACAATCGGAAGACCATCTCCCAATGCGCTTGACATTGCTCGCTTGCAACCCTCTGGCTGTTGCTTCAGTGGCAGTCCCTATCCTGAACGAATGTGTGCCAAAATCTTTAGGATTCAAACTAGCTTTTGCAATTGTCATTGCAGAACCATCTGAAACTAAGACTTGGTTAAGGGCGTACCATCTGCATGTATTAACAATGCCCCTCCCCTTGTGGGTGACCATTGACTAAGGAAGGACTCTACATGACATACCGGTCAGCAAGGATTAGCCCGTGCCCGGTGAAGTACCAGACTCACCTCGGGCTTCCTGATCTTTGTTTGATCTCCGTATGGTGATCAGTAGTGTGTCCCCAAGTATCCTTGTGTGTTCCACGCGAAGGCCACCATTAATGTCCTTCTTGCTTTTAGCCACTAATTCACCTACCCGTAAGGCCGCATAGAAGGCCATTGAAAAGGATGCCCTAAATAACAGCACTTCCCCTGATGAACTACAAATGTCCTCCAAAGCTTTCAACAATGCTGACAACCGCTCTAGTCCTATCGGGTGTCTAGAGTCCTTTACACTCCGTTGCAAGCGCCGCCATCCTTTCAGTGCCTTCCGTACTACAAAATAGTCTGTTGGATCTCTGGCCCCCCTCAGCTGTGCTACAAAAGACACTGCCGCCCTAAGCCTGCTAGCTGTTGCAGCCGAGCGCCCTTTCTTATGCAACATAACAATGTATTGGATAAAGCTCCCTTCCTGACACCACTTTTCCCCCCGTCCTGACCCAAAAAAGAGCAATAAGACATAAACGCCCCTTCATAAGCTGTCCTTGTCCTGGGTGCTAAACTGGCTGCCACGAGGTTCTGAAACTCGGGGCACCGATTTCCCAGAGTGTCGTTGAAATGTGTCTTGCTGTCGCCTCAGCGGATGGCAAATTTTGCCTGAACACCTGCATCTTAAAATGAGAAAGTGCGTCAGCTGCGTTATTCAGTACCCCTGGAACAGGCTTTGCCCTAAACTGTACATTCAGCTTCGAACAAATCAAGACAATTTTTTTCAAGAGGCGCAGTATCAGTTTACACCGTGCCGCCTGCTGATTGATAGACTCCACCACCGGCATGTTGTCAGACCAGAAAATGATCGATTGGTTGCGCAGCTGCTCAGGCCACACTGTCAGGAAGGGCAACAAAAAAGGTTTGGGTCCTGTCTCTGACTGGCTTGGACCTCAGCTATCTTATAAAACAGAAAAAACTAGCCAGTCAGGATTACTTTTCTAGTGATTTAGGAGGTACCCAGCCTGTCTGTACTGAGTGATCCACAGGGTTGTTTAGAAAAGATTTTTATTTTGTTTTGTTCAAATTTGATTAACTTATCAGTATGTTTTCAAAGGCACATTTATCAAAACAATCAAGTAAACATTCAAGCAAAAATGTGCGCAATATATACAAGTGTTGGAACTGTACACAATAAATACTCAAAATTCAGGAACACCAAAAACAAAACTATATACAAATCAATTGAGACATGAGAAACATTTAACATAAAGAACCAGTCCTTCAAATTATAAACCAAAAGACAGGCGGACACAGGGATTCAATGATACTGCCTGCCTGTCTCAATAGGCCTGTGATTAGGGGTTTATAGGATTGGACAACTAGGGAGAGAGAGAGTGGTATTATTTGTTCCCTAGCTGCACCCTTCTTCCTTGTCACAGGTTGGGGGTCAACGCGTTTCGAACCACTGATGAGTTATGGGTTCTCCTCAGGACGTGGACTGGGTGAATCCATTTATGAAAAAATAGGGGATTTGGTGTAAATATTGTGTTACGAAAACATAGTAGTGACCTCTCTGGCTGGAATATTGGTTATGAAAAAACTGTACCTGCAGAATGCACGCAGGGGCTGCAAGGTTGAGAAGCAGCTTCACACGGTGTGGAGTTTCTGAAAACAATAATATGTGGAGATGAGGGCTCCAAGGCCATACGGGGTAGAACAAGGTGCATAGTGAATTGACGATGCTATCTGTAATCCTACCTGAACTTGAAAACGAGTGAAAAAGACGTGTTGTGGAATTAGAACGCCCGGTGATTAATCCGGAGGTCAGGGAGGAGCACTGCTTGCCTTCAATTGAAAACTGAATGGAAAGAGGGTTAAAAAAGGTCGTTACCAAATGTGCAAGGCCCGTAACTCGCATGTTACAGCTAGAATTCATTAGAAGAATTCCTTTGTGTACTCACTCTGGCGGGAACTCAACTGAATCCGTTCCTCGGCCTCCGGTATGTGACGTGTAACGCCGCTGGCCAACTGGAGTTCTTTAAAGGAAAGCGGAACTGGGACTACTCCAAGAGTGGAGATGGAAAGTGAATCGAGCTCAGGAGTGCCGCTGGGGCTGGTACTTGTAGTTCAGAGCCACCGCTTGGGAGGTTCGATATCGTCTTAAACGGAGAGGGTCAGAGACTGGAGAGTGAGGAGAAACTAATTAAAGCAAACAGCACAGCCCGATTGATTTGAAATTGTCGCAGGCAAAGGTCGAAATGGGGAGTGGAGGAGCTTCTTGTCCCCAAAGCTTGGGATATTAACCGGAAATGGACAGTTACAGGTTCCCTAGTTCGGACAGTTCGTTCAGATCAGAGTTGGCTGTATCGAACTTGAGAATGAGGTAGGCCTCTTTCTGGGGCAGGCGTGTGTCCAGATCTCCACTGCCACACTGTCAGCGCCACCCAGATCGGGAACAGCTCCAAAAAACCTATGTTACTGGTCAAGCTGCTCTCTTCCCACCAAGCCGGCCAAAGTTGGGTCACCCACCTGTTACAGAGTAGGGCGCCAAACCCCACACTGCCCACAGCGTCAGTCCATAAACTTAACTCTGCTGACATGATAGGGGGACCACTCCACACCACTCTGCCATTGAAATCCTCCAAGAATGCCAACCATATACATAGGTCCTAGCGGACCTCAGCTGACAACCTGGTGCGGTGGTGCATCTCCCGCAAGCCAGTCATAGCCTGTGCGATAGAGCACGAGAAGGGGCGCGCCATTGGTATTACCCTTAGTGCGAAATTCAGCTGACCCACTGTCTGCTGTAGCTGATGGAGCGTTACTTACTCATTCCGTAGGCATTGCTGTAATGTTGCTTTGAATTTCAGGATTTTTTCCCTGGGCAATCTGAAACAACCTTCAACCTCATCTAGTTCTATTCCCAGAAATTCCAATTATGTCACCGCCCGACCGTCTTCCCGGGCGCTAGCGGGACCCCAAAACCCCGCATGAGCACGTAAAATTCCTGCAATGCCCTCGCACAGTCCTGTGAGCCGGCTGCGCCCAGAAAAAGAAAGTCGTCCAAATAGTGCATGACATGCTGATGCCCGGTTACCTGCTTAAAAACCCATTCCAAAACAGAACTGAATTTCTCAAAGTAGGAGCAAGAGATAGAGCACCCCATGGGCATACGCATATCCATATAGAATTTGCCTTGGAATGAAAAACCTAGCAGGTGCTGATCAAGGGGATGCACCGGCAGCAACCGAAAAGCAGATTCAATGTCAGATTTTGCCAGCAGTGCCAGAAGCCTCAGAATGTCAACAGCTTGATCAAATGATGCATACCTCACACTACCAATGTTCTCATCAATAGCATCATTCACTGAGGCGCCCCTGTGTGCTGAAAGGTTGTGTATGAGTCTGTACTCGCCCTTTTCTTTCTTTGGGACCACTCCCAGGGGGGAACAAACAAAATTAAGTACCGGAATGTCAGAAAATGGGCCGCTATCCTTCTCAGACATAGTTCTTTTGCTATTTTTGTAGCCACCACAACTGGGTTATGCTTCACTGACAGCTGATTCCTACATTCTGGGAAGAGTGGCCACATAGGGCACATGCGTGCCTGAACCTTCAAGTGCCTTGTGCTCTGGTGCAGGATCGTTTGTTAAAATCCCAGCATACACCCTTACGGCCACCGCCGCCCCCCGCTCGGCATTCCGCCTCTCTGTGCCGACCGAAAGGGCTGCTGTGGTTTTGAGGGGTAGCCCTTTGACCAGCCAGTGCTAGGGCCTGCATTCGCTGACTGCACGGTAGTGAACTGACCATACCATGACACTGAGTCCATCCTGTCCCAGGTTAGTGTTGTGTCAAACTCCTTTGCTTTCCTAAATGACATGTCATACTCCCTCCACCCGTCTCCCCCATATTGCTCACTGAAATTAGTGATCCTACTCTGGTAACAGGCAAATTCTGCCTGCAAATTGGGAGAACGCTCGGCCGCGATTGCCACAAACACAGAGAAGGCCCTAATCCAATTAACCAGTGTCTCCTCTACCCTGAATCTCGCCATTTTTGCCCGCCATTCACTAGGCAACATCCAGTCCTTTTGAGTCTTGGCATAATCCACCTCTCTGTTATCAACCAACAGGGAAAAAATGTTCACATACTTGCCCGCCCAAATGAATTCCTTCACACTTTGAGTAACATGTTGTGCCAGATTTTCCCTCATGGAGGGTATTGTACCTTCCCCTAGAACAGGTAATGCCACATCCTTACCACTCTCAGCGACTTGCGCAGGATCAACTATCTTGTCTTTTCCCGTGTCGCTGGCCGAACATGTTGCTTGGGAGAGAATAGGAGGATTCACCACACCCCCACCACTGTTGGCCATCCTGATCTTTGCCACCATCCTCTGCGCCTCTGTAGTAGGATCTTCCACTGAAGAAGGTAACATTTCCCCCATCTTCAACCAGGGGAGTACTCCTTTTATCTGTGCTGCCAGCTCTGGAGGCACCTGGCCGGCCCCGGGAGGTGTAATAATAACTGGAATGGGAGATCCTATACTCTGCTCCTGAGTAGGTGCCGGATTCGCCACTGGTAACGCCAGAATAACCAGTGGGACCACCAAAGGAGCTACATTAGGGGCTGGCGTTGGAATGTCCGGGACTGGTATTGCCGGTAAGCTTACAGAGTTAAGTGGTGCAACCGCGGGTGCCACTGTTGGTGTGGACACCCCGACAAGGGATGCCCAGGGTGAGCCCCCTACTATCTGTGTCTTATTTGCCCGGCCATTACCCTTCCTACCCCTGCCCCGGCTAGGGAAGGCATCTAAGTCTCCACTGGGCTGAGGGGGCACTATGATTCGCTTGGGTCTCCCCGATGGCCCTGCTTGATCGCTCAACCTCCGCCAGAGCTCGGCTACATTCTTCCCCAACTGGTCCACTTTCCCTAGTCTCCTGTCCATAGCTGACATTTTTCTCATCATGCCCTGAAGCATCATTACCATGTCGGAATGCTTCTCCCCACACCCACTGGCCATTCTTCTCTATGCCGTGAGTATGCCCCTGACTCTTAATGCCAACTATTAGCATGATGTCTCCAGTACCTGTACAGTTGGGGGAACACAGGCTGGCCGTAAGCACCACGCAACTGTGACCGCGAAACACCAGCTAGCTTCAGTGTCTGGCCGAGCGTACTCAAGCCCGGCGGCCCGACAGAAGCAGTGAAATGCAGGCCTGCCTGTGTCCCTCTGCTGGCGCTGTCTGCTGTGCCCCGCTCCATCCACAGGTAAGCCACCGAACACCCCAGTCAGAGTAGCCTACGATGAAATCAACGTTAATACACTGTACGTAAAGGAAATACACTGTACATAAAAGAAATACAATCATCTGAACACACCTTGGCCCCCTTTTGTCCTGCCTCGCAATGTTACCCGTATTCAGCACAATCCAACACGTTGAAGGCAGGCCCCTGCGATGAACCAGTCCAGTGCCTGTAGTATGTTGCTCAAATGGCTTTTATATTCAATAACTCACAGATTTATTCCTTGTCACAGGGCCAAAATTCAGGTCACAGGTTTCAGAATTCACAGCACCCCCTGATTCCCCTTGTCATGCACTGCCTGTAAAGGACTCAATTCAGGTTTCAATATTCAGTGCTCAAAACCAGCCTCCCATCCATGTACTAACCAGGCCGGACCTTGCTTCGCCTATTATTCGGTATTTTGACAGAATGCACCTTTAGCCAAACTCCGCACACGCCGGCAGTTCTGTAAACCGCTCCCAAGCTTGCCGATAAGCGCAGCGTGCTAGTAAACCGGTGCATAAAGCACAGCGTTTCTCTCATGCTTAACTACCCCCGCAATCTGCTGTTTTTCAAAAAACAGTGAATCGGGCACAATGCAGCACAAAACGTAAGAAACCCAAAACTAGTATCAGGGTGAAATCAAACTCTGCAACGGAGGAGCTGGCATGCGACACACAGCACAGCTAAGCTGCCGGGGCGGTGATGCGCGCATCAGAAAAACCAAAGCAGGGCAATGCGTTTCTATTTCCCAAGCTTGCCGAGTAGGCGCCGTCACCTATTGCACGATGCCTCGCTGCCACTGCCACTGCCTTTCACCCAGCCCCTCGCCCCACTTTCAAATAGGTGTTACACAGAGTCGTGCTGCAACGAGAGGCCCCTTCCTCACGCCTCGCAGCCGCTCTGCTCCACCACGGCCCTATAGTCCTGGGATCCTCGCCGAAAAACACCAAACACCAGGAACGAGACCAGCCTCGAACTCCAGATCGCCGAGGGCCTGTAATACAAAAAAAAGATTATTGAGCCCTCTCGGGCGAGGATGCAGCCTGGGGAGCGCGGGAACAAGAGGGTGCCTCCCGTGCTCCCCCAGCTTTTAAAACTCTATTTAGGGGCTGACCAGTTCACACTGGTCTGCCCCCCCTGGCTCCGCTCCCTTGCCCCGGAAGCAATTAGATTGTTTCCGGTTCAAGGCCGAAACCGCCACCAATCGGTGGCGAGGCGCTCCCGCTGCGTCATCAAGACACGGCCCCAGGGCACACCCCACCATTGAGGATGCTGAAGGCAGGTCAGGCCAGCACACCGTCATACGTGCGGGGGGACAGAGCGGCCCCCCCCTTTCCTGCGCCTTGTCTTTCCTCTCCTATTCCCATTTAGACGTGTTGAAGGCGCCCTGAGTAAAAAGTTATGATGATGGCTCAGCAAACGCCACACAGGAAGCACTTTGGCCTGATTCCAGCTGTGGGTAAAGGCCAGCCTCTAGGCTATTGGCATGTTGTAGTGTTGGACTCCTGCCTTGTAGAAAGGTCAGTGACGTCCATTACAAAACAGGGTACGTTTAATTGCTTTGCAATAACATAAGCCAGAAAGGTGCAAGCTGAGAAGGGTAGTGTTGTAACACGTGGAAGGGTCGAGGGAAAAGGAGAAATCAAAATTATATTTTATTTTATGACACCAGATTCGCCTGAAAATCTGCCATTTGATGGTGATATCTACCCTTTGGAATTCTGCATTGATGGGAAGAGGCCATGCAAGGGGAAGCAAAACATGAAACAGCTCACCTATGTCCCGAGTGTGCCAAAGTTGAGGGTAGATGTCAAAGGTGGACCCAAAAGAATGGTGTGCAGAAAGAGTTATCTCGAATGGATGCCATACAGGGAGGCAACTAGAACTAAATTACGAGGGAGTGCTGTTTAATCAACAACGTTTGAATGTTTTTTTACTATTGTGTATTTTATGAAAATGTCATTTTTATGAATTTTTGTATTGTTTGTTCTTTTCATATCTGTGTATCTTGGTGAATCATAACCAACAAAAACTTTGAATAAATTGCATGAAAAATAAAAGAGAGACAGACTGACAGACTGTCAAAAGTCACACCTAGTTTAGTTCTTTGTGTGTTGAAACCAAAGGTCCGTGATAATTATTAATTACAGTATTGGCATTTGTTTAGTTGTTTTTGTTTCAGAGGCTTGGCATTACTGTTGCGGAAGCTCACACCCAGAGTTGTTTTTCGGTTAATACTTCCAGCAATGTGGAGCCAAATTTATGGGGGGGGGGTGGTGGAGAGGGGCAACTCCTACTTTCAGCAATGTGTCCTTGTATAATGTAACTGGTGCTCATGCAAAGGTGCCTAAATACCTTGGGGTGAAGTTCGGGCTGTATAAAGCTGTAAAAAACCAAAGCCTTAGGTCACTTTTCAAGAAATGCATTCTCACACTGTGGCAGCAAAAGTAATTTATAGGTTGAGAATAGGTGTGTTCCCGCAAAATCCGCAAAAAAAAATCTGCGAACGTAACGGGTTCAAAAGTTGAACCCCCACTCATGCAACTATTTTACAATGGCGCCAGCAAGCTGCCAGCGCCGTTGTAAAATAGTTACAAAGTTAGATTGCACAGGAACCACTAGATAAAACGAAGCAGGTGCTGCTTTATTTTATCTAAGTGCTTCCTGTGCAAGCTAACTTTGTAACTATTTTACAACGGCGCTGGCAGCTTGCTGGCGCCATTGTAAAATAGTTACAGCTCACAGCTCACTCAAGGGACCCCTGCGCCCTTCGGGACGATTGCATAGTAACACACACATGGACGCTCGAACTAGTTGATGCTCAAATTCAGTGACTCATTCATTAGCCCAAAAACAATCGTGAGCGTCGTCGAGGCTGGACAGGTGTGCCTTCTTCCCAAATCTACCGTGGAAAATCAGCTGTGATGCTGGATAGGCTTTGCATCCTTGACTTTCACGAGCGCAATACCCGTGCTGTTCCTGTGACCAGGAGCTTCTTCCTCTTCATCTGCTGAACTGATCTTTCTCTGACCTTTTATTCACACAAGACGAGGCACATACCCTACTGGGCACATTGTGTTCGCACGGGTTTCTGCAAGTTCGCACGCGTTTTGTACAATTTCGCAATTTGCGACATTGTACAAAACCCTCGCGAACTTGTAGAAACCTGTGCGAACATAAAAAAAAAATCCGCTAATTCGCGGGAATTCGCGGATTTTGAGTTCTCAAATCCGCAAAATTCGCGAACGCGAGATTCGCAAAATTCGCCCATACCTAGTTGAGAATAGGCAGAGTAGAGATGCAGGGGCTCTAGGAATGGGTAAAAAAACAACAAAGCCTTGTTATCAAGTAAATGGTCTTTTAATGACCTGTAAAATACTCGGGTGCAGCTGCAATAAGACGCCAGACCAGCCAGCCCACAGTAGCTCAAGAACTGTCTGTGTGTGTGGGGGGAAGCTGTTGTCAAGTCTCACTCACCTGCGCTTCCTGTTAGTTCTCAAGGATTCTTCACTCGTAACTCTAAAAACAAATGTGCATTTTCCTAGTGCAGTTCCAAAGTCTTGGCAAATTGACAAGTGCAAGAATAAATTGTTCCGTAATTGCTTTCGTGATGTCTTGCTTTTAAATACAAAAAAAAAGGAAGTCTCTGGTGGTAAACAAGTCCGTTAACTTATCTTTAAGGTACGTACCTTTAGATCTCCTGAGTTTAATTACCGTTCTTTTCTTTTGCTTATTTCAGGCGTCACAAAGGATTTTCGGAAGATTGAAGGGGACCGGAAGCCGATGTCCAGCAGATGATGGGGAAAGGGTTGCAAGAGGATTAGGAGAAACAGATGACACCAGGAACCAAAGCCGCCTCAGCCGAGGGACTCAGCAGTCTCTAAATCAGGTAAGTGAAACCGTAGTTTCTCTGGAGCGCTGGTGAGCAAGACAAACGCCGACGAACACAAGCGCTGCTTTGGGAGATGCGCTGCATTTTAAAGACGCTCATGGGTGGGGCTGCTTGCTGCACATGGGAACGATAAAAGGGAGTTGTCTGTTGACACGTGAGGGAAAACTCCAAGAGCACTTTTGTATTTAGCAATCTGAAGGCCAAATGTTAAACAAGAAGCATTGTTAAAACCAAATGTCTTTATGAGCATATGATTGAAACATGAGAACATTATTATTAACTTAGCATTACACAGATGTATTACATAGATGTTGGTCATTGCCTAATGAACAGGTTTATTAAAATAAAATAAGATACAGGTTTCTTTAACGCCGACTTAAATGAACTGTTAAAGGGCAGGCTGTTTGCAAAGGACACACCTTAACAGTCGCTCCCCTCAAAGGCCCTCCCACGGGTCGTAGTTTGGGGGGATTAGCAAGATAGAACTGTCAAAGAAATTTTGGGGCGTGCACATGGGATGCTGGTTCCCATGAATTTTCTGTGTCATCATAACCTTTCCATGAAACCAAATAATGTAATTGCCTGTTAATTCTCTTTGCATCCAAGATGCGTTTAACCTGTATTAGAACTGGCGGAGGGGGTGGTTCAAGTCTGGTCTGAGGATTATAAGGTTTTAGTAAGGATACATGGAAGGTGGAGTGTACAGGGAATTCATCAGATAAATCGAGTTTGACTGTCACTGGATTCACAAGTGCTGTAATTGCGAATTGTCCTACAAATCTGGGTTGTAATTTATGAGGGACATTAATTTTCAGATTCTTGGTAGATAACTAAACTTTATCTCCTACTTGATAAAGAGGCGTCTCAGATCTATGCTTATCAGCTTGTTTCTTCATTCTATCCTTATACTGTACTAGATGTTTTTTGGCCACTTCTTGGATATTTGCTAAAAGACGTAAACGCTCGGTAACTTTAGGAAGCAAAGACTCTGGTAACTCTATGGGCAAGGCCTTGGGATGATAACCTTGCATAAAAAAGAAAGGTGTACAATGAGACGCTGAGTGCGTGGTATTATTATAGACGAACTCAACCGCAAGTAAAGCGTCTACCCAATTGCTTGAGAATTCAGTCATGAGTCATCTTAGAGTTTGTAACAAAGTTTGGTTTAAACGTTCTGACTGACCATTTGTTTCTGGGTGAAATGCTGATGACAGAGCCGCTTCCACTTTTAATTTGTTACATACATTTTTCCAAAATTTAGAATTAAATTGACTCCCTCTGTCAGACACAATTTTACTCGGTAATCGGTGTAGGCGAACTACCTCTTTTATAAAAATATCAGCAAATTCAACAGATGTAGGTAATTTCTGCAAGGGTACAAAATGAGCCATTTTAGACAGATAATCAATCACGACTAAAATAACTGTGCATTTCATTGCTAGCGGTAATCCTACCATGAAATCTACACTAATGGTGTGCCAAGGGATGCTGGGAGCAGGCAGGGGCTGTAAAAGACCTGCTGGAGCTTTATGTTGAGGTTTTTGCCGAGCACAAGTGGGGCATGCTAACACATATTCTTTAACGTCTTTTTCCATTGTTGACCACCAAAAGTGCTTGCGTAAGTTAGTCAAGGTTTTTTCCCACCCTGGGAGACCTGCTAAGGTTGCTGAATGATGCCATTGTAATAACTGGTTTTGTTGATCAATGGTTGGGACATACAGTAAAGAATTGGGATATAACAATCCATTCTGAATACTATTATGTGCGTCTTTCAACCAGTCATGTACTTGTATCTGTAGGTGTTCTTCATATAAACTGTGTAGAAATTATTTTTGAAGAGTAGGGGCCACAATCTTTTCAAGGGGTATTATTGGCGGTGGACTTTCTTTTCCTTTGCATAGCTCTGTGGTATGTCCATATCTAGACAGGACATCTGATTGCGCCTGTTGAGTACCCGGCCTATAAGTGATTACAAAATCAAACATGCTAAAGAAAGTTAACCACCTCATTTAACGTAGGGTCAAGACCTTTATGGAACTAAAAAATTTTACATTTTTATGGTCACTAAAAATAGTGACTGGGAACTTGGCACCTAATAGATGGTGTCTCCATTCAGCAAAAGCTGTTTTAATGGCTAGAAGTTCCCTCTCAGCTATTGTGTAGTTCTGTTCGGCAGGTAATAGTTTTTTAGAATAAAAAGCAATGGGGTGTAACTGACCATCCTTAGGATCTCTTTGGGAAAGAACTCCGCCCACTGCCACCTGAGAAGCATCAGCTTCCACAAAAAAAGGAAGATCAGGATCAGGATGTTTCAATACAGGGGCAGTTGTAAATTTCTGTTTCATTAACTGAAAGGCTTGTTCAGCTTGTGTGTTCCATTCAAAAGGTTGCCCTTTCTGTAACAATTTAATAATGGGTGCCATTGTGTCTGCGAAATGTGTAATGAATCGTCAGTAAAAGTTCGCAAACTCAAAACACGTCTGCAGTTCTTTTGTTGAAGTTGGTGCTGGCCAATCATGTATTGCTTTTACCTTTTTATCATCCATGACAATTCCTTGAGGAGATAGGCGATAACCTAAAAAGTTCACTGTATTAGAAATAAACATACATTTTTCTAATTTAGCAAAGAGGTGGTGCTCTTGCAATTTTGCCAATACTGCCCTCACTTGTTGTACATGTTCTTCCTGATTCCTTGAGTAGATACGGATATTGTCTATGTAGCGTTTACACAAACGTCCAGAAACTCATGTAAAACCTCGTTGATAAAAAATTGAAATGCTGCTGGGGCATTGCACAAACCAAATGGCATAGCCGTATATTCAAAGAGGCCAAACTTGGTTTTAAAAGCTGTCTTCCACTCGTCATTCTCCTTCACTCTTACCAAATGGTATGCCCCTCAAGTCCAGTTTGGTATATACACTGAGGAATGTCGTAATTGATCCAAAAGGACCGGTATCAGTGGAAAAGGATATTTATTCTTTATAGTGGCCTTATTAAGCCCCCTATAGTCGATGCAGGCGTGCAGCGAACCATCCGGTTTTGGAATAAAAAAAAGAGGGGAGGAGATGGGAAATGTGGAATTACCAATAAAGCCAGATTGTAATAAGTCATCCAGATATGTTCTCAGGTATTTAGTTTCCTCCTCCGTGAGAGCATAGACTTTGCTACTTGGTAGTGGAGCTCCTGGAATGAGATCTATTCAACAGTCATGCATTCGATGTGGAGTTAAGACAGTTGCCTTTACAGGATCAAAGACATCTTTGTAGTCTAGGTATTCTGGGGGAACTGAGATATCGGTAGGTGTACTAATAGAGGCACAGTGTACCACTGTTGATAATTCTTCCACGGCCTCTTGATAACAGCCTAACTTACACATAACCGAATCCAAGGTCACTGTTCTGGTTACCCAATTTATTTTAGGGTTGTGTGTAACTAACCAGGGTACCTCTAAAATTAAACCAAATGTAGGAGTGTCTATTAAATCAAAATGGATGGTTTCTGTATAGGACCGGTTTCTTGAGTTATGAGGCCTGATGTCAATTCTGAACCATCTACTGCACAGACAGTTTCAGGACATTTCTTTTGTTGTAAGGGTAAGCCCAAAGTTTTAGCTAACTTATTATCTACTAAATTACCAGTGGCACTACAGTCAAGAAGAACCGGTAAAGAATGTCTAAGTTGCGTAGTTATAATCAATACCACCTGGATGAAGAAATGTCTTGGAACATGAGGGACGGTATAGGCAATATGATTTGAGGTCTGCTTACTATTGTTCCTCGAAGAAGGGGCCTCCTTCCTTTTCGAGGTTACTCATTTTTTGAATCAGAAGACTGGATTTGTAATGTATTCCTTTTCTGGGGCGTCATAGGTTTAAATGGACAGTCTTTAGCAAAATGCCCAGGTTTACCACAATACAGACATAGCAAAAGTTTCCTCCGTCGGTCCTTTTCCTCTTTTGTCAAAGGTGCTCAAATGGTACCAATTTGCATAGGCTCAGGATTAGGCAGTTTCCTTTCTACCTCCTTTTTGTCATGTTTAAACATAGAAAATCTTATGTCTGTCTTTACCTTGTCTCCTTTCCTTTCGCCTAACCTGTGATCTAACCTCACTACTAAGTCAACAAACTCAGTATAATCAGTAGGGAGATCTACAATGTGTGCAAGAGCGTCCTTAAGGTCCTCACTCAACCCCTTGTAAAACAAGGACGTTCTTTTCTCTTCAGGCCATTGTGTCTCAGTGAGTAAACGGTTAAACATGGTAAGATAAGTTAGTAAATCCTTATTGCCCTGTTTTAAATTAAGCAACTCATTATCACTTGCCTGCATGTATGTGTGTTTGACAAACAATTTTGTCGTTGTTCTTTTAAACATCACCCAATTATGGAGAATAACATCGTCCCTGTCAACATACGGGATTGACCAATTTGCAGCCGTTCCACCAAGATCGGAAAGGACAAAAGCCCCCTTACTGGCATCATTTGGGAACTGTTGCGGTTTACAATCAAAATGCAATTGGCATTGATTTTAAAAATAAATGAAACTTGTTACTGTCCCCATAAAAAGTTCGGGAGCAGCTAAAGGTACTCCTTGTGGCACAGTAACAGTAATTTCCACCAGGGACCATTCTGAAGTGTTTTCCCTGGGCCTAGCGCCTAATTTACTTGAATCTGTTGAACTAAAAGGAAAACCTTTTCCCCAAAGGTTGTCACGAGGCTTATATTTGTCTAAATCCTGCCTAAGAGACAGGTTTTCTAACTATAACTCCTTTACTTCTGATTGCAACTGTTGCAAAAGAGTGGATAAAGACCTATTTGTGTTCACATCTTCGTCTAGGGCTTGCGCCATGTCTTGCACGGAGATAGTTTCCGGGTCTTCTCTAACGTCCATAGTTCGAGCAGAACTGGGGTGTGTGGCTTGTGTTTCTGTCAAGTCTCACTCACCTGCGCTTCCTGTTAGTTCTGCTCGAAGGATGAGATGAAAATTCACACCCTCTCTCAAACCTCTAATCCCCCCCACACAGAGTTAGCAATATGTGGAAAAGAAAGAAGCTCAAGGGAAGGGGGAAGTGGATAAAATAATAAGAGATATCAGCACTCCTTAGACTCTTGTACTCTTCTTCTAACCCAGTTTTCTTCTGTAGATGAGCTAGAAGTATCTTGTCTACGTTGCTTTATCTTGAAACAAGAGAGAGGAAAATGTATATAGATATAAGTGCACTATTAGTGACTGCTATTCTTATTCCAACATCCTGTAATTATTCTCACATATTAACAGTCTACAAGAATGTACCTCTCTGATCTGGTTTTCAGATTCACCAGATGCGCCTTTAGGAAGATACAATCCTCTCTTTCCTAAAGAACTGCGGTAAGAAATAGAGAAAAGCTAACACATAAATTAAAACATACTAGACATTTACATGATCTAATTTGAAACTTCTTTTTTTGTTTAGCACTTACTCTCAAAAATCCCCTGAAACAGCTGTCCTATCCAGAATACTGTTTCTCTACAAAATGTCTCTTTGTCGTGATTTATCAACATTCTTATCAATATAATAATCAGAGAGGATTCCCGTAATCTTTGCCTCAAGGATTCTTCACTCGTAACTCCAAATGTGCATTTTCCTAATGCAGTTCCAAAGTCTTGGCAAGTTGACAAGTGCAAGAATAAATTGTTCGGTAATTGTCTTAGGCTTTCATGATGTCTTGCTTTTAAATACAAAAAAAAGAAAGTCTCTGGTGGTAAACAAGTCCGTTAACTTATCTTTAAGGTACGTACCTTCAGATCTCCTGAGTTTAATTACTGTTCTTTTCTTTTGCTTATTTCAGGCGTCACAAAGGATTTTCAGAAGATTGAAGGGGACCGGAAGCCGATGTCCAGCAGATGACGGGGAAAGGGTTGCAAGAGGATTAGGAGAAACAGATGACACCAGCAACCAAAGAAGCCTCAGCCGAGGGACTCTGCAGTCTCTAAATAAGGTAAGTGAAGCCGGAGTTTCTCTGGAGCGCTGGTGAGCAGGACAAACGCCGACGAACACAAGCGCTGCTTTGGGAGATGCGCTGCGTTTTATAGACGCTCATGGGTGGGGCTGCTTGCTGCACATGGGAACGATAAAAGGAAGTGGTCTGTTGACACGTGAGGGAAAAACTCCATGAGCACTTTTGTATTTAGCAATCCGAAGGCCAAATGTTAAACAATAAGCATTGCTAAGAGCAAATGTATTTCTGAGCATATGATTGAAACATGAGAACATTATTATTAACTTAGCATTACACAGATGTATTATATAGATGTTGGTCATTGCCTAATGAACAGGTTTATCAAAATAAAATAAGATACAGGTTTCTTTAACGCTGACTTCAATGAACTGTTAAAGGGCAGGCTGTTTGCAAAGGACACACCATAACAGCTGTCTCAGTCCAGGTTGACAAACTCAATGGGGGGGCTGAAGCCTTTGAGCCCTTTGGACCTTGCGTGCCGGAGGCCATATTACTGCAGTGCATTAAGAAATTGCTGCAGGAGTGCAATGGGTATTTGCACATGTCCCGTGTAAGAAGATCAATTTGATATTGCAGAAGAAGCTGCATGTTTTAGCTGAGTGCCATCCAATTGCAGGACATTCACTGTGGCGAGGAGCGTCACCCTCCCAACCAGCAGCCAAAAAAAAACGATAATGTACCTGTGGTAACTATAATTTTATTTTTTGTCCGTAGCCTCGTCTAGGGGACGTGGCCATGGGAATGACAGGCAAAGGGGTAGTGGTAGGTAAACTTGCTGTCAGTGCGCATGATGGTTTCGCCGGATTTCTCAGGCCAGCCAAACCGTCATGCGCACTGAAGCTCTCTCCAACCCCAGCTGAGTTGCTGGGTTGTAGAAAGCAGGCACAGACTCCCAGTCTACCTGGTAGCGCGAATCCAATGGGCACAGTCCAAACCCGAACCTGCTTTCATGCAGCATCAGGCTTAGCCATGGGGATTCAAGGAGTTACGAGTGCATACCCCATCCACAGGCAGGTCCGCCCGCTACAAGTGCGGGCCCCCCACAACAAGTGCGGAAGCCCTTTGTGAATCGGGCCCTCAATCGTAAACTTCGGCTGTTTGTTATTGTTTCTTAAAAATAACTACAAAGTTAAAATACAAACTAAAGTAGCTACAGGCCTGCCACTTAAATAAACAAATGAAATCCTGTCAATCACAAATCTATCAATATTAAAAGCTGATAGTCAAATTTAGGTCCACCTTGGAACACATATGACCACATTATCAATTTTATCCCCCTCAAACACCTTGGGAAATAGTCAACTGCAAAAGCTATACTAACTGCTGTTTGATTAGTAAGTTCCCAGCATCCCTAGCGGCCGGACACCACCGCCACTTCCTGTCCCGCGCACCAGGAGGTGCACAAAATCGAGGAGCTCCCTCGGTGGAGCGGGGACCTTCGCAGAAGCGTGTCTGCGTTTACCTTGGGCACTGCTGTTTCTTCTTCGTGTCTGTCGCTGCCGGGTGCTGGGCTCCTGACGCCGTCAGTGATCCCTGTTGACGGCGCCTCACACCATCTTGGCTGCCGAGGGGAGGAACTACGGTTCCCAGCATCCCTAGCGGCCGGACACCACCGCCACTTCCTGTCCCGCGCACCAGGAGGTGCACAAAATCGAGGAGCTCCCTCGGTGGAGCGGGGACCTTCGCAGAAGCGTGTCTGCGTTTACCTTGGGCACTGCTGTTTCTTCTTCGTGTCTGTCGCTGCCGGGTGCTGGGCTCCTGACGCCGTCAGTGATCCCTGTTGACGGCGCCTCACACCATCTTGGCTGCCGAGGGGAGGAACTACGGTTCCCAGCATCCCTAGCGGCCGGACACCACCGCCACTTCCTGTCCCGCGCACCAGGAGGTGCACAAAATCGAGGAGCTCCCTCGGTGGAGCGGGGACCTTCGCAGAAGCGTGTCTGCGTTTACCTTGGGCACTGCTGTTTCTTCTTCGTGTCTGTCGCTGCCGGGTGCTGGGCTCCTGACGCCGTCAGTGATCCCTGTTGACGGCGCCTCACACCATCTTGGCTGCCGAGGGGAGGAACTACGGTTCCCAGCATCCCTAGCGGCCGGACACCACCGCCACTTCCTGTCCCGCGCACCAGGAGGTGCACAAAATCGAGGAGCTCCCTCGGTGGAGCGGGGACCTTCGCAGAAGCGTGTCTGCGTTTACCTTGGGCACTGCTGTTTCTTCTTCGTGTCTGTCGCTGCCGGGTGCTGGGCTCCTGACGCCGTCAGTGATCCCTGTTGACGGCGCCTCACACCATCTTGGCTGCCGAGGGGAGGAACTACGGTTCCCAGCATCCCTAGCGGCCGGACACCACCGCCACTTCCTGTCCCGCGCACCAGGAGGTGCACAAAATCGAGGAGCTCCCTCCGCGTCGCGGACGCGCGCGGACGTCGCCGGGCGGAGCCTGGGCAGAGGGCGGGCCGTCTGTGGCCGTCCGTGGACGACTGTGGTCGGGCGGGCCACCCCCCTAAGAACTTCTCAACCGTAAGTGTTATACCCAAGCGCAAACATGGGTGATTCCACTACCATAAACACCCACATTGATATATCCTCCCAGGATGCTGATACCTCTGCCTCAGTCTCCCTGATCACATCTTTTGAAACACTAATTGAAACCGCTTTCAATGAAATTGTAGAGACAGAGAGGAGGTTTTCAATGGGTTCTTATATGACTAACAACATACCAAGTGCTTCCGGAAACACCCATATTACCCCCGAGATCACAGTGGTTAAGCCACCACTTCCACCTGCAGCCGTGCCTACTGTATCGGAAGACGAAAACACAGTTATATATATAGCTACAGATTCTGCCCTATTAAGAACTACAGCAGTTAGCCAACTGGCACCTCTGTCTAAAGAAACCACCCCTATTAGCACACCTGTTTCCCAGGGGGATGTCATTACCCTGGATGTTACGGAGCCCAGCAGTAACAAACCAGGAAGGGGGAAAAGGAAAAGAGGTATCATTAAGCAAAGCACTAATAAAAGAAAACAACCCTTACCAAACAAGCGTCAGCCTACTCCCCAAAGCCTGTGGAACAAACAAAAATCTCTGGGGGTGGCAACTGTACCCACGGAGGAAAAAGACTCTGTGGATATAGATAATACATCTTTTTCACCCATAACCCACCCTGATGGGAACGGTAATACTGTTTGGACCCAAACAACAATAATGGGAGATAATTATAACTTTTCCAAGCAGAATGGGAATCTTATTGAAACTATAGTAGATACTATTTTTAATCGAGTAGAGAAACATATGATCAACCAATTTAATAATGTTTTTAAAAGACTGGACAGATTGGACAACCTGGTCAAAAATGTTGAAGCCAAAAGAAAGGGGTCTATTAGCCTGGACCAAATTAGAGCCGACCGTCTTTTAAACGATCTTGAGTCCTTAAGCAACACCCTTTCATCAAAAACACAGGCTGCTTGCATTGCATTGAATAAGGGAACAAAAAACCTGGAATTGTCATCACCATCGCCCATTACACAACCTCCAGCCCAACCACGAACTGTTAATACAGGGGCTAAGTGTGTAAAACCTAGTACGGCTGTTAACACCATCCCTACCCCTGCACCAAGGAAAATCACTCCTTTGGCCACTACTAATAAAAGCGTAACCAGCAAGGATGGTCACCTTACCCAACCTATTACAGCCACAACATCAGCTGCAAACGATAACATTGGTTCTACTCAAGTAAGGTTAAATAAGTCGCACAAAAACGAAGGGCCGGTGCGTCCTCTACACTTACCACCGGATGCCTGCCCATTTGTTTTGATTTTGGCAGGAGTACCAGTGCTGAGGGAGGATCAGGGGGAAACCTGGGTTCAACTCCGGAATAAATGTATAGACTGGCTAACTAAACATAAAGGGGTCGGATATGATATATCAAGAGAAATAATATCAGCCCGCAGGGTGCCTTGGATTGGACCACTATCTAAAGATAAGGATGGAGATTGTGTAGTTCTTAATTTCAAAAATCCAGGAACTGTAAGACATTTGCTTAATATAAGTGGTAACTGTTCAGCTATTTCCACGGTTGTAACTATGCTACCTTTAAGCTACTTTTACAGACAGCCACCTATGCAATTCCAACCGCCTTTAATGCATTTTTATCCTCCACCAAGGTACCCTCAGCCACCACCCATGCATTTCCAGCCAGTTGCTTTCCCCTTCAATACATTCAATAGATTTGCACCCCTGTCAGGTTTGGATATGTTGGACTGACCCTCTCTAACTAAGCCAGCCTACTCAGTTGCTTCCCTATCATCTGTCACCAACGGAAATCAGGCAGATATAAATTCTCTGATAGGAAATCCTGTAAGAGGCCAATCTACGAATCATAAGCCCTCGGACTCTGTACTTTCCGTTGTGAGTTGGAATATAGCGGGTCTTAACTCCAAACTGAAAATCAAAGAATGGCTTGACTGGGTGAAAACTAATTGTGACTTATTGTTGCTCCAGGAAACTTGGTGTTTAACTGACCCTACAATGGAGGGCTTCTGCTGCTATAACTCAAAGGCCTTAGCCTCATCTATGGGACGGCCAAGCGGGGGGCTATCCATCTGGTCAAAGATAAAACCAGGGGTACAAATCAAAACGATACCAACACCAGGCAAAAGTTTTATGGCTGTAAAATACATTAATAGGATGATTTTATGTATAATTAATTTTTATAACAATGATTTTGTTAATCATCCCAACGGAAATTTTTTGTCTTTGTTTAGTTTTATTGATGATATCGTTGAGGGTTTGAAATATGGTCATTACGATGGTATTTGTATAGGGGGAGATTTTAATGCTCATATGTATCGCACGAGTGCTCCGTGTCAAAATGGCGAGGAATTAAAGAACATATTAGCCTCACGTAACTTAGTGAATGCCATGGAAATCGCTGGTACTAGCGCTGAAACAAAATTCGCACCCACCTATATAGGCCAAGGCTGCGCCTCAACGATTGATTATGTATTTCTTTGTCCATCTCTGTGTAATATAATTAGAAAAGCTGAGGTTATTTGTAGTACATATAGTGACCATTACCCGCTAAGAATACATCTAGACCATCCTCAGACAAGAAAGGCTGCATTAAAGGTTGAGAGTGGCCCACAAAATCTGGTACTGTCTACCGATAGACTTAGACTAATATGGAAAGGGGCGGACAACAAAGCTATTCTAGCCAATGTAATCAGAAAGCACCCAATGTTAATAGACATTTGTCTGTCCCTTGAGAGCACCGATGAAGCGTTGATTGGGGCATTTGGTAATCTCTGTGGGGCAGTGAGAAGGGAATCCTCTAAACCATCTAGGCCCAATACAGACCACAGCCCACGCTGGTTTGATTCCGCGTGTTCTAAAGCCAATAGGGAATTGAGGGCGGCCTTACAACTAAACCCTAGGGATTTTAACCTAGTGAGAGAACTAAGAACTAAATATAAACTCGCCCTACGGACAAGAACAGAGGCTTTAGTGGTTAACCACTGGGAGTTACTAATACGGAATGTCTCTCTAAAAGACACCGCGGGGTTCTGGAGAGAAGTCAAATCACTCAGGTCTTTTGGTTCTAACATCCAACCAATTAACTGTAACATCAATGGAGAGGACTGGGTGGAGCACTTCTCCAAAATCTACAACATAGCTGCCCCTAGCATAGATTCTATTTTGCTTATAAACAATAATGATCAACTAAACTTCTCAATATCTGAGGTGGAGGATGCAATTTCTGATAGCGCTAGTAATAAAGCCCCTGGCCCTGATGGTCTATCTATCGACCAGATCAAATCGGAAATTAACTTTTGGGCCCCCCTATTATGTAACTTATTTAATCACTTGACCGACAGCTCCATCCCCGAAACCTGGTCGAACAGCGTTATCGTACCAATATTTAAGAAAGGTGACAGGGCCGATCCGGCCTGTTACCGACCGATCTCGCTGATCGACAACACATTAAAAGTCCTTGGTAGGGTACTATTTAAGAGAATAAGGGATTGGGCCGAAGATAATAATGTGTTACACTGCAGCCAATTGGGGTTTAGAAGCCATGTGGGCACTGTTGAGCAGTGTCTCAACCTGAACCTAATCATGGCCAAATATATTATCGTTAAAAAGTCCCCACTTTATTTAGGTTTTATGGATCTGAGTTCCGCTTTTGATTTCGTTAACCGTTCTAGGTTATGGTCACAATTGCTGGAATATGGTTTAGATGATTCTTTAGTACATTTTCTTTCATATTTACACAGGGATCTAAAGGCAAAAGTACGCATTAACAACGAAGGTGAACTATCTGGTGACATTTCCATCCAAAGAGGAGTCCGGCAGGGCTGTGTACTCGCCCCTTTACTTTTTATTTTATATATCAATGGGCTGAGCCCTGCCCTGAGTAAGAACACTAAGGATGTCCCAATTATTAATGGCTCCCCTATCACCACCTTACTTTACGCGGACGACGCTGTATTGATGGGGCGTACCCCAAATGCGTTGCGCTCATTAATTACAGGGTTTGTTGTTTTTATGTCTGATTTAGGTTTGAATACCAATTTTAAAAAATCATTTATCATGAATTGTGGTTTAAAAAGATACAACATCCTTTCAATTAAAAGTGGCGAAAATGAACTAAAATGTACAAGTACCTTCCCCTATTTAGGGTTATTATTCTCTAACACTGGCTCGTGGCAGCATCACACTGCCCTCGCCAGAAATAAGTTTGGCAAATCAATTAATTCAATTTTATCTCTTCGCCAACCTAGAGTGGCAGATGTGATCACCCCATTGTTAAATATCTATCGTACCCAATGTCTGCCAACTGGGACATATGGATCCGAAGTGTGGGGCCATTGTATTAGCTTGCCTCTGCAGCTAGAGGAAAATAGATTTTGCAGGAAGGTATTGGGTGGTATTTCTTGCACGCCCATCTTTATCTGCCACCAAGAACTTAAGTTGTTATACATAGCTGATTTCATAAAGTCAAGGCCTACGCTTTTTTGGTTAAAAACCTGGACAAATCCAGCAGCTTCCTTGACCCGTAGCATAATTTTAGACTGTTTATCTCATGAACGATCCAACCTTATACCTTGGCTAAATGCGGTCAAGAATAGTTTAATTAGTGTTGGACATGGTTCCCTGTTTAGCTCGCCAAATACCATTGTGCCCGCCCATAAGAACATTGTAAAACGGGCACTGTATGAGTTATACAAAGAGGAACGCATGAGAACTGAATTAATGAAACCAGCTATTATTAAATATCTTCCACTAACTGTGACTAACAATATTGTTTTAAATGAATCCTACAAACCCTGTAGATATCTGACATTACCGATAGGTAGATGGAATCGGAGCCTCTTATTCAGGTTCCGCGATGGCAGTATTGTTAATTTATTGAGCTTTCCACTCGGCCATAACAAAAATCTAGAAGAGCTTGAATGCCAGTGTTCTGTCGGTGGGAAACAAAGTTTATTGCATTATTTTATCTTTTGTGGCCACTATAAACTGTATATCCATCATTACCTATTGCCAATTTTCAGAAAATACAATCTAAGAGATTTTAAATTGGCATTTAAGTTTTTGCAAATGCTACCAACCGATGATGTCACATTTACCGTAAGCTGCTTCATAAAAGCCTGTGTTAAATCGAGGGCAAGTATGGAACATGCATAACGGTCTTCGGACGCACAACGCACTTTAAACTCTAAATACAAACTGTATAGAGCTTTTTTTATTAGTATGGAAACATTGTTACTAGCATTATCTAAACAGAAATTTATGAATGTTTTTCTAAACTGTTTGTGGTACAATTCTATGTAATATGCACTTTTTACCATATATGCTGCTCATGTCTAATTGGGATGTATTTTAACATTTTTAACTTTTAACTTTGTATATGTCTTCACGTATTTTAAAAGATTCATCCTGTATGTACTTTTATGGATTTTTCAGAATCCGAATAAAGATCATTTCATTCATTCATAGTAAGTGCTAAAGGTTTAAAGTTATAAAAAGAAGTCAAATGGATTGGTCCTTCGGGCCATAAAATGAAAGTCTTTGGGTGTGGCAGTGCTGCCTATTTAAGCATCCGTGGCAACAGATCCTCTTGCAATCTAGGCCTCTGCAATGCAAATTAATGAGCTGATGATACGAAATATGCAAACTAAATACTGTGGTCCATTCAGACAGCCATTGTAGGAGCAGAACAACATGAAAGGTCTTATTATTCAGAGGTTAAATCCGCTGGAACAGGTGACTGTAGTTGAGGTAAAAATGATGTCACTCGAGGTGAAAAAAATACTTCATGATGAGCCATAACAAAAAAGATCTTGCTGATGCACAGTTCTTGATTCAAAATAATATTGGAGTGTAAATACACTCAAAGAGAAATGTATTATACTCGAAAAACCAACCCCTATGGATAAAGCAAATGGTGGCGAAAACCTTGCGCCGCATATATTTGAAAGTAAAAAGCATACCATAGGCTTACTCATCCATATATGCCCTACGTACGTTGATGGAAATTGATAAATTTTATATAAAAAGGGAAGAATGAATGAAAGAAATTTCTGCTAAAATATAAAAAACTGATTATATTTGTGGACCTATTAAAACACTACATGGATGTAGAAATCACGTGATAAAAGAGAAATTAGATTCAGAATATATGTATCTACATGATCTTACCAAAATTAAGAGTGTAATCTTGAGCAACATAAGGAGAATAATAGCTCTTGGAAACAGAGAAATGTTATTAAGGGTGGTAGAATGTATACATTTTGGATGCAAAAAGACAAAGAGAAACTCCAATCAGCATCTCTGAATTGGACTCCTCTGGTAATGATGACACTGTCCCTTTAAATTCAGTGAGAGATTAAAGTTGGGCAAACTTGCGGCAGAGGTTGAGATACAGGAAGTCCACTAATAATAGACTGCGGAAGGAGAGGAAGAGATGGAAACCTTATAATGTCTAGATCATTTAAGAATTGCACATTCCAAATAATGACATCTCCCCCCAGGTTTTTCCAGAGAGTTGCGCTGACCACCAAGATCAGGATAGAGATAGGCCAGTTAGAGGTCTGAGTGGGGCAGGCCATAGTATTGAGTCAGTGCAGAGATTAGCATTTTGTGCAAGATCCTTCCTTACTATTGAAAGTGGACAGCTTAGCTGTTCTTGCTAGGATGGACTGCCATCAGTCCGAGGTGGGGTATCACTAGCGTACTAATGCTGGGGTGCAAGGGGCATTTTTCAGGCTGGACAAATGGAAATGATCTATAACAGGAGGATATTTCTGAAAAATTGGATAAATGGGTTTGGATACAGTGTGACATAGACTTAGGGTCCAGATAGGAAGAGTCTGGAGCATCTAGGTAACCCAAAGGAGCAAAGACACTCCCAGGGAGGAGCCGCCTGGGGGTGTGACGGCAGGTGATTCTGGTATACAGGGGCATGGATGAGAGTCATCCCCTAGTTAAGTCTGGGGGTGCAGCTTAAGGGTACCAGCCTAAATGGAGGAAGAGGTACAGTGTGGCCCTTCCAACATTACAGGAGTCGACCGTGGCATTGTCTTCTTTTCCACATTAAAATTGAATTTGTGGGGTACACATGATGGCAGAGTGGGAGATGGTGAGATGTTTGGAGTGAGTGTTTTGTGCTTTTGACAGTGATGGTGAGGGTTTGGATTATGAGATGGTGTGTGAGAAGGGCTAGGCATTTGGTCTGAGGGTGATGCAAGGCTTTGTAAGAAAGAAAGACAATGATGCTTGCTCGGGGGGATGAGGTTGGGGGATGTGCTGACAAGGGACAGAGTTCTCAGTATTGATACCTTTCAGAAGTCAAGTGTATGGGAGGACCAGGAGAAGATGTGGGACAAAGAGAACAAGGAAAACGACAGTGCATTAGACAGAGAAGGCATAGCCAGCTGCGGAAGGAGGCAGGCTGTGGGACTGTAGGTCTGCCAGCTTGGGACATGAACAGGAAGGCTGCCATGGAAGAGGGTACATGTTTTAAATCAATTGAAGTTGCTGTTTGTTCACTTTGTGGGAAAGAGTTTGAAGAGATGGCAACGGTAGCTAGCTTGGTAACTTTATTCATAACTTCCAGCACAGAGAAAAGCCAGCGGCTCACTGGCTCCTATTGGATATCCCACTGACGAGTCCAACTTCTGCCATGCTCCAATTCTCATGACGTAAGTATTGGAACAATGGCAGGCCAGTCAGTCCCAAACACAGGTCATTGTGGGCACAGACGGTGCATACTATAGTAGCCTTCCAATTGAGTATCCGTTCTTTATGGGTCACTCCATCCAAGTTGGGGTGGGAGGGTTTACTAGGGAACAGCTTGTTAATGAAGGTCTATTTTGAGGGTTTAAAAGAGGATCCTGTAACCGGGCATTTTGAAAATGTAAACATACGTTTATGTGTAGCAGAAACGCACTATTATCCACTGTGTCAGTCAGATTGTTTCAGGGAGGCAATGGCAGCAGGGAGAGGTCAGCAGAAACCTGTGGCAAAGGGCACTGCCAGCAATTGTTGTTCAGAGATTAGATATATGGTTGGCTTTCTCTCCAAGCAGCAGCTCTGCAAACATTCTGCAGTGGGGCTTTACGGAGGGCTTTGGGCTAGGTCAACAAGGTAAAAGGCTTGCAGACAGTTTAAAGTCAGTAAAGGTTGTGCGTCAAATTGTGAGAGCGGGCAGAACTTTCTGCAGGGAACTGGTTTTTGCCATATCAATGGCTATGCTACAATATCACAGAGTAAGATTTTGAGCAGGCTTGTGGGCTAACTTGAGGATTTGGAGAAATGTTTACATCACTTTATCGTGGTGAACATGTTGAAGATGGATGATAAGATGCTGCGGCAAGTGCAAATCTTTTCAGATGCGGCAGGGGAAGATGACTTTGGTATGTTCTAACATGATAGTTGGGTTTCCTATCAGTGACCTAATGGCTGGTTGCAGCATGGGAGGAACATTGCTTCCTGAGGTTTCTTCTGTTGTTCCTAGCTCTTGTTTTGTGGGATGAGGATTAAGCAGGCAAAAAAATTGTCTTCAGCTTTGATAATCAGGGGGTGGTTGTTCTGGTGAATGGGTAGAAAGTTAAGGATTTGTGATTGCTTAAATTGTTGCAAATGTTCATGCTTGCCTTTTAGCTGACTAGGTTTATGGGCTAGGACTTGTAGTAGGCTTGGAGAAGACCAGCCTGTAATAAGAAATATGGGTTTGAGGAGAAGAGATTACTTGAGCTGGTAGACAACACACAAAGGCCTCAACATGGAGTAGTTATACACAAGCTTGGCAGAAATGTCTGGACAGTGGTGGAAGGCAGAGTTGGGGTTCTATGTTATACTTGTTTAGCAGATGTGATGATTCAGTTAGTTATATCTACAGCTAAACAAGAATTTATGAGCAGACAAGCTTGTAGGCATATCCATTCACAGCAAATACTTCTGGGGGTTTGAACAATCTGGGGGCAAGTTGGGAGAGAAGATTTCAATGGGTTGCGTTAAGGGAAGAGGACATAATGGTAGGTGTCTGGTTTCAGGGACGTTTTTCAGTTATTTTTGTTTTGAAGTTTGGTTGTATAGCCTTTGTTTGGTTTAGTAAATTTTAGGGTCCTTTAGGATTTCCAAGAATAAAGCAGTGCTCTTACACCAAAAAATTAATAAGTGAGGAATGTATGGCATTGTGATTGCTGCTGTAATAGACTGACCAGCTAGGAACTGGAAGGTGGTTTTCCTTTACTGCAGTGGTTAGGTACCATTTGTGTCCACCAGCAGCATGGCTACAATTTTTGCAGGCAAAAGGTGAATTTCAGGGTGCAGTATTTTGACAAGATAAGTGCAGAGTGAGATGGTGGCCTTCCTGTTTCCTTAAGTTTTAAGGAAGAATTTGGTGAAATTGTGTTTGCTGCCTGAGCAGTTTAGCTCACATTCTTTTAGGATGGCAGCAGTCGCACAAGCAATTAGGCTGGGTGTGTTGTTTGTAGGTTGTGTTTGAGGCCATTAGCTGATAAATCCATCATTTGTGTTGGTGGGCAGCAAAGCAAGAAGAGACAAAGCCGTTTAGGGAGCAGCTAGATTTGTATGTCAGTAACAATGTAGTGCACCGGTATTTGGCAAGGGCAGCCTGGTGTGGTACCAGCTGTTGCGATTGTCGTTTGCGGACTTGGTGACGCCTGTTTTTTTTTGCCTATGGACACTTCACCGCCTGAACTACAACGCCAAAATAAAGAGAGCCGCAACTTACGATGCGGCCCTCCACCAGCCATTTCGCTGCAGGTAAACCGCTGCTGAAAGGGTGGTGGAGATTGGTTTCTGGGGCCTGTTGTGGGCCCCAATGTTTTGCGGGAGGTTTTGGTGCACTGGGGGGGGGGGGGGGGAGGGGGGAGTACCTGTGGTACCCCCCAACATTTCACTGCACCAAGTGGCGGGCACTGCGTGCTGCAGTGCAGTGAAATGCACAAAATGCCTTTTTTTAAACTGCGGCGGAGCTGCTGTCAGCAGCACCCACCGCAATGTTCAAGGTGCAGGATGTGGCCACCACGGTGGCTTTTGCATCCTGATTTGGTGTGCGGAACCGCCGCAGGTATTGCAACGGTCCCGGTCTCCACCACCATTGCGGACCGACTTCTGTCTGTCTGCCATTGTAATCAGCACCTTAGTCCAGATTCTAAATTACATTATAGCATCAGTTATATCCCTCTAACATGTAATGCAATACTAATGCCACCTAAGTCCAACTCTACAATACAAACAATTGCACATTAACATTTCGTCTCAGTGCAGCTTGTAGGTGTAGTTGTTTATTTTTTGATCTTCTCTTGTGACACGAGAGACATCACTAAATAACACGTCCGCAAGCCCACTTTGGTTCGGTGGCTCCAAGTGCCCTTAAAAACACGATCCTCTCTCCGCTGGCCTTAGTCTGCTGCTTTCTTCCTTCCCTTGTCTGACAGAGGGGCCAAAATGACAGCACTATGGGGCCAATGGCATACGTACTCTATAAAGGAAAACCTGTATACAGTATTACATAACAAATGGTACATATTTGCATAATAATTACTCCTGGGGTTGTCTTATGTCTAAGCAGTTCCTTTTAATGCAGGTGAGGGACCAGCTGCATCCATTTTGGGTTAAAAGATTGAGTTTAGGATTACATTATTTAGTTTAGGTCCAGGCTCGAACTCCAACCCCCTTGTTCTGTACACTACAGCTTGACCCTTTAGGTAGGAGTGTTGCAAAGAACTTTTTTGGGCTGTATAAGTTCTCTGTTAGGCACCTCGAGTGAAGAAACACCTAACCAGGACATTTTTGAGTGGGATTCTACTCTACCATTGTGGGTAGAGTAGATGTGATAGTGAAAGCTAATATAACTGAGAAGATATAGGTTGTCTAAAAACGTTGCTTGTGGTGCATAGGGTGTTACAAGAAGGCTAGCTTATTTCATAGATGGCTTCAACATGTTTATGAATACTTACAATTGCAAAGTAGGATCTGACAGGGTCATTCTCAATTTGAAAAAGTACAGGGAAATGTTACCAGGTGACACATATTGGGCAGGGCGTGATTTTCTGGAGTCTTAAAAACCTGGAAAGCGTTCTCTCTTGAGAATAAATCCAACCTTCTACATGTAGCAACAGAGGCTGGTAATTAATTGCAGCTACTCAGAACAATTTTCACTATATGACATTATTTCAATTCTTTACCAAACATATAAAGCAAAAGAGTTATTCTCTGACGCATAGATATATTGAATTAAAAGTGTTTTTCATAATTATATAATTGGGGAATCCATTACATAGCATGTTATAACAAACGTTTAACTTCCCCATGGACCATATTAGGTATACTTTCTTAACCTATAATCAGAAACCTTTTAAGGCCTGTGCAAAGTAGGTAAGTGCCCAGGGCCCCCACCTTTCAGTGGACCCCCTGACAAATTAAACTGTCTCTCTAGTTCACTTATGAGTATGTTTGCATCTTAAATCTTTAACAAAAAATTCAAAATTGTTAGGCAACATAGAGCTTCAATTAGCAAAAAATGGCTACTAGAATTCAAAGTTTATCCAAACAGGAGAAACACAATATTTCTTGTCTGGGGCCCCCCAAGTCCTTACAATGGCAATGCATGGAATCTCAATTAGTTAACATGGTGTGCCCTTTCCTTGAAGTGAAAGGCTACTCCGGATATTTGCTTTCCTGTCACAATCACACAAATACTATTTTCTGAAGAATAACCTACCAACCTTTACAGGATGTCATCAATTGTTTTTTGTGGCCACAATGTTTTCAGTTGAAGGTCTCTTGAGCGAGCCAAGTAAAACTCAAAATGCATTGAGGGTGCAAAAAAATACTGATGTAATGAATTTTATTGAAATTATAATTGTGAGGGCAAATTCCATACAGATGAATTTTCCAACTGTGTCATCAAAAGGATGTTAAGAAAAGTTTAAACTAAAATAAAAGATTGATTACGAGTAACATAAAAGGTACTTGAAAAATGACTTGAAAAAGCTGAATACTGTGCAATATAGTGCCTTACTGAATAGTCTGGGAACAGCACGGTACATGGCCCCCTTGTAGTTGATGTACTAGGGCCAGAAGTAGAAAGCAGAATGCACACAACAACCTACACACGTTATCAAGGCAACAACATAACTAGGAGCTCTCAACCCGTAGTATGGGTTGATACCAAGAGAGGCTCTTCTACATTGAGCGCTGCAAAAGGCTAGAAGCGACATAGAACTGCCGGACACACTCAGAGCTCACTTTAAGTTGTATCCCATCTTAGAAAATCAAGCATTCACTACTTAAATGTCTGAATCATTCAAAAGTATTCTTCACAAATTAAAGTTATGTTCCTATTGTAAGTGACTTGAACACCCCCATGACTATTGAAGTAACCCTTGGATTATATTTCGTTCATTATGGTGTAAAGAAATACAGTTCCTATTTTTTAACCTGCTTTGATGTTTTTGTAATCAGGGAAACTCGACTTGTGAGTCAACATATTTTATTGACAATAGAGTTTGTTATATTGATAAATCTCTATTTTCTACTCAGGAGGTTGAAACGATTTCCGAATTTTTTCTTGAATAAGATATCTGTGAACATGAATTAGGCATAGGGTTAATGAAAAGTGGAGTACGTTTGTATCACTGTAGGCAGCTTTTGGAGGTGGTCTTAAATTTAAGGTTTCAAAGTTATGATAAACACATTTTAATTAATTAATTTGGATAATTATTTGCTAGCTGTTTGCCATGTGACCTCACTTCAGAATTGTATCTACAAGTTTACTGTGATGAATTCTTTTTTTTATTGTAAAAGACTCACTTTGAGATTGCTTTAAACAATGTGATTTCGAAAAATGAACAATGACACATAAACTTGGGCTTACCGGGACATAACCTAATTCTGGATCCTGAGACCCAGGTAGATTCCAGGCCCGACACGGAGCCCACCATAGACAGGCTACTCTTCTTGGGAAGTCAAGATGGTGGGGCAGAGGCCTCCAGAGTCATGCCTTCTCTCCCTGGCCTTGCTCAAGAGCTGGGGAAGCGTTGAACCTTTACTGAAAACTTTACTGGAGAGTCTACTAGGAAGGTGCTTGGAACTGTCTCCTTCTCGTTATGGTCTCTGTGTGGCACAGGAATGACCTCCATGGTCTACTGTAACTGAGGAGACTACAATTTAACCTAGGAAACTGCATTGAACTTCACCAGTCTGATCACTGTTGGGGTGTCCTGTTTGCCTTCTCGGCCACAGCTTTCAAGGGCCAGTGTGGGTGGAGTGGGCTATGGATTCCCCATCCAAACCTGGATTTTTGATTTGTTGGATAGCTGACATGGTAGATTCTTGATGTCTTTCACGGGAACTATTAAAGTAACTTGCAAATATATAAAACAGAAAAATATTTTAAAAAAGAACAATATATAGGAGCTGATGGAGAAAGGCAACATTATGTCTTGCATTGGAATGTGATCCTGCAATAGAGCCTAAAGAACATTGGGCTGGAAAACGCATTGGCATAGGGCTGGTTCGATCTTCGCGTGGGTGAGAAGTTATGCACATTTGTTGCTGTGAACTTGCATATAGGGGATGAGTGCTAGTGTAATGTTTCACTGAATGCTTTCGCTCTTTTCTTTCAGCCACTGAGACAGGGAATACTATTTGGGTTAATATGCTTTTCATCTACCCTTCATTTTCCAAGTCTTTCTGTATTGTTTCCTCCTCCATTACTGTCTACTGGTGACCTTCAGGGCTGCTTCATGATATACCATATTCCTGCACAAACGCCTGAAGCTTTTACAGTGATACTGTCGGTAGCATACTGCCTGTCATGTGAAAACCACTGTGATGCACCTGTGCACAACTAGACATCCTCAAACAAAGGAACACTCTGAAATGCGAAACTCAGCCAAACTCATCAAATAGTGGAACTCTCTGGAATCCAAAGCCCAACCCAAAATCATTTAAGAAGTCATTTGTTTAAAGACAGTAGCAATAAATCAGGTCAACAGCTCAACAGTCTAATTAAATTCCGAATAAGGAAGTGATGTTAGTAGGCTAAATATTAAGAAAGATGAAAGTATGTTAAACGTTAAGATCTCTGAACATTTCAACCATATGGATTTCCAATATCAGTTAACATTTTTACATGGAGTCACATCTGAATAACAGTGCCTTCTTCACTTTTACAAGACCAACAGAGATTAGAAGCAGAATTAGAGTTAGTAATGGGAACATCACTAGGGTTGAATAGCTGGATCTAACCTCTTTAGACCTTGCATTGGTTCTCTAACTATATATGTTTTAACAACTAATTGTTTGTATACTGTTTTTCTTTATAATTTTATTTTAACCCCTTAGGCACTGCCGTCGGCCAACGGTCGTCGCGTGCACTACCTTGGTAGTGCTGCGCATGTCCGTTGGCCGACGCGGCCCCACCCGTTATTCGAACGTTCAGCACTGGGCGCTGAACGTTCGACGCTCTAAACAGGTTAAGAAACTCTATTAAATGTTTTTGTTTACTCCAAATACCCCACTTATTGATCTTACCTGAAAGTTCTCATACCATGTTTTTAAGTGTAACATGCGTCTGTAAACAAACACAAGGCATTCCTACTTGTCCGCAATAAAAATAAACTTATCAACAGCTGCTTGAAGGTGGACATAGGAAGAATACCACTCCCAGCGTTATTGTGATTAAAGAGGTGAAGAGTCGCATGTTAGTAATAAAAGGCTGAAAGACATGAAGTCCTTGACGGTGAATTTAATGGGTGTACCTCATTACAGAACTAACACAGAGGAATACGATTTTCATTTCACAATCAATTACTGCACTAGATTAGATATAAGAGAATGTGTTTATCCATAATTGTGAGTGGCATTTTCGATGTGTTGCAGTTCCCTGGGGACTCTTGGGCAGTGAAGTCTGACCATGTGAAATGGACTCTAACTGACTGGCTGTGGGTGGAAGGCCGACCAGAGAATACTACCCTGGACAAAACCTAAATATTCAAAACAGATGTTAAGAAACAACAGTGGTCTGCATAAACTGTACATAAACATTATTGAAAATAGAAGACTGCCAGACAGAGTGGTTGTGTACAAACCAAAGTCTCTGCAGACTTATCCACATCTAATGTCTCCGTAGGATGTCCGGGGACTGCAATTCTGGGCAAATTCATCACTCTTTCTATAAGAGGCCAACAGCAAAGGTATGCTTTAATGGTGTCCTCTCTCAATTGATACCGACTGGGCAGGGTAATAGACAGCTATGTTCATTATTCCCTCTACTCTTCACCCTTGCAATAGAATGCCTGCCCCAAGTTTTCAATGAACAGAAGAGATCATAGACAGAATCTCCATATACATAGATTATATGCTTCCCTATGTTTGCTGCCAGGGCTGCAGTTAATGCACATCCTACATGTTTAGGGAGCTGTCTTTTCACTGTGCTAATTTGTCCATATACACTCTTTCCTATTTCAGGGATGAATACAATACTTCCTGTGGGATCCAAAGCTCAATACTCAGTGCTGTGGGTTTAGGTACCCAGAGATTCATCTCAGTAGTAGGGAGCAGGGTTAGAGGTGTTAGTACCTTAATCAACTCGCTTTTCAGGGAACAAGACCTAGGCACTCTGGCGGGAAGAGTGGCAGCCACAAAAATGGTATCCGTCTCTCTTGCTAAACAGATATTTGATCTCCAAATCTTTCCTTTTTTGTATTCAACTGCCCTTCTTTTGCTCCCACATCACCGTAATCTTGTATTTCTTATAGGAGGCTGTACCCTAAGAGTTGAAAGATGAGATGCCTCTCCTGAAGGGACCATGATGAAGGAGTTTGATTCCATAGAGTGAAGCCTTGCTATGAAGCTGATAGGTATATCATGCATATAAGATGTGGTTGTTTAACCCCAGCTCTACTCATTTGTAGAATTTCAAAGTGAATTCACTGTTAGAAAATACCAATTCTTTTAGTTCCTCCAGCTACAAAAGCTATCTCTCTATATTTCCAAAGGGCCGTTGACATTGCAGATTTTCACCCGCTGCAGCCCAAAACCACAATGGGTACTCCGAAGGGAAAGAAGAGTTCATGCATCTACAAACCATGTATTATCAATGCACCTGACCCCTTCACTTGTCATCTGAAGGCAGGGGAAAAAGACATAGGATAGCTAACAGACAAGGATTGGAAAGATACCCTTGTGTCCCCAAGCGGGGAAGCTATATTCGTGTTTCTCCAGCCCATTTAATTCAAATACCTGCATAGTGTATATTATATAAGACACTAGTAAATAAAAGTGACAAAAGCAAATCCCCAATAAGCCTCAAGTGCCACCATGACACTACTTCTTTCTCGCCCAAGAAAAAGGATTTTCTGGAGTGGGGTACTTGGCACACTGTCATAGGTCATGGGTTGGCTGACCCCTTGTAAATTGCGCCTCGCAATTTGCGCTCGATTGCGAGTCACAAATTGCGAGGCACAATTTACCATGTACTACATTGTCAGAGACACTGATTGCAACTCCCAATGGGGTTGCAAAATGCGAGGCTCATGAATATTAATGAGCCACTCGCAATTTGTGGCCCCCATTGGGAATGGCTGGGCCTCCCAGGAATGGTGGCCTGCTGGCCTTAGCAGACCACCATGTCTGGGGCTGCTTTTCAATAAAGAAGTTTTTTTTGTTTTTTTTTTTAAATGGAAAACGGGACACATTGGAAAATAATATATAAACTTTTTCGTTTCATTTCTAAGGGCAGAACCACTGCCTGCCCCTAAAACATATTTTCCCCTGCATTTGCCAAGGGGAAGGTGTCCCCTGGGGACCCCTTCCTTTTTGTGAGTGCATTACCACTCTCTTGAAGAGGGTGGTAATTTGCAAGTGTTTTGTGACCGCATTTGCAGTCGCAAAACATTCATACATGGCTTTGGGGTCACTATTAGGTCGCTATTAGGAAGGGAACGCCCCTTGCTAATAGCGATTCACAATTCCTAAATAGCGATTTGCAATTATTTAGGAATTGTACATGGCACTGTGACATTTTGCATGCGAAAACGAGTCACAAACCCGTTTGCACATGCAAAAAAGGGTCGTACATCAGGCCCATAGTTGCTTTTTACCATACGAATTTCAGGGTTAACCTTGTGTTTCTTTGATAGTTGTTGTGCAATCCGTTGACTACAGGGGTTAATATTCATTTTTATTCACTCAGTGAGTTCTTCTGTTTTTCCCTTGATTACTTCATTTTGGGTCCAACTTTTCAACATTTTCAACTTTTCACAAATTTCAACTTTGCATCTAACTTCTTGGATGAATACATACAAAAAATGATTCTTAAAGGTCCATCATTGTTTGATGAAAGCACAGCCAGATTCTCACCACCAACCACTAACCTAACAGATCAGCTAGAAAATATTTTTTTAAATATGTTCGGATGCAACTTGTAGTAAAGATAATGGCTGAATATTTCAAAGCAGACATCAACCCTCTAGGCCAACAGGTTAGCAAGATTCCTGATATTTTCACTCAAGATAAAACATTCAAACAAGAGTTAGCCACATAGGAATAATCTGCTCGGGACACTGGATGTTCATACACTTTGACATGGCCCTAGAGCATTGCAAATCTGCTTGAAGGAATATATGAAATAGAAAGACAAATTAAAGACTCCAATACTATAGCAAATGCAAAACCAACATTTGAAAAGATTGAAAAGACCATCATTGTATCTAATCAAATAGAACAAGAGTAAAAGGCTAACAAAGTCAAGAGAGATATTCAGAGCTATACTGGAGAAAGAGCTTACTCTTACCTTGTTGACAACTTACATACCAAACAAAACACTTCCAACACTTCACCTTGAAATTCCTTGACCAAACTGAAAGTTTTTGTGGACATTTCTTAAACCAAAGTAAACTCAAGTAGCAGTGCAAATCCCATTGAAGGCATCATTGGATCCTCTATTTTGAATTAACAACACACTTTTTAGATTGAGTTCAATGGAGAAGACAGAGGCACAGGAGAGGCAAGACAGAGTACAACAATGACACAACATTCCCCCAGGGAGCAGACAAATGCATTCAAAGTATTACAAATGGAGTCCCACACAAGAATGAAAGATTCACAAATTCTGTCCAGTATTAAATTATCCGAACACGAGTTGTCATCTACAAGGATCTCTCTACATTGTTGTGGCCTATCATTTGTACCCACAGAGAAGCCAGATTTTCTGGAATTAAAAACTGGACTATATATGAGTTTCAGGAAAATTAGACTTCATGCCTTATTTAAAGACCATCAACTCTTGAATCAAGATATCACTGGTCTAAGTCCCCTATCCACAACTTTCCTCCTAGGAATCAAATTTCCGTAGAGATAGTCACCTGCATTCGGTATAGTATCTGATGGCAGGAAAGCCCAGCATGTGAGGTCCTTAAGAACTCGTCCTCCCTTGTAATCAAATCAGCCATCAAAGGAGGGGGCATAATCTACAAGAAATAAATAAATGTAAAAAAGAAAATTGTCATGCACTTAGCAGAAACTTGACTAAAGAAATCCCAGAGCAAATCCTAAAATTGACTACTGACACTAAGGAAACTGGCTATTTGAGTCACAATTAATTTCTTTTTCTAAACTCAAAAACATCATAAGACTCCCATACTATACTCCCTCCCTAAGATCAAACAAGCATTTGCAATGCAATAGGTCTCGCATTAGGAAAGTTGGAGCTATTGGTCTTGTAAATGACACATTTTATATTTATGTGTTGGTTTCGGAAATAGTGAAATTAATAGCTTTGTCATTTACAATGCCAATACTTTTAACATTTGCAAATGTGACACTTATAGCATTTGTAATGCAACATGTTTTGTATATACGTGACTTAGATGTATTGATATTACAAATAAAAATGGCTTATATTTCTTTAAAATAATTAATACTTAAATAAAAGTTATTGTAATTTATAATGGTTATCGCTTAAACTTTTATAAATACCTTTTGTGAAGATTAAGTGCAGTGTATTTTATTGTGACAAAAATCCAAGAACTGAAAAGAACATATTTTTGTGACATTTGTAATAAAGCTTGAAACATTGAGAGAACATATTTGAACCAGTTGTTGTTGAATTGTGGCGCGGTGTGATGCTGTATGGCGCGGAGGGATGCTGTGTGGCGCGGAGTGATGCTGTGTGGCGCGGAGTGATGCTGTGTGGTGCGGAGTGATGCTGTGGTTGTACGAGGGAGGGCGATAGAGTGAGGGCGACAGATAGAGTGAGGGCGACAGATAGAGTGAGGGCGACAGATAGAGTGAGGGCGACAGATAGAATGAGGTAAATCAGCACAGGAGAAGAGAAGAGAACAGGGAGTTAAAGAAGGAAGTGTGGTGGAAGAGAGCAGCAGATCATCCCATGAGAAAAGAACATGGAGTTAAAAAAGGAAGCGGGGTGGAAGTGAGCAGCAGATCAGCATAGGGAGAAAAGAAGAGAAAAGGGAGTTAGAGAAGGAGGTGGGTGGAAAAGGCAGCAGGTCAGCATAGCAGAAGAGAACAGGGAGTTAAAGAAGGAGGTGGGGTGGAAGACAGCAGCAGATTAGCACAGCAGAAGAGAACAGGTAGGTAGAGAAGGAGGCGTGTTGAAGAGAGCAGCAGATCAGCTCTGGAGAAGAGAAGTGAACAGGGAGTTAGAGAAGGAGGAGGGTGGAAGAGAGCAGTCTATCAGCACAGGAGAAGAGAACATGTATTTAAAGAAGGAGGCCGGTGGAAGAGAGCAGCAGATCAGCAAAAGAGAACAGGGAGTTAGAGAATGAGGTGGGAGGAAGAGAACAGCAGATCAGCACAGGAGAAGAGAACAGGGAGTTAGAGAAGGAGGTGGTGGAAGGGAACAGCAGATCTGCACACGAGCAAAAAACAGAGTTAAAGAAGGATGCGGGGTGGAAGAGATCAGCACAGGTGAAGAGAACAGGGAGTTAAGGAATGAAGCGGGTAGAAGACAACAAAATATTAGCACAAGAGAAGAGAACAGGGAGTTAGAGAAGGAGGCAGTGTGAAAGAACAGCAGATCAGCACAGGCGAAGAGAAGCGAACAGAGTTAAAGAAGGAGTTGGGGTGGACGAGAGCAGCAGGTCAGCACAGGAGAAGAGAAGGGACTAGGGAGTTAAAGAAGGAGGTGGGGTGGATGAGAGCAGCAGATCAGCACAGGAGAAGAGAAGAGAACAGGGAGCTAGAGAAGAATGCAGGTGGAAGAGAGCAGCAGATCAGCTCAGGAGAAGAGAAGAGACAAGGGAGTTAAAGAAGGGGGTGGAGTGGATGAGAGCTGCAGATCAGCACAGGAGAAGAGACCAGGGAGTTAAAGAAGGAGGGATGAAAAGAACAGTAGATCACTTCGGGAGAAGAGAAGTGAACAGGGAATTAGAGAAGGCGGTAGAGTGAGTGATGGCGGTAGAGTGAGTGAGGGTGGTAGAGTGAGGGTGGTAGAGTGGTAGAGTGAGGAGGAGGGCGATAGATAGAGAGAGGGTGGAGGGTGGATTTTGTGTTGGAGGGTGGAGTTGGAGGGTGGAGGGTGGATTTTGTGTTGGAGGGTGGAGTTGGAGGGTGGTTGGAAGAGTAACATAGAGATGGGGGGGCAGGGTGTGAATGGGCAAGCAGCAGATGTTGAGGAAAGACCAAAGCCAGAATTGCAGAGGAGCACACAAACTGCCCCTGAGGTGAAGCCTGACATAGAACTCTACCATGTTTTGTCACAATCATCATCTGAAGTTAGTCTGTTGAGGGTTGAACTGTTCAAAGGTGGTGAATGTGTGAAATAAACGGTTCTCGTATGTTGTGACAGTGTACACGGCGACAGTGCAGGAGCAGCAACAGTCACCAACTCCCAGGGCATTCGGAAACTTTCACACTGGCAAGGTGCAACACTCCTTCCATCTCGCAGACAGATGGTTGACGCGGTTTGCGCAGGGTGGAGCGAGAGGGTGGAGGAGCAGCTCTGACGAGTCACCAAAGAGTTTAAATTAAAAATGGCCTAACTCTTACAAACCGCCTTGTATGCAGACAAAGTAAGTCTGTGCCTGGAACAGAGAACCATTATCATACAAGTATGGTCTTGTCGCTGCACACGCTCCGCATTAAACACGACACGCACAAAAACACTCACAAAATCTGCCATTCTACGGTGAAAAGCCGCTGCACACTGAAGTTTACGGGGACGACATGGACCGTTTTATAAGAGTGTGAGCTCCTGCAGGAAGGTGCAGCAACCCCATAGGCACTGTGCACGTGTGACAAACCATTCATTACAGCCGGTCAAAGAACAAGGCTGTTAATGAGGGGAAAGACGAAGCGGTTCGAGTCAATGAGGGAGGTGCTGCACGAGGGGGGGGGGGGACTGCGTGGGAGTCCGGCGCATCCACGCTAATTAAACAAGTCATTTACATATGAGAAATATGAATTTAATTGATATAAATGCAAATGACAGTGGTTATCCTTAAAAGGTGTCATGGATCCAACCCTCGTTGGACACCCTTCTTGCATGAAAGTAAAACAAGCAACAGAACTGTTATTACACAGATAGTAGACAGTTTCCACACACAAATCACACCCAAAGAGTGTGTATTCTTACTCACACACTGTCCAGAGTATGAAACTGAGAGCACATTGACTTCTACAATGAGAGAAGGCAGTAACACTGCGAAATTATAAAATGAAATGGGTGCACAGTACATTTAAAAGTAATATACCTTCAATGTATACCATCACATTCACAGCCAGTCACTTTCACTGCATTTCAAACAACAATTTCTGGCGACAAAGATCTAATGTACCATCATGTTAGTGGGGCACAGTGTTTCCAGTTGAAGTTCTTCATTAATAAATACATAAAAACATATACTACAAATAAACAAAAACACTCAGGGTGCACAGCAGACAAGCAGAGCATGAATAAATTGACACGTAGCTGGAATAAAGTGATAGTAACCCACAAAGTACAGCAGACACTTAGAAAGTACAACATCCTAACACAATACAGACAGTGACACACACAAAATGGACAACAAACATGCAAGACAAAAATACTGGGAAAAAAACATTAATTGAGAAGATAATGAAACAGAAAGCGGACAGTGACGGCACTTGGACTGCACGCAATGACACATAAAGATTGTCTCACACCAAGAACGCAAAAGCTGCACATGCTCTGTCCAGACTAGAAAAAGAGAAACTCTAAAGGAACTGTGAGTAGTGATTGTGAAACACACAGGGTAACAAGCCATACATGCTGCTTATTTATCGTGTACAACTAACAACCATTGACAAAGTCAATTGTCCTGACTTCTTATAGGTGTGATATTACTTGCTGTATCATATATCTGGATGCAAAGAAAGAATCAGCAAAATACAAGTCGGACGGCACACTATGCGAGCAACAGATTTTTAGCTTACATGTTCAAGCCACGCCTTTAATTACATTCGCCAAGCCCCTTTGAGGGACCCCACCCAGTTATTTCATCCCACTTAAAGCCCCGAGTAATATGATGATTCTTGTCGCACTTTGAGCCAAAAGGCTGTGGAAGACACACAAATTATGTTAAAGCCTAAAAGGGAGAAAATGTTTTAGTGGAGACAAAAATCTGGTGGTAGTAAGAAATGACGTAGAAGCACTGGCAGAGCTGATCAGTACTGCAGAGTATAAATTGTGCAAACTGGCACCCATAGTCATCGGGTGTTATTTCCAGGATCGAAAAAGCTACAGGCAGAACATATTCACTGGAAAAAGTTAATTTCCTGCCAGGCTGTTGCATACATCTTGAATACAAATCAGTTTTGTAAGCGAGCGTTCAAATGCGGACAACAGAGGATAACCATTCCACGATAATTGTGTTGCATTTCACAAATCTAAAAAAAGATAACTCTAGTCGAAAGGTAAATGCAAATATCACACCGCACAACATACCTACAGGAGTGTCACACGACTCCAAAGTTTTTGAAAGAAAAGCTAATTTGTGAAGCAAAAAGGAAGGAAAACAGTGGAACAGAAACAATGAGATGGTATACATAATTAATAATGCTGCTCGAATTATTAAGGAAAGCAGCATACAATGAACAAGAATAAAAGCACTTCTACTGGATGAGCTTCTAAAGATGTGTTGCTACAGCGATGTACTAAGCAAACATTGCCGACTCTAGATCAACTACAAATATGTTGTAGAATTAAAAACAAGTCTTCGGAGGAGGGCTGATTCTGCGGAGCCCGTGAAGTGGCAAGCTCTGGCATTGCGCAGAGGGGGGCAGGGGAGAGCATTCCTTCGAAATCTGAAGCTCTCTGCTTTGCTGTGGCGGGTCTGATGCGATGATGCGCGGCGGCTCGGGAAGCAAATGGCAAGCGCATGCACGGGCACATGCACTCTGTTTAATCCGCCTGCCAAAGCCCCTTGGTCAGCTTTCGTGATCCAACTCTATATGTCTCAAGAAGCAATTTGCTTGAGCATTGTTATGTTATGTTATGTTATAGCCGTACTTTTAGAGCGCACGGCTACCCTGAGGGGTGTCCCGGAACTTTAGCAAAGAGGCCTGAAAAACTCAGAAAACAACAAAGCAGAGGCGCAGCAGTCACAGAGATCATGTAGAGAAAAGCACGGTCTTCAGCTCCTTCCTAAAAGCCAGAAGATTATTGGCTTTACGGAGGGAGAGAGGGAGCTCATTCCACAAATGAGCCGCCACATATTGGAAGGACCGGCCTCCCATCCGAACTCGTTTCACAGCAGGAACTACCATTTTTGCCAAATCGGCAGACCGCAACATCCTCCGCGGAACATAGGGAGCAATGCGCTTCCTAATGTAGCCGGGGCCAATAGAATGAAGGGCTTTGAATGCCAAAGTGAGGATTTTGAACCTAATTCTACTCGAGATAGGTAGCCAGTGCAGCCTTTTAAGCAGCACTGAGGCGCTGGCTCTCCTTGGCAGGCCGAATATGGCTCTAGCCGCCGAGTTTTGGACGATTTGCAGTCTGGACAAGAGGTACTTTGGCAGACCTGCAAAGAGCGCATTAGCGTAATCTAATCTAGATCCCACAAGCGCCTGGACTACGTTTTTACGGTATTGTAGGGAAAGCAGTGGAAGGAATTTCCTAAGCATCTTAAGGATGCCGAAGCATTTCCCCGATAGCCCCAGAATGTGGGGTCGAAAAGAGAGATCGTCATCGAATACAACTCCAAGGTTTTTCACTTGGAAAGATGACGACTCAGGAGGAAACATATCCTGGGGCCACCACGACTTCCACCCAGGGTCAGGGGCACAGCGGAAAAAGAGTAGCTCAGACTTATCTGAGTTGCATTTCAGGCTGTGCCGCTGAAACCACTTGAAAACTGCACTCAAACAGTCTTTAATTCTGTCGCCGTCAAACACCTCTCCCTTCCTGCATGTAAACAGGAGCTGAGTGTCATCAGCGTATGAGATGACCCGGGCCCCATAAGCCTCCGCTACCCTCGCCAGAGGGGCCATATAGATGTTAAAGATGGTGGGGCTCAGAATGGACTCTTGAGGCACCCCCACCTCTAGCGATGGCACTTCCGCGGAGAACGGCGGAGCCCAGATCACCTGCCGACGGTCGGCTAGGAAGGATTGGAACCAGTCCAGCACCGTCCCCCTCAGTCCTATCTCCCTGAGTCTTAAAAGGAGGCCTGCGTGGGGGACGGTGTCGAACGCCGCCGACAGGTCGAGCATGACTAACATAGCCTTTCCCCCCCAGATCGAGCGTCTTCCTGATGGCGTCGGTCACCTCCACGAGGGCTGTCTCCGTGCTATAATTAGCGCGGAAGCCAGATTGAGAATCGTGGAGCAGATTGTTATTCTCGATAAAGGTGGTGAGAGAGTGTTAAACATGTTTCTCAACCACCTTCGCCAGAGCAGGGAGGAGGGAGATCGGTCTATAGTTAGCCAGCTGCAGGGGATCTAACAGAGGTTTTTTGATCAGCGGCAGAATGAGTGCATGTTTCCATTCTCGAGGTACCACCCCGGAGCTCAGTGACAAATTGAGCAAGGGGTTCAGCAAGCTGTTCACTGCCGAAGCCACCTTGGCCAGACACTTAGCTGGACAAGCATCCAAAGGTGAACCGGATTGAAGCCGGGATAGTAGCTCAAGTGAGGTTTCACAGGACAACTGGGGAAAAACCGATAGTGTGGGCCCTGGCTCTACCCCTGAGGTAGAAGCCGACCTCCAGTTGGAAACTGGGGCAGCGGCATCCACAGAAGTAGCCACAGGGGGAAAAGAGTCCTGAATCTTTCTGATTTTTGTGACAAAAAAGTCAGCAAGCTGCCTAATCCAGTCTTCCGTGTGAGAGTGTGAGAGGGCTACAGCAATCTGTTTGTGATACAGTTTCATAACATCACGATACTTGGTCCTCTCCACAGAATCGTACATACGGCGCCAGAGTCTTTCCGCCTTTTTGCAATCTTGGCGCATTGTGCGTAGTGTGGGGATAAACCAAGGAGCGGAGTCATGGCAAGGGGCTATTCTAGCTGCCTTCAAAGGGGCTAACTTCTCAAATCTTGTTTGTAACCAGTTCTGCACCAAAGTTACATCCACTTCTAGGTGCCCTGTCAGTTGACACGGGTGTTGATATTGCGCATCAGAGAGCATGTCAGCTGTCACCAAGTGAAAAGCTCTAGACTGTCGAGTCTTCTCCCTCTGTGATCTTTGGCTGGTCCTAGACTCATGTATTATAACAAAATTTATTAAAAAATGGTCTGACCAGAGAACAGGGAGCGGCGGGGACACCTCGATAGGCACCGTAGAAAAAACTTAAGTCAAGCGTGTGGCCTTTGACATGGGTGGGACTATCTATGAAAGGGGCGAGGCCCAGCAATGTAGTGATGTCCCGCAATTTGGACGCTTCAGCGTCTGTTATTGAATCCATGTGCAAGTTTAAATCGCCCAGTAGCATGCAGTGCTCTACTCGCATGCAGGATGTAGCTAAAGCAGACTGCAGGCCCTCAAAAAAGAGCCAATGGGGCCCGGTGGTCTATAGATGAGAATCCCTGTACACGTCTATGTGGCCGAAAGATGGAGATTGAAGCCAAGGGCTTCACATCCTGTGATATTGTCCACCGGGAAGGACGAACACCCCAAGGCCTTGTCTACTATCAAGGCCACTCCACCACCTCTACCCCCAACTCTGTCTTTCCTTAAGATGGTATAGTTAGAAGGCAGGGCACAGGCAATGTCCGGTTCCGAGCCCGCCCCTAAACACGTCTCAGTTAGAAATAGACATGAGAGTTTAGAATGTGCCAAAAGATCCCAGATATCCGAAGAGTGACAGGCCAGGGACCTGGTGTTCAAGAGGGCACTATGACAAGACAGAGAGGAGACAGAGGGGACAGGTGTTGGCGTAGGCGAAGCGCGCCACCCACAGACGGGACAGCCTTTACCCAGACGGCGACCTCCGGGGAAAAGAGAATTGCATCCCACTCGGGGGGGACGAAGAGCAAACAAGGCAGCAGCGCAATAGGAGATCATCGTGGCAAGGCGGGTCAAAGCGCCAGCTCTACGATCTTGAAAAGCCTACCTGCTAGATAGATAAGACGAGTTCCAGAGTCCCGCCTCAAGCGCCTCCGGATCGCGGACGGGCGCAGACGGGCAGGACTCTGGCACGACTCAGGCGCAGTGAGGGCGCCACCGCTGCGCGTAACCGCTGCGCGAATTCAAGTGAGCTTTAAATAGCGTGCTCTCCGCGTCCCAGCTCACCTGGACGCTCCAAGATGGCGCTGCCACTCCACTACCCAAGGCAAGATGTCCGCTGTCAACCACAACCTCCCCAGAACCGGACCCGCCAAACAGCGGTGGTTATTCCAGAAATTATGTGCAAGGTAGGGGGCAGGAGGGGAGCTAAAAACGAGGGATAATGCAAATTAAATAAAAATAAATGCCAAAAAACGGGGCTTTAAAATGCAGCAGTGCAATGCACAAGGAAACGCGACCAGCGCGACCAACAGCGAGGCGCCAAGTGAATTCTCAGCCTCAGGATACCTTACCAGGTAATCCCCTTGTGATGCTCGCCCTAAATAGCGTGCTCTCCGCGTCCCAGCTCACCTGGACGCACCAAGATGGCGCTGCCACTCCACTACCCAAGGCAAGATGTCTGCCGTCAACCACAACCTCCCCAGAACCGGACCCGCCAAACAGCGGTGGTTATTCCAGAAATTATGTGCAAGGTAGGGGGCAGGAGGGGAGCTAAAAACGAGGGATAATGCAAATTAAATAAAAATAAATGCCAAAAAACGGGGCTTTAAAATGCAGCTGTGCAATGCACAAGGAAACGCGACCAGCGCGACCAACAGCGAGGCGCCAAGTGAATTCTCAGCCTCAGGATACCTTACCAGGTAATCCCCTCGTGATGCTCGCCCTAAATAGCGTGCTCTCCGCGTCCCAGCTCACCTGGACGCTCCAAGATGGCGCTCACACTCCACTACCCAAGGCAAGATGTCCGCCGTCAACCACAACCTCCCCAGAACCGGACCCGCCAAACAGCGGTGGTTATTCCAGAAATTATGTGCAAGGTAGGGGGCAGGAGGGGAGCTAAAAACGAGGGATAATGCAAATTAAATAAAAATAAATGCCAAAAAACGGGGCTTTAAAATGCAGCAGTGCAATGCACAAGGAAACGCGACCAGCGCGACCAACAGCGAGGCGCCAAGTGAATTCTCAGCCTCAGGATACCTTACCAGGTAATCCCCTCGTGATGCTCGCCCTAAATAGCGTGCTCTCCGCGTCCCAGCTCACCTGGACGCTCCAAGATGGCGCTCACACTCCACTACCCAAGGCAAGATGTCCGCCGTCAACCACAACCTCCCCAGAACCGGACCCGCCAAACAGCGGTGGTTATTCCAGAAATTATGTGCAAGGTAGGGGGCAGGAGGGGAGCTAAAAACGAGGGATAATGCAAATTAAATAAAAATAAATGCCAAAAAACGGGGCTTTAAAATGCAGCAGTGCAATGCACAAGGAAACGCGACCAGCGCGACCAACAGCGAGGCGCCAAGTGAATTCTCAGCCTCAGGATACCTTACCAGGCAGGTCGAGACCTAAAAAATACTGAGGTAGCACTAGGTAGTCCTATAGACTCCAGCTGTGAGTCAATACTATAACCAATTGGTCAATATGTTGACTTCTTCGTTGAAGGTTTTGTCCCACCCACTAGTTGTGACATAACAGAGGTATGAACTTTAAGACAATCCATTTAATGTATTCATCTCACTCTTGGTTACTCTAGATATTGAATCATTTTATACAAACATATCGCAACTCAAAGAGATCTTGGTCATCCAAGACCTTCTCAACACCAGACCCCATCCACACCAGGTTTTAACACTTTTCATGGTTTCTCTCTTGTCCAGTTAAAATATTTCCTTCAAATTTGACCATCAATTTTATCTAAAAATTATGGGTTCATAGCTCTGAGCAATTTTGGCTCCCAATTTTGCCATTCTCTATATGGACAATTTAGAAAACAAATAGTATTCTATCCCATATGAATCCATTCAGACAACACTTCCTTCTCTAAAAGAGTGGGGTGTTCTTGATATGGCAAGGTACAAAAGCAACCCTGAGTCAAATTCTTGTATGGCTTAATCTCCATTGCAAATGATTGAATTTCAAAATGCAATCTGATAACTCTGAGATATCTTTTATTATCTTACTATTAAATCTGAGATTTAACTTTTCTATACAACCTTATTTTGGAAACTCAAGAAAAGGAATGCCATTTTTTCATACTTTAGCTATCATTCCTGATCACTTAGAGACTCACTTCCAGAAGTGGAATTCCACAAGGTAAGATGCAACTGCAAAAACAAATCTGCCTATTTCAGAGAAGCTAATGTGTTATGTACCAACTTACTGTCAAGTGGTTACCGTAGAGGTCTTGTCACTCAATCCATTAAGAGGATTTGGTACTGCCCAAGACAGACTGTCATAGTACCTAAACAGATTGGTCTGTCACAAAGTATGACACAGGAGAGAAAGTGGTAACACAATGTATAAAAAACACTGGGATTTGGAGCTTCTGATGTGATCTAGAGAAAAAAGTACCTTGAGCCGGTGGTCATAGTTAATGAAGAGCTGATGGAAATATTAGCCTCTCGATCTACCAGCTCAATCCTCAATGGAAATAAGAAGAGCTAGGGAATCCCTCCCAGGTCCACCTTGTGCATTTGTGACATCCTTAATGACATTAAACGCATATTAATGAGTCAGCATGGAAGTGGGGGGAGAGGATAACACTAAAAATTAAAATAGTTGCCATTGGCAGCAGGGTAGGGGAGGTGCATTTCCTCCATTGATATTGCAAACATCATGAGGATATCCTGTTTGCACCATTTCATGCTGTTCATATATGTCAGTAGGGCAGGGAAAGCTTTCATTTTGCACCTGCGGTTAATGATACTGGGGGTCTCATTAACGCCATGGATGCAGAATAAACAATGAGAGGCAGATTTACAAGCCCGTTGGGCTGCCGTTGCCTCACGTTCCGTGACGCACTGGCAGCATAGCCTGCTGCCCGATATTTATTTGCACACATAAAGCCACCCTGCGTGGCTTTACCTGTGCTTGTAAATATCGGCCCTTTTCACGTAACACTGTGCTTCTTGGGGCGCGATATGGGTGTTGCTGTGGGTGTTCCCATGCAACACCCATCTCCACCAATTCATTTTCAGATTTAAGAGCAATCGTAAATCTGGAAATGCGTCAGAATGCTATGCCACCCTAGGAGTGGCGTAGCGAGGTGCAACGAGGAGAAATGTTTTAATTTCTCCCGTTTTTTCCCACTTTCAGTGCGTGCTGCATTCTACAGCACGTACCTCGATTGATTGTTTTTGTGCAGTAAGGTGCCCTTTCCTGCACAAAAACAATCTCACCACAACGCAGGCATCCTTGCACCATGGTGCAACGGTGCCTGCGCCGGAGCATGGCAGCAGTATGTGCGCCAGCGCAGGGGGAAGAACAGAGATGTGACATATTGTTGTAAATATGTTGCATCCCTGTGCTTCTAAACTAATGCAGCGTGGCACAGCAAAATGAATTGTGGCACAGCGCTGCGTTCGTTTCTTGTAAACCTGCCCCTGAATCTCCTAATGAATTAGGAATTACTGGGACTAGGGGAATCAGTCATTCTAGGACAGGTTCCACCGGCAACTCTCCATTCTCCCCAATGTTTGCACCAGATATTTCAGTTTTTTGAGCAGCCAAATTCTCCCAAAGAAATCATGAAAGGTCCAAAGTAACTTTACTTTTTTTTTTTTTTTTGAAAATCTTTTTATTAGCAAAGTTGAAGAGCAACAACAGAATATAGATGTGCTTATACAATACTCATGTTAAACTCCGTGTCACAAGGTCCAAAGTAACTTTACATACCTTAAAATTAAAATATATGGTCTGTAACAAGGTAGGCAGCCACACTGTAAATTACACGTTACAAATCATCTTCCTACTCTCTGTGGTATAGTACAGCATTTAAATCTAAAGGCCTGATATAGAGTTTGACAGACAGAGGGCTCTCATGAACGTGACAGAGTACCCTACCTGCAAAACACTTGGTCAGCCGCCTCCTTTAGAAACTAGCGTACCTTATGTACTCCACTGACGGATACCATGTTGGCTGTGCCGACATAATACTTCCTGCAGTGGCCCAACAAAGTAGTGGCTGTGGGAGAAAGGACATTACACCATCCACCCTATTTAGAGTGAATGGGGTAATGCCTTTTTTTCCCTTTTCTGTCACCACCAGTAAAAACTGTGCTGTAACAGACAGGAAAAAAAGACTCCCACACCCTGGAAAAACCTCCCAGGGTATTGTGGCCATTAGGTTTTTGTTTTATGAAACAAACTCCCACTTTGGAAGCTTGTTCATGAAAAGCAAAAAAAATTCAACAGTGTAGTGGACAGCCCTCAAAACCGAATGTGGTCGTCCACCAAAATGTTAGTACATTCAAAGGAACCGCCGCGTGACAGGTTGGCCTCAATGTACAGAGAAGACTGCTGGTCCAGCGGTCATCACTAAATTTTCCAGTGGGAGGACCATCAATATGGCCGAGGTAATGTCATTCACCCTCCTAACGGACAGTACTCAATCCTCCAAACCTTAAATCAGGCCCTAGGTAACAAGCCAGTGTGAGAAGTTGGCCCGATATGCAGCGTTCGCTATTCTAGCGACCATTACGTATCGTTCCAAACGACCCTTATGGTGATTGGTTGTAAGTCAACCTTAGACCAGCTATCCTAGTAGCGTGGATACGAGCAGTCTTCGGGCTAAACTCTAGAGGGCGTGTTAAGCCAGCTGTAATACCATCACATACCCCTTGAACACCAAGTGAAAGGACACCACACAAGTGTTATGAAAATAAACAGTATATTTATTAGAATCACAACAGCCCTGTACTCTTTATGAGGACAGGGTACTACGCACAGAACCAAAGCTCTTAGAAAATACTTCAAGTGCACAATTTAAACAAGTGCCCGAGGGCACGGAAAGTTTAGTGGTCTCGGGCGGACCCGATAAGGCAAGTCGGAAGCGAGGGACTCGGGACCCTAGAGTAAGGAGGCTATGCAGGCACCGAAATGCCGAAGTTACCTAGCCACGAGGGCTGCGGCTGCACAAGTCTTACAGGCGTCAGGGGTCTTCGCTGACGAGCCAGGAGCCGGAAGAAAAGGAGTAGCTGGCCGGCGACCAGTGATGAATAGTTCGTAGAGATCCAAGCCTGGATCAGTCGTTGATACCTGAAAGCAGAGGGGACCAAGTTCGTACTACTAGCCAGTAGTCAGAGGGTACCAGGAAGGCACCGGATGGCCGTCACCTCGACTAGGTGAGTGGGCGACGCTAGGCTCTGCAGTCTCACGGACCAGGAGGCGTTGTCGGCGACCCGGATGGAGGTGCGAGCTGTCCCACGAAGGTTGATGCTGTCGGCGTCGCTGGGCCCAGGATTGGGGCAACAAGCCTTGGCAGATTTCAGGCCACGTGGTGGGCCTAAAATGGCGTCTTGAGTGGACCAGGAGGGTCCGGGGTGCTCCTCTCGGAAAAGGGAGCAAGGGCCGGTCTGGAGCAACCAGACCAGCAGCGTTGGTTGTCGGATGTCGTCAAAGAAGGGCACAAGCCAGCGGCTAGTGACCAGACAACGTGCTGAGCAGCGAGCAGAAGGGCCCCACGCAGATCGTGGAGATGCTGGGAGACTGCACTTCGGTGCTGGAGCTACTCAGGGTCGGGGCTTCTCGGACCCCAGAGCATTCACCAGAGAATTGCTTCGATGGTCGTGCTGATTAAGAAAGCGTGCAGGTTTTGATGATGGCCGGTCCCTCGAGGTCTCGTCGCACCCACAGATCTCAGCTGAGCGGACGATGTGGGTAGAGGTCAGAGGTGCCAGGGAAGCCGGTTCTCGTCGAGCTGGGCCGTCGGATCCTTGAGGAAGGACTTGCAGCAAACCGCAGAGTTCTTAGATGGTGCCCGCGGATGCAGGGTGACTACTCCTTAGCCACAAGGGAGAAATCTTGAGAAGAGTCTTAAATGTCCTTTCGTAGAAAGTAGTTCTTGATTCAAAGATGATCTGATTTGGAAGGGTCCCCGCTCCGGCCTTTATCCTAAAGAAAGGGGCGGGTACATGACTAGGTCCTGCCCTAAGGGTGGGACCAGAAAGGGGGGTAGTTACACCCCTCTCCCCCTGCTGGACTTTCCCCAGGTCAGGGGCTGCGTGCCCCTAGAACTGGTTCTAGCCGGCAGATGCGTAGTGAGCACCGGGGTGCCACTCCGCAGTCACCTTCTTGCAAAGCCCTACCTACCCAGAATACACAAACCCTGGCTGGGACGGTGCGAACACCGCCCTTGACAGGAAACCCTTTGTCCAAGCTCTCCTCGCTGGAAGGACTCCCAGCAGCAGGAGGTCAGACTCGTGTCTGTGGTGGCAGCGTCCATTTTGTGGAGCTGAGGCTTCAGTTAACTTTAACCGGGGTTCACAGTTACGTACATGTTGTGTCCCTCTAGAAGGGCGGAATGCTAGCCTCATCGCCAGAATTGGTGAGGGGGCAGCATCCCGATTCGTATGACACCTTACTCAACATGTCTTGATAACGCGATACCGAAGTTACCGATATGATACGCGTTATCATGGAACAGTCATTGGGTCTTGGTTCCGCAAGCTGCAACCGGGCTCGGCTCGTGCGAGAGCCCAATTCACACGGTTCCATGCACTCTGCCTTCAGGATTGTCAAGGCCTGCCATAGGAGTGACTGAGAGGAACTCGGGTGTCCATTTTAAGGTTAGGTATAGGGATACTACACCTACAGCAACGGGCGAGTACGACACGTGGCCCCAGCTGTCGTGCAGCCAGTTGTGTCAGATTTAGATGGCCATCCAGGGGTGGCATAATACATGCTTCAGCCCCTGGTAGGCCCTGGGTACACCGATGCCCTGAGATACAGGGTCTGATAAGGTGGCCCAGTACCAATTGGAAATGCACCTAAGGTACATGGAATCCATTTTACAGAGAGAGCAGTAGGCCTGGGGTCCTGATTGGCAGGGTCCCAGGTCGACTATGTCAAAAACCAGCTAAAACACAGGGCAAAAAGTTGGGGGCAACCATAGTCAGGAGGTACCTTCCTACAGCCAGCAGTTAAGCTAGTGTACTACAAACGGTTAAGTGGTAAATATGAAAATGCCTGTGACTGGACCTTGGTAAATGGGAAGTGAACACTATCTAAGTGTCATTCCTTCCCATTTTTCTAAGAAACAGTTCAACTATAGGTTGTGGATTTTACAAAATGTGCCTTAAACAGCCAGGTGATCCAGAGCAGGCTAAGAGGCTGACATTGGTGAGTGCCCACTGTATAGTGATTGATGAAATTGAGATAGTCTAAATGTCTTTAAGATCTATGTAGTTGCTACTGGTAAGAATTATTATCTCAAGGTTACATACTGTGTATCAAATTCGATTGCATTGTATCTTAATTGCATTTATATAGCACATACCATCGCTGATGAGGCGCTGACTCGCATTGTGGTGAGCATCATGCTACTTCAGAACATGAAGGTTAGTAGTTAGTGGTTAATCCTGTCGTTACTGGCTATTGAGATTAATGCTCTCAAGTAAACCATTCCATGTATTTTCTTATTTTTTGGCTGGTAGACTTAATTAATAGGAATAAGGTGTGATCAATAGTGTGCAGAATGAGAGTTCATGCAGATGGTTGATTGACAGATTGGCTAGGGAGATGAAGCATTTTTAGATCCAGGGATATTATGGTTTCAAAGATGGAAGATTTGTGATCTATAAAATAAGGTGTGGGCTCTTTGCAGAAATATAATAATAGGGAATAAGGGAGACTGTCATGCAACTTAGAGTAGGCTGGAAAGAAAGAAAGAAAGAAAGAAAGAAAGAAAGAAAGAAAGAAAGAAAGAAAGAAAGAAAGAAAGAAAGAAAGGCACTGTCCGCCATATTAGGATGTGGGAATAGATTGACTTTTCCGTGGGGGCGATGCCGCCATGGAAATGCTAGTGGGGTTTTGCTTTGGGGGCCCGGTGTGTATGGGGAGGGATGGGGGTGCACTGGGGGGTGGTACAGTTCCATGCACCAATTGGCAGGCAACGCGTGGTTCCTGCCACGTGGTGCAGGAAAATGCTGTGCATGCTCTTTTACCATTGCGGACGGTGCTGCAGCCAGCAGCACCATCCACAATGGTAAAAGGCCAGGATGTGCCCGCCAGTATGGCGGGTGCATCCAATTGCATTGGTGGGACCGTCATACGTCTGGCAGGCGGTCCCATCACCGTTGAGCCCCTTAGTTCGGGATGGGTTGCTGAAAACTAAAATGGTTATAAATACATTTTATTACCATTTAATTTGTGGGGCGACGCTACTCCGCTCAAATAGAGGAGCCGCCCCTGATGATCTCTGTAGACCTGCCCAGTTATTAATGAGTGATTAGTCAGGTATAGCCTATGTCTATGCTCCCAGTTGCAGGCAAGGTAGTATAGGACCTTTCATACAATATGTGCCTATACCATTGAGAAAGAGGGATCAGGTAGTGAAGTGATATATCGAATCATTGAGTGACACAGATTACATCAGCTAGAGACTGGAGGAGTTACTTTGTTCCAGTTTATCATTAGAGATAGTGCAAGTTGCTTCTGTCGTTGCTGGTGTCTGCATGGTGAGTCAATGTTCCTGGAGTGTGTGTCTTCTCATTTTCAATTGGTAGTGGCAGATACCTGGGAAGGTTATCTGCCTGGTTGGTATATTGGTAGGATGTTACAGAGTGATAGTGTTAATTATTTAGAGCCTAGTAGGTGGACTATAGTTAGGATAAGTAAGCAATTAAAGCTAAGTAGGGGGTCTGTACCCAAGGGTAACAGTCCCCTACATATGAGGGTTGCTAATCCCATAGAACTGGATAGCAATTATCCCCTGTAATGATGAGTAACTGGTTACCTAATGGTCTGCAGGTATAGAGATGGAGTTTCTGACCATAGTTAAATTACAGGCTTTAATAGAACCAAAAGACAGTACCCAGAACCTGTAGCCTTTTACCTGGACTCCCAGCTAAGTGGCAGCCCAGGAATCAAACACCTGGTGACCTAAAGCTAGGCGCAATATACCTGTTTACCAAGAAGAGCCCCAGTAATAGAAAAATCTTTCTTTGCTTTGAGGGGGCTCAGGGAAAAAAGTTGGAATCTCTGTACCAAATGTTCAGAAATATATTTTGAACACATTGCCATAAAAACATATGTTTGGTATAAATTAACTTAAAATTGTTCAAGACAGGGACCCAAGTTGTACTATGAAACAAAGCTCATTTCTGCTGTGCATGGTTCAGAAGGTTAAAGTGTATAGATATGTCATCTACAGCACGATGACATTTAAAAAAAAAAGCCTGCATCGTATTTCACAGTCATTTAGGGTGATAATCAAAATGATCAACCAAAGTATGCAATGTTATTCTTTACCTTAAATTGCCTAATCATGGTTTGCAGTCAAGGGCTAGATGCTTGGAAGGTCTGTCGAGTTTACTTCTTGAGTGCCGGAGGAAAGAGCGACTCTCCCAGTAACCGCAGTGCTACCCTGCACCTAATAGTAAATGAGAAAGGTGTTAAGTGTCTCCTTCAGAGAATCCCATTAGATAAGAAATACACCAAACCCTCCCTGGAACCACGGTAGAGAAGGAGCCAATCAAGGACTTACAGAGGACAATACTAAGTGACTCTTGCTGCAAAGGAGCAAAATCATAAACAATACCAGTAGCAATGGGGAGGAAGATTTAGTCCTGGAATTGGTAACAGTGATACCCTATAAATTGGACAATGCCACCTCTGTATCCAGGCTCCTAATCCTTTTGGCACCCCACCACTGCCCCCAATTGTAAGAACCCCTTTCAGAGCCATCAGGCATTCTGTGGCTACTGGGCCCACCTGTGGCGGATGAGGACTCTTACTCCTGATGTCCTAAGGCCCGACCTACTATGGATCCTGAGCAACTGGGCCAAGTGCCTCTTCTGCACTTGACTCTCAGTGGTAGTTGTGGACAAGCAGTAAAAATCTCCCTTCTAGGGAGGAAGTATAGAATCAGGTTAGTAAACATGGTCATAACTCAAAGTGCACTCAGCAATGTCAATAAATCAATGTCCAGTCAAATACTTGTTTTTGTATGAAAAATACGTTTTTTATTTCTCACTCTATACATTCAAAAAGATAATGACATTTGTAAGCAATAACACAATCCTCTTGAGGCTCTAGTGTTTATCTGGCAAATCCTTGTACCACCCTCTTCCTTGCAATTTGGTCTGGGTGTTTCCCCATTCACTGGTGGCCACATCTAGGGAATGCTTACCAGTAGGCCTACTCATAACTCTTACTTTGACTCTTAGGAAATAGTCAAAAGTATCTATGGGGCTGCAGCAGCTTCAGCAGTGAGTCACCCAGAGCGCACTCAGGCCTGATGATTCCTGTAGCACAGAAGTGTTCAGAATTCAGCGGATTCTCTGACCACGGACGCTTGCAAGCTCTGATCCCATTTGGAGAAGTCAGTCTGCTCGCGGTACACACCCCAATGACCGGCAGGAGTATGTTCTCTCCCAAGCTGCGCTGCTGGTTTCCTTCGAGATCTGAGATGCTCCCAGCTTCCATTGGTGCAATAAGTCTGTTTTCCCCACATGGAGGGGGGGGGGGTTTGATCTTCAGGCGCCTTACCAGATCCAATGATGGTGCGACGTCCTCCACGGGGTTATCTAAAGTCCTTGGGGTCTGTCAGGGGCAGTTCTTGATGCACAAGCGCGACTCGTAAGCCGCAGCTTCTACTTCCTCGGGCAAAGCCCCACAATTTTGGCAAAACTCTGTATTAGCAGCCCCTCCTGGCATACGGGATTACCATTGCATTGACGCTTCTGAACAACATAATTGAAGAGGTACTTTGAGTGTTGGACTTGGCCCTTCTGGCTGGTTTACCCCTGAACTTTTTGCTTTTAATGTTACCTAAGTATAGTGATTTCTGGTCTTTGCGCACTTTGACACTGTCCCAGTGTAAAGTACGTGCACTCTCTGAGTGCATGTGTGAGATTGTCCTGCCCTCCCATAGGAATGTATGGGGGATATGTGTGTCCAAGGTAGTTCCTGATGTGTGGGGAGTGCAGGGTCGAGTTTGGTATGTGCGGACTCGTGAGATTGAATGCTGCGCGATGATGTGTGCAGATTTAAATGTGTCTAGTGTGGAAGTGCAAAAAATCACTAAAAGGGGGGGATTGACTTATTATGGATGTGAGAACGTTTTTTAATTTATCATTTTGACCACTTCATGCGTACGTGAGACTGACCACCAATCACTGGACACTACTGCGCTCTCAAGTGGTTGCCTCAGGCTTGAGGCTTGCATACAACACAACTGAACCCAATGATGATGCAATGACGCATATTTGAAGGCGGAGAATCAAGATATACCGCCACTGTTCCAACTAATGCGTATAGAGGGGTTCTACATGTGAAACCGTGATAACGTAGTTACAAGTTGTCCATTCCCCCACCCCCCCTTTTAGTGATTTTTTGTAGTATATGAAGGAGGAAAATGAATGGACACATTAAATTCCTCCTCCCCATTGTTTTATTTTGAGTAGTGTGGAAGTGCCACTTCTAGAAGTTGGCCTGTCTGTGCAGTGAATGTGAATTGACTGTCTGGCTTGTGGTTGGCTGGAGCTGGCTGGTGTGCCTGGCTCCAGGAGTCAGGATGTGTCTGCCCCGTGAGGTTCTGCGATTTCTGATTTCGTCCCGTATCCAGCCGCTATTTTGTGTCCTGCCGCCATTTTGTGTTGCCCTCACTCAGGCAGCACGGCGGACGGTGTGTTTTTGCATTTCCAGCTGCTACGTGTCCTTTTAGTTGAAAAGTAACTCCATTGCTCTTGTTTACGAAACCTGATGTCGTGGTCTGGCTGAGTTCGTTAATCTATGTCTGGCTCGATTGATCCCTGTCTCGACCGACTATTTGCCTTCTTCTATTCTTTCCTTATATTATCTTATCTGACTGGCCCTCGCTATTCTCTCCACGTATTCTCCTATTACACAACTATCCTTTGAGGCACACAAATATGTCCTGCCACCTGCAAGAGGGGATTGTTGACGCCATCACTGATTAATTTGTTGGGAGGGGTAGCATACGGGGTCTGAGAGAGGGGCGTATTTGAGACACCTGATAGCTTGTTTTTCAACTTTTCTCATTGGTCCGTTCTATATACGAAAGGAGTAAATGATTGTAAATATGTTACTATAAGAGATTGTGCGCCACAGTTTTAAGTGGCAGTCTCCTTAGAACCCACCCCGTGTGTAACTTCTAGGATAACTGTGCTTAGCTGCAGCTAATAAATCTGGCTTCCACGCTCAACGGAGTGTCTTGTGTCTCTGTTTTATGCAAGGCAGGTGAACTCGGGGATTAAGGCGTGCCCTGCACCGCCCGGCCCATAAGGCCCGGTTCTCCACCCGGTGGTGAATGGAGAGATCTGCATGATGGCAGGGAGGAGTGCAACTGGGACCTGAATAGGGCTGGGCCTTCCCTCTATAATACTGGCTCCACCCCCTGTGGTGTGTCTGATGTCCCTGACCCACCCTGAGAATAGACAGATGGGCTGAGCAAAGCAAAGTGCTCCAGAACCAGTTGCATCTTGTTCGCCCCTTGCCTACACCTTTGAAGACAAAGGATTTGTGTGTATAAAAAGAGGCTGTGACCTCATGTAAAATGTTCTTGTTCTCCTACTTGAATCTACCTGGGGTGTGCTGCTGCTGGGGCCCAGGGGAAGGCTTGCCTCACTGGGACCTGCCCTGTCCCTGGATGCCTTGAAAACTTTCTTCTTGTGGGGCCCTTCTGCCTTGCCTGGGGGGACTGGAGGAATTTTTGTTTGCCAGGAGCTGCCTGCTCCATTTCCCTGCCCCAGGACTCCTTGGACTCCCCAGCACCTTGGGAGCGCTGTATTTTTATTGACCTCCCCAGCGCTATGCTTATTATCCCAAATCTTTCCCCAAAGGAGGAGAAATGCGCGGGTTGGTGCAGCGCGGTGCTGCGTGTCCCGCCGGAGGGAACCCCGGCTTGAGGGGTTCCCCCATGAAGCCTCATTGCTGGTGCCCACCCCGCGGCTTTTATACTATCACGGGTGCCTACCACGTTCATGCTGCTATGACCTTTTTAATTTCACTGGTGCCCACCCCGCCTTCTATCGTCAATCGAGGGAGCCTACCCCTCCTTTGCCGCTGTTAGGAAATCACCGCCGCCGGCCCGGGATCCTCTGGGACACCCAGTGACATCACAGGCAGCACCGGGCTGTGATTGGTGCGGGCGCCGCGCTGTGATTGGAGGGAGTCCCTGGCTGCATAGAGAAGCTGCTCGTGCCTCACTAATCTCCGGAGTAATGAGGGAGATCGGGCGAAGCTGGTGCCAACTTGTGCGGGGCTCCCAGGGCTGAGGGAGAGCCCCGCAGGCCCCAACGAATGCTGAGGAAAGAGGAGGGGGCTTGAGGCATATTGCCAGTGCCTGCCCCCGCCGCGTAGGCCACATATCTTCCCCCGCCGCATTGGTGAAGCCGAGTAACGACGAAGAGTCCTTCCGCCAGTGAGGAAACCGGAACCGGTGAGTGGTTCTCTGTAGGTGCCAATACAAGGCACAGTGCACTCCCAGCATCATTTCCTGAGCGGCCCCGGCTAGCAGCGGCCCCAGCTACCAGCGGGCCGCTTCCACGAGGCTCCCTAATTATGAGGGGGCAGTGATGGCTACCGAATCAGCGGGCCAATTCCCGAGGGGGAGCCTGATTATTCTCCAGTACTTGACTTCGAGGGGCACCTTTATTTAGAGAGCTGGAGTTTGGGGGTATTATTCACTTTTCAGAGCCTAGGTGGCTCCAACGTTGTGGCCCCAGCATTTCCAAGAGCCTAGAGGGCTCTGAACATTTAGCGATAACTCTTTGCCCATGCCCAGAGAGGCCCGTGCTAAGCCCCGTGGCTCCTACCTTTTGGGGCAACTTTTGTTGTATTTCTATTTAGGACCCTATTTCGATATTGCCGATTCATGCCCTTATGTGGTTATAATAAATAATATCCTTATAAAGGCATAAGAATCATATCCATATTTAGTAATAGCCCATGCAGTCCAAAGCACGGCAAGGCTACTCCCATAGACTCCTAGAAAGCACAACGCATTCTTTAAACAAACCAAGCCTCCAGCAGCCCGGGAAAACCCCTGCTTTTGTTTTGATTTGCACAAGAACTCCTGGAGTCCAGAAAGAACTGTTAGTTCTTAGTGACGTCTTATGTCCAACCTTATGTCAAACCCGGCACCCTTCAGGTATATATATATACCAACGTTGCCTTAAGCAAACACACAGTGGTGGGGAGCAGAGCAACGTTTTACTTGTCCGAGAGCCCAGCTGTTGCCAGAGCCGAAGGAAGCCGCCCCTCCCTTTTTGACACGCTGGAGAAGCTGCCTTTTCTCACGCCGAGAAATCCAGCTCCGGTGTTCCCAAGTTACCCTCGCTGGTTGCTGGGAGATTGAGTTCTGAGAAGCGAGATACAAGACCTCCTTCATTCTATAACCAAGGTACGGAGCTGATTAAAACCTTAGAGAGATTCTTGATTCCGATCACTTTTCAAAAAACCTAACTTTAACCTAAAACTGCTACTTACTTACTTACTCCTTCCCACGTATTAGGCTTAGGTCAGGTACACTGGGGTAGGCGTATCTTAGAAGCACCAGTTGAGTCTGTTAGTCAATGTTTTTATGTATGTATATATTTTATCCATTTTAAAAGTATCATATGGCTAAGAAACCATATCAATGCTTTTACAGTATTATTTCATAATACTACTTTTACTATACGCACTTTACTTTATAATAAGTATTGCAATTGTGGCAATTCATTTCTCTTGCATGAGAAAGAAGGCTGCTCAATAAAATAACACCTTTTTATTGAAAACGCCAGTCTCTCTATTTCTCTGCATTCTGGTGGAACTAAGCATGCACGATTGACTGAGTGAAATAGCTGTCTATTGTTTTCACACGACTCTAGAGATACACTCTTTATTCTGAGGGAGCAAAGTTGTCATGTTTATGCGGTTGTCAGAAACTGAATTCCTTCTTGTCTAATCAGGGAAGTTCACTCCTCCCTGTTCATACAAGAAAGTTTCTAGTGACCTCTGAGCTAGCTGGCAAAACTAATTAAGTCTAACATAGTAAGTAGAGACCTAGATGACCTAAGTCCTACATCTACACTGCTGTATATGTTATTCCAATGTGCCGAGCCTATTGGGAAAATAGAAACTACACTATATGGCGCCCAACGTTTGGTAAGGCGATAATCTAACGCAAGACACTAGAGTAACTCAGTCGTGCTTTCCACACAGACCCCTTTCTCCCGTAAAAACTCCAATAGACGTCTGGAGTGGGTGAAAGGTTAACATCTACCGGAACTTAGTAGGATGAGAATCCTATGTATTAGTTCTTGGTTTAGTCAACGTTGAAGGATACAGTGTTCCAAACTATTGTGCACCTTATCTTTGTTTCTTTGAAACTTGATCTGCAACAAAACTTAGTCAGTAAAATGGGAGAAAATGAAGAAAGAGATAGAGAAGCATTAGCAACTCAACTCTTAGAGGAAGAATCAAGTCTCCAAGAAAATGACCCGAATGCTATAATCATTCTGGTCAATATAAGAAGAACTATAACTCTTAAACTTATAGAAAATGGACTATCACCAAGAGGTGGTACAGTCATATTCGTGATAGAGGCACATGAATATCGGAAGACAGAGGTATTCTATTCGTGGATACATTTTCCAGCAGCACACGCTGTGACAAAAGATTTCCACTATTACAAAATAGAGGAACCTCTGGAAATATACACTCCTTTCGAGGACGTTGAAATCCCACTAACTTACCAAGAGCACCTGCTCTGGTTTAATGGCGCCCTAAAACATCAAAATCACATCACCAGGCACGGTCCACTGGGTAGACCAGGAGCCACGTGGCCGGTACTAGCCAGCTGCACAACACACCCAGACATTGAAACAATGTCAAGCGAAGAACTCCTAGTTAAACTAAAAGAATTAACAAAGGCATATAGAGAATTAGTTCAATTGGCAAGGGACGATATAAAGTACTTCCAGAAATTGAAGGAGACAGATATAACAGACCAACCGTTTGAACTTGCCAGAATCATAGAAAAAAACCTATGAAGAACTAGGAAGAGACAGTTTGGGTGGGAAACCAATTAAACCCCAACTAACTGAAAATCCTGAAAAAACATTTATTAAAAATAATCTAAACACTCCAAAAAAGAGTTGGGATGGTAATAAACAATCCACTCCCAAGGAAAAACGATTCCAGTCCAGAGGAAGGTCTCCTCAATGGAGAGAAAGATCTCCTGGCTGAGGAGGCAAGTCTCCCCAAAGGGAACCCTCTGAGAGAAGATACAATCTTAGAGATAGGGATAAATTGAGAAAACCTGATAGATATCAAGATATTGATACACGTCCCTCTCGCTCTTTTCAGACTTCCTCACAGAAATCGGAAAGAAGATGACGGTCAGAACACAAGGAAGAGCAGTTCAAGTTCAAAGACAAAGAACCTGCTCATCCAAGTAAAAAATCACAATTTCCCTGAAAGAAGGTAGCAAGTATTAAAATTAAACATGACGAGGATTCTGAGGACACAACTGAAAAACGGAGAGTGGGCTCAGACAATGCTAGACAGCGCAGCAGAAGGGACCATAGCTCGCAAGATCTTGATGAATCTTCTGGAGACAGTGGACACGAATGAATACATTCAGGTGGAAACTGCAGATACACGAGTTAGTGTGCCCCATAAACTATATGAAATAACAAATATGTATAGAGGGAGATAAAACTAGGAAAATAAAAGGTCTCTTTTGGGAGAAACTTTCTAAAGGTTATGACATACTGTTAGCTGAAAAAGACTGGCCACCAGAGTTTGTCAGGGAGTGCCCTCATGGCGAAGAAATTATTGTGCCTGCCTTCTCAAATCATATTCCGATTCATAAAAAATACACATTTGCAAGAAAATGGGCAGTGGCCCAAGCCCCTGCATTATACAAAAATCATGTAGGATGGGATGAGGACTCTCCTCCCCACAAAATCCAGTTAAACAATTGACTGACTGCACAAAGGCAGTACCCAGTTAAACAAGAAGCTAAAAAGCAAGTCAGGAAGATCTTAGATCAACTTGAATACCAAGGGGTGATTGAAACATGCACCTCACAAATGAACATTCCTTTGTTTCCTGTCTCCAAGCCAGACGATTCATATCGTCTAGTTTTGGACTACAGACATTTAAACTCCTGCTGCAAAACTTTTGCAGTACAAAATTCACACAGTGCAGCACTAATGAACAACATTGTGCACAAAAAATATAAAACGACATTAGATATCTCTAATGGATTCTTCTGTCAAAACATTGCACCTGAAAGCAGGTATTTGTCCGCTTTCTCAATAATGAGGTCACAAAAACAATTTAGCTGACTCCCACAGGGCTTCAAGAATAGCCCAGGATTATTCTCAGCAAGGGTAACAGAGTTACTACAAATATATGACGATGAGGCATTATCATATGTCGATGACATCTAACAGACGATGACCTGGAGATTCACTTAAAAAGAGTGAACACCATAATTCTTGGGTTCGCATCAGAGGGTTACAAATTCAACTTTAAAAAGTCAAGAATTGCCCATCTAACAGTCCTATTTTTAGGATATGAATTATCAAGTGAAGGCAAAAGCCTGGCAGACAACTTCTTAGAGAAGTGTGTATTACTCCAAGCACCAAAAACGCTGAAAAATTTACAATCAATAATAGGCTTCCTGAATTTTGGTAGAACATACATTCTAAATTATGCAGAGAGGGTTAAACCTCTCTATGAGTTAATAAAACCCGATTTCAAACCAATACATTGGACTCAAAAACACACAGAAATTTTGAGATCATTGCAAACAGACATGTTAACTAAAACAAAATTGCAAACTCTCGACAACGTACGCAACCTTGTAATCAGAGTCATCCCAGGAAAATGCGGATTCACATACCTGACCTCCAATGAGGGAGAAACGGTACCTATAGCTTATAAATCACACTTGTACACTCAAACTGAAATGAAATTCAGCTCTACAGAAAACATTCTGACAGAGGTTCAAACTGCTGTAGTAGGAGAAAGAGCCCTAGTTCAAGGCAAAAGAATAACTGTTTATCCAGCAGAATCAGCCCTTGAGGCATTAACAAGTCCACGCAATCTGAATACAGTGGCATTAGATCCAAAATGGATACAATGGGAAAATTCTCTTGCTACAGAAGACGTGAAATACTATTTTGACCCGAAACTGAAAAAACTAGATCTAGAATATGAACAAGAATATCCTCTGCCAATCGAAATTCCACCTCTCGAACAATATACATGTGTGATCTATATGGACAGATTTGCACACCATTACGATGTAGAGAAAAAATCCTACAATGCAGCGTGCACGATTGTTAAAGGTCACTGGCGCTCTGGTAAATTCAAACCAATGATTACCAAAATTGAATCACTCCAAAACTGTTCAGCTCAGCGAGCTGAAATAAGATCTTTAAAGATGGCGCTTGAAAATGCCGATCGCGAATTCCCCACACTAATAGTGTGCAATTTGCATTTCTGCGTCAAGTCATATAACATTGACATGCAGACATGGAGCAAAAACAGTTACAAAGATGACACAGGTGCCACAATAAAACATAAAAAGCTTTGGGAACAAGTAGTTCTTTTACAGAAAGAACTACAAAAGACTCACGTGAAACGTCATCGACGTGATGGCGTTCACGTTGCAGGGAATTCATTGGCTAATAGAGCCACAGCGGCAGCGGTTCAACCGGCTTCCGTAGCCACAAAAAAGCGTTCAGAAAAACAAATAGATGGAGAAACTATGCTGTCGTTAAAAGCGTCATTAAAAGGCGATTATGCAGCAGTACCTCTCAACTATCCACTCAGTAATACATACATAATCGATGCGAACTCCGTTCCTTTTGCTCAAATCCCTGGAGTGGGGGAAAGAGTGATTCCAAACACGAACCGGAGGGTTTTCTTGATTGAAGACGCACACATGGGACTAGGGCCGAGGCACGAACAGATCTTAAAATCTCTAATAGAATTACAATCAGAATACTGGTGGCCGGGGATGAGCTTGCAAATTTACAAATTTGCAATGGATTGTCCTGACTGCAACAGAGATAGCAGTTGTGAACCGGACCAGACTATTGCCAGGACACCTTTATTAGAAAGCATCAGGCGATCTATAATGCAGAAATCCAGCCGGAGAAATGCATCCCCATAATTATTAAGACTTGATTCACTAAAAATGTAGACCCCAGCGCTCGGCTGACGCCAGAACTGTTATAAAAGATTTGCGAGTCTTTATCGGCACATACGCAATTGGCATGCTACATTCTGACCAGGGTCCTGCGTTTAGCTCTCGAGCTTACAAAGAGGCCATGCCCAGCATGGGCATTGCATTGCGGTACTCTTCTCCCTTCCATCCTGAGGGAAATGCGGTAGTGGAAAGAAAAAACCGTGACATAAAGCAATCTGTAACGGCGAGGGTATTAGGTTCGGGTGATGGGTGGGTCAAACATTTAATAAGTGTCCAAAGTAGTTTTAATAACATGCCAAGAAATTCTCTAGGAGGTATCAGTCCAAACGAACTTTTGTTTGGTACTAAAATGATTATCCAGGATCTGGATCTGGATCGTCAGACTTGAGTGGTAGAAGAAAAAACTTTTGACATCAAAGATCGTTTGGCTGTTTTACAGGACTTGGATAAAACAAGAAAGTGTCTAAGTAACATAAAGAGTAAGCCAACAACCACTGAAGAACCACCTGTCCCAGCAAGACCTGTCTGGATTCCAAAGATTGGGGATCTGGTCAGAGAAAAGATCGCGGTGAAGAAAGAATTTGGGCCTTCTTACAGAAAAGCAGTACCTGTCTTAGCTGTCAGCGGAACAAGATCAGTAGTACTACCGCCACTTGCTGGTAAAAAGGAAACCAGAATTGTTTCCATCGACCTGGTGAAACCACAAACATGTGGCCGATAATAAATAGCAGGCCCAGTGGGTTACCAAGAAATAGGAGAAGACCAAACTTTGCTACAATCCAAGAGGTTCAAACTGAAAGACTAATCACATTCGATAAACCTGCAGTAAATAAAAAAGGGACTATGCAACACAGCCATGGAACTTGTGCCTCTTGAAACCCAAATTGCAACAATTCTTGATGATACACCAATCTACAATGATGTAGCATCAGAATGTACAAATGTAACAAAAGAAAATGCAAAGATCAATGGAAATCCGAAAGCGATCACACCAATTGACAGAACTGCATCAACTTTGATAACTTTTCCGATGATCCAAGTGAACATGGAGACAAGCCAGCAACAAAAACTTTCAAAGAAAAAATGACAGAGCTGTTTCACCAACTAAAAGAGACATATCTGATTTCACCATGGATTAAATTTTGGATTGTGTTAGGTGTACTTTTCCTCCTGCTTTGGCTCATCATGGTTTTACGTTTGGGTAGATTAATTGATGGAAAATATAGTACAATGGACACAGCAAGTCAGAACATCAACTTGGTCCTAAAGTCTCACAGATCCTCTCACATCGAGAAAAGAGAACTATCATCAGTGAACATCACATTCAACCCAATACCTTGGGGTATTGCATATGACAGAACTGATTATGATATTTATGGCCCGATTGAGCTCTTGAAGTATCCACACCAGTTTAAGATTTCCTTAAGCGATTTTGTGAACCCAAGTTCCTTTTCTGATGATTGGGATTTTGAAAATATTAATAATATGATGTCAGATTTAGGAATGTCAGCCACATTTACAGAACATGATTATTTACAGGGTTCATCAAATTATGAAGAATTATACTGTTACAATCACTATGGTCATCACTATTTGCATAAATCTGCACAGCCTAGAAATGTTTTTACTTATAATCAATGGGAACATTGTCCAACTCCACCAAAAGGTAGTTCGAAAACATTTTATGAGAAATTTCCATACTTCTCAGGGTTTAATACCAGTGATCCAGAAACATTTTATTTTAAAATGTTAAATAAGACAGGAATGAAAACAATGTTGACAAATACTAAACTGATTTATTCTGAAAAATTCTATGACAAAATGTCAACATTTGGTTTTGAATTTTGGAAAAACAACTTTGAAACAAAAACCATCTGGGGAACAAAAGACTGGCAGGTACAAGGTCTAGAATCATTATCTAGAGCCTGCATGTTCCCAGAACAAATAATATTCCTGAATGATACCATTCAACAGACGGCTTGTCTTGGTTTAGCTAAGATAAAAGACTTAAATAAACCGTCTATTCCGAAGCCCATACCTGATAGTAATAGCAGTACTGATGTGGAAATAGACGTATCCCATATTTTTCACCAAAACAGAACAAATCCTGATTGGAAAAAATGGTTGATGATTTGGCCCACAGATACAAACAACTGTCAAGACAGATTCCTGATAAAAAAACAGGGGTTCAAAATGACCAGACCAGACCCAAGATATTCCCAGAGACAACATCCAGGGATAGTTACAACATACAGTGTAGGGAAATTATGCCATGAGTGGCTACAGAAATACACACTGGCTGAAATTAAGCAACACTTGACTTTACTTAAAGAAGGTGCTGACTTGCGAGATTTCATAATGGGACCTCGCAAACAGCGTCAAAAACGTTTCATAGCGGCCGGTATATACGCTGCATACAACGAAGCTTGGAAAGTAATGCAAATTGAAACAGCAGAAAAAATACGAGAAATTGATCGTATACATTTGGAAAAATCACTTTCTGTTGTGAACAATGGGTTAACAACTCTGTCTTCCAGAATATATTCACTGGACAGTATTGTATCATCTGCCTTTGATATAATAGAGCAAGACTTGCTAATGTTACAACATGGTCAGTCCCAATTGCGTTCTATTGTACAGCTTGGCTGGACGTTGCAAAACCTACCTTCAGGCGACGTGCCATGGCGTCTAATCAACATAACGTCATTATTTTCTATCTTTAACCTTACTGATAAACAAATCAGTTTGGCACAAAAAGGAGCAGATTATACGATTCTGAGCATTGAAAAACTTGAGAGATTACCATTGGCAATGTCAGAGAGACCTGTCATTGAGTGGATAATACACAGAACAATTACAATTCCAATAACATCTTTCCAGTTTAAATATTGCCAAGGATATATACCAGCAGGCCAGTATGAAAGGTTGGGTAAAGGTTACATCAAATCAACCTGGGATTTACCTTACACACACAAATGTTATAGTGAAAGGAAAAAGGAGGTATTCCTTAGTGGCAATAATTGTAAAAAAAATCACTAAGCGGTACACTTCTGTGTCAAGGTATTAACTTGCATGGAGCTTGCGAAGGGTCTTCAAATAACCTTTCATGTCACCTGCAAGGCACTCCTACAACACAGATAGAACCATTCTTCAGACAAATCTCCAATGGTAGCTACGTTATAATAACTGACCACAGCTGTTGTGGAATAATGCCAGGAGAATGCTATCTCGTAACTGTTACTTCCAGGGTCGTTTGCTGTATGCAAGTATTGTATCCAAACAGCAACCCAGACATGGAGGCGGCAATATGGCCTCATGTGAATATCTCTTCTATTCGAATTGATACTTTAAGCAGAATGAAGTCTATTCTTTTACAGACAACTGTGCCTTTGAACTCGTCCAAAGAAACATATGAACTGCAAGTTGCAAGGATAGCGGCAGAGATACATACCCTTTTATCGACAAATTGCCCCGCGCATTTCGCAGAAATGTTAAGCCAAATTTTAAACATGTCTGATAACAGTGGCATCACGCATGTATTTAAGACAATTTATTCGGAACTGTTAACACCATTTGAAACAGTTCTGGCCATCTTCACGAATGTTGTCCATTCTGTCTTTGGCGGCCTACCTTTAATTTTGGGACTCGTAGCAGGAATTTTATTTGTGTTCCTTCTGCTCCGATATGGCAAGCCAATCCACAGACAAGACTCCAGCAACGATGGAAGAAATGATCCTAGCAATACGATACCAAGACCGTATCACTAAGGTCCTCGGACTGACCCAGCTAAGAGATCTGAGTACAACTTGGTTTCTTTCATTCAGACCAATCTGGCAGGATTGCATCTTACCTGTGCTTCGATGTCTGCTATGCGGAGAAGAATGCGTGTTGGACGTCTGTCTTACACTACCATCAGCAGTACCAATGGATATCGATACTTTTTTTTTGTCCTGTAACGACTCATGCAACGTGTTGTCCCCAGCGGCTACCTATTCTGATGACGGCATTCGTTGAGACTTCACCACTACGAGTAGGTGGCAGTGAAGTACGAGACGAAAGCAGCACCAAACAGGTGCAACCTTCTGTGAGCATTGCTGATCCAAACATTGATGATAGCAATCACGCATAGAACTGCACAGTTTCAGCAATTTCAAACTTGGTCGAACTTTCACCTGATGTTGTAGACCAATTTTTAGCAAGCCTATCTGATATGATGTTCTCCCCTGAACAACGAGAATAATTTTGAAAAAACCACATGCCCACAGCTTTCCCTGAACTCTGAATTTGGCCTTCAGTTCTGTTAAACAAAGCAAACTGAAAACATTTGGAACTATTTTTCCCATGAAAACGAAATTATTTTTTCTTTCAAATCAAAAATATTTTAAAAATTTTCAGGCACATGGTACTTTGCTTAAAGTAGAACTATTCTTAGAGAACAGAGCTTCTATTTTTAGAGACATTAGAGACAATATTTTACCTCAGCCTCTAGCACATGTACAGTATCGTATAAGATATGTGATGGAATGGTCTTGACCTTCTTTTCTGTATACAGAGCCATTTCATGTGTAATTTTCGCCACTCGTTCAGCTGATATATATGCATTTAACTGAATGATAACCCTGCTTAAAAAACGTACAGTACAAATACTCATTTTCGTGTATAAACCATACACCATCTCAAATGCAATTATGTATTTTGGGGTGGGTTGAAAAACACACCTGCATCGTATGTTTAATATTGCTTATCTTTTAGTAATGATGGACATTAATACGTGGAGTGGGTGTTGTATTTCTCTCTATGACCCTAATTCGATATTCCCGATTCATGCCCTTATGTGGTTATAATAAATAATATCCTTATAAAGGCATCAGAATCACATCCATATTTAGTAATAGCCCATGCAGTCCAAAGCACGGCAAGGCTACTCCCATAGACTCCTAGAAAGCACAACGCGTTCTTTAAACAAACCAAGCCTCCAGCAGCCCGGGAAAACCCCCTGCTTTTGTTTTGATTTGCACAAGAACTCCTGGAGTCCACAAAGAACTGTTAGTTCTTAGTGACGTATTATGTCCAACCTTACGTCAAACCCGGCACCTTTCAGGTATAATATACCAACGTTGCCTTAAGCAAACACACGGTGGTGGGGAGCAGAGCGACGTTCTACTTGTCCGAGAGCCCAGCTGTTGCCAGAGCCGATGGAAGCCGCCCCTTCCTTTTTGATGCGCTGGAGAAGCTGCCTTTTCTCACGTCTAGAAATCCAGCTCCGGTGTTCCCAAGTTACCCTCGCAGGTTGCTGGGAGATTGAGTCCTGAGAAGCGAGATACAAGACCTCCTTCATTCTATAACCAAGGTACGGAGCTGATTAAAACCGTAGAGAGAATTCTTGATTCTGATCACTAGGCAAAAAACCTAACTTTAACTTAAAACTGCTACTTACTTACTTCTTCCCACGTATTAGGCTTAGGTCAGGTACACGGGGGTAGGCGTATCTTAGAAGCACCAGTTGAGTCTGTTAGTCAATGTTTTTATGTATGTATATATTTTATCCATTTTAAAGTATCATATGGCTAAGAAACCATATCAATGCTTTTACAGTATTATTTCATAATACTACTTTTACTGTACGCACTTTACTTTATAATAAGTATTGCAATTGTGGCAATTCATTTCTCTTGCATGGGAAAGAAGACTGCTCAATAAAATAACACATTTTTATTGAAAACACCCGTCTCTCTATTTCTCTGCATTCTGGTGGAACTAAGCATGCACGATTGACTGAGTGAAATAGCTGTCTATTGTTTTCACACGACTCTAGAGATACACTCTTTATTCTGAGGGAGCAAAGTTGTCATGTTTATGCGGTTGTCAGAAACTGAATCCCTTCTTGTCTAATCAGGGAAGTTCACTCCTCCCTGTTCATTCAAGAAAGTTTCTAGTGACCTCTGAGCTAGCTGGCAAAACTAATTAAGTCTAACATAGTCAGTAGAGACCTAGATGACCTAAGTCCTACGTCTACACTGCTGTTTATGTTATTCCAATCCGCAGAGTCTATTGGTAAAATAGGAACCACACTACACACTTTATTTCTAGAGTCTAGGAGGGTTCCCAATGGGTACACTATTTGTCTTGAGATTTAGAGGGCTCCAGCAGTTGGCGCAGTTTTGCTCCCAAGGGCCAGTGAGGGCCCATGTCGCAGTTTGTTTCACAGCTGCCCAGCAAGTAGTGGGCAGCTGCACCGTTTAGGTTCTTTTCTTTCTAGGGACATGTCTTTGGACTCAGGAGTGGGGCACACTCCTTTGCGCCTACCTTGGCCTTCCACAGTTGCGCAGCACTTAGTGCCAGCTGCAGCGTTTAGGCCCCAGTTCATTGTCCTCAGCTGCCCAGCAAGTAGTGGGCAGCTGCTACGTTTAAGTTTTGGCGCAGTGGCGCAACCTGGACCTTATTGTGATCTATGTGATAATGCTTTGGGTGTTAGGAAATGTACTGGGTTTAGTATGTTTTGCGCACCCTGTGTTTGATGCCTCTAGATATGATGTATGCATAGGAGGTTGTTTTACCTGTTTAGGTATGTTATTGAGATTGTACTTCCCTGTGTGATTTACGCCCCTAGTGTAAGGTTTTACTTAGGTGGTGAGGGTCTAATGTAGTTAGACTGGTGGGATACTGTGTATGATGGATTTCATGGTACAGACTGTTGCAAGTGCAGTGATTATCAGTGTTTACTGACTGTACGTTCTATGACCTATTTTTACCTGTGTGTTTTAGTTCACCTTTACCAAATTCACGTTGTGATGATCCTGATAGTGGTCCATGTGGCCCTGTCAGGTGTACATAATCCCTTGTAAATATTGCCTGTGTCAGTTGGCACAATGTACATCCTGTGAGTATTATTCAGATGTGTTTTTGATAATACAAAGGCCATTTATGATATAACCTTGTGTGGAGTTCCTTTTGTGGGGGGCCTTGGATGTTGCCGCTGGTGGGTGCGTGCGCAAATGCTTTACACATTGCCTCTGGGATAAGCCTAACTGCTCGTTCCAAGCTACCAAGGGGATGAGCAGGAGTTTTTTTGGCCGTGTAACTCCCTTGCCCTGACTAGAGAGGTGGTTTCTGCCTGGCTTTGGCGCAAGCCTCCGCCAATCAGAAATCCCATTTCTAACAGTGAGGTTTCGACAAATAAGTAATTATCTGTAAGATAATTTGTAAAAAAAAAAAAAAAGATACTTGGAATGCGTACTAAACAACTCAGAGGACCCTGCATGGATAAGAGAAATTACAGACATAGGCTATGTTATTTTTATGCTTGAGCAATCAATCAAAGGGTTAAATTCCCAAGATATTACAGGAAGGAAGACCACAAAGACAATCCTTGACAGGGAGTAAAGTAAAATCCACAAACCCACACAAGCAGAAACACTATTCCACACACCTCTAGTAAGCAGTAACCTCTAATAAGAAGACAAGTGAATACGTTTAAAACACTGACTGTTTGTACCAGGTGCTTAGGTTTTAGGCGTTCACACATACAATTGGAGAGGATGTGGCCTAACAGACAGAGCTAACGACTTTGGAGCTGGTGAACCAGTTTCCATCCTCCACGTCGGATTCAACATCCTGTGATTCTGGGTAGATCGCGTAATCTCCCCGTGCACACCAAAAAGGATTGTGTCAAAAATGAATGTTTCCTTGTGTAAGGTAACTGGTGTTCATGCAAAGCGTTCCAGTACTGTTGGGTCCAGTTTGCGCCATATAAAACCGAAAAGAATAGAAAAGACGTCATGCCACATACTAGAACTTCCTCTTACAGCATTTACTTCCGGGAATTCCCGTCACTTGGCATAGACCCCTTCCTATGAGCCTCTACCGTTTCCATCAGAAGGAGCTCGAGCTCCTTGCTCAAACCTCGAAAAAAGGGTTAGGTGGTGTAATAAAAAGAAGCCGTGTTTCTAGAACTGAAAACACACCCAGATAGAGATACCGTGAATTTCTACATAAGAAATAACGTTATCTTGACAATAGTTTACACAGTGTAGTTGGGAGGGACAGGAGTCTAGAACCCATGATCTGCAACCCAACAACACATGCTTGCTTCTTAGCTGGCTAAAAAATATAACCTTGCTGAGTCACTCTGCAGCTGCGCTGTCACCGTCGTTGGTTTCAGGTCAGCAGTCCACCATGGCCCAATGTTTCATCCAGACCCCGCTGCACTACGAGGCGCCAGAGACGCAAACATCCTGTGCAAGGCCATAAAAGTCGTTTTCCAACATGTTAACCAGGTTTTATGTTCCTCTTACTCTGTATTTTCCGTTCACTTTAAAATATTGAAACGTCATTAACGCGCCCCTCCAGGCTTTCCTCCCATATTCCCATTTAGACGTGCTGAAGGCGCCCTGAGTACGAAGGTATGATGATGGCTCAGCAAACACCACACTGGAAGCACTTTGGTTTGATTCCAGCTGTGGGCAAAGGCCGGCCTCTAGTCTATTGGCAAGTCGTAGTGTTGGACTCTTGCTCTGTAGAAAGGTCAGTGACGTTCATTACAAAACAGGGTAAGTTTAATTGCTTTGCATTACCATAAGCCAGAAAGGTGCGAGCTGGGAAGGGTAATGTTGTAACACGTGGTAGGGTCGAGGGAAAACAATCAAAAAATTCCCCTTGCATGGAGAAATCAAAGTAATATTTTATTTTATGACACCAGATTCGCCTGAAAATCTGCCATTTGATGGTGATATCTACCCTTTGGAATTCTGCATTGACGGGAAGAGGCCATGCAAGGGGAAGCAAAACATGAAACAGCCCACCTATGTCCCGAGTGTGCCAAAGTTGAGAGTAGCTGTCAAAGGTGGACCCAAAAGAATGGTGTGCAGAAAGAGTTCTCGAATGGATGCCATACAGGGAAGCAACTAGAACCAAATTACGAGGGAGTGGTGGTTAATACTTCCAGCAATGTGGAGCCAAATTTAGGTGTGGCGGGAGGGTGGAGTGGGGCGGCTCATACTTCCAGCAATGTGTCCTTGTATAATGTAACTGGTGCTCATGCAAAGGTGCCATAATACCTTGGGTTGAAGTTCAAGCTGTATAAAACTGTAAAAAAACAAAGACTTAGGTCACTTTTCAAGAAATGCATTCTCATACTGTGGCAGCAAAAGTAGTTTATAGGCTGAGAATAGGCAGAGTAGAGATGCAGGGGCTCTAGGAACGGGTGAAAAAACAACAAAACCTTGCTATCAAGTAAATGGTCTTTTAATGACCTGTAAAATACTTGGGTGCAGCTGCATTAAGATGCCAGACCGGTCAGCCCACAGTAGCTCAAGAACTGTCTGTGTGTGTGGGAGGAAGCGGTCTCAGCCCAGGCTGACATACTCAATGGGGGACTGAAGCCCTTTGAGCCCTATGGGCATTGCGTGCCTGAGGCCATATTACTGCAGTGCATTAAGAAATTGCTGCAGGAGTGCAATGGGTATTTGCACCTGTCCCGTGTAAGAGGATCAATTTGATATTACAGAAGAAGCTGCATGTTTTAGTCGAGTGCCATCCAGTGGCGGGACATTCACTGTGGCGGAGGAGCGTCACCCTCCCTGCCAGCAGCCAAAAAAAAATAAAAATAAAACGATAATGTACCTGTGTTTACTATAATTTTATTTTTCTCTATAGCATCGTCTAGGGGACGTGGCCATGGGAATGACAGGCAAAGGGGTAGTTGTAGGTGAACTGGCTGTCAGTGCGCATGATGGTTTCGCCGGATGTCTCAGGCCAGCCAAACCGTCATGCCCACTGAAGGTCTCTCCAACCCCAGCTGAGTTGCTGGGTTGTAGAAAGCAGGCACAGGCTCTCAATCTACCTGGGAGCGCGAATCCACAGCGCACAGTCAAATCCTGAACCTGCTTTCATGCAGCGTCAGGCTTAGCCATGGGGATTCAAAGAGTTACGAGTGCATACCACATCCACAAGCCCGTCCGCCCGCTACAAGTGCAGGCCCCCCACCTCAAGTGCGGAAGCCCTTTGTGAATCAGGTCCTCAATTGTAAACTTCGGCTGTTTGTTATTGTGTCTTAAAAATGACTACAAACAAGGTTAAAATACAAACTAAAGTAGCTACAGGCCTGCCACTTAAATTAAAAAATGGAAACATGTCAATCACAAATCCTTCACAATAATAAAAGCTGATAGTCAAATTTAAGTCCACCTTGGAACACATATTACAACATTATCAATTTTATCCCCCTCAAACACTTTGGGAAATAGTCAACTGCAAAAGCTATACTAACCGCTGTTTGATTAGTAAGTAATAAAGGTTTTAAAGTTATAAAAAGAAGTCAAATTGATTGGTCCTTCAGGCCACAAAATGAAAGTCTTTGGGTGTGGTAGCGCAGCCTATTTAAGCATCCGTGGCAACAGATCCTCTTGCAATCTAGGGCTTTGCAATGCAAATTAATGAGCAGATATTCCGAAATATGCAAACTGAATACTGTGGTCCATTCAGACAGCCATTGTAGGAGCAGAAAAACATGAAAGGTCTTATCATTCAGAGGCTAAATCCGCTGGAACAGGTGACTGTAGTTGAGGTAAAAATGATGTCACTCGAGGTGGAAAAAATACTTCATGATAAGCCATAACAAAAAAGATCTTGCTGATGCCGTGTTCTAGATTCAAAACAATGTTGGAGTGTAAATACACTCGGAGAAATTTATTATATTCGAAAAACCAACCCCTATGGAAATAGCAAATGGTGGCGAACACCTCGCGCCGCATATATTTGAAAGTAAAAGGCATACCATAGGCTTACTCATCCATATATGCCCTACGTACGTTGATGGAAATTGATACATTTTATATAAAAAAGTGAAGAATGAATGAAAGATATTTCTGCTAAAATATAAAAAACAGATTATATTTGTGAACCTGCAAAAACACCACATGGATGTAGAAATCACATGATAAAAGGGAAATTTGATTCAGAATATATGTATCTACACGATTTTACCAAAATTAGTGTAATCTTGAGCAACATAAGGAGAATAATAGCTCTTGGAAACAGAGAAATGTTAATAAGGGTGGTAGAATGTATACATTTTGGATGAAAAAAGACAAAGAGAAACTCCAATCAGCATCTCTGAATTGGACTTCTCTGGTAATGATGACACTGTTTTACCAAAATTAGTGTAATCTTGAGCAACATAAGGAGAATAATAGTTCTTGGAAACAGAGAAATGTTAATAAGGGTGGTAGAATGTATACATTTTGGATGAAAAAAGACAAAGAGAAACTCCAATCAGCATCTCTGAATTGGACTCCTCTGGTAATGATGACACTGTCCCTTTAAATTCAGTGAGAGATGCAAGTTGAGCAAAAGTGCGGCAGAGGTTGAGATACAGGAAGTCCACTAATAATAGACTGCGGAAGAAGGGGGAGAGACGGACACCTTATAATGTCAGGATCATTTAAGAATTGCACATTCCAAATAATGACATCTCCCCCCAGGTTTTTCCAGAGAGTTGAGCTGACCACCAAGATCAGGATAGAGATAGGCCAGTTAGAGGTCTGAGGGGGGCAGGCCATGTAAGGTCATAGTATTGAGTCAGCGCATAGGTTAGCATTTTGTGCAAGATCCTTCCTTACTAATGGAAGTGGACAGCTTAGCTGTTCTTGCTAGGATGGACTGAGATCAGTCCGAGGTTGGGTATCACCAACGTACTAATGCTGGGGTGCAAGGGGCATTTTTCAGGCTGGACAAATGGAAATGATCTATAACAGGAGGATATTTCTGAAAAATGGGATAAATTGGTTTGGATACAGTGTGATATAGACTTAGGATCAAGAGAGGAAGAGTCTGGAGCATCTTGGTGACCCAAAGGAGCAAAGACACTCCCAGGCATGAGCAGCCTGGGGGTGTGATGGCAGGTGATTCTGACATACAGGGGCATGGATGAGAGTCAGCCCCCAGTTAAGACTGGTGGTGCAGCTCAAGGGTACCAGCCTAAATGGAGGAAGAGGTACAGTACGGCCCTTCCAACATCACAGGAGTCGACCATGGCTTCGTCTTCTTTTCCACATTAAAACCGAATTTGTGGGGTACACATGATGGCAGAGTGGGAGATAGTGTGATGTCTGGATTGAGTGCTGTGTGCCTCTGACAGTGATGTTGAGGGTTTGGATTATGAGATGGTGTGTGAGAAAGGCTAGGCATTTGGTCAGAGGGTGATGCAAGGCTTTGTAAGAAAGAAAGACAATGATGCTTGCTCGTGGGGGATGAGGTTGGGGGATGTGCTGACAAGGGACAGAGTTCTCAGTATTGATACCTTTCAGAAGTCGAGTGTATGAGAGGACCAGGAGAAGATGTGGGACTAGGAGAACAAGGAAAAAGACAGTGCATTAGACAGAGACGGCATAGCCAGCTGCAGAAGGAGGCAGGCTGTGGGACTGTAGGTCTGTCAGCTTGGGACATGAGCAGGAAGGCTGCCGTGGAAGAGGGTACATGTTTTAAATCAATTGAAGTTGCTGTTTGTTCACTTTGTGGGAAAGAGTTTGAAGTGATGGCAACGGAAGCTGGCTTGGTAAACTTTATTCATAACTTCCATCCCAGAGAAAAGCCAGCGGCTACAGGCTCCCATGGGATATCCCACAGACGAGTTCAACTCCTGCCATGCTCCAATTCTCATGACGTAAGTATTGGAACGATGGCAGGCCAGTTCACAACACAGGTCAATGTGGGCACAGATGGTGCATACTATAGTAGCCTTCCAATTGAGTATCCGCCCTTTGTGGGTCACTCCATCCAAGTTGGGGTGGAAGGGTTTACTAGGGAACAGCTTGTTAATGAAGGTCCATTTTGAGGGTTTAAAAGAGGATCCTGTAACCGGGCATTGTGAAAATGTAAACATAAGTTTATGTGTAGCAAAAACGCCCTATTATCCACTGTGTCAGTCAGGTTGTTTCAGGGAGGCAATGGCAGCAGGGAGAGGTCAGCAGAAACCTGTGGCAAAGGGCACTGCCAGCAATTGTTCAGAGATTAGATATATGGTTGGCTTTCTCTCCAAGCAGCAGCGCTGCAAACATTCTGCAGTGGGGCTTTACGGAGAGCTTTGGGCTAGGTCAACAAGGTAAAAGGCTTGCAGACAGTTTAAAGTCAGTAAAGGTTTTGCCTCAAATTGTGAGAGCGGGCAGAACTTTCTGCAGGGAACTGGTTTTTGCCATATCAATGGCTATTCTACAATATCACAGAGTAAGATTTTAAGCAGGCTTGTGGGCTAACTTGAGGATTTGGAGAAATGTTTACATCACTTTATCGTAGTGAACATGTTGGAGATGGATGATAAGATGCTGCAGCAAGTGCAAATCTTTTCAGATGCGACAGGGGAAGATGACTTTGGTCTGTTCTAAGATGAGAGTTGGGTTTCCCATCAATGACCTAATGGCTGTTTGCAGCATTGGAGGAACATTGATTCCTGAGGTTTTTTCTGTTGTTCCTAGCTCTTGTTTTGTGGGATGAGGATTAAGCAGGCAAAGCAATTGCCTTCAGCTTTGATAATCAGGGGTGGTTGTTCTGGTGAATGGGTAGAAAGTTAAGGACTTGTGATTGCTTAAATTGTTGCAAATGTTCATGCTTCCCTTTTAGCTAACTAAGTTTATGGGCTAGGACTTGTAGTAGACTTGGAGAAGACCAGCCTGTCATAAGAAATATGGGTTTGAGGAGGAGAGATGGCTTGAGCCGGTAGACAACACACGAATGCCGCAACATGGAGTAGTTATACACAAGCTTGACAGAAATGTCAGGACAGTGGTGGAAGGCAGAGTTGGGGTTCTTTGTTATACTTGTGTAGCAGATGTGATGATTCGGTTAGTTATATCTTCGGCTAAACAAGAATTTATGAGACAAGCTTGTAGGCATATCCATTCACAGCAAATACGTCTGGGGGTATGAACAATCTGGGGGCAAGTTGGGTGAGAAGATTTTAATGGGTTGGGTTAAGGAAAGAGGACATAATGGTAGGTGTCTGGTTTCAGGGACGTTTTTTAGTTATTTTTGTTTCGAAGTTTGGTTGTGTAGCCTTTGTTTGGTTTTGTCAATTTTAGGGTCCTTTAGGATTTCCAAGAATAAAGCAGTGCTCTTACACCAAAAAAATAGTAAGTGAGGAATGTATGGCACTGTGATTGCTGCTGTAATAGACTGACCAGCTAGGATCTGGAAGGTGGCTTTCCTTTACTGCAGTGGTTAGGTACCATTTGTGTCCACTAGCAGCATGGCTGCATTTTTTGCAGGGAAAAGGTGAATTTCAGGGTGCAGTATTTCGACATGATAAGTGCAGAGTGAGATGGTGGCCTTCCTGTTTCCTTAAGTTTTAAGGAAGAATTTGGCGAACTTGTGTTTGCTGGCTGAGCAGTTTAGCTCACATGCTTTTAGAATGGCGGCAGTTGCACAAGCAATTAGGCTGGGTGTTTTGTTTGTAGGTTGTGTTCGAGGCCATTAGCTGATAAATCTATCATTTGTGTTGGTGGGCAGCAAGCAAGAAAAGACAAGGCCGTTTAGGGAGCAGCTAGATTTTTATGTCAGTAACAATGTCATGCACCGGTATTTAAGCACTAGTGGACTGTGCAGGTGCACACCTAAGTAAAAATGTTTTTATTCTAAATTCCTGATGGTGTATAAGGTAATTTTGGGGTATGTAAGGAAGTTGCGTGCTATTCCCTGTGTGGAAAACGACCCTAGTTTCCCATTTATGACTGCAAAGAGGACTGTGGGATAACCCACAGGTAAGGGAATGCACAGCTTAAGGACTTAATGTACGTAATATACTCACTGATCAAAGAAGCTCGCGACTTCGGCGCATCCACAGGAAATATCTCACAAAAATTAAGACAGTTGGAATACTTATTAAAGAAGGAAATAAACCAGCGCCTCCACGCCACAACTCTGATAGAGTACCACAAAGTGAAAAGAATCCCAAGAGGCCTGCGAATTGCTCTAAAACCCATGCTGTTCAAGTTTAATAAAGATTTTATGTCACGTTGGTACGCGATACTGAATAAATGCTCGCTTGACTTGATATTACTCATTATTGAAGAAATTTCTACTATACTTGCTGACTATTCACATGACATTAATAAACTAAAGGATGAGATTTCTCTGAAAATGGAAACTGGACAAAGTACTAGAGAATATCAACAACAATTTGGATAAACATGCTAAAGAGGTTCATGAACGGAAGATCAGGAAGTTCCGCAGGGACACCATAGACTATAAATTAGATGAGGTCTACTCCTGGGCGGAAACCTATGCCCAAAAACGTTTCTTCAAGAAACCCAACACCAATTCTTCTGAAGAAAGTCTGGTACCGGATCAGGATCTAACAACACAGCGTCCCAAACCTACTTCAGCAACAGCACAGGGCATGACAACAACGGAAGGAGAGACATCCACATCAAACAAGCAATCACCTTTTTTAGAGGCAGGTCCATTGACCAAGGGACCTCCAGACAAAACAGTATCACAATCAGAACCCGCACCAGAAGGGAAAAAAATTACAAAAAAGGCTCCAGAGACAGGCAGACCGCAGAGAAACCCAAAAAAAACGAATCAATAGTGATGAATATATCACACAAAACACTCAATCAAGCCGAATTGAGAGTACTAAACAAAGGTATATCCTTTGTTCCAACCTATTCTTCTAATGAATTAGAAACAGAAACAGCATTATTCAAGTTCATGCGTAAACAACGCCTGAAGTGGTTCTTCTCAACATTGCCAAACTCAGAAGAACACAACAATGAAACCCGGAAATTTTGCCCCAAAAGTAAGTTTATGGCTCCAATCACCCATAAATCATTGGACACTTTTGAACTATTGGTCAAGAAAGATTTAGAGATGATTAAATACTCCAAACCTACGAATTCTAACTTAACCGACAAAGGACGTAAAATCCTAAGGTCTCTACAAAAAGACAAATCGATCATTTTTCAACCAGCTGACAAAGGCGGAGCCCTAGTGGTATTGGATACAACATTTTACAACACGAGTGTGAAAACACACATATCTGACACAGACACTTACCTGTTACTTGACAAAGATCCAACAGAGGAACTAATTATTTTGTTGACTTCTTTAGTCACGAAAGCTACAGATGACGGCATTATAGACACACAAACTGAAAAATTCTTGGTGAACCAAACACCAAAAGCTCCACACATTTACATGCTCCCCAAGATGCATAAGGACCATTTAAGACCCCCCTTCAGGCCCATAGTGGCCGGATGCAACTCAATACATGAAGCAATTGGATATTTTGTGGATCACTACCTACAGCCATTGGTACAAACCTGGGAAACATACATACGAGATACTACAGACTGTCTCTTAAAACTGGAGGCTATTGACAACTTGTTGAACCGCGACACTCTATTGTGCACAATAGATGTCGTGGCTCTTTACACCTCAATAGCACACAATGAAGGCTTAGAGGCAGTGGAGTGGAGATTGCTGGCTTCTACTATATCATCTGAATTAGCCATTTTTCTTCTTGAATTATTACACTTCTCGTTATATCATAGTTATTTTCTTTGGCAAAACAAACTTTATTTACAGAAGACGGGAACATCCATGGGCTTTCCCGGAGCCCCTTCGTATGCTAACACCTTCATTGCTCATTTTGAATACCAGCACAAGCTCACCAACCCCACGTGGCAAAACAATGCAGTGTCAATTTTCCGCTATATTGATGATATTCTTGTCATATGGAATGGTCAAAGACATTCACTTGAAGATTCAATCAAGACCTTGAATTCACACAACCTGAGGATTAAATTCACATACAATATTCAGAAAGAAAAAATAAACTTTCTGGACATAGAAATCCGCAAAACTGCAAATGGCCTAAGCACATCAGTGTACACAAAACCGACAGATGTGAACAGTGCATTGCACTTTACAAGCGCACACCCACTCTCACTGAGAAAACACCTACCAATCTCCCAGTTCATGCGTATAAAAAGGATTACCTCAGATGAACAACCATGTAAAATCAATATTCAGGATCAAAAACGCATATATCAAGCGAGAGGATACCCACTGATGATACTCAACCAAGCAGAAGAACAAGTTGAGAAAAAACTGAGGAAGGACTTACTGCAAGCCTCCACAAGAACATCCACACGAAAAGAAGTATTTGTATTAAAAAATTCTACACAGGCTCCTCTCATAAAAACAATAATCAGGAAACGATGGGAGATGATTGAAAATGAACCAGACTTCCAAAACATCTTTTTGGAACCACCATTATTTGCACACCAAAGATCAAAAAATCTACGTGAAATGTTAAAACCTCAGGAAGAAAAACCTACGGGAGGTTTCAAGGGAATGACGAAATGCTACAACTGCGGCCAATGCAGCAATGTAATTCAAGGTGACATCTTCACACACCCACAGACGGGCAAAAAAATTGAAATTAAATCACACATCTAATTGCAATACAGAACAAGTAATATATGCAATTAAATGCCCGTGTGGCCTTGTTTATGTAGGCAGAAATAGCAGGAAAATCAAGACACGCATTATAGAGCACAAAAGCCGCATTAGGAATAAAAACACCACGTCTCCATTGGCAGTACACTGGGACACAGCGGGACACACTATACCACAATTACGTTACACTATTCTTGAAAGTGTCAAGAAGACCCCTGGTATAGACATTAACACCGCACTAGCCCGCAGAGAAACCCATTGGATAAAAACATTATGCACGTTGGCCCCGAATGGGCTCAACGACCATTATGAAATGTTATGTTTCTTGTAATCATATCAGTGTATAATTCAATTACTTTTCAATAACTGTACAGGATTTGCACTCGTTTCTGTTTCCTAGCTAACACCACTTTAGGGTGATTTTCTTTTCCTTTATTTTCTCTTACTATTCAGCCTCCTTTTATACACCACCTTCTTTATCATTGCAGTTACACTTTAAAAAAAAAAAAATTCTTTGCCATCTAAGCTTTATCATCTTCACATAACACATATTTAGATATTCCATGTATGAGATCGCATTTTCGCTTGGTTTCCTTATGGATTACATAACATATATTCAGCTATTTCATGCACTAGATCACTTCTTGGCGTGTTTTCCTCATTGATTAGACATTCGGGCTTATTTTTCACTGTTCTCGGTCAGTTTCGTGTTCCCTTCATCGCAGAACATGTCCCCTTTAAATCCGCGTAGTATTCTGGGATAGCTTACACACACTAGGCGCTCTCGGCATTGGAAAGCACTGGCGTACACTGACTCTGCTCTATTCTACACTTCGGGTAGGTTTGAAATACGATTATGCTTTATTTGTTTTATGTATTCTGACGCGCACCGTTTACTAACGGTGCGCTCCGGATTTGTTTACAGATCCTAACTGAAATTCTAGCCCCGAGCATCGACCGATGAGAATCCCTTATAACTCCGTTTACAGATCCTTCGTGAAGTTCTCGCCCCGAGTATTGACGGACGAGAACTCCTTTAGGCTTCCGGTAAGCCTGCCTCGGCATCGGTTTACTTTTACTTTTTCATACGCACCTTTTACACACGCATTTCTCACTAGAGTAGGTTTACTTTTGGCAGATTGGCTTAATGACTTATCTCTGAGTTGGAAGTTACGTATTGCTACACACGGCGAGTCATCGGAGTGTTCAGGCAAGCTTCTTCTCTTGTGATTTACCTTGCTGCTCTGGGCTTTTCGGGACTTTAATTGCTCATCTCTATACATCATCTTAACGCGCTTTTTTCACTATAACTAGGGGTCTTGGTTGTCACCATAAAGTTGAGCATACTTTTTTCTACTTTTTTCTACCTCTTTTTTTTTTAAAAAACAGCACATCTCTGGGTGCAAATCCTACATGTATAGCCTTATATTCACTGCATATTGTTGTGTTCTAGATTACTGTGGATACACTTCTACTTTTGAAGATCACCATATTCATGCAACTGATTCCCCTGACGAAGGGTTTTCAAATAAACCCGAAATGCATTGGGACTTTTGAAAAAGAATAACATCTACATGGAGTTACATGTTTTTGTATATATTTTTGTGTTTATTTAGGAGCATTCTAAAACAGATCGTTATGTTTATATTCATGACAAATGTCTTGCAAATGATGCCAATGACGCTTTGCATATAATTTGTTTTATGAAATATTAACTAAATCTGATAATTTCAAATGAACTCTGGTGCCTTGAGCATTCCTCATTATTGTTTGAGTTGATTCATGATTAACCGGTCTTGAGACATTAAGTCCTTAAGCTGTGCATTCCCTTACATGTGGGTTATCCCACAGTCCTCTATGCACCGGTATTTGGCAGGGGCAGCCTGGTGTGGTGCCAGCTGTTGCAGTTGTCGTTTGCGGACTTTGTGCCGCCTGTGTTTTTTTGCCTATGGACATTTCACCGCCTGAACTACGACACCAAATTAAACAGCGCCTCAGTTGGAGGTGGCGTGATGCCCGTTGGTGGGGTGGGGAGCGGGGTTACTGGGTGGGGGTGGGTAGGGCGGCACCAGCGTAAAAGTCAATCACCGCGGGACAAAAACCGGTGACAAGTGTCAGTGTTTGCCCCACAGTGAAATGTCTGCTAAGCATCATTGTTGTTAGAGTTGTTTACTAGTAAGGTTATGCTGGTCTATTGTTGCTCCATTTAGGAGAACATTAGTGAGGCTGGAAAGATTAGCACTATTAAAGCTCTTTGAAGGTCAATTTGTTTAAGACTGAAAATGGTTGTGGCCAGGCACTTTAATGGTTTGGACAGAGCTGGTTCGAAAGATGTGGCTTAACATCTGACTGTGAAGCTGAGGAGCCAGGTTTGAGTCTGTCGCGAGGCTCAAACATCATGTGATTCTGGGCAAAAACGTATCTCCCTGTGCCTAAAAAAACAAGCAGGGGACAGAGGCAAGAAAACAACGATCACAAGCAGGGGACAGAGGAAACAAAAAGCGATCACAAGCAGGGACAGAGGTAAGAAAATCGAGCACAACCAGGGAACAGAGGCAAGAAAAGCGAGCACAAGCAGGGGACAGAGGTATGAAAAAACGATCACAACCAGGGAATAGAGGCAAGAAAAGCAAGCACTACCAGGGAACAGAGGCAAGAAAAACAAGCTTTTTTAAAGCAACCCCACTACATCAGCGTGGATGACTAAAACAGCCAGGGTCTCCGAAAGGCTCAACTATAATCCGAGTAGACAGCTTCCCAGCGCAAATGCAGTTCAAAAACAACAACAAACCGCTAGTTGTACCTGTGAGTACTCGGCTCTCCGCATGATATTACACATTGTGCTGCAAGCTTGGTTCTGTCGGCTCTTCAATCCCAGGAAGTATGGGGTCTCTCGAAGGTCCTACGTACGGCAGGGCAGCTGGCCGCTTGGTTAGAGCAGGGTAGCTCCCCGGTGCTCCGCAGCATGCCCGGACAGCGGAGCCTCTCCCCTCCCTCCCTGCGGCCCCTCCGCCTGCCGAGGCTCCTCGTCCTGCCCCTCCGCCCGCCCAGGATCCCCTCCCACCCGAGCGGCGTGGGGATGTAGCTTGTGAATAAGAAAAAGAAATAGTACAGAAAACGTATAATTTTACTTTTGTGAATCAGTCTCATAATTCTACACACTCTAAAGACATGCTGATCATACAGGCTGTCTTGTATCAGCTGAAAACAGAGTGAAAGCTAACCCAGAAAACTCCAAGAACTTTTAAGCTACGTAATAGCCGCCGCCACCCCCCCTTTCCATCGGCTACGGCTAGGCATTGCGCATGGCAAGCAAGAAAGCAGATAAGCAGATGCAGCCAGTGGTGTGAGAATCGCAACCCTATAGGACGATTTAAGACCGCCTCCTACTGCAATCAACAAATTGTACATTCGACGCTTTACCTGTTTCACACGGTAAGTGCAGAGAAGTCTCACTTCTGCCCTAGGAAAAAGTGACTAGTAATTCTGAGATGAGATGTGGAGGTAGGAAATTCCATATAATGTGCCTCATGTGTTTCCTGTACGCCTGTGCACGAGTGGCAAATCCTACTACTGGCGATTTGGACTTCCAATACATGGAGATCTTTTACGGTTTCAAGATGGCTGCTCTATTTATCCGTGCAGCAGTTCTGCACCTCGTGTTGGTTCAATGTTATCTTTACTTTTTGCACGTTTCCCAATTAGTTCCGAAACTAAATGCATTTACAGTGACTTGAAAATTATTAGCCCAAGACTGCAGCTCTATCTTGTTCAATTACTTCTAAAAGATAGCAAGGGGTTTCAACAACGGCAGAGGCCATTTTTAAATGCAATGCTGTACAAACTTTCTGATGTCCGCAGCGCCTTTAACAGAACTGAGGTCGACGGCACGCACATGATGCGGCCAAGCGAGCGCTTCCAACATCCATGCATGGGCTTTTACATTTAAACATTTCCATTAAACGTGTCCTTGCATTAGCAGTATGATTTCCCTACTATAATATCGACAATCTCCGAGTAAGTAAGTCAACAGTGTACGGACACAGTAAACTATAATACGCAAAGTCTATTAGAGACATAAAAGCATTAGCGTGTTCAGAACAGCTACATATATTTGCTAATTGTTACTCCTTTGAAACCCTTCCGGCTGCACGTAAGGTCATTCTCGTGGCGGTGTTTTCGAGCTACCTATGCAATCAGTAATGACGTTTGAGGTAAATTAAGACCGATTTGTCAAGTTTAGAAAGATACTTGGGAATTTTGCGCAAACTTTTTAAAGTATTTCCTGGGCCTTGCAAATTGGGTTTAACAGAACTGAGGTCGACGGCACGCACATGATGCGGCCAAGCGAGCGCTCCCAACATCCATGCATGGGCTTTTACATTTAAACATTTCCATTAAACGTGTCCTTGCATTAGCAGTATGATTTCCCTACTATAATATCGACAATCTCCGAGTAAGTAAGTCAACAGTGTACGGACACAGTAAACTATAATACGCGAAGTCTATTAGAGACATAAAAGCATCAGCGTGTTCAGAACAGCTACATATATTTGCTAATTGTTACTCCTTTGAAACCCTTCCGGCTGCACGAAAGGTCATTCTCGCGGCGGTGTTTTCGAGCTACCCATGCAATCAGTAATGACGTTTGAGGTAAATTAAGACCGATTTGTCAAGTTTAGAAAGATACTTGGGAATTTTGCGCAAACTTTTTAAAGTATTTCCTGGGCCTTGCAAATTGGGTTGCCATCTTTACTGGAAAACATATCAGCTTTTCAGCGCAATGAGGAAAGGAACACCATGTTTCTCCGAGGCCAAGCAGAAATGCCTCGGAGAAACGCCCCATCATTTTCGGATTTGGGGGCGTGTTTTTCTTTCTCTCCTCTTCCCATTGGCTGGAATGTAAAATTTCATCCAATGGAAAGAGGAGAGAAAGAAAGAGAAAGAAATGAAAAAACACACCTCCTAATCCCAAAAAGACAGGGCTTAAACGGACAGACGCCCCTCTCCTCCAATGGCTGGCCTCCGTTTAGGAAGCCAGCCAATGGAGAAGAGGGGCGGGTTCAAGCCCCACAACTGAAAAACATAAAATCTCGCCAGCGAGACTGCGCAAGCGCAGCCTTCGCAGGCCGAGACCTAAAAATGAATGTATCCGTCTGTAATGCAACTGGTGCTACTGTCATTATTTCTTTCGAATGAAGTTGATGGGTTCTCTTTTAGTACGCCAGCTGTTGTGGCAAGGGCTCGTAGGATGAATGATGATTCACTATTTGAAGAGGGTTGCATCATTTCTGAGCAAGCATATCTAGCTCTTGGGCATGGATTATTTGTGGATGTTTAGGTCAAAGGGAGCCTTAAAGGTAAGGGGAGACAATTGGAACTTTATCTGTATTAGTAATGTGGGGCTTTATAATGGTTGTGTTGTGTTGTATGTGATTGTTCAAAGACTTGTCCTATTAAAGAGGCATTTTGCACTGTAAATTCTTGGGCTATGGTTCTTTGCATAATGTCATCCGAAAATAGATTGCTTCAACTATTACTCGCTTCCCCTTCAGTGTTCAAGAGAAATGCTAAGCTATTGTGCTCTAAATGGGAACAACAGAGTGAGGTCTGAGATTTTCATTTGTAACTTACACGAGGATCAGTGGAGGAAATGACCATCTTTTGCATAATTCAAACTGCACATAGTACAATCAATAAATCAATGTCCAGTCCAATACTTTTATAAGAAAAATAAGTATTTTATTTCCAACTCTACGCATGCAAAGGAATAATGACATTCAGAAGCAACAACTTGAGGTCGGGGCTCCAATCGTTGACAGGCAAATCACTGTTCCCACCTCTTTGTGTAAAGTGTTCAGGTTTATTCCTCGTCACTGGTGGCCGCATTTAGGAAATTCTTAGCAGTAGGCTGTACTTAAGAGTTCGCTTTTGACTCCTTAGTTATTAGTCAAAAGTGTCAATGGTGCAGCAGCACAATTAGCAGCAAGTTCTCCACGGCCCAACAGGCCCAGTGCCAATGTTACCCGTTCCAGTGGTATGGAGGCAATCAGCGGTGCAGTGAGTGCCCTCCCCAACGGTACTCCTAAATCCAGATCCTGTATGGTAAAGACAGGTTGTGTGCGGTTCATGCAGCAGCACCAGGCAGATGCAGGCTCCCTCTTCCGAGCAGCACTGCTGGTTCGATCCAACAATCCGAACCTCTCCCATTCAGCAAATTCAAGGTAAATCACGTCTTCACTAATAGTTAGAGGGGTTCTCTGGCTCTCGACAGGAGCCCTGGCAAGGGTGTGACATCTTTGGTGACATCTTTGTGATCCTCAGGGAATCAGTCAGGTGCAGATCACAGTATGCGAGCTTGAACCACCAGTCACAACAGTAATCCTCCTTCCGAGCCACAACCCAAACACTTGGTCCACAGTGGTACCTGCCACCCCTCCTGGCATAAAGGGTTGCCGCATTGCTCATTATCTAGGTGCAGACTCTTCTAATACGATCGCTCTCACTACAGCGGCTACGCCTGGCATACTAGGTCACCAATCAAGGGGGACACAAGTCTTACGTTGCTGGCCCAAAAAAGTTCAACTGTGGCCCCCTTTGGCATTCGGGGTCATGCCACTTCCTGCATGGCGCTCCTTACACGGCTGAGATAATGGCAACCCTCTCTCGGCATATAGGGGTCGGCGGACTGTTCCTGCACACAGGCAATCACCTGATTGGTGCACAGCTGTCCTCCTCACACCTCGCTCAGGAAGTCCTCTTGATAGGGCTTCTCACTAGACCTTGATTCCTCCAACGCCCTCCTCCTCCTCACAGGGCACACTGATCTTGGACTGAAAGCAGGCGCTGGTGCTCCATGCTCCAGGGCAGGTGATCTTGGTTTTCCCTGGGTGACGTCCCCTATGCAGCAGGCAGACAAGCAGACCTTGGCCCCTAGTGTTGGTCACAGGCAGAATTGTTGCAGAGATTCCCCTCCACACACAGCCCGGCTGCTTGACAGATGACAACGTTTGGGTATCAACCTCGCCTTCTTATAATCTATTTCCAGACACCAAAATGTGATTTAGAGCCTGTATATTTGAAGCTTTATATTGGGTTTCTGCTTCTTTTGAAATGTCCATGTCTCTTTTTTTTTCTTTACCATTGAATGGATGTCTGTCACAGCATTTAAAACTCCAAGACTCCAAAATTGATTGACCCACAACACAACTCATGCGAGTGACCAGAGTTCATACCTTGAAGCCAGCCACAGTGATAAGTGCATCAAAAGGTTAATCTCAGACTCCCAGCCCTACTCTTTATGACCCCGTTATCAGCCCCACATCTTTTCCTGAGCTGTATCCATGCCCCTTCCTTGTAATCCTTCTAATCTATCACTGAATCAAAGAGTAACCTTTTAAAATTTGAAGAGAGGATCCCTTCCTCCAGTGTGTCCCACCCAGCTGAAAGGAATACAGCAGTACACAAATCTGTCTGGTAGATAACTCTACTCTTCATGTCTTCACCAGGCAGGCCTGAGCTTTTCAAAATGCAACCCATGGTCTTCCATATAATGTAACAATTTGCAGGCGCACTTGCACTCAGTGTACATTCACAACACACTTACTCTCCAGTACTGTCACATCCATGAATTGTGCCACTACAGACACACATGCATTCAGCACACATTCAGTCTGTGCACACAGCTCAGTATTGTAGCCTTTTTGTATTGTACCATGGTGTACTATTTGCAAACACACACTCTGCCAGCACACACACTCACTATGTATGTGCTGCACAACACTTCACAATTCATGTATAGCACTTAACATAAGCACACATATACCCAGCACATACTTTCATTGCGCAAGCACTGCACAGCATGACATCTGTCCGTCATGTATTCCTCGCACGCATACATAGCCTCAGCACATTCACTAATCCCACATGTACTACTCAGCGCTACTCTATCCCTTAACTGTAACCTCCCCCGACACAAATTCATCCAGGGCTAAGTCACTACTCTAGTGCTGCGCAGCACTTCACATTTACCTGATGTAGGCCAAGGGTGAGTTAAGCACACAGCAGAAGCATAACCTGTTCACTACTACTGCTCACTACACAGTATGCTGCCACCACTGCATTTTTTGATGCTTAACTCTTGGTGAAGGTGGTAGCCTTCCACCACTATGAAGTTAGCACTTTAGGCGCCCCTCCTGGTCCAACAAGACCACAATCCATGAGACAGTCCGATGTCATGGCGACTATGAACTATCAATGTTTACTTATGACACAAAAATCAGCCTTAGGGATCCAGACAACAGTACAATTAGGCACTCCGGACAGGGGTACACATCTTTAACCATGCAGAGGACTTTTCCATTCCAACAGACCTTCTCTGGGCATGAATTTCAAATTTCTCCTGCTCTGAACTTTCCTGCCAAAAAACAACAGCTTAGACAGGGATGTGTCCAATGGCTATCTGACCTTGTGAAGCCATCTTTTGGCTACTGCCTGCTGCCTTGCCCTACTAAAGATTTTTGGCTTCCATTTTTGAAGATAAGTCCAAGTCAAAACCTCCAAAGCGGCCGAACCTAGTTTCGTTATGCAGCAATCTCCATCAGCCTAAAAACTGTGTCTAGGTTCCCTTCTACCTCAGCCAATTGACCGTGGTTGATGTTTAATGCTTTTTAGCATTATTTTTAATATTAACTTTATAATTTCATATTTGGGGTTCCCCTTATTGGATGTCACGGTGAACTACTAAAGTCGCTCCATAAACTTGTTCTTCTCCTCTGGTTACTTGGCACTGAGTAGTCAGATTTAACTAAGAGGCAATGTGTAAAGTGTTTACACAGTAATAATATAGTGATAAAGAGAAAACACAACACAAAAAATCCCCAATTTAAAAAATAGAGAATATTTAAATAAATAAAATCACACCAAATGAAAAAATCCAATAACCCGAGATATGAACTTTTAAAGTTGTTGGAAGAAATTGGTCTATCCTGGTTTAATGCCAGGTAACTTGCTACATCGTCCTACATTATCTTATAACTTACCTACATTGTGGACAGGGTCCTTTAAGTACGAGACTATAATTTGTGTAAATGGCAATTATGTTTTCTATCACTCACCTTGATTCCCTAACCCTTCAGCTTTCACTTCTGAAGACATGGGACACAAAGTATGATGAACCCAGGTTCAGGAATGGGCTTTGAGGATTGATAAATGAAAAACAAGGAGTGGTTGTGTGGCACAGTAACCAATACCTGATAAACACATCATGAAGAGCCCATGTGACAGCATTACATGTGACGTAACCATGAAAGCAGTAGCATTAGATCCTCAGAGCTGATGCTTTACTATTTTTCTACTATTATTGTACAAAATGGTGTTTGATCATGTTAAGGTCCATGGAGAAAGGGTCAATATAGTAAAAAAAGAGCAGAAAGACACCCCAATTGCCATAAATCAAGCATTAATTAATATAGTACACAGGTAATCAAAACAATGTGCATTCATAAGTTACTTCGTGTTATTTAAAAAATGAATCACTTATTAAGCCCTCCCCGGACTGTAAATATGAGTATATATATAAATATATGACAAACAAAAACCACTGTGAACATAGATCATTGCCTCCTGGAGCGGGGTAGGTATGCCTGTTCCAAGTATGCCTGTTCCAAGTAGAAGGATTTTTAACATCCAGGTGTTAACCAAAGCTATAGGTAATAACTCTACTGGCAAAGCTCTGGGCCAGACATGATCCTATGGACCTTAAAATGAACAACATAGCTTTCGGGAACCCATTGTTACCAATGTACTGAATGCAGTTAGTAATTTAGCTTAAATGTGGTACGATTCCTGAATAGTCCCAATATGTAACAAGCATTGGTAAATGCATTAGGTTTTGCCTATGTGATAAATTGATTAATAATATGCAGTTTGTTGTTGTAAGTTATAGCTTGCTGAGTAGATGTACAATATAAGTTACAGAAAGTCTGTTAAAGTGGTGTGACTTGTTTATGTACAAAAAGGCAATATATTGTGCTGTTACTAATGGTATAGTGCGGGTAAGTATTATCAACATTTTTGAAAAATGAAATGAAAGGGGATATAATAGAATTATTGATGTAATAGCAGAACTATGGAATGTTTATGATATCGGGTGGACCGCAACCGACTGACCGTCGGTAGCGATCCACCCAACATCTTTCATTGAGGTAAGCACGTTCCATTATGATGCGGCACACGGAGACATTAGGCAGAGGGACTGCCTTCTGTGCTTCCGACAGGCTCAAGGAGCCCATCGAGTGTCGGAAATACATATAATCCTATAATGATGTCATTTTCCGACAACCTTTCCATGTCGGCCTTTCTGACGTGGAAAGGCTGTTAGAAGGCGACTTTGGGGGCCACTAGCAGGCGTCCCTTCCCCCCTGGCCCTCCGCTATGGGGTCTGGGGGCACCTATGGTGCCCCCTAAATATCACTGCACCGTGTGGCAGGCACCACATGGTGCCTGCTACTCAGTGCAGGGATGTTTAAACATAAATTAGTCAACGGCAGTTTATGCTGCGGGCCTTTTCTGCCTGCCGCACAAGCTGCCATTGAAAAATTCATGTTGCCGACCGCCCATAGGGCAGTCGCATCCAAATGACGAGATCCCCACCGCCCGAAATCGTAATCAGGCCCTATATGTTTAGAGGAGTTTTTCCAACTTTTGGGCCTGGTCGAACTACACCTTCTGCATCATTCAAATTTAGTCCCTTTTAACTGCAAGGTCATTGCAATTGTGACTGCCTGTTTAGTAGTCAAATATAACAATATTATGTGTTTAGAGAACTTCTGACAACTTTTAGACCCAATGCTACTGCACCTGCTGCACCATTCAAACCATGACCCTGTTGTCTGCAAGATAACTGCACTTGTGGCTGCCTGTTTAGTAGTAAAAGCATAGCTCTTGTATATTAACTTTAATCTTAACGTGCAATGTTTATTACAACATTTATGGTTTAAATCTTTTATTGAGTTTTCACCAAAGACAAAACAACCAGAACTCGCTGTATCAAACATGTGCAATGCGGCAAGCATCAATACAATAATAAGAAGCATGTGTACTATTTGATGAAGCCGTTGTAGGTCACATGGAATTCCAAAACAAAACAACAGGTCCCTCCCCCCTACCCGTCCCCTATGTCCACAAGCCAAAAGATCTCTCTATTAAGAAAAGGTGAGTCAATTAGCGAGAGCGGTATCACAGAGTGGCTTCTATTTGCGCATAGGCGCCTTCTGAGCTGGAATAGGGATGTCCGCCAAGTGGAGAAGGCGGAGGTATTGGGGGCAACTTAGTTCGCGGAATTCCCCTGTGAGGAGAGTTAGAAATGGCCGCCAAAAGCTCCGGGAAGTCGACCCCCCAACCCGCCTGTACCAGGGATAGCTTCTCCATTCCAAGCACCATCCATAGCCTGTGTAGCCAACCTGTGTGGTGGGGAGCCTGTGGTGTCCTCCAGTGGGCTAATATGTTTTGCATAGCTGCCCCTAATGCAATAGCGATCAGGCGGCCCCTCCGTGATTTCAAGGGGTATGTCAGGGCATTAGGCAATCCTAGTAAGTAGGATGTACGCAGGGAATCGGGGAAGTTGTGCGGTCGCAGCTCCAAAGCAGGTGTTCCAGTGTGCCCAACTCCCCGCACCCTCTCCAGCAGCGATCACTGATGCGGGGGGTCAAACCGGTGCAAGCGCTCAGGGGTGTAATACCAGTAAGTGGCCACTTTAGTTAGAGTCTCCGTCAACCCTGCGTGATATGCGGAATGTCGTGCTCTGTGATAGACACTGCTCCATTCTTTATGTGTGAGGACCCTCCCCAGCTCCCGCTCCCAGCGGCATCTGCCGGCGTTGTATGTGTAAGTGCCCGTGCGGAGGAGATGTTGATATAGGTCTGAGATTAATTTCTTCTCTGAGGTGGGGGTGATCAGCCATTTCTCCTAGGGAGTTAGAAATTGTTGTGCCCCAGGGCGAACATCTGGATGGAGTACCCAATGACGTACCTGCAAATAGGATAGTCGGCTATCCTCTGGGATACCATAGTCCTCCATCTGTGGGAAGGAGAGGATGCCATTCAAATTGAAAAGATGCCCCAGGGCCCTGCACTGGGATTGCCGCCAGGTCGTAAAAGCCTTAGGGTCCATTCCTGGGATGAAGTCAGGGTTGGCAAAGAGCGGTGTTAGAGGGGAGGGAAATGATGTCAGCTCGTGTTTGGTGACGACCTGGTTCCACACCTCCATAACCGTGCCCGTGATCTGGGACGCGTAGAGGTTAGGCGGCTGATGGTGCATTGGGAGAAAGGGGACCCCCTGGAGGGGCATGCCCGCTACGGCCTGGTCCTGGAATAGCCAAGTCTTCCCGGATTCCAGTTGATACCACTCCACTAAGCTTCAGAGTTGCGTTGCGTTAAAATAAAGTTGGAAGTCTGGAATGCTTACGCCGCCATGGTCGGGTGGGAGGACTGCGATCTCATGCTTAAAGCGTGGGCGACGTCCCTGCCAAATGAAGCGTGCCAGGTCTGACTGCGTTTGCTGGATCCAGCCCTTCGGTGACCGTAGGGGCAAGGTCTGGAACAGATAAAGTATCTGAGGCAACAGGGTTATTTTTGTGGCGGCTATCCTCCCTAGCCATGAGAGTGAGTGGTGTTTCCAGTGCCTGAGCTCGTAGCGGAGCTGCATGCGAAGTCTGGCGTAGTTCGCCTCGATAGTAGCTGGGATGGTGGGGCCTAGAAGGATTCCTAGATAGGGAACCGTGGTGTGGGACCATTGCACATCATGCTCCTCTTGGACCTCTGCCAGCGTCTCTGGAGCCAGGGAGACATTAAGGGCAATGGATTTGTCTGTATTGATTTTGAACCCGGAAGCGAGCGCAAAGTCATGGAGTTCAATAAAAAGCGCACGGAGTGATTGGACCGGTTCGGTAAGAGACAGTAAGAGATCGTCCGCGTATAGGCTGATTTTGTGAATGTCGCCTCCGAACGGGATGCCCTTGATGAGTGAGTGTTGCCGGATCCGCTGTGCCAATGGTTCCATGTAGAGGGCGAATAAAATAGGGGAGAGGGGGCATCCCTGTCGGGCCCCCCTGCCGATCGGGAAGCGGGATGAGGTGTGTCCGTTGACGCGAACAGATGCAATGGGCTGCCTGTAGCAGTTTAGGATATGAGAACAGAGGATGTCCCCCAGACCAAAGTGACGCAGCATCAGTTCCAAATAGGGCCAGTGCACCCTATTGAACGCTTTTTCGGAATCGATAGTGAGGAGCATACAATCGGGCCGCGTACTTGAGCCGGTTTCAATGAGGTGTAGGACCCTCCTGGTGTTATCACTGGTTTGCCGTTGCGGTATGAAGCCCGCCTGGTCCGGCTCTACCAGTTGCTGCATGTAGGGTGCAAGCCGGCTTGCCAGAATTCCGGTGTACAATTTGAAGTACATTTTCAATAGCGAGATTGGTCGGTATGAACCGCAGCGGGCTTTGTCCCTACCAGGTTTAGGTATAACCGAAATTGCAGCTTCCAAAAGGTCTGCGGGGATCGCGCCCGGCTGAGAAAAGGAATTAAAAAGATCAAGCAGAAGGGGTGCTATCTGGTGGCAGAACGTTTTGTAAAAGGACGCGGGGTACCCATCAGGGCCGGGGGATTTCCCAAGCTTCAAACGCGAGATCGCTGACACCACCTCTTCCAGGCCTATGGGTCGGTCCAGGAACTCCGCCAGTGCCTGGGTCATGGATGGGAGGCGCGCCCCATGTAGATAAGACTGACCCGCCTGCAGGTCGAGTGTATCGCTGGCGTAGAGGGATTTATAGAACAACCCGAAGGCCTCCGCTATCACTGCGTCATCCGTGACAACAATGCCCCGCTCTGTCTGTATGGCTTCTGGCGCCGTTCGCGTAGCTAATTCGCCAGTAGGCATCTGCACCGGCCCCCTCCTGTGTATTAAGCGTGTCTGGGACGGAGGGCCTCGTATTCCGCCGTATCCTGATCTAACGCGACTAGCAACTTCCGCTCCTTGAGAGGGTAGTCCGGTAGGAATGCCAGGATGTCCGTGGGTGGCGCCGATGTGCGCTGTGACAGTCCAACTATGTGAGCTCTGTCTATTCTGATTGCAAAGTCTGCAGGTTCGCCCAGGATGTCTTGGAAGAGGGTTTGTTGGTACCCTGTGATGTCTGTGCCTTCATCTTTGAGTGGAACGCTTCAGACCCGAATGTTGTTCTGCCGGGACCTATTTTCCAAATCCTCAGCGTGGGCTTGGAGATCGACTTGTTGTTCCTTCAGCTGCACCACCTCTTGCTGTAACTGCTCCACTTCTTCGCCCCTTGCACGTTCCGAGTCTTCTATGGCGGACACCCTTTCACCAAGGCCGTCGACTTCTCTCCTGATCTCTCGGACTTCTCCCGCTACATCTTGATTCAAAGTGTGGAAGTCCTCACGAAGCGAATTGAAGAGAGCTCCCAGGAAGGATTTGTGATAGGCACTTACCCTTCGGCGGTCTCTTGGTGTGGTTTGGATGCGCCAGGGGGTGATTGTCCCTCATCTCCTTTTAACTGTCCTTTGCCTAGCATTTTGGGGAGGGTGCGTTACCCTTTTTTCCCCCTTTGGCCCGCCATCTTGTGTCTCGTGATGGGGGTTAGGGCACTGCGACCTACTCAACGCTGCCTGGGTTCCCTCCCCTGAGGTCTCCGGCACGCTAGCCCATTCCGGCTCCTGGGGGTGGGGCAGGGATGGAACAACATGGAACCCCGCTCAAGGAGGCCCACGCGGTCCGTGTGCCGTGGATGTAGCGTAGCCGCCAACGTCTCTGGAGTGCACTGATCTCTTCTGTGCCTTGGGTAAGTGGGAACACGAGGATGTGCCGCGGTGCGTAGGCCTACTCCCACCTCTCCTCTTCTGGTGCCAGTGGGGTAGGCCGCAGGGCTCTCGCGGAAGGTTGGTTGGGTGCTCCCTGTTCGTCACTTGGGGCTCCGGTGCCTTCTCTGTGTCTTGCTGTCACCCCCTCCACTGAGCAGCATCACGCACGAGCAGGGAGGGCGAGCGAGCTTGTGTTGGCCTCCCGCTCCCCAGCAGGTGTTAATGAGGCAGTGTGATCGGGCCAAGCCCTAGGCTGTTCTCCAGGCCTCCGGCCTGGCAACTACTCGGGGTTACCTCCAGCGCTCGCGGTGGGGTGGGGCCGCCCTGCTTTAGCCCTCGGTACTGCGGTGTCTCCTGGTGGGTGACTCGTGCTCCGGGCCGCCGCGCCGACTCACGCAAACAGGCCCCGGCTCCTCCAGGTGCAGGCCAAGCCCCGGCCTCAGTTTCTCCTGGCATCCGGGTGGCGCTGTGGGGGCAATCAACGCGGGGAGGCTGGTATGGCTCCGCTGTGAGGTAGGCCTGGTGGAGGGGCCACCGGATTATCTTGGGCCAGAAGGCCCACTCCTCGCGGCCCCCTCCAGATCAATGTGGCAGGGCCGCCGCAGCCTCCCAGATGTTGGCGGCGGCTGCCGCGGGTTTTCGCACCGGTTCACGCTGGTCTGTGTCGGGCTTCGGGTTTCCCCAGCGGGTGTCCGGGATCTTGTCACCTCCGTCGACCCTCACCGGCTTTTCTTGGGCCACAGGGCCCGTTCCTCGCAGCCCCCTCCGGATCGGTGCCACAGGACAGCCGCGGCCTCTCAGATGTTGGCGGCGGCTGCCGCGGGCCTCCGCAGCGGGTCGCGCCGGTCTGTGTTGGGCCTCAGTGTCTCCCAGCGGGTGCCCAGATCACGTTGCAGTCATCAGCGCCTTTCTTCTTTCACACCTCCCGGCCAGTAGTAAGCGTGGCCAGCCTTCAAAACAGCTGGGGGTGATTCTCTGGGTTCTCCTACCCCCTGTGTAGTGTTGGGGGGGGGGGAGAAATGTGGCGGCAGGCGGCCCGGGGAGGTCAAAGATGGAGGAGCTTACGGAGTATGCGACTCCTCACTCCGCCATCTTGGCCACCCTCCTTATTACAACATTTAGAATTTGATCATAATGACCAAATGGATTAAGTTAAAAAAATTAATTTGATAACGCCTACAAAGTTCAGAGAAAGGTACTCAGGCATAAACAAGAAATGTCACAAACGTTCTATGGCAAAAGCAATTGCTTTACACAACTAAGTAATAAAAAAAAAAACATTCCAGCATACTGTTAAAAGCGGTCGGCCATTTCTGTGGGAAGAGATCTTACCTTGACAGTAAATGGGGCTCAAACAATGTCAACAGCTCTAGTAGAAGTATCGTAAATGCGTACTGCCAGGGAAAGTTAACAAAAAAAACGTTCCATACTAAAGTGAATGAACACAGTAATTCGGCTATGGGGGCGGTCAAGAGCCCCCTTTTAAGAACTATTAAATACAAGAGATTTCTCAAGCACAGTGCAAGCACAGTGCAGGTGAAATTTAAAAACAGGGCATCGGAGGCAAAATGTAAATAAATGTGCGCTGACAGGACGAGATAAATGGTGTTAAGAAGCACGCTCTAAATGCATGCAGCCAAGCAAGGATAACAAGATGTAAACAGTAAACGCTGTACAGCCTCAAGCAAAAACAATATACGCTGTGTGCAGCAAGCGAATTAAAGTAGTTCCACCCATCAAAGTGACAAGGGTTGGATGAGAATGAGTACTTGCGCCTTGGGAGACTGATTACAGAAAGGCACATGGAGCAACAGGAAATAGAACACCTACAACCAACTAATAGTAAGAAAAATAAAGTGGCAAGCACAGAGGCCAATAAGAAAGGAAGGCAGGATATAAGTTCCTTTTAAGATATATTAAATGCAATAGATTTCACAAGCACAGGCAAGCGCTGTGTAGGCAAACCCTAAAAATGAGGATAGGGAGGATCCAAGATTCTGTAACCCCATTTCTCTGATTGACTCCACTGTGAAAATACCTGGTAGAGTAATCATGGCGAGGTTAATATGTTTGGCAAGGTTGAAATATGTCCTGGTTGGAACGCAATATGGCATCAGACAAGGGCAAGGGGCAATTGGACAGTATTTTAACTTGTATCTTTCATGTCTTCTGATTATTAAATGCACTGTTTGCTCTGATGGATCATTACATTGGGCCTTTAGGGACCTAACCTCGGCCTCTGACTGTGCCATTAGTTCCAAGCTTTGGTCATGTTGACATCATTGCCATTGATGAAGGCATCCCACATTTTCTAAGCATCTTAACCTGGATCTATCTGCCAGAATCCAAAATGGAGCCAAGGGGAAATGTTCAGACAGCCAGACATTAGTCAGAGTGGTTTGTCATGGCTGTGTACTTGCCTGCTCCTCTTTATGCTTTATACAAACAGGAGAAACATCAGATCAACCTCAAGACTGATACCTCAAAAATTTGTATCCACTACATATCAGTCCTCTTTTATGCAGACAATTCTTTACTTATGTCAAGGACATTAAATAGTCTAAAGAGATTATTGGAGGAATACATTTATGGAGAATCGGAATTTAATAACAAATTTTACCAAGACTCACATTTTGATCTTGGGTCCTAAGAGAAGCAGGTCGAGGGACTTTGTTGTTACAAAACCAGAAAAGAGGCATTATTCGGACTTTTAATTATCTTGGTGCCACCTTTGATAATCGGGGAACATGGGCCGAGCTGTTTCAACTAGGAACCCTCAATATTTATAGCCTGTAAACGGGGTTTTAGATTTTGCAATAAAACTGTGTAACAAACTTCTGAATTTTTAAATTGACATCTGTATAAATGCATTTCTAAAGTTAGTTATGACTCTGGTATTTGGGCATACTTCATATTACCGGCCTACAGGTGGGCGAAAACAATTTTTGTAAGGCACCAGGAATTCCCAGCTTTGTCTGTAATGAAGAGCTGGGTCTTAATAAATAGTAGATATTTTCTATTTAGTTCCCTTGATATTGCAAGCACTAGAATTGTCATCCACACAGGCACTACACTTTTACCACTGAAAAATGTCGTCTTCAATGATGATCTCTGTTGGCAGGCCCAGAACACTGATATGGGCTGTAACCTTGATTATTTCTTTCCAACGCCATGAAGGGGTCTTGGGAGAAGAGCAATGTCTGGAGAGTAGCTAACTAGAGTTTTACAACTCTCCTGCAGCACCCTTGGTTGCACCCTCGTAGATGCTGTATTTATTGTTCGGGACTGCACGGGTGATAGACCTAATTATTATGTGAGTGGCTTGAATTTCAATAACTGGAGCATTACACAATCACTGTATATAGCAATATATGGCAACTCACCCAGCAATGTATCTGATTATGTGCGTAAGCCAACTGCGGCATACCTGTTCTATACCTGTAACTGACACATATCAGTATCATCCATCATTCTTTAAGCTTACATCATAGGCAACAGATTGAAAGTATCTCATATAGGGACCATTTACGGGCTATGAGAAGTTGCTCATCATGAAGTGAGTATTTGACTGAATCTAACAAGAGCTCTAGAAGATTTTGGACCAATGATATCTTAGGTCAGTGGTAGAAGCAACTGAATGTAGAGTAAATACCGTGACTAGATTACAGCTGTTGGCCAAAAGAAGTACATTCAAGGAATAAACTCCTAATATTACATTTGTTATTATATTTAATGAACAAGCCAGTGTTTGGGCAGGGCTTACCTCCTGTTATGCTGTCTCTTTTTTGCCATTCTCATGTATTTAGCATTGTGTTAAATAGGATAGAGTACAGGTGTATTGCATATCAAGTCTCTTCCATTTTTACCCAAACATTGTTCTTCACTGGTTTACCAGTTATATTAAGAGACAATGGAAATGGTACAGTGTTGGAGGGAGCTAGAATACCTTATTTTGAGGTGGTCAATGACATTTTGTTCAGCGGTTCAAGCTTCACCATAAATTGGCAAGGCTCCTGTCCTACCTAACCCACTGTTCCCCTGACCCATTTAGAGGTGGGGAACCGTCAGGCTTCAAACGTAAAATCTTGAGGTGGCTCCACTGTTGGAAACCTTTGACCTTGCAGTCCATCCACCAAAAGGATGATGGGTCACTGTTGCGACCCCCACCACAGGCTTTTCCTGCCTCTTGCATCCATGTGAGGCATGGTAGACCAGTCAAAAAATAAACACATGTCCCGGACAAGTAGGTAGAAAACATCATGGACATTTTATTGTGCTGTATTGCTTCATTTTGCTTTTCGGAAACAACCCCCCTTTGGTAGTTTCTTAGTGAAACGCAAAATAGATTGCTGAGCGGGCTGTAGCAACAGAGGAGCATGGTGGCATTTCAGGTTTGCAAGCATTTTTTTAATTCCTTCCTTTCACCAAGTAGGACCAATGTCAACAAAACCTTCCCTGTGGACACAGTAGTGATTTCCAAGAATGCAGGTGGTCTGCCACCAGGAGGGCTGAGGTGAGGGCCTCTGCCGGCCCTATGGCACTAGCAGGCCACTCGCCATTCTCTAAATGAGCCTCAAAGTCATGCTTTTCAATGCTGAAATACATTTGAAGTGGATGTTGCGATTTGGAAATTCATTCAAATAGAAAATGTAAATAAAAATGGTTGAACCCGGCCCAATGGCTCCATTGGGTGGGCAAGCAGATTGCTGCCCAACTGTTGGGATACCTGCCATATCCTAACTGCTGGAGCTTACATCTCCAAATGTGTTTTGCTATTGTTGTCGCATGTTTACCAACCTCAGTGTAGTTACCTCATCCAGCTGCTTTGACTTTCTTTTGAACTAGGACATTATTCTTGTGCTGATCGCAGCGTAGCTTTCTGAGTGGGTGGAGTTTTAGGTTTGCATTGGTCGATTATCGTCACACCCTTTACTTATTACAATTGGGCTTTTGCATGGGTTTGTTGTTCATAGATTCAGGCATTGTTGCACCTGATGAATACACACATCTTTGTCTGGTGTTCAGTCCTTAATTTGCTTTTTTCTTTATATCTCCTCAAACAACTCCATCACCAGTATTTTTGCATGCCATTTATGTGCCTTGTCCCTCGACGCCGAAGTCGAACTTAGTCTGGGGTACATTCATTAATTAAACATTTCTTGCATCTATTATCAAGGATGACAAACTTAGTTTCCCTCACAACTTGCAATGACTTGATCTCATAAATTAGGTTGCCACCCTATCCATATCTTTCTTCCTCTTTGTGGTGTCACGTCGACGTGCCCTACAACATCTGCGGAAATCTAACCCTTCTGACTCCAGTTTCCTCTGACCAAAAGGTCTATGACCAGTTCCGCGGGTATTATGCAGCGATGAAAAACGAAATCATGTGGCAGAGTTGACCAAATTATGCAGAAAGAAAAAACAAATTATATGGAATAACAGAGCACATTCTCTAACTGTTTTGTCGTTTTAACAGATTAATAGTGTCTTGGAAAGGCTTTACCCAGAAGTAACACCTAAATACAGCAATGAACAACTCAATCTGACCAGTTAAACTTAATAAAAGGTCTACGACTGTGCTGGACCATGTTTGGTGCTTTTTAACAACTTTTGATCCACTTGAGCTACAAAAAAAATGGTGTTGCAATTTCCTAATTATGCAGCAGATGATGCATTACGTAGCGAGAACTGTAAACCTGAAATTATGTGGAAAAAGTTGCAGAATCGCATAATTCCAATGCTCCCCTTCTATGACAAAGTACACCTCTGTGTCACCAGATGCTGCATTCAGCATCCCATTGGGACATTTAGAATAATACTGCTTCAATTACTTACTAGTAATTGCATTGCTCCTAGTCCTACTTCCTCGCTTTAATTCAGAAAAAGTGAGGCTCTCTTGCCTCCCCAGGCACCAATCCCAAGCCAACCTTCCAAATAGAAGCCCCTCCAACCGCCAGCTTCTCTTGTTCGTAAACAAGCTCAGCATACTGAAAGCTCAGTTGCTCCGTACTAGGAGAGTGGCACAGTCTTTGAATTAAACCATGGGAGTAAGACTATGAGTAATGCAATTACCGGTAAGTAATTGAAGTACTACCTCCACGACCCTCCCTTGCTTGAATTCAGAAAAAGTGAGATGTAACCGACAACTTCCTTGGTGTTGTTCAATGTGTGAGATCTGGTTCCCTCTTGCTTGTTGAGATCAGCCTTGGTGACCATATTGGCAATACGAACCAGAATTGCCTTGTTCAGAATCTGATGTCTGAATGACCTAAGAGCCGATTGCACAGCTTTCATTTCTCTTCAGTTGGATGAGGTCTAAGCCTCTGACATCAGCCAAAAGTCGTCTATCTCCTGATTCTCCAGCCAGGTACCCCCCCGCCGACAGGCTTGCATCCGTAGTAACTACCTCTGGCACAGGGGATCCAGCGGAATCCCTTTCAGGAGATGTTCCAGATTCAAACACCACCTGATATCCATCCTCTTCTGCTATGTCCATTTGATTTTAAGAGCCAGATTCTGGGAGCCCAAAGACCAATTGTCCAGAACCCACTTCATGAACTTGTGCAAATGAAACCTTGCTGTTGGAAAAAGGCCCTCTCCGAAGGCTCACCCCAAACCTTTTGCCTTCCTCCTCCTATTTTTCTAACCTTCTTTGTGTTGGCTTTACAATTCTGAGCACTTTACCACTGCTGACCAGTGCTAAAGTGAATGTGTGCTTTTCTCTAAATCTGATATAATTGGTTTGGCATATTTAGTTTAATTGTAAGTCCCTTGTAAAGTGGTATGCAATGTACCCGGGCCTGTAACCTAAATGCTACTAGTGGATCTGCAACACTGATTGTGCCACCCACACAATTAGCCTTTCAAACCTGTCTCAGGCCTGCCATTGCAGGGCCTGTGTGTGCAGTTTACTGCCACTTCGACTTGGCATTTAAAACCACTTGTCAAGCCTTAAATTCCCCTTTTTATTACACATAAGTCAACCGTAAGGCAGACCTGAGGTAGCCCATAGGGCAGGGTGCTGTGTAAGTAAAAGGTGCATGTCCTAGAAGTGGCAAACACCCTCTCATAGGTTAGCATTGGGAATTCCTTAAAACACTTTAAAACTATAATTTCTGATTAGAGTAGTTATGTTTCGTATTTGTGGAATGGTAATGGTAAATCCTCTTTGGTGGCAAAGTTGGAGATGACAGTACAATTTAGAAATGCCACTTTTAGAAAGTGGATATTTATCTGCTTTTAACCTGCGTCCTGCGTCTGTATCCAATACATGTCTGGGCTGGGTGGCAGCTACACTTTGTGCATTCCCTCTAGACAGCCACAAACACAGCAAGGCCGGGTGTGGAAGAGGACTCATCTGCACCCTGATAGCCTTCTGGGCAGGAAGGAGGAGAGAGAACCGTCACTTGCATCTGACCAGGCTGTGTCCTGTTCCTACACAAAGGACTGATCACCCCACACACAGATAGCCTAGCAAACAGGGATGGGATGAAACGGGACCACACTTGAAAGGCACATTTGGGTATTAGTCATGGGGATCTGATCCTACCAAATCAGTACATTGTGAAGAACTCTGCCAGGAGTAAGGACTGCTGTGTTGCAAGTATTGCCACTCTGCTTCACTGACTGTTCTAAGGAACTGCTTCAATGTTGAGCTGTCCCTGCTGATCTCTGCCTTTGCTGAAGACAAGGACTTGTCCCATCTCGCTTTAGTGTCTCCAAGGGTATGCTGATTTGCTTCCTGTTTTCTGAAGTCTCAGGGTCATAAAATACTTCTTGCAACTCTACTGGTGTTGCTGGACTCTGCCATCTGTGGACCCTACCCTTGCCTGAGGTGCCCCCTCCAGTCCAGGACCTCAGAAGTGGGTTCTGCAGCTGTTTTGCTACAAAGCCAATGCATCGTCACAACTGCGCTGATCGGAACCCACGCAGTGCCCTTCAATGCCGATGCAGTTCTGATCTGAAGACATCCCTGCACTGCTCGATGACAACGCAGTCCCGATCCGAGGTCCCGACTGTGACGCATTGACTTGAAAGTGTAAATCAGAACCGACACATCGTACTCTAGACTGTCATATAGATGGGCTTTGCCTTCTCACTGTGTTAAGTTAGCATGAGCTTATTAGAAGTTTAAACGCCATTTTACCTTTCTGCTGCTTCTGCACATATTGATATTAGAGCTTTGAGCCTAGTAGAATATTTTGATTCACACGAGAATAATATGTTTTGCTATTTTATCAGCTTTGCTTGGTAAGCTATGTCTGAACAGGCAGTTCCGAGGCCTTCAAGATTATTTCAACACAGTGGTTGTTGTGAGGTCTGATCTGCGCACGTTCTAGACATAACACATATGCAGCTGTGGCCAACTCTGGCTTTAGGCGCGTTTTAATAATGCACTGCGCAGAGCATGCACACACTTGATGAATATTCGCATGCAGAGAGCTGGTGGAAGATGATGTGATCCCTTTCCACTAGGATCAGAGGTATGGGGCAGCCTTTCTAAAACCCAAAGAGACCTTCTTTAGATATAATATAATATACTAGCAAGGAAGGGTACGACTTAGGTGCTATTTAGCCTTCTTCCCTTTAGCATTTTAACATGCTTTCTCCCTTTGTATTTTATGGACTAGTAACTATGCTGATAACTTTGATTCTTATAATATGTTTGCTTGTATTAGCTAAGATACTGCGCTTGAGAACACTGCATTAGAAATAAACATTTCAAACTTGCACGGGTCTTCATTTACTCCTCGTTCTGGATTGATATGTTGGTATAACGAAAGAGTGTTCATGTGTTCCACGTTACCTGGGGTGTTCTAAGTCCATGTTCTGGGTTGTATAAACATTGGGAGTTTGTAAGAACCAATGAGACACTGATTGATAGTCTGGTAGGGGATTTTGGGTACTAAGGTGAGTTTTGGCACACCCTAATTCACTGAGGTTCCAAGTCTCTATGCACAGTTCTGTGTGAGAGCAGGATCCCTGCGACACGACAGCAACGCTTTGCTCCTTCCAAGGTACTTGTCAGCAGACTTGTTTGAGTCATTTAGCCAGCCTGCCCTCCATGGTGATCAACCTGAACTTTGGACTATCACAACCCCAAGAAACCTTTTAGCACTATTGACTTCGAAGCACTATTTTTGGTTTATTCTTTAAAAAGTTGTAACTCCGGTTTTACTTTTTTTTTGTCAGTTTGGTCACGATTTACTCATATAAATATTCTCTATTTTTGTAAACCTGTGTGGAGTCATTTTTGTTGTGTATTCATTGTATTGCTGTGTATTTATGTTGCACAAATATTTTACACATTGCCTCTTTAGATAAGCCTGACTGACAAACTACCAGAGGGTGAGCGCAGGTTATCTTTTAGTGTGTATCCAGCTTACCCTGACTAGGATTGTGGTCCTTACTTGGACAGGGTGAATACCCCTTTCATCTAGAGACCCCAATTTCGAACAACTGCCCAAAGGACCAGGAATATAGCTGAAGAGAAATTGCCCTGGACCTGAAGACCGTCTGAAATTCTTGGCCACCTTAGTCTGTTATCCAGAATCTGTAGGCTATGAGAGCGCAACTTGAACCACCGAAGTGAAATCACACCCAGCAGAGTCTGAAAACGAGCTCCTTTAAAAATTAGGTGTTGCAAAGGAGTTAAGGAGGACTTTCCCAAATGATAAGGAATCCATGCCCCTGTAGAAGAGCCAACATCCTCTGGATGTGAGATGCAAGCGTATCTCTTCTTGAAGACTGCAGGAGACAGTCGTCAAGATATGAGTGAACAAAAATTACCTCAGCATGAAGTTTTGCCACAAATGGAGCCATTATCTTCTTAAAAATCCTTGGCGAGGATTTTGATCCAGGGAAATGGTTGTCTCCTACTTGAAGGCGAAGGAAACTTTGTTGAGAAGGTCTCATAGGGACTTGCAGATAGGCAGCCTGCAGATCTATTGATGGCAAAAAATCTCCCAGTTGAAATTCAAGTATGATGGCCTGTAACATCACTACGCAGAAGGCAGTTCAGTCACTATGTCTTACACATGACGATATGTCCTTGATGTTTTTTGCACCATAAAGAGTATGGAGTGAGTGCCCTTCACCCTCTCTGGCACTGGAACCCTAGATATTGAATTTTTCCTGAGCAAGGTTGTGACTCCTTCCAGCAAGGCCAATTGCTTAAGCCCATTTCTTGGTAACTGGGTGTGAATGACTTCTATTTCTGATGGCCATTCCCAAAAATTCATTGCATAGCCAATGTCCACAATGCTCATTACTGAATGTTCTGAGACATTGTCTTTCCAAGCCTGATGAGTGTTGAATTCTTCCATCAACAGGAAGTGACTAAAGGAATCCTCACTAGTCAGGATCTTCTTATTTACACCTTTAGCTTTGGCTAAATCCTTTGTCGGAGAGGTAGGCCTTCGCTGAAACCTCCATCTCCTAAAGGATGAGGCAAATGAATCATGCCTTCTAGACCTAGATGATTTTTCCCCAAACTGCCTATCACTTGATTTACCTTTATAAGGGAGAGCGTACTTATGTTCCTTAAATGCCTTTGAGATCTTTGCGTTCAATTGATCACCAAACAACATCGGTTCTTCAAAAGGCATTTTCAGGACCATTGCCTTTTCTTCTTGATCCGCCTTGCATTCTCTCATCCAGAGACTTCTCCAGGCTGCGATGATCGCTCCAGAAGACATAGCCATAGCTCTAAGATTATCGAAAGAAACTCCAGGCATCATCCTGGCCTGCTACTCCATTGAATCTAGGAGATCCAAACATTCCAGCCCTTCTTCGATAGTCACTGCCAATCTATCAAAATCTTGTACCATAGACTGGGCCACATAAGCTGCATACATGCTAGAGCTTGAGGCTAAATTCTCCACCGAAAAGGCCTTCTTCAGACTTGTATCCTTCTATCAGTCACATCTGAAGGGGTATAATCCTCAAGAATAATGGATGTTTTCCCAATTAAAGGAGCAATAATTGTGTCAACCTTCACAGCATGGGGCAAATATCAAATATTATTTCTGCAGAGATTGAGGAACTGCCTGCTTATCCAGATCCTTCAATTCACCCAAGAACATGTCTTTGATATGCTCATGAAATGGCATTGCCAGCGTGGAGGGTTTCACCTTTTGGGGAAAGAGAGCTTTGTCACCTTCCTCTAAGTGAAACAGACCAAACCCCAAATTGTCACTGACATGAGAGAGAATCTTCCACATCCCCTCTCTTCTGACAAATTTCCCTGATAATACGGAAAGAATCTCCAAGTCACAAGCTGCAGAATTATCTGCATTCAACAAAGTCAGAGCCTTGAAAGCCTTTGGCCATTGTTTGGGTTCAGATCCCATAACTTTGGAAACTGCTGCTTCAATCATGACCTGAATCTCATCCTTCGTCTTGAGAGGCTGAATATTCTTTCAAGATCCTCACCCCTCTCCACTTTAGAAAGCCTAGCAGGGATCATATTTTTTTCATAAAGATTTCTTAGATATAGATAATGCTACATATTTCAAAACAAAGTACATGACACATTTACCAATTTTATACATAGAAACCTGAAAGTCCACATTTCATGGTTTAAGATAAAGTACACAGTAGTTGAAACAAGTAAAGTAACAGCACCATAAAATTGTGCTTTAAAGTACTCGGAAAGCTAAAGTCATTGCTAACTTGTTATGATGCTTATTAATAGGTTTCCATAACAAGATTACTTATGAAAACCATGTTTTATTATGTATTTATTGATGAAACTAATTATTCTAATGGTGTGGCTTAGCCTTTCTATTGCCTTACATTGAGATGCATCATGAATAGATTGTTGTGCAGTTATGCACAAAAATTAGATAGGAAGCTGAAATTTACAGATGTGATAATAGAGACCATAATGATTTTAGAAAACAAGAAACGGTTTTAGTAAAAGGATTTTTAAGAATGATTTACCTGGATGGATGTTAAAAACTTATGGCAGTAGGCCACAGTTAATGTTAGTTAATTTTGTGTAATAATATATTGGTGAAAGATTACTATTTTTTCTCTTAGTATAAAATAATATAATGAATTATATTGATTCTAATTGAGTTTAATTCATTTAAAAGCTGACATTTGCATTTTATGGCCTGTTAACCGCTGTGCATATTCCGCTGTGGTGCGGAGGTTTGATCAAGTGGGCAGGGCCGAGTCGGCCAATGGCAAGCACAGCTCTACGGAGCTAGTGCTTGAGACGGCTGTTGGCCGTCAGAAGCAGAGAAAGGGTTAAACGTGTTCTTCCCTAAAGCTGTGCTTTTCTCTTAGCCCACTACAATGTTCTCTTGACTTCTGCAAATGTTCACTGTGAAAGATTGGCGGAACGTGAACCATAACCTGATGTCATGGATTCATACAATGTAAACTTCTTACATTTGACAAACCTGTGTGGCCCAGAAAGCCAGTTCTTTCTCATGATCAGCATGGGAAAGTATGCAGGAATAACCACATTGTATTTAGTGTCTCCATACGTAAACTAATCATGCAATGGACTGACTAATGGATTGATACTACATCATTAAAGCATTATAAAGACTATAAAAGAAGAAATCCCAAAGGAGGGGTGATGCCAAACACGTTACCTTTTCTTTCTATTGAACAAGACGCCAAACTTTTTACTTTGTTTGTGGGGCAACGCCAGATGCCAAATGCTATTTTTTTTTCTTTCGTATGTGAGAGGACTAAATGCTTTTCCTATGATTTTACAAACCATCCTTGAGCTCTTATTTTGGACTTATTGCTCATGCACTTGCCCTTAGTAGACTTTAATTTGATTCCTTTTTGCTTTAGAACCCTTGGATGCTGTTAGAGAAACAAACCGGTAAGATTCTCTTACCTTGTATCAAAGTCAAAGTCAAAAGATTTTTGTTTGTTTTGGTACTCTACTGAGGACCACAAATTTTAAAAACAAATTACATAGAAATAAGTCGACAAAAATTAATATAGTGTTAGAAAAGACTTTAGAAATTTGTAAAAATTGTAACAAACCCATTCATTGGGTGGTTGTTTACACACTAATAACAGATTTTTTACTGTAGTGATTCTACATTTGCAATATATCGGGTCAAGATATCTTGACCGTGCTGCAACTATATTTGGGTGGGGACATACAAATAACATATGCTCAATGTTCTGATCGCCTCCTTGACAGAATTTACATGTCAGGGATCCATCTGGTGACCATCTAGAGGTAAAGGTTAACACAGGTAAAATACCTAAGCGCAACATTGTTATTGCCCTTCTTGCACCATGTGTAAGGGAAAACCCTATATATGGCTGCACTTGCTTGTATTCCAATGTCTCAGCATACAGTCTATATGAAGATAACTTACTACAATGTGCAAAATCAAGATCAAAACTCAATCTAGGTGTAAAGCATTTTAGAAAGAGTTTCAATTGGGAGGCAGACCAGGTAAGCAAAATATCTTTGCTAAGTTTAGCAATTTCAAATGCCGCTGTCATATTCCTGTAAAAAATTAGCTTTGTTGCGTCTAAGCCAAAAGTCTCAATCTTTAACAAGAAACGCAATGATCCTTCCTTTGCATGCAAGATATTATAAGCCCATCTGATGACGTTGGCGACAGCTGTAGCATAAGAGCTTGTTATTGAAAATTCCAGTCTTAGGGCTTGAACAGGTGTTGATTTTGAAACCTTCAAGATTTTTTTCAAAATTTTCCCTTCATTTAGATCCATATAAGACCATTGCTTTATTGGAATATTCTCAGTAGCATAAGATAAAACCGGAGGAATTTTCACTGTATACACTTTTAACAATGAAGAGAAGTTCCTGTTTCCTGTAGCCGAGTACAATCTGGAAAGAGCCCCGGCGTGTAATTCTGATTTTCTCTTTAAGTTATTTATCTGTTTTGTATTTTGTAAATTCTTTGAGAAAATCCTGCCGAGGTAGGTGTATTCGTCAACTTCTTCTACTTTTACCCCGCCAAGCTTCCAACAATATTTAGCACTTTTTTTCCTACTAGTAAAGGCTACCACTTTGGCTTTTGTTAAGTTTGGAATTAGAAAGTGGTCCTTAGAGTATTCATTTAGAGTATCCAGGAGCTTTTGCAAACCAAAGGGCGTAAGGTCCAACATTACAATGTCATCTGCGTACAGCAGAGCATGTACACTTTGTGAGGCAATCTTAGGAGGCAAACTAGAACCTTGTTGCAGATGGTGTGGTAAATCGCTAAGATATAATGAGAATAATATCAGTGCTAAAAGGCACCCTTGTTTTAGCCCATTAGCCGTTCTGATTGATTTAGTTAATCCTTTTTCACTCCCCATTTGCACCTGGGACCAAGTGTTGGTATGAAGATTAATTATGATTTGCAGGAGATATTCAGGGATTACCAATCTCCTTAACTTTTTCCACAATGTAGGTCTGTCTACGCAATCGAAAGCAGTAGAATAGTCAATAAATGCAGCATACACTGGCTGTGAATTTCGTTCAATATATTTGTCTAAAATAGTCTGGAGAATTGAAATATTGTCAATAACAGAATGGTTTGGTCGAAAGCCTGCTTGGAACATAGGTATTAAACCCTGCGAGAAGGCCCAATCTTTTAGTCTATCCAATACCTCAGCGGCGAAGATTTTCCCTGTAGCGTCCATCAACGCTATTTGGCGGTAATTGCCAGCAGTAATTTTGCTCCCCTTTTTATAGATGGGAATTATAATACTCCCCTGCCATGACTTTGGTATTTTCCCAGTTTTGAAAATATGATTGAAAAGAGGTAGCAACATCTGACTCCATTCCTTAGGATCTGTTTGCAAGACCTTGATGGGTATTTGGTCAGGACCTGACGCAGCGGTACTTCTTGCTTTCCTAATGTGCATTTCTATGGAAAGTGCTGTAGTATTTGCTATCAGAGTAGTTTTCTCTTTCATAATAATGTCAGTGTCTTTTCTGTCTGATTTCATTAAATTCACCTTATATAGGTCACTCAGATAGATTTCCCATTCCTGCGGTGGGACTGGTATGGCATGTAGTTTCTTTTTTGTGCCTGTCATTTTGGCTATTAAGGACCAATATTTTCGTTGATTGTATTTTTTAGCCGCAATTTGGATATCTACCCAATTATTATCCTGCAACATTCTTTTGTGGCTATACTTCTCTCTTCTCAGTTGATTTTTTAATTTATTAATTTCTCGTTGAATTGAAGGTGAAAATTTCAAATATTGCGCTCGAATGAGTTTGTTGATCATTTTCGCAATCGAAGTTTTCCTGGTTATATTTTTGTTGTTCTTCTTGTTATTTCTATTTGTGTCTTGTCTTATCCTATCTGAGAGAGCACTCTTGAGTTTATTAATGATACATTCAAAATTTGTTATTTGGTCACCAGAATGAATGCTAGTTAAAAGCTGAGTGTTTGTGATCGTTGCGGAAATATTGTCCAAAGTTGCTGAGTTCCAGAAAATCCGCCTCTGAATGTTGTTAATTTCAATAGTGCTTTTGTGGAACATAATTTGGTTTGTCGAGGAGGGATTAACCGACCAGCCGGTTTTTAAGTGTAAGAGAGCAAGGTCACTGTCATCTGTAAAGTTGATATTCAAATGGGAAACTGTCTCCACTAACTCCATGCCACAGATTATGTAGTCAATAATTGATAGGGTTCCGTTTCCTCGCCTTGTATAAGACGCTGGTATGTCTCCTTCCACATTGCCATTCAGAATTGTCCCATTTAAATTTGGCAAACATGCTAATAACAGTTTTCCTCTCTTGTCCGAAGCTTTTCCTTTGGGAAATGTTGGAATGGACAATTCCAGTGTTTCTTCTTCGTAGAGGTTTGCCCATTTTCTGATCTCGACGTTTGAAATTTTTCCGTTCAGATCACCCATGATTAGATATGACATATTTGCTCGGTCTTCAATTATCTGAGCGATTGCTTCCATGTTGTCCACAAAAATGGCATCTTGATTGGAGCCGGGTGGGGCATACATATTAAAGAGTAAAAAAGCCTTTTTTAGATCTTGATTGTGTGTTTTCAGCGAAACCTTGATACACTGAAAGTTTTCTGAATTAGACTCAACAACTTCTTGGTCCCATAAATATTCCTCGCTTAACAAAATTGCCAATCCACCCTTTGCGTGGCCCCGGTTTGTAGCTTTAGCAGGAATATCGTAGACGTAATATCCCCTCTGACAGAAAGATTTTATTGCCCAGGTTTCCTGCAAGGCCAGGATATCAGGTTGATTTTTAATAGCTTCAATCATTTTATTAGTTGTTTTTCCGGCCATGTTCCATGAAGTGATCTCCAAACCTTTGTTAAACAGTCGGTTGTTGATGGTGAATTAATTTATTACTGTTTAATATCTCGAGACCCAGGCCCAAGACTTTATTGATTTTTTATCCTCAATTACCTCTGGGTCTTGGCTCCAGACTTTTCTTTCACCTTTATTCACGTGAATTTTCAAAGTATCCTTTCTTTTACGAGTTGATCCTAAATCATCTAAAATAGTATTATTTTTATGACAATTAACATTTGGCACATCCAAGTTTGTGCCAAAGAGGCCAGTGATCCTTTTGTTAAATTTAATTTCCTTTGGTGCAGATCTTTCGATAACATCATACCCGCATTTGTGTAATATTTCTTTTTCTTTTAGAATAATTCCAGGGAGTACTGATGACCAGAATGATACCTCCACTATTTTACAATTTTCTTTTATAGGGAAGTTCACCAGATCTATTTCTTTGCTGGTTAGAGATTGTAAAGGGAGTATTTGCTGTAAAAGGTTAATTATCCTTCCTCGATTTAATGGCAGATTATCAGTGGGAAAGAGTTCTTCAAATAATAAGTGTTTAGACGAGATTTGCTCTCCACCTAGAGACATCTCATTATCTTTTTCGGTTAATCCCTTATTTATCTGTCCTGCTCTTTCGATAAATATGGCTGGTATATATTCGTTCGCTCTATGGTTCAGTAACTTTACTGATTGTGTATTTTTTCTGACACTAGTTGACTCTACTATGGGAGTATTTGGTGTTATGTTATCATCTTGACCCTCTTGATTTTTTTGAGGAGTGATTATATTTTTAAATTTTATCTTACGAGTTTTCTTTTTATTAATTCTTCTTAACGGCTTCCTTCTCCTACTTTTTCCCTTTTTTTCTTGAGTGATTTGTGTTTGAGGGAACTTATCTCCTCCATCATCATCAGGAGTAAATTTGTTGGAATTTCCTTGTTCTTCCTTATCATTCCTGGTTTTATTGCAAGTTTATTTTGTTTGGAGCCGAGAAAATAGAGTACTGTTTTATTGTGTGTAAGGGCTCTTCTCTAAAAAGTTTCATCAGGGAGTATATTTTGACATCCTTATGATTTTTCTGGAGTTTCTTATTAGGTTTTTCTAGTATTATTACGTCAGATGTTTGTGTACTAATGTCACATTTTGATTGAGGCTCTGTACTTTTGAAGAAATTTGTAGAATTATTGTTGTTAACCTGTATCGCATCAGATATTTGTTGTTATTTTGTTGCATCAGTGGGTTCTTTTTTCCTCTACTAGAAATTTTAATATGCCAATTTGGACATCTAAAGTTTGATCCGAATTTTCAAGGATGTGACCTAAAAAAGAAAGGACCGATTCCAATATTTCCTGTAAGGAATAAAGAGCCTTTGACATTGGTGTTGCAGTATTTATAGAATTGATATTTTTAAGAAGAAATGGATCCAAAGAAGACTCAGGAGCTGGATCGTGTTCTAATGGTTTTTCCTGGAACCTAATGAATGACTTGTCTGGTTTTGACTGTACGTCTAAATTATTTTCCATCGACTTCATGTCATTTCCATAAGGATCCTCAATGCAAGAGAGGCTGCCTATTCGTTTTATAGGTGTTGAGGATGTTAAGTGTAAGATCTCATGATTCAGGATTTGAGGTTCCTGTGTTGAAGATAGTATCTTTTGATTAGATTCAAGATCCAATACGCTAGAATTTTGAATAATTTGATGGTGCAAGAGGGGCAACTCTTTTACCTCCTTAGTTTTTGGAGTGTCAAGATTTGTTGATATTTCCCGTGCATGAAGGTGAACTTGCTTTTTTGGTAATAGGGCTAAAAAGTAATTACTGATTGCCGGGGTTCTAGTTATCCGGCCATGTTTAACTGCTTTGTCAGAGGATTTTCTGACTGCTTCCTCAGTGCCCATTCGCTTCATGAATATTGTGCGGGATCTTAGCTTTTTAAAAGCCATTTTACTTTCCTGGAAGAAGTTTGCGTGATATAGGTAATACTTCTTTCCCTATTGATGTTTGTTGAGCCAACCGCTCCGAGAGTCGTCTCCCCGTCTGCAAACTCAAGTAATCAGATGTTACACTTACCACACTGGTAATAAGGTGCTACTCGACCCCAGGATACCAAGTTCTAATAGGTCACAGTTGAAGTTACAAATGAAAATGAAAATAAGGTGGCTCGCCCCGTCCTTGAACGTCCCCGGACGGCCACAGACGGCCCGCCCTTTGCCCGGGCTTCGCCCCGGGCTTCGCCCCGTGCTCCGACCCGCGCGCGTCCCGCGGTGCGCGTTACGGGTTTCATTTAAATACTATATTATTTTGTGAGGGCGTGGCACTGGGAGGGGGCGCGGCTCACGCGGGAAGAGGACCCAGCTGTAGATGGTGAATGCTGGTCCGCGCAGTCCCGGGGCCGGCGCCTCTCCCTCCTCTGTGGCCACGAAGTTGGTGTAAACTTTTGGATCAGTCCAGCAACAGGTGGGAACTTCGTTAGCTACTCCAGTAGCAAGGGGTGATCAAGGAAAACACACACAGCAGCTTCCTCAGTACGAGCGGCTCCCGCAAAGCGGGGGCCGCGAGAAGTTATCGGCAATTGGTTGGGGGCGTGGCACTGGGAGGGGGAGCGGCTCACGCGGGAAGAGGACCCAGCTGTGGATGGTGAATGCTGGTCCTCGCAGTCCCGGGGCCGTCGCCTCTCCCTCCTCTACGGCCACGAAGTTGGTGTAAACTTTTGGATCAGTCCAGCAACAGGTGGGAACTTCGTTAGCTACTCCAGTAGTGAGGGGTGATCAAGGAAAGCACACACAGCAGCTTCCTCAGTACGAACGAGATACCTTGTATCTGATGACTGTTTTAAACTATCTTCCTTGGATTTGCATCTCTGACTAAAAGTGTAGTCGTGTTCTACATGCTGTAATATTCCTGACTGAAATTCTTAAGATATTGCTTATCTCTAAGGATTTTGGTTCATTAAAACAATAATAAAACTATCTAAATTGTCCGAGACTATTATGTGTCCTGATGTTCTTTCATTGAACTGTGCTATTTTCCATTTAAATATAAATGCGTTGTAGGGAGAATCAGCAAATCTATTCAGAGTATCAAATTCTGCTTATTTTATTCTGTGTTGCAATAGCCGAGCTCATAGTGCGCATAATTTTAGTTAGACCTAACTTCTTTAGGAGGTTGGGTTTTCCCATTGCAATACTTTATTTCTGTAGCATGGTCCTGAGAGTGGTGTATTTAAACCTGATCTCAAACTTGGGAGTTAGTCATCAACTAATGGTCCTCATTGGGTTGCTAACGTTGTACTTTGGACACCCTAATTCATACCCCTCTTATAGGTGGAGAAAGATCCATCAAAAAGCCATTTGCCTCTGTGATAAGAGTAATGCTGTGATCCATCTAACTGTAGATGGCCCTGTACAGTTAGGGGGATAAATTAGTGGGTAGCATAAGTAAGAGATAACATTTTAAAAATGATAAGGCTGCCGCTGGATCAATATTAAAGAACAATAAACATACAACCGACTGGATGAAGAACAGCCGCCTTAAGCTGAACTCAGACAAGACGGAAATCCTCATCCTGGGATCATCACCCTCCGCCTAGGACGACTCCTGGTGGCCCCCGGCCCTGGGCACCGCTCCCAAGCCAACGGACCACGCACGCAACCTGGGCTTCATCCTGGACTCCTCCCTGTCAATGACCAGACAAGTCAACGCCGTCTCATCTTCGTGCTTCAACACCCTGCGCATGCTCCGCAAGATCTTCAGATGGATCCCCACTGAAACCAGGAAGACCGTTACCCAGGCACTCGTCACCAGCCGACTGGACTAAGGGAACACCCTCTACGCCGGAACCACAGCCAAACTTCAAAAAAGACTCCAACGCATCCAGAACGCCTCCGCCTGACTCATCCTGGACATCCCCCAACACAGCCACATCACCGGACACCTGAGAGACCTGCACTGGCTCCCTGTCAGCAGGAGAATCACGTTCAGACTCCTCACCCACGCACACAAGGCTCTCCACGACCTGGGCCCCAAGTACCTCAACGACCGCATGACCTTCTACACGCCCAGCTACGATCGACAAGCCACGCCCTCGCCACCGTACCACTCATCCGCAGAGCCACCACCGGAGGAAGATCCTTCTCCTACCTGGCAGCCAAGACTTGGAACTCCCTCCCCACCCACCTTTGGCGAACCCAAGACCATCTCTACTTCAGGAAGCAGCTCAAGACCTGGCTGTTCGAGCAGTAATTCCCCCTCCCCCAGCGCCTTGAGACCCTCCCGGGTGAGTAGCGCGCTTTACAAATGCTGTGATTGATTGATTGATTGATTGATTGAACCATTGCAATCAAGAACCAAAAATAAGTGTTTTTTTAATGGGGCGAGCTGGTTAGTTAAGTGATGTAAAATAGAGTTTTCCTCACTGTTACTATTGTCAACTGTTTCTTAGGTTTTATATTTTACAGCTTAACCTGACTGAGTCAGAGATAAGCCATACAATAAACAAAATTGCATCAATGTAATTTGGATGATAGTGAAGATATATGAACATAATAGCAAATACACCTATTGCACCTGTAAAAGGTATTCTTTGTGCAGTTGTAAGGGAAACAGGTGTATTGATGGCAGCGGCTCAATATCTGGTGACATTTTACACAATATCTCAACGGTACAGTGGAGGCTTGCACTCTGACCCAGAACCTGCAAGGTAATCCTGAATTTAATTGTACGTATTTTGGCGACCGTAGTGGTGAAAGTTGGCGCGGACATCGAGGGGCATTTTAGAGGCTGTGCTTGGGATTTTGAGAGTAGAACAAGAAGGGGGATGTCACATTTTTTAAAGTGTACTAAGACTGTAGACCAGGTGTAATAGAAGATACAAACTACACTGTGTGAGCATTATACAATGTACTACTACACAGTAACTCAGAATTTCACTCTTCTCCACTCCACTGCTCTAAGAATGGTTGCTCTGGGTATGTGGGTGGGGTTTAGTAAAAGGTTTGGTAATAAGGAATACCTTCCCTTTCATTCCTATAGGCCTCAAGGCCCATAGGAATGAATGGGAAGCCATTCACTATTACCGATTCGGTAAATACCGAATCGGTTATAGGGGGTGCATATTCAAAGGTGGGAGGGTGTCACATTGACACCCTGTTGCACCCCTGAATCATGCAGGTGTGAACATGTGGCGCACATAGATGCCCTAAGGGCACGTTTGTCTGCCACATGGCGCTTTAAAAAAAGCACAAAATTGCTTTTTTAAAGGTATTCGGTATTTACCACCAACTTGTAGTTGGTGGTACATAACAAATTCTTAAACAAAAAATGCACTCACTTGAGTGCTCCCTACATAGGATTTAAGGATTCGGTAATTTACTGATTCCTTGAATTAAGGAATCGGTATTTTACCGATTCCTTAAATACAGCCTCCTACATCGCAAAGGGCTAAATAACGGTCGGTAACGGGAAATTTACCGATTTGCGGCTGTTACCGACCGGTATTAGCCCACCTACATCTAGCCCTAAGTGATGAATCATTGTTGAATCGAAGCAGGTATCTAACTGTGTTCCCCAGCTCCAAAGTCAGCAGGCTATACCTCCCTCTAGTTGAAGTGCAGGAACACCTTACTGGCCTCGGACACCCCAACCCTGCTTTCATGGGATGCCACAGAATAATTTACCTTGTGTGCTTGACTGTTGGCTTACAGTTTTAAGTAGCTCAATTGTACTCATTTTAGAGGTATGTGGATGAAACATTTTAGCCAATAACATTTAAGTTTTCGTCAGATCCCTGCATATAGGTTTGCATTTCTCTGGCTATGGTAGCTAGTTCTCAGTCGCGGCTCGCACAGGTAAACGTGGTGAGGTGGTAAAGCGTGGCAGGGCAGGGTGTGGTGTTAGTGGCGAGTTGGCAATGGGGCGAGCGCAATGTAAATGATATTCTTTATTTATTTACTTCTCACTATCCCATCGTATGTAGAGTTCGACGACACCCGCCCCTCACTGCTCCACCACTCTTACCTGTGTGAGCCACGACCGCTAGATCTAATGTTGCAGCATTAGAGTGCAACCCCCACCTCTTTCCTCCTTCACTAGGAGAGGCTTAAAGGAGCACAGCATTCAGCTCCAAACTCTAATAGTGCTAGCGCTAAGAGACCTGACGGTGATTACGCGCTTTATAAATACCAAATAACAATAGTGACAGGAAAAAGTGCCCCTTGGATGAGCAGCCTTCTTGAAGGGGTGGGAATACGGCTGGACCACTGGCCATAGTGGAGGCCATCCGCAGGGAGCAGAGGTCAGACTGGTAAAAGAGTGTTGAAGAATGAATGGAATGTACTTGCCTTGACTATATGGACTCTTGGTTCCGCCCAGTCATAAATTAAGCTAGTGTAATTTGACTCTTGGGTGTGGAGGGGTCTATTTAGCCCTTGGATGCATGCATGGGGGCCCTCTTTCTCTACTCATACTCATTGCATCCGAGGGATCAATTGTTACCAGGAAGAGGGCTGACTGGTGGCTGAAGAAGCCTCAAAAGCTGAGAAACCCAAAAGGGCACTAGAAGAGTCGAGTGCTGTGGCAGGGGCTACTGCTGACAAAAATGCACGACGCTCATGTCTTCTGCATCAGATGCAGTCCTGCTTATGGGGGAAGAAGAGAGTCACTAAGCAAGGAGGGTGGGCATTCCTGGGTTGCACCCCCAGCAATGGACACGGATGCCAGCAGCTGGTGAATGGGGATACTTCTCATGTACTCCCTTTAGAAGGGGCTGCTGGGTGGTTAAATAGTGGGAGCTAGGCTTTTAGCGTTGGCTCTGGGTCTTTTCCAGGACAGTGCAAGTTATATGCCGTCGCACAGTGTGAATTACAATGATATAAGGGAGGAGTGAGACCAGTGAGGCTTGAAAAGGGTAATTCATTATATATGGCAAAGGCGGAGAAGCTAAGTTGCAGTTATGTTCAAAGTAAGAAACGGAAAGGGTCATGGTACAAACCCAAAGTAATCTGAAGAAGCAAGGGCAAAAAGATTTTAAAAAAGGAACCAATGACAAGGGGATGGTTTTCCAATGTATCCGACGGGGTAAGGGGCTTGCGGGTTCAAGAGTGTTGGGGTTCTTATTCCAATCCTCCTGTCTCGAGGATTGGAATGCTGCATACGGGGAGAATGTAGCTGGGGAATATGTGATCTGCAGCCAGACTCTGGGTGCTGAAGGTGGAATAAACTTACCAGCATTTACCCTCGTTGTGTCTTTCTTTCAAAGAGCTTGCAATGGTTCTCAAGTAGAAGCACCCTTCCCACGCGAGTGGACATTCAAGGGACGGGGAGCAAGCACAAGTGAAATTTTGCAGAGGCTGGGACAGGCCTTCTCAATGCCATGGGAGAACCAAGGGAATATCAGCAGGAGGTGAACCAACCTGAAAATAGGAAACCCAAGGTCATGTCTGGGGCTAACGGGCAGAAATGCAAGCCCTCTCAGTCTTGTTCATCAAGTGCAGTCATGGCCATGGAGGTAGGAAAGAAATATCATACACAAAGAGTACTGCAGCCAAGGGTTTCCCCCCGCAACGTGGAGTAGCCATAACAGCCATCGAATTGGGTACGTTTTCTGGCACAGTGGTAAAGGTGTTCCGGAAGCTCAAGTTGCAGCCTGGGGGCATACGTACAGGTGGCAAGAAGGGTTCCAGGGGAGGCTGTCATATTGGAGAGAACATGGGACTCTCAAAGAAGTTGGTGAGGTCGGTCAAGTGAACTGAAATAGATGGAAAGCACAATGAAGCATGGGCCATAATGGGAAGACCAGTGCATCCAGTGAAGGCCTCTTTGCAGCCTTAGAGGCAGGAGTCAAACTGAAATGCCGTCCGACATGCAAAGAGTGGCTATTGGGGCCGAGCTGGAGGCAACATGCCTTTGGAGGTCAAATAAAGGCTGTGTAACTTGTTTAATGTTTGAAACTGTAAGGGTTCCGCAATTATAGATGATGCATGAATCTGTAATATCTGTGTTGCCATATAACATATCATTGAGAATCTAGTTAGAAGAATGAGATGGAAAAATGAAAGGAAATGAAATGCTTAAGACCAGACAGGTGGTAGAAAAAATGATAGGCTGTGTGAAAGTATAGAATTTTATTTTAGGGAAACTGCAGAAAAATGAATCATTATGCATGTATATTCTCAGCGTGTTCTCGTACATGCTAATCTCCAACCTCCGCTGGAGGGCGTCTTGCTTGTTTGGCACTCAACAGAATTACTGAGATATTTTAGGAGGGCTGCTCTTTTAAAACGTATTACATTTTTACAAGTTTGTGCGAAATGTGCGACGTAAAACGTGCTATTTCTAATCACATATTTTCACAATTTACTCGGAACTATCTTGCAGGAATTCAGACTTGCTTGTTTTGGCCTGCAAATCAGGGTGTTTATTTGTATTGTATTGTATATTGGATTTATATAGCGCTTATCTCCCAGGGGTCTCTAAGCGCTTGCCTTGGGAACCCGTCCTGGCTTTTCCCTGTGAGATATCCCCTACAGGGCATCCCCAAGGTGAAAGCCAGGCATCCCGCCGCGGGGGCCGTTGTGGAGATTAAGCAAGCTTAATGCCCAGAGTTGCAGAGTGTGAACCCATGATTAGGTCAGGCACCGAAGCGAGAATTATCGAGTCCGTGGACATTTGAGCTCAATACCCTGCTGCTTCGGGAATTGAACCCTGGTCCTGGGTCTGACCTCTGCTTCAGGGTCTGCCTGCTCTAACCAGTGAGCCACACTTCTCCACAAGCCACACTGCCCCACAAGTTTGAAAAAATGCCACTGGAGGCTATTTGTATTTTGGGATATGCACTAGAGCCTCTGTAAACAAACAGACACAGTCTCAAGCTGTTCCTCTCCCTTTTTAGGTCTCGACTATTCTTTCCCGTAAAGGATAAATAGACGAGAGTATAGAGGGCAAACCAAGCTCTGAAACCATTGCGGATTTCGGACAGTTCATGCGGTGCACTCGTGCGGAAAGCGCGTCCACATCAAAGCCATCAGCCTCCCTCCCACAGGCATCTGTTGCTTCCCCAGCGTGCGCAGTGTGCGTTCGGCCTCACTTCTCCTCCCCCCTATTACATCCATGCTTTCACTTTCACGGCCGCGAGGCAGTGAGCTTCACTTCAAAGGGATCCACTCCCCCGCCCCCTGCTTCACAGTACAAAGGAATGCGCATTTCCCGGCCGCTTTTCATTATTTCTTTCGGCGATGTTCTTGTTTTTATTGTTCGTGTCTTTAGGAGCCTGTAGCAATGAAAAGTACACCAGTAGATCCTTGTAGTTAGGTTCTTTATTAAAAACCCCAGCACAGAGGAATAGGTCATACAGCTATCAAGACACAGAGCTTCTCTAATAACAGCTCTCTAAGAATGCACATACACATATAAACAATTCTGGAACATACTCAATGTTCCACACAATATAGAGATCTTAAAGGATCGAGCCTTCAAGGTTTCCACTCCCCCTTTTGTTTCTGCTTCTCGTCCCATACTCCAGGGTGTTCCCCAAGGGTCGGCCCTTAGCCCTACCTTGTTTAACTTATATGTTCAGCCATTAGCGGAGGTAGCCCACAGTTTTGGTCTCTCCTTAGTGTCATACGCCGATGACACGCAGTTGGCGGTGGCACTTAATGGTGACTCCAACATGGATGCCCCCACTTTTCAGTCAGCTCTAAAAGCTGTGGCAGGCTGGATGGCGAACAATCGGCTCCAACTTAATGCCTCTAAGACCGAGGTCAATATTTTTGGTAGGGAAAGTGAATCATGGCGAGATCAGTGGTGGCCCTCTAATCTTGGCCCCGTCCCTTCCCCTGTGACTGAGGTTAGAAACCTTGGGGTGTGGTTCGACAAAAAGCTCTCTTTCACATCCCACACAAAACGTGTGGCTGGAACTTGTTTTGGCACTCTGCAGTGTCTCCGACCAATCTTTAAGTTCTTCGATGCGGAGACCAGACAGATTATTGTCCAAGCCCTGGTTCTTACCAGACTGGATTATGCTAGCTCCCTGTTTCTGGGACTAAACCAGGCTGAGTTATCTCGCCTCCAGAGAGTTCAGAATGCGGCAGCTAGGATGCTTGTTGGCCTTCCGAAGTTTGTCTCGGCCCGTCGGACTATCCAGGATCTCCACTGGCTGCCGGTGGGGCAGAGAATTAAGTTTAAAGCTCTTTGCTTAACTTTTAAAATTCTCAAAGCAGCCTCCCCTCCTATCCTTGCACAGACCATCCAGCACTATGTCCCTGCCAGAGCTCTTCGCTCTGCCGGATCTAATTTGGCCATTGTGCCACGCTTTAAAAAATCTAGGATGGGTGGACGCTCTTTTTCAGTGTTGGCGGCAACTCTCTGGAACTCTTTGCCTGCCCCTTTGCGCTCTATTCCTGAATTGCTTCCTTTTAGGAAGGCACTTAAAACCTTCCTTTTTACTACAATATAGGCCCATTTTCTCTATCTTTTCTGTCGTGTTGTGTTATTATTCTCCAAAGCGCCGGGACGCCACTTTGCTGCGGCATCCGTGCGCTATACAAAAATTATATAACATAACATAACATATACTTACACAGATCTTAAAGTGATATACTACACAATCCCCCTTAAAAAAAAAAAAATTAAAAACCACAAAATTCTTCCACTTGAAGTTTTGATGACAGATTCATTATGCACAAAGTTAGGTACATCAGATGACACTTGTGAACCTTCCTTAACGTGAGAACTATCCCCAGATATAGGAACACCCTCATGAATGTCAACACCAGAAGGTGCATTATCACAAGAGATATCACCATCCTGAGACTCATCCACCGTAATGTCCCACCACCAAGATGACGAATTTTTGCACATCTCTTTATCTTTGTTACTTTGAACATCACCACGGGACACAGGTGCAAGACGACTAAAATGTCATACCTCACCATTTTGTAATAAGGCAGTATTGTTCATAACTTTAACAACCATTCAGGGTTCACTGCACTTACTCTCACCTTTTGTGGTCTTCCTGGCACTCTTAACTCGAACCCATTGACCTTTGCATAAACTGGCCTCTTTAGTTCCATGTTTGGAATCATAATAGATTTTATTCTTTGTCTGTGAATCCATAATGCTTTTTCTAACTTTAGTTAAATCACAATTAGTCATGCCACTTTTATCCATCCAACCCGGATTGATCTTAGAATGTGGAATTCTACCTCTCATTAATGAAAAGGGACTTTGATTTGTTGAGCCATGAATGGTACTCCTATAAGCCCACAGCAATTTCTTCAATTCAACATCACATGATAAGTTACCCTTATTTGCCAACTGCAATACTCCTTTAATACTATGGTTGGCTCTTTCCACAATACCGTTCCCGCTAGGATAGTAAAGAGCAGTAAACCTTTGTAGTATACCTGAAGCTAATAAATCGTTTTTCATCTCCATGGATTTAAATTGCACACCATTGTCTGATAATATATACTTAGGAAAGCCTTCCCTGAAGAAAATCTCATCTAGAAAAGTAATGACAGTTTTAGTATTAATCACATTTACTACACTGATCTCTAACCATCTTAAAAATGTGTCAATTAAGACAAGGATGTACTTCTGAACTCCATCTTGCCAAGTGACAGGACCCATAAAATCAATAGCTACAACCTCCCAAGGAAATGTAGGACAATCAGGAGGAGCTAATTATGGATTAAAAGTTTTAAAGGTTTTATCAGAGACTTCACACTGTACACATGATCTCACACATCTTTCAACCTCTACATCCATCTTAGGCCACCAATAAAGTTCTTTAATACGAAGTTTTGTGCGAGTAATCCCTGAATGCCCTTCATGACAAAGATCAACAATTTTTTTTCTTAAGTCCTTAGGTGGAATGATTCTATCACCTCGTACAACTAACATATTGTTCATCTCGAACTTCCCAAAAACCTCTTAAATCATCATTGATGATTTTCTTGTCCATGCCATTCCAACCTTTGACAATCAATTGTTTCAAAACAAGTAAAACTTGGTCATTATTTTCCGCTTCGAGCCATTCTTCTTCCATAAAACTACCTTGAGTTTTATCGAAAGAAATATGTGCAATAGAAAAATCATTCCACTGATTTTTATCTAACTCAATTAGCGGTAATGACATATGGCTTAAAAAATAAGCCATGAAGTTTCTTGTGCCTGGCATGTATTGCACCTCATACATAAAGTCTTGCAGCCTCATGGACAACCTTGCTATCCTTGCTGTGGCATTGGTAAGACCATCCGTTGTAAGTAACTTCGTTGGAGGTTTATGGTCACAGCGAACAATAATCTTCCATACCCACAAACACTTCCTGAAAAGCTCTAAAGCCAACACCACAGCATGGGTCTCCCTTTCAACATCTGAATAACGTTCTTCTGTGGGAGAAAGGGACCGAGAAGCAAACGCTATGATGACCTCTTTGTTGTTCTCATTGATTTGGGTAAGGACACTACCCAACTGCTTGCTACTGGCATCAGTTGTGACTATAGTATCAGCGTTAGGATCAAAACCTTGCAAACTAGGAGCCTGTGAAATCGCCTTTTTAATTTCATCAAACGATCTCTGGCACAGTTCACACCAATTAAATTGTACCTTGTTCTTAAGTAGAGACCTCATAATATGGGTTTTTTCTGAAAATCTATCTACAAACTTTGCATAAAACTCAGCAAGTCCTAGAAATGATCTAAGATCTTCTTTAGATTTAGGTGCAGGAGCATCTCTAATTGCACTCACCAAACTAGACTTTGGCCTTATACCAGATGAGCTAACTTCATGCCCCAGGTAAGTAACACTCTTCTCTGCAAACTTACACTTGGAAGGTTCTGCTGTAACTCCCTTATTATGCAAAATACCCATTACCTTCCTCAAACACTCATCATATATCTTCTTGTTTGGGCCCATAATAAGGATGTCGTCCTGAAAAAATACTACACCTTGCATATCACCAAATAACTCATGCATAAGCCTTTGAAAAACTGCCGCAGCGGACGCTAACACAAACGGCATGCGGCAAAATTGAAAACACCCAAAAGGAGTGCAAAAGGAAGTAAGGTGTTTACTCATAGGCTGCAAGGAAATTTGATGATACGCACAAGCCAAATCGATAGTTGAAAACCATTTAGCCCCTTTGGTCAAGGTAAGCATCTCATCGATCCTAGGAAGAGGAAAGCAATCAACAATTATATTATCATTCAAATACCTTAAATCTATGCACATGCGGATTTTGCCATTTGGGCGTCTGGCGATAACGATCGGAGAAATCTAATCAGACGCCTCTACAGGTTCAATTATTCCAACTACTAGCAATTTATCAATCTCTCTCTTTACTTCATCACGAACGATGAGTGGAATGTGACGAACCTTATGTACCTTTGGAATAGCGCTAGGTTTGAGTCTAATTTTGTGTGAAAAGCCTTGGAGATTCCCAATACTTCCATTGAAGACTTCTGGAAATTCTTTCAAAACCCAATTCTTTGTGCTTTCAGATTCACACATGACTAACACCTGTTCTGGGCTATTAGGATTAAGAATTATGTCAAGTGAGCGTTGATCCTTCCAACCCAAAACAGGTTATCCATCTTTAACTACATATAGTTTACATACAGCTCTTCTACCTTTAAATTCAAACATTAAGGATCTAAATCCTAACATTTCAATTTTTTGTCCAGTGAAACTAGCAGGAATTACATCTGTAGGTTGAAGTTGCGGCCCAATTTCCCTTGTAAATTTCTTATCCCAAGTAGATTTGGGTATTTTAGTAAACGGAGATCCAGAATCCGCTGCTACTTGTAGATCTATTCATAAATCAATTGAGGAGGGAGAAGGAAAAAACGTGATCCATCTAATTTCCTTGGTATGTAATCTCATAAATCAATTGTGGAGGGGGGATCACTTGTCCTGCATAACCTGGGTATACAGGTGAACTGTATGTCCCATGGTAAAAAACCCTCATGCACATGTAAAATTGTACGGTGGAGAAGTGTGGCTCAATGGTTAGAGCGGCAGACCTTGATGCAGAGCACTGGCCAGGGACCAGGGTTCGATTCCCGCCTCGGCAGGATCGGGCTTAAATTCCTCTGACCGGATATTCTCGCCTCAGTGCCGAATCTAAGCATGGGCCCCACGCTGCAACTCTGGGCAATAGCTTGCTTAGTCTCCACAACGGCCCCCGATACACAAGGGATGCCTGGTTTCACCATGGGATGCCCAGGAGTGGACACCTCACAAGGAAAAGCCAGGAGGGGTTCCCTTGTGGTAGGAGTACAAGCGCTGGGATGCTTACGGGTTACTGTTCGCGCTATACAAATACAACACATTTACATTTACACATTTACATTTACGTAATAGCGGTATATCTTGATTCTCCGCTCATTTATTCACGTGACTGCATAATCATCGGGTTAGTTGGTATGCAACCTCCGCCAGGAGGTGTTTGCCCTAGGTTAAAAGCAGTAGTGACCAGTGATAAGTGGGGAGTGTGAGGTTTAAAATAACTCGGACAGCCAGATAATTCAATTTACCACCTCCAACAACATCACAAAATCAGACTAACTTGTGGGACCTTGCACCAATTACAGGACACTAGCCATGCAGATCGTGTTCAGTCTGCAAACTAACAAAACCTACTAAAGAAATACAACTCTTACCGCACCTAAAATGGACTATGAGGAGCCATACAAATTGTAATACGAGCCATGTAATATACATGATCACCTGCCCGTGTAACATGAATTACGTCGGCATGACCTGCAGGAAGACAAAGCAAAGAATCTGCGAACATCACCACCAAAATGGCGAGCCATTTTTGGAAAAAAGGCCAAAGTAGGATTTTGGTGTGGTTTCCAATTTTGATATTGTTTGGACTGTCTCACATTAGTATTGTTGTCTCTCCTTGTGTCATTGATCTTATTAACAGTTACTGGCTCATTGGAAGAAGAGACTGCTTTGGCACATCTATCTGAAAGTTCTGTTTTTTTAACTAATGTGATGTCTTTGAGACATGCATCCTCTTCTATCCACAACTTGTCTTGGACATTCTTATTCTTACTACACATCACAACTTGATCCCTAATCATATAATCATGCAGGGGTCCAAACTTGCACTTCTTTAGAACAGAGATATAATCCTCAATGGTCTCATTTGTATTTTGTTTACGCTTATAGAAGGCGCGTCTAGAAACTGCGACACATACAATTGGGGAATAATGGTCATCAAGATCAGCTATAGCACACTTAAATACATCCAGATCTCCACGTCTTTCAATCTTTTGCATCTGTAAATACACTCTGAGACCTTCAGGTCCTAAACAATGCATTAACATTCTTTTTTTTCTTTCTGGAGACATAATACTGCCATTATCCTCTAGAGTGGCAATATAATTCAAAAAATATTCTTTCCAATCCAACCATTTGATATTAGGTTCACCTGGATTAACTAAAAATTCTTTTGGATCACTCAAGGTAATACTCATGTTACTCTGTGAAGAAGAAGCCGTCATAATACTTCTGGAAGCTTTTCTTGACTCTCCATCCATTTCTTTTTTTTTTTAACACAAGAACAAATGCATAATAAAAACTTACTGTATAAGAACGATGAAGTCTGGGAAAGCACAGGTTAATTCCTTAAAATTGCTGTTGTTATCGTGTGTAAGAACGGTAAATTATAAGCTTTTAAAAGTACAGGTTAACAGCTCGATTTCCTGTTGTTCGCGCTGAATAAAGAAGAAGAAAAAAAAACAATTAAAAATGTCCGACACGTTGTGTGCCCCTTGCGTGACCTGTGACGTCAATCAGTTGAATATCTGGTGAAGACAACGAGTGCAGGTTATTACCTACGCGCCGGTTGTTTGAAGGGAAACATGCTGTAACGATGGCAGCAAGCTCGCGCTCCACGCTTCTGGTTCACAGGCAGCTCCCGGCTCAGATTTTGAAGGTAAACAACGCACTCCCAGGATGCTGGCTAACACTTGAGTTCACGAAAACTTGGAAATAAACACAGCTCGATTGCATTTGTCATCCGCGTTAAATTTAAAGATAAAGAACATTGCTAAAAGGCTGGCCGCTCATTAATTTTGACTGCTTTTAAACGAAGTAATATCGAAATAGATAGCAGTATTAAAAGTCAGAATAAAGAACAACTCACTGATAGAAGGATGTCAGGAGTATTTTTCTTCCATGTAGACTTGAATAAGCCAGTGCAATTTCTTGAATTTTCCCAGTAGTTCGTTCTTTTGTTGAAAATACAAAGTTCATTTAAATTCCTTATGAAGCTTGCACTGAGGGTTGCTGGTCCTCGTCGCCAAATCAGTGTAGCAATGAAAAGTACACCAGTAGATCCTTGTGGTTAGGTTCTTTATTAAAAACCCCAGCACAGAGGAATAAGTCATACAGCTATCAAGACACAGAGCTTCTCTAATAACAGCTCTCTAAGAATGCACATACACATATAAACAATTCTGAAACACACTCAATGTTCCACACAATACAAAGATCTTAAAGTGATATACTTACACAGATCTTAAAGTGATATACTACAGGGCCCTTCTATGACGATACCTGCTGCTCGACTCCCACCTACTGACATCATCAATTATGTAGGGACCAACATTTCCACAGCTTTCCGTAACATGAAATGATATTGTTTGCAAGGATATCATTCTTTGTTCTAGTCTGGTATGGGGTGTCATTCTCTGCAGCTTTCATCTTCACCACAGGATTTCTAGAACAGTTCCTAATATCGGTGTCATTTTAGTATTGCACGATATCCTTTTTTCACTCTTGATGCCGCAGCTTTTTCCCCCGTCAGTTCCTTTCTTCCCCATTTGTTTCTGGCAGGTTGCTCATCTTACTTCAACCCTCTGAAACACTTGTCTAAATGTGAACATAATGTGACCAAGAAATACACTATCGACCATTAAGCCTTTTTATGAGCTCAAGCAGAAACACATTAGACTTGAATGGGTTCAAAATTCCTCTAAATCTCACCCTACGCTATGGAGTCTTGCCTTTAGTTATTTTCGTGGTAGACTGGAGTGCATGGAGCACTTTTCTCGATTTATATCCAAAAGATTCAAGTCATTTTAGTCCAAGCACAAACTCACATAAAACCTGCAGCAAAGTGCGGAAATTCCACATTAATACATTGAGTTGCACTGTGTGCAGTTTGTAAGATTTACACTCAATTCAGCACTTTGTAGCCGTAGTTTGTAAATTATTTGCTGCATTTCTCGTACGGTTTACTTCATAGCTTCATTAGTGTTATCCCTGCCGTTCACATATCCCTTTGCGTACTAGTTTTATGACGAATGCTTCCACCGGGATGATGTTTTTCCAAAGTGTTTTACCTCTCCAATGACCAAGGTTGGCTTCGTAAGCTTCCATACAGCAAACTCCACAACTGTCATATTGACAACATGTTCACAGATGCTTATGATCCTACACATGCTTTCTTACAAAAGCTATATAGAGGTGACTCATTTACATAGCAAAAGTAAATATTTTCTGTAGCCCTTTTTCGGCTTCCTCTGAGCTTCTAGATTGTAAGTTATATAGAGTATAAGTAGACCACTCCCAGTGAACTCTATGGGTGCAGTGCAATTCCTAAAAGAACGAGTCAAAACATGGCTCCTGCATGAATATTCCGGACGTCAAACGCGAGAGCTTTTGTAAATGGGGCTTGCTTGAAGGCAATCTGCTTCCCCGCCCCCCTGGTGTTTCCGGCTTTTCTCGCTCATCAGTATTTTTCCCCACCCACGCTTCCTTTGACGTCCGACGCTCGTGGCCTCTGCCTGTCACCTCTCCGTCCTTCACAGCCCCTCTCTGTCGTGGAATCTAACAAATACACATACAGAATTAGAAGAATAAGTTACTTTTTGACAGTTTAGAAGATCCACTCACACTTTGTGCTGACATAATCAATTATGTAGGGACCAACATTTCCACAGCTTTCCGTAACATGAAATGATATTGTTTGCAATGATATCATTCTTTGTTCTAGTCTGGTATGGGGTGTCTTTCTCTGCAGCATTCATCTACACCACAGGATTTCTAGAACAGTTCCTAATATCGGTGTCATTTTAGTGTTGCATGATATCCTTTTTTCACTCTTGATGCAATGCCCTAAATTGCTGCCGCATCTTTTCCGCGTCAGTTCCTTATTCCCCCTTTTGTTTCTGGCAGGTTGCTCATCTTACTTCAACCCTCTGAAACACTTGTCTAAATGTGAACATGATGTGACCAGGAAATACACTATCTACCATTAAGCCTTTTTATGAGCTCAAGCAGAACCACATTAGACTTGAATGGGTTCAAAATTCCTCTAAATCTCACCCTACGATATGGAGTCTTGCCTTTAGTTATTTTCGTGGCAGACTGGAGTGCACGGAGCACTTTTCTCCATTTATATCCAAAAGATTCAAGTCATTTTAGTCCAAGCACAAACTCACATAAAACCTGCAGCACAGCTTGGAGTGATGTACTTTTCTTTCTATCTTCCACCGCCCCCGCAATGCCGAGAGCATTTCCCGGCATTTCGCAGGCAGGTCCCCTCCTCCCTCTCCTGACTTGCTCCTGCCACCCACACTCCGTCACAGCACTTCAACTGCTTACATTTTTTATTTAGATGGCCGGCGGTTCTAATCTGTAATAAGAAGAGTGACTCCGTGCTTGATTTGAGCCCCCCGTAAGACCACACATGTGGAAGAACCTGATTCAAATTACTGCAAGGTACGCTCTAATAAAACGCTCGCTAATAGATCTATACAATTGGGTGCAGAAGAGACGAGTACTCAAGCAGATATATATTTCTTTCAGATTTAACTACGCTTTGGTTGCCTCCCTTGTTTTTGAAGTCACTATACGCTCTCCATTTAAGAATCGGCCAAAAGGTACGACATGTAGTCATTAGGAACTGATGAAGGCTGCAAGGGAAAGGTGGAGACACTATTGCTGACTAGTGTTTATTTATGTACTTGATAGATTGCCCCATTATGCCCATAATAAGAAGCCCTTATGAAAGTCCGCGAAGAATGTAATTGTGGCTGGAAACGCGTCCGCATATTCTCAATTGAAGGCATATTCTTAACTGAATGAATTGATTTTATAAATAGGCAATTATCTGCTTTGTTGTTTTGTTGATGAATTGTATTGAGCAGCATTTTCTTTGAATCAAAAAAGAAACGTGGTTATACACGCATAAATGAAATACAGTGCATTGTTTTGTATGTTGCAATTTTGGAGCAATTTTGTTTATATAAGTATGTCCATTTGGTTTAATTGATTTTGTCCAAAGTTATGTGTATATGTTGTATTCAATGTGTAGTTGTGGTGTAAATCATATGTACTTCTGAGAATAGAAGAGATTTCCTATTCAGAATGTTAGAAGGGGTGATCTCAGGGGAGGACAGAACCTGTACCTGGCCACCCTGTGACCCACCTCTCCTAGGAATACAGCCGAGCACTGGCGGGAGCCCCCTATTCTACGAAAGAGTCTCGTACCTAGGATCGTACGCGCTGAGCTAGCACCACTTCGACAAAGACACCACACTGTAGGTTCTGAGGAACGTATTCTTTATCTAGCAAAATATCAGGATCTTTATGATCCGCAAGGTTAGCATTTACAAGCAGAGCAAGGCTCATAAAGTCTCGGCAAGGGTAGGGGTAGCGGGACAGTCTTAAGGATCAGGGTCAATGCAGGTGCGTATCCAGCGCACAGCTCTCAATCCTCGAGCCGGGGGATACGATACGATCTTGGGTCCAGCCGGACCAGGACTGTCTCTGAGCCGCGACTCAGTCAGCAGGGCTCGAGCAAGGATGTCGGAAGTCTTACGATCTTTCGGGGAGCCGCAATCCAATCAGCAGGGCTCAGGTGTTCTCACGGTTGCAAGGGAGCCGCGACCACGTCAGCAGGGCTCAGAGGGTTCAGGCAGAAGTCCGTCTCTGCCGGAGGGTGGCCGCGACGATGTCAGCAGGGCTCACCGAGGTTCCAAGGTTCAAGCAGTCTCTTCTTCAATATTCTGTTGAGCCGCGACCACGTCAACAGGGCTCTCTTAGTTCCAGGATTCAATCTGCCGATAGTCCTAGAGCACCCCTTGTTATAGGTCTGCTCCTCTTTGATGTCCTCGCAGGCAGGGGTCTTAGCATCTGGGGGTCGCTTGTCGGGATTTCCTGCCACGCAGCCCTTTGATCCTTTCAAGTTGGGTCTGGAGGGATCCCAGACACAGCAGGCGTGGAGCCAGCCCTCAGGGAGGCCGGAGGGGCGATCGAAACCCATCTCTCCAGGGGAGGCTGGAGGTGTGATAGAAACTGCTCCTCCCTCTCTCGCTCACGGGGAGCACGCTACCCCCCAGCCGGGCATGGCGCGTCTATGGTTGAGGTCGCGCTGGAGCTGGGGCAGCCATCTTAGGTGCAGGGGAATGGTCACCGGAGGCCTTCAGGGCCGATAGTTTTTGGGTGCATCCAGGACCGGGAAGATAGGGGGCGAGGACCGGGGGTCCAGGGTTGTCTGTGGGGTCATGGAGGGAGTGGGCCGGGTATGCCGTAATCATCAGGGGCCTGGTGCGGTGCACGGGTCAGGGTTGGGTCGCTACGGGTCAGTGAGGACCACGCCACGAGGCCGGGTCCTGAAGGCCGGAGAGAACTACCCATCCTCTTGGGGGTTCTCTTTGCTGAAGCGGAAGGAGCTGGAGAGGCCGTCCGTGTTGGCGTGGTCAGTACCGGGGCGATGCTCTACTGTGAAGTCCATCCCCTGGAAGGAGATTGACCATCGCAGTAGTTTGGGGTTTTCTCCTCTCATCTGCATGAGCCACCGTAAGGGTTGATGATCTGTTTGGACTCGGAAGTGGGTTCCGAACAGGTAGGGGTGTAGCTTCTTTAGAGCCCAGACTACGGTGAACGCCTCGCGTTCAATGGTGCTCCATCGTTGTTCTCGGGGTAGTAGCCGACGACTAATTAAGGCTAAGGGCTGATCTATGCCTTTCTCGTTGAGCTGGGAGAGAACAGCTCCAATGCCATGCTCGGAAGCATCGGTTTTCACCACAAACTCTTTGGAGTAGTCGGGGGCAGTACACATGGCGGTTTTCAGGGCATCGAACGCCTCTTGGCAGGCGGGGGTCCACTGCACCTTTTTAGGCTGTTTTTTGGAAGTGAGTTCTGTGAGGGGACCCACTAGGCTGCCGTAGCTTTGATGAACCTCCGGTAGTAACCGGTGAGGCCCAGAAAGGCTTGGACTTCTGTTTGGGTGGTGGGTGGCTCTCATGCCAGGATGGCGTCGATCTTAGGCTGGAGAGGAGTGACCTGCCCGCTTCCGACCTGGTGCCCCAGGTAGACCACTGATCCCTGCCCAACCTGGCACTTGCTGGCTTTCACTGTTAGACCTGCCTGGCGCAGGGCCATCAACACCTTCCGGAGGTGCTGGAGGTGCTCACTCCATTGGGAACTGAATACCACGATATCGTCCAGATATGCGGCGCTGAACTCTTCTAGCTTGGCCAGGACTCGGTTAACCAGTCTTTGAAAGGTGGCCGGGGCATTTTTCATCCCGAAGGGCAACACTCGGAAGCGATAGTGCCCATCTGGGGTGGATAAGACGGACCGCTCCTTGGCTCCCTCTGTGAGCGCAATTTGCCAGTATCCGCAGGTCAGATCAAAGGTGCTGAGGTAGCGAGCAGTCCAGAGACGGTCAATGAGCTCGTCGGTGCAGGGAATCGGGTGAGCGTCAGCTCAGGTGACTGCATTGAGCCCCCGGTAGTCCACACAGAACCTTAGTTCGGGTGCGACCCCAGGGTCAGCTGCTTTTGGGACCAGTACCACCGGACTGGCCCAGGGACTGTCTGAAGGTTCAATCACCCCCAGGGTTAACATCTTCGAGACCTCAGCCTGGATGTAGGTCCGGACTCTGTCGGGAACGCGGTAGGCTCTGTGTCGCACCGGCGGGCCGTCTCCAGTGTCCACGTCGTGGACACACCAGTCGGTGACCTTGGGGACGAGAGAAAAGAGGTCTGAGAACCGCCCCAAGAGCTGGCGGCAGTCTTCGCGTTGTTGGGGAGTGAGGGCGGAAGAGAGGCTCACTTCCTCTACGGAGCCATCTTTCTCCTTGGCACACAGGAGGTCAGGGAGAGGCTCTGTTTCCTCTTCCGCCCCGTCATCTGTGGCTAGGAGTAAACTCAACTCCGTTGAGGCTTGAGGCGGTTCTCATGAAGGACCCGTAGGGGGTTCCGCGGGGACTGGACGTCCACCAAGTGCGTGACTTGACTCTTCCGCTCCACTACCTTGAAGGGCCCTGTCCATTTGTCTTGAAGGGCACAGGGCTTCACCATCACCCAGACCTGCTGGCCTGGTTGGAACTCGACCCGAGTGGCATTCTGGTCATACCAGCGTTTCATTTCCTCCTGGCTCGCTTCGAGGTTGGCTTCGGCCAGCTCTCGGAACTTCCGAGTCTGGTTTCGGAGAGTCAAGATGTATCGAAACACATCCTGGGGTGGGTCTCGGGGTGCCGTCTCCCACCCCTCCTTGACCAGGCTAAGGGGTCCTCGGACGGGTTGACCATAGAGCAATTCAAATGGGCTGAACCCCAAGGACTTTTGGGGGACTTCCCGGTAAGCGAACAGGAGGCAGGGGAGGAGGACGACCCACTTACGTCGGAGGGGCTCTTCTAGGCCCATGATCATCCCCTTCAGGGTCCGGTTAAACCGCTCTGCTAGGCCATTTCCCTGGGGATGGTACGGGGTAGTGAATTTTCAGGACACTTCACATTGTTGCCACAGGGACATCATGTATTTGGAGATGACATGTAGGCAAGCCATTATCATGGCTCTGAACCCTGAAAACACAGTTTTAAATTTAGGATTAACAACTTTTATCCTACAAGCATACCGTTCTCTTACTCAAAAGAGGCCCGCTAATAAAACTTAAGGGAAGAGACACGAAATGATATTATGTTTTGCAACCTGACAGTCTAATACATCGAGTGTTTCTCTAGGAATCCCAGTTGTGTTTGATATACATGCTGTATTTTGACAGTCAGTGTAACTAAAAAGGGGTGAACAGCTTTTTATACAACTTTTTAAATTCTTGCTTGTTCCTTTTTAAAATGTTACAGAATTAGGAGGTTCAGGACGAGGAAGATTCCCATTTGTATAACAGCCACCGAAGCGTTCGCTTGCTTTCTCCCAAATTTTATTAGCTTTTATATAATGTGAACTTTGTAACTTTCTTTTAAAGATATCTGTGTTATATCTAAATAAAGATTATTGTTGTTGTTGTTGGAGATGAAATTTGTGCCGCGGTCGCTCACGACCTCTCGGGGAAAACCAACGCGGGAAAAGATCCCCATCAACGCCCGGCCCACCACGGGGGCCGTTACTGAGCGGAGGGGAATGACCTCGGTGTATCGGGTGGCATGGTCTACCAGGACTAGGATAAATCGGTGACCTGGGGAAGTCCTGGGGTCCAGGGGCCCCACAATGTCTATTCCGACCTGCTCAAAGGGGGTACTGACGACGGGGAAGGGTTGGAGGGGAGCCTTGCGCTTTCCTCCACTTTTGCCACTAGCCTGGCACGTGGGGCAGGACTTGCAGTGGGCCTCTACGTTGGCTTGCATCTTCGGCCAATAAAAGTGAGTAACTTACCGGTTGTAGGTCTTGTCTTGGCCCAAGTGTCCCGCCAGGGGTACATCATGGGCCAGACCCAGAAGGAAGTCTCGGAAGCGTAGGGGTACCACCAGCACCCGGGCTGACCCTAGCTCGACAGACTTCTGCTCACTGTACAGGAGGTCATTCTCCCAATAAAGCGAATGGGTTCCGGATTAGTCGCCCGGAGCTTAGGCTTCGGCCTGTTGCCGGGGTCCGACCAGGGAAGGGCAGGTAGCTTGTTCCCGGCAGAACTCCTCTCGGGAGGGCCCCCCTTCGTGGCGCCACTGTGCCAACTCGGGCAGATCACCTAACTCCATGAGCTGTGCAGGATCGGGATGTAAGGGTCTGTCGTTGGCGACGGTTTCCTCTCCTGGGAAAGGGTCGTTGGGCTTGGTTCGGCCGTTTCTGTCTTCCTCAACGGGGGTGTGGCTGGGAGGTTCCTCCTCGACTCCCCCGAGGGGGGGTAGTCGGGCAGACATGGATTGTGTGGTGGAGCACACCCATTCGGGTAGGCCCATCATTCCTAGGTGGGTTTTGCGTTCGACTTGTCCCCACGGGGAACTTTCCTGGTCGTTGCCCAGGAGACAGTCCACAAGTTGTGAGGTTCGAACAGCAACTCATAACTTGCCGGCCACTCCCCCCCACTCAAACGGTACCAAGGCCATCTTACACAAGCTTTCTGTATTGTCGGAGGAGATCACGGGGCAAAAGACATTAGGGATGATTTGGTCCTCTTTGACTAAATGGCCGAGGACACCGGTGATGCTCGCCCCAGTGTCATGAAGGGCCTCCACTCGGTGACCATTAACTGTCACTAGCTGTCGGTATTTCTTGGTGTTGGCGGGTAGAGGGGCTCCGGGAACCATTTCTCTGTCTCCTAGGGAGACTAGGGCCATGGCAGCGGGTTCCCACTCTTCTCCTAGGGCTACGGTGGCCATCTGCCGGGCTGGGGGAACGGTTGGGGTGAGTCACGGGGCCATGGGACACTGAGGGGTCACTGGCGCAATGCCCGAGCTGTTGACAGCGGAAGCAGGTGATATTCACTCGGGCCCTGGCCTACCTGGAGGGCCTGTATAGGCTGGAGGAGGGGCTGGGAAGCTTGGGGGTTGGTTTCTCGGGGGCTACGCTGGGGACCTGACTGGAATTCCCTCTGTCTTCCGTGGTTTCCCCTCCTCTCTGGCGGGGAGGTCCGTGATTGTTTCGGGGGTATTCTCCTACGGGGCCCCGGGGTACCCGGGTGTTCACCCAGCAATCTGCTTCGACGGCCAGCTTCCTCGGATCTGCCAGCTTGCTGTCGAGCAGATGCTGTCGTAGTGCCACAAAGCAGTTTGTGGACAAGTGTTCCCAAGCAACGAGATCGAATAGTTCTTCGAAGGTGGTGACCTTGCGGCCCTTGATCCACCCTTCTAAGGCTCGACTGAAAAAGTTCACGTATTCCACCCATGTGGTACCAGGGATCTTTTTGCAGTCTCGGAACCGCTGGCGATACATCTCGGGGGTGAGCCCATATCGATTTAAGAGGGCCTCTTTCATGTGGCTGTAGGAGGTCTGCATGGTGGACGGCAGGTCGAGCAAGGTGTCTCTCCCCTCGCTCAGGAATCGACCCCACAACCCGGCCCCCCAATCCTTCTGTGGGACTCGGTGGGAGGTCATGGCTACCTCGTAGGCCTTGAACCATTGCTGGATGTCATCATTCTTGTAGTATTCTTTGACCACATCCTTGGGGATGTGGACCTTTGGCTCTACCGGGGGAACGGTCTCTCTGTTCCCCGGGTGCCGGGCTTCTTCGCTCCTCGCCTTGAGCTCGATCTCCTTTAAGCTGCGTTCATGCTTCAGCTGAAGTCTTTTCCCTTCGTGTTCTCGTTAGAGTTTCTTCTCCTCCAACTCTCCTTGTACTCGCAATTGTTCTACTGCTAGCTTTTTCTCTGCCAATTTTATCTCGCCCTCGATTTTTAGTCTGGCCATTTCGAGTTCGTGATTGCGGCTTCTCTCTCTGTCTGCTAGCTCTTCCGGGGATAAGCCCCCATCTGGTGTGTTGCTCCGTACCTGGGTGCTGCTGCTTCCCCCTTGGAAGAGTTTGGTTTCGTCCGGCTGCTCCGCCTCTCGGATGTTTCCTTCTGTTTGGGGAAGGGGGCTCCAGACACCACCCATGCTTTCAGGGCTTTCTGCATAGCTTCTTTGGTATTCAAACCAGTGGTAGCGATTTTACGTTCTTTACAAAATTGCTTCCGTTCTTTGTGCGTATACTCTTCTAATTTCTCCGCACGGAATGTAGGACTCGCGTCTGTGTCAGTAGGACTCATGGTGATTTCTTCTGTCTCCTTCGTTCAGTAGTGCGTCAGCCGCTCACTGTACGATCTCTAGATGGTGGGCTTGGATCCCGTCGCCTGCCACCAATGTTAGAATGGGCGATCTCAGGGGAGGACAGAACCTGTACCTGGCCACCCTGTGACCCACCTCTCCTAGGAATACAGCCGAGCACTGGCGGGAGACCCTTCAACATAAGAGTCTCGTACCTAGGATCGTACGTGCTGAGCTAGCACCACTTCGACAAAGAGACACCACACCGTAGGTTCTGAGGAACGTATTCTTTATCTAGCAAAATATCTGGATCTTTATGATCCGCAAGGTTCGTATTTACAAGCAGAGCAAGGCTCATAAAATCTCGGCAAGGGTAGGGGTAGCGGGACAGTCTTAAGGATCAGGGTCAATGCAGGTGCGTATCCGGCGCACAGCTCTCAATACTCGAGCCAGGGAATTCGATACGATCTTGGGTCCAGCCGGACTAGGACAGTCTCTGAGCCGCGACTCAGTCAGCAGGGCTCGAGCAAGGATGTCGGAAGTCTTACGATCTTTCGGGGAGCAGCGATCCAATCAGCAGGGCTCAGGTGTTCTCAAGGTTGCAAGGGAGCCGCGACCACGTCACCAGGGCTCAGAGGGTTCAGGCAGAAGTCAGTCTCTGCCGGAGGGTGGCCGCGACGATGTCAGCAGGGCTCACCGAGGTTACAAGGTTCAAGCAGTCTCTTCTTCAATATTCCGTTGAGCTGCGACCACGTCAGCAGGGCTCTCTTAGTTCCAGGATTCAATCTGCCGATAGTCCTAGAGCACCCCTTGTTATAGGTCTGCTCCTCTTTGATGTCCGGAGTCCTCGCAGGCAGGGGTCTTAGCACCTGGGGGTCGCCTGTCGGGAATTCCTGCCACGCGGCCCTTTGATCCTTTCAAGTTGGGTCTGGAGGGATCCCAGACACAGCCGGCGTGGAGCCAGCCCTCAGGGAGGCCGGAGGGGCGATCGAAACCCATCTCTCCAGGGGAGGCTGGAGGTGTGATAGAAACTGCTCCTCCCTCTCTCGCTCACGGGGAGCTCTGTACCCCCCAGCTGGGCATGGCGCGTCTATGGTTGAGGTCGCGCTGGGGCTAGGGCGGCCATCTTAGGTGCAGGGGAATGGTCACCGGAGGCCTTCAGGGCCGATAGGGGGTGAGGACGGGGGGTCCAGGGTTGTCTGTTGGGTCATGGAGGGAGTGGGCCGGGTAGGCCGTAATCATCAGGGGCCTTGTGCGGTGCACGAGTCAGGGTTGGGTCGCTACGGGTCAGTGAGGACCACGCCACGAGGCCGGGTCGAACACAGAATAAATACTGAAAAAGAAAAATAAGAGGTTGAATAAAATAACCCAACCACAAAAAGAATATAGTGTGGTATATTGAAAAAACTAAGAGTGGGAATCCAGGTTCTCTTTCTGTGTATGTTTGATTTGAGTGAAAGGCAGCATGGAGACTGTACCAAGCTTGGAGTGATGTACTTTTCTTTCTAGCTTTTTCGTGTGTATGTGTATTGATATAAAAAAAATGTTACACAGTGGCTATAGCCACTGTTATGTGTTCTTTTAGTGATTTCATATAGCACAAACTAAACCAGAAGGCATTAGAGCGCTTTACCTGAGCACCAGTTTCATTACATTAGGACACTTTCATTTTTTAGGTCTCGTCTATCCCACAACACCACTCAGCATCCCTCAACGCAACAGCATTACTCAGCGCCACCACAGCACCGCTCAGCGCCACCACACCATCACTCTGCGCCTCCACAGCATCACTCACTCAGGGCCACCACAGCATCACTCACTCAGGGCCACCACAGCATCACTCACTCAGGGCCACCACAGCATCACTCACTCAGGGCCACCACAGCATCGCTCACTCAGGGCCACCACAGCATCGCTCACTCAGGGCGACCACAGCATCGCTCACTCAGGGCCACCACAGCATCCCTCACTCAGGGCCACCACAGCATCGCTCACTCAGGGCCACCACAGCATCGCTCACTCAGGGCCACCACAGCATCGCTCACTCAGGGCCACAACAGCATCGCTCACTCAGGGCCACCACAGCATCACTCACTCAGGGCCACCACAGCATCACTCAGAGCAACCACAACATCACTATGCGCTACCACAGCAACACTGAACGCCACAGCATCACTCGTCGCCACCACAACATCACTCCGCGCCATTACAGTATCAATCTGCAACCATTCAACAACAACTGGTTCAAATATGCTCTCTCAATGTTTCAAGCTTTATTACAAATGTCACAAAAAGATGTTAATATTTCACTTCTGTTCTTGGATTTTCATCACAATAAAATACACTGAACATAATCTTCACAAAAGTTTAAGCTATTGCCATTATAAATTACAATCACTTTTATTTAAGTATTAATTATTTAAAAAAATTAAAAGCCATTGTGATTTGTAATATCAATACATCTAGTCACGTAAATACAAAACATGTTGCATTACAAATGCTATAGGTGTCACATTTGCGAAAGTTATAACTATTGGCCTTGTATATGACAAAGCTATTAATTTAGCTATTTTCAAAACCAACACATAAATTTAAAAAAATGTCATTTACAAGACCAATAGCTCAAACTTTCCTAATGCAAGACCGATTGCATTGCAAATGCTTGTTTTTTTAACTGTGTTTTATATAGCGCAAACTTGACCCGGTATCAGGTATCAGAGCGCTTTACATAGCACCAGTTGCGCTACACGAGAATCACAAGATGTTCAGCATCATTGCCGAGACTTGAAACCTGGTACTCTAGATTCGAGGTCGACCGCCCTTGCCCTTAGAACAACTCCTCTTCCATTCCTGTCCACTTGTATTCAAACTCCACCCCTAGCTCCAATGCGAACATGAACACACACTGGCAAGAAAGCACAGCATAATCTGTGGGTACAGATACACAGAAAGGTTGAAGCTGAGTCGCCCAACCCAAATGAGCATGAGAGTACCCTCCTTCTGGACCAACACGGCACCAGGCTAATAACTGTAAGAAAGAAGTGAGGGCCAGATGGACGAATATAGGAATAGAGATTACCTAAATGCAATCTTTTGTGAATCGCAATTAGGAAATCACTATTCCTAATCTATGAAAGTCTTTTGAGTTTCATTAGCGATTTGTAGTCTTCGTAAATCGACCTCCTTCGTGAATATTAATGAGGTAGATCGCAAATTGAGACCCACTACGATTCGCTGCCATCACGGGGATGGTGGCCTGCTGGGTCATCAGACCACCATGTCTGTGACTGCTTTTAAATAAAGCAATCAGGATGCGTTTACCAAAACCAATAATGAAACTTTGGAGTTTCATTTGTTAAGAGTAGACAGTAGTCCCTTGGACCACTGACTGCTCTTAAAAAATATTATTTTTTTGTGTACCACTGGTTACCGTGGTCCTTGATGTTCCGCTTTCCCCCTGACCCCTTGTCTCTTATTGATTACTTTTGATGTTCCTTTGTGTCCTCTCCCCCCCTCCTCCTCCCCCCCTTCGATATATTGTTTATTGTAACATTTGAGGATATGATGCTCGACCCTTGTAAAGTCTTTGCATTCCTATGTTTTGTATATGCCTTGTTTGGTTTTTCAATAAAAAGAAACAAAAAAAAAATATTATTTCAACCATTCTCAAAGGGAAAGGGATCCCTTGGGGACCCCTTCTCGTTTGTGAATGTGTTACCACCAACTTTCAATTGGCGGTAAATAGCTAATGTTTTGCAGACGGATTCAGTAGGAAAACATTCATACACACCGTTTCAATTTGGTATTAGAAAGGGATGCCCTCGACACGCCCCTCCCAAATGACGAAGGGTAAAACTCAAATTGCGATTCTGCAAATTGGGCTTTGTACATCACAAAAACAATTTTTCTGTCGCAAAGGGCCCAATTCGCAGAATCAGGCTGTTTGTGAATGCAAACATGCTTTGTACATCTAGCTCAAGGGTCATTAGAAAAAGTGGTTGTGCACCATATTAATCCCCTATAATGTAAGAGGAAAGCTTGTGGTGGATGATTTTGTCTTAAAATGTTGCAAAAAACTGAGGATTTTCACAGCTTGAGCTTTATAGGAAAGTGTCCATCTTTACGCTGGGAGAGGACGTGGTTTCTCAAAGATCACACAAATTTAATCAGGGGGAAGAGTTGAAATTAGAAGCGGGTCTATCTTCCTTCACCACAAACACACCATCGAGACACACTCCGCTAGGTTTGTTTCCACTGGTGATCTCTCTCTGCCTAACCCAGGGACTCAGAGTGCCTGGGTAACCCAGTATTAAGCACCCATTCTAAGTTCATGTGGAACAAGGCCTAGCCTGCTTTAAATCAGTTGTGTACCTGCTTTTCAGATCCTCTGCCTCTCCCAGCCATTTTTCTTAAGACAAAATTTACTAGGTTTTTTCTTGAAAAATTTTCCAGGGGAAAACGGTGGATTGCTGCAAAAATTGGAATACCGACTCAGGAAAAAAAACTATATTCCAGCCTAAATCTTATTTAAACTGCAACTGTACATGAAATGAGAACCTCAGTTGGTACCGATTGACCTAGTAAAAATGCCAAAGGTTCAGCAGTTATCCTCACACTGGGATATCAAGAATGAAGGATCTTATTTTTTCTACTGAGGTAATGCTCATTACATAATCCCTTGTTTTCATAAAAACAGTATTTGTTTACCTGATTATCCTCCTCCCTGGTTGTTCAGCTGCCTGATAATAGGTTCATTTGAATACACTTTTGCATAAAGGCTTAGTTTACTTGCTGCAAAACAAGGCTCCTGGTCTCCAGCTTACATATGATGGTTGATGCTGTTGTTCTCCTCCTGCCCGTTTCTACAGTTCTATGTGTGCGTACCTTGATGTGGAATGCCTTCCTCCTTTCTGCCCGTTCCATCTGTGGAAGAAGGGGCTATAAGGGTAACACACCTCGGAGCACTAGACTCTAAACCACAAGTTACTTTTTCTTACTTCTGAATTACCTTCAGCTGGTTTGTGCCTTCATTCTGTCCTTTAGTTATAACTGTGAACTGGATTATTGACGACTTCAGCATCTCAGTTGTCTATTTCTTAATGTACAAGCATTAGGCAGAGTAAGATTCAGGGGTGCAACAACATCAGTTAAACTTATTCTGTTCAAGTAATTTGCAGTCCACTCCAGCACAGCGTAAAGCAGAGGTCTTCAAACTTTTTGATGCCGAGACCCCCTTGTAAAACCTTTTTAGGGGTAAGGACCCCCTTCCGACAAAAGTTTCTAGAAACTGGTACTCCTCATCATCATCTTTTGACAACCATAAATGCGCCTGTTAGGCCTCATCACATCCATCCATCATTCATTCACCCACACTTTCACACATCCATCCATCCATCCTTTCATCCTTCCATCCATCCATCCATCCTTCATCCATCCACACTTTAATCTTTCCATCCATACATCCATCCTTTACCCCTCCACCCTTCCATCCATCCACCCATCATTCATCCACCCACCTTTTCACACATCCATCCATGTATCATTCATTCATGCAACGTTTTATCCATCCATACATCCATCCATCCATCCACCCATCATTCATCCCCCCACCTTTTCACACATTCATCCATGCAACCTTTTATCCATCCATACATCCATCTACCCTTTCATCCTTCCATCCATCCATCCTTTATCCGTCCATCCTTGCATCCATCCATCCACCCATCATTCATCCCCCCAACCTTTTCACACATCCATCATTCGTCCATGCAACCTTTTATCCATCCATATATCCATCCACCCTTCCATCCATCCTTCATCAGTCCACCCTTTCATCCTTCCATCCATCCACCCTTTCATCCACCCTTTCATCCATCCATTCATCCTTCATCCGTCCACCCTTTCATCCTTACATCTATCCTTCATCCATCTATCCTTCACCCATCCACCCTTTCATCCTTACATCCATACATCCATCCTTCATCCATCCACCCTTTCATCCATCCATTCACCCATCATTCATCCACCCATCTTTTCACACATCCATCCATCCATCCATCATTCATCCATGCAACCTTTTATCCATCCAAACAACCTTTTATCCATCCATACATCCTTCATCCATCTACCCTTTCATCCTTCCATCCATCCACCCTTTCATCCATCCATTCACCCATCATTCATCCACCCATCATTCATCCACCCATCTTTTCACACATCCATCCATCCATCCATCATTCATCCATGCAACCTTTTATCCATCCATACAACCTTTTTGTCCATCCATACATCCTTCATCCATCTACCCTTTCATCCTTCCATCCATCCACCCTTTCTTCCATCCTTCCATCCAACCATCCACCCTTCCATCCATCCACCCTTTTATCCATCCATCCTTTCATCCTTCCATCCACCCTTTCATCCATCCATCCTTTCATCCTTCCATCCACCCTTTCATCCTTCCATCCACCCTTTCATCCATCCATTCATCATTCATCCACCCACTTTTTCACACATCCTTCCATCCTTCATCCTTACATCCATCCATCCACCCATCATTCATCCACCCACCTTTTCTGTGCCTCTCTCATGGGGGGGGGGGGGAGGTCAGTATCTCTCTGCTCTTCTTCCTTCTTTCCCGATAATGGAAGGGCATCTCTGTGCCTCCCTGCTGGGGGCGGGGGACGTGTCATTGGACTCACAGCTCCAGGCGCGCAATATGCATTGACCTCAAAGGGCTACACTACAGCCTGCTCCCCCAGCCCCCCTCCGCCCCCCCCCCCCCCCCACCTCTCCTCCTCCCCCAGAAACGGCTTCAGGGACACACACACACAGCCACACCCGAGTACTTGACAGGTCTTTAGAAGACCTTTTACATGTTAATGAGGCGTTGATGTTTTTCACACCTCGGTGAGGCCTTCGATCAGCAGCCAGGAACTGTGTGCTCTGGCAGAATCGGCGACCCCCTTCCAAGGACTCCACGACCCCCCTGGGGGTCGCGCCCCACAGATTGAAGACCTCTGGCGTAAAGAAAGAAAATGATGGGCCCGATTTAGAGTTTGACGGACAGGGTCCTCCGTGACTGCCTCCAAACCCTCAGTGTACCCTCTCAGTAATGAGTCGGTGGACCGTCAGTTTTCTGGCAGCGGTGCCCTCATTGGCTCTGCCATCAGGAAGCCTACCCCGACAGCACAGAGGAGTATCATACCGCCCGCCCTATTTAGAGCAGATGGTTTGATGTCCTTTTTAAGGGGGAGTCTACAGCGCTTGAGCTGTTAGGAGATCTGTTTTCTTTACTTTGTGGGGTCTGACTCCTCTCACGCTCTGGATTGACTTTTCTGGTTGTCCTTTAAAAAAAATTCGCCTGCAAATGGCTACTGGTGGCTGCATGTCCCACCTTTTCTCGCGAGTTCACTCCCCTGGAGTATTGCCTCGGGAGCAAGCAGGGACAAGCTCGCTCCTTGTTGTAGGTTCCTGACGCAGCCCGGCTGTTGCAGGCCGGGCACGGCCACGAACCCTGGACCAGAGAGGGTTATGTCCAAGTGGGCTTGCGCCGCTCTCTCCCCTCAGACTAAATAACTAAGAAGACATTTGCAGATTTTTTCTCTGCACAAGAAGCTGGTGGTTGTTTGTCCCGGTCGCTTCTCGTAACCACATATTTCCACTGACTTTCAGAAAACTGAACGTTTATTGAGTTGAACTGCCGGGTCTCAGATTAGAAACGTGTTTCTGATAACTTGTACTTTCCAAGCTTAAATGCAAGATCCTTGCTCCCATCCCTTACTAGATGCCAATTCACTTCTGTCAATTTATGACTTGCATATCTGGCACGGTAAACTACTTCTCAAATAACAGCGGAGACACATTTACTGTGTTCCGCATCTTTCATAAAGAGTTTGAAAGTCCATTTCCACATCGATACCCAAGGACTAACATTGTTTGAAATCCCATTTCTACATGCAGACATCTCAAGTTGGCCTGTGTAAGGAGTTCGTCCATTCTTGTTGTCCTATGTGCACCTGACTCTCTCATTCCATCTTAAATGCAGCACTAACACAAATTAACAAGCATTTACAATGCAACGGTTTCACCTTTGTAAAAGTTAGAGCTATTGGCATTGTAAATGACAATTTTTTCATTTATGTGTTGGTTTTGAAAACAGATAAATAAATGGCATTGCCATTTACAATGCCAAGAGCTTAATCTCTCGCAAACAGTAAAAATGATTAATAATAACTAACCTCCTTCTTATCAAAGGACCAAAAACCCTGCCTTAAGTTGCAGTCATTAAAGAGCTTGCGGACAATTAGGAGCTCTCTGAGTGATGGTGTGTGTTTTGTAGGGGTGTGTGTGTGTGTGTGTGTGCACGTGTGTATTACCGACATGCAATGCTCACATTCAGTTAGGAGCCCCCTGAGTGATGGTGTGTGTGTGTTTGTAGGTGTGTGTGCGCATGTGAGTATGCACAGGTGCACGGGTGTGTGTGCATAATCATTGTGTGAATGAACGTTCACGAGTGTGTATTAATGTGCGCATGTGAGTGAGTGTGCATATGCATGGATCCACAAGGCATGAAAATGTATGTGCCACTCTAGTTCGTAGTGCCGATACTAAGTAACTGTGAGTACCGGCCCATTTAAAGCACTGAATAAACGTGTTACCAATGTTTCCCTGCATGTTCCATTTATTCCTTGTATGCAACAACGAGTAGAAAGGAAACAGAAAACAAAGAACGTGGAGACATTAACATTAAGTTGAAACTTAAAAGAAGCTGTTTTTTATGCACGAGACTCCACAACCAACATTAAAGTGAACAAATTAAACCCAAGCTATCAGAATTACATGCATTTAAAACATACAACGGAAAGAACACGAGATATTAAAAATAAAGTAATGCTTATAAATGCACAATATTATTACTGCAATATGCGAACATGAAATCGCAGATACATTGTTGACACAATCACAAACTCACAACAATACAGAAGTCACAAAAGAGTACTGCAATGAATTTATTATAGCATCTTCTAGGCTACACCTTTACTAACCAACCATCCACCCTCTGTCGAGTGTCTGGGATGTGGGGCGAAACTAAGCTGCCTTCTTACTGGAAGGAGTATATTGGGATTGAAAGAGGAATGGTATCACTCTTGTTTATCATTGTGGGGGCGAGGCAAGTTTTTTTTCATTTTAAATTGTCCTCTACCTTCATTTACAAAGTGTCACATACAGAATACGAATTTAAAGTGTCCGAAACTTCAAGGGAGGGGGGGTGTATTTGCTTTCGAAGAGAGTTAAAGAAAGTGAGCAGAGACAACTAAAACTGTACTGATTTATAAAAATACCAAGGAAAGATTTAAACCAAATCCACATGTATAACTAAGCTCATCTTCTATAAATCGCTATATGTAATATGCATAGATACATGAAAACACATTCTGCATTCCTATGAGGGCGCAGCATGCGGTAGATGTAGGGTCAATGCACTGTAATATGATGCATGTTGTCCAAGATCACACGTTAAAGTCAAGCCAAGTTCAGAGGGTCTCACAATCTAGACCACTCAACAGCTCTCCCCCAAAATAATTAGATTATACGTGACAAATGTCATTTTCTTGGCCTTTGCAACAGGGGGTTAGAGGTATTCTCAATGAGAATTGTTTTTCACTTTTTGAATTTCTTCAAAAAACATATTCCATTGACCGCAGATTACATTTGAAACACATATCTCGTATGCACACACGGACCAGACCATTATCTGTGATGCACAAAACGTGAAAGAGATATCTGTATTTTTACTTCGACTCTTGGAATATCAGTTTGTGCCTTGAGTACTAACAGTCCCCTATATATTCGTGCAACATCCGCTGACACGTGCTTATGTCCGACTGTAGAGCATCCACAGCCTCATGTTTGTCGACCCTTTGAACTAAATTTCAATGCATCGGTGGCTATAAATTATGGCCCACAAATTTTGCTGCGTAAAAGAAAAGCACCCAGTGAAAATTCCTTTTGGAAAACCATGCATGCTCAGCACTTCACCGTGCATGCTAGAGACAAGGCTGTTTATCACTAGAACATGAGTGATGGAATACAAATATTTAATTTTACCATATTTTGTGTTTTATTGTCTTGGTGCACTACACACGTCATTGTAACTTCCCTATTCATCGAATGAGAAGATGTGTCAGGAAGTAGCTGCCATGTGCAAACAACATACTGTAGTCCTAAGAAATATTAGCTATGTGCTGAAGAGCTGAGTCTCAGATGCTTTGAACAATCGCTGAGCACCCTGAGATTAGTGGTATTTTATTTCCAGCAGTAAACAACTTCACCAGAGTCACGTGCCCCTTTGCCGAATCAGCGTGAGGGCTCCGGGAAATCCTGCTATTATTCCACCCACTCTATGTGTGGTATCCCCTGAGAACAGAACTTTAACTTACAGACCCAAATATTACATTACAATGGCCTAGACAACTATCTTAGGCTCGCTTCATCGTGCACGAGCTTGGTCTTTGTGAAGCGGGGGCAACGACGGCACGTGCTAGCACCATCTTCATGGAAAATATAAGCACTCCTGGGCTCTTGCTGCTTGTTACATAATAGGAACCCTGTCTGTGCGTCACTCAAGCGGGGGACTCCCTCGGTCTTTTCCCTATCGTGGAAAACTCCATTAGAGAAGGAAACACGTATCTGATGATCACAGGTAACCCTGAGTTTGGCCTCCTCCCTCGGCGACGCCCCAGGAGACGCGCGTGACTCATTAGGACGTCAGTGGAACAGAAGTGCATAACAAGCACCTACGGGCAGACGGACAGCGGGAGGGGGGAGGGACAGCGGGAGGGGGCAGACACGGACAGCGGGAGGGGGGGAAGACACGGACAGCGGGAGGGGGGGCGGACACAGACAGCGGGAGGGGGGGCGGACACAGACAGCGGGAGGGGGGGGCGGACACAGACAGCGGGAGGGCGGGACCAGCGAGTACTTAAAGGGAAACGTGTGGGAAGGTCAGGGCCGGGCTTCAGCGTGGGCAGCTCTGGAAACAAGCATTGGCGGTGGCGAAATGAAATAAAAACAAGCACCTATGGGCACACGGACAGCGGGAGGGGGGGCAGACACGGACAGGGGGGCGGGAACAGCACACGGTCAGCGGGAGGGGGGTTGGGAACGGGCACTCACCTGGACTTCTTCCGGCGGCCGTGGTCGGCATGGAATGACGAAAACAAACACCTCAACAAAAAAAACGAAACTCCGCCCGATGACGATGCAAAAAGGGTGGAGAGGGAAAAAATCTCGGGAACGCCCCCGAATCTGGTCCGGCCTTGACGGACAGATCCGTCTTCCAATGGCTACCCTCCATTTATGGAGCTAGCCAATGGAAGCAGAGGCGGGACTAAGCCCCACACTGTAGGGACATAAGATTTCTCCTGGGCGGAGCTAGGAGCTCCACCCCCAGGCGAAACCTAGAAATGCCCAGACAAAGTTCCGCTGGCACCCAATACAGCTATAATATAATGGGGTGGCCCACAAAAGTCGAAGGACATGGGTAACGTTTGGTATAGACAACAATGGTCCTAGTATACTTAAGGTTACACTTAAGTTGTGAGAAACATTCATTAAGTACAAATATATTAGATAAATATAGAATTCCCATTGTATCATTAATGTACCACCAATTCTTTCACAATTCAAGCATGTATATCCTCAAATGACACAAAGGCACAAAATATAGCTCAAATATTGTCTGTTTCATTTCTCGACTCTTTTTTTAATCACAGATCACCATATTCAATATTTCATTAGAGAAAGGTTGCTCCAAAGGGAGTGTGAAAAAGGGAAAGTGCTTGTGAAGTTGGACATATATAAAGGAGGGGAATCCAAAAGATAAGCAATCAGTTTCGCATTCTAATATTCTTAGTAAACTAGTCGTGGTTCACAGTGGCACCAGTCCTACAAATAGGCCTGTCCCTTATGTATTTACAAGTATTCATTATTTTCTGATGGCGCACAGAGATTATTCATCTGTGAAAAGGCAGGGCTGGGTTGATGTCAGTACAGGCTCACTGGGGGAGAGTGTTGACGTTTCGACCCTGGCGCATAGAGGGCAATTTATTCCTCTGCAGGCGGGTCTTCCTCAGGACAGGGGAAGGGGGGCGACAACCTAGGATGAGGTGAAGTTAGGATTACAGCCCCTCAGGCGGTGGTCCGTACTGAATCTGCGGCGTGGCTAAATTTAATTAAGAAGGATGGGGGCTGCAGTGTTTGAAGAAATCAATCATGGGTGAGTAAATTGCCCACAGCATCTCATTCCGTAGTCTAAGCACAGCCCAGGGGATCCGTGCTGAACTCCTCCACCCAATACAGAACAATGTGAGATCCTGGCTCTTCCCTGTTCAAGCTGTGTGCCCGTGCACACCCGCAATGGCAGTGGTATTTCAGGGAACAGGAAATCCCAGCTCTGACATCAAAGAGGACAGCAGGACTGTATTTTTAAAATATGGATCAACGTTATAAATTATGGGGAACTCACAAGAAAAAGGCTTTGGTAACCCTTACCCACGGCTCCACCCCCACACACAAGCACACAGACACATAACAATCCCATGCAGGCATTATTATGTGCTGGACTGCTGACACTTGGGTCACTGAACTCTGGCATAGGATTTGTGGGACAGCCAAGGTGGACAACCAGCACCAATATGGCATTCTGTTGCCAGTTGGTTATTTTAAGTCAAAATAAATCTATATTGACCCACAGTACCAGGCAGGGGTAGCCATGAAACAACTCCAGTTGACCTAAAGGTTGTATCTTGCAAAGTTCTTTGAATAACCAGGTCAGAATCTAATCTGGGCCAACTCCATCTTTCATCTTTCAAAAAACCAAAACCACCACGACTGAACTGTCTAATCAGAGCACCTGTATTTCTACAGTCATCCACCTGAGAAGGCAGTATATAAACAGCAAGTCTTTTTTTTTTTTAAAGTTTTTGAAAACCTTTATTGTGCAGATAGTAGCATACAAATACGGGCCTACAACCAATTAGGCCGGCCACGAAACAATCTGAAAAGCACGTAAATCAATAAAGAGTTTTCACAGCAGTCACCCAGTATATTGCGAACAAGTAGTTCAATCGTAGAGGAGTTGAGTGGGACCGCCGGATGCAGGATCAAAGAAGGTTAATTTTATAATAGAAATTATAGCAGGATCAGTTGCAGTTTAATCATCTGAGTGCCCATAGCAGGCCACGAATCAAGCAGCAAAACATTAAGGCAGCAATAAAAACGGCTATCAGCAATAGTCTACAGCAATCAGAATATGGATGCCATATTTCCAATCAGTACCCATCGTAGCCCGCCACGTGCACCCAGACCACCAAATTATTGTACTTATACATAACTGAGTAACCAGAACGGCAAAAGGAGTTACAGTCATTCTCTATACTGACCCAGAAGATAAGGAAAAGGGGGAACGCTAAAAAGGAAAGAAAAGAAGGAACGCCGTGCTGCTGTATGCGCCCCCACAGCGATAAGGGCGAGCAAAGTGACTGGGGACCACATTATTGGGGGTGGGGTGGTCAAGTCAGGATATATGTACAATCAATATCGTATAAAGTAAGAATACCTCACACCCCTCCCAAGCAATCACACCGTGGGAAACACGCACAGCCATGGCGTCCTAAGAAAGGGACACAAAAGAGCCGTAGAAACTAAAAAAACGGTCAGAAAAGGACCCCAACCCACCCATCCCACCCTTCACCCCTGCAGAAGGCTACGGCCTACCCCCCCAGAAGCGTGCCTGTCGCCCTAAATAGGAGACCCAAAATATAGGAAAAGTTAGAGAGAGGGAAAAGGAAACCAAAGAGACAAAAAGGAAAAAGAACCAGGGGAGAGGAAAGCCATCAATCGAACCATTCGGCCCCTACCCCCCGCCGTCACACACATTAATGCAACGTCAAAACGAAATCGACATAGTCTCGGGTATCATAAACCTTCGAAGGAATCGTCCATAGTATCATGGTTGAGGGCACTCCTCATCTCCATCCACCAACCATTAGTCCTCCGGGTCCAGAACCGGCTCACCCCTGTCCTTTCCTAGCCATCGCTACCGCTCGTGGTAGAGTAGTGGGCAGCAAACAAATCAAAGTAGAGAGGCCGTATGGTCGAAGCAGGACAGACCATGGGAGCGAACCAGAGGACTCCAGCAACCAGCGGCCAAGCAAGAACTTTTTGCGGCAGTCTAGGAGTTTCAGCAACGACAACGGGAACAACAAACAGTGTGGGTACAGTCTCACCGCCCAGGAAAGTAGAGTCGTCCCCGCAGGATAACACTGAGGTCTCGCCGGGGCAGTTCGAATTGGCAATCTACGTTGTTCCCCGATCAGTCGAGCAGGAACGGGCTCCGACGCGGCGCCCGCGCCCGCCATGATCAAGGCGACCCCGGGATCCGGGGCCGCTGGTGTAAAATCTTGCTGATGCACAGTGACAGCACTCCTCACGGCAACAGAGGGGGACGAAACAGCACACACTCTGAGTCGAGCCGCGTCCCCGAGGGACGGCCCGACAGCAATGGCGGCCGTCCTTCTCTCCAGCACAAGGGCGTCGAGGGCCAGGGTCGCGCGCAAAGTCTTTAAGGCGTCAAGAACATCTCCAAGCGTGGGCTCCCGCTCACACGAGGAGACCTCCGTACACTTCAGCGACACAAATTCGCCGCCCTGGTTCAGTCCGTGACTCAGGGCACCGGCCACCATCTTGCAGAGCCAGCCGCGTCCCCGTGCGCCTCAACTTCTGGAGCGGGCTCTCAAGCAAGGCCACCACGGGAGCCCCCTCGAGCCCCAGGAATGACAATCTGGGTGCAGAAAGGAGAGCCACCAAAAGGGGGACCGCCAGCGCCACCGCCTCGCGGGCGCCGCACGCCGACTCCGGGCGCAGGGCTTCAAGATGGCCGGACAAGGCAACAAAGGGGGGAGCCTCCTACACGGTCTTCCCCCATCCACGGTGTGCCGCACCTCACCACGGGGCCCTCCGGCCGCTGGACCGGGCCCGATCCGTTGCCATCGGCATAACCGCACCACGGCCTCTCCCAGCCGACCTCTCCTCTCCACCAGGGGCCGCCGTCGACACCATCTCGCCGGCTGACCTTCACGGGCAAGTCCCCGGTCTCTAAGCCGCAGAGGCCCCAGATCAAGCAGGGGTGTAACTTCGGATCCGCCGCTCGCAGGAGCCCCCGGGACAGATGGTGAGTACAAGCTTTCCTTCGTCTTTCCGTATCTTCCCGAGTATGTCGTCTCGGGGCAGGATGTGTGTCAGGATATGTGTGTTGGGCAGGAAGGCTAGCGGAGCCGAGCTACATCGCAGCCATCACGGTCGCGAGCTTAACAGCAAGTCTTTTAAATGTAAAACAGGCATTGTTATAAGGTTTCTGTCCAGCTTCTACTTTTCATAAACACGTCATATATTGCACTGGAGCCAGCCATACCCATGGCCACTGAATGAGTTTGCAATGAGTCATTTACGGTAATAAGTTGCTCAGCGCATGCCACAAACTGGAAAAAGTGCATTACTAGCACGTAGCTACCTCTGGTGGAATTTACTAATGGCTGCTCTTTTCACCCAACAAAATGTCCTACGTGTTGATCAGAGAGGGATAGGAGGCTGAGTCAACGGTGACACGAGACACATGTAAGACTCCAGAATATTGTCTCCAGTAGGTGCATAAACCCAGCATGGTACCGTACTGCTATTATAACCCATGACCTCCAGGTGAGCTTCAGATCTCAGTACAGTTGTCTTATACACTGAACTATATCACTCGCCTGGAGTGCAAGTTAGACGATTTTCAGCTGCTGAATAAATACCATGACATTAGTATTGTTTATTGCTCTTGTGACCTGCAGTTTATAAACACATCTCTGCAACAGGCACATAAACCAATGATCTAACTTACCAGGGTGTAGAACGGTGACCTCCATGTTACAGACCCCTCTCTTTAGCAGAGGCCCAAACTCACTCACTGCTAACATTCGGATCAGTGGCCTTCAGTGGCATATGCTGCCGTTCTGAACCAACTAGGCTATCTCAGTTCTATTTCAATCTATTCGAACCTGTAGCCTTTTAGTCAACACAGTTATCTCTGCAGCAGGTACTAAGGCTACTGAGTTATTTTAAACCTGAATTCCACCTGCAGGTCACACAAAATTGCCTTTAGCAGGTGCATGAACCCACTGATCCAGAAGATCTGCAAATATCAGAGAAGGTATTGTGTCAACTTTGCCATCTTAAAACTGTTGGAACCTGTGACCTGCAGCTTAGACACAGATTGCAGCAGCAGAACCCTTTGGTACTCTTTACTAGGGTTTGAAAATAATACCTGCAGGTCATATGTGGGTGTCTTTAATAGATGCACAGGCTACTCATGTAAATCAAACCTACAGCCTCCTAGATGGCACAGACATTTGGACCAGCATCCAGGGTCGGACTGGGACAGAAAATAGGCCAGGCACCAAAATAAATGTGGCGCCCTGTAGTGAGACACATAGCTTAACAAGCATTTACAATGCAATGGTCTCGGCTTTATTAAAGTTAGAGCTATTGGCATTGCAAATGGCATTTTTAAAAAAAATCATAAATAAATGGTATTGTCATTTACAATGGCAATAGGTGAGCATTAGAGAGTAGTAGAGAGTATTAGCGGACACAGAGCCACACACACACAGCCACACACACAGGGAGAGCCCCACACACACACACACACGCACACACACAGAGCCACACACAGAGAGCCCCCCACACACACACAGAGCCCCCCCCCACACACACACACACACAGAGCCCCACACACACACACAGAGCCCCCCCCCCACACACACACACAGAGAGCCCCCCCACACACAGAGAGAGAGAGCCACACACACACACAGAGCCCCCCACACACACACAGAGCGCCCCACACACACACAGAGAGCCCCACACACACACACACACAGAGCCACACACACAGAGAGATATCCCCACACACACAGAGATCCCCCCACACACACACAAAGCCCCCCCCACACACACACAGAGAGCCCCACACACACACAGCCCCACACACACACACAGCCCCACACACACACATCCCAATACACACACACACAGAGCACCCCACACACACACACACACACGGAGCCCCCCCCACACACACAGAGAGCCCCCCCCACACACACACAGAGCCCCCCCCCCCCACACACACACACAGAGCCCCATACACACACACACAGAGCCCCACACACACACACAGAGCCCCCCCCACACACACACACACAGAGCCCCACACACACAGAGCCCCACACACACACACACAGAGCCCCACACACACACACACACAGTGCCACACACACACACAGAGCCCCCCACACACACAGAGCCCCACACACACACAGAGCCCCACACACACACAGAGCCCCACGCACACACAGAGCCCCACACACAGAGAGCCCCACACACAGAGAGCCCTACACACACACAGTGCCCCCCCCACACACAGAGCCCCCCCCACACACACAGAGCCCCCCCACACACACAAAGAGCCCCACACACACAGTGCCCCCCCCACACACAGAGCCCCCCCCACACACAGAGCCCCCCCCACACACACACAGAGCCCCCCACACACAGAGCCCCCCCACACACACACAGAGCCCGACACACACACAGAGCCCCCCCCACACACACACAGAGCCCCCACACACACAGAGCCCCCCCCCCACACACAGAGCCCCCCCACACACACAGAGCCCCCCCACACACAGAGCCCCCCCACACACACACAGACCCCCCCACACACACACAGAGCCGCCCCCACACACACAGAGCCCCCCCACACACACAGAGGGCCCACGCACATGCACACAGAGAGCCCCCATGCACACACACACACACACACAGAGAGCCCCCCACGCGCACACACAGACACAGAGAGCCACACACACAGAGAGCCCCACACACAAACACAGAGAGAGAGAGCCCCCCCACACACACACAGAGCCCCACACACACACAGAACCACCCCACACACACACACACACACACAGAGCCACCCCACGCACACACACAGAGAGCCCCACTCACACAAACACACACACCGAGAGACCCCCACACACACCAAGAGCCCCCCCCACACATACCAAGAGCCCCCCCCACACACACAGAGACCCCCCCCCCACACACACAGAGAGCCCCACACACACACACACACACACACAGAGCCACACACACACTCAGAGAGCCCCACACACACAGAGAGCCCCCACACACACACACACACAGAGCCCCACACACACACACAGAGCCCCCCACACACACAGAGCCCCCCACACACACACACACAGAGCCCCAAACACACACAAAGAGCCCCCCACACACACAGAGCCCCCCCCCACACACACACACATAGCCCCACACACACAGAGCCCCACACACACAGAGCCCCACACACACACAGAGCCCCACACACACACAGAGCCCCACACACACACAGAGCCCCACACACACAGAGCCCCACACACACAGAGCCCCACACACACAGAGCCTCACGCACACACAGAGCCCCACACACACACAGAGCCCCCCACACACACAGAGCCCCCCCACACACAGAGCCCCACACACACAGAGCCCCACACACACAGAGCCCCACACACACACAGAGAAAGCCCCCCCCACACACACACGCACAGAGAGCCACACACAAACACACACACACACACACACAGAGCCACACACACCCACAGAGCGCCCCACACACACAGAGAGCCACACACACACACACAGAGAGAGCCACACAAGAGAGAGAGAGAGAGAGACACACACACACAGAGCCCCACACACAGAACCCCACACACACAGAGCGCCCCACACACACAGAGCGCCCCACACACACCCAGAGAGCCCCATACACACACACAGAGAGCCCCACACACACAGAGAGCCCCCACACACAGAGAGCCCCCCACACACAGAGCCCCACACACACACAGAGAGCCCCACACACACAGAGAGCCCCCCACACACACAGAGCCCCACACACACACAGAGCCCCACACACACACAGAGCCCCACACACACAGATAGCCCCCCCCCCCACACACACACACACAGAGCCCCACACACACACACAGAGCCCCACACACACACAGAGAGCCCCCCACACACAGAGAGCCCCCCACACACACACAGAGCCCCACACACACACAGAGCCCCACACACACACAGAGCCCCCCCCACACACACACAGAGCCCCCCCCCACACACACACACACAGAGCCCCCCCCCACACACACACACACAGCCGCACACACAGAGCCCCACACACACACACACACAGCCCCCCCACACACACACAGCCCCCCCACACACACACACACACAGAGAGCCGCACACACACACACACAGAGCCACACACATACACAGAGAGCCACACACACACACACAGAGCCACACACACACACACAGAGCCACACACACACACACACATAGAGCCACACACACAGAGCCCCACACACACAGAGCACCCCACACACACAGAGAGCCACACACACACAGAGAGCCACACACACACAGAGAGCCACACACACAGAGCCCCACACACACAGAGCCCCACACACACACAGAGCCCCCCACACACACAGAGCCCCACACACACAGAACCCCCCACACACACAGAGCCCCACACACACAGAGCCCCACACACACAGAGCCCCACACACACAGAGCCACACACACACACAGAGAAAGCCCCCCCCACACACACACACAGAGCCACACACATACACACACACACACACACACACACAATGCCACACACACACACACACAGAGCCACACACACACACACAGCGCCCCACACACACAGAGAGCCACACACACACAGAGAGAGAGCCACACAGAGAGAGAGACACACACACACAGAGCCCCACACACAGAACCCCACACACACAGAGCGCCCCACACACACCAAGAGAGCCCCATACACACACACACAGAGCCCCACACACACAGAGAGCTCCCCACACACAGAGAGCCCCCACACACACACACACAGAGCCCCACACACACAGAGAGCCCCACACACACAGAGAGCCCCACACACACAGAGAGCCCCACACACACAGAGAGCCCCCCACACACAGAGAGCCCCACACACACAGAGAGCCCCCCCACACACACACACACAGAGCCCCACACACACAGAGAGAGCCCCCCACACACACAGAGCCCCCCCACACACACACAGAGCCCCACACACACAGAGAGCCCCCACACACAGAGAGCCCCCCCCACACACACACACAGAGCCCCACACACACAGAGAGCCCCACACACACACACACACACAGAGCCCCCCCCCCACACACACACACACACACACAGAGCCCCACACACACACACAGAGCCCCACACACACAGAGAGCCCCCCCACACACACACAGAGCCCCCCCCCACACACACACAGAGCCCCACACACACACACAGAGCCCCCCACACACACAGAGCCCCCCCCACACACACACAGAGCCCCACACACACAGAGAGCCCCCACACACAGAGAGCCCCCCCCCCACACACACACAGAGCCCCACACACACAGAGAGCCCCACACACACACACACACACAGAGCCCCCCCCCCCCCCACACACACACACACACAGAGCCCCACACACACACACAGAGCCCCACACACACAGAGAGCCCCCCACACACACACAGAGCCCCCCCACACACACACACAGAGCCCCACACACACACACAGAGCCCCACACACACACAGAGCCCCCCACACACACATACACAGAGCCCCACACACACAGAGAGCCCCCCACACACACATACACAGAGCCCCACACACACAGAGAGCCCCACACACACACACACACACACAGAGCCCCACACACACACACACACACAGAGCCCCCCACACACACAGAGAGCCGCACACACACAGAGAGCCCCACACACAGAGAGCCCCACACACACAGAGGGCCCCACACACAGAGCCCCACACACACAGAGCGCCCCACACACAGAGCGCCCCACACACTCACAGAGGGCCACACACACACAGAGGGCCCCACACACACAGAGGGCCCCACACACACAGAGGGCCCCACACACAGAGAGAGCCACACACACACACAGAGAGCCACACACATACACACACACAGAGCCACACACACACAGAGCCACACACACACACACACAGAGCCACACACACAGAGAGCCACACACACACAGAGCTACACACACACACATAGAGCCACACACACAGAGAAAGACAGACACACACAGAGCCCCACACACACAGAGAGAGAGCCACACACACAGAGAGAGAGAGAGACACACACACACACACACACACACACAGAGAGCTACAGAGAGAGAGAGACACACACACAGAGCCCCACACACACAGAGCGCCCCACACACACACAGAGGGCCCCCCACACACAGAGCGCCCCACACACATAGAGCGCCCCACACACACAGAGCGCCCCACACACAGAGCCCCCCGACACGCACAAAGCCCCCCCGACACACACAGCCCCCCACACACACACACAGAGCCCCCCCCCCACACACACACAGAGCCCCCCACACACACCCAGAGCCCCCCATGCACACACAGAGCCCCCCCATGCGCACAGAGCCCCCCACATGCACACAGAGCCCCCCATGCACACAGAGCCCCCCCACACACAGAGCCCCCCACACATGCACAGAGCCCCCCCACACACGCACAGAGCCCCCCACACACAGAGCCCCCCCACACACACACAGAGCCCCACACACACACACACAGAGCCCCCCCACACACATGCAGAGCCCCACCCACACACAGAGCCCCCCACACACACAGAGCCCCCCCACACACACAGAGCCCCCCACACACACACAGAGCCCCACACACACACAGAGCCCCACACACACACAGAATAAGATGTAGCTGCAAGCAATAAAATGTGCAAATAATCACAATAGTGTCAAATAAGGTCAGAAACAAACTAAAATAGAAAAATTGTATGCTCAGCCACTTTCAGCTCCAAACTCGAATGCGCCCCTCCACCACCCCGTGAATGGCTACTTGCAGAATGGTATGAGCCGCAGTACCATGTCACTTCTACACACAAAAATGACAAGGGGGTTATGGCGTTAACACACGGAGATGTGTGTCAACTGACCAGAGCGGGCAGTTGACGTATGTAACACACGTATGACACTCTGGTTATGCCACCCATCCATAAGATACAGGTGGGTGGTACCCCCTCACTTTTCAGCCCATGTTCCACACATAAACCCACAGACATACTCAAGACTCCAGCAAGGCCTTCCCTAAGGCACGTCCGAACCCCTGGACTTTCCCAAACTATGCCGCCTCGTAGCTCCCTCAACTACCCCCAGACGTACCCTCTCGAGAAGACACTTGCATCTTGTCGTCACATACTTCCAACAGCCTAAGTCTCACCTCAGATACTCCAAGGCCGTAAGCTGCCTCTTTCATGGAACTGCCATCAATATGAGGTACCTGTCCAGTCTACATACCTTGACGACAGCCACCCTCGCCCCATAAGCCACACACCTCATGCCAATGGCCCCGACATACTCATAGCTGCCAGCTACCCCATCAGGTGCTTACTGTTGCTGTTGTACTCCCAGCTACCCCCACCACCAGGTACAGCAGTCCCGGGTCATTCTAGAAATACTGAAAGACAGTGCAGCTTCGCAGTGACAGCCGCCCTGCAGCCCACAAGATACTCACAGCTGCACGGTCCACCCAGGCAGTTCGTAGGGTACTTGGGCTAACCTCCTCCGACTACAGTCCACCAGGTCCCCGAAGCAGCGGCACGAAGCTGGGCAGGCACGACCGCGTGCCCCGCACAGCAGCACCGCCAACACACAGAGGTGCAGGCCGGGCCATGGTACTCCCCGCAGCCGCCCCCCGGGACAGAGCCACATCGCTGCCGGCAGTGAGATTCCCGGGTCTCCTGTGCTCCCGAGCCTCCTGCACATACGGGTCCCCCCACAGGGTGAGGAGAATCCAATTCGGGTCATGTTATTGACACTTGTGCCCCGCCGTTCGCACCCGCTTACCTGCAGCGCCTAGAAGGGCCGCTCTCCCGGGTAGGGCCTCTCCGGTGGTGATCGCTGGCGCCGGAAGTTCGTTACAGGAAGTGCTCACAGTTCAATGAAACAAACTGAGCAATCAGAACAAGCGTGCAGCAAGGTTCCCACCCCCACTCGGCTCCGCTGGAACAATCACTGCTGTAGATTTATAATTGTGACTTGCCCCGTAAAACTATGTTCAAACAAGCAAATCCCTATTTTGAGGTAATGACCAATGCCGGGGGATGCGTTCTTTGTACCCCACTGGTCAAATTCATTATCGGGAAAGTAACAAGCAGATTCGTAATGAAAGAACATAAATTAATTGACAAAACGAAGGCATGTATGTAAACAGAAAGCCACACGGGTACTGCTCTGGGGCGGAGGACTCGGCGACTTCTTGCGGTGGCGGTCGGGGGGGGTAAAATGGCAGAACAAAAGCGCCACCATTTTTGCGATTCGGTGGCATGTATTTAGCAGTTGAGTGACGGATGACGTCACGGCTTAAAAACTGCAAAAAACACGCCCCCGAATTGCAAAAAGACGGGGCTTGAACTGAGTGACGCCCCTCTTCTCCAATGGCTGGCCAGCATTTATGAGCCCAGCCAATGGAGATGAGGGGCGGGTTCAAGCCCCCATACTGCCAAAACATAAAATCTCGGACTCTGCCCACTGCGTGGGACGCTAGTCCGAGACCTAAAAAGTGGGCCAATTTGCAAATCAGGTTACTTTTCAACTTGTAAAAACAATCTGCATATGTATTTTAGAAGATATAGGTGACTGCATGAATTTGTGCTCGTTGTAGGCAATGTTTGTGGTAATACCAGAGAACAAATCGGTCCACCAGATGATAAAACTGGATCACAAATATATTTAAAAAATCCGTCATTGTACTGACATGTCAGACCAGCGCTTTGGGCACTGCAAGATTTTCCTATAGGCCAGTCCAATCCTGCCTGCATCCCACCCTTTGGCCTTAGTACTTTTTAGGTCGAGCTTGAGCTGGCATGCACTGCTCTGCTAGGCATGCAGTATTGAGATAGGGACTTGAAGCTTCTCTTATGACCCAACCTTCTTTCAATTGGCTCCTGCTACCCTCCTTGCGAGATTGTTGCTTTTTGTTGGAGAATAGGCTTATTAGTACCTCCTTGGTAGACCTTGTCTGCATTTGTAACCTCCCATAAGGACCTTTTACTTGTCTTGTTACACGGTCTGCTTTATCTTGGCTGTGAGCACTATTTTTTTCAATGATTTGCCCCTATTCCACCCACAGCGTCGCACTCTGCCAGCTTTTATTTTTATTACTAATGGCGGTCCGCTTTAACTATAGCGGCCACGTTTCTTTTTTTATTTTAGCAGCCCGGTCCGCTTTAAGTATAGCGGCCGCGCTTATTTATTTCTTTAATTATTTTTTTGTTTAGTAGCGCCCATGAGGCACTTTCACAATAATGGAGGGCGCGCCCCTTTCTTTATACAAGCCACGTCTAAAGAAAGGTACGCATCTATTGTTAAAGTGAAAGCGCACCATGGGGTGCTTTTACAAAACAAAAGCATTTGTCAACTTGACAAACAGATTCTTTTTTTTTGTGAAAGCCCCTATCCTGCGGTTTCACTTTAAGGTCGGCCATGCCCCTTTCTTTAGACGGGCTTGTCTTAAGAAAGGAGCGTGGCCTCCATTAACGTGAAAGCGCAGCATGGGGCGCTTTGACCCAAAAAATATTTGCAATGCATTAGCTCTCGCATTTGTGAGAGTTTAAGCTATTGGCATTGCTCAAACTATCATAAATGCGATACATATTGCATTGCAAACGCTTGTTTCCCTGTCCATCACCACCAGGTAAAATCTGCCAGTCATGGACAGTAAAAAAATAATGACATCACAGCTTGGGGAAAGACCTCTAATGGTACTTTCTCCCAGTGTGTGTAGGCCATTTTTTTTCCAGAATGAAACTCCTGCTTTCGGAGTTTATTTCTGAAAAGAAAAAAAAAGTTTGGTGCACAGCAGTCCAAACAAATGCAGACGTGCGCCAAACGTTTGTGTTTTCACAGCAACCATGGTGGCGGCAGATCCTTTGAAGGCACAGAGATCAATGCAGGGGCAGTGTCGATCTTTTAATTTGGCGAGAGGCCGTACGACCGGGGTAGCGGAAGAGATTACCTCCATGCACAAGGTGAACCTGATGGCTTCATATAATTCCCAACATGAGGGAAAGGCATGTGGCAAAGCACGATGCAACTGTGCTGGTGGTACACTGGAAAGCAAAACACAGACAATTTGAATAAAGGTGGCAAATAACCATAACATAGCTTATGGTATAAAAAAAACAGCATTTACAATGCAACGATCTCGCCTTTGCCAAAGTTAGAGCTATTGGCATTGTAAATGACTATTTTTTTATGTATGTGTTGGTTTTGAAAACAGATAAATAAATGGCATTGTCATTTACAATGTCAATAGCTTAAGCTCTTGCAAGCAAATGCGAGACCTATTGCATTTGCACCCACCCACAGAGCCCCCCACACACATAGACAGAGAGCCCCCCACACACAGACACAGAGAGCCCACACACACACAGAGAGCCCCCCGGCACACACAGAGAGTCACACACACACACACACACACACACACCCACCCACACACACACACACACACACACACACACACAGAGTCCCACACACACACACACACAGAGCAACCCACACACACAGACAGAGCCCCCAACACAGACAGAGAGCCCCCCCACACAGACAGAGAGCCCCCCCACACACAGAGAGCCCCCCCAGACAGAGAGCCCCCCTACACAGACAGAGAGCCCCTCCCCCACACAGACAGAGCCAGCCCTCCACACACAGAGCCAGCCCTCCACACACACACAGCCAGCCCCCGACACACACAGCCAGCCCCCGACACACACAGCCAGCCTCCGACACACACAGCCAGCCCCCGACACACACAGCCAGCCCCCGACACACACAGCCAGCCCCCCGACACACACAGCCAGCCCCCGACACACACATACAGCCAGCCACCCCGACACACACACACAGCCAGCCACTCCGACACACACACAGCAAGCCCCCCGACACACACACAGCCAGCCCCCCCGACACACACACAGCCAGCCCCCCTGACACACACACAGCCAGCCCCCGACACACACACAGCCAGCCCCCCCCAACACACACAGAGCCAGCCCCCCAACACACAGAGCCAGCCCCCCAACACACAGAGCCAGCCCCCCAACACACACAGAGCCAGCCCTCCCAACACACAACCAGCCCCCCAGCACACAACCAGCCCCCCAACAAACACACAACTAGCCCCCCAACACACACACAGCCAGCCCCCAACACACACACAGCCAGCCCCCCCACAGACACACATCCAGCCCCCCCCACACACACACAGCCAGCCCCTCCCACACACAGCCAGCCCCCCCACACACAGCCAGCCCCCCACACACAGCCAGCCCCCCACACACACAGCCAGCCCCCCCACAACACACAGCCAGCCCCCCCACAACACACAGCCAGCCCCCCCACACAGAGCCAGCCCCCCATCACACACAGAGCCAGCCCCCCAACACACAACCAGCCCCCCAACACACAACCAGCCCCCCAACACACACACAACTAGCCCCCCAACACACACACAGCCAGCCCCCAACACACACACAGCCAGCCCCCCCCCACAGACACACAGCCAGCCCCCCCACACACACAGCCAGCCCCTCCCACACACAGCCAGCCCCCCCACACACAGCCAGCCCCCCACACACACAGCCAGCCCCCCCACAACACACAGCCAGCCCCCCACAACACACAGCCAGCCCCCCACCCCCACAACCCACAGACAGCCCCCCACACACACCACACAGCCAGCCCCCCACACACACCACACAGCCAGCCCCCCCCCACACACACCACACAGCCAGCCCCCCACACACACACCACACAGCCAGCCCCCCACACACACACCACACAGCCAGCCCCCCACACACACCACACAGCCAGCCCCCCCACACACCACACAGCCAGCCCCCCCACACACACACAGCCAGCCAGCCCTCCCACACACACAGCCAGCCAGCCCCCCCACACACACACACAGCCAGCCCCCCCACACACACACACACCACACAGCCAGCCCCCACACACACACCACACAGCCAGCCCCCCCACACACACCACACAGCCAGCCCCCCACACACACACCACACAGCCAGCCCCCCCACACACACCACACAGCCAGCCCCCCCCCACACACACCACACAGCCAGCCCCCCACACACACCACACAGCCAGCCCCCCCACACACACACCACACAGCCAGCCCCCCCACACATACACCACACAGCCAGCCCCCCCACACACCACACAGCCAGCCCCCCCACACACACACCACATAGCCAGCCCCCCACACACACACAGCCAGCCCCCCCACACACAAAGACCACACAGCCAGCCCCCCCACACACACACCACACAGCCAGCCCCCCACACACACACCACACAGCCGCCCACCCCCACACACACACCACACAGCCGGCCCCCCCACACACACCACACAGCCAGCCCCCCCACACACACCACACAGCCAGCCCCCCCACACACATACACACAGCCAGCCAGCCCCCCACACACACAGCCAGCCCCCCCACACAGCCAGCCCCCCACACACACAGCCCCACACACACAGCCCCCACACACACAGCCCCCACACACAGAGCCCCCCACACACACAGCCCCCCACACACAGAGCCCCCCACACACACAGCCCCCCCACACACACACAGCCCCCCCACACACACAGCCCCCCCAACCACACACAGCCCCCCCCACACACAGCCCCCCCACACACAGCCCCCCCACACACAGCCCCCCCCACACACACAGCCCCTCCCACACACACACCCAGCCCCTCCCACACACACAGCCAGACACAGCCCCACACACACAGCCAGACACAGCCCCCCAACACACAGCCCCCCACACACACAGCCCCCCCCCCCCACACACACACACAGCCCCCCCCCCCACACAGCCCACCCCCCCCACACACACACAGCCCCGCCCCACACACACACAGCCCTCCCCCACACACACAGCCCCCCAGATACAACAGGAGGGTGGGGGGCAGAAAAGCTAGCAACAGGGGGATGGGGCATACACACAAAACAGAGACTTCATATGAGGAATCGCATGCGGAGACATGTTTCTATCATTTATCAAAAGCCCGAGTTTTTTTTACAAATACCTTTGGATTTCAGGATCCATTATTCTAAACAAGTGACTAAGACTAAGGATGCGAAATCAAAATGTAAGATTAAAGCGAAAAGCGAAGACTCACAGATATGAGCTATCAAAATTAGAGTTATAATGGTGCCCCACTGAAACTGGCAGAGCTGAAGCTGATGACGAGCTTCATTCAAAGTGCGAGACTCGAGCATCATACGTGCAGTTTCCGCAATCAATTATTAGTTCATACGAATACAGTCCCTGCACCAACAAAGCGGGGGTTAGGGGGCAGAAAAGCGAGCATGAGGCGAGGGGGGAGGCAGAAAAGCTAGCACAACGGACAGCAGTAGTTGGGCATGGAGGGCTCTGTGCTTAAATGGTTTGCATCCTTCCTCTCTGACAGATCCCAAATGATCAAAATAGCGAACAGTCTTTCTTCTCCTGTGGCGGTAGGTCAGGGTGTTCCTCAAGGCTCTATACTTGCACCCACATTGTTCAATCTCTACTTAGAACCACTGGGAAACCTCCTAAACAAATCCGGGATTCACTATCATCTCTATGCAGACGACACTCAACTCTACCTCAAGGTTGCCTCCACTCATGATCTCTCCATCCTAAGCTCTACTCTGGACTCCATCCAAAACTGGATGTCAACTCATCAACTGATTCTGAATCCCTCCAAAACTGAATTCCTCCTCTTCTCCTCCTCACTCTCTCCTCCCCCAGTTCAATCATGGATGGATCAGATGAATCTACTAAACAATAAACCCATCATTGTCGACAGCGCAAAATCCCTTGGTGTCATTCTAGACAAAAAACTCAATCTAACTCCTCTCATCAATTCTATTGCAAAACCTGCTCGTTACCAACTGCGCCTTCTTTGGGGAATCCGACGCTTCTTCCCGGAACAGGACCTTATAACCCTGGTGCAATCGCTGGTCCTCTTCAAACTAGACTACTGCAATTCTCATTTCTTTATTGAAATGCTCAGCAGCCAAGTAAAAAACCACATTACCCAGAAACACTTGGGTGATAACCATAGAGTCTTTGTAGTATAAATAAGCGTGCAGACAATCCCACTTCCTCTTTCTTTGGTGAGGAGAATCCAGGAAACAGTAAACAATCCAAAACAGTCAATGCAACAGCAGAGTTCAGTCCATGGAAGGTAACGAAGGGAGACATCCCAAACAGCCGAAGGCAGAAAACAGGAAACATCTTCAGAGAAGAGAACAGGCACTCCTACGTGGAACCGGAGATGCATCACTTGGGATCAGAGCCTGAAAAGAGACACAAAGCCGTAATACACGTCCAGTAAAAAACAGGAACATGTCGAAATAAGGGTGGGAAAAGAAGACAAAGCAATAGAGACTGTTGTAACAGAATAATGCATAAACAATTGTCAGTAATCACAATGTACAATCTACGGGTGGGATAATCCTCGCCTCCTAGTCCTTAATAGAATTGAAAATTCTTGTTGCGAATGTTTGCAAATTTTGAATTCTATTGCAGGACAGGAGGCTCCGATTATGCTTGTTTAAAGCTCATCCAACACCACAGAAGCAACCGTAGGTACAGGTTTAAAGTAAAAAGTCTTAAACACAGAATCTGTCGACCAATCAGCAGCTTTCATAAGGTCCCCCAAGGTGACTCACAATGAAAAAGCCTTAGAGGCCATGGCTCCACGAGCCGAATGAGCACCAAAAACAGAAACATCAATCCCTGCCTCTCCCATAAGCCACCGTACCCAGCGAGCCAATGTAGCAGGAGTAACGGGGCGGAAAGGCTTCAGCAATGCAATCAGCAACTGACGTTGCATATCGGAACGAAGAAGCGAAGTACTCACCCCATAAGCCTTAAGGCATTGGACCACACAAAGGTTGGGACGAGCCGGAAAAGAAGGGTAAGAGATAATCTCAGTATCAGTTTTGGTGCGCCTGGAAAGGCGAAATGTAACCCCTTCAGGAGTAAAACTCCGACCAGCAAGATCCAATGCGTGAACGTCCGAAATCCGTTTGCAAGAAAGCAAACACAGCAACATGGTAAGCTTGGCCGAAAGTTGTTTGCGGGATAGCAAAGAATTGACCGCCAGGCCTCCAAAAAACGCAAAACAACCGAAACGTCCCATAGAGCCACATATTTGGGACGCGGAGGAACAGCCATACGAACACCTTTAAGGACTTTGGACACCAAAGGATGCTCCTCCACAGGTTTACCATCAATAGGAAGATGGCCCGCTGAAATAGCAGAGCGGAAATTGTTGATAGTACGGTACGCCAAACCAGAAGCTGAATATAGAGAAGCCAAAAAATTGACAATTAAAGAGACATCTGCTGATGTCGGATCAACTTGCCGTTGAGCACACCAATCACTCCAACGTTTCCAGGAACCTCTGTAACGTTTGTGGGTAGCTGGGGCCCAGGCGTTGCGGAGGAGTCTGGTAGCGTCCGTCGAAAGGCCTGACACAGCCCAACGTTCCCCGAAATCCGCCACGCCAGGAGAAGGAGAGAGCCTGACTGAACCAGGGGATGCGGATTCTGAAGCGGATCTAACAGGAGATTCCGCTTCTGAGGCAGAAGAAATGGCAATGCGCAAGTCATTTCCAGGAGAACAGGGAACCACGGTTGAGCCCGCCACAGAGGAGTGATCAGAATCAGCTCCGCCTGAAAACGTGTCACATAGGCCAGAACCCTGGGGATCATCATAAACGGGGGAAACGCATAACACAGGGAGGTCGGCCACGGTTGAAGGAAAGCATCCGTCGCCAGAGCCTCCAGGTCCGGTCTCCAACTGAAGAACCGGGGAAGTTGGGCGTTGAGCCGGGACGCAAAGAGATCGATCTGACAAGGGCCCCAAATCCGTAGAAGTCGTCGAAACACACGCGGATGGAGTCTCCAGTCGCTGAAATCCCTCAGGTACCTGGAGTTCCAATCCGCCACCACATTGCGACAACCCGGAAGGTACTCCGCAATAACTGTGATCCTGTTGTGTAGACAGTAATGCCAAAACTCCTTGGCGATCTCCGCCAACAACCTCGAACGAGTCCCCCCGAGCTTGTTGATATAACGGACTGCTGACACATTGTCCATCCGGAGAAGTATACAGCAGCGGGACTGAAGTGGAGATAGACATTTGATCGCAAACGATCCCGCCAGCAACTCCAAACAATTGATGTGGAGAGAAAGTTCTTGGGGGGACCACCGTCCCCCGGTCGTGACCGAGCCGCAGCGGGCTCCCCAGCCCCACTGGCTGGCATCCGACTCGATCACAATCTCCGGAGAAGATCCGAAGAGGGCCCTGCCGGTCCAGGCCTCCATGTGATTCAACCACCATGTCACCTCCGACTTCGCCTCCTCCGACAGAGGAATGTGGTCGGAATAGCGAAGGCCCCTCTGAAGATGCTGAATCTTCAAGCGCTGCAACGCTCGGTAATGCAGCGGAGCCGGAAATATCGCCTGCAGAGAAGACGCTAAAAGACCGACAACTCGAGCTAACGATCTCAACGACACCGTCGGACTCGAGACAACAGACCTCAATTCCCGCTTGATGTATCGAACTTTCTGACGAGGTAGCAGAAGTTGACAAGAGAGGGAATTGATTTGGAACCCCAAGAAATCTATCACCTGAGTAGGTTGAAGGACAGATTTGGGAACGTTCAATAAAAATCCTAGAGACTGGAGAAGGTCTACGGTCCACGTCAGATGAGTCATAAGCTTGACTGGACAATCCGCTAGCAGGAGGATGTCGTCCAAATAGATGATCAAGCGAACTCCGCGACTGCGGAGAGACTCCACGACCGGACGCAACAGTTTTGTGAAGCACCACGGTGCTGACGAAAGGCCGAAAGGAAGAACCTGATATTGATACCATATCCCCAGCCACTGGAACTGAAGAAAGCGGCAATGGGGCGGAAAAATCGGAACAGAGAGGTATGCGTCCTTGAGGTCCAGACGGACCATCCAATCCCGTTCCCTCAGGAGATCCCTCAAGAGATGGATGCCCTCCATCTTGAAGTGGCGGTAAACCACTCCCGCATTGAAGTCCTTCAGATTGAGGACCAACCTCGATCCCCCTCCCTTCTTCTCCACAAGGAAGATTGAGCTGGCAAAGCCCTGAGGATGGCGCACTGTCGGCACAATCGCCCCTTTCGCCTCTAGAGACCTGAGTTCCTCTGTGATGAACTCTTGACTTTGTCTTGAGAAACGGAGAGGAAAGGGAGGACGGGACTGACGAACAGGCTGATAAAACTCTAGTTTGAAGCCCTTAACCGTCTCCAGCACCCATGCATCGCTGGAGATTGATCGCCAGTTCTCTAGGAAAAGGCGAATCCTGCCCCCCAGAACAACACTGCATGCAGGAAGAATTCTCACCTGAAGTGGCGGAATCGTGGTAGCCGCCGGAGGATCCACCAGCACGTCCTTTTTTAAACTGGCCACGGCCTTTTCTGGAGGGTTAGAAGTTCGAACGTGGGGTATATCCCGAATCCTGCTGACCTCCCCGTTGGGACTGGTACCCCTTCTGGGAGGGCTGCTGCTGACCACGGCCGGAGGAACGCCCCCTACTTCTTCCGGCCCTGTTGAAAACCAGACGAAAGGTCCGGCGCAGAGACGCCTGTGCCTTATCCAGGCCGCTGAAGGTATTCAGAAAGTTGGTCAGCTCTTTTAAAAATGGATGTCCAAAAAGCAGACCCTGAGCCACAGGGCCCGACTCTGAAGTCACCAATTCTGCCAGCTTAGGGTCCAAGTTCAGTCAAATGGAACGGCGCCGCTCGGCAGAGAGCGCACAGTTGGCATTACCCAACTGGCAAATGGCGCGTTGAGCCCAATTAATCAGCTCATCCGGATCAACCATCCGATTGGTACTCTTCGCCAGAAAACCAAGGTCCAACATTTTGGTGAGGGTCCCCAAGAGATCCAAAACCTTGTCTTGGCAAGCCCGCCAAGACCTATCAAGACCCTTTTTGGGATCTTTCGCAAATTTGCGCAGGTACGTCGTCATGGTGGGATCCACCTCAGGGGTCTCCGCCAGATGGTCAGCCAAGTCCGGTCGCGGGCATTCAGACCGGAGGCGGGCACGTACCTCCTTTTCAAAGGGCTGACGTATGTGCTGCTGGACGTACTCCGTCACAGCCGGGGAAGGAAGCCAAGCCGTGGATTGAGGATGGACAATGTCCGCCGGTTCAAAGGTAAGCACAGGGGGATGTGCGGAGGCATCGACAAAATGTTCTTTACACTTCTCCTTTTTGGGTGGGGGAGGAGCAGGGTCCGAGGACGAAGAGGACTGTAAGTCTTCACTCTCTTCTTCCTCCACAATAGTGGAAGACTTGGCAGAGGATAAGGATTGTGCCAACCTCTTAAAGTCTGAAGCATGTGGATTAGCAGGGGAAGTGGAAGAAGCCTTCTTGGTTGCAGGGACCCAACCCTGCTGACGGGCATATGAAGTCAAGTGTCGCTTGAGCGGCGTGATAGCACGGACTAGTGCCTTATTCATGGAGTGTTGAACTCCCCGGTCTAAAGCCTCTACAAGATGCTGCTCCATGGTGTCCGGAGCCTCCTCATCAAATTCCTCTTCCTCCTCATAGTAGTAATCACTCATGGTCACGAGGTTCGTGAAAATTATGCCCACAACGGAGGAAGGTAAGTCAAAGCAAGCCAAAGGCCAATTCAAAGGGGAGTGAAAAAACCCTTACAGTAAGCCAAACTGTAGAAAAACTACAGACAAAAGACAATTAAAGAGTGGAGGGATGGCTTACTGCCACAAAAAAGAAAAGTCACTCTAGGCAAAGCCTATGCAAATTATTCCAGACGGAGACTTTTGATAGACACCGGCGTCCAAAGGGTCAACTGCGAAGGCTGTGGGTGAGAACGTCGTGAGAGACGCCAGTCAGACAAGCTCCGGAGAGAAGTAAACACGGAGCGCCGTAAATGCCAATGCGCGCATGCGCGAAAAACCGGCTGCCTTCCAGTAAAGAGGGTAGCTCGCGCAAACAGCGCGAGTCCACCAGGACCCTTATATCCACTCCACAACAACAAACGAGAGCACAGGCACAAAGCGCCCGGTCCCAGGAAGGAGAACTCTCGCTTCCAGCCGCACAACGCCGAAATTCAAAACGGAGCAACCAAATACAACGCGGCAAAGAGCGCAAACAAAGCGCATACAAAGCATACACAATGCAGCATGTAAAGCACAATAAAGCTCAAATACAATCAGAATAAGGTAAGAGCACTTAACTGGCTGCGGAGCAGCAAAGAAAGAGGAAGTGGGATTGTCTGCACGCTTATTTATACTACAAAGACTCTATGGTTATCACCCAAGTGTTTCTGGGTAATGTGTTTTTTTACTTGGCTGCTGAGCATTTCAATAAAGAAATGAGACTAGCATAATCGGAGCCTCCTGTCCTGCAATAGAATCTGGAACTCCCTTCCGCCTCAGCTTCGGACCACCGCCTCCTCCCAGGCCTTCAAAAGGGACCTCAAAGTTCTCCTCCTCCAGAGGCACCTCCAAAAGTAACTCACGTCCTCTTGTTATTTGGAGGAAGACTTCCCACTACTGATAAATTCTACTTTGCATGACCATGGAAGTGCCTTCTCTGTGTATTCCTGGATTTGGAGTGTCTGCCCTTTTGCAGTATTTTCCATGTACTTGTGTTTGGTGCCCTAACATGCACACACCACTTTGCCCTTGTAACACGGGTTTGCTACCTCTCACATGTTTTTACCTTTGATACTTGCCCAAGTGCCACCTTTGCCTACGTAACGCTTGTTCTTGTGCCTGAGTTATTATATAGTTATTGCAGTATTATACCTCAATTTATACTTTGTTTTCTCATGTAACTGCACACTTGTCACTTTTTCTTCTTGTGCACTTTGTATTACCTCATGTATTTTTGGTTGCTCACAATTTTTACTACCTTGTGTATTTTGTTTGCTCACAATTGTCACTTTTACTTTTACTACCTCATGTATTTTTGGTTGCTCACAATTTTTACTACCTCATGTATTTTGTTTGCTCACAATTGTCACTATTACCTTATGTAACGTAACGTATGCTTTTGTAATCTGATCTTTTGTAATGTTTCTCATTATGTTTCATTTCTGTTCCTTTTGTGAAGCGCTCTGACACCTTCGGGTAAAGTCCGCGCTATATAAAAATGCATAAATAAATAAATAAATAAATAACAGCTGGCCTCGTACACTGGGTGCGCCGAGGAGATCATATTAATAAACATACCGCTAACAAACATGCCAGGATGGCACTAACCTGTCCGGTGTTCTGCCCTTCTCTCACTTTCAAGTCTCGTCTCGGGTAGTAAGCGCTATGTTACTACTTACTCCTGGACACAAACACGGTAACATAGGCGAACTAAAGAACTAGAGAAAGGACTTCACAGCAACACCCCCTGAAGCAATGTTAAACGTAGCGTCCATTTTTAATTGGGAACATGTAAACACTTTCCTATATATATTTAGGACATCAGTCGTCTCTCTGAACAACAGAGCAAAAGCGAAGCAGCGTTCATGCTACTGCAAGAGACGCCATGCCCACTCACCCTGCCTACTACGTGAAAATGATACCAAGCACTTCTCAGTTAATGCAAATGAATAGTGATAACCACAATTGTAAAAAGCACGAAATGCAGTGAATGCTGTCTAAATTCACAATGAACTATGACCTTAAACCCGATGATGCAGTTCAGACAAAAGTTTCCATGCACCCGGTCATTGAAAACAAAACGAAAAATGAATCAATGCTCCATGATTCGCCATTTGCTGTTGTATTAAGAAGACTCCTGCTGGTGCACAGGTAGAACTCGATTTTTAGGTCTCGCGACCTATCGATGCGCGCAAGCGCATTGAGCGGAGCGAGAATTCAAGTGGCGAAAACATCTTCAAACCAAAGGGCTTTCAGCCCCGCGGTTTTCATGAAGTTCACGTGAACCACGTGATTAAACATGCACGCGCATTCAGGGCCAGCCCAGCACATCAAAGGGCTTCGCCTCCCCTAATTATTCATGGCCGGCCGCAGGCCGGCCGTACTTTCAGTTTCCCGAAACGGCTTCTCCTCACCTAATTAGGGGAGGAGAAGCCCTTTGATGTGCTTCACACCAATGCGCCGCTATTTTTCTGGTTCTACGTCTGTTTCACGCACACACATCTCTCTCCCTCAGTGTCCCTTTCTTTCTCTGACTCTCTCAGTGACTCTGCCAAGCATTTGTTTCACGTGGGTTTCTGGTTAACATTTAAAGCTTCACGCACACACATCTCTCTCCCTCAGTGTCCCTTTCTTTCTCTGACTCTCTCAGTGACTCTGCCAAGCATTTGTTTCACGTGGGTTTCTGGTTGACATTTAAAGCTTCACGCACACACATCTCTTTCCCTCAGTGTCCCTTTCTTTCTCTGACTCTCTCAGTGACTCTGCCAAGCATGTGTTTCACGTGGGTTTCTGGTTGACATTTAAAGCTGTCGCCGGGCGGCATTTACAAAGACGTGTTTGGTTATTGTATTCCTTCAGAGGGGAGATGAAATGAAGCAAATGGAGCCTGGAAAGTTATGTTACCGTTCTCCTTACTATGACAATATATTCGGGATGTTGAATTGACTATGATTCTACCCGCGGTGCTTTCACCTTGTCTCACGGGAGAAAGAAATCGTCTCACGCGATCCTGACAACGTCGCAGTTCCAATTTGACAAATTAAAGGCAGTCAAATAGATGCATTCGTTTGATCCCCGTGACACCCTGTGAATCATCCAGTCTACTGTCTTGAAAGGTTTGCAGTGTCCGCACGGTTTGCTAGTTAGCCACCAGTCTTTGGTCTACCTCTGCTGGGTGCTCAGTTCGTTCAGAAGGGCATCTGCATTTTGAGCACCGCCATACAAAGGTAACAAAAGTCCAATTAAAGTTTCCGACCAAGTGAGCCTCTTTTTTGTGTACGCTAATGCACATAGTAATTAGTCCATGAAAACTAACATACCGACCGATCATTCCTCCCCCCCTCCCCCCCTTACTCCCACGGCCTTTATTTTCAGCATAATCCGGTTGTATAGGCACATTTGCTAAACAGGGGACTAGAAAGCCTGGAAACATTAAATCGATAGCTAATTTCTGGCCTCCTTAGTTCTACACTCCACGCCACAATTTTAGGGCTCTTCGAATGGAATAGAATAGAGTGAGAGGGAACACAATTGTTTAAATAAAGAACTGATTGGAGCCAGGTAACATAAGAGCCATTTAAAAGGCGCAAACATGTAACCAAGGTCAACACAGCCTTAGGAAAGCAAATCGGTTATACTGAAATACGTAAATCGACCAGAGGTTTCCAGAAGCGACGCAGGAAAGAACAGTGACATCCTTTGGGTATTCCAGTGGCATAACCTATGGATTATAAACCTGAGACACTACATTGAATAGTGTCTAAGTGTCTATCGATTGTAGGAGGCAATTGACTTTCAAGGGTTATGTATGTATATATATCCGCATGTCGCTATGATGCATTATGGGATGGATAGTTCTGTTGAGGTGCAAGCACGCACTGGGAAGCTGACTTATCAAGTAATGTTCACACACTATGGGCCTTATTTATGAAGGCCTTGCGCTGCCGGTACGTCACTTTTTCCCATTTTAAAAGTGACGCACCGGCGGCGGAAGGACTTCATAAATAAGGCCCTATGTGTTTAGTTGCATTCCCGGAGAAGCGGTGGCCTCATTTACTAGCCAGATGGCTTTCATTTAAACCTGTTATTTTCGGAGATCTCAGAGACTGGGTTGACAGTGAACTTCTCCCTTAAAATGCAGGTCAGAGGCTAATTGCTGATGGAGGGGTTTCCAACGTTCACACATGCTTCACACCGGAGGTTTTACCAAGTGACTTTGGAGGGGATATTTATCGTCACGATTCTTTTTAATGTATTCATAATTTGCAGTTCGTTTTTAGGCATCATGAAATGAGGGTTTTGGCAGAACAAACGCATATACTATTAATTCACTACCAGGGCAGAGGGCTTGTTATTTTGATGATTGTGAGCAGCATCGCAATGCTTTGCAGCCCCACCAAAGGCAATTGGCAAAGCTAATACGTTCCAACGACCTGACCTATTTGCTCTACCAATGTTTTTTTCCAGTTTACCCTTCTAGGGATTTTTGTAAGACGGATGCACAGACTCAGTTCGATTGTAGTGATCGGCTAGAAAATGTCTTAAAGACATTGTTTCTAGAAGTGTATATGTTCTTAATCTATTTATGTCACGGATTATCTTCTATGCCCTCACACCCCCTCATCCCCTCACCCTCTCACACACCCTCACCCCTCTCACCCTCTCACACACTCTCACACACCCTCACCCTCACCCTCACCCCCCCGCACCCTCACACCCTCTCACCCTCACACCCCCTCACACTCATACCCCCTCACCCTCACACCCCCTCACCCTCACACCCCCTCACATACCGTAACCCCCCTCACCCCGCCTCACCCTCACCCACCTTCACACCCCTCACTTTCACAACACTCTCACCCTCACACATCCTCTCACCCTCACACCCCCACACCCTCACACACCCTCACCCACCCTCAATCCCCTCACCCTCACCCCCCTCACCCTCATGCACCCTCACACCCCTCTCACACCCCCTTACCCTTACACCCTCACCCCTCTCACAACCCCTCACCTGCACACACTCTCACTCACCCTCATACCCTCACCCTCACACCCCCTCAACCTCCCAACCCTCACCTCCCAACCCTCTCACCCTCCCAACCCTCTCACCCTCACACACCATCACACCCTCGCCCTCACCCTCACACCCCCTCACACACCCTCACTCACTCACCCTCACTCACCCTCACTCACCCTCATACACCCTCACCAGCATAGCATAACAAAGAATAGCATAACAAAACATAGCATAACAAAACATAGCAAAACACAACAAACCATAGCATAACAAACCATAGCATAACAAACCATAGCATAACAAACCATAGCATAGCAAAACATAGCATAGCAAAACATAGCATAGCAAAACATAGCATAACAAAACATAGCATAACAAAACATAGCAAAACACAACAAACCATTGCATAACAAAACACACCAAAACATAGCATACATAGCAAAACATAGCATAGCATAACAAAACACAACAAATCATAGCATAGCATAACAAAACACAACATAGCATAGCATAACAAAACAAAGTTTAGCATAACAAAACATAGCATAACAAAGCATAGCATAACAAAACATAGCATAAAAAACAAAGCATAGCATAATAAAACATAGCATAAAAAAACAAAGCATAGCATAATAAAACATAACAAAACATAGCATAGCATAACAAAACATAGCATGCCATAACAAAGCATAGCAGGTTAAAACCTAGCATAGCATAACAAAACATAGCATAGCATAACAAAGCATAGCATAACAAAACATAGCATAGCATAACAAAGCATAACAAAGCATAGCAGAGCAAAACATAGCATGGCATAACAAAACATAGCATAGCAAAACAAAGCATAGCCTAGCAAAACACAAAACATAGCATAACAAAACACAATAAAACATAGCATAACAAAACAAAGCATAGGATAGCAAAACTAAACATACCATAGCATAACAAAACAAAGCATAGGATAGCAAAACATAGCATAACAAAACACAACACATAGCATAACAAAACACAACAACACATAGCATAGCTTAACACAACAAAACATAGCATGGCTTAACAAAACATAACAAAACATATAATAGAATAGCAAAACACGACATAGCATACCAACACAACAAAACATAGCATACCATTGCATAACAAAACATAGTATAGCAAAACAAAGCATAGCATAATAAAACACAACAAAACATAGCATAGCACAACAAAACATAGCATAGCAGAGCAAAACATAGCATAGCATAACATAGCATAGCATAGCAAAACATAGCATAGCATAGCATAACAAAACATAGCAAAACAGCATAGCATAACAAATCAAAGCATAGGACAGCACAGTATAGCATAGCATAACAAAACAAAACATAGGATAGCAAAACAAAACATAGCATAGCATACGGCATCACTCAGCACCACCACAGCATCACTCAGTGGCACCACAACATCACTTAGCTCCACCACAGCATCAATCTGTGCAACCATTCAACAACAACTGGTTCAAATATGTTATCTCAATGTTTCAAGCTTTATTACAAGTGTCACAAAAAATATGTTAATATTTCACTTCTGTTCTTGGATTTTCGTCACAATAAAATACACTGAACATAATCTTCACAAATCTTATTTACAAAAGTTTAAGCTATTGCCATTATAAAGTAAAATAACGTTTATTCAAGTATTAATTATTTAAAAAAATTAAAAACCATTGTTAATTGTAATATCAATAGATGTAAGTCGCGTAAATACAACACATATTGCATTACAAATGCTATAGGTGTCACATTTGCGAAAGTTAAAACTATTGGCATTGTAAATGATAAAACTATTAATTTCGCTATTTTCAAAAACAAAACATAAATAAACAAGCACTGGCGTTGCCAATAGGTCTCGCAGTAGGAAAGTTGGAGCTATTACAATTGCAAATAACAATGCCTTTTACTTTTGTTTTCATTTTAAAAACATAAAGGGCTTTGTCATTTACAAAACCAATAGCTCCAACTTTCCTACTGCGAGACCTATTGGCAACGCCAGTGCTTGTTCCAGGAGGCCGCCGATGTGATGTAATACGTAACTGCTATTTCAAAGTCTCAGGGTGCAACATAACCAGGCCGGACGAAATAATATCTAAATGAATGAATGATAATCCAATGCACTCTATTATTTTCAAAAACTATTTTTTAGATGGTCGAGGGCAAGAATTTCAGAAGCGGGACCCCAGCGTGACTGGATAAGTGTGCCCCCGGCCCCCGCCTGCGAGCCTCCAGCAAATGAGCATTATGTTAATGAACCAACAGGGGTGGGGACAAGTGTGCCTCTTTTAACCAACTTATGAATGTCTTGGCAGGTGAATGCTTGCGAGTGTGGGTGGCCATACACGACTTCAAATTAAAACTAAAACCCGCGGCCGCCTCCTACCTCAGTATCTTGTCCAGCAAAGTCTGAGTGCGACTCCAGCTCGCAAGTAAAGACAAGCATTCGCAATGCAATAGGTTTCGCAATTGCGAGATTTTGAGCTATTGGCATTGTAAATGACAATGCCTTGTATCTGTGTTTTAAAAACCTGCAATAATAAAATACATTGTCATTAACAAAGTTAAGAGCTCAAAATCTCGCAATTGCGAGACCTATTGCATTGCACATCTTTATCTTGCATAGCAATGGTCAATCGATCCCCCTAGCATCTGTGTTGCTAATGTAGCATGAACAGCCATAGTCTAGGGACCAAAATGTGCACTGCCGCTGCCCTATGATCGCAGCTGCAGCTTGTGTTTGCTACCATAAGGAAATCTTTGCCCACAACACCAAAATCCAGAAGGAACTGCTCACTGCTATCTGGGTGTCTTGGTATTGGTATGTTTATAGCGCTTACCCATCCAGACGAGGCACTGAAGTACTTTCGGATGCGTAGCACTGTACTCCTTAAGATCCCAGTGCTAGAGATCTAGTATAATAGTTTTAGCTAGTCGCGATGGTTCAGTTCAGTGTTGTGATTTGTAGTGTTTCTTCTCGTGCAAATTTTGTGACACGTTTGTGCCAGTTTCAAACGTGTGTGTTAATTTCAAGTGTTCAAGCTCAGGCTCTGCTTTTTCCATTATTAACATTGTCATGCATATATCTACCAGTTGTGATGCTGTTTGTGCTCTATTTGCCCTTATTTGTGCACATTTCTTCGCATCATTACCTGTGAGGATAGATTTTGTTACATAAGAACAGCGATTATAAGAGTGCGCTTAGAATTTCGCAGTGGTGCAACAGAGGAGCAACCATTGGAGGCACTGTCAAACCACAAAAGAGTATTATAGAGTCTACGCAGGAGCAAGAGAAGAGCAACAAAACAAGACTACAATACCCACAATGCATAAGGTTAGCACCCAAATGTCCAGGACTGGCAATAGAGTCCATAAAGATCAGGAGGGAGGTGGTGACCCTGTAACACCCACCCTCCCCCGGGAAGCTACATGAACCTTTTTATTGGAAATTCCTCTCTTTCGAACACAACAGTCCCTCTCTGAGTATTTCACAAGCAGTGCTGCAAAGACCTGGGACCTCATTCCTCGTGGAATCTAGACAAAGCTGCCGTGTGATTCTTCTGAAAGATTCATAGAGTCTTTTTCATCCGATCAACAAGTGTGAATCACTGAACTCTCCCTAGATCAGCATTTGAGGTTCTTATGTACAAGTATATCTAAAATATAGGTTTCATTTTAATAGGTAGTATATATCGGCCACCTGGTCTCTGTGTAGACATTGTTCTTCAACGTATGTGCTGTTATGGAGGAATGATGTTGTCTGACAGAATTTACTGATTACTGAAAATCGCAACTAAAATACTATGTAAAGGGCTTTAGCACCATATATGTGCGCCTGTCATGAAAAACCAATAATAAATAAAAGATGCTACATATGAGAAAGGTTTTGTCAAGTGACATGTTTCTTGCAATAAAAAAAAGCCTAAATATGCACGTAGATTTATAAAGCGTAACCTGTCTACAAAGCTTCGGAGCGCTATACCAAAGAGGAACGCATTACAGTTGAGGTTAGGGAGCAGAGGTGAAGGGGAAAGGGTATGGGGCAAAAGTGGGACAGACGGCGGTCACTCTTGTGGGAGAGGAGCAGGGTTATTTTGTATTAATCACCCATTGGTCGTCGTTATATATATCCAAGACCTCTTACTTAAGCCTATGGAAATAAGCATGTTTGCCTCCTCCACAGCTCCGAGCCTGCCTGGTTTCCTTCCGTTCGTGCTCCGTAACATAAACAGCTCTCAAATTTCCCAGTTCATGTGTGAGCAGCTCATCCAGCGCAAATTCTCTCTTTGCCTTCTATGAGTTGTGGTCCAGATTTCAACATTGGAGAACCAGGCCGGCAAGTCCCAGGATGCAAAGATTACAGCGAGCCATGCTAAAGGCCAGCCCTGATTGCAGGGGCAGCAAAAGAGCTGTGGACTAAATCTTGTGGGTTGTTTGGCAGCAGGTCAGGGATGGATTCACTTCCCTCCTCCTGGCCTCCATCAGTGACCATCAGCAGGTCTTGCCTAAGTCTACCAAGTAGGGGAGTTCCCCTTTCATCTCCAAGATTGGATAGGGCCCAGTCCACTTGTCCTGGAGGGCCCTGGGAGTCACAGGCACCAATACCTACAACAGCTGACCTGGTTGATACTCCACCATTGCTGACTTCTGGGCATACCATTGCTCAATAAGCTCCTGGTGGCCTGTAGTTGCTTATTTGCCTTTTTCATGTACTCAGCCAGACGTGAACACAGGCCCAGTACATAGTTAACTATGTCTTGCTTGGGCTTTTTGAGAGGTTTCTCCCATCCATCTCTCACTAGTCTCAGAGGGCCACTTACAGCATGGCCAGACAAAAGTTCAAAAGGGCTGAATCCAACCCCCTTTTGGGGCACCTCTCTCTAGGCAAAGAGCAGGCAAGATAACATGACTACCCATCTCCTTCTGTGTTTTTCAGTGAGGTCCATTATCATGTCTTTCATGGTTTTGTTGAACCTTTGCCAAACCATTGTCTGAGGTTGATAGCGAATTTGTAGCTCACTCCACATTCATTCCACATAGCCTTAAGATATGTAGACATGAAATTTGGTTCTCTATCAAAGACTAACTCTTTAGGAAACCCCACCCTGATGAAGATACCATGGAGGGCTTTTGTCACTGCAGGGGCAGTGTCAGTCCTGAGGAGAATTGCCTCCTGGTACCTAGTGGCAAGATCCACTAACACTGGAATATGCCTGTTCCCAGATGCAGTTTGAGGGGTCAAGGAGACCAACAAAGTCAATCGCTCCCCCCTCACCAAGAGAGTAACAACAACGGGAAGTGGAATTAAGGGAGCCTTTGGTTGTGTGCCTGTCTTTCCACTGGCTTGACAAGTCACACAGGAGCAACAAATCCCCTTCACATTTGTCCGATATCTGTGGTCAATAAAAATGTGCAACCAACCTGTACCACGTTCTGGTTAGTCCTAGATGTGAAGCTAAGGGGATGTCATGGGCCAGGGTCAGATTGAACTTTCTGTACATTGGGGAGCCACCGTTCTCCTGGATGTTCCTGGTTTGGGGTCCCTAGCCCGAGTGTACAGAAGGCCATCTTCCCAGGAGACCCTATGGGTACCTCTGACGACATCCTCCTACTGCCTTGCAGCTTGCTGCCTAAGGCCTTCAAGAGTAGGACATTGCTTTTGCCCATGGCGTAGGTCCTTTCTGGAGGGTCCCTCTGCACTTAAGAGTTCTGCCAGGTCAGGCCAGACTCCATCAGCTGCAGTTCCCTCCTCAAGCACCAAGGGTTCTCCCTCAAGTGAAATCTTAGAAGTACCCTTAGCAGACTTCTTACCAGTCTTCTAGCCTTTGGGGGCTTGGCCCATTATTTCAGGATCCAAGCTTCCCTGACTTCCCTGACATTCTGGCTGTGCTCTTGTGATAACACACACCCACCCTACATTTCTGCATGGGCCTTCCTTTCAAATTCTGCCCATGTCGAAGTCTCCAGATTATTTCCTAACAGACACTCCACTGGGATGCAGAGGACACCACCACCTTCTTTTGGCCTGTACCCTCTCAGAACTCTAAGCTTATATAGGCCATTGGATGGAGCTTAGTCGCATTGTCAGGTTACCTGATGACTAACACCAGGTATCATTTGGTCTGGGGAAACCAGTCTTGCAGCCGCTATAGTGACACAGGCACATGTATTCCTCAGAGCCTCTACCTCAGTCCCATTGATTTTAGGCCTTTGTCTGTACTTCTCCAGGCTTGCAGCTAAGACAGCCAGGGCTTCAATATCCACCCCACCCTGGGAAATGAAAGTAGCCTCTGTGTATCTCCTGGCCACTCCAGATTACACATTGACCCCCACTTCTAAGCAATCCAATCCCTTGGATTGTTCATCACTGGGGGATTTTCTTGGATCATGCTACATCTCCTTTCCTATGACCTGCCTGGTGACACTTATGGCACAACCCAGAAGCTTTTAATGGATCCTTGTTTTTACCCTGATACCCTTTGCCATTGGTCTGGGAGAGGTCTTGGGCCCCACCCTCATTAGAAGAACTTTGGGAGCCTTCAGAGAGCTCATTCTTTATATCCTGTTTGTTGCTCAACTCCTTCTCCTGCTGGGAAGTCCAAGAACCCTTCTTGTTGTCACTCCCACCATGGGTCTTCCTGGACATGCTGGTTCAGACCTGTTTGTCAGGGCTATCCTCCCCAGCTCTCTGGGAGAAGACTACTTGGAATCCACCGTATACTGATGCAATTTCTCTCTGGTACAATTAGTTAAAATGTGCTATTTCATAATGAAATCATACAGCCCGTCATAAGTGTCCACCTCATTGCCTTTTATCCAGCCTTCTAGTGCTTTTGTCTGCAGAATCCCTAAAGTCCATCCATGTCTGGTTTTGACCTTTGTGGATGTCCCTAAACTTAAATCTGTATTCCTCGGGGTCCACATTCTTTTATCAAGGTCTCCTTCAAATGTTGATTGGACTCAGCTACCTCCTCATTAAGGGTCAGCAGTCTTTCTCTGCCCTTTACTGAGAATAACTCCCAAAGTCGAGAGACCCAATGTTGACGACCGACCTTTCTCATTTTGCAGGGCCTCCAGGCAAAATGCAATGCAAACCACTGGTCAATGTCATCACCATCACTAAACGTGGGGACAATCCCTTTTGGGATTTTAGGGTCAAATGATTCTTCCTTCTCTCTGTTACTGTTGCTGCCACCATCTTTGGACCTCAATCTCATCTTAATCCTGCTTTCTTTAAGGGCTAGTCTTCTCTCCTCAAGTTCAAGCTTTTTCTCCTGTGGGAAGAGCAGGTCAAGCTCTTCTTCAATGGTTCCTACCACCTTACCATTGGGGGATCTACCAGAGTGACTCACTTCACTTCCCACTGGTGGACTGAGAAAGGGTGGAGAGATGAGGTCTTCACCTTCTTCCCCATAATTATCACTGGACTAGAGCATCAGCCTTACTCTCTTAAGGGTCTTCTTCTAAGGAATGGCCCTCCCTCTCTAATCTTTCTTTCTTAAAGGAGCTGACAGTTTTTCCAAGTTCTTCCTTTTTAGGTGTAACCCTATAGCTAATGCCCCTTGCTTTTGTACAACACCCTTAGATCACTGATCCTCAGGGCTGGGATGACAGACAAGTCAAGATACTTACCAGCCTCCATTGTGCCTAACTTTTTACTAGGAAGACTGGGGCCACTTAAAAAATTAGAAAAAACTTTAAAACTTTTCCTAAATTTACCAAGACCTCTTACATATACTATTGCAATGGGGATCTACACAGGACCCTAACAATCACATTTAAAAAAATCCAAAACATCCTGAAAACAATTATTTTTGATGCTTAAGTCAAAAAGATGGATTTGTCATGTATAATCACTTATGACCAAGCTGTGGTGCGAAACACAAGTTTAGGATCCCCAATGCTGTAAAACAAAAGTAGGAAGGTGGAGTATTATGTGGTTATGCTGGTTAGGCTTTACCATGCAGTACTGTCACAAACCCCAAAGCTGGTCCTTGGATTCACACTAATAAATTCTTAGCTTAGTTCTGGTAGTGTAACAAAGAACAGTCAGGTTTTACAAGAGGAACATGTGTTAAGCATTTCAGAGTGCCAACATGGATAATAAGCAAATGGCATAACTCGAGAGAAAACTAACACCAACTTATAAACATAGAGTGTATTTTTATCTTAATGTAGACACCAAAACAAACAGAATAGTATACATATAACCATAGTTTTAGATTTTAGAAGCAATATAAAATTTGTGCAAAATAATAGAGTGAAAATTTAACATTGCAGTCACAGGGAAAAATCACTAGTGACAATCAGCAACTTGCAGGTCGAATTGCATGCTACCCTTCCAGGGAGAAGGTGATGTGTGTCTCCGGACCAACCCATAAGAGTCAATTCAAATTGACCTGGCCCATGAAGCCCAGGTGGAAAGTTGTCCTGGCTGTCCCTGATGCAGACTGAGAGCCACAGGAGAGCTACTTTTACTACTTAAAGGGTGTTGCTGGGAACAAGATTCAAAACACAACAACAGGGTGTTTGCTGATGTCAGTCGGACGGTGTTCTCTCTAGGTGCAACGTCGAGTAAAGGGGTCAATTGCCGGACAGGCGACCGACAAGCCTTGGCAGCAGTAATCCTTAGAAAAAGTTACTTTGACATCCACTGGTCCAGTGTGAACATGGTAGCTGCCTGTAACTTCTTGAAAACCAGGACTACAGTTTGCACAATGCACTAGACCATCTGGGTCTTGTGGAACTTCCTTGTTGTTGCGGGACTGTAAGTTCTGATAGCTTCCTGTGGGCAGCTCTGAGCATGTTGCAAGTTGCCTTCTGACGTAAGAAGGAACTTGTTTTGATTGTCTCCTGTGAGCAGCGTTGAGCGCAAGCTGCTAAATGCCTCCCGAAGTGTATAGACTCTTTCTGTGATTTCCTTGAGGAGGGCGGTCCTGATTCAAATCTTCCTTATTAGTGGCAGCCTGAGCACGATCTGCCATTAGACTTATGAGTTTATGGTTCTCTGATTATTTATTGGAACTTACCAATTGGAACGTTGTTTAGAGGAAATCATGGTTATGACTCCTCATGGCTGAGGGGAATTCCGATTACCTATTACCCTGAGTTCTGATGAATCCCCGAGTGGAAAAGTCGTGATCAAGATTTTGCTGTCTTGTTCTACGACTCAGCATTGTTTTGAGCATCACGGAGCACTGTTTCCATTACATTCCTTGGTGTTGTTTAACCAGGAGTTCTGAAGCACGTTGTTTATGGATGCTGATTTAACCATACCCAACCTTTTATTTTTCAATCAGCATGGGTTAATTGAGCTATCGCCTGGCAGGCTCCGTTCTTCAATCCCCCTGTTGAAGTGTCCCAAGCTAAATCTATTAGTACGTCTGAATCGTTATATGAATTATGTGTTTAATTACCATTAGGGGTGGATATCTAACTTACTGTTACTCTCATAGGCTCTGTTGACTACACTCTGCAGGATACCAGATTGCCAGGCACTGTAGAACGTATTTTCTTTTACAGGTATTAACAGTCCTAAAACTATATTTATATAGCTATGAATGTCTATGCTAGACGTAGTGTATGTTTATGTCTCATAGTACCTTGTTCTCGTTGCAGATCTCCCTCCCTGCAGTCCCCTTCCTTTGCTTCCCTCGCTTGACCACTCCTTCGTGTATGTTGTTTTACTCATACCTAGGGGATGTCGAGAGGTGGAAACCATAAGAGCATCGTAGGATTCTGAGGACGCCCGGACCTGACAGTATGGGACCGGTCCAGATGATATTAGGTCCCTCCTCCACTCTTACACCCCCACAAGATCTCTACGCTTATCTAATAAAAATCTTCTCCTAGTGCCCAGATTTACTAAAGCTACCTGGGGAGGTAGAGCTTTCTCCATCTTAACTCCCGGACTATGGAACTCTCTTCCCCCTGAACTTACAGGACAATCCTCTCTGGTGCTTTTTCGCAAAGCTTTGAAGACCTGGTTTTTCACTGAGGCATACAAGTAATGGTGCATCAAAGGAATTACATCTTGATGATCTGTTTTGCGCCTTGATGCCCTTTGGCTAAGTTCCGCGGTATAAGTCGCCTTTCATTCATTTATTCATTCTGTTGTTTAGCCATTCAAAAAACTGAAGCAAAAATTCTTCATTTACGGTCCATATCATTAATATATCATCTGTTTATAGGACCCAGTTGGAAATATATTGGGGAAATGGAATGATGTTATACACATATTTTTCTTCAAATTTTGCCATATATAGAATTGCAAGCTCTGGGGCAAAAGGACAGCCCATGGCACATCCTGAAAGTAGAAGTCTGTTTCAAATTTGTTTTTTTAATATATAGTGTTGTCACTAAACTGCCATCTGAGGTGTAAACTTCCAGGTCCAAGAATGTCATCTTTTGCGATGCATGGTTAATGCTAAATTTGATGTCTGCCGCCCTGTTGTGAGATCTTTTGGGCTTGAGGTGTTGTCGTATGCCGACGACACCCAAATCATGGTCTCTCTTACTCAATGGTTAATGCTAAATTTGATGTCAGCCGTCCTGTTGTGAGATCTTTTGGGCTAGAGGTGTTGTCGTATGCCGACGACACCCAAATCATGGTCTCTCTTTCTCAATCAGTGAGGGACTCTGCCCTGAACTTCAGGAAGTGTATGGAAGCTATTTCTAGTTGGATGATCCAGAACTTCCTGAAGTTAAATGGGGAGAAGACTGAGGTCTTGATCTTTGGGGGAAAGCAGGACATTTGGTCCAAATATTGGTAGCCAGCTTCCGTTGGGAATGCCCCCTTCCTTGCCAATTCACCAGAAATCTGGTGGTCCTTCTGGATACCTCGCTCTCTTTTAATCGTCAGGTCATCGTCAGGTCAGCAGGACGGTTTCTACTTATTGTGTTATCATTCGGATCCTTAGAAAGATCGCACACTATCTTTCCCTTGATGCTCGGAAGCAAGCCGCCGTGGCACTAGTTTCTTCAAGACTTGACTACTGCAATGCATTGTACGTGGGCATTAATAAGAGTCTTATCCACCGATTGCTGATAGTCCAGAACGCAGCGGCCAAGATGGTTCTTGGTCTTCCCAGATTATCCTCAGCCTCTTTGGCGAGAAGAAATCTGCACTGGCTGCCCATCCAGTCTAGGATCTCTTTTAAGATTCTATGTCTTGCACATGGGGCTGTGTATGTGTTGTGTCCCACGGCGGAGACCAGCCTCGAACACTGCCTTGATCCATGTCTGCGGGTGACGATCGCATTGGGAAACTACATTTCCCATGAGCATGCGGACTGGAAGCGTGTGAGGTCAGCACGCCTTGTTACAAGTTGATGCCGGAACTCCAGAGCGGTGCCGTTGATACTGAATAGCTGCCGATGGAGACTGGTAGGGGTGTTCGCACCATCATTTAGTTGTCTTCTAGTTAGTGGAAGTGCCTAAATCTCCTATTATTGCTGTTATCGTGCCATTACTTCCAAGTTGCTTAAAGGCAGTCCTGTTGGCCGAATCCCCGTGGATTCTTGCGGGACTGCATAATTTTGGTGTCACATTGAGTCAGGGATGTGCTACTTCCTACAAGTAATGGAATGAAAAGAGAACAGTATTGGCATTTTTGGTGGTGTTTTGGCAGGAAATTGTGGCGGGGGTAGAAAAAAGAAAGACATTTAAAAAAAGAAGACTTCCCTGATCATTGCCGGTCGCTAGCCGCCGCCTCTCCTCCGTCCTCGCTGTTCATCTGAATTTTATGAACATAACCTTTTAGTTCACCTAATTCTTCTCTAAATACATGCTTTTCATCATGAATGATGTCTTCAATTGAATATTCATCCAGCACCATGATCTGTACCGGAGCTCTGGGATTGACTATTATATGCAAATCATACTGGTGGATCCAGCCTAGAATTGGTGGACCATCAACTGAGACATACACTCTGCCATAGGTAGATCTGTTCTTAAAAATGATATTGGAGTCAAAACATCCTATTAAATGTATGGTTTCACCTTGGTATCCAGTGGGACATATGTCACTATCATTGAGTGAAATACCATCTGAACATTTGTTCAGGTGTAATGGTATATCTTGAACCAGTATCCACCATAAGACTAACAGTATGGCCATCAATCACAAAATACGCTTTAGGCCTATTCTCTCTTATCTCATTGCAGGTGATAATGTCTGGATTGGAACCTTCAATTATCAATATCTTGTTTTTATCTCTCCTGATTTCTGGAGAGTTATCTTCAATGACAGCTATTTTTGATTTAGGCTTAATATGGCACATTCTTGAAAAAAGGCCTAACTTACCGCAACTGAGACATTCTTTGTTGTTGGCATAACAAAACCTTGCTTCTGATGTGTGTCTATTGCTTCCACATCCCGTGCAAAACTTACTAGACATTGTGCTTGGATAATTTAGATTTTTCACAGCCTGCTGGGCAGAAAATCTGGATTTTATTAAGGACACGGAGGCTAATATTATGCAAATCTCCTTTATTACCACAGCTCAGTAGCAACAATTGAAGAATATAGAACTTCAATGAACATTCTGAGTAAGAATAAAGTCTCTTAGAAACCATGTCTCAGCCTTCTTTGTTCAAGAACTGCGAAGAAAGATCAACATGAGATAAACTTGAGGATCCAAAACTTGAAGATCCAGAACTCCAAAGATAAAATCCAGGATCAGGTTATTCTGAAAGAAAAAAGGTACACATCGTAATTTCATACAAGTGGGAGGGTATGAAGAAAGAGGTGGGATAATATTAGCCTCCGTGTCCTTAATAAAATCCAGATTTTCTGCCCAGCAGGCTGTGAAAAATCTAAATTTTATGGCACGACACGGAGGCCATATTATGCAAGTTTAAAGTGCATTAAGAACATTATCAATCACATTAGATATAGGTTTAAAATAACATGCTCTAAACATAGAATCACTAGACCAATCTGCAGCCCTAAGGATGTCTTGTAATCCTCCTCCTAAACAGAAGGCTTTAGAGGCTGAAGCACCTCTTAAAGAGTGAGCACCAAAAACAGAAATATCAACACCACTTTCATGCATGACATTCTTAACCCACCTGGCTAAAGTAGGGGAAGAGACTCCTTTATGAGGAGATCTATAAGAAATCAGTAGTTGTGATTCATTCATTCTAAGATATTTAGTTCTTTTTTCATATTCCTTTAAACATTTAACCACACAAAGTCTATCATTTTCAGGGAAAAAGGGATAGAAAATTGAAGAGGATAAGGTTTTCGTTCTTTTCTTAAGGAAGAAACAAACTCCTTCGGGTTGAAAAGCCCTACTAGAAATGTCTAAAGCCTTAACGTCAGAAGTTCTACGAAAAGACACCAGACACAATAAGACAGTAATTTTAAAAGAGATGTGTTTGAGTGATAGAGAAGAGTTATCTCCCCATGACGCTAAAGTCCGAAGAACAAGAGTGACGTCCCACAGGGTGGAATATTTAGGGCCAGGAGGGTTTAAAACCCTCATGCTTCTCATTATCTTTTTAGTAAGAAGATTTTGTCCAACTGATGTTTCGTTAATTAAAGAGTGACCGGCTGAAATTGCGGATCTATAAACGTTAACAGTTCTGTAAGAAAGACCTGAAGTAAAGAGATCTGAAAGGAAGTTGATAACATTGACTAGATCAGTTGAAACGGGATCGTAACGTCGTTGAAGGCACCAGCGAACCCATTTGTTCCATGCCAGTCTATAAGCTTTTCTTGTTCCGGGTGCCCAAGACTCTGAAATGAGTCTGAAAGCATTTGACGAAAGTCCAGGGACATTCCACTGTCTCCTGAAATCTTCCATGCCGTCAGAATTAGAAGGCCCTGCTCTATCAGAGGATGTGTATGACCTTCTGGATCTAGAAGGATTTCTGCGAAGGGAGGAATTAAAATTGGGAAATCTATGCTCATTTCCAGGATGATGGGAAACCATGCTTGGGATCTCCAGAGAGGGGTTATCACTACCATGCTCTGACTGTAACGTCGAGCATGGAGAAGGAGACGAGGGAGCATTGAAAAAGGGGGGAAGGCATAAGGTGCTAGGTTTGTCCAATCTTGTAGGAAGGCATCTACTTTCATGGCTTGAGGGTCCGGCCTCCAACTGAAGAATTGTTTCAGTTGGGTGTTTATACGGTCTGCAAATAGATCTGTTTTGAAAGGACCCCACTTCGATTGGATAGACAGAAATACATCTCTGTTCAATTTCCAGTTGCTGGAATCCTTGAAATTCCTGGAACACCAATCTGCAACTTCGTTTTTCAGTCCGGGAATGTGTTCCGCTACAACTGAAATACCTTTGTTCAAACAGTAGTTCCATAGGCCTTTCGCCAAGTCTGTCAGGTCTTTGGAGTGAGGGCCGCCCAGTTTGCTGACATAGCGAACTGCAGACACGTTGTCCATTCGTAAAGTTACGCAGCATTTCATTGAATCTTGAGTAAAACAGCGAATTGCAAACGAGCCTGCTAGTAACTCTAAGCAATTGATATGCAATTCTTTTTCTTGTTGGGTCCAGCGACCCCCAGTGGATAAGTTCCCGCATCTTGCACCCCAGCCTTCTAAACTCGCATCGGATTCTATTATTAGATCTGGCAGATCTCCGAAAATGGCTCTGCCATTCCAAGCTTCTAAATTTTTGAGCCACCAGAGTAGCTCGGTTTTGGATTCTTGATCTAGTGAAATTAGTTGGGAGTACGAGCCGTTGGCTCTCAGATGTCTCGTTTTCAGTCTCTGTAGAGCCCGATAATGGAGGGGACCTGGGAATATAGCTTGAATTGTGGAGGAAAGAAGGCCCAGGATTTTGGCTAGATATCTCAGGGGAAAGACTTTCATAAGAAGTGTTTTCCTCAGTTCTTTTCTGACTTTCCTCACTTTGTCGCTGGGGAGACGGAGTTCTGTCTTTACAGTATCTACCAAGAACCCTAGGAATTGGGTCTGTTGAGAAGGAATTATACAGGACTTTTTTAGGTTTATGATAAACCCTAGGTGTTGTAGAAGACGTATCGTGAGGTCTGTATGAGAGGAAACAGTCTCTCTTGACTGTGCCATTATAAGGATATCGTCGAGGTAAATGATCATCCTGATTCCCCTTTGTCTCAACCAGGATGCGATGGGTCGAAGTACTTTGGTGAAGCACCAAGGGGAGGACGAGAGGCCGAAAGGTAGGCTGCAAAATTGATATAGGTGGCCTTGCCATGTGAATTGTAGAAACTTTTGATGAGGTTCCCAAATAGGTATCGTTAGGTAGGCGTCTTTCAGGTCGAGTCTTGTCAACCAGTCTCCTTTCCTTAACACGTCCCTTAGGAGGTGAATTCCCTCCATTTTGAAGTGTTGGTAAATCACCCATTGATTTAGTTCCTTCAGATTTATCACTGGTCTTTGCTCTTTGTTTTTCTTTTCGACCAGAAATATATTGCTGAGGAATCCTGGGGAAAAGGATTCGACTATTGCGCCTTTTTTTAGGAGTTCTTGGACTTCTTGAGAGACTAACATTTGGTCCTTGGCCGAGAACGTTATTTCTCTGGGGGTTCTTTTTTGACGGGGAGTGGCTATAAAGTCTATTTTGTAGCCCTTTACTGTGTTGAGTACCCACGGGTCTTTTGTTATCAATTCCCAGTTTCCAGCGAATTGGAGTAGTCTCCCTCCCACCTTTGGAGGGGTATCTGAAGGGTCTGGTAAGGTTCTTACCTGTGGAAAAGGAGCGTTGTCTCCTCTCGCCTCTGAAGTTTCTACCACGAGGTCTTTGCCTTTGGGGATAAAATTGTCCAAAGTTGTTGGAATTGTTGAAGTTGAATCTGCCACCACCACGAGACATGAAGGGTCTTGAGTTTGAGTTTCCTCGGCCGGGAAAACGACCCCGCATTCTCCCGGCCCGGGTAAAAACCCGATCTTGGAATACTCTTTTGATGTCTTTTTGGGATTTTTGGATGGAGTTAAAGGCTCCTACATATCTAGCCATATCTTTGATGAATTCCTCCCCAAAGAGGAAACCTTGAGTAGCTTGACCTCCATCGTTCTTAGCTAGTTCGATTAATTTGGGGTCGATTTTAAACAGGACTCCCTTTTTTCTCTCAATGGATAAGGCGGTATTGGCATTTCCAATTAAACATATAGCCCTTTGAACCCATTCCCTCAGTTCCTTAGGGTCGACCTGTCGGTCCTCGAGATAGGCTGTTTCTGCCATCTCAAAAATCTTTGTTATAGGACCAATAGAATCTAGTAGGCGATCCTGGCAAGATCTAAGGCCCTTATCTAGTCCTTTTCTAGGGTCTCTGGATGTTTTAGAGATAAAGGCCACCACTTTGGGATCAAGTTCGGGGGTAGTGGTTACTTTATTGGGTAGGGAGGGTCTAGGGCATTCAGATCGAAGTCTTGCCCTGACTTCTTGTGGAATCTCCCTCCGAAGCCAAAAGGTTAAGTAGTCGGCGACGTGTTGGGAGGGGGTCCACTCGGGTGACAAGGGGTGTTTAATTAGGAGTGGGTCGAACATAGGGTCTCCAAAGGGGTCTAGTAGGGCTATGTTTTTCTCCGGGACCTTAAGTGTCCCCTCTGAGCTCCCCGTTCTTCTTTTTTGGTAGTCATCTTCATCGGTGTCGAATTCAGATGAACAGGACAGGTCTATTTCAGGTTCTGAGATATCCTCGATATCCATATTAGTAGGGGGCTCTGGGCCTTCATTTTGCCCATATGGGGTGCCCGGGGCACCATTCTTGTCACCACCCTGAGGGCGTGAAGGGGCGGAGGTTGCCTTATGCTTCTTAGGGTCTTCGTGATCTGTACCTCCTAATGCCCTCTTTTTGGGAGCCTTACCTTTTGCTCCGGATTGAGTCCCACTGGTAGATGGGAGGGGGGAATGTAAGGCTTCAAGCCTTTTATTGATATTAATGTCGATTGAGTCAAGGACCTTTTCAAAGGCCTTATTGACTAATTTTTCTAAATGACCCTCGATGTTTGGGATAGGTTCTGACATGTCTACCCAAGGAAGGGGGTAGTTAAAACTGTTGTGGTGGAGTAAGGGTTAAATATTAGGCAGAGCGTGAAAGGATCTCTCGTGATGAGAAAGCGCTGTTCGTTGTGAGGGGGGCACGTAATGTGTGCCGGTAAACTGTCATTTCGCCGACAGAAGGGCAGACCAACGCCATAAAATGGCTGCTTAATATAAACGAATAGGACTTGCCCAAGGTCCCAAAATGGCCGCCACGCACGTTTTACGCGTGCGTCTGCCGTTGCAGGGTGAATTCCTCTAATCCGGCCCCTCTCGAGTAACGTTGGCGAGGGGGCCGGCAAAGTTCACCGAAAATGCGGAGCGGGCTGTGAGCGCACCGAAAATGCGGAGCAGGCGAGGTAGGTGTGTGCAACCGGGAAGGGTGGTGGAGGAAACACAAGGGTGAGTCCGAAGGTGAGCCTCTGCACTCCGGATTTACTCGTTGCGAGTGGCGCGCGAGTGTATTCAAGCAACAACAAGGATTGTAAAGCGGCAGGGGGCATGAAACCGGTCCGAAATAGAACCGGAGGGGGTCATAGCTAAAGGTGACAAAGGTACAGGGTACCACGAGGGTAAAGCTCAGTAGGGGTATATATTCACATCAACTAACGTTAAATTAGGAGATAAAGTCCAAAATCAGTAAGAAACAGTGCAAACATGTCGTAAACTGTACAAGGCTATTATAATAAATATCGCTATTAATAGTACAACAGGAGGAATAAGCCTCTAGTTACAAAATCACCAAGTAAGCGAGAGAATAAGGAAGAGTTACTTATCTTTCTGAGCAGCAGCAACAAAGAAGGCTGAGACATGGTTTCTAAGAGACTTTATTCTTACTCAGAATGTTCATTGAAGTTCTATATTCTTCAATTGTTGCTACTGAGCTGTGGTAATAAAGGAGATTTGCATAATATGGCCTCCGTGTCGTGCCATAAAACTTTTCTTTTGCCAACTCTTTCTCTTACTTTTTACTACTGCTACATTATTATCTTCAATAGATTCCCCGTCATCAATCAACTTCTCAGACACTGCAAATATTTGACTTTGGGAATTACATTTTTGCGATTCTTTCATACACTTCTCTGATTCCTCTACTACCTTTGCTTGATCAATAGCCAATTTGAAGGGAGGGGTTTTAGCTGCCCATAATCTTTCCTGTATTTTCCTGTTGTTACATTGTACAATAAGTTGATCTCGTATCAGCTCATCTGTCATCTGACCAAAATTGCATTTAACAGAAAGTTCACGAAGGCGTGCAACAAAATCATCAATTGAGTCTTCACTTCGTTGTTTGTTAATGTAGAACTTATATCTGTTCATTACCAAGTTTTCTTCCTTAGCAAATCTTATTTCAAGTCTTGCTACTGCTTCTTTGTATTCATCAACTGTAGACTGTCCTGATTGTAGAGCTTGAGGAAGATATTGAAAAACTACTTTCCCAAGGCACTCAGCAATAAAGCTTTTTTATGCTTCGCCGAAAAGCCTTGTCCATCAAGTGCTTCAATGTAATTATCAAACATTTTTATCAAATCTTCCCATGAAATGGATAGTGTACAAGGCTCACTAAGGAATTGTGAAGGTAAAGCCACAAGTACTTGCTGAGACATGATTGGATACACACCACTGAATTATCAGATGCAATAGTATACACTCTGGTTGTATTCAACAAAATAAGCTAAATCAGCAGAACTAATACTAGTTTCAACTAAAGGGATGATGACTATAGTTGATCACAACATGAGATTCTAAATCATAGGATACAAAATATATAAATGACATAGATAAATGTTTCCAGAATAATGATGGTGAATTTCTTAAAGCAATGACTAACCAATAGTTAACCTGCAAGCTCTTAATTGAAGATGGTGAGTGTATCACCGATATTACACTCAATGTGAAAACTGTAAAAATGTCGAATTTGTCACTTACTATGATGACCGATGAGGTTGCTGCGAGGAAGACCTTTGACTGATCGACTTAGATGAGGGTATCATCGAATACACGCCAGTAGGAAGGAACACTTTCTTAAATAAATAAATATTTTAATGAGCGTATCATCGATTACACGCTCGTTGCTTACACGCTTGTCGCTGAGGAAATGCTCAGGCTAATGTCCTGACGTGTCTTTGAGTCTTTGAGTACGTTGAATGCTCTAGTGCGCTCTGAAGTGATGCTGTGGAGCTTCTACGTGCGTCGCGCTACCCCCTTTTACACATTGATACTAGCCCATATGAGGGTGTCAGTATCTTAACAATAGCGTGTGACGGAGGTAAGACGCGATTGCTCAGCAGCACTTCTCTGAAAGTAACGTCACCGTCACACAGCAGCGTCTGTAACTTGGCAACAGGGCGTCACAGAGGCAAAGCACGTTGCTTAGCAGCACTCCTCTAAGCGTAACGTCTCTGTCACGTAACTCATGCGCTCGAGCAATAACTTACAGTCTCTGGTGATGACATAGGTTACACTGAGATTTCCACACTGTTCCTCTCTCCTTCAATCAAAGTCTTCACAGAAATAATTTTCCTCCGCACGACATGGATTCTTTTTGGGCAAGATGTCCCTCGTTGTTTAATCCAGTCTTCCACTCTTTTGTTTCCTTCTCTTTATTTTTTTTTCTTGTGCTCCCCGCTGTCTAGTCGCACTTCAGGATTGTCGCCAAGTGTTGTGAGCAAGAATCAGGCTTCAGGGAGGCACATCTGGTAAGTATTCAGTATTTATTTGTAGAGCAGAGAAACAAAGTGGACCTCGCCAACTGACCAGACCTTAACTGTCAGGTCTGGAATATCGCTTGGCAGAGGCAGAACACTAGAATGTACAAAGGTTTTAAATAACTAGTTAAAGGGGAAACAGGATGAGATTCACAAATAAGTATTTTACAACAGTTCTCCTGTCTCCCGGAAGCACCCAGGCTTCCAGATTCCCCTAACCAATCACAACACTGCTATCGTCAGCATGACAGCAGCATTGTGACTGGTCTGAACCCTGTGGTTCTGCGATCAGACAGGGAGTAGGAGCCTGTGCATGTTCTCCAACCAGGCTGTGCAACACAGCCAGGTAGAGTACATGCTAAGTGAGCATGACTGTTTGGCCGGCCCAAATTGTCATGCGCACTTATGGTTTACCATCCACTCCTCCCACTGAAACAAGCCCAGCACCACCCACCCTAACCTGGCCCTGGGCCATTATACTAAAAATAAAATGATAACAGCGTCCTGTTGTTATCATTTTATTTTTCCTTTGCACTTCCCATAGAGCAGTGGGGCGACGCTCCTCTGCCTTAGCGGAGGAGCTACCGCTGAGAAAAGGGGCAAAAGTGAATGTGTAGTATGTACCATTGTGTTTTGGTTGTGTTCTCAAATATGCAGCTGTAGGGGCTCCTTTTGTGGTGAGATTTTGGTCTCAGATTTACACAGAAGATTTGGAGATGCTGTAGTCTCTGATGTTGCTCAAGACTGGGCTCGTCATGGGCAAGATAATTTGTGACAGACATGATCCTCTCTGGTGGTGGACTGAAAACCCAAAATGTATAGTCAGTCAGGTGAATTGTAATTACGGGCACTTCCAAATTCTCTTCGGTAGCACAAGATCTGATAAAACTACACTGGCTGCCAGTGCGGAAAAGAATAGTCTTCAAGACGCTCTGTGTAGTTTTTAATGCATTAAACGGCTTGGGCCCCCAATGTATGACCTCTTTCTTTCAGTGGTACAAACCGACTAGGGCACTTAGGTCGGCTAACCAAGGTCTGATCATTGTCCCTAAAGCCAGTAAGGCTCACTGGGCGGAAGGAGTTTCTCCCTTGGAGCAGCTAAGACTTGGAATGCTCTCCCACTGGCCCTTAGGCAGATGTCTGACCTGCTGCCCTTTAGACGGGCCCTGAAAACTTGGCTATTCACATACTAATCCCCTCTTCTTGCACACCAGTGGCTATTCAGCGCCAGGACACCGTTCGGTAACAGTGAGCTTAACAAATGTGGAAATAAATAAATAAATAAGTGCGCTACTCACCCCTGAGGGTCTCAAGGTGCGGGGGGATTTGTGCAGCTCTGAGCAGTCGAAGAGCCAGGTCTTGAGTGTCTTCCTGAAAATATTCAGGGAAGGGGCGCGTCTGATGTCGATCAGGAGATTTTTCCAGGTCTTGGCCGCGATATAGGAGAAGGCCCTTCCACCTATTCTGGCTTTCCGGATTCGTGGGGTTTCGGCAAGGGCAAGGTCGGCGGAACAGAGGTTTCTCTTAGGTACGTGGAAAGAGAATATTTCGTTGAGGTATTGGGGTGCAGTGTTGTGGAGGCATTTGTAGGCATAGTTTAGCATCTTGAAAGTGATTCTCTTCTCGACTGGGAGCCAGTGGAGTACAGATACTAAGCAACTTGGCTATGGCAAGTAGGGATAATTAAATGAGGTGGGACTATTTTAGTCAATTTCTTAACAATGAGTAGGTTTGGACCTTCTGTGTCAAGGGAAAGTTGCATGAGGTGGTTGAGGTTTCGTGAAACTCAATGGGGCGGGATGGCTATCAGATTGAAAAGGAGAATTTCTGTGAAAGAGGCAGTCTCACACCACACTGTTCAGACATTGAAGGAGGCATTTTAAGATGGAGCCATGAAAGTATGTATCCTTTTTTTGTTAAATACTTTTTATTGAAGATTAAGACCACAGGAATAAACAAGTACAGTCATTAACTTTGGTATAGAAAAAAGTGTACAAGTATGGGTTAGTGACAATCGAAAAATTAGACAACATCAAAGTTAAGGGAGGTACAATATTTTATAACTCTTGTATTAAATTTCCTTAACAGTGCTTATGATATAATAGACATACCTAAGAAAAATATATACAACCTAGTTCGATTCTATAAAAAATATAACCTGTGTGTATATGATAATGAAGATAAAAGAATAGTAGTTATTAAAGAAAAGGAAGAGAAAAAAGAACAAAGAACACGAAAAAAGAAAAATAGAGAAAGAAAGAAGAGAAGAAGAAAAAAGAAAAAGAAAGAAAGGGAAGAAATATGAGATATAAAAATAAAAAATTGTAAGAATTAAGATGATGATGATAGAAAAGTAGTGAAACGTAACCACAATAAATCAGATTTAATCTTAAGATGAATTGAAGACCGAGGAACAGAAGCAATTCTATGTTCATCACAAATTAAGTTCCACCAAAGCAGGAAAGATAATTTGGAGTTGTCTTTCCAACAAGTTAATATTACTTTAAACGCCACAGCAAGAAATAGATCAAATAAAATAGATTTAAAAGTAATTTGATCAAAATCTGGTGACATGGTACCTAGAAAAACATTGTGCACATTAAATGAAACCTGACATGAAAAAATCAAGATACATTTTGACCATATAGCTCTCCAGAAAACATGCACCTTCGGACAATAAAACAATAAGTGCAGTAAAGAACCTTCATCATTAAGACATGACCAACAAGATGATCAAACAGAGGGATTGAACTTATTTAACAGAAGAGGAGTAATAAGAACTCTATTATAAATAAAATATAGGGATTGTGTGATATCTGCAGCTTTGGATGTCTTGAAAAGTTTTTGCCAAAACTTATCCCACTGAGAAACAGATAATGTCTGTGATAAATCTTATTCCCATTCAAGTTCAACATTTGATTTGCTACGTTCGCTAATCGGCGTAGATAAAAATCTTTATATAAAGGAAGCACTAGGTATAGTATCAGAAATAATTTTCTGTAAGGGGGTATCAGGTATGAAAGAAGTAGGAATTGGGTGAGTAAGAAAACTCTGTATACATTCTTGTAAAATGGAAGTTAAAGAGTTATAATGTTGGATACAGGAATCAGGTAGGTGAAAGGACTCTTGTAATTGATTGAAGGTTAGGACAGTATTACTAACAATCATTTGATGGACATAAAAAATACCCTTTTCTTTCCATTGTTTGTAGTAGAAAGATTTGTGTCAAAATGTAATGCATTTATTAAACCATAACGAGGAGGCTAACATTTTCAGAATTGGATATTTAGAAATAAAAAAACAGTTACTCATGTATGCAATATCTTGTACAGAAAAATCATTTAGTAATGAGCATTCAACTTTAATCCATTAAGGTTTAGGTAAATCTTGATAGTCTTTAGATAAAGCATAAGATTGACGAAGTCGAAAAGCAGTGTGATACAATTGGAAATCAGGAAATCTTACACCCCCTCGCATTTAGGACGAATTAGTTTGGATATAGCAATACATGCATGTTTATTATTCCAAAGAAATTTAATACATAACAAATTAATCTGAGTAAAATAATATTTAGGAATTCTAAATGGCAACATCGATAGTAAAAATAATATCTGAGGAACAATCATAATTTTAATTGTATCAAGTCTGCCCCACCATGATAAAAATAAAGGAGACCAAAGAGTTAATAAAGTTGTAATTTTAAGTTTTAAGGCAGTGAAATTATGGAGTAATGTATCACGGATGTTAGAGGAGAACCAAGTACCAAGGTATTTAGTTTTCTGAGGACACCAGCAAAGTTGGTCAAGTCAAACATGTGTTTGTAGCATGAAGGGTTTAAGGGGAGAATCTCGGTCTTAGAGTAATTTAATTTATAGCCTAAAACATTAGAGAAAGCAGAAATCTCTTATAGAAAGGGGGGCAAGGAAGACTCAGGATTAGACATATAAATAAGGACATCATTAGCGTAGGCAGATAATTTAATTTGATGGGATTTCATTTTAAAACCAGTTATGAGAGGATTACTTCTAACACGCTCCAGAAAAGGTTCTAAGCATAACAAAAAAAATAATGGGGAAAGAGGGCAACCCTGACGAGTACCTCTTTGAAGGTTAAAATATGGGGAAAAAAGACCTTTAGCAAAAATACAAGCTTTTGGATTTGCATATAACAATTTAATATATGAAATGCATTTTGGGCCAAAACCAAACCAATTTAATGTGTGAATCATGAAATACCAGTTAACGCGATCGAAGGCTTTCTCTGCGTCTAAAGATAATGCAGCTAGTGGAGAGGGATATTTTTTACTAAGAGGAGGAATATTAGAAAACATTCTAGCATTATCAGAAGCCAGGCGCCCTTTAACAAAACCAGCTTGATCTGGATTAATAAGTATGGGAAAAATTTTCTCCAGACGAGATGCTAAGATTTTTGCGAAAATGTTACAATCATAATTGATTCGTGATATAGGAGGAACATTTTTGCAAAAGGAGGGATCTTTGTCTGGCTTTTGGATTACAATATTGAGCCACAAGCCTTGGAATTGGATATGAAAGAATAAAAAAGTTCTAATAATTTAGGGGCAAAAAAGGAGGAAAAAGCTAGAAATAACTCAACTGAAAAACCATCAGGTCCAGGAGCCTTTGCTTTTTGTAAGGATTTAAGGGCATTAGACAGTTCTTGAAGAGAAATATCCTCTTCAAGCTGATTAAAATTTTAGGTTTGGGAATATCTTGGAAAAAAAGAGGTAAAGTCTTCCTCAGATGGTTTAGTAGTTTCCGTATATAAAAGATTGTAATATGATTGGAATGTATTAATAATCTCAGAATCCATTGAGAGGAGTACATTGGTTGATTCTGAGTGAATAGGGCCGATAACTTTACATTCTGATTTGATTTTTAAATAATTTGCTAACATTTTCCCTTCCTTGTTTTGGCTTCCATGTTATTTCGATTTAATCTTGAGAAGGATGTTACAAGCGTCTGTAGTGACTATTTTGTTCAGGGTGAATTTATCTTTAATCAGTTCTTGCAGAGACGATGGGGATTTGGAAGAGTAATAATTATGTTCTAATGTCTTGAGATGAGTTAATATCTTTTTATATTTATCATTCATTAGTTGTTTTTCTTTGCAGAGTAAGCAATAGTAAAAGCTCTATAGGAGGCTTTAAAAGCATCCCAATTATTGTGTACTGATGTATCTATTGCTTTATTAAGGACAAAAAAATCCTTAATAAAGGCTGTGGCTTCTGACAGAAACGTACGATCTGGTAAGAGAGAGGTATTGAAACGCCACCGACCCTGTTTACATGTGGTGATGGATAAATCAATAGTCGTTGAAAGAGGAGCATCGTCACAAATAAAAATAGAACCAATTTCAGATTTTCAAAGGCAAGGTAGCAGCGATTTGCAAATTAAAATATAATCAATACGAGATCTAGTATGATGTACAGGAGAATAGAAAGTAAATTCTGTGATATCTGCATTACATGTTTTCCACGGATCAAATAGAGGACGAGAGGCAATGATCGATTGAAATGATTTGTGGGATTTATCTGGTTTAAATTTACATTTAGAGTCTCTATCTGAGAACGGGTCCAACCAGTTATTAAAATCACCACCAACCACAATGTGTGAATTAGAAACTGATAACAGTTTCAATTTTATAGATTGCCAAAATTCTGGATCTGGCTTTACAGGGCCATAAATATTAAAGAAGGTAATTTGTTTTTTGTTAATTATAACATTAACCATTACCCAATGACCTGAGCTAACACAATCTGATGACAAAATCTGTGCATTAGTAACCTTATGAAATAATATAGCAACACCACCATGACGATCAATAGCAGGAGAAAAAACTATTTGATTGACCCAATGCCGCTTAAGTTTAAGAGACTATTTGTCGTTACAATGGGATTCCTGTAGAAAAGCAACCTGGGCATTCAGTTTAGCTAAATGAGACAATACCTTTCGACGCTTGACAGGATGACCAAGACCACAAACATTCCACGAGATCACATTAACCATGACGCTGGGTTGAGAGGTACATGATGAAATAGGGACAAAAAACTGTAAAATGAACAGGGGAGAAAATGAGCAGACATTGTTCAATATAAGAGAGGAAAGACATAGCAGTAGAAGTACAGAACTTATTTAAAAAGAGGATAAAAAGTAGGATAGAATGTGACGTATTACTAGAAGAGCAACAATTATCTAAGAACAAAATTGAAACTGGGACATAAGGAAAGTAAAGAAAAAGAGAAAAGAGGGAAAAGAAAAGAAACAGAAGGAAGAGGCAAGCAAACAGATCAAGGCATAACAACCAGATCTGTAAGAAGGAAAGAAATCGAAGAAGGAGGAGCATAGTAACGCAAGACGGAACGGACCTCAGAAACAAGAATAAGGGAGAAGAGAGAAAGAGAACCTCATAAATATAAGAACAAATTCATAGTCCGAGAAAGTTGAATAAACATACAAAATTAATTCAAAGTGGCAATCTAAAAAACAACAAAAAACCTATAAAAGTCAAGCATTGGTATCCATTCCATTGGATGAGAAGTTGTGAAGATAAAGTTTAAGTTTTTCCGGATCATCAAAAGAACGTGAACGACCATCCTGAGTAATCTTGCAGAGACATGGATGGCGGATTCCATACCGAATGTTAAGCTGTCTCATCTGTGGTCGTAAAGCAAGGAATTATTTGCGAGGTGCGTTAGTTGCATTGGAGATATCCTGAAAAATTAAGATATTATGACCAGACCAAATAAGACGATGTTTAAGCCTCACAGACTTCAAAATATGCATTAGTTCAGTAAACTCCAGGAAAAGCATTATGATGCCGCGTGGTTTTGTAGCATTAGGGTTTAAACGACCCAGACGATGTGCTCTTTGTATGTTGAGGGGACTAGTTTAAGCTTGAAGATCCAAGAGTTCTGGAAGGAATTTCTGTAGAAACAGTACCATATTCGAACCTTCAACATTTTCCGAAATACCATGCTGGCGTAAGTTGTTTCTATGATTTAAATTTTCAAGGTCTTCTATGTCAATTTTTAGTTTATGAATTTCCTGTTCTAATAGAGGAATCTTGGTAGATACATCCTGTAGGTCGCTAACACGTTGTTCCAGTTCTAGTACTTACCTTCCATAACAATACTTCTCTCCTAAATTTGTTTTAGCTTTTCATTTGTCGCAGACATAAAAGGTTGAAGACCACGGACTTCAGCTAAAATAGAGACCAAAACTGGATTCTGAGATGAATGAATGGGAGAAGGTGGGTCATTTTAATGTCTTTTTGGTTTTGTACCAGACATGGAAGACCAAGCAGAGTGAATATCATTACCCATTGTAGAGTGCAAAGAACTCACCAAAAGACTGGAGTGAAAATGAAGTATGCACAAGCATCGTTGAAAATTCAGAAACCAGTAGGGTTCCAATGACAATGCAACTGGAAGTGAAGTCAAGATTAAAGGAAATCTTCAAAATGCACAAATCTTAATTAAACTTTTACATAGATTTCCTCCGAAACACACTAATAGGTAAAAAGAGTGCTTCATTTCCACATTATAATGACAAGTGTATGAGGAAAATCATGCACTAGAAATGATAGGATAACATTTGTGAAAGAGTTCAGTTGGCATAAAGTTGAATCTTCATCTCAGCCAAAAAAGAAAACTGAAAAAATAATTAAAGTAATTGAAGAGACTGTGGCAATGTTCTAACAGACGCAGCATATCAGAATGAGGATTCACGAGCTCAGCGACCTGAAATGGTGGCCGCCCACATCTCCAAATTGCCGCAAACTAAGAGAGATTTGAAGAGGGTTAAAAAACAGGCACAATGCAGACTCCTAGCATACAGCAAGAACTGTACGACTGTTACTCACCTCCATAAAGTATATAGTACAGAAGAAGTCGAATAGTGTTGAGCTTTTGCCAAGGGGTGCCTCTCTGGTGAAGAAGAGCTCTTTGTCACTTCATGTGTCAGCACATGTTATAATGTTATAATTCTGCACATTGGGCTTTCTCAGGACTACCATGTCAAAGGCCAACTGAAATTAGGAATGCTGAGTTATATTTAAAGTTCCCGTAAAAAGCGGAGAAAGTCACAGGGTGAAAGATAGATGCGGGCACAGTGACCTAAAATGGTGGCCGCCCGCGTCTCTGACGAGAGAAAAGTCACTGCAATCAGTAATCGGTGAGAAAAGGATGAAGGTAGGCAAAATGCAGGCTGCACACTCACCGCAGAGTTAGTATTCGATGCCCCTCACTCTGTTCGTGAAGTGACGGGAAAAGAGGCTCTAAAGGCGCTTCCGAGTCCTGTAAGGAAGCAGAGCTCACGCTGGGTCCGCCATTCCGTCTCGGCGTGCAAGCCACGGGCCGAAAGAATGTATCCTATTGGCACACGAATGAGAGACATGCATTCTGCTGCACTGCTACAATGACTTTAGTCTGATCACTGGCAGAATATTGAAAACAAAAATAATGTGTGGACAGAATGCGTGTCAAAGATAGCGAAGACTAAATTGTTGAGAAGATAAGTACAAATAGGTATATTGATCTGAATGTGGCAAGACCTTCTGTCTGGAAGATTTTCTTGCCTGTGTATCTAAGGATTTCTAGTCTTCATCAGTAAAGTCGAAGAAGAAATTCACCTTGAGATAAGCTGCCATGTAAACTACTCAAAGGAGTAGCCAGAAATTTTTTAAAATAAAAACCTTTGAACCTTTGCTTTAAAAGGCTCCAGATGAGTGAGCTATCCTGTCCCTCTCATGGAGAGTTGGGAGGGGTTTTGCACCAAGGAAATTATGATAATGGAGCCATATTTCACATTGTAGTGCAATTTGTGAAGAATTTAGAGATCAAATAAGGGGTTTCCCATGAATTTATGATATGGCCTACTATTGCTAAACTTCCCCAGTGGGGACGGGGGGGGGGTGGTAAAGGAGGAGCAGGTTCTGCAGAACCATTTTGACAAAGTGGGGCCAAATTGTACGTTTTACAATAGGACTTTCAAATTAATTGGCTAAAAAGTCATAGCTTTACCTAGAATGTTCTGAAGGAGCACGTATGAAATATTCCAATACTTGTGGAAAGGGGCGACCACTCGGTCCCCCCGAACGTATGGTTGGGTGCCCCGATCCTCCCGGGAAACCATTTTGGGCGGGGGGCGTGTCTCGGCTGGTATGCACGAAGCGGCGTAGCCGGGGCTCGCCTTTTCCCGCCCAAGAGGGGTTGTCCTAGACACCTACACCGATGACCACGCCCAGTAGGCGTACCGGAGGAGGGTACACGCCCTCCTGCAGAAGAATAAATAGAGCAGGAATCCGAAGAAACGACCTCTTGTTCCTGTGCTCTGAAGGCTGCACCCACTCGTTGCTCATGAGCCCTCGACGGAACAAGCAGCAATTTTGAGAACTTGTAATCTTGTTGTTTCTCTTTCAGTTATTTGGAGTCGGAGAGTCCAGGACCTCGTGGATCGACTAGGAGCAGAATACTCGAAACCATGGCTGGCAAGAAAGCAGGAAAAGGTTCCGAGACGGATAAGGTGCTACGCCTGTTGGCAAACCGGATGGCTTGCATGGAGCGGAAACTCGGACAAGTCCCATCGATCGGTCGAGGTTTGGTGGAGGTCAAAAAACAACTGGCTGCACTGAGCAATCCTGGTAACCCTAAGAAGGTAATAGGCCCGGCCTTGCCGGGAATCGTCCCCGAGGGTAGAGGGAAGCGGGTCAAGAAGAGGGCGGTTTCGGGGGAGGCAGCACGCTGCTAATGGATCTTGAGATTGTTGAAAGAAGTGGTGCTGCTTTGCATGAGACTGAATGTACAGTTCAGGGCGAAACATGTGGCGGGTGTACTGAATCATGCGGCTGATGCACTCTCTCGTTCACATATGCAGGCGTTCAGGGGTTATCTACCTACAGCGGACCTAGTGGCGGCACCATTCCCCGAAGCACTTTGGCTAATCGGTGCCCCGGATTACAAGACCTCGTGGCAGCAAGCTTAGCCCCCAGGACAAGGAAGGCATACGAGGGAGCGTTTCGTTCCTATTGCATTTTTTTGGGTCCGACAGGGAATCAGAGCTGGGGTCAGGAGGAATCCTTCCTGGGGTTCCTGGTAGCACTGCACAGGGAAGGCCGATCAGCGGCAACGGCCAATAGGCATAGGGCGGCCATTTCATTCATGGCGCAGGTGCATGGCATAAAAGACCCAACGGGTTCCTTTTTGGTGAAAAAAGCCCTTCGCGGCTGGCAGCGCCTCGATGGTCGCAAGCAAGATGAAAGGCGCCCGATTGGCTTAGATAGGTTGTCCCTACTCATAGCGAAATTAGACGAGACATGCTCCTCCCAATTCGAAGCAGTTCTGTTCCGGGCAGCTTTCGCATTAGCGTTCCATGGGGCTACGCGGGTGAGCGAACTGGTTGCAAGGAATAAGAAAGACGTTAAGGGAGGCTTGTGCAGGGATCACGTCCAAATTAGGGGTGATTCGATGGTGGTCACGATAGCCAGGTCCAAGACCGACCAAGGGGCTATGGGAAATAGTGTTGTTGTGCAGCGCGCGCGAGGGTCCCCCACGTGCCCGATAATGTGTATAGAGGAATACTTGGCACTAAGGGCGGCTACATGGGGGGGGGAGTTTGCTGAGGCACAAGGATGGCACCCCACTGACGAGGTTTCAGTTCCAGAGGGTGCTAGCACTGACAATCGCTGCGGCGGGCATGGACCCGTGCGATTATGGGACCCACTCCTTTAGGATGGGGGCTGCTACGGAGGCTACAGCCAGGGGTCAGAGTGCAGACGAAGGGAAACAGTTGGGGCGATGGTCCTCGAATTGCTTCAAAAGGTATGTGCGATTGCACATGTTGTAAAGTCAATTGACATGCACTCACGCTTCTTGTCTTTTGTTTTAATTACAGTTTCGCGAGCCTGTCGCGCGGGGCGGAATTTGCAGTCGACCCAGTACCAGGAGACCAGCGGTCATGGATCACCGTCTAGAGAGAGAGTGGTATGGGTCGTGGGCCACTCATACGTGAGGCGCGCCGGGGACGTATTCAAAGCAGGTGACGCGACTCGCGCAGCTGGGGAATACGGGTACAGAGTGGCCTTCCATGGGAAGGGCGGGCTCTGTTTTGACCAATTTGGGTCATTTGTTGAGGGTCTCTTAGGGCGGCAAAGGTCACCGCCATCTGTAGTCATAGTACACCTGGGGGACAATGACTTGGTGACACTGGGTAGACGAGTGTTGTTTGAACAAGTTTTGTCTGCTGTTAGCTGGTTGGCGCAAAGAATCCCGGGGTGCACGATTGCCTGGTCCCACATGATTCCCAGGAAAGTATGGCGGGGGGGCCTTTCGGTGTCAGCACTGAACCATTCGGTGAAGAGGGTAAACAATAAAATTGGTAGATTGTTTCGCTCTGCTCAGTTGCATAGCATTCCTCATGGGTGTATTCGGGGTGATCACATGTATCTTAATGATGGGGTTCACCTGTCCCGGGAGGGGAATGATTTACTCATAGGAGACTTCATAGCATGGGTAAGGGGTTTGAGGAAGCATGACCTTTAGGAGGAGTTGGGGGGGCCGGATAGTCGGTCAACTATCCGGCCTTTGGCGGTAAGGTCATGATCGGTGAGCAGTAATTTCAAGGTCCCTAGAGGGGGGCGCCACCCAGAATGGATGGGAGCGCCCGGGGGGAGGCGGCCATTGGCCCCTCCCATGGGGAGGCGGCACCCACTAAGGATGGGTCGCCTAAGGGGAGACGGCCATAGGCCCCTCCCAGGGGAGGAGGCGGCTATATGCCCCTCCTACTAATTTCCCGGGGGCCGGATATCCGCGACGGCAGATAGAGAGTGTGGGGATGGGGGGGAGTCCATGCTGTCATTCCTACAGATACCTCACACGGAAACTCGGACGACCTTTAAGATGGCGTCGAGTGGAAAGGGGGCCCCCACCACGACAAGGGAAATTACAGTTGGCAATGAGGGTACAGTCCTCTGCGCATGCGCCACTCACACCGTGAGGGCGAGAGTTTTGGTAGTAGGGATCTGACACCGGTTAAGACCTTGCCGTTGGCCCTTAATGCTAGGATGTACAATTTTAATTTAGAATGTATGCATTTGCAGGATGTTAGACTCGGCTAGGAAACCTTTGTATTAGAGATCTGTTAAGGTTAGCCAAAGAACATGTCTTCATTGAAATGTAATAAATGTAAAATTGTACATGATTATGAAACTTTTTATTTAATGTTTTAAATTTTGTTTCATATTTTAATAAATACGGCCGGGAGGGTGACTCCCTCCCGCCTTCCAAAAGTTCAAGCCTGCGTCCGACTTCCCAACCTTAGGGATTTTGCAGGGAGGGGGTGACGGGCATCCCGGCCATATGGAAAGGGGCGACCACTCGGTCCCCCGGAACGTATGGTTGGGTGCCCCGATCTTCCCGGGAAACCATTTTGGGCGGGGGGCGTGTCTCGGCTGGTATGCCCGAAGCGGCGTAGCCGGGGCGCGCCTTTTCCCGCCCAAGAGGGGTTGTCCTAGACACCTACACCGATGACCACGCCCAGTAGGCGTACCGGAGGAGGGTACACGCCCTCCTGCAGAAGAATAAATAGAGCGGGAATCCGAAGAAGCGTCCTCTTGTTCCTGTGCTCTGAAGGCTGCACCCACTCGTTGCTCGTGAGCCCTCGACGGAACAAGCAGCAATTTTGACCCACCCACCAGCCCCTTATGGCAATGTTTGTTTTGCAATAAAGTTTTGCTGAGTTAGGCCCTTTTTTTTGTTTTCCTTTGTAGAAAGTAAAGGAATGTTTAGGTTGAGGATGTGACTTCTGTCTGTAGGATACTGTTTTTTCTTTGTAGGAGTAAACAGTCTTGATACAATTAGGCGTGCTGAATTTTTTCCTTCCTTAGTAGGTGAACAACTGTCGTATTTATTTGGTCGGGCGGTAAGGTCATGATCGGTGAGCAGTAATTTCAAGGTCCCTAGAGGGGGGCGCCACCCAGAATGGATGGGAGCGCCCGGGGGGAGGCGGCCATTGGCCCCTCCCACGGGGAGGCGGCACCCACTAAGGATGGGTCGCCTAAGGGGAGACGGCCACAGGCCCCTCCCAGGGGAGGAGGCGGCTATATGCCCCTCCTACTAATTTCCCGGGGGCCGGATATCCGCGACGGCGGATAGAGAGTGTGGGGATGGGGGGGAGTCCACGATGTCCTTCCTACAGATACCTCACACGGGAACTCGGACGACCTTCAAGATGGCGTCGAGTGGAAAGGGGGCCCCCACCACGACAAGGGAAGTTACAGTTGGCAATGAGGGTAGAGTCCTCTGCGCATGCGCCACTCACACCGTGAGGGCGAGAGTTTTGGTAGTAGGGATCTGACACCGGTTAAGACCTTGCCGTTGGCCCTTAATGCTAGGATGTACAATTTTAATTTAGAATGTATGCATTTGCAGGATGTTAGACTCGGCTAGGAAACCTTTGTATTAGAGATCTGTTAAGGTTAGCCAAAGAACATGTCTTCATCGAAATGTAATAAATGTAAAATTGTACATGATTATGAAACTTTTTATTTAATGTTTTAAATTTTGTTTCATATTTTAATAAATACGGCCGGGAGGGTGACTCCCTCCCGCCTTCCAAAAGTTCAAGCCTGCGTCCGACTTCCCATCCTTGGGGATTGTGTTGGGAGGGGGTGACGGGCATCCCGGCCATATATTTTGCGCCTTGGTTCTCTTATTATATTGGGGGGTAAACTAACAAAAACTGCTGGGAAAATACTGGCAAAATAGAGCATTTTCAGCCCAGTAACCTAAAAATAACTAAACAGCAAAATTGTAATGGTTTTAGTATTCTGGGAAAGTAATATGAGGGAACATTGTCATTTTGAAGACAAATTCAATAACATACAGCATCTTTCTTCAGTTCTTCCTTCCACCATCTTTCGTTTTCCCATCCCCACCCTTCCAAGTAGTGTAGGGTGTTTATTCTCACTCATAATTATGACTGAGAATCTATTTGAAGATGACAGCATTGGAAATCAGATGAAACACAGATCACATAATCTCAGTCAGTAGTCAATAGGGCTGTCCTTCAGATTAGACATGTTCTAGGTGCAATCACTAAACCTACAGCTCAGATTACAGAGACCTTTCATGTTCATCTAGCTGACATAAATGCAAGGTTACATTGATCATACAGGCTCTGACTTCGGGCACAGTATTGATGATCGTTTTGTTAAGATATTAAGATATTTACCAGTATCAGTGATGAGGGGCCTCTTCCTGATTCAACAGCTGTAATTACAGTTGTGCCCCTACACCAAGAAAATAGCATCAGAAATAAGTGTCCATAACTCTGTGTTAAACTACAGCGCAAACAACATCTGTAAATATGTTATGAAAATGCAGTAACTTGGTCCCCTATAGTCACCATGACCTGAAATAACACCTTTTTATTCCCAGATGCCAGTTTTTAATTTTGGTTAAATAAGCTTTTAATTCACCAAAACAAAACGGAATTTTTGGCAAACAGCCTTTTGATACAAATACCAGCTTTTAATTTTTAGTAAACACACAAGCTTGTTCCCCAAATATCACACGCTATTTTCGTCATCTACTCACAGGTATTACTGCCCCAGAAGAACAGAACCTAGATAACTTAACCCACACGGACCGAAACTGCATAACACGTCCATGTATCACAATCGTGTGCAAAAAGTGGCAGTCTTATGCTAGTCAACAAATGTCAAGGACGCCCAGCCAGGGCCTGACTGGGGAACCAAAAGCAGCCCTGGCAGAAATGATCAAACCAGCTTACTCCCTTCATCACCATGCACAATCATCCTCTTTCCATCTACCCAGCCTCTCACTCCTTCACCGATCGCTTTCTCTCTACATTACCCCTCTCTGTCTTTCTTCCACTCTCCGTTGAAGCCTTCCTGTTCCTGCTGCAATTAACTGGGGGATCTGGGGAAGTGAGAGAGGGGCTCTGAATGACCCTGGGCTTTCAAAATTGGCCTCCAAGGTTTCCAGCCCACTGGAGAAATGTCCAATGGACTAAAAGTCACTCAGCTTCGGCCAGGTGTCCCCAAGAAGTCAATGATAATCGCCATATATCACAATTGACTCCATCCCAACAAGGACTAGCATATTAAGGGTCAAGATCATTTCAAGAGTGCCCCTTGTCACTGTCACCCCAATCTTTCACTTTCCTCCTATGTCCAGCTATCTCTCATTGGAGCCTCTCCATTTATCAGTTTCTCTCACTGACACTTCTATGGCTTCTCTCTCGTCTATTCTATTTCTTACCTCAGTCTCTCGCTGTTTACCTCTTATCTCTCCTCAACTCTTCTGTCCCCTCCTTGCCATCCTTCATGTTTTGCTGCTCACGCTGTCCTACCTGTCTTTTTCCCTTTCCTATTCATCGCACCGTAATTCTCACCTTTCCTTTCTCGTACATCTCCTTCATACTTCACCCCACCTCTTAAATCCTTTTACTCTAACATTTTCACGTCCTTATTTATCTACCTTTGTGCATACTTTGATTCCTTTTCTGTTCCACCTTACTGTTACAACATGAGGCAATGTTGGAACACAACGCCATTTATTGGAACGTTTCTGTGAGAGCACTTCCAAACGAATAACATGGTGTGGGTCAGCGTTCCATAGAGTGCACCATTTACAAAGGCAAGGGGGAGAAATGAAAGTGAAATGTAATGAGACAACATTTGATAAAACATACATAGCAGTAGTAATGAACAAGCAAACAATGACTAATCAGCATTTACTGTATTAGATGTAACACATCCTTCCCCTTACAGAAGAATTATCCTTTCTTTACCTTGTAGGCGTTTAACTCCGTATGCTGTGGAGCCTTCTTCAACGTTAGAATGTGCATGGTCAAACTCTAGTTCCATCATACCTTCACTACTTGGTTGAGCTTGAGTATGTTGGATGCTGCCAGCGTCAGATGCATTGTCCTGGAAGTGGGTAGCACCTCAGGATCATGGAATGCATACTTAACCTCAGCATTGTCCGCCTACCCACCCATACCAGAATACAGTGTCCCTTTAGGACACTTAGCAACACTCTTTAGACTCCAGCATCTGACACTACTTTTAGTTAACTTTCAAAAGTTTGGAAAACTTAGACATGCCTTTTCCACTCTCACAAGTAATCTCATGTGCACCATGTCTTCTGCACAAAGTTGCTGACATTTAACCTTATGTGATACATCGTACCTCTGAATGGTTATAAATTGCTTTCTCTCTACCCTTTTACTAGATTAATAGTAATTATGAAATATACTGTTACATGGGCCTTGTGAGTATCCCTTTAGTAGCCACCATGGACACACAACGGAGGAAGGAGTTCATCCCCTTAACAACTTGAAAGGACTGACCCCCGTGGTGGAATGAGAACTTATACATTATCCCCACATCCTTTCTTTGATCAGATTGGAAGCAGAGAGTCCAATCTGCAAGGCCATGCGGACGCTGTCCTTGAGGTAATGATTAAGCCATTCCACCAGACCATTGGTTTGTGGGTTATACACTGCTGTTAAGATATTCTTTATATTATGTGAGCTCAGAAATGTCATCATGTCTTTAGATGTAAATTGAATACCATTGTTGTGATAATACTTTCAGGGAACTCTTCTCTGATAAAGATCTCCCTCATGAAATTCAAAACTTTCTCAGTGAACACTTTTTCAACAAATGTTACTTCAGGTCATTTAGAGAAATAATCGACCATCACAATTGCATATTGCATGTGGGCAGGGGATCCTTTAAACGAGCCCAACACATCAAAACCTACCTTCTGGCATGGTGCATGGGACCATTCGACCAGTTCTGTTGGGGGTGTAATACATATAATGGTCATATCACGCTTCATACACACTTCACAGTTTCTCATCCAATCTAATGACCTGCCACGCGACCCGTACATGCCCACCAAAATTGTGCCCTTAAAGAATTCTTCAAAGCTGACAAGCCCGTGTGCCTTTCGTTATAAGCTTTCAAAGTGACCCTCCTGACTGCTTCAGGTAGCACGCATTTGTCATTAGTGAGAATGATACCACTAGATACACTGATTTTATCTGTCATTTGAGCAAAAGAGTGCAACTCACCACATAACTTGTTTGATCGCTGGCCAGCCTACCTGTCTATATTCTTTCACTTTATCCAATATCTCATCACCAACATCCTCCCTGATCCGCACTTCTTTTGTCAAAGGCACATTTTGTAAGGCACATATCTTATTGGAGTCGGAGTGGGTTGACTTCCTCAATCTTCACTTTAATTATTGGAGTCGGAGTGGGTTGACTTCCTCAATCTTCACTTTAATTATTGGAGTCGGAGTGGGTTGACTTCTTCAATCTTCACTTTAATGATCATAAAACAAAAATCTTTCATCAGAATTTCACCCTTGAAGACTATGAAGACCGGAACATTATCAATCCCTCTATGAAGAAATCCCTCAACGACGGTCAAAAAATAGTATCATCAAATGAGTGCTCTTCGATTGGTAGCAGCAAAGATCTCGTAAAAGTGCAGGAGCAAGATATTGGAAAATTGATTAAAAAGGGTCGGACGGACGGGGCTCCAGGTCCAGGTGGAGTCCCTCAAGCTTTGTTTAAGGAGGATGTACCCTTCTGGGCTGGGAAACTATGCACTTTATTCAATTCCATTCTGCAGAAAAACATCATACCGCCCTCCTGGCGTGGATCAGTCCTTGCACCAATCTTTAAAGGTGGGGACAAAAAATCCCCTGGGAACTACCATCTCATTGCCCTAATCGACAATGAACCAAAGTACTTTGCAGGAGTATTGCTGAACTCACTTAGGGCATGGGCGGAGGACAACGCTATCATTCCTCCAAATCAAACTGGCTTTACAAGCAACACCGGAACCTCGGTCAACCTCATGACCCTCTCCTGCCTGATTGATCAGGCTGAATTCAGCTCCTGTCCACTCTACATGGGATTCATTGACTTCCAAGCGGCCTTCGACAACGTGAATAGAGCTAAGCTCTGGCAGAAGCTGTCTAGTTTCAACATTCCAATTGACCTCCTAAGAGCCATACAACTTCTACATCAGGACACATGGGTCAGGATCAAGATCGGGGACGGCTCACGTTTGTCACGCCCAATTCCAACGACAAAAGGTCTAAAACAGGGCTGCGTCCTGGCCCCGACACTTTTTAACTTATTTCTATCCGACCTTCCTGGTGCTCTTAACAAGGTCAATTCACATGCTCCCACAGTAACTGGTCTCTTGCTGTCAAACTTACTATACGCCGACGATGTTGTTCTTCTTAGTAAAACTAAGATCGGCATGCAAAGGCTTCTGGACGCCACCTCCGACTATTCTAATAAGAATAACCTACAGATCAATAATAAGAAGACAAAAATATTGGCGGTCCGTTCAGGTAAAGCTAAGAATCTGTCTTGGATCCTTAATAAGGAAAGCATTGTCGAATCTAAATGCCATAAGTACCTTGGAGTCATCTTTAACAACAACAACAGATATAAATCTCAGTTAGAAGAACAAAAAAGGAAGGGTGCAGCACTTGCCTTCGCCATTGGATCCGTCCACAAGAAACTACAAGGCCCAACTTTTGCACCTATTTTACGGGCCGCTCAGGCAAAAATCATTCCCACACTAACCTACGGTAGCCACGTCCTAAAAGGACTGGAAGGTGGCCAATTGGACAAAATAATTACAAAGATTTATAGAACAGTGTTCAAACTACCAATTCAAACATCTCCGGCACAAATCAGGTTGGAACTGGGAATCTGCCATCAACCATACGCCAGAGCCATGACCTTTCTTGTGTGCTGTCACAAACTGAGATCATCTAAGGAAGGCAGTCTAGCACACCACCTCTGGGTTAGTCTCGATACGAACTCATGGCGTGCAGGGAACGACTATTGGAAAAAAGGCCTAACAACCTTATGCTTAAATGAACTTTGGAGCATGCATGTAAGCCAAATGGAATTTAAACGGCTAGCGAAACTAAGCACAAAAAAGTTGTCAACTGTGGAAGATAAGGCACGGCTGGCAAAAAGAAGTCATGGGTGGTTGACTCTGCATTCCTATGCCCTGTTGATTCCACAGCAGTATTTAACCGTATCTTTTACTGCACGAACTAAATCAAAATTCCTAAAATTGAGACTGGGAGTTATCAATCTGTTGGCCCATTTCCCAAAATGGAAAAGAGATCATGGACGAGAACTTTGTCGACTTTTTGGGAATCACAAAGAAGACATCACGCACATTTTATGTCTTTGTCCAAAACTGCTGAATGAAAGACGGTTCCTTTTGAAGCACCTTTTGAACACAAACAAGATTAGATCGTGCAGAGCAGCAGTTTTGGCCTGCTTTGACCCCAGGAACATCAAATTAAACTGTGCCTTGGTAAGGTTCATGGACCTCGCAGAAAAAAAACTCTGCGAGGGGCCAAAAGCCACTGATTCGTTGTTGGCTTAAAGTTCTGGCAGGCTCCATCGGCTGTCCCTATCCACATTGGATCCCAATCAGTCGCCATTTTTTATATGTATTTTAAATGTATCTTTTACAAATTTTAAAGATTCTGTATTTGCAATGATTTTTCTTTTAATCACGCAATAAAGCTCTTATATTATTAGTGCACATATCTCACACACATTTGCAACTACATTCAGGTCACCTTTGTCTTCTTTATCAATCTGAGCCAAATAATAAGACCTGGACAGAACATCTGCACATTTGTTGCTTTTCCTGGCAACATGCAAAACATTTAAGCAAAATCCTCGCAATTTTGAGCACAACCTGGTGTTACGAGCCCTAGAATTTAACCCACTCCCCAGGTGAAAAAATATGAACCAGAGGCTTATAGTCAGTTTGCAAATTGAATGTGGTACCCCATAGAAAAGGCTAACAGTTTTTTTTTTAACTACAGCATACCGTCTTCCAGAAAGATTAATGGTCCTGGAGGCATGAGCTCTTATCTACTCGTCATGACCATGTTGTTGTGACAACACATCCCCATATGCACTGGCGTAGACTGTGATGGTGTACTTCTTGCCAATCATAAATGGTCTCAATGTGGGAGCATTTGGTATGCTTTTCTTTATCAACTTGAATGCCTCTTCTTGTCGATACTCCCATTCATATTTCTGATCTTTGCCTAGAAAAGTCTAAGAGATTCCATGACGGTTGCAAAGTTTTTGATAATTTTATTTGTTTATAAAGTTTTATATAGCGCAAACAAGACCCTTCCGGGTATCAGAGCGATTTACAATGTTCAAGGCGATACGTATGAAAAATTACACCAACGTAAGGATGGGAACCTGGGAAGGTCGAATCCCCTAGTGAGAACACCTTAGGACCCAGACCGACAAAAACCTGAGAAGTAAGCACATAGTCTGAGAGAGAGAGGAAGCGTGCAGACTAAAGGATAAATATTGTCCTGTAGCACTGTTCATGAGTTCTACAGCACAAATGTGTTTATCAATATCCTGTAGACTTCTTTCATGAATGATGCAGTTGATGGGGTCATTCTAATCACAGGGGGTTGTGTGTTACAGATTCTCGGGTAATACCTGAAAAGGCTCGGTTATATGTTTTAAAAAAAATAGATTTGGTGGTTTCAGCAGTAGGGAAATAGAGCTTCTAGAAATTCTAAAGCCACCAGATAGCTCAAATGTTTGTGCAAGGTATCTTAGGGGTATTGAAGTGGAGGGCTGTAAGGGTAATTCAGCCAATTTTCAGATGAATCCTTGCCTCATGTTGAAGCCAGTTCAGGGATTTCAGATCAGGAGTGATGTGATTGTTTCTTTTTGATCCTGTAATGAACCTAGCAGCAGAGTTAAGGGAAGCCCTAAGTGGTGCCAACTTATCTCTGGGTAGGCCGCAAAGGGTAGCATTCCAATAGTCCAACCGGGGTATCACTAGTGCTTGAACAGCTGATTTGAAGTCATCCTGAGGTAGGAAGAGTCTTATTTTTCTTAAAATGTTCATGTGGAAATTTGCTCTTGTGACGCCAGCGCTGATGTGCTTCTGCATGTTCAGATTCTTGTCCAGTGTTATTACCAGAGATCTTGTTGACTTTGTGATGTGTGGTACACAGTTCAACGCAGTTAGTTATTTCATCCATTCTGCGATGTCCGGTGTGTGATTTGGTGGGGCAATTAGGAGGAATTCAGTTTTTAGAGCATTTAGTTTGAGGGGGTGACCTGTCAGTGAAATTTGTGTTTTTTGTAGGGTTGTGTTTAGAGACCTAATATCTTCGGGCAAGAGATTTTGAAGTACAGTTGGGTGTCATCCACGTACATGTGATAGTGGATGTTAAATAAGTAGAATAACAAGCAGGTTAGAGGTTCCATGGATGAATTAAAGAGAGTGGGTGAGAGTGAAGACCCCCGAGAAACTCCCAATGTGACCTGTGTGGGGTTGGAGAGGGGCGTATTAATCTTGATTCTTTGAGTTTTGTTGTGGAAAAAAGTTGGCAAACCAGGTAAGAATGGAGCCCGATAGTCCTATCTTCTATTTGAGTAGGTCTAAGAGTCCGTCATGTTTGACAGTATCGAAGGCTGATGATAGGTCAAGGAGGATAAGAAGGCAGGATTAATTCTGATCCAACAGTCTTAACGCATCGTCAACTATGTGTGTGAGCACCAATACAGTACTGTGCTGCTCAAACAAATGATGGACGGAATAACTGAACAAATCAAACATTCAGCCTCAGCTTAAGAGATCTGGGTTAAATCCATTGCTCTTTTGCTTACCATGCCACCCTAGTTTGGACCCAGCCATATGCAAATCAGTCTGGACCTGGATCCTCATGGGAACAGTCCAGCCCGAACTCCAAGGCAGGTCCCCCCAGGTCCAGAAACAAGCATCCTGGGACTGGGGGAAGACAGATTGTGATTGGTCTAAGAGACTGAATTGGTCAATGTGGTTACACAATTGTAAATGTACACATTTCTCAAGAAGCTTTGCTAGTGTTGAAATCGTAGTGATTGGGCGGAAGTTGTTTAGGTCTGAGAGGTCCACTGTTGGTTTATAAAATGGAGGAGACATGCCCAGCTTTAAGGCAATCAGGGATCGATCCTTGGAGTAGTGAGGTATTAACTATTTTAGTCCAGAGAGGGATTAAGGATATTTTTATCTGACTAAAGACATTCACTGGAAGAGGGTCACTAAAGTGGTTAGGTTTTAGTGCTGTTAGGATTTTGAGAATGGTGTTTTCATCAAAAGTTTTGAATGAGGTCCACGTAGCATTGTTTTTGAGGGAGTGAGCTGAGTGACCTGGTGTTTCAGCCTTCTGGGTGAGGGGGTGTTGCAGTTAGATATGACGGGAAGGTGCTCCATAGCTGACCATAGGTCATTTTCAATCTTTCTTGTCTTTTCCATGAAAAAGGAGGCAGATTTGGCTGAGGATTAGAACCTGTAGGGGAAATGTTGGGTCGCTTATTGGATTGTAGCTTGATCAGTTAAAGCAGTTTTTGGGTGATTTCTAGCTTTATCTAATTGGCTTGTAAAGAAATTCACTTTTGAGTGGTCGCAGCTGGCATGGCTCGCAGGTGGGGGTTGGGCGTGGGGGGTTGCGCTGGGAGGGGGTCGCAGGGGAGGTTGAGAGGAGGTTAATTTAATAATAAATAAAACAAAAATTTAAACTTAACTTTCAGGCGGCAGGGTCCTGCATCTTCATGGCTCCTGCTCTTCTGCTCTCCTGCCTCTGGCAGGAACAGGAAGCAGGCAGCCAGGCTCCCTCTCCTAAGCCAATCACAACACTGCAAGCAGCGTAGTGATTGGTCAGGACGGTGCCCAGCCAGACGCTTTTGGGGCGGCCATGTTCTCCATGTAGGCTGGATTGCAGCCTGCATGGAGAAGGGCAGAGTGCGCATGACTGTTTTGGGCGGCCCCAGAGGGCCGACCAAACAGTCTTTGCGCACTCAGGGCTGGAGTGGGCACACCATTCCTCCCCTGCTTGCAGAGCAGCCCCACCCACCTGCCCGCCTGCACCCAAACATAAAATGGTAATAACTGAAAGTTATTACTATTTTATGTTTCTGCTTCTTGCACTACGAGAAAGCAGTGGGGCAACGCTCCTCCGCCCTAGTGGAGGAGCCGCCCCTGCTTTCGAGTTTTTAATACATTTGTTGTAGATGTTCTAGTTTAAGGTTTTCGAGGGATGGTGAGGATCTCCATGCTCATTCAGCTAGTCTAAGCTTACGTCTTTCTGCATTAAGGCTGCCATTGAACCAATGTTTAAAATATTTGGTGAACATTCGTTTTAGCTGTAGGCGTGGTATTGAGTCCAGAATGTTCATCATGAAGTTGCTGTAGTGGTTTGTGAGGCCATGCGCATCAGTCATATCCAAAAGAGGAGACAAGATGTTGCTGCTAAGGAAAGACAGACTGTTCTAATTAATACTCTGATAGCTCCTTTTCCATTATTTGGGTTTCTTTATTTGAGCCATTCTTGTTTTTACTGATTCTGTGATAAGGAAAGAGATGCGGTGATGATCTGTTTAGTCACAAGGAATGATAGATTCCATTTGGATGATATTACTCTTGGCAATGATCAGGTCCAAGTTTGCATTCAAGTTATGTGTTGTAATGTAGCAGAATTGAGTCAGGTTGAGATCTGCTAAGAAGGATTTAAGGCTGTTGGGTTATTAGGGTCATTCCAATGGAGGTTGAAATCTCCAAGGAAGATATGGGCGTCATGTTGCCCAGTGTTAGTTGAGGTGCTTTCCATAATTTGTTCTGTAATGTGATTTTATCACCTGGTGTGTGGTAGATCGTGTGCAGTTTGCACAATGGACTGTTGTTGCTCAAAATGTCAATGCAAAGGAATTTTGCATGAGGATGTGTCAGTTTTATGTGATTGTTTAAATCTGATATTGTTTTGGTGCATGCAAGCGATACCTCTACTGGGTCTGTTTGGTCTGTCTAATCTAAGGATATTGTGATTAGATGGAACTAGTAGTTCAAGAGTAGGAGTGCAGAAATCATTAAGCCATGTTTCAGTCAAGATTAGTATGTCTAGCTCGTGAGTAAGGATGAGGTCTGTGATGTCTGCCGCATGTTTCGCTGTGTCGATCCACAATTGAGTAGCATGCATTTCAGGTCAGGTTTGGTGACAATAGAGGATGCATGAGAGATTGGCACTCAAGGTTCGATTTATATATGGCTCTGGGATTGTGCCTTGTATCGCTGTGTGGGTTAGTAGGAACTCTTTGGATTTGGGCCACGCCGCCTCTGTTTGCAGTGTAAGTAGAGTTATATGAGAGGAGGAGGGAGTGAATGTCAAAGTCTGAGAGGGGATGCATTATTTTGAGGGGCCGAGAAAAGTCGTTGGGGTAGGGTATTGTTCTCCATCTCAAATGGGGTGCCAAGACAGTTGAGAACCCGTTGTCTGTGCGGTGTGATTAAGGTCTGGTGTTGTGGTTAGTGACTATGGTGTGGCTGAGTCTATTCCTTTCAGCAGTTAAGATGTTCCCTCTGTTGCTTGCCAGTTCTGCGGTGATGCTTGTAAGGCTTTTTAGATCTGCCTTAAGTAGTTGCAGGTCGAGAGCAATCATACTAAGTCTGGCTTCTAGGGAAGTGTGGGAATAGGTTGAACCATAAGCCAGGAGAGGGGGGTACACATGTCTATGGTGTTAGTGTGTAAATGGCCTGGAAGAACCAGCGGTGCGGCGGTTGATTCTGTCGATGGATGTACGTTGTTACAACACATGTTGTAACAACGCATGCCTTTACCACGCAAGTCTTACAACGCAAGTCATTACAACGACTTGCGTTGGAGGACGTGGATTTAGGAATCTTATAATGTTATATTCCAACACCAGTCCCCGTAACAGTAGGGAAGGTGTTGGAATATAAAATTGCAAGATTCCTTATCCCACAGCGCCATCCAGCGCAAGTCGTAGTAGCGACTTGCGTTGTAATAGTTGCGGGGTAAAGGCACTGCGGTGTAAAAACCGCGTCGTAAACGATGTTCCCACTGTCGATAAATTGGGCCATGAGGGGTTGGGATTGAGAGCAGGTGAGCTGGTTAGGTAAGAGTGCTAGGGTCTTCAGATGTACCCTATGATTTCTATTAGGGTTCTCAGGCATTGCAGGGACAATCAATTGCACCCAGTGTGGTGCCTTGAGCGCAAACGTAGTAGCCACAAGTGTGTGTTCAGCAGACAAGGAGCTAGTTGTTTTGAAGTGGTTGTTTTCTTGGCTGTGTGTCTCTGCGATAACTCCTCTATAGGTGTGATAAGGGCTTGTTCTCGATTTTCGATTAATGGATAGGGTCTCAGGTTTCCCTTGAGGTGGTGTAGGGTTGATGTGGTAAGTATTGTACACCATGGGGAAGTAGTGGTGGGGGAGGAGGGCCTGGTGCATCTAGTGCATGAGGGCGAAGTATTCTGTATTCCTGAGGGACATCTGAAGAGACTGGACAGTCTTGGTTGGTGGCCTGATCCTTGCTATTTATAGCATTTCTGATGATGGAGAAGGATTCATTATAAAAGATTTTTAGGTTGCCGACTGAGGTTTGTATGAGGATATTACTGTTATTGTATATGGTGATGGTTGCATCAGCTCTGTAGGAAGGTGAGGGGGTTACTGAGAGTTTGAGTCGATGTGGAATTTTCCTGGATGCTTAGATTAGGAATTGAGAGAGCAAGGCTTTCCTCCATTGTGCTCTTCTTTTCGTGTAAAAAATAAGATAGCTAATTATAGCTTCTTTTTTAGTGTAGAAATAAGAATCTGAAATAAACATTTCTGTGTGAAATTTGAGAAATCAGTGTTTTAGGCACTTTGTACTGTATAGCCTTCCTAATGACTAAGCCACGTTAACCTGGTTTTGGGGCTGAAGCTGGTTCCGCTGCAAAATAATCTAAGCTACCATAAGTGACCTAGTGGGATAAACAATGGTCCTGGTGGGTGACTGTACCACCATCACCCCAGGCCGCGGGAAAAGCTAACATAAAATCACCAACTGATATGGTGTAAATAAGGGGGGGTGACGACACTGGCTCACATTTCCCAATCTTAGGGCCCAAACTCTGGAACGCTCTTTCACCCCCATTGAGACTTGAGTCAGACCTCTTTCATTTAAGAAGATGTTGAAGACCTGGCTCTTCACCCAAGCTTACAGTTAGACCAGGACCATCCTTACCAGTAACTCTTTCTGGAAAGTAACTCCACCAGCGCCAAGAAACATCTGGTGAACGTGCGCTATAAAAGTTCCTATTAATATAACGTAACATAACTGGTGTTCGGGAATTGCATCAAAATGATCAATAGAAAGATGTGGTATGAGTGACAGGGGTGAGGAAAGTGTAGTTTTAGCAAATAACAAATATGAGCAGGAAGATTTTTTTTCCCGCTAACAAATAAGAATAGGAAGAACTTAGTACATGAAGTTTTGTGGAGGTTGTTTAAACTGAATATGGGAACAATCTATCTAAAACCATTACAAAATAGTTGCTACATTAGCTCCTAGGGGTAGTCATAACAAGGAGTGTGTTCCTTCTTTACTTTCTATGTGTTGCATGACATCAGTCCTACTACCTTAGTCTTAGTTATAGTGTGGGCGCCATCTCGTGGTTGAGTCCTTGTGGTTTAGCTGGTAGAGGAGGCTCAAAATGGAAGGTATATCAACCTCCCACTACGAGTCCAGGCAACGAAGTGCAATCACCACCGCGGAGCAAACGGGCACTGATCAGGCCCCAAGAGATAAGCACTGTCCAACAGCCCAATTATCCTCCTTTGGGTCTCCCAGCGAGAGGCGAGTGCGGTGCAAATTGGACCCTGCTGCAGGGTATAAACCAAAGCTCCTTTTCAGAGGAACCTCAAGGGCGGGTCCCGAGCAAAAGAAATCAGGAGAGGCCTCCTCACTCAAATTGGCTACAGAGATGGTGGCGACTAAGCAACAGGTATGTGGAGCTAGGAACGGCTCACGCTGCAATGCCCAAGAAGCTTGTCAGTCAGAAGAGAAGCATTAGCGGCACAGTGTCATGGCATCAGATGGTGGCTAGTCTCAAGAGCACTTTGGTGGGCAGTGGCTAGGGATGCCTGGGGTCAGAGTGTGTCCAATCTTACTCACCCCTATCCTTTTGGAATCTCGGCAGATAGTTGGTGCAGCATCGAGCAGATCGCTTGTGCGGTCATTCCTTAAATTTGGTCTTTGACCAACGTCTGTGATGAACGGGAGAGGGCATAAGGTGCTCCGGGCTATTAATGCACAGTGAACTCTCTCCTCCTGATATATTAGATCTCAGTCCTTAGTCGCAAGCCAGAAACTTTCTCAGCAACTTAGGAGATCCCAATTACTGAACTGCCCATCGTAAAGGGATCCGGTGAGAACTTGCATGCATCGAGACCCCTCTGCAGATGCTCTAAATGTATTTGAGAATAGATATAAGTTCATTCACTTCAGGTAGTGGATGTCCATCCATATTGGCATTCGCATTGAGTGACCTGAGGTTGACACACAAGCAAGGTCACCATTGCTATTTTTTGTCAAAACAATGAGAGACAGCCACTCTGATGATTCGGTTTCTTCAATGTCCTGTGAAAGGACCTCATGTAATAGTTTTTGCAAATCTTTTCTTATACTGAAAGGTACACCCGTATACTTTACTTGGCTGGGACATATCGTCGTTTGATCTGATATGATGTGTAAATCCCAATAGTTTCCCTAAGCCCTCTGTGAGGGACTTGGGAAATTCTCAATCAACTTGTTGTTCAATTTATCTTCCTGTATCACTAAAACTGGATCTTGAACATTAGGATTCAGCACAATTTGTAAAAGTCTTTGGCCTTTCTACCCCAGAATGCACACACCTCTCATGCTCACATACATTTTGATGTCTACACTTCTTCCTTTGTACTCTGCATTGGTAACGAAAATATCCAATAAAGTCAATTGATTTTCCATCAAAGGTTACATCCTTAACATCAGGGTTTATCAGTGAGATAACCAATGGGGAGAACTTCCTGGAATACATATCTTCAGTAATTATTGCATACAGTGATGCTACATCAGCCATTATTTCTAGCTCATTATTCAAGACTATTAAGGTACACATTGGGGGTTTGTCTTTAGCTTCCTTCACGACCTATTTGACATCTTAACCATAAGATTCATTCCTTGACTAAGTTTCACTTCACATATTGTTGGCTCCAGATCACTATGATGTGCTTCATCAGAAATTAAAGCCACTCTCGGAAATGGCAAATGTTGGCTTTCTTTGCAGACCCTGCCAAAATGTCCTATGAGCTCACAAACATTGCACTCCTTTCCCTAAACAGGACAATTCCTGAAGGAAGCCAGATCTGTGGATCTAACCCATCTGAAATGAATTAATTTTCCTTCACCTTTCCTTGGTTTATTTACTTCTGTTAATCCAAATGTGCTCACCACGCTACATACTTCACTATTCTTGTTAAAAGACAAATCAGCATTAGGCATTTTACTCAATTAAACAAAAATGTTAAAACTATGTAAAAATGTAAAAATATAAATGTAAAAATATACTACACTCCTCCTAAATTCTTTTTTTAAAGAGAACCTTCTAACAGCTTTTCTTCGACCTTGCGTCCATAAAAAAGTATTCAGCTAACACAATTTCTTCGACCTTGTGTCACCTAACACAATTTCTTCAGTCTTATGCCAGAAATGAAGTCAACCTAGTTTTAACAAAAATTTAAACTTCAATCATTGTCACTGTTTTCTTCCAAATCTTCCTGACTGCTGCTGCTTACTTCAACTATTGGTGGGATAATTATATAGGCCCACTCTGGAGATTTATACTTCTGATTAGGTGTCAATGGTCTTTTACTTTTTCTGTTTAATACTTCGATTTTCTTTCCAATTTGATCTTGTTTGTCTGTTTCACCTTTTTGACTTGAAATCTCGTTTACTTGATCCTTCGACTTATTGATCAATTTGAATTTTAAATTTTCTTTAGGCCAAACATCACCTTTTCTCAAGACTTTCTTTTTCGGCTCTACTTCATTACTCTCAGTTTTCCAAGCCCTTTTTCTGAATCTTCTTATTTCTGATTCGTCATCACTGTCTTCTGAGTCAGTTTCAGAGATTTCAATACTGTATCTAGGAACTTCTTTACTCGGCAGTTTCACTCCGTTAGGAACAATATCTCTGTAGCTGGTACTTGGTAATTCGTCTTCTTCTTCCTCTGGAATTACTTCTAGCTTCCCAGTATCAGAATTTCCGTTCCTGCCTTCAGAGTTTTCAATCTGCATTTCAATACTCTCCTGATCTTGAATCTCTTCGACACAATTTCTTCTTCAGCTCTCTTCTCTAAAACATTTTCATCATTATCCGAATCAACAACAACAATGTCTAGATCTTTCTGATTAGCTGCTTGTCTTGCTTCTGATTCCTCCAGATGTCGACTTCTGTGTCGATTTTCAGAATCTGGATTTTCAGGATTTTCTTCTTCTTCAGAATCTGAATCTGATGTAGTCTCGTCACTGTCTTCAGGATTTTCTGGTACAGGTACACAAATGGTATGACTAGGATGCAGCCATCTTTTCAAGCCCTTGCATTTAACAGCATTAGTTCTTACCAGAATTACTTGCCTTGCTTTCTGCCACCTGGGTACCAAACAGTTCCTTCTTCGATGAACCTTTGTTCTCACCCAGTCTCCCGGCAAAAGATCATGAGCTTGCTCCTTTTCTTTTGAAATCACATCTGTTCCCACCTGATGGAATACAGAGGTTACCACGTCAGAGAGTTGCCTACAATAGTCTAAAATTGCACTGTCATTTATTGCTAGCAACTTTCCAACTGGAACATGAGCTTGTCTCATCACTCTTCCCATAAGTATATCATGAGGGCTAAGACATGTTTTCTTATCTGGAGTGCTTCTCAATGACATCAAAACAAGTGGAAGAGCGTCTGTCCACTTAATTCCTGTAGCTAGACACATTTTTGAAATTCTATTTTTAATCGTTCCATTAATCTGCTCTACAACACCTGATGCTTCTGGTCTGTATGCACAGTGCAGTTTCTGTTTGATGCCAAATGCTTCACAAATCAGTTCAATTAGTCTGTTTTCAAAATGTCTTCCGCGATCACTTTCAATAATCACTGGAAAACCATATCTAGGTATGATCTACCTCAAAAGCAATTTTGCCACAGTGATTGAGTCATTGTGACGAGTTGGGAAAGCTTCAACCCATCTTGAAAACAAACAAACAATTACCAACACATATCTGAGCTTATTATGTTGAGGCATGTCAATGAAATCTATCTGTAACCTGGTGAAAGGACCACCCTCCCGACCTATGGTTCCCATGCTCACCACAGTCTTTCTGTTTGGATTGATTTGCTGACAGATCAAACAACGTTGGCAAATTGACTCTGCAATGACCCTGAATTTTGGATGATACCAAGTCTCTCTGAATTGTCTAATCATTGTGTCTCTACCTAAGTGACCTGGTCCATGGTACATCCGTGCCATGTCAGCAATCATACAATTAGGCATAACAGGTCTTCCATCTTTGTAAACCCAAATTCCATCTTCCTCTCGCTGTCTGCAATCTTCCTTGAGCCAAGAATTTTTCTCCTCATCTTGTAAATCTTTTACTCCCTGCCATGTTTCTACCACAGATATTAGCATGAGAGAATTCATTACATGCTCATTGTTCTTTTCCCGATTAAGTGAAAGATTGTTCTTTGCACAGTAATGCGCAGTCTCATCTGCAAAAGAATTTCCTTTAGTGATGTAATCCTGACCCTTTTTATGTGCACCACATTTAACCACTGCTATTTTCTCTGGCAATTGAATTCCATCAATTAATCTTTTAATCAGTTTTTTATTTCTGATTGGAGTCCCTGCAGATGTTAAATAACCTCTTTGAGACCAGAGCTGTCCGTAATCATGGACCACTCCATATCCATACTGACTATCAGTCATTATGGTAACTTTTTTCCCTTCAGCTCTTTCACAGGCACGAATTAAAGCAACCAATTCTGCTATTTGTGCAGAACAAATTCCTTCAAGAGTTGAACCTTCAACTATGTCAGAAACCGTACAGATTGCATATGCTGCTCTTAGGATGCCTTCATCTGTTCTTAAACATGAGCCATCCACAAAATAAACAATGTCTGATTATGGTAAAGGTACATCTTTAATGTCCTTCCTGGGTTTTGTGCAATATTCTAGAACATCCAGACATTGATTTTCTACATCATCATCAGGAGTTACATCTGGCAAAAGTGTGGCTGGATTGAGATTCAAACATCTCGCAATAGATACATTATCTGATCACAGAATAACTTTTTCATATTTCATTAATCTATTGCTAGACAGGTGCTGTGTTTTACTTCTAGTGAGAAGTGTTTCAACAGAATGAGGTACATATACCTTTACATCCCATTATGATTCCTTCACTTTGTTCAAGACTTACACTTGTTGCAGCCACTGCTTTTAAGCAACCTGGCAAAGCTTTTGCAACAGGATCCAGGATAGCTGAAAAGTAAGCTATAGGTTTTCTCATGTTTCCATGCTTCTGTATGAGAACTGATAAAGCACAACCTTCTCTTTCACTGCAATACAGTTCAAATTCTTTGTCATAATCTGGCATGCCCGATGCAGGTGCTTCACAAAGACTTTTCTTTAACTTTTCAAAAGCCTCTAGTTCTGTTTTTGTCAAAACAAATGGATCCTTACTATCCGCCTTTGTTAATCTTTGAAATGGTTTTGCAATAACTGAAAATCCACAAATCCATTGTCGACAATAACCAACCATTCCTTGTTGTTGTGGCTGTATTGCTCGAATCATTTTTATTCTTTCAATTGTCACTTGTCTGATGCCTTTCGCAATTCTGTGACCTAGGTATTTGACCTCTTGCTTGCAAAACTGAAGTTTTGCAGGCGACACTTTATGCCCTTCCTCTGCCAAACGATTCAGAAGTGTAATGGTGTCAGTCACACAGTTTTCTCTTGTTTTACCTACAAGAAGAAGGTCATCAATATATTGAACTAATGTTGACTCTCCAGGCAATTTTAGATCTTCCAGGGACTTTTTTAACAACTGATTAAAAATGGATGGACTCTCTGTATACCTCTGAGGAATATGACACCATGTTAATATTCGATCCTGGAACCGAAATGCAAAAATTTGCTGGCTATCTGGATGCAATGGAACTGTAAAGAATGCATTGCGTAGGTCAATGACCGTGTACCATTCTGCATCATGTGGAATCTGATATAGAATTACTGCTGGATTTGGTACAACTGGACAACAAGGAATAACTATTTTGTTAATTCTTCTCAGGTCCTGAACTATTCTATACGTTCCATTTGGCTTTTTAATACCCACAATCGGTGAATTACATGGGCTGCTTTCAATTTCTTTTAAAACTCCTTGCTTAATGTATTTTTAAATAACAGGAATTACACCTTCAATTGTTTCAGGTTTCATTTTGTACTGAGGAACATTTGGAAAATCTATTCCCTGCCTCACAGTAATTTTAACTGGGTCAACATGTTTCATTAAACCCATTTCATCACCTGTCAAATCCCACATTTTGGGATTCACTGCTTTTTTCAGCTCTTCTGGCAAATTATTTTTATCAAAAGCAGGAAACATTTTATTTTCTTCATCAACCATTAATAATGTCAATTTATACAGACCATCTTCTTCTAGGGTCTGTAGCTCAATACCTTCAGGTGAACAGTATATTTTGCAATTCATCTTGCACAACAAATCCCTACCTAATAGTTTAACAGGACTACTGTCACAGACAATAAATCTGTGTTTGTCTTTATAGTTTCTTATTTCTACATTTACAGGATTTGTCAAAGTAGTTTTAATATGCTGGTTAGCTACACCAACAACCTGGATCGTGTCACCCGAGAGAGGAAGATTTTCAATTTACACTGATCTAACAGCAGAACGGGTAGCACCAGTGTCCACAAGAAAAGTGGTATCTTTATCATTCACTTTACCATTTACAAATGGACCTCACTTATCTACCTCAAGAGTGGCTCCAATTACACACTCTTCTTCCCCTCTCAGGCATTGTCATGAAAAATCTTCCGAATCAATGCTCTCATTTTCTTTAAACCAGAATTGTTGAGAAACATTTGACACATTTTGTAATCTTTTTGATTTTCAGCTCCGCAGAAACCTGTTTCCGGATTGTATCTCTGTGAATTGCTGCAATTTGGCAAAGGTGGCTGTGGAATTTGGCCTTGCTGAATGAATTGATTTTGTTGCTGATTCACTAACTGTCGCTGTAGCTGTTGCTGCTGACTTATTTCATTTAACTGTCGCTGAAGCTGTTGCTGTTGCTGCTGATTTATATCATTCTGCATCTGTGGATTTAATGATGAATTCTTTAAATTTAATGGCGGATTTTTACACTCTCGTCTCAGTGTCCAATTTCTCCGCAATTGTTTCAATTCCTCAATGTTTATATTAAATTTTGGCTTATTCGTGAAGTTTCCCTTAAACTTGCCAGGATTCTGATTCTGCTGAAAACCTTTATTTTCGAAAGCTGCTATCTGTTGCTCAGCTACCTTCACTTGTGCCCACATTGCTTTTTCCTTGAGTTTCTTCTGTTTAGCATCTATTTCATCACTGTAACATTTTGCCTTTCTCAGGATGTCATCAACTGAAAGAGCTTGCCAGCCTACAATTCCCGTCCTAATCATTTCCCCTATTTCAGGTCTCAGGCCATAAACAAACCTATAAATAAAGTGGCTCATGTCACTTTCGCTTAATTTTTCATAGCCACTGTATTGTTTAAATACCAGAAGCAATCTTTCGTAATAAGAGTGAACTGATTCTTTTGGCTCCTGATTAGTTCTGTCAATTTTAACCCAATCCACTTCCTTCGCAGGAATTTTGTCTTTTAACCAAACAATTACTTTGTCATAATAATCCATGACAGTGTCTGAGGGAGCGCCTGTTACTCTATGCCTTTGTGGTTCTTCTTACGGCCAGCCCACAGAAATGTTGCATTCTGTCCAGAGATCTGACGGGACAACAATGTCAAAGAACCCATCAAGATCAATCCACAGAACTTTAGAAACCTTAATGAACCTGTCTACCTGACGATACCATTCCACTGGCTTTTCTCTGAGTCTGGGAAAATCATTCGTAAATAATAATATATCCTGTCTTGTCCAGGGAACATGAACGTGACCTCCACCAGCTATTTCTCTCATTGGAAATTCACCACAAACTTTTCCCCTGTCCTTCTTTTCTTCTTCTCTTTTCTTTGTCCATTTAACTCTCCATTTACTTAAGTCACCTAATCTTTTCAGGAACACAATTAATTCTTTTATATGAGTTATTCTTCCTGTAGTATTAAGATTTTCTATGTCCCTTTCAGAACAATCTACTCTGTAATGCTTTTGTAATTGTTTTTAACGAGTTAAATCTATTTCCAATTCAGCAGCCACCTCTTCAAACTGATCATATTTATTCTTTGTTTTCCACTGAATGCGTTTACATATAAAAAGCAATTCATCATCCTGATATTGTTTCAAACAAATCTGCTTTTAATTTGGCAATATCACGCTGTCTTGATTCAGGAATTTGTGTTAACTCTGTTCTATTTACAGAGCCAGAATCTGATTCTGCAACAGATGGTGTGACATTTGACAAACTTTGATTTAAAGTTAAATTTGGCATTGTTTTATCTTTATGAATTTCTGTTAATTCAGAATAAAAATTTTCAGCCACTTTCTGAATTTCCACATTCAAAGGATTTGCTATTAGCGACTGCCTTGTTTTATTTTCGTCAAAAACTGGCACAACAGGACCAATCGTAACTGGTACTGTCACTGCTTCCATGCTTTTTGTCAATTGTTGAATTAATTCTCATTTTGCCTTTAGATAATCTGTTATGGCAATTACCTGGCAATTACCGGATCCTCTCAAAAACACCCTACTAAAACCCCTGTTAAAAAAACCTTCCCTAGACAAAAGCGAGCTAAAAAACTATCGTCCCATTGCTAGCCTCCCTTTCATGGCAAAAGTGACCGAAAAAATCATGAACATCCAGATTTCTGAATTTATCGAAAAACACCAGCTCCTTGACAGCACGCAATTTGGGTTCAGGAAACACCATGGCACAGAAACAGCCCTGATCAAAGCCGCCGACGACATCAGGATAATCAGGGACCAAGGTGGCACTGCCATACTGGTTCTGCTAGATCTATCGGCGGCCTTCGACACGGTCGACCACAACACCTTGGTCGACCGTGTCCAGGGATGTGGCATTGGCCACACTGCCAAAGACCTAATTGCGTCCTTCCTTGATAAAAGAACACAGGCTGTCATTCTAGGTCCCTTTCAATCGGCCCAACTCTCCGCTCCCTGTGGAGTTCCCCAAGGCTCATCCCTGAGTCCGACACTTTTTAACATCTATGTGTCGGACCTTGCCAATACCATCAAGGCACATGGGATGAGCCTAACTTCCTATGCCGACGACACCCAACTAGTGTTGGCAATCAAAGGGAACGGAGAACAAATAGCCGATAAATTTAAGAAGGGGCTCCTAGACATAGGAGAATGGATGGCTACTAACTGCCTAAAGTTAAATTCAGAAAAGACCGAGGTACTCATTTTTGGACCCCTATCACCAGCTTGGCCAACCAGTTGGTGGCCTGAAACCTTTGGTACCCCTCCCACACCTACTACCAAGGTTAGGAACCTCGGAGTCATTTTCGATGACGGTCTTATTTTTCTGGACCATGCTAATAAAACAGTGTCTACGGCACACCTGAAGTTAAAAATGATCAGGAAGATACGTCCTTTTCTCCCTGATTCTGCCATTAAGACACTAGTCTCTGCCCTTGTCCTCTCATCTCTGGACTATTGCAATGGGCTATTTCTTAATGCTCAAACCAGAGTAATCACAAAACTACAAACAATACAAAATGCAGCGGCACGTCTGCTCTCAGGTAAAACAAAGTTCGAATCCATCTCCAAAAATATTACAGACTTCCACTGGCTCACTGTACAAAAAAGAATTCACTTTAAATCCCTCTGCATTGTGTTTAAAGCTCTCAACAATCAAGGACCACACTTTCTCAAGGAACAATTGCAACTCCACAAACCCACCAGAGCTTTACGATCAGCCACTCTTCATCAATTGGTTGTACCTCGCACCAAAACCGTTACCTGGGGAGACCGTCGGTTTCTGGTGGCGGCACCCAGACTTTGGAACACCTTGCCGCTCAACATCAGGCAAAGCACTACTCTCCTTCAGTTCCGTAAACTCCTGAAGACCTGGCTGTTTATTCAATAACTATATCACCTTGCCAGCTTGCTTCCTCATCCGGCCCAAAGCATCATGCTCCGAATGTAAACAAATGATTTATCAGCGCCAAGACGCCCAAGGGTATTTGCTGCGCTTTATAAATATTAAAAATAAATAAATAAATAAATAAATAAATAAATTATATTTGGAATATCAGCCAAAGTCTTTTTATCATTTTTCTGAAAATTATTTCTAGAATTCGAATTTTCTCCTAAGGACCTTGTTTTGCTTCTCGATCTTTCTCTATCAGGTAATCTCATGAATCTGGGTAAGTCCTCAACTTCCTCCCTAGGTACAGAAGGAGAAACACCTGAAAAACTTCTTGGAGTTGAATGTGAACAACCTGGTTGCTGATACGGCGGAGGACTGTTTAACATGTCCTCTAAAACTGCATCAAACTCTTGATCTAATTTGCCTTTTTCTTGAGAACTCTTTTGATTAGATTCTAAAACCATTTCTAATACTGGATATTATCCTTCCTGCATATCTCCTTTCCTCCAACGACGTACTTTTTCCTGATGAGTTTCTTTATATAAACTCCTTGGTGTTCCCCAATTTTCTCGCTCAAGCTCCATCATTTTAATTTCCCATTCAACTAATGCTTCAAATTGAGTGGGTCTGGGTCTTGGTGAAAGAGCCATCATTTTATCTCTCAAGGTCCTTAAAACTTTAACATTAAATGACCCATCCTCCGGCCAGGCTAAAACTCCATCATCCCTTGTATATTGCATCCAATTTTCAAACCAGAGAACAGTGTGATGACCATATTCTCCTTCCATACATGCTGCGGGTGTTTTATACTTATGAAGCAATTTTCCACCACGCGTTTTAATTTTCTTGTCAGGAGGAAATACATTTTTAATTTTCTGAACCCATGAAGGCTTTTTCTCTTCTTCATACCAATAACTCATAATTTAAAATGAGTTTGTAAGCTTCGAAAAAGATCGTAAATAATTTCTTTGTTGCTCCGCTACTCCGACCAATCCATGCACGAAACTCACCAACAAGCCAATGAGGTTAAGCTACGTCACCACCTTGCTCAACCAATGAGAACCCAGCTTTCAGAAACAACCAATCAGCTAACAGCTCAACTTGATCACGTGAACCAATCAGTGCGCTCGATATGACGTATGTCAGCCAATCACAGCGCGAACCCTGTGACGTACACTGCCGCTGCAGAGAAGCTGCGCTTGTCAGTGTCACTCCGTAAACTTACCCCTCCTTTACAAAATATTTTCACAGCGCCATTTTAAACAATTCCTTTCGAAAAGATTCAGTTAATAACTACATAAAACAAACCATTTGTCCGAATCGCTAACAAAGTGATAGTTTTCCCAAGCATTCAGAAATTTCATTTTCATGAAATAGATGACGCTATTTTCATTTAAAACAAGTTTTCAGCATTCATACAAAAAAAAAAGAAACCTAACCATTCATACATGAATTCTTCAGTCGGACTTTAACCAACCAATAAATTCCTGCTTACGCCAGTAAGGAAAAGCTATCTTACCCTTCACACAAGTTCGGAAAAATACTACTACTCTTTTTACATCGAGATTTAAAACGGGCTCCAAGTCCCTATACTCCAATATTACGATTTCATAGTTAATCCTCACTATTCATGCAATCTGTCATACCTAAATCCCTAAACTTGTGTTGTACGACCACAACACTTAGTGATAATTCTGTACCACTATTTTGAAACTGACCAAATGAACTGTGTAACTTCACCTGTCACACTTCTCTGCCGGCCGGCTCACATAGGTTTTTCACACTACTGGAAAAACACAACAACAAACATATAACTTCTAGACAAAACTTAACATGTATTTCACATGTATCCTATGTAATTACCATGTAACATGTATGTTACCATAGTAACCGAACTCTGCTACCAGAGAATTGATCCAGCGGGTCTAAAGAAATTCAGTCTCATATATAATCTCTACACCAGGATACTCACCATTATTTATAAATTTATCACTAGGCCCATTCTTTGCAAGGATTTGTATTTTTTGACCTACTGAATCATATGACCTAATTATTTTAATCTAACACATAAATTAATTAAGTCACAAATAAAGGCAATGGATCAACTAATGGTAACGTAAAGAAACGATCAAGACCAGCTTGTCATTTCAAAAATCCATTTTATTAATTTTATTTCATAAAGAAAGCTTAAACTTTATTAAGTAATTTTATTTTCAATCATTAAACATTAGTGACACAAAAGGTCATCGTAATTCAATGAACCAACATCAGCATGAGAAAAACTCAAACAGTTATTTATTTATTTCTCCATAGCCTATTTCCCTAACTTAGCTAAAGAAGAGACCTGTAAGGAAGCAAAATAATAAAGTCTTACGAGAAAGAGAAAACTGGCAGCATCTCTGGAGCACAGGATCGATCGAACAGTGCTCTTAGCAAGGGGGCAATTCTTATAGTATTTTCCTATCTAAAACTAACTAAAAGAATACAAATATTTGAGCAGAACTGAATCTCATTGGCTGTTAGATGTCGTTCGATGCGGTCATCATCCGTCTCTCACATAGCCAGAGTCACTTTCAAAAGTACTATTGTTCATGAGTATGACACCGGCAGCTTCCGAAGAAAGTAACATTAAATTAGAGCAAAAGCTTCCTTCGTCCGCTCATGTTTTTCCGTCTCTCCGCTGCCGGACGACAAGTACGGCCTTGACCAAGGAACACATTGAACCAAATGTCCTAAACTTCCACACAGCCTTTGTTTGCAAGCCTTTCTCCAAGAATTAATGTAGAAAGATATATATATATATATATATATATATATATATATATATATATATATATATATATATATATATATATATATATATATATATATATATATATATATATATATATATATATATATATATATATATATGTTTTTTTGTTTTTTTTCTTCACTTCTGCGTAGCTGTGCAAGGCTCACTCTGGTCAGGCTTTTCTGTCATCCATTTTAGAAGTAGGCCTCAAGCCTTTTGCATGCAATGCAATGAGGGTGTCTGGTATGCAAAGAAACACAAGACAATAATTAATTCAAGAAATAATAATTATTCTGTTACCCACCCTTTCCCACTAAGTATAACCCATTAGCTAAGTTACCTAGTTTTGCATACAAACAAATAAACAAACACATACACATGAAACGACAATACATAAACAAAAGCACATTTAAAGAATGCACATGCTATTATTTCCAAAACGGCTGCAGTTAGTAAATAACAAACAAAAGACAAAGTGAACGCATTATTCAAAGGAAAACGACAAACATAACAAGAGCACAAATGACTAAACCCACATGTTCATGATGGTGCATATTAATCTAGGTTGAGTCAGTAAACATATAAATCGTGCAACACACATTAGTAAAAATAAAAACCACGAGAGTTTCATTTGTCACAAACGTTTTAGAAATAAATCTGAAAGTCCGCTCCATCAGGGCGAAGCCACCTTATTTGCACCACGTGACGGGGGCGCCCGGCCGTGTCACAGGCCGCGCCCCACCCTCGCTGTGCCGCAATTGGGTTTCCGGGAGAAGCCCTGGACCAGCCAGAGAATCGTCCCGGAGGGGGCCTGGAGGAGTAGGAGCCCCCCTCCGACTGGCTGCACCGTGACCGCCCCCGTAGCAGGAAACACACCGAAGGTCTCCAAACGGAGGGAGAGACCTTTCACCAGCCAGACAACCACTGGGCCACGACATTAATTAGCCCCGCCAGAGGTTTAACTGTATGCCAGCTAGGTTAGGCCCTGTCGCTAGGGTTATGGTGCCATAAGGAAGTACTGCTGGCTGAATACTGGGGTATATGTGCCTTAATGAAATGCCCAGTTCTCTTGTCTGCTGAGCTGAGGCCTAATCTTCACTGAGATGACATTTATGCTTGATGAAATGTTTATGCCTGTTCAGGATAGGCCGTGGACTGCTAATTCTGACCTACTGTCCTGCGGTAAGGTTCATTAGGCTCTATACATGGTTGGCCTGACCACTGAAACTTTCACTTCTGCTAAATAACGGTCTACATTTAATGAAGGTCCAGTCCTACCTAATGAGAGGCCTGTTCACTTGGAATGGGATGTTGCATGATCTTTACTGAAATGTTTACCTTTCCCAGATGAAATGCGTCCTCTGGCTAATGCAATATTTATTGAAATGCCTACAGTTATCTAATAATTAATATTTATTCATGTTAGTATTTATTGCCAAGTGATGAAATACATGTGTTTTTAAGGGAAACTACTAAGTTATTGCTACCGTGAATTTTTGATTTCCCTGATTCTAATCGTATATAAAAGCTTCATAAAATATCCGCCGTATGGTGGATCAGGGCGAAACAGTGGCACTTGTGCTGCTCGACCTCAGCGCGGCATTCGACACCGTGTCGCATGCGGTCCTTGCCCAGACACTCCACTCCATAAGCATCCGTGGTGCGGCTCTCAACTGGATCAAGTCACTACTGAAAAATCGCACGTTCCAAGTCTTCTCACAAACCGCATGTTCTGACACTATGACATTCAAACACGGAGTACCACAAGGCTCTATTCTCAGCCCGTTGCTCTTCAATGTTTATATGAGTCCCCTTGCCAAAATTGTGGAGGAAACAGGACTCCTAATGTTCTCTTACGCTGATGATTGTCAGCTGCTCTTTTTTTTATCAGCTGCAGACTCCGACAACTCCTCTTCTCTACAACTCGGACTCAGTAAAATCGCTGAATGGATGCATAAAAACTTCTTAAAACTCAACGGCGAAAAAACCGAGCTCATCGTGCTGGGAAAAAATAAAGAACTCTGGGGACCCCAACATTGGCCATCTGAAATGGGCACCCCCCCTACCCCTGTCACGCACGCTCGCAATTTGGGCGTCATCATTGATGACTCGCTCAATTTGCATCAGCAAGCGGTAAAAACCTCGGCTACCTGTTTCGCCATATTAAAATGGCAAAAAAAATCTGTTGGATGCTGCCTGAAAACACCAAGAAAACTGTTGTCAATGCTCTAATAACATCGAGGCTAGACTATGGCAACGTTCTGTACCTGGGGGCAAATAAAGCCACTGTCCGCAGGCTACAGACAGTACAAAATGCAGCAGTGAGATTACTATGGAAAATTCCCATCTCCACTCCAACCACTAAATATATCAGAAAGCTACAATGGTTAAAAATTGAAAACCGAGTCAAGTTTAAATCTCTATGCTTTATGCACAGGATTGCCACCAATACCGCTCCAAAATATCTGCAAAACCTGGTGCACCCCTATCGCCCCTCCAGGATCCTCCGGTCTTCCACGGCCAACCACTTTGAAATTCCAAAGATCAAGCTGTCACGCATGGGTGGCAAGTCCTTCTCATTCCTTGGACCTTCACTTTGGAATTCAATGCCACATACACTGCGGTCTGAGCTGAGCTACATTAAATTCAGAAAGGCCTTAAAAACGTGGCTGTTTAATATCTAGTATTCTGAAGCCATTTTAACAATTGGATCTACTGCGCCGGGAAACCCTTTGTTGGGTAGCTGTGCGCCCTATAAATGCATGAAATAAATAATTTGAATCAAACACAACTGGTGTGGTCTAAGTCCTTGCGTGCACTTATTGTCTCAGTGGATGCGTGTGCTGTGTAGTCACTTAACACCTGAGCTTTCGGGTGCCTACCTGCTCGTGCCAGGCTACCCCTGGGAAACTGGTGACGCCAGTTCTTACATTGGGCTACCACATTAAGGTATAGCCGGAGGTTATTACTGACAAATGAAAACAATAGGACAAATTATAGGATTCCATCACCACAGGAACTTATTTTGGGTGAAGAAACGAGCTGCCGACGTGCTTATGTCGGCAACTATATGATAGCTATTCCAAGAAAGTTTGCTTTAAAACTCTGTTCAGTATCCATAAAGTATGGAATAATGTACGTAAAATGTTGGGTATAGGCAGGTTATCCTTTTATATGCCAATAGTTAATAATCACAACCTCCTGGAGATCTTTGGAGATTCATGCATGGACAGTTGGTTACGAGCTAGGATTTTGCAACGTGGCTGTTTTTATTCAGCTTCAGGGTTTAAGTCTTTTGATGAATTAAAAAATGACTATATATTGGATAATAGACCATAGAGATTATTTTAAATTCCTCCAGGTCAGGGATTTTTGGGGGAAAAAGGGAGGAGGAAGATCTAAATTTCAAAGATTCAAAACCATGGAAATCTTAATTAAAAACAGAGCAGGACCTATTGGCAAAGTTCATGAATACATGAATGCCGCTGTGCCATATGATATGGATAAATGCTTTTTGAAATGGCAGGCTAAACTGGGGGTTTCGGCTGATACCTTTTATTGTTCTTATGAATTATCTGAGACTCTTTTAATGTGTACCAGATTACAAGCGCAATATTATAAGACTTGTTTTTCGCTGTACTATACACCATATAAGATAGCCCAGTGGGGGTCAGGCAAAGGGACCATATGTCCACAAAGCAGACATAGTGCATATTTTTGCATCATGTAACTTACTGCAAAAGTTAATCACTGATATATCAGATTTTCTGTCGGAGATCATAAGTACAAGAATAGAAATTTCAGTTGAAGAGATAATCTTAGGTATGGCTGGAATAAGCCAATCAGGGAACATGCAGGGAATGATTTTTGTGGCTATGGCCATTCTAAGTATCTGTATTGCATCAGCTTGGATGGATCCAAACCCTCCGGCGTTTCAACAATGGTGGACCCAATTATTGGCGACATGTAGTTTAGAAGTAGCTGTATATAAAAGAAAAGGGCGTAGTAAATGCTAAGGGGGGTTGAAAAATTGGCATCCTTTGATAAAGTGAATGCAAAGGTACAACGGGACAGGATAGGAACTTGCTTGTTTTTTTTAAATCTTTTTGTTTTTTAGATCCAATGATGAAAATACTGGTGATGCTATTGCATAAGCTTGCTATAAGTTACTATTGTATTAGATTAATTTAGCTTTTTTTTTTTACTATTGCGCCAATGATGTTTGTATTGCTATTCTGTTTTCACAAATTGTCTGAGAGGAGTTCGGGGGGCGGAATGGGGGTAGATATTGTATGGCAAATAAGCTAATAACGATTATTTTTATTTTTTTTTAAAGGAAAAACACATTACAATCCTTTACCCGAAATTTACAGCTGTGAGCAAACTACACTAATTCTGTCAATCATATTCCACCATTTCATTTCACTGAAAGCACCTTTAGAGAACCCAAGATTCATGCTACGGTTCAAACATTTTGTAAGTTGGAGTTCTTCAGGCAATAGCTTATGCACACCCCTGCTAAGAAATTGTTCACTGTCTTTGTTTGTCTAAACACCCTTTAGAGCCAATCCTCTTGACCCAACCCCATTGTAAACCTGTTCATATATAGTTTGGAAATCCAGAACCATATGTAGTCCCATCACTCATTTGCGGGCTGCGTCTTTTATAAAAATATATTGATTATAACAAATAGAGACCCACCTTTGCATTACAATTTTGTTGAGCCAATTTCTTGATGCACAGTTTGCTACTTCTTTCTCCAAATTGATACTGCGATCCATTCTAACGGCAACACAAAGATTAGCTGTTCACAGTTCAGTGACTCATCTGCAGCTTCTGATCTATCATGATACTTTTTTGACTCATGAGTTCTGAAAAGATTACTGCCAGATATGTTTTTATTAAAGGATCCAGTATTGGACCATTATTGTAGGTGCTCAGTTTGTTATAGGTATTTACTATTGAATTTCAGTGGATTCCTTCACCTAATATTTGAATGTACCTTAATCTGGGGCCATGACTAGTGCCTGAGATAGCTACAAACTAGCTGGAAGGGCCTAGTATCCTAGATGCTATCACCTTCTAAAGAGGCCAAAGATCATTAGTTTTGATTCACCGAAGTACATCTAAAGCTTACATGAAATTAGTAAGAAGCTAGCTGTGATGTAATATTAATTGGAAGAGGATAAGAGGAAACAGGCACACACCAACCATTGGCTTGGTCCACAAGGAAGTTTTACCTAGCCTGTGGAAGGGGGTGGAAATATACAATAGAGCATCCCTCGGCACACAGTTATCTTTATCAATATAGCCAAAGCAGCTACATTGTGCGTTGTGGATTCCAATTATTAAAGCATGTCTCCTTTCTGAGGAAATAGTTGGTGCGATTTGCTTGCTCCAAAACATTAGTTTTGACCCTACTACGGTAATACTCCCAAAAATGCTCAACATGGTTATCAAGTACCATTTGCAGAATAAAGTTTTGGATTTTTTGTGATAAAGTAGCTCCCTGATATTGGAACAGGCATTGCAACCAACCATCTAGGCCTGGCTAGGATTTGTAGCTAAACTGGACATACCAAATGCCCCAATAGCTTCAACTGGCTTTAGATTATTTATCACTCTGACTAACATGACTTTTTCTTGTTCATAGGCTCATGTTAAACTATCATCTGCCTGGGAGCATTCCTTGTGTATTTTGAAAGACTATTATTACAAATTCCTTCCTACAGCCATAGCAGGAGTAGAATCCAGTGATAAACATTTTTATTGTAAATTATTTTTATTCTTAAAGGAAGTTGAGCTACTGGAATCATACACAAACATACGAAATAGCTGCCAAACCTTCTGGGTGCCCACTGACAAGGTTCAAACAGGGTGAGAGCCAAAAGCCACAGATCAGCCAATTTCCCTGAGGCCAGGTCTTCTGTGTCTTGCTGGTTGGTGCCTGGTGACATGTTTTGTTGGATTGAATACACCATGGTCTAATCAAGAGAAGCTAGTGATGAGATGTTGTCTAACCAGCGCCTAACCTATTAATTGTGATGGGATACATTTATCTGTGACTATAATCTTGCAATGCCCATACGCCCTTCCCACAAATTATATCCTTTGAATGACAGATCCAGATATCAGATCATCCATATACCCCAAAAATACTCAGACACTACACTTTCCAAGCATGCAAAATTATGAGGTCATATTTCATGCATGTAAGAACTGGGACCACCAGCTCTCCAGGGGGTAGCATGGCTCGAGCAGGAAGGCAGCCAGGGGCTTGCGTGTAAAGCAGCCACTTAACACACACATCCAATGAAACACACAGTGGCGCAATAATGGAGACCACACCAGTAGTTGTATTTGAAAAATCAAGATCTTTTATATAGGCTTTCAATTAGAGCAATGCATTGGTAATTCATTAGCATTTCAGGTAAGCTTTTTACTAAGCAGTTGCAGAAAGACTGATCATTAAAATAATAATCAGCTCATTTAAGCAATGAAACATTAAATAACCTCGCCTGTCGCATCAGGCTCTCCGTCAAGTAAAAGTGTACTTTCATAAACCTGGAGGATCCTACAAGAAGCGACTATAGTATTGCATTAAAGTACCACATAGTAATAAAACATTTCAGCAAGAACTTTTCAGTATAACAAAGAACTTCAAAGAACACAGGCCCACATGCATCATTGTGTCATTTTGCATTTCTTAATTTGCGAAAAATAAGGAATCGCAAATTAAGAAGTGCAAAATGCTATGCATCATTTTTTTCGGTATTTCTTTGTGATTTGGTAAAAATCGCAATTTTTACCGAATCCCAAAGAAATACCGAATTCTTAACTTAATTTTCGCAATTCCCATTGATTCCTATGGGCCAAAAGGCCCATAGGAGTCAATGCAAATTGCGAGTGGCACTTAGAAAATTTCATGGGTGCAGGGGGGGTCCAAAGGACCCCCCCATGCACCCCTGAAATGTATTTTTCGCATCATGTTGCACACACACATGTCCTAAGGACATGTGTGTCCGTAACATGAATGTTGAAAAAAAAGCATTTTCAACATTTTAAACACTTTTTCCAAATTTACCGAGTGGTTCAACCACTCGGTAAATTTGGCACCCTATTTGCGAATTTTCACTTTTTAAAATAATGATGCATTGCTTTTAAGAAATCGCACATCTGCGACTTCTTAAAAGCACCCGCAATTTTAGAATTCGCAAACATGTTACGAATTCTAAAATTGCTTCATGCATCCCAAAAAGCACTTTTGCATTCGCAAACGGCCGATTTTACGGAATCGCACCGTTTGCGAATGAAAAAGTGCTTGATGCATGTGGGCCTCAGCCTTTAGTCATCAACCACAAGCCTTTCTTCTTGTGAATACGGATCGTTTTGCGACCCAGATCAGATCATCAGAATACCATAGAAGTCCACCCCTGCAAGAAAATTCAGTACAGTGAAGTGAATCTCCCTCTCATTAATAGGCTTGTAAATATGGTGCACTATGAACATTTCAGGCTTGTAAATATGGTGCACTATGAACATTTCAGGCTTGTAAATATGGTGTAGAGGAGAACGTGTTTAACCCTCCAACCTCCAAACTCTGGAGGCACATTCAGAAGGGGCCAACAGGGCCCAGTCACAGTTAACCCCGGGGGAGGGGCGACCTCGTGCCTCACTCGGCCTACCGCCCTCCTCCCCAGGGGGTTACCTCTCTTCTTTGGCCCTCCGGGGCCCTTGCGTAGGCTGGAGTTGGCGGGAGAAGCTTCCGCCGGTTGAAGGACCTCTCGCGGCGCGGTGCCAGACGCTGCTGAAGCACACCGGCGCCAGGGGCAAGGACCATACTGCAGGACCAAGCGGGGGCGCTTTCAGCTCCGGGTCCCCTCCGCGATGAGTAGCGGCCTGTTCCGTGTGCGGGCCTTGGAAGAAGGGCTGGATCGGGGCAGCCAATGTCTGTGTGGCCTGGGCGGCCTGGGCGGGGGCGCGGCCGATGACGCGGCGGCGCTCTCGCTCACGTGACCAGGGCCCAGGGTGGCTTCAGGCCCAGTGCGGCCTGACGGGCGCGATGCGGCGGCCCTCTCCTGGCCTACGGGGGCCGCCGTGGGGGTCAGGCTGAGGCGGCGCTCCAAACGGAAGGTGCTTCCCGGCCCAGCGCGGCCTACCGAGGATTCCAGCGGCCCTCTCCTGGCATACGGGGGCCGCCGAGGGGGGATACACGCTCCCTCTGAGGAGATTCCTCGACGCCCCAGGAGGGTGCGGGCGGCTCCGGACTGTGGCGGTGAGTTGGCCTGGCAATTAACGCTTCAGGGCACAGCGCTCGGGGACAGCAGGTGAGTGCTTGGGGGCCAATGCAGCGCTTCGCAGGCAGGATGATTCCTGAGGGGAAAAACGCCTTGGGATTCCAGTGCCTCAGAGGGGACTTCAGCGCTAGAGTCACGAGGGCCCAGTTCGCTCAGGGCAGGCAGGATGGGAGCACATTATCCCGCTTGTCACACAGTTCAGTCAGGGGGAGACAGGTAGGCCCAGTTGAAGGTAGTGGGGTGCGCAGGGCAGCACAGTCCAGTACCTGGTCGCTCCCCCAGCAGTCTCTGATTACTGGAAAGCAGTTTTCGTGGCGCTTGGATGGTTCTGCGCCCTTAGATGGTTGTTTCTTAAAGTGGAAGAGGGGGGGGGGTGATGAGTTGAAGGCTTGAAGAGTTTTTCCTCAGTCACTGCAGATGGACCCTGGGGTTCCCTACCACTGGGCCAGATCAGGGGGCTAGCTTGGGACACCTCACCCTGCTTAAGAGGCAGCACCTAAATCCTGTCTCTCCCAGTAGCATAGGTTCCTAACTAGGCCCTCCCGCCTAAAACTCCTGCGTGGGTTCCCCAGGTCAGTGATGCCCCAACTGACTAGAAAAAGTTCCCTCCCTTGCTTATATATGCCCAGGCCAGGTGACCACACTCTAAGGCGGGAAAAGTCAGGTCCGCCTTCCTTCTGGAAGGTTCCAGGAGCTTCCCCACTCTAACTATGGACAGGGGCTGGGTGGCTGGTGTTGCAACATTGTATGGGGACCCAGCCTGCTCCTGGCAACTAGGGTGCTACACTAAAAGACCACGCTGCAGTAGCAGGGGCCAGTGGCAGCCATGTTAGAAGTAGAGAGCACCTGCACCCTAACACAGATTAGCCATGAAAAGGTGCCCGAAGACCTAAGGGCCAACAAAAAGAAGGTGGGAAAAATGAGGCAAGGGCAAAAAATCACAGGGAAAGACCACCCTAGGGCTGACAGGTCTAACATGCGTCCCCCCCAGCTGAAAGTGGGGAGAGCTACCCAACCTCTAGGGAGTTCTCGTCACTAAGGCGGAAAAAGCGGGAGAGACCGTCAGCATTGGCGTGGTCAGCTCCGGGCCGATGTTCCACCCTAAAGTCCATCCCCTGTAGGGAAATGGACCACCTTAGCAACTTTGGGTTTTCGCCTCTCATCTGCATGAGACAGCGAAGGGGTCGGTGGTCGGTTTGAACCAGGAAGTGAGAGTCAAAAAGGTATGGCCTCAACTTCTTCAAAGCCCAGACCACAGCGAAGGCTTCTCGCTCGATGGTACTCCATCGCTGTTCCCGAGGGAGGAGTCTTCTAGAGATGAAGGCCACAAGTTGGTCTTGGCCATCATCGTTGAGTTGCGATAGCACGGCACCTATGCCATGCTCTGAGGCATCTGTCTGCACAATGAATTCTTTTTGGAAGTCCGGAGTGGCCAGCACCGGAGCGGTGCACATCGCGTGCTTCAGTGTTTCGAATGCCTCCTGGCAAGCAGCTGTCCAGATGACCTTGCGTGGCTGCTTTTTGGACGTCAACTCGGTCAAGGGGGCCACGATGGTGCCATATCCCTTGACGAACCTGCGGTAATAGCCAGTGAGGCCGAGGAAAGCTCGGACCTCAGTCTGAGTTTTGGGGGGCTCCCAGGCCATGATGGTCTCAATTTTGGCCTGGAGGGGTTGCACCGTACCTCCACCCACCAAGTGCCCCAGGTACACAACAGATCCCTGTCCAATCTGGCACTTGCTAGCCTTGATGGTCAAGCCAGCGCGTTGTAACGCCCGCAGCACCTCCTGGAGATGCTGCAGATGGTCCTCCCAGGTGCTACTGAAGACAGCTATGTCATCCAGGTACGCCGCTGAGAAGGACTCCAGGCCAGATAACACCTGGTTCACCAACCGCTGGAAGGTGGCTGGAGCATTCTTGAGCCCGAAGGGCATCACTCGAAATTGAAAGTGGCCCTCGGGGGTGGAGAACGCTGTCTTCTCCTTTGCTCCATCGGCCATGGCAATCTGCCAGTACCCTGATGTCAAGTCGATGGTGCTGAGGTACTTGGCTGCTCCCAGCCGGTCAATCAGCTCGTCTGCCCGTGGTATCAGGTGAGCATCTGTCTTGGTGACAGAATTCAACCCCCGAAAATCCACACAGAACCGAAGTTCTGGTGTGGTGCCCGGTGGAGCTGCTTTTGGCACCAACACAACCGGACTAGCCCACGGGCTGCTGGAGGGTTCGATCACACCCAGCTCTAGCATCTTGGTCACCTCACCCTGGATGCTGTTCTTTACTTTGTCGGACAGCTGGTAAGACTTGGTTTTCACTGGCAGACTGTCCCCTGTGTCCACATCATGGGTACAGAGATGTGTAATTCCAGGCGTGAGGGAGAACAACAAGGCGTGCTGCGCCAACACCTGGCGGCAGTCCCTCTGTTGTTCTGGAGTCAAGGATGGGGAGAGGACAACTCCCTCCACTGAACCATCCTTCTCCTGAGCCGCTAGAAGGTCAGGAAGAGGCTCACTTTCCTCCTCCTCGCTCCCATCCGTCACCATGAGGAGAGCGAGCTCCCATCGCTCATGGTGAGGCTTCAGGCGGTTGACGTGGAGCACCCGGTGGGGCTGTCGGGGCTTCTTCAGGTCCACGACGTAGGTGGTCTGGCCTCTACGCTCCACAATCTCGTATGGACCAGTCCACCGGTCCTGGAGGGCACTAAGCTCCCCAGGCTCCATAACCCACACCTTCTGTCCAGCGTCCAACTCTTCCTTCCGAGCGTTGCGGTCATACCACTCCTTCATGACGGCTTGGCTAGCCTCCAGATTGTCTGAGGCTTCCTTCCACAGCTTGGCCATCTGGCTGCGGAATGCTAGCATGTAGCTGACAACATCATGGGGAAGCTTCTTTGAAGTCTTCTCCCAACCCTCTTTGACCAGACGGAGGGGTCCCCTACGGGATGGCCATAGAGCAATTCGAAGGGGCTGAACCCGACTCCCTTCTGGGATACCTCGCGGTACGAGAACAGCAAGCAAGGGAGGAGGATGTCCCATTTCCGCCTCAGGTCTTCTGGCAAACTCCGGATCATCCCCTTCAAGGTCTTGTTGAAGTGCTCTACGAGCCCGTTAGTCTGGGGGTGGTAAGGAGTGGAAAACCGATAGGTCACTCCGCACTCCTTCCACATTGCCTGCATGTAGGCCGACATGAAATGTGTGCCCCTGTCCGACACCATGACCTTGGGGAATCCCACTCGGGTGAATATCCTCATCAGGACCCGCGCCACTACAGGTGCAGTAACGGTCCTCAGAGGGATGGCCTCCGGGTACCAAGTGGGGTGGTCCACTAACACCAGGATGAACCGATGTCCCGCAGAGGTCGGAGGGTCCAACGGCCCAATGATGTCTATTCCAACCCGCTCGTAAGGGGTCCCGACCACTGGGAGCAGTTCCAACGGGGCCTTAAATTGGTCCCAGTCTTGCCACTGCCCTGGCAAGTCTTGCAGGTCTTGCAATAGGTGTCAGAGGCAACTCTCATCCTAGGCCAATAGAAATGTGGGACTAGCCTTGCAAAGGTCTTCTCCTGGCCCAGGTGTCCAGCTAAGGGTATCTCATGCGCCAGTTCCATTAAAATGGCCCGGTAACACTGGGGGACCACTAAGGCCCTCGATGATCCATGCACCGGAACCCTTGGCTCACTGTACAGGAGGCCATCCTCCCAATACACGAGATAGTTGCCGGTCTCCTTGTTCATCGCTTGGGCTTCGGCCTGTCGCCGCATGCCTTCAAGCGTGGGACACTCTTTCTGCTCCCGACAAAAATCCTCCCGGGTAGGACCTCCTTCCACATGCCACTCGGCAAGGGTCGGCAAATCCCCCACGGGAACGACATCCACCTCCACGGACTCCGGGGTTACCTCCGCCGGTTCCCCATCCATCACACGGGGTGTGTCCTCCACAACACTCTCCTCTGGACCGACAGTGGGTTTGGGCCGTTGTTTCAGGCTCCAACCCGGGTTGAGCTTCTTGCCGGGCAGCCATGGACCGCGTGACTACGCAAGTCCACCCTGGTAATCCCAGCATCTCAGTGTGGGCCTTAAACTCCAATTCCTTCCAGGCGGTATGTTCGAGGTTATTACCGAGCAGACAGTCCACAGGCAAGGAAGGGCTGATCGCAACTCTCAGCGGGCCTGACACTCCTCCCCATTCAAAGGGTTCCTTGAGCCACAGGAAAGTAGCTCATACTGCCGTTAGCCAACACGGCTGGATGGTACACATCAGGAACAACATGCTCAGGGGACACCAGCCCCCTCACTACAGTGGTCATGCTGGCTCCTGTGTCCCTCAGAGCGTCCACCTCCTCCCCATTGACCTTCACCCTCTGCTGGTACTTAGCAGTATTCGATGGTAAGGGCGTCACTGGGACCATCTCTTTACCCCCAAGTGAAACCAGGGTCAGGCCTGCCACTCCCCTTCCCTATCTAGGGGCAGCTCCAACCCAAGCGCTACACTAGCCACCCCGGGACTCTTGCCACCAGTGGGGGCTGGGGATTGTTTGCGACACTGGGCATCTCCCTTGTAGTGTCCGACCTCTCTGCATTCATAGCACCGGACCACTTTTGGCTGCTGACTCTTGTCAGGGTAAGTGGGTTTTGGGGAACGGTTCTGCGGTGGGGCACCTACTCCTTTCCCAAACTGTCTAGTTTGTGGGCCTCGTGAGAACTCCGGTCTTTTATCACCACCCTCTTTCTTCTGAGGAGCGCCCTGTCCGCCTTTCGGGCCATCTCCCCCGGGGCCCTTGTGTGACACCTGTGTGCTGACCCAAATATCCGCCTCCTCCGCAAGCTCACGGGAATCAGTAAGCTTGCGGTCCACTAAATGTTGGCGCAACTCTGGAAAACACTTATCCAAGAGGTGCTCTCTCAAAAAAAGGTTATACAAATTATACTCAAAATCACGGACCTCGCTGCCACGCACCCAACCATCCAGAGCCTTTCGGGCATACTCAAAAAAATCCACCCAATTCTGCGTGGACAGCTTATGGCTGCCACGAAACCTCTGGCGATACCTTTCAGAGGTGAGGCCAAAATGTTTGATAAGCGCCTCCTTCATGGGGGAATACCTAAACTGGTCTGCCTTCTCCAAATACAGGAGTGAGTCCCTGACGTCAGGAGGTATATACCGGTACAAACCACCTCCCCAGTGTTTCTCAGGCACCCCATGGGCAGTCAAGGTCACTTCATATGCCTCCAACCACCTGGCAATGTCATCCCCCTTGGTGTAGCTCGCTATCACCTCCTTGGGTAACCAGAATCTGGGCTCCTGATGAGCCTCTGGTCCGCTGCCACCATTAGGACTCCCTGGCGCACTCAACTGCAATGCTTGCAGCTCCAGTTCCTTGAGCTGAAGCTTGTGCGCCTGCTTCTTTTCTTCCATAGCAAACTGCTTATCTTCCCTTTCTCTCTCCCTCTCGTGTTCTAATACGGCAAGCTCCCACTTCAATCGCCTCTCCTCCCTCCTGTCCTCATACTCCTGCGGTGACACACTCTCCCTAGATACACTGCTCCCTGACCCAGAACGTCTTCCTGGCAATATATTGTCTGACATGTCAATGTTGAGCAGGCCTGGGTCTTCCTGAGTGTCTGCCTCCCCGGTGTGACCTGTTCCCCATCCTCTTCCTCCTCTTCTGGGTGGGCCCTTACCCATGCCCTCAAGGCGGTATGGAGCTCTTCCTTTACAGCTCTCGTCCCCACAGGCACCCCCATCCCCTGACAAAACTCCCTTAACTGCACTTCCGTGTACCTATCAAGGTCAGCCAGCTGGAACTCCATTCTGTCAGGTGAGGACCTAGATATCCTGGAAGAAAAATTCTAGGACGTGGGCAACAATACTGGTTCAACACACTTTGTTGCAGGCTAGACAGTGGTGAGCAATTGGGTTTGCTTGTAGCACGATAGGTGTCCAATTAATTGCAGCACACTCTGTCCCACTGGAGGGTGTTAAGTAGCTACAGGTCCTGGATCCCACCGCTCGCCACCAATGTAAGAACTGGGACCACCAGCTCCCCAGGGGGTAGCATGGCTCGAGCAGGAAGGCAGCCAGGGACTTGCATGTAAAGCAGCCACTTAACACACACATCCAATGAAACACACAGTGGCGCAATAATGGAGACCACACCAGTAGTTGTATTTGAAAAATCAAGATCTTTTATATAGGCTTTCAATTAGAGCAATGCATTAGTAATTCATTAGCATTTCAGGTAAGCATTTCATTAAGCAGTTGCAGAAAGACTTATCATTAAAATAATAATCAGCTCATTTAAGCAATGAAACATTAAATAACCTCGCCTGTCGCATCAGGCTCTCCGTCAAGTAAAAGGGTACTTTCATAAACCTGGAGGATCCTACAAGAAGCGACTATAGTATTGCATTAAAGTACCACATAGTAATAAAACATTTCAGCAAGTACTTTTCAGTATAACAAGGAACTTCAAAGAACACAGCCTTTAGTCATCAACCACAAGCCTTTCTTCTTGTGAATACAGATCGTTTTGCGACCCAGATCAGATCATCAGAATACCATAGAAGTCCACCCCTGCAAGAAAATTCAGTACAGTGAAGTGAATCTCCCTCTCATTAATAGGCTTGTAAATATGGTGCACTATGAACATTTCAGGCTTGTAAATATGGTGCACTATGAACATTTCAGGCTTGTAAATATGGTGTAGAGGGGAACGTGTTTAACCCTCCAACCTCCAAACTCTGGAGGCACATTCAGAAGGGGGCCAACAGGGCCCAGTCACAGTTAACCCCGGGGTAGGGGCCACCTCGGGCCTCACTCGGCCTACCGCCCTCTTCCCCAGGGGGTTACCTCTCTTCTTCGGCCCTCCGGGGCCCTTGCCTAGGCTGGAGTTGGCGGGAGAAGCATCCGCCGGTTGAAGGACCTCTCGCGGCCTGGCGCTGTGCCAGACGCTGCTGCAGCACACCGGCGCCAGGGGCGAGGAACACACTGCGGGACCAAGCGGGGGCGCTTTCAGCTCCAGGCCCCCTCCGCGATGAGTCGCGGCCTGTTCCGGGTGCCTGCCTTGAAAGAAGGGCTGGATCGGGGCAGCCAATGGCTGTGCGGCCTGGGCGGGGGCGCGGCCGATGACGCGGCGGCGCTCCCGCTCACGTGACCATGGCCCAGGGTGGCTTCAGGCCCAGTGCGGCCTGACGGGCGCGATGCGGCGGCCCTCTCCTGGCCTACGGGGGCCGCCGTGGGGGTCAGGCTGAGGCGGCGCACCAAACGGAGGGTGATTCCCGGCCCAGCGCGGCCTTCCGAGGTTTCCGGCGGCCCTCTCCTGGCATACGGGGGCCGCCGAGGGGGGATACACGCTCCCTCTTATGAGATTCCTCGACGCCCCAGGAGGGCGCGGGCATCTCCGGGCTGTGGCGGTGAGTTGGCCTGGCAATTATTGCTACAGGGCACAGCGCTCGGGGACAGCAGGTGAGCGCTTGGGGGCCAATGCAGCGCCTCGCAGGCAGGATGATTCCTGAGGGGAAAAACGCCTTGGGATTCCAATGCCTCAGAGGGGACTTCAGCGCTAGAGTCACGAGGGCCCAGTTAGCTCAGGGCAGGCAGGATGGGACTGGGAGCACAATATTGCGCTTGTCACACAGTTAAGTCAGGGGGAGACAGGTAGGCCCAGTTGAAGGCAGGGGGGTGTGCAGGGCAGCACAGTCCAGTACCTGGTCACTCCCCCAGCAGTCTCTGGTCACTGGAAAGCAGTTTTCTTGGCGCTTGGATGGTTCTGCACCCTTAGATGGTTGTTTCTTGAAGTGGAAGAGGGGGGGTGATGAGTTGAAGGCTTGAAGAGTTTTTCCTCAGTCACTGCAGATGGACCCTGGGGTTCCCTACCACTGGGCCAGATCAGGGGGCTAGCTTAGGACACCTCACCCAGCTTAAGAGGCAGCACCTAAATCCTGTCTCTCCCAGTAGCATAGGTTCTTAACTAGGCCCTCCCGCCTAAAACTCCTGCGTGGGTTCCCCAGGTCAGTGATGCCCCAACTGACTAGAAAAAGTTCCCTCCCTTCCTTATATATGCCCAGGTCAGGTGACCACTCTCTAAGGCTGGAACAGTCAGGTCCGCCTTTCTTCTGGAAGGTTCCAGGAGCTTCCCCACTCTAACTATGGACAGGGGCTGAGTGGCTGGTGTGGCAACATTTTATGGGGACCCAGCCTGCTCCTGGCAACTAGGGTGCTACACTAAAAGACCACGCTGCAGTAGCAGGGGCCAGTGGCAGCCATGTTAGAAGTAGAAAGCACCTGCACCCTAACACAGATTAGCCATGAAAAGGTGCCCGAAGACCTAAGGGCCAACAAAAAGAAGGTGGGAAAAATGAGGCAAGGGCAAAAAATCACAGGGAAAGACCACCCTAGGGCTGACAGGTCTAACAATGCATGACTGCATTAGTGCATAAAGGGTAAATCATGTCACCTTAAAAAATACCTATATCAGTCTACACTAATAGGGTGTGTGGCTTAGGCGCCGATGTAGGTGGAAGCGGGACTCCGGAGCTCCTCCGCGCCCGCCTCTCTCCGAAGCATATCCTGAACCCCGGCTCCAACCCCGGGCCCCTAAACACACATAGGAGGGTCTAGGGAGCACAGGGGGTGAACCTGGTGGCCCAGAAGTCCCGGCAGCGCCAGCTACCTAAAGCGAGCATTTTTCGAGAGGCGGAATGTCCGAAGCGGCGGGCGCCCAAAATGGCGGCTGCTGTCCCTGCCTGCTACGCCTGACGGCGAGGAACTAACAGCGGCGGGGAGCCCAGGAGTGCAAGGAGAATCGCCCACACGGCAGCGGAGGTCCCCCAGCGCTGAGGGAGGTAGGAGACATCGCCTGGCATTGCGGCGCTGGTGAGACCGGAGGGCGAAGGGCTGGCAAGCTGCCTGACCCCAAGATGGCGCCGCCCGCGTGACGGAGGCTGCCCTAGCTATTGGCAGCGGAGATCCTGAGGCCTCGTGGTGTGGTGGACCCGCCCTACTGCTGCGGTGGAAACCCTGGTGCCCCTCACCCTGGGAAGAGCGGCGCCTGCATTGTCTACAGGCTGGCGGTGAGCGGGCTTAAACGGTGGGGCACACAGAGGCGGAGGGGCCTGCCATCAACTTCAGAGAGGCGCCCGGGCTGATAGCGATGAGGGACTGCTTCCTGGCCAGGGGCCGGGGACCACTGGGCGCCCACGCGCCAGAGACTACCCTGGGCCTAGCGCTCGGAGGCGCGAAAAAGTCTGTGTCGCCCCGGAGAGGGGGGACTTGCCCTGCGCCTGGAGCGGGGACCCTGGTGCCCCATCACCCTGGTGGAGTGAGGCCTGCTCCCTGAGTTGGTCAACGGACTGGTGCCCCGCCTGATAAGGGCCCGGAGGCGCAGTGGTGCCGAGCGGCTGCGGCGGGACGGGAGTCGCGTTTAGGGGTGCTTTGAGTCACTGGAGGCCACAGCAGAGGCACGCAAGTCTTGCCACCCGGCAGAATGGTGCGAGGAGGCAGAAAGAAGGGCTTTGACGCACTGAAACTGGATGACCCGGGCCATCTTGTGGAGGAGGATGTGCCAGCGCCTGGAACGGGAAGCTCGACCCGCCCACAAGGTCAATCCTTGGGAGATATCATACAGGCGATAGTAGCGTCGCGGGAAGCTCTCGAAAAGCGAATAGACACCATCGGATCGGACCTGACCCTATTGAAGGACGACCACAGGAAACTGAAGGAGCGTGTGACGACCTCGGAGGTAACCTTGAAAGATCTGCCTGGAGATGTGGCTACTCTGAGAGCAACATTGGTGGAGGTGGCGCAGAAAGTCCGGGTGCTAGAGCTCAGGGCCAAGGACAGTGAAGGGCGCTCCAGACGCAACAACCTCCGCCTCGTGGGGGTCCCAGAAAAAGTGGAGGGCCAGGATGCGGTCTCCTACCTGGAGGGATGGTTGCGGACTGAGGTGGTTCCAGAAGGACTTTCCCCGTTTTTTGCCCTAGAGCGGGCCCACAGAGTCCCAGCGCGCCCGCCCAAACCGGGAGGACCGCTGCGGCCGATAGTGATGCGCCTCCTGCACTTCCGAGATCGAGACCACATCCTCCGGAGGGTCAGGGACCTGCCAGACCTGAGAATTGATAACAGCAAGGTCATGGTTTTCCCGGCTTCACGAGACACGTACAAAGACAACGGGCCTCTTTCATGGCGGTCAAGCGGAAATTGAGGTCGCTGCAGCTGCCCTATGCCATGTTGTTCCCGGCTCGGCTGAGGGCCATCGCTGGAGGGCACACCCACTTTTTTCTCACGCCGCAGGAGGCTTGGAGCTGGTTAGATGCCAGGGGGGAGCTGGGCGCAGATGTCCCACCGGAGACCTCGCCTGGGAGGCGCTCTACCGAGACGACGCCGACGCGGAGGTCTGGTTCCCCGTCGGGATGGCAGCAGGAAAGAGCTAAGGCAGTGCTGGCAGTGGTGGCCATCAGCCAGGGAGACGCCAGCCCTTCCAGTAGTGCATCGGAGCAGTCGAAGATCAGTGCTCCCAGTCCTGGCTCCAGTAGTGTGCACAATCTTTCGGAGACAGATCTGCCGGTGGTGACTCCCCAAACAGCGGACGGAATCCTTGGCTGATGTGGACTGAAGGACACTGGACACATTTGTAAGGTACTGGGTTGTGAGTTGAGGCTGCCTTCGGACGCTGAGCGGCGAGATGTGGATGCATCCTGGGACTTATTGCTGCGTTATGGGGGGGGGATGAGCCGTGGGGCTCCTCCTGAATGTTCCAGGGGGGAGAGGTGGGGGCGGGGGGCTTCGGGCCTGTTTGGGTCGGCCTCCTGGCCACCCTAGCCCTATTTTGTTGCGATACACTTTCACTACTTGAGTTTGGATGGGGATTCCACGTTGGTTGTCTGTCCTGGGGTGTGGGAGTTGGGGGAGTTTAATTGATCAGGTTGGGGGGGATGGGGGTGGGACCCGGGCGTGTCGGGGGGGTCGCTGAGAGAGTGGACGAAGCACAATGGGCTCTGCAATGGGACCCGACTTAGGCTACAAATGTCTCACGTGGAATGTAAGAGGGATGCATACAATGCATAGACGCCACAAGATCCACTCCTATCTAGTTAGACGAGGCATTCACTTCGCCTTCCTCCAGGAAACACACCTACTAGCTAAGGAGGGGAAGGCGCTGCAACGGAGATGGATGGGGCAGGTTTACCACACTGGTTACTCCGCATATGCTAAGGGTGTGGCTATTTGGATACGGGCGGGTGTACCATTCCAATGCACACAGCAATTAATTGACCCAGAGGGGAGGTATGTTATGGTGCGAGGCAAACTGGATGGGAGAGACCTGACATTGGGTTGTCTGTACGCCCCGAATGTACAACAACCTGCATTTCTCTCCTTGCTGTCCAACAAGCTGGCCCCGTTTTTAGTGGAACCCTTGCTCCTTGGCGGGGACTTTAATAGCATGACTGACACTGCCCTGGACAGATCGCACCCCCCCACCTAATGCACCGGCTGGCAAACTGGCACTTGCGCGTTCTGCCTGGCAACACCAATGGGATCTGGTCGACTCGTGGAGGGCTAACCATCCGTCAGACAGGGAATATTCGTTTTTCTCCGCCCTCCATGAATTACACGTCCGCATCGATGCCTTCCTGTGCTCCCAGGACGTGCATGCAGAGGTGTGCCACAGTGAGTATCTCACGCGCACGATCTCCGATCATAACCCGCTACTTGTGCAGCTTTATGGTCGCAGTGCCGCCTGTGAATCCCTGCCTGGAAGCTGCGCCCAGAGGCGCTGGATGATCAGCTCTTCCGATCCACAATAGCCTCGAACATCGAGGCGTACTTTCAGGTCAATTCGGGCACTGCGGGCTCAGCCGCGATTGAATGGGACGCCTTAAAATAAGTAGTGCGGGGGCAATGCATTGCGATGGCGTTGGGCGTTAGGAGGACCTTGCTAGAGGACATCACAAGGGAGGACGAGAAACTACGGGTGCTGGAGAGAGCAAGGCCTGAGCGACCGGACACACATGAGGCCCGACTTGAGGCGTGGGAAATGGTGGCGGCGGCGGTGGAGCGCCTCCGGTGCTTCGCCTACAAGGCCTATCTCACACGCGCGCACTCGGAGCGCGATAAGACAGGAGCTCTTTTGGCCTGGCTGGCCAATCCGGCTCGCCGGAGCTCGGTCATCCTTGAGCTCAGAGATCACTCGGAAGTGGCGCCGTTTGACCAGCAGGGGATTAATGAGACATTCTATGATTACTACACGGAGCTTTACCGTAGCAGGGTCCTGCCTTCGGTGGACGAATTCCAGGGTTTCCTGGAGGGTCTAGATTTGCCGGAGCTGGGGGAGGAGGACGCGAAGCTGCTCGGGACAAAATTGAGGAGAGGGAGGTGAGAGTCGCCATCAAGGGTATGGCAAGGAACAAGACGCCGGGCTCCGACGGGCTCCCAATGGAATTCTATCTCACCTATGCCGACCTCCTTGCGCCCCGACTGACGTGGCTTTACAATGAGGTGAAACGGCTGGGCAGCCTGCCGGTGACCACTGATGAAGCGCTTATCGTCCCACTATTAAAACCGGGCAAACAGCCGTGGGACAAGGCGGCGTATCGTCCACTGTTCGTGCTCAATCTGGACTATAAGATTTTGAGTAAAATCTTGGTGACGCGCTTGCTCCCCCATATGTCCACGTTGATCCACGCGGACCAATCCGGCTTTATCCCGGCCCGCAACACGGCGCTTAACGTACGACGGCTTCTACATGTATTGGAGGCTGACACCTATGACGGCGATGAGGCGGTAGTGTTTGCAGTCGACATGGAGAAGGCTTTTGACAGCCTGGAATGGCCCTACTGTCATGCGCACGCTGGGCCTGGGCAGGGCTTCGTGGATTGGACGGCACTGCTCTACCGGAACGCGACGGCGAGGGTCCGAACTGGAAGAATTATCTCTGAGATGTGTGCGGTGGGTAGGGGCACCCGCCAGGGGTGCCCTCTCTCCCCCCTATTGTTTGCCATAGCCGTCGAACCCCTCGCGGCGCGAGCCCGGCTGGGACAGGCATATCAGGGGCTGGATGTCTATGGACAAGTACACCACATCGCATTGTATGCAGATGACCTGCTGATGTTCTTGGCGGACTTGACTGACTCTCTGCGTGGGGCTAAGTCCCTCCTACAATCATTGAGCAGGGTGTCAGGCCTCCGGGTGAACTGGACGAAGTCCTACCTGTTCCCGACCCGCCCACTCAGAATATGTCCACAGTCCACGGAGGGGGTGACGTGGGAGGAGAGGAGTCTTCGCTACCTAGGTACCTCGATCTTCCATGATAAGGCAGATATCCTTGAGGGAAATATTGGGTCGGCAATCAGGCTCACTAAGGTGAACTTCGACTTTTGGAGCACGCTCCCATTGTCACTAATGGGGAGAGTGGCGCTCCTTAAGATGGTGACCCTGCCGCGACTGCTTTATTTCTTCAGGACCCTCCCGATCTGGATCCCGGCGAGCTACTTCCGGCGGCTGAGGTCGATGGTGATCGGCTTTCTATGGGGGGCGGGCAGGCGCAGGGTGGCGCACAATACACTTCTCCGTCCTAGAGCGGAAGGAGGACTAGCGGTGCCAGACTACGAACTATACTACCTGGCAGCTCAGCTGCAATGGCTGACACAATGGGCCGCGAGAGCCCGGAGAGGGGAGGACGGATCGGGGGAGCCGGCGGGGCCGGTTCAGGTGTTATCCCGGATTGTTCTGGGACTGCCAGTGGGAGATTTCCACCTCACCCAGGAATTTGCGACGGCTCGGAAATGCTGGAATAGATATCGCCGGAGGGGCCGTATTGCAGTCCCATATGCACCTGAGATCCCACTCAAGCTGTGCGGGGCACTACCGCATGGAGGTTCATGGCACCGGCTGGAAAGTTGGGACCTGCAGGGGCTGGCGTCCATGGGGGACCTCAATGAGAACGGGGTGCTGCTGCCTTTTGACCTCTTGAGAGACCGCTTTGAACTGGCGGGGGGCTTCCTCCTTCATGTGGCACTAACGATGGCGATCCGCAAGCATTGGAAGACGGGCATGACGGAGCCGCCACTGTCTCTGGGCTGCCAGTACGTGGTGATGATGGCGGGGACGGTCAAGGCAGTCACCTGCCTATATAGGCGCATGGTCTCGGAGACTGTCACCCCACTGCTGTCCCTGAAGGCGAGATGGGAGGCTGACCTGACGACGGAGATCCCTGAGGAGGCGTGGGCTAGCATAGTGGAACGGGCCCGGAACGGGAAGCGCAACGCTAGGTTTCAGCTGGTGCACTTTTATGTCCTGCACAGGGCCTACCTGACCCCTGACAAATTGCATAAATATTTCCCGACCCATCCGGCGGCCTGCCCGCGATGCCCGGCAGACTTGGCTGATTTCCAGCACATGTTCTGGTCCTGCCCAGAGTTGTGTTCCTTTTGGCGGGAGGTAGTGGATAGCCTGAGGGAGGTTACGGAGAGGGACTTGCAATTCACCATGGCACACTGCATCGTACACTGATTCCCACACACATTTAAGAACAAAATTACTAGCAAGTTTCTGGACCTGGGTCTACTTTTAGCGAAGCGTGCCATAACATCCCAATGGAAGGCGAATAGGGGCCCCACTGTGGAGAGATGGAAGGCTGAGCTTCACAAATGGGCCCAATGTGAGGGGGAGCTCCGTATGCAGTCTGCGCTTAGGGCAGGCAATGACGCGGCTCTGGAGAGGGCCAGGGCGTGGGAGAGGTTGGTCTTAGACCTCACACTTTTGGACCTGGATGAGGAAGACACCCCTGCGCATAGCCCTGCTCCAGCAGAACCACCGCCTGGGGGAATGGTGGCCTAGTCTCCCTCCCTTGTTTCCCTACTTCCTACGTGATGACTGACAGTTTTTTGTTGATTGCTCCTGATGGTCTGCTTCTGGTATGGATTAGTCGGGATGGATGCAAACTCGCACTGGTGGTACTCTGACACACCTGGGGGGTGGGGGGCAGAGATAGGGGTGGGGGAGTAGGTCTAGGGGAGGGGAGGGGGGTAGGAGGGGTTGGGAGGGATGGGCGGGAGGGGGGTTGTTGTTCAGGAATAGGGAAGAGGGTCTACTGGGTCTGTTGAGACATTGCGTACATGGGGGGGAATGCGAGGACCGAAAAGCAGCCCTGCCATTTTCCGAATGACTGGTTGTCGCTGAGCCATGCTGTGTTCTCCAGCACATAACTTTCTCCGCTGTTACGCCGCTCGACCCCCAGGGTGTGAGATAAATGGCTGTGTGACACATGTAATGGAGAATCATATATATAATGGACAATGGCGGGAATGGCACAAATGATCTGATTGTACCACCTAATTTGCTGCAATAAAAAGATATTTACAAAAAAAAAATCAGTCTACACTAATACCTACTTCAACACCAACGTATGCCATTACACTTAGCTACCATGCCTCCACTCTTGCCCTCCATAGTTCCTGATGGTCAAGAATCACCTGGCTTTAGCTTGCGGAAGGAGGCTCAGGGAGGAGAGTGGCAGGTACAGTGCCAGAAGCTGGTCCAGACAGGCAGAAATGGCAAGGAAGCAGGGACAGACAGACGGAGATTTAAGTCCATCCCTTCTTGTTGTTCCTAGGTCGAACTTTTGGTCCTGTTTATTCTAATTCAAATGGCGGATAGACCTGCTTTCTCCTGCATATATGTCACACTGCATATAGAAGGATGGTCAAAGCTCAACATTTTATGAAGCTGCGAGCTTTGGGGATCAAAACAGCCAAATTGATGACCTGCACTCAAATCCTCAGCTTAGTTCAGTTATTGTGGTAGCTAAGATAGGAAATGAGGCTACATCCACCAAGATCTCATGTTCCAGCAACTATTGGACCTTAAGGTCCTTCACAGATCAGTTTTTTTTGGAGGAGGATAAACAACTTCAGACTGGAGCGCAGTATATTGAATGGCACATGATTTGATTTAGCTCCTCATATTCCTCTGGTCGCTCTACTCCCTTAGCTCTGTCAATTTTTGCATGTTCCCGGCTCTATTGCCATTTACTGAGTTTTTTTCTTTGACCTCATTGGTCTGTCTGTTTTCTTTGTCTTATCTTTTTATTTTATATTCTGCTTGAATCTTCCTCTTGCCACCACGTTTCATATCTAATGCACATTACCTGGGCTGGATTTCTAAGCTGCTTAGAGCACTTTTATCTCTCATGTCATCACACCCTTTAAAGGCAATTAACTTATTGTGCTAGGCACAGTTGGACAAAAGGATGAAACAGCAATACTTATGAACATGAGCCATTCCATGCTGGCCCCGGGGACCACTTAGTGAAATCCCCACCTCCTTCAAGCCCTAAGCCATTCTCTGCTTTATTTGGTTGACTGTTGACCTATGAGACCTCACAGCAATGAAAAGACTCTCTCTGGCGCACATCTGCATAATGAGAGAAGAGAGGGGTGTTCTTCTACAAATATTTCACCATTTTCTGTTGCATGATTACCCTACTTCAGTGGTGGGTACCTCCACTCAACTTACTTACTTCGAGTTCAGAATGTTACAACCTATCTCACCTTTTAAGTGAGGTAACACCATGTTCAAGATATCTAGAATCTACATCTGATATTCCTACTGACCAAATGAAAGTTACCATTTTTGGATTGGGCTTCTGAAATACTCTAGGATTGGTATAATGACATATATTTAAAAGTCACCCAGCCAGCTCTGGAATGTGGAGAAAATATCTGGGAAGCAAAAATACCCACATACAAAATAAACTCTTTGGAAAGGGCTGGCTGTATATCGCAAAACAACTGGGGATATGTACAAGGAAGCGGAGGAGAGAGGCTTTAGCATTCCTGGCTTAACGCCTCTCTCCTCCACTTCTGAAACGCAAGGCTGCACCATATTTTCAAGAATGTGGGGCAGCCTGGCATTTGCCCCTGCGATTCCCCCTGCGATGGTGCTAAGTTTAGCAACTTAGTGCCCACGCAGGCACCCTTGCACCAGAGTGCAAGGGCGTCTGCGTGCAGGGAAGGATTGTTTATGTATAGGAAGGTGTCCCTTCCAGCACATAAACAATCCTAGAAATGGCATTCTGTCACTTTCATGTGTGCTGCTTTATGCAGCACACATGAAAGTGAAAAAATAGAATTAAAAAAAAGTTTGTTTATGTAAAGAAGGGGACACCTTCCTGTACATTAACAAACAATGGCATTTTGCTTTTTCCATGTGTGCTGCACAAGGCAGAAGGAAATAATGCATTTCTCCTCGTTTTGCCATGCTAAGAACAGATTTTGCCAAGTCTTAATTTTGGCACTGCCTCCTATGTTAGCCACCCTACACTACATTGGGAGTAGCGTCAAAATTAATGGATGTTGCAGTGGAACGCCCACCGCAACACCCACTGCCCACACCTTTCACGCTAAACATAGCGTGAAAGGGGGCCTTATGTACAAGGCAGCGTTAAACCAGCGCAGCACCTATCGCCACCACAACGTCTCTATAGGTGACATTGTGGTGGCGATAGGGGCTTATACATATGCCCCAATATGTTTCCTGTGGATAAAGGGGTAACCCTGCACCATTTATACAAAAAAAGAGACCACAGCCACAAGTAAGAAGCCAACACGTTTGTAAAGTTTATTTTTGTAGGATTTTTTGTTGCAGTGTGTTCTTTAGGGTATACCAGCAGTTTACAATGTAACATTTTACTAGAATTTGTTTAACATTTACAAACTTGTGATACTTCACAATAAACACCTATAATTGTTACAATATGCTATTGTTTTCATCAGGGAGTAGAAATAAAATGTCATAAAACAGAGAGTTGATAAAACATTTTTTTCACAGGGGACAATAATTAGGATTTTCATAGAGTAGGTTAACACAAGAGGAAACCCCATTCAGTAGAAAAATGAAAATACACATTTGTCTTACAGTGCTCTTCATGGTTCACTTATGGGGCATAATACCTAATGTTGTAGAAATTGAATCAGAACAAAACATTGGCTTGAGAGTAATTTGTTGTCTTTTAGATCAATTATTTGTACGAAAATAATTGGGATGGTTCTCGACATGTTCAAACACTTTCATAAAACCTCAACATGTGTGAGGAAAAGCAATATATGCCCCTATACCGCTTGGGCCTTTGGTGACAGGTGTCCAAGCATTGACTCTTGATGAAGAGCAAGAACCTGACAATACTCACTGAGCATATGTCTATTGGGAAGAAAGGATTTGCAAGCTTGGACCAGAGGACTCCTATGTGGCAGTGAGTTGGCAACACACTACAGATAAGTGCTACAGACACAAGTGGTTGCAGTAGAGTAGCGAGTGGGCCCTACTCCATTGTCCAGGTATTATCCCCTACCCCAGACACCAACCTCATCAAAGTGCTGGCTAGAGGCTTCCAGGCCTGGGACTCTAGGTATGCTCCTCATTAGTGGACCCATCAGGGATGCAGGTGAGGTGGACTCTTTTACTGGCAATGGTATGAATACATTTGATTAGTTTTCCTGGTAGCCATCAAGACAGCTTATGATTGTCCTCTGTATCAGACATGCATCCCTCCATATCACTGATTGGGATGTTTACCATCTGCATACATCCATTGAAATAGCAGAGATAATCACAAGCTACTATCGAACACTATATGCCTACTCCCTTAGGACGGTCCGGCTGGATTCCTGATTATTGAGACACTCCTTCCAGAACTAGCAAGTGCTCAAAGGGATGACCTCAATGCTCCCCTTATGGTGCAGGAAATTGAGACAGCAATAGAAGACATGCAAACAGGCAAGAATCCTGGCCCCTCTGGTTTCCCTATTGAGTTCCATAGTAAGTTTGGGATACAATTATCCCACATCTACTTTAATCTCTATACAGAAGCAGTGCCGAAAGGTCACTTCCCACCTGATTTAGATTGCCAATATAGTAGGGCTCTCCAAGTCCAGACATCCTGGAGATGATGGTGCCTCTTAATGCCCAATTTCCTTAATTAATTCAGATATAAAAGCATTTGCTGAGATACTAGCAACCAGACTGCACAGGGTTCTGACCACGCTGATCAGTCTGGCTTTATGCCAAACCGTAGCACCCATCACTACATTTGCCATGTCAATACAGCTCTAGCTAGACTACATGACATTCCAGGCCCATTGGTACTCCTACTTGTGGACTTTGAGAAAGCTTTTAATATACTCAACTGGTTCCATTTATATCAGGTCCTAATGGGTATAGGCTTCGGTCACAAATACCGAATGTATGTGACTATTTTATATCAGCAAGTCCTCATAAATGGGGTAAAGTTGTAAATGTTCCAACTTCGATAGGGCACCAGGTAGGGGTTTCTGCTGTCCCTTCTCCTGATTGTTCTCGACATCGAACCTCTTGCTCAAATAATCTGCTGTGGTGCTTGAGTACAGGGCTGGCACTGGGGAAGATCAATGGAAAATAAAAATGCTCTATACGGAGCTGATACACTCCTCTTCCTCTCAAATCCCTAGGTGTCAGGACCACAAGCATTTGAAATCCTGAAAATCTATGAGGAGCCGTCGGGTCTCTATGCAATGTAGAGCAAAGCCTTTTTGGTTTCCCTGAAGGGGGATAGCGCTGCTTTTGGTTGGCAAACAAATATTCCAATATGCAGATTAAGTTTTAAATACTTGAGTGTGCATACATCTGTGGTGCCAAATTGACCCCCAATCTTAACATCACACCTCTGCTGAAAAATATTTAAAAGGACCTTCTCAAGTGGACTAAGCTCTCACCTAATGTGATGGGCAAGGTGGCCTTATTTAAAATTATGGTCCTTTCATGTTTCTTATATGTGTTGCAGAATTTCCCATTCCCGATCCCCAATACTTGGTTTAGATAAGTCACAGCCCTGATTTGTTCCTTTCTGTGGAAGGGCCAGCCACCATGTATTGTGGTGGTTGGGTAGGATGCTTTTCTGTTTTACCTACGTTTTTTCCCAATTCATGTGTCTCAAGCAAAGACGTGGCTCTGATGATGGGGTTCATTAGATTGTGATGGTACTGGGGGTTTGGCCAACATAAGAGCAGTGAGGGTTTAGATATGGCAAATAACGGAGAAGTAGTACGGGTAGTACAAAAGGATGCAGGATTGTGGGAAGATCAGCAGTGCAAAGTGGTTGCAGTGATGTCAGTAGGCCAAAGCCTGTGGCAGTTCAGGTGTGAGTGAAAGTGGACGGATTAGGATAATCTATGTATGCATCTGTTGGTTAGGCTGATTTTGTATGTGACATGGTCAGGTGCAGCAACTACTATAAGTGCAGACATGCCACCTTAATCAACATTTTACATTTGTTATGTGATATCAGCCCAAGTTGAGTTTTTTGTAACCAGTTGAAATACCTCTTACTACCACCCAGTGTGTCCATGCAGATTAATAATTCCTCATTTATGCAGTTGTAAATAACAGCAGTTTTCTATGAGGAAGTTCATCCATGTGGGGGAGGTAGTGTTATTTGTGTAGTAGGCAGTTGTGCCAGTTTTATAGCAGGAGTTGGTGCCTATTTTATGCTAAGGAGCAATGCCAATTTCAGCCAGGAAACAATGCTCATATGTAAAGTTCGGTCCCTGTTCCTCACTCTTTCAAGCCTGTTTCATATATCTTGTTGTTGAGTAACACCTGGAAGTTGGGGCACTTTAACATACAATCTAGGGATCCGGAAACAGGAAGTCCTCAGGAAATAAGGAACCAAGGTAAGCTTAGAACTGAACTGTAAAGGAAAATGAGAAGTGAAACTGAAAGTAGGAAGTTGTTTCAAATCACAAAATTTACCCTGGGGTAAAAACAGCAGCTCTCTGGGGAGTATTTCGATGTAAACCTGTCTGCCACAAATTATATATATCTTTAGGCATATCATATTCGACCTATTTTGCTTTGAAAGTTTTAGACCGAAGAAGTGAGTGTTTCAGGTAAAAATGATGCTGTTCTGTAGCACTCTGGATAGATGTGTGAGGGGACTCTACCTGCAAACACTCCATTCCTCAATGAAGACCATCTCTGTGACATCTGATACTGTGAGGCAAGCTTAATTGCGCTTTAGAATGTATATGCCCCTGAACTCTGTTGGTCCACTGGATGCAATTCTGTGTAGAAGTGATGTATGATGTATAGTTTTACAAAGGTGGCAGAACTTTGAATGTTCTATGGCCTCCATAATGCCCAGCACGGGGTAAAGGGCATGGGGTAAAGGGAGCTCAGTTAAAAGGAGTTACAGTTTTTGTCAGATAGTCTTGCCATGGGGCTCAGATAAAGCTTCCCTGTGAAGTCTAGATATGCTCTTAGCAGACAAAGGAGGGGAGCTCTGTTTAACAATGTGAATTAGCTGCGTAAGTAAAGGCACTCTTAGGTATCAATATTGTCCTATTGGTAATGGGTTAGTAATGTGCTAAACTTAAATATGTATTAACATTTCCTAAATAATTCTAAAGTGTTGACTAAAAGTATGTGATTATTAGCTGATTAATTTCCTCTTCTGGTCTGCTCTAGTGGTCATCTTGAATGACTCTCTTCTAGAACATTGCCTTTTTGGGCGTGGGTTATGGCGAACATAATCTTGCTGTTTCCTCTTCCGGCTGCCACTGGAGCAGCTGCTACTGTTGCTTTCGCTGCTGGTGCTGTTCACGTATCCCTGGACGCTTTTCCCACAGCAAGAACATACTGTACGTGGGAGAGAAATGAGACCTTCTCTCTTTCTCTTCAGAAGGTCGCGCCTCTCGATGGCAGCAAAGGTCTGCCAGCAAGCAGCACATCCATATGGCAAAAGCTTATTACGTTGCACCTGCACAAGAAAACATTGCACAAATTCCTTGGTAATGGGGATACCAGGAGGGGAATCTGAGATCCGTGTATGAAGAGGAACAACTTCCACATCATCACTTGACTCACACTGAATGTCTGAGCTATATGTCATCCTGCGGCTGTTGTTCTTTTCTCTTAGGCGTGTACACATGAGTGGCTTGACTAGTGAGATAGGTTCAGTAGTAACTTCATTTTTCTCCTCTGCTGTTTTTGTAGTGTCAGACCCTATTACAACAACGTAATCTTCATTTTCATGCCAAACACAGTCATTGGCATCAGACTCAGCGATAACCACTTCATTTCCAACATCCTTATCAGATTCAGTGTTCTCTGGGGATGTTTCTTCTGCATGGATTAGGTTTTCAAAGGCATCTGATGAGCTAAGTTGCAGAGCTGGCTTCTCATTAAGTGTAGTGACTAGGGAAAGAAGCAGACATGTTATGCATGTTTTTGAAATAGAGGCTAAGCACTTACTAAGTTTACTAAAACATACATTGAGTTATCAAATACATTCTGGCGATTTGAAAAGCAAATCAAATCGAACAAATGGCTGCAAACAAAAGGTCGCCCTTCACTGCAGTAACCCTGCATGAATATTCCCCTTAATCTGTTGGGTCATGGTTGGACAACATTTAGCGTGAGTGATATCAAGGTGCATGCCTACTGCCTGCATAAGGGCCACAGTAATGTTATAACTAACCAGAATCATGTTGTACAATACACAAATGTCTGTTTGGCAAAGGACCCAAATACCTGAAGGAAAAGTTTGTACCATACACCCCGGGACGTACTCCACGTTCCAGCAGTCACCAGTTACTTCAGGTCCCAAGGTTTAGAACAGCCAGACAAGGAGGTCGCGCCCTCTCCTATAAAGGCCCTGTCCTCTGGAATTCTCTCCCCCCTATGCTGAAGCAAATCACCAATCTAGAATCCTTTAGGAAAAATCTTAAAACCTATTTATTCACCCAGTCCTAAGAAACACTTTTGCTATCAGCATATGATCGTGACTAAGACCATCAGATAGGAGCGTAAGCGCAGAGATATCCCTCCGGGGATCGATTCAGGCGCTATATAAGAATATAAATAAATAAATAAATCCATAACCGCAAGAGTGTCTCAAAAATGAAGGAATCAGAAATCACATAACATTGACATCGTGTTCACCGCAAAGGGTATCTTGGCGCTTAATAACAGATGTTTATTGTTACCCAACTTAATGGTACTCATTTTATCGATATCAGAAGTCCGAAAGGCTAAGTGGATCCACTGGGATTTGAACCTGTGACCATAAGGTCAAACACAGCCCCTACTGTGGACGCATTGGCCCACTAAGCACCAGACCCAGCAAAGAAAGAGTGAATGAAGCCTAAAATGACAGGTAGAAAGAACACAAAGGCTTGCTAAATAGAAAGCTAGCAAAGTATCCATTATTATTGGGGAGAGGCACTTCTTTCAGCCCCTTCAATAATTATCTACAAAATGCAAAGCTCTGCTGTCTGATTCCTTCAGCTCAGTACTTTAATGAGATAATAAGTGCTGACCAGAACTGAATAAAATATGGCACAGCTGCATGTATGTAGTGCCCAATGCCTTTCTGTTCTGCCTCCAGAATTGTCACTTTTGCACTTTTAGATTCAATCTACTCTAATGTCTTGAGACTACAATCCCAACCCAACAGACCCATACATTTGTACGAGTGAAATTATATAATACTTGGTCTCAAATGAAAGGCTACCGTAATCAGAGACCAGCATTTGCTTTTAAGCTGTAATTGGATTTTGAAGGTAGAATATACCTTAGTACTAATGGGCTGCTACACCCTTAAGAGTCTCATCAGAATTTGTTGTTATAACTGAATTCCACAACAAAATTCAGAATCTTTGTACATGTTTATCCAAAATATAGAAAATGTGTATCATTTGCACAAGGAGTATCTCTTGAAGGCGAGGAGATGGAATCTCAGAGCTTAATTTGTATGGGGGGGGGGATTTCAAGCAGTAAAGCTTCAAAAAGATACTTGTCAATTAAGTATCGCCCTCACCACCACTTGTGCTGTTTTTAATAAGAGGTTTCAGATGTCCAATTGTGCGTGAAAAAAAACTGTTTATAAATCCCCTGTTGCCAGCAGTTCAACTGACATTGCATATTACAGACATACATGACTTAAGCGGGTTCTGTGATTTCGTACTTACTTTATTGCTAAGTGCAGCTTAGTAGATGTGTCATGTTGACGCATGCAATGCGAACATATGTTATCACCTGTAATGTGGTGTTGTCCTTTGTAATGTAGTATTATGTCATGGCAAGGTAGCTCAGGAAGTTCAGCTATGACTGCTGGTGTCTGTGTGTGACTAACAAGTCTCAATTTTAAAACTCAGTAAGTCCTAGACCAGCCTTTTTCTTTCACAGTTGATAAAGAAATAATTTACTTACCTGTAACTCCGGTTCTCCAGCATCGGTACTTTTGATAGATTAACACGCTTGAATCATTCCCAGTCGCCACAGAGAATGATATTCTTGAATCATTCCCTATGGCAACAGAAAATGACTCAAGCATGTGAATCTATGGAAGATCCAATGCATGCGAAACTCAGAGGCATATTTAATAGTATACTGGTGAAGCATGTCGTTAGGCCAAGAAGGCGAACGACACTCCGTCACTTTAGAAACACAGGGCTGCACTATGTTTACAACACTATGGTGCAGCCCTGCATTTTCCCCTGCACTGGCACTAAATTTAGCTGCCTAGTGCCAAAGCGGGCATGCCGCCTTGGAAAGGCACATCGCCACCTGAATAGCGTGGAGAAGTGTGGCTCAATGGTTAGAGCGGCAGACCCTGATGCAGAGGTCTAGCCCGGGACCAGGGTTCAATTCCCCGCCTCGGCAGGTCTTGGGATCAAAAATTCCACGGACCTGATAATTTTCGCCTCAGTGCCTATTCCAATCATGGAGTCCCACTCTGCAACTCTGGGCAATAGCTTGCTTAATCTCCACAACAGCCCCCACAACGCTAAGGATGCCTGGCCTCCACATTGGGGGTGCCCAGGAGTGGACGCCTCACAGGGAAAGCCAGGATGGGTTCCACAGCGGTATTCGTACAAGCGCCTTGAGACCCTTGCTGATGAGTAGTGCGCTATACAAGTATCCATTTACAATAGTAATATGGATGGCGGTGTCTTGCAGACATCTCCACCATATTCAGCCTCTTTGCGGCCCGGTCGACTCGTCGACGGGCGGAAAACCGGCGGACTGTCTTTCCGTCTGCCGGGTTCTTCCTGCCATCGTAATATGGCAGGGGGGAAATGAAAGGCGGGTGGTAGATAATGGCAGGCGGATCGCCATCGCCATATAGGCGGTGGCGATCTGCCCGCTATTATAATAGACACCTTAATCTTTTATATTGCTTTTTGCGTCTACTGTTTGCATAAGGTAAACAATTATTAAGCCTATTTACAATAAAAGGAAATACAGTTAGACTCAAAAAAGGAAGAACTGGATATTTATGGAGTTCCAGCCTCATCAAGAAGCCCTTGCTATGTTTATATGATTTGGGGCCCCATGTACGACCGCTACATTTTGCGAGTTCCTAATTGCCTTTTTCTACCACTCGCAATTAGGAAGTCACAGTGATGTACAACAGTGTTTGACAGTGCGGTTCCGAGTTGGTCGTAAATGGCCCAGCCTCATCAATATTCATGAGGCAGGTCGCAATGTGTGACCCATTGCGAATCGCTAAAAACACAGAGATGGTGGCCTGCTGGGGACAGCAAACCAACATGTCTGTGTTTGCTTTTAAATAAACTTTTTTGGTGGAAATGCAGGCCACTTTCCTTAAAGGAAATTTGGATGTGTTTCAAAAAGAAAAATGAAAGGTTTCAGTTTCATTTTTTAAGAGCAGGCATTGGTCCGTTTTCGCAACCTTTCACAAAAAGGTCCCCTGGGGAGCCTTTTCTGTTTTTGACGACTTACCCCCCAATTGAAGTAGGTGGTAAAAAGTGAATGTTTGGCATAGGCTGCCTGTTGTTCAATTGAGGACACTGCCAGTTAACCACCCCGGGTAGGCTGCACCATGGCATTGCCATCTACAAGACTGACACGAGCTAGAAACATGAACACTAAATCCAGGGACCTAATACCCAGAACAACATATCCACTCTATAAGCAGCGACATTACATTTAAAATATAGTGTCACAGCCTTTAAAATTATAAATTGTATTATCATATTAATTATTGAATTTTGAGACGTTTCGAGGTTGCATGCTGGGCCAATGGGGATAGTTCCTTTGCTCTCGCACCTCGTTTTTATCCATGTAATTCAGACAGTAACAGTTAGAGGTGTAAGGTGAAGCATAATGGCGCCTCTCCGTCTTTATTTACTTATGAAAGGAGAGTAAATCAATAATTCCAGAAATGTAAAGGATGGCAGGGTTTCCAAGAGTTACTTGGCGCCCAATTAACTAATTCATTGTACTTTTGTGAATGTATGTAGTGTTTATGTGCCATGTAGAGGTTGGAAAATTGCTTGACTTATTCCCAAAATTCCGAACCATGCATACAAGTTGGCAACAACCTAATGAACATTTTCACAGAAATGCTTGACAGTCACACACACTACTTGAGTATCACTATGCTTTGTTGCACATTACCTATGGTTGGACTGCAATGTAAATTTTTCTCAGTCAGAGAGCAGGAACAAAATAGACATCATCAGTGCAAGTGCCCTTTGGAAATAATCATTTGCAGCATGGATATAACCATTGCAAGCTTCTCTCACTCAATATATGTAGCTTGACAATCAGTAATGTATGTTGCCCTTTTCCACAGAACAGGCACAATTCAACATTAAGCATTAAACAGAGAACATGTCCAGCACAACAGGATCAGAACAAGCTTCCCTCCCTAATAGAACATGACAGAGCAGGCCCTATTATGGGTGTCAACAGAACCAGCCTTATCATACAAAGAATGAATCAGTGGAACAAGCATCTATGGATGGCAGAACTGGTAACAAATGGAAAGCAACAGTGCAAGCTTCCCTCATTATCAGATGAGTCGCAGTGTTGATACCTACAGTGTAGTCCTGACTGAATCAAGAAGCAAGTCCAGCATGGCCATCATCAGTGCAAACGTCTCCCTTTCAAAGAATAAGCACAGCATGGGCATGACACCTTCAAGCTTCCTTTGATGAGGGAACATGCACAGCATTGACATTCACCAATGCAAGCTTCATTCACTCACAGAATATGCATAGAATTAGCCCAGGAGAGCAAGTTGCCCTCCTTCACAGAAGGGTGGAACACAGGCGTCAACACTGCAAGCTTCACTTGCTATAACCACAGGGGCACCATGGAGATAAGCGGTGCACACGTTCCTACCTCTCTGACCATGTTTCACATCCTCCCACACTAAGCACCTCATGGACATCAACCGAGCAAGACTCCCTCACTATATCAAAAGGTATACATTGGGCATCAACATTGCAGTGTTCACCTCATGATAGTATAGGCCCAGCATGTCCATCAGAAATGTGTGTTTTCCTCCGTTAAAGCACAGGTGTGACAAAAGCATCACCAGAGCACACTTCCTCTGATAACACCACATAAGCTGCCTGGACATCACCAGTGCAAGCTTCCCTTGATAATTATACATATGCTGCATGGACATCACCAATGCAAGCTTCCCTTGATAATTGAACATATGCTACATAGATCTCTCCAGTGCAAGCTTCCCTTGATATCCTAAACGGGGAGCAGTCAAAATATCGAGAAAAAAAATATTGACTTGACAGAATATTGAGCTTTTTATATAGAATGGACGGAATATCGAAATGCCAAAATATAGTGGGTGCAGAATATCGAAATTCAGGTAAGAAATATTGATTTCCATAATATCAAAGTTAGCAATATCGACAAGTCATAAAATAGTTGTTAAAACTATCAATTTTTTTATAATGTTTTAAGTGTTTGTATATGTGTTAAAAGTATGTATTATTTTTGTAATGTATTTTTGAATTTTTTTAAAGTAATTAATTTTAGGTTAATTCATTTTGTCGTTTAATTCTATACCGGGTTATGGGTTTATAGGGTGGGAAGTAATTTAATTATAGTAAATGAAATATAAATTTTTAGGAATTAGTAATTATTTTTAATTTAATTTAACGTCTTAGTTCTGTAGCGAGTTGTGGGTTTATAGGGGAATAGGGTGGGAAGTAATGTAGTTGTATTAAGTAATTATGTATTTTTATTGGTATTGATAGGTCATTTATTGTTAATTATTAAAAATATCAATTTCAATAAAATCGAAGTTAGTAATATCGGCAGTCATAAAATAGCTGTTAAAAATAGCTATTTCTTTATAGTGTTTTAAGTGTTTGTATAAAAGTATATATTATTATTTTTGTAATGTATGTTTGAATTTTTTTAAAGTAATTAATTTTGTGGTATTTAATTTTTGCGTAGTTTAATTCTGTAGCGGGTTATGGGTTTATAGGGGAATAGGGTGGGAAGTAATTTAATTATAGTAAATTAAATATAATGTTTTTTGGATTATTAATTATTTTTAATTTAATTTTATGTTTTAGTTCTGTAGTGGGTTGTGGGTTTACAGGGGAATAGGGTGGGAAGTAATGTTATTGTTATTAAGTAATTTTGTATTTTTATTTACTGGTATTGATAAGAAATGTATTGGTAATTATTAATTGGTAATTATTTTTATTAATTGGTAATAATTTTATAATAATTGGTAATTCATTTGTATTAATTGATTAATTGATACTTATATATAATTGTATTTGTTTATTATTCGGAGCGGAATGTGGGTTTATAGGGGAAGAGAGTGGGATGTAATTTAATTGTAATGAAGTAATTATTGAAAATATTTTTATGTATTGATGATTAATTTACTGTTAATTAATTATTAACAGGGATTTTTTTTATTACTTATACATTTTTTATATTGAAAATTAATTGGTTGTTAATTAATTATAAATAGGTAATTACTTTTCAATAAATAAAATTCATTGGTATTTATAATGAATTAAATATTAAACATGTTGTAATTGGTAATTACTTTTAATTACGTTTTTTACTGATAATTAATTTATTTTATTTAAATATCAAATCATTACTTTCCCTACTGTTGCACTCACTGGAGTGGGAATAGTAATTTTCACCCCTACGCTATCCAACACTTTCACTACTATTGCACTCTCTGGAGTGGGAATAGTAATTTTGACACCTACGCTATCCAATGCTTTCCCTACTGTTGCATTCTCAGGAGTGGGAATAGTAATTTTTACCCCTACGCTATCCAACGCTTTCCCTACTGTTGCACTCACTGGAGTGGGAATAGTAATTTTTACCCTCCCGCTATCCCACGCTTTCCCTACTGTTGCACTCACTGGAGTGGGAATAGTAATTTGTACCCTCCCGCTATCCAACGCTTTCCCTACTGTTGCACTCACTAGAGTGAGAATAGTACTTTTTACCCTCCCGCTATCCAACGTTTTCCCTACTGTTGCACTCACTGGAGTGGGAATAGTACATTTTACCCTCCTGCTATCCTACGCTAAAGATATTGAATATTTTTTATTCTTATTAAGTTAATATATATGTATTAAAGAATAAAAATGCATGTTTATTTTTTTAACTTACATTAATTATTTATGAATTGTAAGGTTATTTAAGTATTTTTAACCCAGTCCATGCTCATGACGAGCTCAGCTCGTCATGAGGCACAGTTGAGCTGTGCTGATGACGAGCTGAGCTCGTCATGAATAGTAGGATTCAAGGGATATCAGCACTCTGGGGGAAAATGCACAGCAGCCAAGGTGTTAAGTATGGTTTAGTTAATTATATTTATTATTTCATTAATTTTACATTACTTTTAAGACATTTAAAACATTTGATATTTTGACTAACTATATTATTTACAACAATATTTTGGATTCAATACTTACCTGTTTGTAGATAGGAATTCGATATTCTGGCATTCAATATTTTTTCCTCGATATTTTGGCAGGCCGATATTTTGCTCCTCGATATTCTGTCAGTGATCCAATTAAACATATGCTGCATGGACATCACAAGTGCAAGCTTCCCTTGATAAATGAACATATATTGCATGGACATCACCAGTGCAAGCTTCCCTTGATAATTCAACATTGTAGGAAGCTGGCTCTATATATACTATACCAAAGTGAGGTATAGTGTGCACAGAGTCCAGTAGAACCCCAAAGGTAGGCAGAGGCAAAGTTAGATAGAACCTTACTCTCTATTTGTGCTAGTGTGGGAGAGCAGCAGGCAGTATCAGAGGACAGTGTTAAGCATTTAAAATACCCACTCAATCAGCAAATGATTTCGCACACTCAAAGACTGGACTTCAGACCAGTTGTTTTTGAATAAAAATATTCTTTTAGGTGACTTATTTTCTAGAACCAATCAAGCCTGGCACAGGAAAGTTGATAAATACTTTGCAGTAAATATACAGTTTGAAAGGCAATTGTAAAAACACTTTCAAATGGTTACAGTTTGAATTATTGGTAATGCAATACTGTGAAATGCTGTACATTTTTTTTTGTAACATCGTTTTTATTGCAGTACCAAAATAATTGTACAGACATTAATTTCACGGTAGTATTAGAAAACATAGCAAGAAGACATATTATTAAGATTCTCCCCCCATCATTCCTGGCATGTCTCCAAAAAGAAGACTAATCTGCCACTGCGCCGAGTCCATTCCTTGCTGCATAGTTCAACGCCCGACATCTTATTTACAAGAAAAAGTGGACTGCTTTTGTAATTTTTGCCCCTCCCCCACCCCTATCGAACACCCTCCCCCCATCACCCAACATTCCCGAACTCCCCCCCCCCCGTGGCAGCGCTGCGTAAGAATCCTAGTCAGAGTAAGGTCTGGTGTGTTAGAGAAGGTCCTATACATTCACTAAGGTGTGTTCCTAGGTGTGCTATCAGGGTTAGCTACCATCAATTCCTCCCCCTCCTCATCCTCCTTATCAGTATCATCTCGGAGCGCCTGTACCATCATTTCCCATGCCATTGCCCTCTCCAGCGCCTTCTCATCATCCGTCCTCCTAGCCATCTGGTACCTCAAAGTACTTTCACACGCTGCCCACCGCAAACATTCACCGTACCACCGCTTATACATGGGTCCCGTTTTCGACTTCCAATTCCTCGTTATTTCCCGCTTAGCAAGGATCAGCCCCAAATCTATAAATCGGCTGGTATTTTTATTCTTAGACGTGTGCGGAAACCAATGTAGGACCCCCACTGCCTTGGTGTACTGTATGTCCCTATCCGTAGCATTATTCAGAGCCCTCCCGATTTCCTGCCAGTAATCCCCCAAGGCAGGGCAGTCCCACAGCATGTGACCCAAATCCGCCCCAACTGTGTTACACCTGGGACAGGCCACTTGTTCTACACCAAAGTGTTGCCGCACTTTCCCAGGCGTGAGGTATGCCCGATGGATAATGTAGAAGTGTATGAGCTGGAACCTGGCGTTCCTTGAGCTTTTCCGTGCCCGTCGTAGCAACTGACCCCACGTTGCATCAGGGATCTCCGTTTGGAGGTCCAACTCCCACTTAGCCTTCAAAGCCGCGAGCGGCTGCAAGGCCTCCCGCAACATTCTGGAGTATAGACAGGTTACCGCCTTAAAGGTCCCGGCTGCCATCATCGTATATTGGCACGCCATGGAGATCGCCGGTTCCTGCAGACCCTCTCCCCAGTGATCTTGCATAGCGCCTGTCACCGCCGCATGCAACAAGTAGTCGCCTCGTGGGAGATCGAACCGCTCCTGCAATTCCTGAAATGGGAGCAACACACCATCCTCATACAAGTCGCCCAGCATTTGAACCCCAGCCTCTTTCTAGCCCAGTAAACGCGACCAGTCCCCCCCATGAGAGAGGGCCGTGACCATTCCCAGCAGAATTTCCGGAGCATACATAAGGCGGACTCCCGCTCGTTTGCGCGCCCGATTCCAGCAGAGTCGAAATGTCTGCTCCTCCACTGTCAAATCCCTAACCAAGAGCTTCTGATGCAGTGTGATGTATGCCAGCACATGCCGCGGGATGCCCTCATCCCTAGCATGCTCCGGGCCTCGATATACCCTCGCGACCTCCTGAGTGAAAGCCTGCAACTGAGCCGCCAGATAATAACCTTCAAAATCAGGCACCGCCATGCCTCCCTCGTCCTTGGGCCGCAGGAGGGTGTCCAGCGCGATTTGTCGCCTACCTGTGCCCCAGAGAAACGCTATAGTTAATGATCTCAGGCGTCGGAAAACGGAGCCCGGAATCCATATCGGGAGCGTTCTGAAGTAGTACAACAGCCTGGGCAGAGCCACCATCTTAAGCAGGGAGACCCGACCAGCCAGCGATAGTGGAAGAGTGGACCAAAAATCCATACTCCCTCTCAGAGCAGTAATGCAACGGTTAATATTGCCACCTAGCATATCCGTTGGGGTATGGTAGATGTAAACGCCAAGATAGTGCAGACAATGCGGTTCCCACCGGAGTTCCTGCGCTGTGAGAGGGCACGGCTCTCCCTGTCTCAGTGGGTATAGACAGGATTTGGGCCAATTGACCTTCAGGCCCGACAGCCTCCCAAACAGCTCCAACAGACGACTCGCCCCCAGTAACTCTGCTTCCGCATCAGCCAAGAACATCAGTAGGTCATCCGCATACAACGAGATGAGATGCGGCCTGTCCCTGTACATCAGCCCCGCATAGTGGCAGCCAGATCTGGCTTCCACTGCAAAGGGTTCCATTGCCAAAGCAATCAAGAGGGGAGAGAGGGAGCACCCTTGCTTGGTGCCTCGCCGTACAGGGTACTGTTTCGAGATCAGGGAGCCAACCTTGACTCTAGCTACGGCATCCGTATACAGGACTTTGGTCCAGTTGATGTACCCGTCCCCCAGCCCAAAACGCCTCATCACCTCGTACAGATAATCCCACTCAAGGCTATCGAAGGCCTTCTCAATGTCTATGGAGAGCACAAATGGAGTAGTGGCATCCGACCAGCGGGCCCCCATCAACCTTGTAAGCCTTCGGATATTGTGGGTAGTGTTACGCGTGGGGATAAAGCTGCATTGATCCTTGTGAACCAGACCGGTCATGTGGGCCAGTAATCTATTTGCTAGGATTTTACTCAGGATCTTGTAGTCCGTCGTGAGCATGGATAACGGACGGTAGGATGAAAGGGCCGCGCCCTCTCTGCCAGGTTTTAATAATGGGATCATGAGGGCCTCACACATGGAGCCCGGGAGCCTACCACGTGATTGCGCTTCATTGTAGACCAATTGTAGTTGCAGAACTAGGTACTCCAAGTATTTACTATAAAACTCTATCGGGAGACCGTCAAGCCCTGGAGTCTTATTCCTAGCCATCTGCTTCACTGCACTCCCTATCTCCCCGACCGTAATGGGCCAACCTATCTCCTCAGCCTCCGATTCCTCCAATTGTGGTAGCTGTAACCCTTCTAGAAAGGTGCCCAGCTCATCCACCCCGCCCGTCTCTCCGCTCTCGTACAAACACTCGTAATACTCCCTGAACCTATCCAGGATCCCGGCTTGGGTGTGGCACAGCTCCTCCCCCACCGCCTGAATCGCCATGATCGACGTGCCCCGCCTGATCGGATTGGCAAGCTACGCCAGCATCGACCCCGCCTTATCACCTTTCGCATGCGCCTTTGTCATATACGCTTTATGGTCAAAGCTACGCAGCCGTTCTAATTCCACCGCTAGTGCCTCTCTGGCGCCACTAAGCCCCTCCTGAAGCTCGGGGTGATTCGGGCGTTCCCTCTCCTTCTCCCTCAACCGCTTCTCCGCCTTCTCAAGATCATCCAGCAAAGTCCTACGAGCCCCTGCAGTGCTCCCAATACAGTGCCCCCTGACCACCACCTTAAATGCGTCCCACTCCTACGCCCTGGAAGAGGCGGAGCCACTATTCTCCTCAAAGTAGCGCTCTATTCGCTCCCCTAAGGCCTCCCTGAAAAGCAAGTCATCTAAGGTATCAGGCTGCAGTCGCCATGTTGGCACACAGTTAACTTCCACCATCCAGTTCAGGGACAACAACAAAGGGTTGTGGTCCGACACCGTGCGAGCCAAATACTCCGCGCTACCCACTGTGGAGAGCATATGTGATGAGCACAGAAATGCATCTAATCTAACATGCAGGTCATGCAAATGTGAGTGAAAGGAATAGTCCCTAGTGGTGGGGTGTAGCGTCCTCCAGGCGTCCCCCAGGGCCCAACTCTCCTGCCACTCCAGCCTGCGTTTTGCTACCCTGTGTGCTGGGGATGCGCGCAGCGGGGGATGGGATCTATCCATATTAACATCCACCACCAAGTTGAAGTCCCCCCCCATAAGCACTGGCCCTGCTAGGTAACTCGCCAGTTTGCCCGAGAGAGTCGTTAGAAAAGCGGGCAAATCCACATTGGGGGCGTACACGCTGCAGAGAGATACCACCCGGCCCCTCAATCTCCCCTCCACCGCCACATACCTTCCCTCCGGGTCCACCATTGTCTTAGTGACTTGGAAAGGGACCCCCGCTCGTATCCAAATCAACGTCCCTCTCGCAAAGGCCGAATAGGTCGTGTTAAACAGTTGTCCCCGCCACCTCCTTTGCAGCGCAATCCCCTCCTGCTTGTTGAGGTGCGTCTCTTGTAGGAACGCTAGTGCACACCCCTACGTTTTAGATACGCTTGAACCTTGTGCCTTCGTACCATAGTCTGGAGACCCCGCACATTCCAGGTCACACATTTCAGAGCCCCCGTACTAGCCATATCCCTTCGCACACACAGACAGAACAATAAAAGTCATCGACCATGCGCGTTTGCCAACAGCCTGCTGCCCCTCCCTCCCACTCCAAACAAATGACCCCCCCCCCTCCAAAACAACCTGAGGAACCCCAACCACTCTCGGTTCCCACCCCCCCAGGACAGGCCCCCCCACAATCGGAAGCAACCCCATCCAAACTATCACACCCAACAACCCCTTGAAAGAAGGCACTAGTATTCGCAGTCTCCACTGCGATGACCGTAAGGGCCAGTAGGGCGTGGACCGATGCCGAGAGGATCCGTCAAAGCAAATCAGTCCCGCACATTCCGTCCCATGATCCCCTCATTACAGAGTCACGAAACCTCATATAGCAATACACTGCGCTCACGGGCACAGCGCCCCAGTGTCTGACCGGTAGGCCGCTCCTCTCGTCCAGCGTATCATGCCTCAAGGATCTCCCCAGAAGTCTGCGGTGTCACTATTGGGCCTTTGGCTCCACCAAATTCCGAGAGCCCCGTCTCCGACCCCGTGCCCTGCTCATCAGAGTCCGTGCCCTTCCCGGACTGGCTTCTGGTCGCGCTAGATAGGTCCACAACTGCCTGCAGGGCCGCCTTCCTCTCTGTCTCTGTTTGTGACACGGATGGTTTACCAGTTCTCCGACGATTTTTTCGAATCCGTTGGGACTTCCTGATTGGCTGTGCCACTCTAGCCTCCTCCGCCCTGGCTTTAGCTCCGTCCGTTCCAGCTTTATAAGTGTCCCACCAGGCCCAAGCATCCGCTGATGTCGTAAAAAAAAACGATTTTTCATCCACCACCACTCTCAGCTTCGCTGGGAAGAGCAGGGAGTATTTTATGCCCTCTCCACGGAGCTCCCGCTTGAGGGACAAGAAGTTGGCCCTGAGTTTCTGAGTCTCAAAAGTGTAGTCCGGGAACATGGTGACTCTGTTATTGTCCACTTGAAAGGGTCCCGCTTCCCTCGCCTTCTGTAGTAGCCAGTCCCGGTCCCTGTAATGGAGCAACTTGAACACCACCGGGCGAGGTGGAAGGCCCGGGGCCGGAGGCCTAGCCGGTACCCTGTGGGCCCGTTCCAGGGAGAGGAAAGGAGACAGTCCCTCCGGTGCCACCTCAGTACGTAGCCAGTTGTCGAGGTAGCCCACCATATCGTCGCCCTAAATTTTCTCCGCCAGGCCCACGAGGCGAACATTATTGCGCCTACTCCTGTTTTCCGCATCCTCGGCCCTCCTCTCCAGCACCCTCAGCCTGTCTAGGGCATCCGCCATCTGCGCTTTCAGAGCTGCGTGGTCCGGGGCCAATTCCTGAACAGTGAATTCCACGGATTTCACTCTATCCTTAAGTTTATCGTGATCTGCTTTTAGGAGACCCAAGCCCGTCGCCACCTGGGCGATGTCCTGCTGCAGGGCGTCTTTCGTGGTCACGATGGCCTCCAATATACGGTCCTGCATGCGCTGGAGTGCAGACTGATCACGATCCGCTCCATCCGCCGCCTCTGTGTCGGTCGCTCCTTCTCCCTTCCCTTTCGGTTTCACCATCTCGGCTGCAAATGGCAGCGGCCTCTAGGGTCCCTTTGTCACCCCCACTGTCTCCGCAATGTAGAGCTCCGCCACTAGGAAACTCCCCGGGCAACAGGATCAGAGACCTCGGATGTACTCAGCACAGTGGGCTCCGCTCCAAGCGAGCTAGATAACGCCGTACTCTAGGGTCCACTGCTGCCGTTGAGCCCTTTGATGCCAGCCTGTGCACTGATAATCGGGACCGTCGTCACAGGGCTGCCGCCATTTTGTCGCTTCGTCTGCGATCTTAATTATGGCCACGATTCCCACCAGCTCGCCTCAACCTGAGGAGAGTTCATCCGTGCCCGCCGGGTAGGTCAAGAGGGGTCCTTCAGTCCATCCAACACCACCAGTAATAGGACAGCAGAAGAGTCCGGCCTCGTGCTCCCGACGTTTCTTTGTCCTGGGCTCAGGGCGCCATCTTAGATCGATGGCATCACACCCGGTGCCGGCCTTCTAAGTCAAATTTCAGGGCCAGGAACAGCTCTAGGTCGTCCGCTGTGAACGCCGCACCCTCCGCGATGACTTCAGATTTTGGGTTATCCCAGTTTTGCTGGAATTCGTTCAGATAATCAGGATGATATTCGGGATCGGGCGCGGAGCTCCGGGCTCACGCTGCCTACCTCCTCGGCATCCAAGCCACGCCCCCCGTGAAATGCTGTACATATACTCTTTATCTACTTTGTAATAAAAATTACAGGTAAGTTACTTTTATGTTACTTTTGAGATTACTTTTTAGATTACTTTTTGTACTCAGTGTGATATGCCTAGATATCAAACTGGGACATTTCCTAGGGAAAAGGTAAGTAAAATCAGTTTTGCACAATTGTTGTTTTTCAGGTTTGCATACAAATCAACGCCACCCTTAAAACATTTTTCAGAGAAAAATAGTCAATGGATTCCTATAGAGAGAAATTAAGTTAACGGTTACCAGGTAAGTAATCGTTCTTTGCAGTTGAGTTTCTGGGGTTAGAACAAGGGTTTCCCCCAGGGTCAAGGATTCACTCTTGTTACACCCTCAGCGGCACTAGGGTGGGCGGGTGCAGAATGCTGAGGCCCAATGTTATCGAATGGGGGATAGGGGGCCTCCGGTTGATGGCTGCTGGCAAGCAGGCCACTGGGTTGTGGGAGCACAGCTCCTGGACTTTAGCTCAGGGCAAATGGGTAAAAAATTAGCACCTAAGGTGCACCTTCAGCAGCACTAGGGTGACTGGGTACAGGGTGCTATTTCGACTTCAGGCGCCCTGTTAGTTTCAATGGGGAACCTACGGTTTGCAAAGGCACTGCAGGCTCAAGGACAAAGGTCTTCTGGGTGCAACCACCACTTCAAGAGGTAAGTTGGGAAGTTAGGGGTTGGTTAGACACTGTTGGTTTGGGCACACAAGCCATGGGGCGTCGGGTGCAGGGGTAACTTTTGGGGTCGGATCTTTTTACCAGCTCCTGGTCGCGGTTAGGGGGGGCCTTCTGGATTTAGGCTGCAGGCGTAGGCTGGAGGCTTGAAGCAGGTCAGGGGTCGCCGGATCTTGGTTCAGCATCGCTGGGGTAACCTCCTCATGGTGCCTACCCACTCGAGCTCGGGCCGTGGATGGCGGATACAGAGTGGGGCGGATTCGCAGTGTCTGGCTGGAACCAGAGGTTGCAGGTGAACAAATCCGGTGTTCACAGGCGACAAAGTCTTTGTGATTGAAGACAGGCAGGTCCTCAGGTGTTTTCAAGGTTGCTGGCTGCAGGACACACCAAGATTTTGCAGGAGCAGGTTCGAGGTGGAGACAGGCCAGTAGGACTGGGGCCAAGTCAGTAGGCATCTTCCTCTTGTTAGCTTTGGCACTGCTGTTTGCTACATCTTCTTCTCTTGTTGCACGATCTTGTCTGATGAAGCAAGGTTGAGGGATGTCCCTAAATACTAGATTTAGGGGCGTTACAAGTAGGTAAAAGGCACGGATCAATGGGTCCCTCCCTAGGTGGGTACACCCCGTACTATGCCACCCTCCAGTGGGAGGGGGGCATTAGCCTGTCCCTGGTTGGCTGAGTCACCCCCATCTTCAAGATGGCGTGGACTGAGAGTTGTGCTTCACCTTGCCTCCCCCACCTGAGGGGTGGAGTTGGCAGAGGTGGGCATACCTCTCTTTCTCACTTGTTTTTCCCACTTGTTCCCCCGCCCAAAGTGGGGGTCAGAACCCGTGGGGACCAGTTGCTGAGAGCAGCAAGTGGCCTGGGGAAGCTCAGAAAGGTGGCAAGCCTTTGAAGCTTCCCCTTCGTTAACCCCGCCCATCCTGGGGGAGGAGGCTTGGCACCTCGTCCCAGGATGTGCATTGTTTCAGGCCCCTGAGAGCAGCAGGCTCTCGACCCAGGGGTCCAGAAACATGTCTGGTGGTGGCAGCTGAAAGCAGCCACTCAGCCTGGACACTAGAGGTGGGTTCATTTCCAGGGGGCATCTCTAAGACGCTTTCTGTATGCATTTTTCGTTAAATCCCACACTGGCATCGGTGTGGGTTTAATGTGCTGAGATGTTTGATACCAAACTTCTCAGTTTTCAGTGTAGCCATTATGGTGCTGTGGAGTTTGTAATGACAAACTCCTAGCACCATATACTCTTAATGGCAGCACTGCACTTACAATGTCTAAGAATGGACTTAGACATTGTAGGGGTACAGGGCTCATGCACCTGTACCCTCACCACTGGTATAGTGCACCCGGCTAGAGTGATGACTGATCTATGCAGGGCAGTGGTTTGTAGGCATGGAACACAGAGATGTGTGCCATGTCGACTCTTCACTTTGGTATGCCCCAAAACACACAGCCTGCAAAGGCAGTGTGTGTGTGTAAGGTTACAGTACCTATAAGGGTGGCACAATAAGTGCTGCAGCCCTTAGAGGCCTTCTCTGGTCACAGTGCCCTGGGTACCTGTGGTACCATTTACCAGGGGCTGACCTGTGGACAGAGATACCAATTGGGTTTAGGCTTCGATGCAGTTTTAGGGAAGAAACATAGGCCCTGGGTGCCTGATTAGCAGGAGCCCAGGGCATACTCAGTCAAAGCACATCAGCAATTCAGCAAAAAGCGGGGGCAACCATGCAGAAAGAGGGCATTTTCTCACAAACATATGCTGCATGGACATCACCATTGCAAGCTCCCCTTGATAATTAAACATATGCTGCATGGACATCACCAGTGCAAGCTTCCCTCCCTCACAGACTATGTACAGCATGATCTTCAAAAGAGCGAGTTGTCCCCCCACAGAGAACAGGCACAACAAATGAGTAAAAGTGCATGCTTTACCCCCCAAAGAGCAGATGCAATATGGGCATCAGTAATGCAAACTTCCCTAGCACAAAGAACAGGTTCTTCTTGGACATCAGAAGTGCAAGCTTTACCCCCTGAATTAACAGGTAATGCATGGACACCATTAGTGCAAGCTTCCCACACCAATGCAAAAGGTATATCACAAACATTAACAGGGTAGGATTTCCTCCCTCAGAGAACTAAAATGGACATCTGCATTGCAAGCTTCCTTTTCTCACAGAACAGGATTCTTATAGACATCAAAAGTGCACATTTTCTCCTGCTCAGAGAAGTACAATATGCAGCAGGAGTGGCAGCGACATTCCCTCACAGAACAGGTGCAGCATTGACATTAGAAATGTAAGATTCCTATTTATCAACACAGGTACACCATGGGCATTAGCAGTGAGCACTTACCTCTCTCTGGACCACTTGAGCAACAGCAGGTTTGGCTTTTATCTTTCTTAGAAAAGGTACAGAATGGAAACCAGCAGTGCAAGCTTTCCTCACTAGCAAAAGATACACCGAATGGGAATCTGAGGTGCAATCATCCCTTCATCCAACAGACACAGCATAGGCACAGCAAAGAAAGCTTCATTCACACCCAGACCGATACCTCATGTTTATCAGCAGTAGAAGCTTTTGTGGAAATAAAACATTTGCAGAATGAACGTCAGTAGTGCAAGATTCCCTCCCCCTCTGAACATGCACAGTGTCTGCACTGTTTCAGGGTCCATGTGTGATGCCAGGGGCACCAGCAAAGTAAACTTCACTCACTCACAAAACTGATACCTCGTGGATCAGCAGTAGAGACTTTCTTGGTAACAAAACATTTACAGCATGAACTTCAGCAATGCAAGCTTCCGTCACTCTCTTAGGAGGCACAGTATCTGCACTATTCCAGGGTACATGTGTGATGCAAGGGGTGATAACAGTATTACTCCAATCCAATCCAAAAATTCTTTATTTGTTAATGTTAATGTTAATGGGGGTTGCTTATATAGCGCACGGCTACTCCAAGGAGTGTCCCGGCGCTTTCTAACCCGCAACTGAAAAGAAGAAACAGAACATAACAGCTTACTGATTATAAAGCCAGGTTTTCAAAGCTTTTCTGAAGGCAAAAAGATTGGAGGTAAGACGGAGATCAACAGGAAGGGAGTTCCAAAGTTTAGGGGCAAGATGTTTAAAGGAGCGTCCTCCTATCCTGGCCCTCCTAATGGGGGGAACCGTTGCCAGGCCAAGACTTTCCGATCGTAGAGATATGGTGGGTTTGTAAAAAACAAGCCATTTTTGAATGTACGAGGCCCCGACCGAATGGAGTGCCTTGTGTGTCAATGTGAGAGCCTTGAAAGTAATCCGCTTCTTGACAGGAAGCCAATGAAGGAAAGAAAGCAGCTCTGATGTCCTGGCTTGCCGAGGTAGGCCAAAAATAGCCCTAGCCGCGGAGTTTTGAACTACCTGAAGTTTGTGCAGGAGATAATCCGGTAAACCCAGGTAGAGAACATTCGAGTAGTCAATCCTCGAACAAATCAAAGCCTGTACTGTCAGCTTCCTGTGAACTAGGGGAAGTAGAGGAAGGAATTTTCGCAGCATTTTTAGCAGACCAAAACAGGTGCTGGTGAGACCTGTGATCTGTACTTTCAGCGAAAGGGTGTTGTCGATTTTGATCCCCAAGTTTTTCGCGACCACAGAGAAAGAAGAAGGTGGAGACATGCTCACCGGCCACCATTCTTGCCAAGGCGGATCTGCCTGACAGCCGAAGAAGAGCACCTCAGATTTATCAGGGTTGCACTTGAGGCTGCTTCGCTGAAACCAGTCGAAGACAGCCCCAAGGCAACCACGGATGCTCTCCCCGTCAAACTCCATGCCCTTCTTGCAGGTGAAGAGAAGCTGGGTGTCGTCAGCGTATGATATGATCTGGGCACCCATGGACTCCGCAAGTACCGCCAATGGAGTCATGAAGATGTTAAAAAGGGTCGGGCTCAGCACCGACCCTTGTGGGACTCCGACATCCATAGGCGGCACCTCTGCGGAGTAAGGAGGGGCCCAGACCATTTCGGTCCTTTAGACCATAAAAGATACATTGCATATTACATTTTGAACATCCATATTAAAAAACACATTGCAATTATAAAAACACAATACATAAAAAAGTTTCCATATTATTCCAGAGGTAAATAAGAATTGGAAGAAACAATTCATAATTAAAAGAGAAAATTCATGGTTAAAAAAGATAATTCATCATTAAAAAGGACAATTCATATTTTCGGCATTTGTGCAATTAATAGTTTTTTCCTTAACTGCCACATAGCCATAATGAATTTAGCCACTGCAAAAACTATATGGGGCAGAGTACTTGTTTTTAATATTCTGTACGCAGGCAGATAACTCCTGAATCCCAGGTTCCTACATAAGGGCACCAACCAGTATTTCCTAGGTCTATTATATGCAGGTCTAAAGAAAAAGAGATGAATTTCCTCCTCATCATGAGTATTACAACCTGGACAAGTTTTATCATCCCCCTGAAGCCATTTGCACGTGAAGGTTTTAATGGGCAAAGTGCCTAGCCTCCACTGTATAAACAATTTTCTTGCTAGAATGGGGAAGATAGTGTCCATAAAACCTTCGAATTCATAAGAATTTTTGGATTCCAAAAAGCAATCAGTTAGGGTGCCGTTGTTAGGTGCTGACAGGAGAAGAGCAAAGCTTTTCTCATTGTAAATTTGAACCAGTCTTTTACGGGAGACCCTTTTACAGCCTTGTTCGGGATCCTCCCATAACTCAGGCAAATTCATACGATACAATTCTTTCTTGATAAAAGACAACCAAGGAATTCTATCTCGCTGATTCAGGTCCATTACATGGGTGAGATCACACCTATATTGTGCAAGCTCGCTAGTGGACCAGAGCCTATGCCAGAATCTTAATGGCTTTGACTCCAGTTCTACGGCGATGGAGGGTAAACCCACGTCTAATCTTAAGGGGAGCAAGGGTGTACCACGAGGGAGGGCCAGAAGGCGTCTGAGGAAATTATTTTCCACTCTGGCAAGATCTTGCCCTGCCTTGTGCCCCCATAACTCGCTGCCATAGGATGCGGCCGCTTTAGCCTGGGTTTTGTACATTTGTAGGGCCGGGCTTATAGGTTTAAAGGTTGAGGTGTTTGCAGCCTTCAAAATTGCACCTGACAGTTGGCACAGCTTTAGCCGGGATCTTACTATTTGGGGGTCCCAGGATAGGTTCTCGAGCAGTGTAACTCCCAAGTACTGGAAGGTTGTAACCCTTTCCATGCTGGCTGCACCCAAAGTAGGGTTAGGTCTAGTCTTTGGGGATGGATTGAAGATCATGAACTTGGTCTTCTCGGTGTTGATCTCTAGAACGTGTAGTCTGCAGAAAAGACCAAATCCATCTAAAATCCTTTGTATCCCCATCGGGGATTTGGAGAGCAGCAGGGTGTCGTCTGCAAACATAATAGCTGGCACCCTCCTGCCTGCCAGAAGGGGGGCGTCATTGTCTCTAACATTGTCCAGATGGGATATGACACTGTTGACAAAGAGGCAAAACAGGGTTGGCGCCAAGACACAACCCTGCCTCACCCCTCTGAGAACAGGAAACCTTGATGATAACGCTCCATCCCTCCCACACCTAACCTGCGCATAGTTGCTATCATGGAGCCTAATTATGGCATCCAATATTTGGGCTGGAACACCCAGCTTCTTTAGGACTTCCCATAATTTCTTGCACGGGACCAAGTCAAAGGCTGACCTCAGGTCCACGAACACCATGTATAGCCTCCCCCCCTCAATCCTCACCGTTTTCCAATACAGGAGGACAAGGCGGAAAATCTGATCCATGGTGGACGTGTTTTTCCTGAAGCCAGCCTGGAGCGGACTCAAAATTTTGTTGGCCTCCATCCAATCCAGAAGGTGGTCCAGGAGAAGACGAGAAAAGAGTTTTTAGGGGACATCTATGAGGCTGATCGGCCTGTAGTTGGTTGGGAGAAGAGGAGAACCCTTTTTGAAAATGGGCACTATCTCCGCCCCCAGCCAAGTACAGGGGATCTCCATACCTCCCAAGATGGCATTAAAAAGAATGAGGAGGTACGGGCCCCAGATCTCAGGGTGTTGTCTGAAAAGGTCACCGGGCAATCTATCCAGTCCCGGGGCCTTCCCCATTGTTAGTCTCTCCACTGCACTAACCACCTCACCAAGGGTAAATTTCAAACCAGCTACAGGAATAGGTATATCGTCCGGGGTCATTTCATCATTGGCAAACTGTTTGGTACCTGATACAGTTTGCCAAAGTGATCTTCCCAAGCAGAAGATGCAATGTTGGGCTCCTCTGCAGCTTTAGCTTCTCCTGTGCCAGTATTTACCAGGGACCAGAATTTTTTAGAATCCCTAGCTTCCAGTGCTAAGGAGAGCTCCTGCCAACGGTTCCAGTCCCACTCTGACCTTGCCAGTGCCAAGGCTGCCTTATACTCCCGCCTAAGTTTAGCGACCTTGCCCTTATCTGCGCCTGCTTTAATTGAAGCGATTAACTCTATCTTGACCTTTTTGCAGGAAGAATTATACCAGGTTGAAGTTCGGGTCTTTTTACGTCGTGGAGCTACCACTGGGCAAAAAACCTCACTTAGTGCTCCCACAAGGTTGGCATGAATTTGACCTAGTTTCTCGTCGAAATCCGGAAGTCTAGGAGGATTAATTAAATCATCCATTTCTGTGAGCTTAGGGAGAGCTATTTCATAAATTTTACTTATGTTTTCTTCTACACTAATTATTTTCCCCCATTTTACCCTTCGTCTGTTGGAGCTAAGAACCAGATTCCCTGGATCATCACTAGAGTTGGTGGATGGTGACTCACCAACAGGAGCAGGGTGTTTCATATCAAGTAAAAGTGCATTATGGTCGCTATCTGTTCTGACAACTACCCTAAAGTCCTGAACCTTGGACCACAGGCTAATGTCAACAAAAATGTAATCCAGCCTCGATTCATGGTCCTTCCTATTAAAGGTGCACGATGAAGGGCTGTCGGACGGAGTACGACCATTACCGGCCCTTATTGCGTAGTTTAAGGTAAGGGACATGATTTGCACAGCAAGTGGGGATCAGGATTTGGGGTGGGGATATAGACATGGTGGAACACCCCAAAAATCATCTTCGGTAGTAAGGGCACCCTCCTTTAGGCCTTCCAAGGGTTCAAAATGGCAATTAAAATCTCCACCCAACACTATTTTACAATCACTTGGCAGTTGGCCCAGAAAAGACGAAAGGTCTTCAAGGGTAGGCGATTCCATGGCCACACTGATTGGGCAAGAATATACATTAATAATTCCCAGATTAACAGCATTGGGCCATTTAAGAAGTACACACTGGATGTCCTGGGAGAACGTGGGTACGCTCTCCGCATTACACCCAATATGACTAGCTACCCAAACCGCCAGACCCCCCGAAGGCCTCCCCCTACCACTCCACCTAGCCTGAATTTCAAAGACTGCATAGCCCGCTCTACTCAGTGGTTCCCTCGCCCACGTCTCCTGGAAGAGACAGATGTCACTGCTACCCACTAGGAGATCCCAATCCAATATGTGTATTTTATTTGCAATACCCGCCACATTCCAGGAGAGGACCTTCAGAATTTCAATAGGATATTTTAATGCCGGCCCGCAGTTGTTTCCACAGTTGTTTCCAGTACAGCGTCCATAGATGGAAATACGGGGCGCTGTGCTGGAATTTCCAGGATAGATTGAGCAGTAAATATAATGTTAGGGGCACACAGGGCTGAAGATGTTAGAATACTGCCCATTTGACTCTGGGGTAGAGTAGCTGCATGACCCCTGAAACTGGGAGAATTTAGGGTACTCCATTGAAGAGGATCCGAATCACTAGTGGGAATCTCGATCTCTCTGTTTCCCGCCACCTGTCCTACAGAATCACTTTCGATGTTTTCGTTAGATTGTAGGGAAACACCTCTTTGAAGTCAATCCATTTCATCAAGGCAAGTGAATCTGTTGAGATGTGCATAATTGACTTGGGCAGGAAGAATATTATGTCTGGGCCTATATCTTGACCCATCCACAGCGAAACCCACCTGAGTCCAGCCATCGTCCTTCCTCATGATTTGATTTCGGACATTAGGATAGAAATATGAAAGAGGGACCAACTCAATAGATGTATTACCTGTGTTACCAAGCCAGTTACATATATAGGTAACAACCTGGGGGCTCCTAAAACTAACAATTATACAGTCCCCCCACACTTTTCTTGGCGGTATACCCAACCCATGGGACCCTTCTAACCATAAGTACATCTCCTTTTAAATTCGGTGGTAAAGGCCTTTGGATGTTTAGCCAGCTAATTACCTTATTGTGTAAAGAATCATAAGACTCCCTTACACCGCTTGCAAGCTTTGGTACCCCCATCAAAATCACAGTGTAGCCTGCCCCTCAGGGGGTAAATTAACTGCCTTACGCCTAGTTTTAGGGCTATCCAGCCGGTTAGAACCATTAGCTATCTCGTTGGGTGGTCTCTCCTGACTGGGTAGACTGGCCGGTGCAGGTTGCTTCAACCTCCTGGGAATTGGTATCGGGGGCACTAACCTGGGAGGTGGTACAGGTGCAGTTTGAAGCACAGATACTGCGCTGGTGTTGATATTTTCCCCAGAGGGGGGACTATAGGTATAGTTGGAACTGAAACCATAGTGGTTGGAGGAGAGTGCGATGCTCCTAAACTAAGCCCCTGTGCTCCATGTATGCTAGCTACTATCCCTGACTGAACGTCATTACCAGCACTTAATCTTTCTAGAGCTATCAATCTCGATTCTATTGTGTCCAATTTGAGGAAAAGAGGATTCAAAAGGCTTTTAAAAAATATTGGTAAGCAAGGTGATAAGGAGTTCTGCAGTGTTGGGGGTAACCCCGCCAAATATAAATGGCTCAGTGTGAACGGGTATGGAGGACATAGATGGAGTACTCAGCATTTCCATATCGTTTCCCATAACTAGTGTCTCAGAGTCGCCCACATTATCTTCCCGCGTGGGCATTATGGGATCAATTTTGGCCCTTTTAGCACCTTTAGGCTTTCTAGATCTTTTCCTTTTCAATTTCAATGCAGGATCCTCTCTGCACCCCCTATGTTCTGGTGAATTAAGACCCTCCCCCTGAGCCCCAAGCTGTACCAACTCAACGACAGGGGAGAGCTCCACATCACTGGAAATACGTGATGCGTCCCTTTCCCTTAGCGAGGTTGATGGTGTCCTGAGCTGCTGTAAAACTGACTCTATGGTTTGGTCAATACTATCCATTAGGGACAAATGGGTAGCATCGAGCAAAAGTGGTGTGCTGATATTAGTTGATGGACCTGGAGAAGAAAAAACAGTATTCTCTGCGCCCTCCTCAGTTAGTTTTTCGAGCACCAGAGGACCAGGGCTGGCGGCAGAGTTTGCTTTGAAGAGAAATTTGTCCAGAGTATCTGAGACTACAGAAGCAGTCTTACTTCTTGATTCCCTACTGGCCATTACGTAACGTCCTGCTTCAGGGCAACCAACTAGTCAGTAGATGAGAGCGGGGAAACGGGGTGTTAGGGGAATGGCCCGGTCCGGTCTCTACCGTTCTCTAACGGCCTCAAACGGCCCGCCCTTTGCCCGGGCTTAGCCCGGGGCTGTGTCCCGCGCGCGTCCTGCGGTGGGTGCCCAATTATATACGTGATAAGGGGGTGTGGCACGGCCGGGAAGAGGAACCAGCTGTGGGTGTACAGCTGAATGCTGGTCCTCGCAGTCCCGGTCTCCCCTTCTCTCTGCTCCCAGCAGCTCCAAACCACGCAGCACACGCTCCACGAAAGCAACAGTCCTGACAATGAAGGGACCTCCAGCCACTTCAGACGGGCAGGGAATTCACCAAAGTCCAGATTCCAATCACGAGCGGCACCCGCGGATCGGGGGCTGCGAGAGGTGATATCGCGCTGAGAGGGGGCGTGGCACGGCCGGGAAGAGGAACCAGCTGTGGGTGTACAGCTGAATGCTGGTCCTCGCAGTCCCGGTCTCCCCTTCTCTCTGCTCCCAGCTGCTCCAAACCACGCAGCACACGCTCCACAAAAGCAACAGAGTCCTGACAATGAAGGGACCTCCAGCCACTTCAGACGGGCAGGGAATTCACCAAAGTCCAGATTCCAATCACGAGCGGCAGTATTACTTCCGGTCAAAGCCAACCATGTTTTTATGGCATTCTGATGGTTCAACTACCATTGCAAGAAGGTTAAAGCAGCAGTTTCCATAATGAGGTACTACAAATAATGGAACATTTACCATCCAGACAATGAAATGAAAACAGTCTTTTGCAGTGTACTAATATGTGCCGGACTGTTGTCAATGTGTAAAGAATCCACAGTCTAATTTCCAACATGTCTCAACAAATATGCTACAATGGACTCCGTCTAGCACCACTATGCCAAAACCTAGATAAGCTGGCTGCCAATCCATCATGTTATTTTTAGAACATCATCAAAATATTTTGCACAGTGGATTAAAGTATTTATTTTAATCTCTTCTTGCCATTATCATGTTTTTTACTTATAGATATTGCTGTTCTTGTTTGTAACATAGCTAGTAGAATTTGGTGTGAAGAGGGGTAAGACATTTAAACCTATAGAATATAAGCTAAAGCCCCCATAAGAGTAGAGCTTGCTGTTGTAAAGCACATGTTTGGCATAACTTAATGCAGGTTGCTCCTCATTCTGGATGTAACCCTGCTGTTTGTATATTGCAAGTAGATTATAAAATAAAAATAAAATATATATATTTATTTATTTATTTATTTATTCACTATGTTACTGGAACCAAACTATACCTGACTGATGATCCCTATCTATGGCAGCACATGTCCTGGGTTGCTTGTGTTCCGGTTCAGAGAGGACCTGGCCTGGTAGTTTGTTCTTGTTTGTTCCCATTGGAGCAGGGACAAGACTGATTTGCATATGGCTGGCTCCAAACTTAGGTAGCAGGGTGTGTAAAATAATGGAGTGGGATGCAGCCTGAGGGATTACCAGTTGATGCGCACCCCACCTCCCCATAGCACCTTGAGACCCCTTCGAATGAGTAGCTGCGCTCTATAAACATCTGATTGATTGTGATTAAGTCAAGTATTCCATCCATCACTTTTTGGAGTCTTTTTTGTGGAGAGTAAAATACAGCCATAATTCGGGTGCATTGGACCCATAACCACAAAAGGCCAAACTCCCACTGCACTATTGATATCTATGCCCTTCAGAGGGTCCTCTTGCAGCACTGGCCTATGGCTGCAAAGCCCGGGGCAAGGCCCAAAACTGCAGGCTTCCTCCTTTATGCCTCTTAACACTGGACCACGGCTGGTAGGCCTAGGGGAGGACGGACCTTTCCTGACATTCGCAGCTCTAGATCATGGCTGTGCGGTGCATGGGAGAAGGGACCAGTGGCATAGTAATGGGCCCTGATACACGAAAATGATGTGGTCAGTAAAGGGAAGCCTTAATCTAGGTGCATTGTTTCCAGAACAGCCATGATCCCAGGTGCCACTGCGCCTGCTGCACTACTGATAGCTATACCCCTGAGAGAGGGCCCCCAATGAGCGTCGCAGCCATAGTCCTGCTCTGCTAAGCTCATGGTCTGGTGCCTCCTCCACTGAGTGTCCAACCACGGCTGATTCTAATGTCCATTAGAGGGAGGACCTCTCTCATGCCTCTAAGATCTGTAACATGGCTGCACCAGCATCCAGAGCACCGTTGTTGTGCTACTTGTCTCTCTGATATGGGCATTGCAAAGTAACGGCACCCGCTCACTCTTGTCCACTGGCTGCACAGTAAAATAAAGCCATAATTTGGGAACATTGGGAACTTAATACCCCTGGGCCCAGTACCACTGCACCCACTACACTACTGATGGCGATGCCACTAGCAGATAGCTATGCCAGGGCAGAAAGGGAATGTGCTACATGCAACATGAAATCACAGGAAATGGCATCACAGGACATGGACCTTGACATTGACCTATGCTCAGAGCCAAGGTACAGAGCTGTGAGACAGTTTCAATGGGGCCTAGGGGAAGGGCCCACACTAGGTGCCCTGCCCCACCTCCTGGGCTCTCAGACATGGTGTAGCACTGAGAGGATTAGGGGAGAGAGCCCACTAAACCATGAGCCTTGCACCAACATGAGCATGACAGCTAGGGTCAGGGGAGAGGTGCCCTCTACGTTGCCTGTAATGCTACAACGTGCTATAACATGGCTATGAGGCATAGGGTAGGGACCTCGACTCTTCTAGACCTTGCAACCATGGTCTAGTGCTGCGATGCCCAGAAAAAGGGACCCGGGATAGAGGAAACCTCTTCCATTGGTCTCACAACAATAGTGTGGCACTGCAAGACCAGGGAGGGGTGTTCCCTTCCATATACCACCTCACCATGACCCACAGCTGTGAGACTCATGAGAATGTTTTCCTATTTTCCGTCCTCAAAGCTATCATGTAGTGCTGCAAAGCCTCTGGCATGTAGCCCCACTGCCTTGGACTTCACATCCATGGTCTGGTGCTGCAAGACCTTGGGGAGGAGAGTCCCCTTCCCTGGGCCTCACAGCCATGGACCTTAATCATCGCTGCAAGAGCCACGTAGGGACTTCACAGGAGAATGTATGCCTTTGGAGAAACACTGCACTGGAGGAGACACATTTTGTGTGCAGAGAGTCCGTGAGGTGTTTATTGGGGAGCGGAGGAACTAAGAGTCACCTAGCAGATTTTAAGAGTTTCATTCTAAATACCCCCTCTAAAACAGGTCATGTTAAAAGTTAACTCAGCGGGAGATTGAGTTTCTAGTGTGTGATTACTCTTCATGCTATGGCTGAGTTCTAATCCCTTTACCACCTATTGGAGTAAGGCTTGACTGCTCACAGTTGCAAATTTTGAGCAACAAGTTTAGAAAAGTAACAGTAGTAAATCAGTATCTACCATTCATTCTGTCCAGTAAGTACCCAGTGCCACAGAACCTGGTCTAACTAGTACGTTTTAACCACGGACCTAGTACATGTGGCATCTAATCATCATGTTCTAATACTGATCGTGGCTGGAAACAGAGTGGCAATTTCCTTGGAGAAGCATCTCCTTAGCCTATTCATCCGGCTTACTGAGATCAGAATTGTAGTCTAGTGGACTAGTTGGAGAAATGCAACCAGGAGACAAGTTTTTTAATCCTTGCCTCCCATTTGACCAAATTGTGTGCTCTTGGGCCATAAAGTTTCTGAATTTATTGCCAGGGCCACTGGGATTATGCGATTGAGTGGCTGCTGCATTTTTCTCATAATTATTGATTTATCTCCTAATCTATCATCTGCTGCATAATCTGCAGGTTTTAACAAACACAATTTTTGTTTCTAGCTCAAATGGTTCAAAAGTTCCTATTGACACAACAACACGTGTTGCCTTGCAGCAGAAGATCCTTTGAAAAGCTGGACAGGTTACCTTTCTGTTGCGTATTGCTAAGATTCAATGTTAAACTGGTACTAATTAAGTGCAACCAATGCCCAGGCAGTGTTAAGTGCAAAAATGACCAAATATTGTAGTAATATTATCATAAAATGTACTGAATTACGCCGCATAATATGCCTTTTTTGGTGCATAATTTACTCATCCCTGCCACATAATTTGACCCTACTCTACCATATAGTTCCAGTGGCTCAGCTTATTACTCTGCTGCTCCCCTTTTGGGAAGATTGGGAGTACTTTTATTCAATGTGAAAACTGGAATTCACTGTGATTTTTTAAAATGTACTGAATAATTTCTGAGAGAAGGGAGGTGCCCAGTGATATGTACTAGTTCAGCGCCAAGAAACTAATCGGTGTACAAGCGCTTTATTAGAAATTTTAACATAACATAACATAATCATCTAAATGCAGTACAGTGGTAAATATATAGTCTTTGCAACAAGTAGCAGTGTACTGCCGTCCTGGGTCTACTAATGTAACAAAATGTTTGATACTGGGCAAATAACACTCTCTGTGTGCCTCATCCACTGATCTGACAGTACGGCCGCACTTTGAAACAGGCTTAATATGAGAAATAGCCACCAAAGGCATTCTTACTGGCTCTGGCTCAGCTTGAGGTCCAGTTAGAACCACAAGTCCATAAAGAGCCAAGCTTTCATGTAGCATCTGCCTGCCACCCTCCGTCTAACCAGGATGTGTCATTACAGCTAGAGGTGCCGACTTTTTACCTGGGCAACCAGCTTCCAGTCTTGGTATCAGCTCAAGATCCTGTGATTCCGGGCAAATCACTTAACCTCCCTGTGCCTAAAAAAAGAAAAGTATGTGTCCTTGTATAATGTAACTGGTTCTCATGTTAAGCACTCCAATACCTTTGAGACAAGTTTGTGCTATACAAAATTGCAAAAAATGGGTTTAATCTCTCATTCAAGGCTGTATGCACCTAGGGTTTCCACCTGGGTGGTTGTCTGTCCTGTTCTGTAGAGCTGCACCCATCCCTGAGTAATAATTCAGGTAAACAAAGACACAAACGACTTGTTACAAATAATACATATGCTTTTGTTTAAAGTGGCAGTTATTATTGTGTACCAGCCTTTGCATGCTCCTAAAGCAGCAATGAATGGCCTGGATTTTTCTCCTGGAAAGGTGACAATCATATTTGCATCCCAATATTTGAAGAGGATCCTGAACCTGCATGGTGCTGGGACCCTCCTGTGCAGCAACACCCCCTCTCAGACACTGACAAGCCTCTCTTTCACAGCTCATCAATGGCTGAAATAGTGAGAGCTGCTTCTCGTTCCGAAGGGCCTTCCCCTGTTCCTGGCAGCATGCCACATAACTGTGCGGCAGTGCCGGACTGGGATCGCAAATCAGCTGCGACAATTAAGTTCAACCGGCCTCTGGGGGGGAGGGGAGGGGAGGGTGCTGGCGGGAACATTGCTGCTGCGTGCACTTTTGTTACAAGGGACTGATTTTGCAGCACTGCTGCAAAACCGGTTCCCACTAACAAAAACGACCCCCACCATTCCGGCCCAATGGGGAATCGCCCTGTGCCCAATACAGCCAATCCGGCCCTGCTGAGAGGCCTGGAGACAGGTGCCTGAAGTGATTGGAAACACAAGTTGCAGTAGAAGTAGAATCATGGAAAACATAACAATTCCAAAGTAATGAAGTGATGTCATCTAAAAGGGATACAACAGTGCCCCTCCTTTGGGCCTCGCAGTGCTGGAGCATAAGTGCGAGGCCCCGCAAGGCCCCATACTGGTGGACTGAGTGCTGGGTCCTGGCCCGCTGCCCATGCCTAGCGCCATCCCTGAGCACATAATATTTGTCATAAAATGTTCAGTATTGTAGCTCTGTCACACCTTTATTTTGTATTTATATGGTTGAGTATTACGTCCTAGACAGCCCTAAGCATGGGCCTTGTTTTAGCATTGGCAGGTTCCTTGTCGACTCTTTGTGTCCACTTAAACATATTTTATTACTCAGTGAACATTCAGGGTCCAACCTCGACTCGAGGAGCAAACCTTGCAGTCATCATTCACCCTCTACAAATACATCCTCCCCTTAAGTTCAGTCGTTTTCATGCCAAGTTTGTGTCATGGCGGTGCTTTGTGCCTGGGAGAAACCAGCTCTTCTTTATAGCTCAGGTCTGCATCCTTTTATTCTGACCCCATTCCGGACTCTTACCATCGTCCTCGTAATCAGGAAGGTCCTGGCTGGTTCCGGGTGCATCAGCAAATTCCTCTGGGGTGAGGCCACTGGGACCCTCCATTGTATTGCCTCTGAGAGCCCTGGTACTTCGCCTTTCCCGTCCGGATAACTCTGCAAACTGAAGGTTCTGATGTGGTAGTGGTTGCTATGGCCAGGGTTCTGAGTTGTGACATCACACAGACAAGGCCTCAAGCCCTGGTCTCTGTTTTGATTAGAAGCCATGGCTTCTCATGAACATTCTGAGAAAAGCCTTAGCTGGGACAGAATATGAAAACCACAGCATCAGAAGATATCGTGCTGTTTCATAAAGCTTCTTTTAGAGTTCATATGAAGCGATGTGCAAATCTTTTTATTCATGGGAAAAAAACTACGCTGAATGTCATTTTTTTTATCAAAGTGGAGTTGCTTTTAAATTAAGAAGTTTGAATTTTTTCTTTTTTTTTACAAATAAAGAAAACTTGAACCATTTTTTCTCCAGAAAAGTAACTATTTAAAAATAACATTTAAGGCCCTATTTAGAGATTGGCGGATGGCATGCTCCTCTAAATACGTTAATTGGGTTACACATGTATTGCTTTGTTGAAGTAAGATTTCCAAATTTTTTACAGTAAACAAACAATCTATTAAAGTGCAATTTGTGAACAAATTATATTTTTTACATGTTCTTTTAAGTATAATGACACATATATTTTAGAAATGTCAGAAGCATGGCAGGTGGCTTTTTAAGGTGGTAATCACTGTTACCTAAAAATGACAGCTGAAGCTTGCAGGATTGCAGAAGCTGGAATTTGAATACAATGCCTTCAAACATAATTGAGATAAATGCTATAACATCACTTTTAGTTTAAATAATGTTTTTAATACTTAATTGTATATAGGAGGTTGTGATCATCTTATGATTGTTATATACATTCAGAATGGTTACTTGCATCGAATAAATTCACTTTCCTTAATATATAGCATGATGGCGCGAGATTACCTGCTTGGATTATTTCTAAAACACCATTCTCACCTGGGCCCGTAAACATTCTTACAATAAGCTGGCAATCCTGCGCTGAAACGATCAGCTATTTTATCTGACTTGAATTATAAGTTACCTGTACACCTTTTCTTACCAAACCTTAATACCTTAGTACTTGATTTCCTCTGGTTGCTAGATCAGGTTGTTAGCATAATGGGCATATAATAACATTTACCTTACTTTATTGAATGACCAAAGACTCGGTAGAGTTTTAAAACCTTTATCTATGCAATATTTTGTGAGTCTATTACCAATATATGTCAATCACCAACTTCTCAAGGAGAAAAATAATGATCAAAGCAAAAATCCTTAAAGACTTAGTAAAATCTCTAGACATTGGTACCTGGGAAGGCATACGGAACAAGGACATACCGCACAGATTTATATTTACCTAGAATGGTGCGAGTCCAACCCCTGGCCAAGGGCTGGAAAGAAAGGGCTCCCGACTAATCAGGAGCCAACGGATCAGGACAGGTGCAGGACAGGACAGGTAACCTCTTCTAAGTCCAACGTCAGTGTTGCACCCCTCTCTGGTGCTACTCTCGTTCCCCTTCTAGATGGACAGATTCTTCTCATTCAGGAATCTCCCGATTCTTCTTGCAGAATGCTCGGCCAGCCCTCTGAGCTCTGTGGCATCCACGATCTCCTGCAGCAACGTTGGGTCAGTGACAGGTATGTGACAAGTCGGACAATCTCACTGACTAAGCCTACCTTAGTTATACTATTTTCAGTGTATGTACCACCCCCCAATGTTTCAAAATTCTTGTATTTCTTTCATTCGATTGGTCAGTGGGATGGGGATAGGTCATCACACCATACTAATATGAAGTCATCTTCTTTGGTTTAATTGTTCTAAGTTCCCACCCTTAATTTTACTTTCCCATGCTTTTAATCCTCCCAGCAACATTCACATTATTTCTTGTACAATGTATACAATTTTTGTTAATATTTTCTTACTCCGGGTCAAGCGGTAAAGTTCCTAGGCACATTGCTGGTAAGATGGGATTTGGCAGCTCTTCAGTTATTGCTATTGGTATTGTAAATGACAAATTCTTTATTTATGTGTTGGTTTTGAAAATAGCGAAATTAATAGCTTTGTCATTTACACTGCCAATAGTTATAACTTTCCCCAATGTGACATCTGTATCATTTGTAATGCAATATGTGTTGTATTTACGTGACTTAGATGTATTGATATTACAAATAACAATGGCTTTTAATTTTTTTTAATACTTAAATAAAAGTTATTGGAATGTATAATGGCACTAGCTTAAACGTTTGTAAATAACTTTTGTAAAGATTATATTCAGTGTATTTTATTGTGACGAAAATCCAAGAACAGAAGTGAAATTTTAACATCTTTTTGTGACATTTGGAAAAAATGCTTGAAACATTGAGAGGACATATTTGAACCAGTTGTTGTTGAATGGTTGCACAGATTGATGCTGTGGTGGCGCTAAGTTATGTTGCGGTGGCGATGAGTGATACTGTGGCGTTCAGTGATGCTGTGGTAGCGCATAGTGATGTTGTGGTGCCCCTGAGTGATGCTGTGGTGGGGCTGAGTGATGCTGTGGTGATGCGATAGATAGATAGAGGGAGGGAGATAGGCAGATAGGTAGATAGATAGATAGATAGATAGATAGATAGATAGATAGATAGATAGATAGATAGATAGATAGATAGATAGATAGATAGATAGATAGAGGGAGGGCTATAGATAGAGTGAGGGCGATAGATAGATAGATAGATAGATAGATAGATAGATAGATAGATAGATAGATAGATAGATAGATAGATAGATAGATAGATAGATAGATAGATAGATAGATAAATAGATAGAGTGAGGGTGATAGATAGATAGATAGATAGATAGATAGATAGATAGATAGATAGATAGATAGATAGATAGATAGATAGATAGATAGATAGATAGATAGATAGATAGATAGATAGATAGATAGATAGATAGATAGATAGATAGATAGATAGATAGATAGATAGATAGAGGGAGGGCTATAGATAGAGTGAGGGCGATAGATAGATAGGGGGAGGGCTATAGATAGAGTGAGGGCGATAGATAGATAGATAGAGTCAGGGTGATAGATAGATAGATAGATAGATAGATAGATAGATAGATAGATAGATAGATAGATAGATAGATAGATAGATAGATAGATAGATAGATAGATAGATAGATAGATAGATAGATAGATAGATAGAGTGAGGGCGATAGATAGACAGATAGAGTGAGTGCGATAGATAGAGTGAGGCCAATAGATAGATTGAGTGAGTGAGGGCGATAGATAAAATATTAACATCTTTTTGTGACATTTGGAAAAAATGCTTGAAACATTGAGAGGACATATTTGAACCAGTTGTTGTTGAATGGTTGCACAGATTGATGCTGTGGTGGCGCTAAGTTATGTCGCGGTGGCGATGAGTGATACTGTGGCGTTCAGTGATGCTGTGGTAGCGCATAGTGATGTTGTGGTGCCCCTGAGTGATGCTATTGTGGGGCTGAGTGATGCTGTGGTGATGCGATAAATAGATAGAGGGAGGGAGATAGGTAGATAGATAGATAGATAGATAGATAGATAGATAGATAGATAGATAGATAGATAGATAGATAGATAGAGGACGATAGATAGATAGAGGGAGGGCTATAGATAGAGTGAGGGTGATAGATAGATAGATAGATAGATAGATAGATAGATAGATAGATAGATAGATAGATAGATAGATAGATAGATAGATAGATAGAGTGAGGGCGATAGATAGATAGAGTGAGGGTGATAGATAGATAGATAGATAGATAGATAGATAGATAGATAGATAGATAGATAGATAGATAGATAGATAGATAGATAGATAGATAGATAGATAGATAGATAGAATGAGGGTGATCAATAGATAGATCGAGTGATGATGATAGAGTGAGTGGGATAGATAGACAGATAGAGTGAGTGCGATAGAGTGAGGCCAATAAATAGATTGAGTGAGTGAGGGCGATAGATAGATAGAGGGTGATAGATAGAGTGAGGGTGATAGAGTGAGGGCGATAGATAGATAGATAGATAGATAGATAGATAGATAGATAGATAGATAGATAGATAGATAGATAGATAGATAGATAGATAGATAGATGGATAGATAGAGTGAGGGCGATAGATAGAGTGAAAGAGATAGATAGAGTGAGAGGCGATAGATAGAGAGATAGATAAAGTGAGGGGCGATAGATAGATAGAGAGATAGATAGAGTGAGGCCGATAGATTGATAGAGTGAGGGCGATAGTTGGATAAGATAGATAGATAGATAGATAGATAGATAGATAGATAGATAGATAGATAGAGGACGATAGATAGATAGATAGAGGACGATAGATAGATAGATAGATAGATAGATAGATAGATAGATAGATAGATAGATAGATAGATAGATAGATAGATAGATAGATAGATAGATAGAGTGAGGGCGATAGATAGATAGACAGATAGAATGAGGGCGATCAATAGATAGATCGAGTGATAATGATAGAGTGAGTGCGATAGATAGACAGATAGAGTGAGTGCAATAGATAGAGTGAGGGCAATAGATAGATTGAGTGAGTGAGGGCGATAGATAGATAGAGGGTGATAGATAGAGTGAGGGTGATAAATAGAGTGAGGGCGATAGATAGATAGATAGATAGATAGATAGATAGATAGATAGATAGAGTGAGGGCGATAGATAGAGTGAGAGAGATAGATAGAGTGAGAGGCGATAGATAGAGAGATAGGTAAAGTGAGGGGCGATAGATAGATAGAGAGATAGATAGAGTGAGGCCGATAGATTGATAGAGTGAGGGCGATAGATGGATAAGATAGATAGATAAAGTGAGGGCGATAGATAGATAGATAGATAGATAGATAGATAGATAGATAGATAGATAGATAGATAGATAGATAGATAGATAGATAGAGGGCGATAGATAGATAGAGGGAGGGCTATAGATAGAGTGAGGGTGATAGATAGATAGATAGATAGATAGATAGATAGATAGATAGATAGATAGATAGATAGATAGATAGATAGATAGATAGATAGAGTGAGGGCGATAGATAGATAGAGTGAGGGTGATAGATAGATAGATAGATAGATAGATAGATAGATAGATAGATAGATAGATAGATAGATAGATAGATAGATAGATAGATAGATAGATAGATAGATAGATAGATAGATAGATAGATAGATAGAATGAGGGTGATCAATAGATAGATCGAGTGATGATGATAGAGTGAGTGGGATAGATAGACAGATAGAGTGAGTGCGATAGAGTGAGGCCAATAAATAGATTGAGTGAGTGAGGGCGATAGATAGATAGAGGGTGATAGATAGAGTGAGGGTGATAGAGTGAGGGCGATAGATAGATAGATAGATAGATAGATAGATAGATAGATAGATAGATAGATAGATAGATAGATAGATAGATGGATAGATAGAGTGAGGGCGATAGATAGAGTGAAAGAGATAGATAGAGTGAGAGGCGATAGATAGAGAGATAGATAAAGTGAGGGGCGATAGATAGATAGAGAGATAGATAGAGTGAGGCCGATAGATTGATAGAGTGAGGGCGATAGTTGGATAAGATAGATAGATAGATAGATAGATAGATAGATAGATAGATAGATAGATAGATAGATAGATAGATAGATAGATAGATAGATAGAGGACGATAGATAGATAGATAGAGGACGATAGATAGATAGATAGATAGATAGATAGATAGATAGATAGATAGATAGATAGATAGATAGATAGATAGATAGATAGATAGATAGATAGATAGATAGATAGATAGATAGATAGAGTGAGGGCGATAGATAGATAGACAGATAGAATGAGGGCGATCAATAGATAGATCGAGTGATAATGATAGAGTGAGTGCGATAGATAGACAGATAGAGTGAGTGCAATAGATAGAGTGAGGGCAATAGATAGATTGAGTGAGTGAGGGCGATAGATAGATAGAGGGTGATAGATAGAGTGAGGGTGATAGATAGAGTGAGGGCGATAGATAGATAGATAGATAGATAGATAGATAGATAGATAGATAGATAGATAGATAGATAGATAGAATGAGGGTGATCAATAGATAGATCGAGTGATGATGATAGAGTGAGTGGGATAGATAGACAGATAGAGTGAGTGCGATAGAGTGAGGCCAATAAATAGATTGAGTGAGTGAGGGCGATAGATAGATAGAGGGTGATAGATAGAGTGAGGGTGATAGAGTGAGGGCGATAGATAGATAGATAGATAGATAGATAGATAGATAGATAGATAGATAGATAGATAGATAGATAGATAGATAGATAGATAGATGGATAGATAGAGTGAGGGCGATAGATAGAGTGAAAGAGATAGATAGAGTGAGAGGCGATAGATAGAGAGATAGATAAAGTGAGGGGCGATAGATAGATAGAGAGATAGATAGAGTGAGGCCGATAGATTGATAGAGTGAGGGCGATAGTTGGATAAGATAGATAGATAGATAGATAGATAGATAGATAGATAGATAGATAGATAGATAGATAGATAGATAGATAGATAGATAGATAGAGGACGATAGATAGATAGATAGAGGACGATAGATAGATAGATAGATAGATAGATAGATAGATAGATAGATAGATAGATAGATAGATAGATAGATAGATAGATAGATAGATAGATAGATAGATAGATAGATAGATAGATAGATAGATAGAGTGAGGGCGATAGATAGATAGACAGATAGAATGAGGGCGATCAATAGATAGATCGAGTGATAATGATAGAGTGAGTGCGATAGATAGACAGATAGAGTGAGTGCAATAGATAGAGTGAGGGCAATAGATAGATTGAGTGAGTGAGGGCGATAGATAGATAGAGGGTGATAGATAGAGTGAGGGTGATAGATAGAGTGAGGGCGATAGATAGATAGATAGATAGATAGATAGATAGATAGATAGATAGATAGATAGATAGAGTGAGGGCGATAGATAGAGTGAGAGAGATAGATAGAGTGAGAGGCGATAGATAGAGAGATAGGTAAAGTGAGGGGCGATAGATAGATAGAGAGATAGATAGAGTGAGGCCGATAGATTGATAGAGTGAGGGCGATAGATGGATAAGATAGATAGATAAAGTGAGGGCGATAGATAGATAGATAGATAGATAGATAGATAGATAGATAGATAGATAGATAGATAGATAGATAGATAGATAGATAGATAGATAGATAGATAGATAGATAGATAGATGGAGGACGATAGATAGAGTGAAGGCAATAGATATATGGAGTGAGTGAGGGCGATAGATAGATAGAGGGTGATAGATAGAGTGAGGGTGATAGATAGAGTGAGGGCGATAGATAGATAGATAGATAGATAGATAGATAGATAGATAGATAGATAGATAGATAGATAGATAGATAGATAGATAGATAGATAGATAGATAGATAGATAGAGGGCGATAGATAGAGTGAGGGCGATAGATAGAGTGAGGGCGACAGATAGATACACTGTAGCATTTTAAAAGGACCACATGTCTAATATCCTATCACAGGGCTTTTATTAAGGCTAGCCCCCACTGCTGTACAGATACAGCAGAGGGGCACGCTGTGGCAGTGTAATCGCAGTATTGCAGGGATAGGCCTAATCTTGTAATATAATAGCAGTAATGTGACGGATAGAGCTAAAGGCCACGGCGGTGCAATATGATAACATGGATAGCGGGGATAGAGCAGAGGAGAACAGTGTTTTGTTATGTGATAATAGTACTGGCGAGGATATAGCTAAGGAGCACGATGTGGTAGGGTGATAGCAGTAATGATGGAGATACTGCAGAGGGCACAGTGTTTTGTTTTGTGATAGTAGTAATGTTAAGGATATAGCGAAGGGCCACAGTGTTGTAGTGCGAGTACAGTGATGGCGGGGATAGAGAGGAGCATGGTGTTTTGGGGTGTAATAATAGTAATAGCGAGACTACAGCTGAGAGGTACGGTATTGTACTTTGATAGCAGTAATGGTGGAGATGAAGCAGTAGAGCACAGTGTTGCAATATTAGCAGCGATGGCAGACATAGAGCGAATGAGCACAGTGTTGTACTGTGATATTAGTGATGGCAAAGATGCAGCACAGGGCACATTGTGGTAGTGCGATAGCAGCTATTGCGAGGGTAGAGCAATATTTCTAAACATAATACAACATGAATATATAAGCATTTACACAATTTCACAATACGTTTGTGCAGTTTTTATTTGGTTCACACTAATGCTACACGAGTCTTTTAGCAATACCTTTTACATCATTCTTTGCAATATGAGCTGAGTATCTCTGGCAAAAGGGGGCTTTGGAAGATGGGGGAGCCGCTAGTGTCTTTAGTTTTCTTGCGTAACGCGGTGGGGTTAGGCATGGCACTAGTGGGCGGTGGTTTCCGTGGGGAGGATGTGCAGGAGAGAGATATATAGTGTGCGGGCAGCTGCAGAGTTCGTTGCTGTTCTCAAGGCAAAGAGAGGGCGCGCCTTGAATCACAGTGCAGTTTGAGGGACACCAAAAGCAGTAGCAATACCGACAACACTGGAAATGTGCTAAATGTATTAATAACGTACACAAAATGAAGCTTTAACAAATTACATGTCTACTATTGAAAGCTGTAAAGACCACAATTGATAAACAGTAGCAGAGTGAATTTGCACAAAGTCCTACTGTGATAGCAGTAATGCTAAAAATACAGCTGAGGGGCACAGCGTTGTGATGTAATAGCAGGGACAGCGACAGTAGAGCAGAGGGGCACGTTGTAATAATGTGATAGTAGTGATAGTGAGAATACAGAAAAGGAGTATGGTATAGTACTGCGATACTAATGATGTTAGGGATAGAGTTGCATGAAGCTATAACATATATTGATGGCAGGCACTGCAAAAGGAATACTTTTAGCAAAAAAATAACCGCAATAATTCCATACATTATGCAGACAAAACACATGTACAGTAGCACAATTTCACTATAAGCCTGCGTATGTTTTTATTTGGTACACGCTGTTGCCACACAAGTTTGTTAGCTGTAGCTTATACGTAACTCCTTGCAATATCCTGAGTATTTGTAACACAAGAGGGCTTTGGGAGACTGTGGGAGCCTTTAATGTGCTTACTTTACTCTCGCAACACAGTGAGGTTAAGTATAACTGTATTCGGAAATCCGTTCTGGGCGGACAAAGTGCAAAAGCAAGATAGATATTGTGCGAGTATCTGCAAATGTTGTTGCTGAGTTATGTGGCAGTTTATAAATGCTTACACAATTTCACTATAAGCCTGTGTAGTTTGTATTTACCACTCCTTGTAATATTAGCTGAGTATCAGTGGCAGAAAGGGGCTTTGGAACATGGCGCCAGTGAGACGGCCGCTCATGCCTTCACAACAAAGCGGGAAATCAAGAAGCTAATTAACGCGACATGCCGCCAGCTAACCACGTGCTGTGTAACACTGGATGCAACCCCGTGTTTGTGAGTGCACTGCATTCACAAGTTAACCAAGAACAGTGGCGAGGTGAGATGCAGTCCCGGCCTGAGCCCTTAAAGTGCGCACAGACTGTACATAACACTCCGAATAAGGGCACGAGGCAGATGAAAACTCCGCCGGTCCTGGGAGACTTGCGTTCTGTGGATAAAATAACATATCAGCCAAATGCTGCAAAAATTACAGTGGAAGTTCTTGGTGCAGAGTGGTTTTTAGGTCGAGGATCTAATAGCTGCGCTTGCACAGTCTGGGGTTGGAGATTTAATGTCCCTTAGTAGCGGTTTGGAACCCACCTCCCTGCCCTGTCTCTCCTCCATTGGCTGGCTTCCTAAACGGAGGCCAGCCATTGGAGGAGTGATGCGTCACTCCGATTTAGCCCCGTCTTTTTCGGATTTGGGGGCGTAAGTTTTGCTGTTCTTTAGACAGTGACGTTGTCTGTCACTCAAAACAGCAAAACCAAGCCCCCGAATCCGAAAAATTCGGAAGCTGGCGGGCGCCATTTTTTCTCGTCTGCGGTGAGGTGAGGATCGATCGTCTTATGCCGCAGGACCCTGCCGCCGCCTCTTCTACCCAGTCCCCCACCCTCCTGTCCCCTGGGTGCCCGGAGATCACTGCTGCCGCCAGCTCCGTTTGAAGGTAAAGCACATGTTTGTTTTATACGTGCAGTTTCGTTGGGTCTTTTGTTTTTCCTATTTTCCGTGTCTTTGTTCCCGTTGTATCCCGCCCCCCTCCCGCTGTCCGTGTCTTTGTATCCCGCCGCCTCCTGCTGTACCCGGATCGCCACCTGCACCGCCATGATCCGCTGCCGCTCCACCACCAGCAGGCAGTTAGCACACTGACAGTCCCGCCAGCGCAGGAGCGCTTGTGCCCCTTCAGGCAGGACACCACCTCCGTCAGCTTCCTCTGCTCCCCGCAGCCCTTGTCGGTGCCTGTCGGGGTGCCCTGTGCCGGGGGGCGAAACCACAGCGGCACCTCCTCCTCTTCGTCATTTTCCTCCTCCTCGCAGGTGTCCCGACCGGCGGGGGGCTGAGGCTTGGGGGCGGGTCGCTCTCCTCGTCCAGCTCCAGGCTCTCCACGTCGATCTCCGAGTCCCCAGCAGCCGCCTGCAGCTCGTACATGGCGCCCAAGAGAGAGACAAACAGACAAGAGAAATACAGAGATATAGAAAGAGAGGGGAAGAGCGAGATACAGAGAGACAAAGAGAGGTACAGAGAAAGAGCGAGAGAGAGACCGAAATATAGGGAGACAAAGAGGGGGAGAGAGAGAGAGACAGAGAGGTTGGTGGGGGAGCAAAGAGAGAGAGAGGGGCACACTGCACACCACTCCCGGCATTCAGCACCCATGATTTCCTTTCACTGGGGTCACACAGCACCTCTCTCATGACCTGTAGCCCCTCACCACCTGCGCGTGCCATGGTTGGGAAGACGCAAGCACCTCTGTCAAAATATTTCAGGCCTGACCCCGCTATCCAGGGTCAAGCGCGCAGCTCTGCTAATGTACTTCACTCGTGACCCCGAACATCCGTGTATCTTTAATGGATCACACCAGCAGCTCCACCAATGTGTATTAATGTTGACTTTCAGCCCTCCCTATCTCATGACTGCACCCTAGACAAAACTCTGCTGGTGCATCTCACTGCTAGACTTCAACGCCCCCTTGTGTATGCCTGGATCACACACACACACTCCTGCGCCAGTGAACCCCAGCTCTGACCTTCAGGCCCCTCCCCCTCTCTGTTACCAGCCCAGGATCACACACGCGGTTCTACTGTTTGCCACTACCATGGGCTGTGGCTGCACTTTCGTACTCCCTCGGTGGCCCAGGGGCCTCTACATTTAATAGAGGTAGAAGCAGCCCCTACGGAACCTGTGAGGGGCCAAAAAAGCAACTAAAAGACAGAAAACATTAAAAAAACATTGCTACAAGCACTCATGGGTTGAGTGAGTTTATGGAGACTTGAGGTGAGGGGGAAACAGAAACAGGCAGAAGGGGTGAGGGAGGGAGCGAAGGAGTAACAACAACAGGGAACGAGGGGGCGAGAGGGGAGGGAGAGAGGTGAAGATAGATGGAAGGATACAATGAGAGGGGGAGAAACGAGGATGAGAAAGGGACAGAATGAATAGAGGGGGAAAAGATGGCGAGGGAGAGAGAAAGATGTGGCAGAGAGAAGTAGCGAAGGGGGTTGAGAAAAAGAAACAGAGGGAGGGAGGGATCAGCGGATGATATACAGTGACAGGAGAACGAAGGAAGCAAAACAAGAAAGGGGGAGAACAAGAAAGAGAGCAAGATCACAAAGGACGACAGGGGGGCACGTGTAGAGGAAACAAGGTGAGAGAGAGCGTGCAACGCTCAACCACACGCCGAGAGAAAGAGAGGGAAAGATGGAGGGGAGAGTGAGTGGGGAGAAGAGAGAAAGGGGGGGGTTAGATATTAGAAAGAAAAAGGGGCGGTGAAAGAGAGAGAACCAGGAGACGAGAGGGGAGGAGAGTACACGAGGAGAACGGTGCACCGTTCCCAAATATGAAGTCCAGGATGTAAGCAGCAAAACCTTTCACGTGAGATCCTTGGGTACGCTGTGGCGAGAGGTGCTGCTACTCCGGGACCTCGCCTTGGAGGCGGAGGAGGAGAACTCTCAGTTGTAGAAGAGTTGGGCTGCAACGCGGAGATTGCGGCAGAGCTGCGAGTTGTCTGCAGGTAAGGTTGCTTCACTGAAAGAATACATTCTTACAGAGTAACAGGAACTGCGGACATAAGCCAATATATGTTTCATGGCGCTACGCTTCCGCCAGTCGGGTACGTTGCTTGTTGCCCACACCTTACATGGAGGCCGCTTCTGCCCATGCATTGTGTTCTATTGACAATACGGTGACCAGGTTTTTGAAATCCAAAAACAGGGTTGTTTAGTAGGAGCGATTCCCGCCATTTTGTATCCTGCATAGACAAGGAGCAGCCAAACCAGGAATGAGACACAATTGGTCCGGTCTCGTATTTAGAGGCTCCCTTGCCCTGGTTTGGATACTATTGTGCTCCTAAACCCTTCAATTTCCTTACTTGCTTTGATTCCAAAAGCATAGGTACTGCTTAACAGACTACTTTGTGGACCACAATATTGGCCCCAAAAAACTGTTATGCTTTCAAGACAAACAAATTAATTATTTGTCCTGAAGAGGATGCCATGTATCTGTGTGTAGGCATCGAAACGCCGTCGACATAGTAGCATCATATGTACCCTACTAATAGAAAATTGTTCACAATGATGCTTTGTACTTTACCATTGTCTGTTCACTGAGATACTAGCACAGACCGCCTTTGTTGCGTCAAGTTTACCCCCCTGTTTTGTCTTGTCCCCTGTGGGTTACTGGTTGTACCCACCTTGTAAAAAATCCTTTTATGTTTTCCATATCTCTTAAAATAAAAACCTGTCCTGCTGGACAAAGGTCATACTGACTATTGAGTGTATGTCCATCAATTCTGCCTAATCCCTGATCTACTAGGGACCACTGTCTTTTGAAATACACACCTTACATGGAGGCCGCTTCTGCCTATGCATTGTTTTCTATTGACAATACGGTGACCAGGTTTTTGAAATCCAAAAACAGGGTTGTTTAGTAGACGTCGAAGAAGGACTACAATGTTATATCTGAGTGGTAGTGGCGACTTAAATGACAGCGCTTATCAACATAGGAGTACATACAACGATGCACAAAATGACTACATAGATGCAGCTTGTACACCTAGCCTGTTATGTACTAATTAAATTGCTTTCTGATAAGAACTGCTGACTCGTCCTTCCTTGGAATACATATGAAGACAAGCCTCCCTCTGTTTCCAGTACCTGCTGTGTGAAAAGCTGGACATCCGCTAAATTTGCCAGGATAGCTTGCTCCCCTGCCCCCTGGCTGTGCTTGCTCCCCTGCCCCTGGCTGTGCTTGCTCCCCTGCCCCCTGGCTGTGCTTGCTTCCCTGCCCCCTGGCTGTGCTCGCTCCCCTGCCCCCTGGCTGTGCTTGCTCCCCTGGCTGTGCTTGCTCCCCTGCCCCCTGGCTGTGCTTGCTCCCCTGCCCCCTAGTTCCCCTGCCCCCTCGCTGTGCTTGCTTCCCTGCCCCCTGGCTGTGCTTGCTTCTCTGCCCCCTGGCTGTGCTTGCTTCTCTGCACCCTGGCTGTGCTTGCTTCCCTGCCCCCTGGCTGTGCTTGCTCCCCTGCCCCCTGGCTGTGCTTGCTCTCCTGCCCCCTGGCTGTGCTTGCTCCCCTGCCCCCTGGCTGTGCTTGCTCCCCTGCCCCCTGGCTGTGCTTGCTTCCCTGCCCCCTCGCTGTGCTTGCTCTCCTATGTGTGTGTGTAGCTCTGGGTGTGTGTGTGTGGCTCTGGGTGTGTGTGTGGCTCTGGGTGTGTGTGTGACTCTGGGTGTGTGTGTGGGGGGCTTTGTGTGTGTGTGGGGGGCTCTGTGTGTGGGGCCCTGTGTGTGTGGGGCACTGTGTGTGTATGGGGCTCTGTGTGTGTGGGGGGGCTCTGTGTGTGTGGCTCTGTGTGTGTGTGGGGGGCTCTGTGTGTGTGGGGGCTCTGTGTGCGTGTGTGTGTGGGGCTCTGTGTGTGTGTGTGTGGGGCTCTGTGTGTGTGTGTGGGGGGCTCTGTGTGTGTGTGTGGGGGGGGGGCTCTGTGTGTGTATGGGTGGGGCTCTGTGTGTGTGTGGGGGGGGCTCTGTGTGTGTCTGGGGGGCTATGTGTGTGTGTGTGTGGGCTCTGTGTGTGTGTGGGGGGCTCTGTGTGTGGGGGGGGCTCTGTGTGTGTGTGTGTGGGGGGGGCTCTGTGTGTGTGTGGGTGGCTTTGTGTGTGTGTGGCTCTGTGTGGGTGTAAATACAATAGGTCATGCATTTGGGAGCGTTCAACCTATTGGCATTGTACATGACAATGCCATGTATTTAACGATTAAGCTATTGGCAATGTAAATGACAATGCCATTTATTTAAGATTTAAAAAAAAAATGTCATGAGCAATGCCAATAGCTCTACCTTTGATAATGCCGAGACCATTGCATTGTAAATGCTTGTTGTAGGAGGCTTTCGGGGAAGAATGTTCGTGATCACAAGGGAAGGGTTGGGAACAATAGGTATTAAATGCCTCCAGTGTCAGGGCAGTAAGATATTGCAATTTGAAAGCATGAAGGGTAGTTCTATACCGAGTTGTGGAGGGTGCGCCCCGCAGAAGCAGATGAGGATGTGCATGCAGGGTGAGACTCAGGAAAAGAGGGCTGCTAGAAGCCATCTGCCCTGCTGGCTGGGGCTCATGGATTCCGATAGCTGTGGGCAGGAAGTTCAGGCAGCAAATAGATTGAAACTCCAGGCAGGATATGTTGCGTGGGCACCCCTGATAGGGTGAGGGGCTTTGCCCGCAGTAACATGAGTTGGGAAGGGTGCTTGCGTGGAGGGCCTCAGCGATGTTGCTGCGTGTATAAATAACGCACAGTAAGCAGGCAGCGTGTATTCATATTAGCAATAAAAAAACTGTGCCTGCTTTGTGTAGATATCGCAAGTCATCCCGTGCATTTAGAATAGAGAAGGCTAAACGGGCACGGAGGCTGGCAGCTTTAATTTAAAAAGTGCCACTTTAATGTACTCTGAGCTGCCACGCCTATGGGCTACCCCGCATTGGTTTAGTCTGGACCCACATGTAAGAAACGTATAAGGATTTTGTATTACCAGGCATCCTGCTTTGGGTAATTTAACTACATTCCTTACTGTTGTAGCGTGGACTATGGGGCAGTGAGGAGCCTACGCCACTGATTCGGGCCTAAGTCTTTTCATAAATAACCCACACAGACACTATCTACTATTCTGGGCCAAAGACCCCGTGTGGTCTTGCGCCCCTTCATTTATACCCTCGGGTGAGCCCACCCTCGGGGTGTGTGTGCGTGCGTGCGTGAGTGCGTGTGGACGGGCCGGGTGGCTCCGTCATTACATCCCTCCAATCTTTCGGACATACAGTCCTAAACGTGGCAAACTTTAGGCCTTGGTCAGGCGCCAAGCATAGTCCTTTAGTCTCTGGCTCAGAGTCGGGTTTGGTCGTAGGCTGTACCTCTGACTCCGGGATTTCCGTTTGTTTCTGACTCTACAGGGCATTCCGCAGGGACACCTTGACCTTCTGCTGCGCTGTTCTGGTTGGCGGGTGTCTCGAGCGCGGGTCTCTGTGATGTCAGCATTTTGTCTCTTTGACATTGAAAGGTTTCTGCCAAGGCTGACCCTTCCTCCTGTTCGGTGCCCACAGATGGCTGTCTGGCTGTTCTCTGTTCTCTAGGTACTCTCTTGAACCACGAGGTGTTCCGCTTGACCACTCAGGTACCTCGTGCTACTGACACCATTGTCCCTTGGACATTGACGACTTTCCATAACTCAGGTTCATACGGCGTGCGATACTTCCATTTCGGGTATCGGTCCTTTAGTATCACCAGTCACCTACCACGAGAGACATGGGTTGGGCTCTTCTCATTTGGCTTGCTTTGTCATTAGCTCGTCTTATTCGATTCTGGGTGGCATTCTGGTCAAGTTCACGGGGGGACCACGACGGACCTGCCGGTACACAGTCTCTGGGGGCTTTTCGGAACAACAGGTGAGCAGGGGCGCACCGAGTGGTGCAGTGGGGCGTCTGGCGGTTTGCGCTTAGGAACTGAGATAAACACTCTTCCACATCTTCCCCCTTTTCTACCCCGATTCGTAGGGCACGATTCAGGGTCTGCATGAAGCGCTCAACCTCTCTGTTCGCCTGCGGCCACTGTGGAGTAATTTTCCGATGTTTGACGCCCCTGGACGCTAGATAGCTCTGAAACTCTTTAACTTGAAACGGTGGCCCATTATCTGACCGAACCTCCTTGGGCAGACCCATCATTGCAAATGTTTGATCAAGTACTGTCTTGACATGTGGGAATGCCGTGGAGGGAACCACCTCCACGATAGGAAAACGTGAGTGTGAGTCTATCAGCACTAGGGTGTTCCGACCGTCCGGGAACAACCCAAAGTCGATACTCAAGTTAGACCAAGGCTCCTGGCAGGGTTCTTCCGTGATTACTGGGTGTGGCACTGGATCACTGCCCGTAATGGCGCACAAGTGACAGTCGCGTAATTCCTCCTCTACCATGGCGTCCATCCCTGGGAACCATACTTTGTTCCTCAGCCTTGCCTTGGTCTTGGACGTGCCTTGATGATCTTGATGCGCCAGTCGGACGACTTCTTTTTGAACTGGAGGGGATCACCAGTGACGTGCCTCTTAGCACAACTCCATGGGGCCCTTCACTAAGCTCGCTCTGAGCTCTCCAGACTTGCTGCCTGAAAGCCTGTTCTGCTGTTGTCAACGAGCTGACACCATCGAGGAAGTGTTTCCAGCTCCGATTGGCCAGCGTGCTTTTCACCTTCGCGAGACATTCATCCATCTCTGTCGCTTTGCACAAATTCTTCGACCTCCTCAGCATCATCATGCATAAGATCAGACGTGCCTTCACTCGGGTGGCGCAGCAGGAAGTCAGCAGGGTTGTCTGCCCCGGGCCTATAATCTACTTCAAAATGATGTTTGTAGCTGAACTGCCCATCTCTCAATCCGAGGAGGGCGAGCCTCGCAGTTCCGGCAAACAGCGGCACGAGCGGCTTGTGGTCTGTAATCACCCGGAACTCGTGTCCATATATGTATAAGTGGAAATGCTGTCAGGCCCACTTTATCGCGAGTGCCTCACGTTCAATCTGGGCATAACACATTTCGGTGGCCATCAGCGCCTGCTAGCGTATGCCGTGGGCACCCACTCCTTGGATTCAGTCTCCTGCATGAGGACAGCTCCGAGGCCGACGGGGCTTGCTTCAACGGCGACCTCTGTCCGTCTGTTCGGGCTGAAGTACGCCATCACCCTGTCATCTATGAGGGCACTTTTGACCGCCTGGAATGCCGCGTCTTCTTTCGCTGACCATGCCCACGGTTGACCTGCTTTGGTTAAGGCCCGCAGGGGCTCCGAGAGGGATGCAAGGTTGGGGATGAATCTTCCACAGTAGGTGGCCATCCCTAGGAAGCTTCTGACCTCCGTCGCTGATGCCAGCCGGGGTGCTGATCGAATGGCTTCCACTTTCTTCGGGTCCATGCGTAAACCTTCTCTCAAGAATATATATCCAAAGAAATCCACCGACTCTTGGTAAAAGGAGCATTTGGCGCAGTGCAGGGAGAAACCATGATCGGCCAGGCGCTGTAGTTTGGCCCTGAGGTGGATGCGATGTTCCTCCAGGGTCTTAGAGAAGACCAGAATGTCGTTGCTTAAGTTGATTACGCCAGACAGCCCGGAGAGCGTCTCTCTAATCACGTTCTGGAAAACTTCTGCTGCGGAGGTTACCCCGAAGCTAAGCCTCTTGTATCGGCGCAGGCTGACATGTGTAGAGAATGTGGTGATATTGCGACTGTACGGGTGGAGTTCCTGCTGGTGGTACCCTGCGTTGAGATCTAATTTGGTGAACCACCGGGCCCCGTTTAGGTCTGCGACTATGTCATCCATCGTAGGTGTTAGATGGCTTTCACGCTTCACAGCCTTGTTGGGTAAGCGCACGTCAACACATAGGCGTATTGCCCCGGGCTGTTTCGGCTTTGGGGCGACCACAAGGGGTGAAACCCATGGTGTCGGGCCCGACACCTTTTCGATGACCCCCATCTCTTCCAGCTTTCGCAGTTCTTCCACCTGGGGCCGCAGGTGAAACGGCACTCTTCCGTGTCTCAACGCTGTGGGTCTGACCATGTGGTCCACGTGTAATTTGAACATCTTTCCTTTGAGGCAGCCTAGTCCTTGGAAAAGCATGGGGAAGTCCTTCAGCATTCCCTCTGCATGCAACTCTTGTATCTGGTTCGCAAAGAATACTAAATGACAATTAAGGAGAGCCCCTCTCTGCCCCTCTGTGATGTGGAATCTTGACTTGATGGTCTGGCCATTGCTGGCAACGTCAACCTCCAAGCTCCTCGCAGCGGGAGTGGTTCGTTGCTGTCTTAAGTGTATATCTTTGCCCTGGACGGATGAAGAGGCGGGCGAGGCGACAACTTATTGTACTGAACACTGTCCTTTACATTGACGGAGGCCCCAGTATCTATCAGTGCGTGCAATGGAGAACCTGCTACTGTGATGTCACACATTGGTGGCTGACGTCTTCGGGAGCCTTCCCTGCCGACGAACGATACAAAGAATACATCGTCATCGTCATCTTCGAGACTGAACGCTGATCGGGCTGGGTCTCCACATGATCTGGGGTCTTCCAGTGTCAATTGGCGCACACCGTGCGTTGGCCCTCGTGTTCCCGAATTGTTCCGCCGGCATACTTCCGCAAAGTGGTTCATTTTTCCGCACTGTGAGCAGGTCTTTCCCTTCGCAGGGCATCGTCCTCCTGCAGGATGGTCCATGCCGCAGTTACCGCACATTGGGGTCTGCGACGTCCTTGCGCTTCCTCTGAATTGTTGAGGTCTTCTGCGGATCGCATCAACCCTCACCTCTTTGACTACGGGTGCGCGTGTTACTGCCGCAGGGCAATTCAGGGCCACCTCCATCTCGTCGGCTCTCACGTTGGACAGTTCGTGAGACCTCGCAAGCACTAGTATGTCATCGAGGGAGATGTGGGGATGTCTGAGAATGAGGCGCCGGAGTTGAACGGACCTGCAACCTTGGATGAGCTGTGCCCAAATTTCTAGTCTCTGGTCCGGCAGCTCACAGAAAGTGGCCAACTTCCTTAGGCGATCGTAGTAGGCATCAACGGTCTCCGTGTCACCTTGCCGTGCCTGTCGCAATTTGAACCATTCGTAGTCTGGGTTGATTTGCGGATCGAAATGGCGATTCAGTGCGGTCACCGCCCCGACATAGTCGTCATCGTTGCCCCTGTCTGGCTGTGTCTCAAATAGATCATAAAGTTCAGCTCCTCCGTAGCACATGAGGAGCGACCTCTTCACCTTCCCGTCTGTTTCTCTGACATCGACGAAGTAATGGTCGAGGCGACCAATCCAGGAGTGCCATCTCGTTGCTGCGGTGGAGGGGTCCGAGAGTTCACTAAATGGCGGCAGCGGGGCAGAGGTTCCGTGGCCTGGAGGGGCAGAATTCTGTTTGGCTCCTTGGGCAGGGCCCTGGGCCTGTGCAGCGGCTTGCTGTGGAACTGGCGCCTTTTTATTGAGCAGCCTCACCAGCGGCGTCTTCAACGTTCATTGTTGCGAAAGTGTGGCTGGCTGTGTGGCGCAGTGTCGGTCTATGGGCGCGTGAACGAATCTGCGCGCAATATCCTCCTCCTGCAGTCTGCCTGATCTGGGACAGTTTATTCAGGGTTTATTGGCGTGGTTAGTCACACCTTGACCCGCTCCTCCAGCCACACCCAAATGCTGCACCTTCCGGGCCCTGGGGTAATCCTCCTCTTTTGATGGAGAAGGCTGCCCCTTCCTTTATTCTGCCTTTCCTTTTTTTTTCCCTTGGTGGCCACCAAAGCGCTTGGACAGTCTTGTCCCGTCGTGATCTGGGCAGCAGCTGCAGCACGTGAGGCTGGACACGGGGCAGGCCACGCCCCTATTCTGAGCGGTGAGCCGTGGGGTGAGAGCAGGGCACCACAAGGCCCGCGGTAGAAGGAATGCAGAGCTTCCATCTGCGCCGCAGCTCGCGAGGGCAGACTCAGTCTCTCCGAGCGAGCGTTGATGGGCGCGAGCTATTGCGCGAGGTCACGCTCCAGCCGCACCATGTCGGTGCGCGCGCACGGCCAGGAATCGGCAGCGGCCAGGCCCTCAGTTGCAGAGCGGCAAGACGTGCCGGCGGAGGGGGCAACGTGCAGTGCAGCTACCCCGCGAAGGGGGCTCCCCACCTCAGCGCCACGTCCGGCGTGACACAGGAGGTCCGGCGGGCTGCAGACGAACGCCGACACCAGCGCAGGCACCAGCTCCAGGTGGGCTCAGCGGGGTAGGCACCCGCAGCGCGGTCCTGGCAGCTGACTCGAGCGCTCAGCAGTGCGAGCTCCACGAACGGGGCACAGGGCTAGCGCCGGTCTACAGGGGCGAGGCGTGGGGTGGACCCGCCTCGTCGCCAGTGTTGTAGCATGGTCTATGGGGCAGTGAGGGGCCTACGCCACTGATTCGGACCTAACTCTTTTTTATAAATAACCTACACAGACACCATCTACTTTTCTGGGCCAAAGATCCCGTTCGGTCTTGCGCCCCTTTAGTTATACCCTCGGGTGAGCCTGCCTTTGGGGTGTGTGTGTGTGCGTGCGTGTGTGGAGGGGCCGGGTGGCTCCGTCATTACATCTACAACTCCAGATAGAGACAGGGAGAACAAATTAACAACAAGCTCTCGGCATTGCGTGGTGGGGGCAGGGGAGCGGCATTGCGTGGCAGGGGCGGTGCGGCGGAGATCAAAGGAAGGGTGGGAAGCACAGTGTATTGTTGTGTTAGCAGTGATGGCAAGGATACAGCAGAGGGGCACGATGTGATACTATGATAGCAGTAACGCTGAGAGTACAGCTCAGTGTTACTGTTTTGGAATAATAAGGCATAAGACATGCATGTATCTGTATTATCTGTATTTAGCATATTTATAAATAAATATTTAAACGCATATGTAGTATAAGCTATACTGTGCAGCATTATTAAAATGATGCACTGTAAAAGCTAGTACTTATATGCTAACTAACATGTTTTGTGCAGGAACGAGATGAAATGTTATGACTAAGCAGGTAAAAATATTGTGAGTGCAAGGTAAACAAAGTGCGTCTAAACAAATGGTTTTGATAACCATAAAACATGACAACCCTGACCCCCCCCCCCCAGCCCCTCTTCAGGGATTGTGGCAATGGATCTAGAAACCCTTTGCTCAGTCACTCGTGTTCTCCTTTTCTCAGAGAAATATACAAGAAATAAACAGAGGGACCTTTTTAAATATTTAATGAACTATTGTGATTCTTGTGTAGAGTGTATGTGCAGCAATGATCAATAGACAGAAGCAGATGAAAGTGATTTACAATATAAGGACAGTGAACAGAATGCTCAGTTCCACCATCTTACTAAAACAATGTATGGATGCAGGCATATAAAAACAATATATATATATGCATATGTAGCATACTCCTACTATGCGTTGTCTAACCTAGATGCCTAGGGGGTATATATGTGTTCTGTCTATTGGATGATCCAACCTCCATTACCTGACAGGAAAGAATGTAGGTCCCTGTCCTAGTCACAGGTTGGACAAACCTCCTCACAGAGGGATTAACAAGCAGCTGGGCATGAGGTTTCAGTGCGTACTGACCTCATAATGACAGCAAGTTTTCCTGTGCCCCAACCTGGAAATGCTAGTTTATTTATAACAAAAACCATCCTTGTTTTCGAGCCAATAGTTGTATGACTGAATAAAGCATTCTGTTGCAATGCATGCCCTTACCACGCATGCATTACAATGCAAATGCATTCACCACATATAACCTTTACAACGCATGCTTTTACAATGTATTTTTTTAAGCATGTATGGTAAAGGCCTGTGCATAATAAAAGTTTTCCCTAACAGCTGCACTCAGACCTCAAGCCGGTCCCTAGGCCTCCCCCACTCACCCTTTTTTAAACACCACCCCTGCCCTAATCCCAAAAAATAGAGTCCTGTGTGACCCACTCCGCCCTTTTTAAAAAAAATACCCGACCCTGCCCTAAGCCCTTAATCTAGACCCCAGCGCGACCCCTCTTCTGGCCTCCAGCCCTTGTAAAAAATACCCAGCCCCTGCCCTGAACACTAAATCTGTCACCCGGTGCAACCTCCCCCAGGCCACCAGTTCCTGACACCCCCAGTCTAAAGCCCAAAATCCATTACAAAAGCAATCCCCCTTACCTTAACAGGACAATGACGAGGCCACACTTGTGAGGCACAGCACAAGTCATCACGAGGAAGTGGAAAGATCTCTTTGCTCCTGTAACGACGTCAATCGCCTTGACCACGCAGGTGCCTTTACCACCGTAACCAGCATATGTCCTCACCACGTATGTTGTAAAAAAATGCATGATGAAGGCTACCCGAGGTAACATTGTATGCATGGCAACGCATGCGTGGTAATGGTCCTGCTTGGAAACAGCTCTGTTGTAATGTCTGTTTCCCTGAGCCGATACCTTAGTCAGACTGACATTCTTATGATCTAGTGATAGCTACTTCACCTCATGGATGAAAACAAATAACTACATTTGCACAATGTTTTGTCGAGATTTTGTAAGTGATGTTCAAGGTGTTGTGATAATCAGCCATATTCATGAACCTGAATTGCGCTCGCAAATGGCCAGATTCTGAGAATCTGGCCGCTTGCGAGTGCGATTTTTGCATTTGGGATTCATCATCCCAAATGCAAAAATCGCTATTTGCGAACTCGCATATTTGCGAGGAATTGGATTTAAGGAATCTCTAATAGAGATTCCTTAAATGCAATTCATCACCCTATTAGAAATTGCGAATTCGCAATATTTGGTCGCAATTTACCACGAAATCTGACTTCGTGGTAAATTGCGATTAACGAGTAAAAGGCACTTTTGTGCATTTTTTACTTTTGCATGTTGCAAACACACATGTCTTCTGGACATGTGTGTGCGCAACACCTGTTCAAATGTACATTTGAGGGGTGCTACAGGGTGTCCTTTGGACACCCCTGGCACCCTTCAAATCGCAATCTTATTTGCGATTAGCAAATTGCTAATCGCAAATAAGGAATACTCCCCATTCATTCCTATGGGCCTTTTGGCCCATAGGAATGAATGGCGAGTTATTCCTTATTTGCGATTAGCAATTTGCTAATCGCAAATAAGGAATCAGTAGGAATCGCAATAATTTTTGCAAATCCTACATGAATCCCGTTTTGCGAGTCCTTAATAGCGAATCGCTATAATTCTCTATTAGGGCCTCGCAAAACGGGAGATTGATGAATATGGCTGAATGTTCCTACTAATTTGTAGGAAAAGTAATCTCAGAGATATTAATCGTGCATTGTCTCACATGCAAATGTGTGTCAAAAGTCATTGTGCGAAAGAGAAGGCAACTTAGGAAACGTTTACATGGTAAAAATGGCAGCATTTCTCCCCAGGCCAAATTAAGAGACATGACACCCACTCCTTGGACATAGGTTGACTAATATGCTATCTAATAGTGAGAAAGCTAAGGTAAATAGTATTGCAGTATATGCACATAGAAGTGATTATAAAATCAATCTAAAAATCAGTTTAAAAAAGGCAATAATACAGTTTGAAAGCCAAAGCACACAGAAAGCCATGATGAAACAAATGTCAAAACTAATAAAAAACAAATTTAAAATCAATTTAAGATATTAAAACCAGGCCATATTTCAAAGTTACCACCAAATGGAATAGCCAATTGTTGTGAGTTTCGAATGGTAGGCAAAACATCTCTGTTCCAAGCAACCACAGATGATGATCCCAGAGGCACAATTCGAAGGAGGTTTATGGAGAAAATCTGTTCCCATCCAGCCCCCACAGCAACTGCTGAGGAGCGAACATGGCCAATGGAAGATCACTGACCCAGAGCCAAAATCCAATTCACTATGAGGACTAGGAGCAGAGGCATACCAGGAACCCTGTGACAGGAGCAGGAGAGCAGCGACAGCAGCAGCAGGAGAGCAGTGACCACAATGTGAGAAGAGCAGTGACAGCAGCAGGGGGGTGTGGCAGCAGCAGGAGAGCGGTGACAGCAGTCTGAGGACTGGAGAGCAGTGACAGCTCTGTCAGCAGTGTGAGGAGAGCAGTGACAGCAGCAGGTCAACAGTGAAAGAAGAGTTAGCAAGAGAGCAGTGACAGTAGAGTCAGCAGAAGAGCAGTGTCAGTAGAGCGAGAAGAGCAGTGACAGCAGCAAGGGGGCAGTGATAGCAGCAGCAGGAGAGCAGTGATAGCAGCAGAAGGAGAGCAGTGATAGCAGCAGGGGAGCAGTGACAGCAGCAGCAAGAGAGCAGTCACAGCAGCAGTAGGAGAGCAGTGGCAGCAGCAGAAGCAGGAGAGCAGTGACAGCAGACGCAGTAGGAGATCAGTGACAGCAACAGCAGGAGAGCAGTGACAGCAGCAGCAGGAGAGCATTGATAGCAGCAGCAGGAGAGCAGTGGCAGCAGCAGCAGGAGAGCATTGATAGCAGCAGCAGGAGAGCAGTGGCAGCAGCAGAAGCAGGAGAGCAGTGACAGCAGACGCAGTAGGAGATCAGTGACAGCAACAGCAGGAGAGCAGTGACAGCAGCAGCAGGAGAGCAGTGATGGCAGCAGCAGGAGAGCATTGATAGCAGCAGCAGGAGAGCAGTGGCAGCAGCAGAAGCAGGAGAGCAGTGACAGCAGACGCAGTAGGAGATCAGTGACAGCAACAGCAGGAGAGCAGTGACAGCAGCAGCAGGAGAGCAGTGACGGCAGCAGCAGGAGAGCAGTGATGGCAGCAGCAGGAGAGCAGTGATGGCAGCAGCAGGAGAGCAGTGATGGCAGCAGCAGGAGAGCAGTGATAGCAGCAGCAGGAGAGCAGTGATAGCAGCAGTAGGAGAGCAGTGATTGCAGCAGCAGGAGAGCAGTGACAACAGCAGCAAGAGAGCAGTTCAGCAGCAGCAGTAGGAGAGCAGCAGCAGGACAGGGGTGACAGAGTCAGCAAGAGAGCAGTGACAGCAGCAGGAGATCAGTGGCAGCAGCAGGAGAGCAGTGGCAGAAGCAAGATCACAGAGACAGCAGCAGAAGAGCAGGGACAGCAGCTGGAGAGTGGTGACAGCAGCACTAGAGCAGTGACAGCCGCAGCAGCAGGATAGCAGTGACAGGAGCAGCAGGAGAGCAGTGATAGCAGTGTGAGAAGAGCAGTGACAGCAGTCTGAGAATAGCAGAGACAGCAGAAGTAGGAGAGCAGTGAGAGGAGCAGGAGAACTGTGACAGCAGCCGCAGCAGGAGAGCAGTGTGAGGAAAGCAGTGACAGCAGCAGGACAGTCATGAAAGCACAGTCAGCAGGAGAGCAGTGACAGCAGAGTGAGAAGAGCAGTGACAGCAGCAAGAGGGCAGTGACAGCAGCAGGAAAACAGTAAAATCAGCAGGAGACCAGTTACAGCAGCAGGAGAGCAGTGACAGCAGCAGCAGCAGCAGGAGAGCAGTGACAGCAGCAGTAGGAGAGCAGTGACCGCAGCAGGAGAGCAGTGACAGCAGCAGCAGGACACGAGTGGCATCAGAGTCCGCAGCAGAGCAGTGCCAGCAGAGTGAGAAGAGCAGTGACAGCAGCAAGAGGGCAGTGACAGCAGCAGGAAAGCAGGGACAGCAGCAGGAGACCAGTAGCAGCAGCAGGAGAGCAGTGACAGCAGCAGGAGAGCAGTGACAGCAGCAGCAGGAGAGCAGTGACAGCAGCAGCAGGACACAAGTGACAGAGTCAGCAGGAGAGCAGTGACAGCAGCAGGAAAGCGGTGACAGTAGCAGCAGGAGAGCTGTGACAGCAGCAGCAGGACATGAGTGACATCAGAGTCCACAGGAGAGCAGTGACAGCAGCAGGAGCAGTGACAGCAGCAGCCGGAGAGCAGTGACAGCAGCAGCAGTAGTAGAGCAGTGATAACAGCAGCAGGAGAGCAGTGACAGCAGCAGCAGGAGAGCCGTGACAGCAGCAGATCAGTGACAGCAGTAGGAGGTCAGTGACAGCAGCAGCAGGAGAGCAGTGACAGCAGCAACAGGAGAGCAGTAACAGCAGCAGCAGTAGGAGAGCAGTGATAACAGCAGCAGGAGAGCAGTGACAGCAGCAGCAGGAGAGCCGTGACAGCAGCAGATCAGTGACAGCAGTAGGAGGTCAGTGACAGCAGCAGCAGGAGAGAAGTGACAGCAGCAACAGGAGAGCAGTAACAGCAGCAGAAAAGTCGTGAAAACAGAGTCAGCAGGAGGGCAGTGACAGCAGAGTGAGAAGAGCAGTGACAGCAGCAAGAGGGCAGTGACAGCAGCAGGAGACCAGTGACAGCAGCAGGAGAGCGGTGACAGCAGCAGCAGGAGAGCTGTGACAGCAGAGTGAGAAGAGCAGTGACAGCAGCAAGGGAGTAGTGATAGCAGCAGCAGGAGAGCAGTGATAGCAGCAGCAGGAAATCTGTGACACCAGCAGTGGGAGAGCAGTGACAGCAGCAGCAGGAGAGCAGTGATAGCAGCAGCAGGAGAGCAGTGACTGCGGCAGCAAGATAGCAGTGACAGGGGCATTAGGAGAGCAGTGACAGCAGCAGCAGGAGAGAAGTGATAGCAGCAGCAGGAGAGCAGTGACAGCAGCATAAGGAGAGCAGTGATAGCAGCAGCAGTAGGAGATCAGTGAGAGCAACGGCAGGAGAGCAGTGATTGCAGCAGCAGGAGAGCAGTGACAACAGCAGCAAGAGAGCAGTTATAGCAGCAGCAGTAGGAGAGCAGCAGCAGGACGGGGTGACAGAGTCAGCAAGAGAGCAGTGACAGCAGCAGGAGAGCAGTGGCGGCAGCAGGAGAGCCGTGGCAGCAGCAAGATCACAGTGACAGCAGCAGAAGAGCGGGGACAGCAGCAGGAGAGCAGTGACAGCAGCAGCAGGAGAGCAGTGGCAGCAGCAGGATAGCAGTGACAGGAGCAGTGATAGCAGTGTGAGAAGAGTAGTGACAGCAGTCTGAGGATAGCAGTGACAGCAGATGTAGGAGAGCAGTGAGAGGAGCAGGAGAACTGTGACAGCAGCAGGAGAGCAGTGTGAGGAAAAGCAGTGACAGCAGCAGGACAGTCATGAAAGCACAGTCAGCAGGAGAGCAGTGACAGCAGAGTGAGAAGAGCAGTGACAAAAGCAAGAGGGCAGTGACAGCAGCAGGAAAACAGTAACATCAGCAGGAGAGCAGTGGCAGCAGCAGCAGCAGCAGGAGAGCAGTGACAGCAGCAGTAGGAGAGCAGTGACCGCAGCAGGAGAGCAGTGACAGCAGCAGCAGAACATGAGTGGCATCAGAGTCAGCAGCAGAGAAGTGACAGCAGCAGCAGCAGCAGGAGAGCAGTGACCGCAGCAGGAGAGCAGTGGCAACAGCAGCAGGACATGAGTGACATCAGAGTCAGCAGGAGAACAGTGACAGCAGCAGGAGAGCAGTGACCGCAGCAGCAGGAGAGCAGTGACAGCAGCAGCAGTAGGAGAGCAGTGATAGTAGCAGCAGGAGAGCAGTGACAGCAGCAGCAGGAGAGCTGTGACAGCAGCAGATCAGTGACAGCAGCAGCAGGAGAGCAGTGACAGCAGCAGCAGGAGAGCAGTGACAGCAGCAGCAGTAGGAGAGCAGTGACAGCAGCAGCAGCAGATCAGTGACAGCAGTAGGTCAGTGACAGCAGCAGCAGGAGAGCAGTGACAGCAGCAGCAGGAGAGAAGTGACAACAGCAACAGGAGAGCAGTAACAGCAGCAGGAAAGTCGTGAAAACAGAGTCAGCAGGAGGGCAGTGACAGCAGAGTGAGAAGAGCAGTGACAGCAGCAAGAGGGCCGTGACAGCAGCAGGAGAGCAGTGACAGCAGCAGGAGAGCAGTGACAGCAGCAGCAGGAGAGCTGTGACAGCAGAGTGAGAAGAGCAGTGACAGCAGCAAGGGGGAAGTGATAGCAGCAGCAGGAGAGCAGTGATAGCAGCAGCAGGAAATCAGTGGCAGCAGCAGTGGGAGAGCAGTGATAGCAGCAGCAGGAGAGCAGTGACAGCGGCAGCAAGATAGCAGTGACAGAAGCAGTAGGAGAGCAGTGACAGAAGCAGCAGGAGAGCAGTGATAGCAGCAGCAGGAGAGCAGTGACAGCAGCATAAGGAGAGCAGTGACAGCAGCAGTAGTAGGAGAGCAGTGACAGCAACAGCAGGAGAGCAGTGATTGCAGCAGCAGAAGAGCAGTGATTGCAGCAGCAGGAGAGCAGTGACAACAGCAGTAAGAGAGCAGTTACAGCAGCAGCAGTAGGAGAGCAGCAGCAGGACAGGGGTGACAGAGTCAGCAAGAGAGCAGTGACAGCAGCAGGAGAGCAGTGGCAGGAGAGCAGTGGCAGCAGCAAGATCACAGTGACAGCAGCAGAAGAGCGGGGACAGCAGCAGGAGAGAGGTGACAGCAGCAGGAGAGCAGTGACAGCAGTAGCAGGAGTGCAGTGGCAGCCGCAGCAGCAGGATAGCAGTGACAGGAGCAGCAGGAGAGGAGTGATAGCAGTGTGAGAAGAGCAGTGACAGCAGTCTGAGAATAGCAGTGACAGCAGAAGTAGGAGAGCAGTGAGAGGAGCAGGAGAACTGTGACAGCAGCCGCAGCAGGAGAGCAGTGTGAGGAAAGCAGTAACAGCAGCAGGACAGTCATGAAAGCACAATCAGCAGGAGAGCAGTTAGAGCAGAGTGAGAAGAATAGCAGTGACAGCAGCAAGAGGGCAGTGACAGCAGCAGGAAAACCGTAACATCAGCAGGAGACCAGTGACAGCAGTAGGAGAGCAGTGACCGCAGCAGGAGAGCAGTGACAGCAGCAGCAGGACATGAGTGGCATCAGAGTCAGCAGCAGAGCAGTGACAGCAGCAGCAGCAGGGGAGCAGTGACCGCAGCAGGAGAGCAGTGACAACAGCAGCAGGACATGAGTGACATCAGAGTCAGCAGGAGAACAGTGACAGCAGCCGGAAAGCAGTGACAGCAGCAGCAGGTGAGCAGTGACAGCAGCAGATCAGTGACAGCAGCAGGAGAGCAGTAACAGCAGGAGATAAGTGACAGCAGCAGCAGGAGAGCAGTGACAGCAGCAGGAAAGTCGTGAAAGCAGAGTCAGCAGGAGGGCAGTGACAGCAGAGTGAGAAGAGCAGTGACAGCAGCAAGAGGGCAGTCACAGCAGCAGGAAAGCAGTGACAGCAACAGGAGACCAGTGACAGCAGCGGGAGAGCAGTGACAGCAGCAGCAGGAGAGCTGTGGCAGCAGCAGGACAGGAGAGACACCAGAGTCAGCAGGAGAGCAGTGAGAGGAGCAGGAGAGCTGTGACAGCAGCTGCAGCAGGAGAGCAGGAGAAGGAGAGCAGTGACAGCAGCAGGACAGTCATGAAAGCAGAGTCAGCAGGAGAGCAGTGACAGCAGAGTGTGAAGAGCAGTGACAGCAGCAAGAGGGCAGTGACAGAAGCAGGAAAGCTTTGACAGCAGCAGGAGACCAATGACAGCAGTGGGAGAGCGGTGAGAGCAGCAGCAGGAGAGCTGTGACAGCAGCAGCAGGACAGGCATGACATCCAAATCAGCAGGAGAGCAGTGACAGCAGCAGGAAAACAGTGACAACAGCAGGAGACCAGTGACAGCAGCAGCAGGAGACCAGTGACAGCAGCAGATCAGTGACAGCAGCATGAGAGCAGTGACAGCAGCAGCAGGAGAGCAGTGATATCAGCAGCAGGAGAGCAGTGACAGCAGCAGCAGGAGAGAAGTGACAGCAGCAGCAGGAGAGCAGTGACAGCAGCAGGGAAGTCGTGAAAGCAGAGTCAGCAGGAGGGCAGTGTCAGCAGAGTGAGAAGAGCGGTGACAGCAGCAAGAGGGCAGTGGTAGCAGCAGAAAAGCAGTGACAGCAACAGGAGACCAGTGACAGCAGCAGGAGAGCAGTGTCAGCAGCAGCAGGAGAGCAGTGATAGCAGCTGGAGAGCAGTGACAGCAGCAGCAGGAGAGAATTGACAGCAGCAGCAGGAGATCAGTGACAGCAGAAGGAAAGTCGTGAAAGCAGAGTCAGCAGGAGGGCAGTGACAGCAGAGTGAGAAGAGCAGTGACAGCAGCAAGAGGGCAGTGACAGCTGCAGAAAAGCAATGACAGCAACAGGAGACCAGTGACAGCAGCAGAAGAGCAGTGACAGCAGCAGGAGAGCAGTGATAGCAGCTGCAGGAGAGCTGTGGCAGGAGCAGGACAGGAGTGACATCAGAGTCTTCAGGAGAGCAGTGAGAAGAGCAGGAGAGCTGTGACAGCAGCCGCAGCAGGAGAGCAGTGTAAGGAGAGCAGTGACAGCAGCAGGACAGTCATAAAAGCAGAGTCAGCAGGAGAGCAGTGACAGCAGAGTGAGAAAAGCAGTGACAGCAGCAAGAGGGCAGTGATATCAGCAGGAAAGCTGTGACAGCAGCAGGAGACCAGTGACAGCAGTAGGAGGTCAGTGACAGCAGCAGCAGGAGAGCAGTAACAGCAGCAGCAGGAGAGAAGTGACAGCAGCAACAGGAGAGCAGTAACAGCAGCAGAAAAGTCGTGAAAACAGAGTCAGCAGGAGGGCAGTGACAGCAGAGTGAGAAGAGCAGTGACAGCAGCAAGAGGGCAGTGACAGCAGCAGGAGACCAGGGGCAGCAGCTGGAGAGCGGTGAGAGCAGCAGCAGGAGAGCTGTGACAGCAGAGTGAGAAGAGCAGTGACAGCAGCAAGGGGGCAGTGAGAGCAGCAGCAAGCGAGCAGTGATAGCAGCAGCAGGAAATCAATGACAGCAGCAGTGGGAGAGCAGTGACAGCAGCAGCAGGAGAGCAGTGATAGCAGCAGCAGGAGAGCAGTGACAGCGGCAGCAAGATAGCAGTGACAGGGGCAGTAGGAGAGCAGTGACAGCAGCAGCAGGAGAGCAGTGATAGCAGCAGCAGGAGAGCAGTGACAGCAGCATAAGGAGAGCAGTGACAGCAGCAGCAGTAGGAGATCAGTGACAGTAACGGCAGGTGAGCAGTGATTGCAGCAGCAAGAGAGAAGTTACAACAGCAGCAAGAGAGCAGTTCAGCAGCAGTAGGAGAGCAGCAGCAGGACAGGGGTGACAGAGTCAGCAAGAGAGCAGTGACAGCAGCAGGAGAGCAGTGGCAGCAGCAAGATCACAGTGACAGCAGCAGAAGAGCGGGGACAGCAGCTGGAGAGTGGTGACAGCAGCAGGAGAGCAATGACAGCAGCAGCAGGAGAGCAGTGGCAGCCGCAGCAGCAGGATAGCAGTGACAGGAGCAGCAGGAGAGCAGTGATAGCAGTGTGAGAAGAGCAGTGACAGCAGTCTGAGAATAGCAGTGACAGCAGAAGTAGGAGAGCAGTGAGAGGAGCAGGAGAACTGTGACAGCAGCCGCAGCAGGAGAGCAGTGTGAGGAAAGCAGTGACAGCAGCAGCACAGTCATGAAAGCACAGTCAGCAGGAGAGCAGTGACAGCAGAGTGAGAAGAGCAGTGACAGCAGCAAGAGGGCAGTGACAGGAGCAGGAAAACAGTAACATCAGCAGGAGACCAGTTACAGCAGCAGGAGAGCAGTGGCAGCAGCAGCAGCAGGAGAGCAGTGACAGCAGCAGTAGGAGAGCAGTGACCGCAGCAGGTAAGCAGTGACAGCAGCAGCAGGACACGAGTGGCATCAGAGTCAGCAGCAGAGCAGTGCCAGCAGAGTGAGAAGAGCAGTAACAGCAGCAAGAGGGCAGTGACAGCAGATGGAAAGCAGGGACAGCAGCAGGAGACCAGTAGCAGCAGCAGGAGAGCAGTGACAGCAGCAGGGGAGCAGTGACAGCAGCAGCAGGAGAGCAGTGACAGCAGCAGCAGGACTCAAGTGACAGAGTCAGCAGGAGAGCAGTGACAGCAGCAGGAAAGCGGTGACAGTAGCAGCAGGAGAGCTGTGACAGCAGCAGTAGGGCATCATTGACATCAGAGTCCGCAGGAGAGCAGTGACAGCAGCAGGAGAGCAGTGATATCAGCAGGAAAGCTGTGACAGCAGCAGGAGACCAGTGACAGCAGTAGGAGGTCAGTGACAGCAGCAGCAGGAGAGCAGTAACAGCAGCAGCAGGAGAGAAGTGACAGCAGCAACAGGAGAGCAGTAACAGCAGCAGAAAAGTCGTGAAAACAGAGTCAGCAGGAGGGCAGTGACAGCAGAGTGAGAAGAGCAGTGACAGCAGCAAGAGGGCAGTGATATCAGCAGGAAAGCTGTGACAGCAGCAGGAGACCAGTGACAGCAGTAGGAGGTCAGTGACAGCAGCAGCAGGAGAGCAGTAACAGCAGCAGCAGGAGAGAAGTGACAGCAGCAACAGGAGAGCAGTAACAGCAGCAGAAAAGTCGTGAAAACAGAGTCAGCAGGAGGGCAGTGACAGCAGAGTGAGAAGAGCAGTGACAGCAGCAAGAGGGCAGTGACAGCAGCAGGAGACCAGGGGCAGCAGCTGGAGAGCGGTGAGAGCAGCAGCAGGAGAGCTGTGACAGCAGAGTGAGAAGAGCAGTGACAGCAGCAAGGGGGCAGTGAGAGCAGCAGCAAGCGAGCAGTGATAGCAGCAGCAGGAAATCAATGACAGCAGCAGTGGGAGAGCAGTGACAGCAGCAGCAGGAGAGCAGTGATAGCAGCAGCAGGAGAGCAGTGACAGCGGCAGCAAGATAGCAGTGACAGGGGCAGTAGGAGAGCAGTGACAGCAGCAGCAGGAGAGCAGTGATAGCAGCAGCAGGAGAGCAGTGACAGCAGCATAAGGAGAGCAGTGACAGCAGCAGCAGTAGGAGATCAGTGACAGTAACGGCAGGTGAGCAGTGATTGCAGCAGCAAGAGAGAAGTTACAACAGCAGCAAGAGAGCAGTTCAGCAGCAGTAGGAGAGCAGCAGCAGGACAGGGGTGACAGAGTCAGCAAGAGAGCAGTGACAGCAGCAGGAGAGCAGTGGCAGCAGCAAGATCACAGTGACAGCAGCAGAAGAGCGGGGACAGCAGCTGGAGAGTGGTGACAGCAGCAGGAGAGCAATGACAGCAGCAGCAGGAGAGCAGTGGCAGCCGCAGCAGCAGGATAGCAGTGACAGGAGCAGCAGGAGAGCAGTGATAGCAGTGTGAGAAGAGCAGTGACAGCAGTCTGAGAATAGCAGTGACAGCAGAAGTAGGAGAGCAGTGAGAGGAGCAGGAGAACTGTGACAGCAGCCGCAGCAGGAGAGCAGTGTGAGGAAAGCAGTGACAGCAGCAGCACAGTCATGAAAGCACAGTCAGCAGGAGAGCAGTGACAGCAGAGTGAGAAGAGCAGTGACAGCAGCAAGAGGGCAGTGACAGGAGCAGGAAAACAGTAACATCAGCAGGAGACCAGTTACAGCAGCAGGAGAGCAGTGGCAGCAGCAGCAGCAGGAGAGCAGTGACAGCAGCAGTAGGAGAGCAGTGACCGCAGCAGGTAAGCAGTGACAGCAGCAGCAGGACACGAGTGGCATCAGAGTCAGCAGCAGAGCAGTGCCAGCAGAGTGAGAAGAGCAGTAACAGCAGCAAGAGGGCAGTGACAGCAGATGGAAAGCAGGGACAGCAGCAGGAGACCAGTAGCAGCAGCAGGAGAGCAGTGACAGCAGCAGGGGAGCAGTGACAGCAGCAGCAGGAGAGCAGTGACAGCAGCAGCAGGACTCAAGTGACAGAGTCAGCAGGAGAGCAGTGACAGCAGCAGGAAAGCGGTGACAGTAGCAGCAGGAGAGCTGTGACAGCAGCAGTAGGGCATCATTGACATCAGAGTCCGCAGGAGAGCAGTGACAGCAGCAGGAGAGCAGTGATATCAGCAGGAAAGCTGTGACAGCAGCAGGAGACCAGTGACAGCAGTAGGAGGTCAGTGACAGCAGCAGCAGGAGAGCAGTAACAGCAGCAGCAGGAGAGAAGTGACAGCAGCAACAGGAGAGCAGTAACAGCAGCAGAAAAGTCGTGAAAACAGAGTCAGCAGGAGGGCAGTGACAGCAGAGTGAGAAGAGCAGTGACAGCAGCAAGAGGGCAGTGATATCAGCAGGAAAGCTGTGACAGCAGCAGGAGACCAGTGACAGCAGTAGGAGGTCAGTGACAGCAGCAGCAGGAGAGCAGTAACAGCAGCAGCAGGAGAGAAGTGACAGCAGCAACAGGAGAGCAGTAACAGCAGCAGAAAAGTCGTGAAAACAGAGTCAGCAGGAGGGCAGTGACAGCAGAGTGAGAAGAGCAGTGACAGCAGCAAGAGGGCAGTGACAGCAGCAGGAGACCAGGGGCAGCAGCTGGAGAGCGGTGAGAGCAGCAGCAGGAGAGCTGTGACAGCAGAGTGAGAAGAGCAGTGACAGCAGCAAGGGGGCAGTGAGAGCAGCAGCAAGCGAGCAGTGATAGCAGCAGCAGGAAATCACTGACAGCAGCAGTGGGAGAGCAGTGACAGCAGCAGCAGGAGAGCAGTGATAGCAGCAGCAGGAGAGCAGTGACAGCGGCAGCAAGATAGCAGTGACAGGGGCAGTAGGAGAGCAGTGACAGCAGCAGCAGGAGAGCAGTGATAGCAGCAGCAGGAGAGCAGTGACAGCAGCATAAGGAGAGCAGTGACAGCAGCAGCAGTAGGAGATCAGTGACAGTAACGGCAGGTGAGCAGTGATTGCAGCAGCAAGAGAGAAGTTACAACAGCAGCAAGAGAGCAGTTCAGCAGCAGTAGGAGAGCAGCAGCAGGACAGGGGTGACAGAGTCAGCAAGAGAGCAGTGACAGCAGCAGGAGAGCAGTGGCAGCAGCAGAAGAGCGGGGACAGCAGCTGGAGAGTGGTGACAGCAGCAGGAGAGCAATGACAGCAGCAGCAGGAGAGCAGTGGCAGCCGCAGCAGCAGGATAGCAGTGACAGGAGCAGCAGGAGAGCAGTGATAGCAGTGTGAGAAGAGCAGTGACAGCAGTCTGAGAATAGCAGTGACAGCAGAAGTAGGAGAGCAGTGAGAGGAGCAGGAGAACTGTGACAGCAGCCGCAGCAGGAGAGCAGTGTGAGGAAAGCAGTGACAGCAGCAGCACAGTCATGAAAGAACAGTCAGCAGGAGAGCAGTGACAGCAGAGTGAGAAGAGCAGTGACAGCAGCAAGAGGGCAGTGACAGGAGCAGGAAAACAGTAACATCAGCAGGAGACCAGTTACAGCAGCAGGAGAGCAGTGGCAGCAGCAGCAGCAGGAGAGCAGTGACAGCAGCAGTAGGAGAGCAGTGACCGCAGCAGGTAAGCAGTGACAGCAGCAGCAGGACACGAGTGGCATCAGAGTCAGCAGCAGAGCAGTGCCAGCAGAGTGAGAAGAGCAGTAACAGCAGCAAGAGGGCAGTGACAGCAGATGGAAAGCAGGGACAGCAGCAGGAGACCAGTAGCAGCAGCAGGAGAGCAGTGACAGCAGCAGGAGAGCAGTGACAGCAGCAGCAGGAGAGCAGTGACAGCAGCAGCAGGACTCAAGTGACAGAGTCAGCAGGAGAGCAGTGACAGCAGCAGGAAAGCGGTGACAGTAGCAGCAGGAGAGCTGTGACAGCAGCAGTAGGGCATCATTGACATCAGAGTCCGCAGGAGAGCAGTGACAGCAGCAGGAGAGCAGTGACAGCAGCAGCCGGAGAGCAGTGACAGCAGCAAGCAGTAGGAGAGCAGTGATAACAGCAGCAGGAGAGCAGTGACAGCAGCAGCAGGAGAGCCGTGACAGCAGCAGATCAGTGACAGCAGTAGGAGGTCAGTGACAGCAGCAGCAGGAGAGCAGTGACAGCAGCAGCAGGAGAGAAGTGACAGCAGCAACAGGAGAGCAGTAACAGCAGCAGAAAAGTTGTGAAAACAGAGTCAGCAGGAGGGCAGTGACAGCAGAGTGAGAAGAGCAGTGACAGCAGCAAGAGGGAAGTGACAGCAGCAGGAGACCAGTGACAGCAGCAGGAGAGCGGTGACAGCAGCAGCAGGAGAGCTGTGACAGCAGAGTGAGGAGAGCAGTGACAGCAGCAAGGGGGCAGTGATAGCAGCTGGAGAGCAGTGATAGCAGCAGCAGGATAGTAGTGATAGCAGCAGCAGGAGAGCAGTGACAGCGGCAGCAAGATAGCAATGACAGGGGCAGTAGGAGAGCAGTGACAGCAGCAGGAAAGTCGTGAAAGCAGAGTCAGCAGGAGGGCAGTGACAGCAGAGTGAGAAGAGCAGTGACAGCAGCAAGAGGGCAGTCACAGCAGCAGGAAAGCAGTGACAGCAACAGGAGACCAGTGACAGCAGCGGGAGAGCAGTGACAGCAGCAGCAGGAGAGCTGTGGCAGCAGCAGGACAGGAGAGACATCAGAGTCAGCAGGAGAGCAGTGAGAGGAGCAGGAGAGCTGTGACAGCAGCTGCAGCAGGAGAGCAGGAGAAGGAGAGCAGTGACAGCAGCAGGACAGTCATGAAAGCAGAGTCAGCAGGAGAGCAGTGACAGCAGAGTGTGAAGAGCAGTGACAGCAGCAAGAGGGCAGTGACAGAAGCAGGAAAGCTTTGACAGCAGCAGGAGACCAATGACAGCAGTGGGAGAGCGGTGAGAGCAGCAGCAGGAGAGCTGTGACAGCAGCAGCAGGACAGGCATGACATCCAAATCAGCAGGAGAGCAGTGACAGCAGCAGGAAAACAGTGACAACAGCAGGAGACCAGTGACAGCAGCAGCAGGAGACCAGTGACAGCAGCAGATCAGTGACAGCAGCATGAGAGCAGTGACAGCAGCAGCAGGAGAGCAGTGATATCAGCAGCAGGAGAGCAGTGACAGCAGCAGCAGGAGAGAAGTGACAGCAGCAGCAGGAGAGCAGTGACAGCAGCAGGGAAGTCGTGAAAGCAGAGTCAGCAGGAGGGCAGTGTCAGCAGAGTGAGAAGAGCGGTGACAGCAGCAAGAGGGCAGTGGTAGCAGCAGAAAAGCAGTGACAGCAACAGGAGACCAGTGACAGCAGCAGGAGAGCAGTGTCAGCAGCAGCAGGAGAGCAGTGATAGCAGCTGGAGAGCAGTGACAGCAGCAGCAGGAGAGAATTGACAGCAGCAGCAGGAGATCAGTGACAGCAGCAGGAAAGTCGTGAAAGCAGAGTCAGCAGGAGGGCAGTGACAGCAGAGTGAGAAGAGCAGTGACAGCAGCAAGAGGGCAGTGACAGCTGCAGAAAAGCAATGACAGCAACAGGAGACCAGTGACAGCAGCAGAAGAGCAGTGACAGCAGCAGGAGAGCAGTGATAGCAGCTGCAGGAGAGCTGTGGCAGGAGCAGGACAGGAGTGACATCAGAGTCTTCAGGAGAGCAGTGAGAAGAGCAGGAGAGCTGTGACAGCAGCCGCAGCAGGAGAGCAGTGTAAGGAGAGCAGTGACAGCAGCAGGACAGTCATAAAAGCAGAGTCAGCAGGAGAGCAGTGACAGCAGAGTGAGAAAAGCAGTGACAGCAGCAAGAGGGCAGTGATATCAGCAGGAAAGCTGTGACAGCAGCAGGAGACCAGTGACAGCAGTAGGAGGTCAGTGACAGCAGCAGCAGGAGAGCAGTAACAGCAGCAGCAGGAGAGAAGTGACAGCAGCAACAGGAGAGCAGTAACAGCAGCAGAAAAGTCGTGAAAACAGAGTCAGCAGGAGGGCAGTGACAGCAGAGTGAGAAGAGCAGTGACAGCAGCAAGAGGGCAGTGACAGCAGCAGGAGACCAGGGGCAGCAGCTGGAGAGCGGTGAGAGCAGCAGCAGGAGAGCTGTGACAGCAGAGTGAGAAGAGCAGTGACAGCAGCAAGGGGGCAGTGAGAGCAGCAGCAAGCGAGCAGTGATAGCAGCAGCAGGAAATCAATGACAGCAGCAGTGGGAGAGCAGTGACAGCAGCAGCAGGAGAGCAGTGATAGCAGCAGCAGGAGAGCAGTGACAGCGGCAGCAAGATAGCAGTGACAGGGGCAGTAGGAGAGCAGTGACAGCAGCAGCAGGAGAGCAGTGATAGCAGCAGCAGGAGAGCAGTGACAGCAGCATAAGGAGAGCAGTGACAGCAGCAGCAGTAGGAGATCAGTGACAGTAACGGCAGGTGAGCAGTGATTGCAGCAGCAAGAGAGAAGTTACAACAGCAGCAAGAGAGCAGTTCAGCAGCAGTAGGAGAGCAGCAGCAGGACAGGGGTGACAGAGTCAGCAAGAGAGCAGTGACAGCAGCAGGAGAGCAGTGGCAGCAGCAAGATCACAGTGACAGCAGCAGAAGAGCGGGGACAGCAGCTGGAGAGTGGTGACAGCAGCAGGAGAGCAATGACAGCAGCAGCAGGAGAGCAGTGGCAGCCGCAGCAGCAGGATAGCAGTGACAGGAGCAGCAGGAGAGCAGTGATAGTAGTGTGAGAAGAGCAGTGACAGCAGTCTGAGAATAGCAGTGACAGCAGAAGTAGGAGAGCAGTGAGAGGAGCAGGAGAACTGTGACAGCAGCCGCAGCAGGAGAGCAGTGTGAGGAAAGCAGTGACAGCAGCAGCACAGTCATGAAAGCACAGTCAGCAGGAGAGCAGTGACAGCAGAGTGAGAAGAGCAGTGACAGCAGCAAGAGGGCAGTGACAGGAGCAGCAGCAGGAGAGCAGTGACAGCAGCAGCAGCAGGAGAGCAGTGACAGCAGCAGTAGGAGAGCAGTGACCGCAGCAGGTAAGCAGTGACAGCAGCAGCAGGACACGAGTGGCATCAGAGTCAGCAGCAGAGCAGTGCCAGCAGAGTGAGAAGAGCAGTAACAGCAGCAAGAGGGCAGTGACAGCAGATGGAAAGCAGGGACAGCAGCAGGAGACCAGTAGCAGCAGCAGGAGAGCAGTGACAGCAGCAGGAGAGCAGTGACAGCAGCAGCAGGAGAGCAGTGACAGCAGCAGCAGGACTCAAGTGACAGAGTCAGCAGGAGAGCAGTGACAGCAGCAGGAAAGCGGTGACAGTAGCAGCAGGAGAGCTGTGACAGCAGCAGTAGGGCATCATTGACATCAGAGTCCGCAGGAGAGCAGTGACAGCAGCAGGAGAGCAGTGACAGCAGTAGGAGGTCAGTGACAGCAGCAGCAGGAGAGCAGTAACAGCAGCAGCAGGAGAGAAGTGACAGCAGCAACAGGAGAGCAGTAACAGCAGCAGAAAAGTCGTGAAAACAGAGTCAGCAGGAGGGCAGTGACAGCAGAGTGAGAAGAGCAGTGACAGCAGCAAGAGGGCAGTGACAGCAGCAGGAGACCAGGGGCAGCAGCTGGAGAGCGGTGAGAGCAGCAGCAGGAGAGCTGTGACAGCAGAGTGAGAAGAGCAGTGACAGCAGCAAGGGGGCAGTGAGAGCAGCAGCAAGCGAGCAGTGATAGCAGCAGCAGGAAATCAATGACAGCAGCAGTGGGAGAGCAGTGACAGCAGCAGCAGGAGAGCAGTGATAGCAGCAGCAGGAGAGCAGTGACAGCGGCAGCAAGATAGCAGTGACAGGGGCAGTAGGAGAGCAGTGACAGCAGCAGCAGGAGAGCAGTGATAGCAGCAGCAGGAGAGCAGTGACAGCAGCATAAGGAGAGCAGTGACAGCAGCAGCAGTAGGAGATCAGTGACAGTAACGGCAGGTGAGCAGTGATTGCAGCAGCAAGAGAGAAGTTACAACAGCAGCAAGAGAGCAGTTCAGCAGCAGTAGGAGAGCAGCAGCAGGACAGGGGTGACAGAGTCAGCAAGAGAGCAGTGACAGCAGCAGGAGAGCAGTGGCAGCAGCAAGATCACAGTGACAGCAGCAGAAGAGCGGGGACAGCAGCTGGAGAGTGGTGACAGCAGCAGGAGAGCAATGACAGCAGCAGCAGGAGAGCAGTGGCAGCCGCAGCAGCAGGATAGCAGTGACAGGAGCAGCAGGAGAGCAGTGATAGCAGTGTGAGAAGAGCAGTGACAGCAGTCTGAGAATAGCAGTGACAGCAGAAGTAGGAGAGCAGTGAGAGGAGCAGGAGAACTGTGACAGCAGCCGCAGCAGGAGAGCAGTGTGAGGAAAGCAGTGACAGCAGCAGCACAGTCATGAAAGCACAGTCAGCAGGAGAGCAGTGACAGCAGAGTGAGAAGAGCAGTGACAGCAGCAAGAGGGCAGTGACAGGAGCAGGAAAACAGTAACATCAGCAGGAGACCAGTTACAGCAGCAGGAGAGCAGTGGCAGCAGCAGCAGCAGGAGAGCAGTGACAGCAGCAGTAGGAGAGCAGTGACCGCAGCAGGTAAGCAGTGACAGCAGCAGCAGGACACGAGTGGCATCAGAGTCAGCAGCAGAGCAGTGCCAGCAGAGTGAGAAGAGCAGTAACAGCAGCAAGAGGGCAGTGACAGCAGATGGAAAGCAGGGACAGCAGCAGGAGACCAGTAGCAGCAGCAGGAGAGCAGTGACAGCAGCAGGGGAGCAGTGACAGCAGCAGCAGGAGAGCAGTGACAGCAGCAGCAGGACTCAAGTGACAGAGTCAGCAGGAGAGCAGTGACAGCAGCAGGAAAGCGGTGACAGTAGCAGCAGGAGAGCTGTGACAGCAGCAGTAGGGCATCATTGACATCAGAGTCCGCAGGAGAGCAGTGACAGCAGCAGGAGAGCAGTGATATCAGCAGGAAAGCTGTGACAGCAGCAGGAGACCAGTGACAGCAGTAGGAGGTCAGTGACAGCAGCAGCAGGAGAGCAGTAACAGCAGCAGCAGGAGAGAAGTGACAGCAGCAACAGGAGAGCAGTAACAGCAGCAGAAAAGTCGTGAAAACAGAGTCAGCAGGAGGGCAGTGACAGCAGAGTGAGAAGAGCAGTGACAGCAGCAAGAGGGCAGTGATATCAGCAGGAAAGCTGTGACAGCAGCAGGAGACCAGTGACAGCAGTAGGAGGTCAGTGACAGCAGCAGCAGGAGAGCAGTAACAGCAGCAGCAGGAGAGAAGTGACAGCAGCAACAGGAGAGCAGTAACAGCAGCAGAAAAGTCGTGAAAACAGAGTCAGCAGGAGGGCAGTGACAGCAGAGTGAGAAGAGCAGTGACAGCAGCAAGAGGGCAGTGACAGCAGCAGGAGACCAGGGGCAGCAGCTGGAGAGCGGTGAGAGCAGCAGCAGGAGAGCTGTGACAGCAGAGTGAGAAGAGCAGTGACAGCAGCAAGGGGGCAGTGAGAGCAGCAGCAAGCGAGCAGTGATAGCAGCAGCAGGAAATCACTGACAGCAGCAGTGGGAGAGCAGTGACAGCAGCAGCAGGAGAGCAGTGATAGCAGCAGCAGGAGAGCAGTGACAGCGGCAGCAAGATAGCAGTGACAGGGGCAGTAGGAGAGCAGTGACAGCAGCAGCAGGAGAGCAGTGATAGCAGCAGCAGGAGAGCAGTGACAGCAGCATAAGGAGAGCAGTGACAGCAGCAGCAGTAGGAGATCAGTGACAGTAACGGCAGGTGAGCAGTGATTGCAGCAGCAAGAGAGAAGTTACAACAGCAGCAAGAGAGCAGTTCAGCAGCAGTAGGAGAGCAGCAGCAGGACAGGGGTGACAGAGTCAGCAAGAGAGCAGTGACAGCAGCAGGAGAGCAGTGGCAGCAGCAGAAGAGCGGGGACAGCAGCTGGAGAGTGGTGACAGCAGCAGGAGAGCAATGACAGCAGCAGCAGGAGAGCAGTGGCAGCCGCAGCAGCAGGATAGCAGTGACAGGAGCAGCAGGAGAGCAGTGATAGCAGTGTGAGAAGAGCAGTGACAGCAGTCTGAGAATAGCAGTGACAGCAGAAGTAGGAGAGCAGTGAGAGGAGCAGGAGAACTGTGACAGCAGCCGCAGCAGGAGAGCAGTGTGAGGAAAGCAGTGACAGCAGCAGCACAGTCATGAAAGAACAGTCAGCAGGAGAGCAGTGACAGCAGAGTGAGAAGAGCAGTGACAGCAGCAAGAGGGCAGTGACAGGAGCAGGAAAACAGTAACATCAGCAGGAGACCAGTTACAGCAGCAGGAGAGCAGTGGCAGCAGCAGCAGCAGGAGAGCAGTGACAGCAGCAGTAGGAGAGCAGTGACCGCAGCAGGTAAGCAGTGACAGCAGCAGCAGGACACGAGTGGCATCAGAGTCAGCAGCAGAGCAGTGCCAGCAGAGTGAGAAGAGCAGTAACAGCAGCAAGAGGGCAGTGACAGCAGATGGAAAGCAGGGACAGCAGCAGGAGACCAGTAGCAGCAGCAGGAGAGCAGTGACAGCAGCAGGAGAGCAGTGACAGCAGCAGCAGGAGAGCAGTGACAGCAGCAGCAGGACTCAAGTGACAGAGTCAGCAGGAGAGCAGTGACAGCAGCAGGAAAGCGGTGACAGTAGCAGCAGGAGAGCTGTGACAGCAGCAGTAGGGCATCATTGACATCAGAGTCCGCAGGAGAGCAGTGACAGCAGCAGGAGAGCAGTGACAGCAGCAGCCGGAGAGCAGTGACAGCAGCAAGCAGTAGGAGAGCAGTGATAACAGCAGCAGGAGAGCAGTGACAGCAGCAGCAGGAGAGCCGTGACAGCAGCAGATCAGTGACAGCAGTAGGAGGTCAGTGACAGCAGCAGCAGGAGAGCAGTGACAGCAGCAGCAGGAGAGAAGTGACAGCAGCAACAGGAGAGCAGTAACAGCAGCAGAAAAGTTGTGAAAACAGAGTCAGCAGGAGGGCAGTGACAGCAGAGTGAGAAGAGCAGTGACAGCAGCAAGAGGGAAGTGACAGCAGCAGGAGACCAGTGACAGCAGCAGGAGAGCGGTGACAGCAGCAGCAGGAGAGCTGTGACAGCAGAGTGAGGAGAGCAGTGACAGCAGCAAGGGGGCAGTGATAGCAGCTGGAGAGCAGTGATAGCAGCAGCAGGATAGTAGTGATAGCAGCAGCAGGAGAGCAGTGACAGCGGCAGCAAGATAGCAGTGACAGGGGCAGTAGGAGAGCAGTGACAGCAGCAGGAAAGTCGTGAAAGCAGAGTCAGCAGGAGGGCAGTGACAGCAGAGTGAGAAGAGCAGTGACAGCAGCAAGAGGGCAGTCACAGCAGCAGGAAAGCAGTGACAGCAACAGGAGACCAGTGACAGCAGCGGGAGAGCAGTGACAGCAGCAGCAGGAGAGCTGTGGCAGCAGCAGGACAGGAGAGACATCAGAGTCAGCAGGAGAGCAGTGAGAGGAGCAGGAGAGCTGTGACAGCAGCTGCAGCAGGAGAGCAGGAGAAGGAGAGCAGTGACAGCAGCAGGACAGTCATGAAAGCAGAGTCAGCAGGAGAGCAGTGACAGCAGAGTGTGAAGAGCAGTGACAGCAGCAAGAGGGCAGTGACAGAAGCAGGAAAGCTTTGACAGCAGCAGGAGACCAATGACAGCAGTGGGAGAGCGGTGAGAGCAGCAGCAGGAGAGCTGTGACAGCAGCAGCAGGACAGGCATGACATCCAAATCAGCAGGAGAGCAGTGACAGCAGCAGGAAAACAGTGACAACAGCAGGAGACCAGTGACAGCAGCAGCAGGAGACCAGTGACAGCAGCAGATTAGTGACAGCAGCATGAGAGCAGTGACAGCAGCAGCAGGAGAGCAGTGATATCAGCAGCAGGAGAGCAGTGACAGCAGGGGCAGGAGAGAAGTGACAGCAGCAGCAGGAGAGCAGTGACAGCAGCAGGGAAGTCGTGAAAGCAGAGTCAGCAGGAGGGCAGTGTCAGCAGAGTGAGAAGAGCGGTGACAGCAGCAAGAGGGCAGTGGTAGCAGCAGAAAAGCAGTGACAGCAACAGGAGACCAGTGACAGCAGCAGGAGAGCAGTGTCAGCAGCAGCAGGAGAGCAGTGATAGCAGCTGGAGAGCAGTGACAGCAGCAGCAGGAGAGAATTGACAGCAGCAGCAGGAGATCAGTGACAGCAGCAGGAAAGTCGTGAAAGCAGAGTCAGCAGGAGGGCAGTGACAGCAGAGTGAGAAGAGCAGTGACAGCAGCAAGAGGGCAGTGACAGCTGCAGAAAAGCAATGACAGCAACAGGAGACCAGTGACAGCAGCAGAAGAGCAGTGACAGCAGCAGGAGAGCAGTGATAGCAGCTGCAGGAGAGCTGTGGCAGGAGCAGGACAGGAGTGACATCAGAGTCTTCAGGAGAGCAGTGAGAAGAGCAGGAGAGCTGTGACAGCAGCCGCAGCAGGAGAGCAGGAGAAGGAGAGCAGGAGAAGGAGAGCAGTGACAGCAGCAGGACAGTCATGAAAGCAGAGTCAGCAGGAGAGCAGTGACAGCAGAGTGTGAAGAGCAGTGACAGCAGCAAGAGGGCAGTGACAGAAGCAGGAAAGCTTTGACAGCAGCAGGAGACCAATGACAGCAGTGGGAGAGCGGTGAGAGCAGCAGCAGGAGAGCTGTGACAGCAGCAGCAGGACAGGCATGACATCCAAATCAGCAGGAGAGCAGTGACAGCAGCAGGAAAACAGTGACAACAGCAGGAGACCAGTGACAGCAGCAGCAGGAGACCAGTGACAGCAGCAGATCAGTGACAGCAGCATGAGAGCAGTGACAGCAGCAGCAGGAGAGCAGTGATATCAGCAGCAGGAGAGCAGTGACAGCAGCAGCAGGAGAGAAGTGACAGCAGCAGCAGGAGAGCAGTGACAGCAGCAGGGAAGTCGTGAAAGCAGAGTCAGCAGGAGGGCAGTGTCAGCAGAGTGAGAAGAGCGGTGACAGCAGCAAGAGGGCAGTGGTAGCAGCAGAAAAGCAGTGACAGCAACAGGAGACCAGTGACAGCAGCAGGAGAGCAGTGTCAGCAGCAGCAGGAGAGCAGTGATAGCAGCTGGAGAGCAGTGACAGCAGCAGCAGGAGAGAATTGACAGCAGCAGCAGGAGATCAGTGACAGCAGCAGGAAAGTCGTGAAAGCAGAGTCAGCAGGAGGGCAGTGACAGCAGAGTGAGAAGAGCAGTGACAGCAGCAAGAGGGCAGTGACAGCTGCAGAAAAGCAATGACAGCAACAGGAGACCAGTGACAGCAGCAGAAGAGCAGTGACAGCAGCAGGAGAGCAGTGATAGCAGCTGCAGGAGAGCTGTGGCAGGAGCAGGACAGGAGTGACATCAGAGTCTTCAGGAGAGCAGTGAGAAGAGCAGGAGAGCTGTGACAGCAGCCGCAGCAGGAGAGCAGTGTAAGGAGAGCAGTGACAGCAGCAGGACAGTCATAAAAGCAGAGTCAGCAGGAGAGCAGTGACAGCAGAGTGAGAAAAGCAGTGACAGCAGCAAGAGGGCAGTGATATCAGCAGGAAAGCTGTGACAGCAGCAGGAGACCAGTGACAGCAGTAGGAGGTCAGTGACAGCAGCAGCAGGAGAGCAGTAACAGCAGCAGCAGGAGAGAAGTGACAGCAGCAACAGGAGAGCAGTAACAGCAGCAGAAAAGTCGTGAAAACAGAGTCAGCAGGAGGGCAGTGACAGCAGAGTGAGAAGAGCAGTGACAGCAGCAAGAGGGCAGTGACAGCAGCAGGAGACCAGGGGCAGCAGCTGGAGAGCGGTGAGAGCAGCAGCAGGAGAGCTGTGACAGCAGAGTGAGAAGAGCAGTGACAGCAGCAAGGGGGCAGTGAGAGCAGCAGCAAGCGAGCAGTGATAGCAGCAGCAGGAAATCAATGACAGCAGCAGTGGGAGAGCAGTGACAGCAGCAGCAGGAGAGCAGTGATAGCAGCAGCAGGAGAGCAGTGACAGCGGCAGCAAGATAGCAGTGACAGGGGCAGTAGGAGAGCAGTGACAGCAGCAGCAGGAGAGCAGTGATAGCAGCAGCAGGAGAGCAGTGACAGCAGCATAAGGAGAGCAGTGACAGCAGCAGCAGTAGGAGATCAGTGACAGTAACGGCAGGTGAGCAGTGATTGCAGCAGCAAGAGAGAAGTTACAACAGCAGCAAGAGAGCAGTTCAGCAGCAGTAGGAGAGCAGCAGCAGGACAGGGGTGACAGAGTCAGCAAGAGAGCAGTGACAGCAGCAGGAGAGCAGTGGCAGCAGCAAGATCACAGTGACAGCAGCAGAAGAGCGGGGACAGCAGCTGGAGAGTGGTGACAGCAGCAGGAGAGCAATGACAGCAGCAGCAGGAGAGCTGTGGCAGCCGCAGCAGCAGGATAGCAGTGACAGGAGCAGCAGGAGAGCAGTGATAGTAGTGTGAGAAGAGCAGTGACAGCAGTCTGAGAATAGCAGTGACAGCAGAAGTAGGAGAGCAGTGAGAGGAGCAGGAGAACTGTGACAGCAGCCGCAGCAGGAGAGCAGTGTGAGGAAAGCAGTGACAGCAGCAGCACAGTCATGAAAGCACAGTCAGCAGGAGAGCAGTGACAGCAGAGTGAGAAGAGCAGTGACAGCAGCAAGAGGGCAGTGACAGGAGCAGCAGCAGGAGAGCAGTGACAGCAGCAGCAGCAGGAGAGCAGTGACAGCAGCAGTAGGAGAGCAGTGACCGCAGCAGGTAAGCAGTGACAGCAGCAGCAGGACACGAGTGGCATCAGAGTCAGCAGCAGAGCAGTGCCAGCAGAGTGAGAAGAGCAGTAACAGCAGCAAGAGGGCAGTGACAGCAGATGGAAAGCAGGGACAGCAGCAGGAGACCAGTAGCAGCAGCAGGAGAGCAGTGACAGCAGCAGGAGAGCAGTGACAGCAGCAGCAGGAGAGCAGTGACAGCAGCAGCAGGACTCAAGTGACAGAGTCAGCAGGAGAGCAGTGACAGCAGCAGGAAAGCGGTGACAGTAGCAGCAGGAGAGCTGTGACAGCAGCAGTAGGGCATCATTGACATCAGAGTCCGCAGGAGAGCAGTGACAGCAGCAGGAGAGCAGTGACAGCAGTAGGAGGTCAGTGACAGCAGCAGCAGGAGAGCAGTAACAGCAGCAGCAGGAGAGAAGTGACAGCAGCAACAGGAGAGCAGTAACAGCAGCAGAAAAGTCGTGAAAACAGAGTCAGCAGGAGGGCAGTGACAGCAGAGTGAGAAGAGCAGTGACAGCAGCAAGAGGGCAGTGACAGCAGCAGGAGACCAGGGGCAGCAGCTGGAGAGCGGTGAGAGCAGCAGCAGGAGAGCTGTGACAGCAGAGTGAGAAGAGCAGTGACAGCAGCAAGGGGGCAGTGAGAGCAGCAGCAAGCGAGCAGTGATAGCAGCAGCAGGAAATCAATGACAGCAGCAGTGGGAGAGCAGTGACAGCAGCAGCAGGAGAGCAGTGATAGCAGCAGCAGGAGAGCAGTGACAGCGGCAGCAAGATAGCAGTGACAGGGGCAGTAGGAGAGCAGTGACAGCAGCAGCAGGAGAGCAGTGATAGCAGCAGCAGGAGAGCAGTGACAGCAGCATAAGGAGAGCAGTGACAGCAGCAGCAGTAGGAGATCAGTGACAGTAACGGCAGGTGAGCAGTGATTGCAGCAGCAAGAGAGAAGTTACAACAGCAGCAAGAGAGCAGTTCAGCAGCAGTAGGAGAGCAGCAGCAGGACAGGGGTGACAGAGTCAGCAAGAGAGCAGTGACAGCAGCAGGAGAGCAGTGGCAGCAGCAAGATCACAGTGACAGCAGCAGAAGAGCGGGGACAGCAGCTGGAGAGTGGTGACAGCAGCAGGAGAGCAATGACAGCAGCAGCAGGAGAGCAGTGGCAGCCGCAGCAGCAGGATAGCAGTGACAGGAGCAGCAGGAGAGCAGTGATAGCAGTGTGAGAAGAGCAGTGACAGCAGTCTGAGAATAGCAGTGACAGCAGAAGTAGGAGAGCAGTGAGAGGAGCAGGAGAACTGTGACAGCAGCCGCAGCAGGAGAGCAGTGTGAGGAAAGCAGTGACAGCAGCAGCACAGTCATGAAAGCACAGTCAGCAGGAGAGCAGTGACAGCAGAGTGAGAAGAGCAGTGACAGCAGCAAGAGGGCAGTGACAGGAGCAGGAAAACAGTAACATCAGCAGGAGACCAGTTACAGCAGCAGGAGAGCAGTGGCAGCAGCAGCAGCAGGAGAGCAGTGACAGCAGCAGTAGGAGAGCAGTGACCGCAGCAGGTAAGCAGTGACAGCAGCAGCAGGACACGAGTGGCATCAGAGTCAGCAGCAGAGCAGTGCCAGCAGAGTGAGAAGAGCAGTAACAGCAGCAAGAGGGCAGTGACAGCAGATGGAAAGCAGGGACAGCAGCAGGAGACCAGTAGCAGCAGCAGGAGAGCAGTGACAGCAGCAGGGGAGCAGTGACAGCAGCAGCAGGAGAGCAGTGACAGCAGCAGCAGGACTCAAGTGACAGAGTCAGCAGGAGAGCAGTGACAGCAGCAGGAAAGCGGTGACAGTAGCAGCAGGAGAGCTGTGACAGCAGCAGTAGGGCATCATTGACATCAGAGTCCGCAGGAGAGCAGTGACAGCAGCAGGAGAGCAGTGATATCAGCAGGAAAGCTGTGACAGCAGCAGGAGACCAGTGACAGCAGTAGGAGGTCAGTGACAGCAGCAGCAGGAGAGCAGTAACAGCAGCAGCAGGAGAGAAGTGACAGCAGCAACAGGAGAGCAGTAACAGCAGCAGAAAAGTCGTGAAAACAGAGTCAGCAGGAGGGCAGTGACAGCAGAGTGAGAAGAGCAGTGACAGCAGCAAGAGGGCAGTGATATCAGCAGGAAAGCTGTGACAGCAGCAGGAGACCAGTGACAGCAGTAGGAGGTCAGTGACAGCAGCAGCAGGAGAGCAGTAACAGCAGCAGCAGGAGAGAAGTGACAGCAGCAACAGGAGAGCAGTAACAGCAGCAGAAAAGTCGTGAAAACAGAGTCAGCAGGAGGGCAGTGACAGCAGAGTGAGAAGAGCAGTGACAGCAGCAAGAGGGCAGTGACAGCAGCAGGAGACCAGGGGCAGCAGCTGGAGAGCGGTGAGAGCAGCAGCAGGAGAGCTGTGACAGCAGAGTGAGAAGAGCAGTGACAGCAGCAAGGGGGCAGTGAGAGCAGCAGCAAGCGAGCAGTGATAGCAGCAGCAGGAAATCACTGACAGCAGCAGTGGGAGAGCAGTGACAGCAGCAGCAGGAGAGCAGTGATAGCAGCAGCAGGAGAGCAGTGACAGCGGCAGCAAGATAGCAGTGACAGGGGCAGTAGGAGAGCAGTGACAGCAGCAGCAGGAGAGCAGTGATAGCAGCAGCAGGAGAGCAGTGACAGCAGCATAAGGAGAGCAGTGACAGCAGCAGCAGTAGGAGATCAGTGACAGTAACGGCAGGTGAGCAGTGATTGCAGCAGCAAGAGAGAAGTTACAACAGCAGCAAGAGAGCAGTTCAGCAGCAGTAGGAGAGCAGCAGCAGGACAGGGGTGACAGAGTCAGCAAGAGAGCAGTGACAGCAGCAGGAGAGCAGTGGCAGCAGCAGAAGAGCGGGGACAGCAGCTGGAGAGTGGTGACAGCAGCAGGAGAGCAATGACAGCAGCAGCAGGAGAGCAGTGGCAGCCGCAGCAGCAGGATAGCAGTGACAGGAGCAGCAGGAGAGCAGTGATAGCAGTGTGAGAAGAGCAGTGACAGCAGTCTGAGAATAGCAGTGACAGCAGAAGTAGGAGAGCAGTGAGAGGAGCAGGAGAACTGTGACAGCAGCCGCAGCAGGAGAGCAGTGTGAGGAAAGCAGTGACAGCAGCAGCACAGTCATGAAAGAACAGTCAGCAGGAGAGCAGTGACAGCAGAGTGAGAAGAGCAGTGACAGCAGCAAGAGGGCAGTGACAGGAGCAGGAAAACAGTAACATCAGCAGGAGACCAGTTACAGCAGCAGGAGAGCAGTGGCAGCAGCAGCAGCAGGAGAGCAGTGACAGCAGCAGTAGGAGAGCAGTGACCGCAGCAGGTAAGCAGTGACAGCAGCAGCAGGACACGAGTGGCATCAGAGTCAGCAGCAGAGCAGTGCCAGCAGAGTGAGAAGAGCAGTAACAGCAGCAAGAGGGCAGTGACAGCAGATGGAAAGCAGGGACAGCAGCAGGAGACCAGTAGCAGCAGCAGGAGAGCAGTGACAGCAGCAGGAGAGCAGTGACAGCAGCAGCAGGAGAGCAGTGACAGCAGCAGCAGGACTCAAGTGACAGAGTCAGCAGGAGAGCAGTGACAGCAGCAGGAAAGCGGTGACAGTAGCAGCAGGAGAGCTGTGACAGCAGCAGTAGGGCATCATTGACATCAGAGTCCGCAGGAGAGCAGTGACAGCAGCAGGAGAGCAGTGACAGCAGCAGCCGGAGAGCAGTGACAGCAGCAAGCAGTAGGAGAGCAGTGATAACAGCAGCAGGAGAGCAGTGACAGCAGCAGCAGGAGAGCCGTGACAGCAGCAGATCAGTGACAGCAGTAGGAGGTCAGTGACAGCAGCAGCAGGAGAGCAGTGACAGCAGCAGCAGGAGAGAAGTGACAGCAGCAACAGGAGAGCAGTAACAGCAGCAGAAAAGTTGTGAAAACAGAGTCAGCAGGAGGGCAGTGACAGCAGAGTGAGAAGAGCAGTGACAGCAGCAAGAGGGAAGTGACAGCAGCAGGAGACCAGTGACAGCAGCAGGAGAGCGGTGACAGCAGCAGCAGGAGAGCTGTGACAGCAGAGTGAGGAGAGCAGTGACAGCAGCAAGGGGGCAGTGATAGCAGCTGGAGAGCAGTGATAGCAGCAGCAGGATAGTAGTGATAGCAGCAGCAGGAGAGCAGTGACAGCGGCAGCAAGATAGCAGTGACAGGGGCAGTAGGAGAGCAGTGACAGCAGCAGGAAAGTCGTGAAAGCAGAGTCAGCAGGAGGGCAGTGACAGCAGAGTGAGAAGAGCAGTGACAGCAGCAAGAGGGCAGTCACAGCAGCAGGAAAGCAGTGACAGCAACAGGAGACCAGTGACAGCAGCGGGAGAGCAGTGACAGCAGCAGCAGGAGAGCTGTGGCAGCAGCAGGACAGGAGAGACATCAGAGTCAGCAGGAGAGCAGTGAGAGGAGCAGGAGAGCTGTGACAGCAGCTGCAGCAGGAGAGCAGGAGAAGGAGAGCAGTGACAGCAGCAGGACAGTCATGAAAGCAGAGTCAGCAGGAGAGCAGTGACAGCAGAGTGTGAAGAGCAGTGACAGCAGCAAGAGGGCAGTGACAGAAGCAGGAAAGCTTTGACAGCAGCAGGAGACCAATGACAGCAGTGGGAGAGCGGTGAGAGCAGCAGCAGGAGAGCTGTGACAGCAGCAGCAGGACAGGCATGACATCCAAATCAGCAGGAGAGCAGTGACAGCAGCAGGAAAACAGTGACAACAGCAGGAGACCAGTGACAGCAGCAGCAGGAGACCAGTGACAGCAGCAGATCAGTGACAGCAGCATGAGAGCAGTGACAGCAGCAGCAGGAGAGCAGTGATATCAGCAGCAGGAGAGCAGTGACAGCAGGGGCAGGAGAGAAGTGACAGCAGCAGCAGGAGAGCAGTGACAGCAGCAGGGAAGTCGTGAAAGCAGAGTCAGCAGGAGGGCAGTGTCAGCAGAGTGAGAAGAGCGGTGACAGCAGCAAGAGGGCAGTGGTAGCAGCAGAAAAGCAGTGACAGCAACAGGAGACCAGTGACAGCAGCAGGAGAGCAGTGTCAGCAGCAGCAGGAGAGCAGTGATAGCAGCTGGAGAGCAGTGACAGCAGCAGCAGGAGAGAATTGACAGCAGCAGCAGGAGATCAGTGACAGCAGCAGGAAAGTCGTGAAAGCAGAGTCAGCAGGAGGGCAGTGACAGCAGAGTGAGAAGAGCAGTGACAGCAGCAAGAGGGCAGTGACAGCTGCAGAAAAGCAATGACAGCAACAGGAGACCAGTGACAGCAGCAGAAGAGCAGTGACAGCAGCAGGAGAGCAGTGATAGCAGCTGCAGGAGAGCTGTGGCAGGAGCAGGACAGGAGTGACATCAGAGTCTTCAGGAGAGCAGTGAGAAGAGCAGGAGAGCTGTGACAGCAGCCGCAGCAGGAGAGCAGTGTAAGGAGAGCAGTGACAGCAGCAGGACAGTCATAAAAGCAGAGTCAGCAGGAGAGCAGTGACAGCAGAGTGAGAAAAGCAGTGACAGCAGCAAGAGGGCAGTGATATCAGCAGGAAAGCTGTGACAGCAGCAGGAGACCAGTGACAGCAGTAGGAGGTCAGTGACAGCAGCAGCAGGAGAGCAGTAACAGCAGCAGCAGGAGAGAAGTGACAGCAGCAACAGGAGAGCAGTAACAGCAGCAGAAAAGTTGTGAAAACAGAGTCAGCAGGAGGGCAGTGACAGCAGAGTGAGAAGAGCAGTGACAGCAGCAAGAGGGAAGTGACAGCAGCAGGAGACCAGTGACAGCAGCAGGAGAGCGGTGACAGCAGCAGCAGGAGAGCTGTGACAGCAGAGTGAGGAGAGCAGTGACAGCAGCAAGGGGGCAGTGATAGCAGCTGGAGAGCAGTGATAGCAGCAGCAGGATAGTAGTGATAGCAGCAGCAGGAGAGCAGTGACAGCGGCAGCAAGATAGCAGTGACAGGGGCAGTAGGAGAGCAGTGACAGCAGCAGGAAAGTCGTGAAAGCAGAGTCAGCAGGAGGGCAGTGACAGCAGAGTGAGAAGAGCAGTGACAGCAGCAAGAGGGCAGTCACAGCAGCAGGAAAGCAGTGACAGCAACAGGAGACCAGTGACAGCAGCGGGAGAGCAGTGACAGCAGCAGCAGGAGAGCTGTGGCAGCAGCAGGACAGGAGAGACATCAGAGTCAGCAGGAGAGCAGTGAGAGGAGCAGGAGAGCTGTGACAGCAGCTGCAGCAGGAGAGCAGGAGAAGGAGAGCAGTGACAGCAGCAGGACAGTCATGAAAGCAGAGTCAGCAGGAGAGCAGTGACAGCAGAGTGTGAAGAGCAGTGACAGCAGCAAGAGGGCAGTGACAGAAGCAGGAAAGCTTTGACAGCAGCAGGAGACCAATGACAGCAGTGGGAGAGCGGTGAGAGCAGCAGCAGGAGAGCTGTGACAGCAGCAGCAGGACAGGCATGACATCCAAATCAGCAGGAGAGCAGTGACAGCAGCAGGAAAACAGTGACAACAGCAGGAGACCAGTGACAGCAGCAGCAGGAGACCAGTGACAGCAGCAGATCAGTGACAGCAGCATGAGAGCAGTGACAGCAGCAGCAGGAGAGCAGTGATATCAGCAGCAGGAGAGCAGTGACAGCAGGGGCAGGAGAGAAGTGACAGCAGCAGCAGGAGAGCAGTGACAGCAGCAGGGAAGTCGTGAAAGCAGAGTCAGCAGGAGGGCAGTGTCAGCAGAGTGAGAAGAGCGGTGACAGCAGCAAGAGGGCAGTGGTAGCAGCAGAAAAGCAGTGACAGCAACAGGAGACCAGTGACAGCAGCAGGAGAGCAGTGTCAGCAGCAGCAGGAGAGCAGTGATAGCAGCTGGAGAGCAGTGACAGCAGCAGCAGGAGAGAATTGACAGCAGCAGCAGGAGATCAGTGACAGCAGCAGGAAAGTCGTGAAAGCAGAGTCAGCAGGAGGGCAGTGACAGCAGAGTGAGAAGAGCAGTGACAGCAGCAAGAGGGCAGTGACAGCTGCAGAAAAGCAATGACAGCAACAGGAGACCAGTGACAGCAGCAGAAGAGCAGTGACAGCAGCAGGAGAGCAGTGATAGCAGCTGCAGGAGAGCTGTGGCAGGAGCAGGACAGGAGTGACATCAGAGTCTTCAGGAGAGCAGTGAGAAGAGCAGGAGAGCTGTGACAGCAGCCGCAGCAGGAGAGCAGTGTAAGGAGAGCAGTGACAGCAGCAGGACAGTCATAAAAGCAGAGTCAGCAGGAGAGCAGTGACAGCAGAGTGAGAAAAGCAGTGACAGCAGCAAGAGGGCAGTGATATCAGCAGGAAAGCTGTGACAGCAGCAGGAGACCAGTGACAGCAGTAGGAGGTCAGTGACAGCAGCAGCAGGAGAGCAGTAACAGCAGCAGCAGGAGAGAAGTGACAGCAGCAACAGGAGAGCAGTAACAGCAGCAGAAAAGTCGTGAAAACAGAGTCAGCAGGAGGGCAGTGACAGCAGAGTGAGAAGAGCAGTGACAGCAGCAAGAGGGCAGTGACAGCAGCAGGAGACCAGGGGCAGCAGCTGGAGAGCGGTGAGAGCAGCAGCAGGAGAGCTGTGACAGCAGAGTGAGAAGAGCAGTGACAGCAGCAAGGGGGCAGTGAGAGCAGCAGCAAGCGAGCAGTGATAGCAGCAGCAGGAAATCAATGACAGCAGCAGTGGGAGAGCAGTGACAGCAGCAGCAGGAGAGCAGTGATAGCAGCAGCAGGAGAGCAGTGACAGCGGCAGCAAGATAGCAGTGACAGGGGCAGTAGGAGAGCAGTGACAGCAGCAGCAGGAGAGCAGTGATAGCAGCAGCAGGAGAGCAGTGACAGCAGCATAAGGAGAGCAGTGACAGCAGCAGCAGTAGGAGATCAGTGACAGTAACGGCAGGTGAGCAGTGATTGCAGCAGCAAGAGAGAAGTTACAACAGCAGCAAGAGAGCAGTTCAGCAGCAGTAGGAGAGCAGCAGCAGGACAGGGGTGACAGAGTCAGCAAGAGAGCAGTGACAGCAGCAGGAGAGCAGTGGCAGCAGCAAGATCACAGTGACAGCAGCAGAAGAGCGGGGACAGCAGCTGGAGAGTGGTGACAGCAGCAGGAGAGCAATGACAGCAGCAGCAGGAGAGCAGTGGCAGCCGCAGCAGCAGGATAGCAGTGACAGGAGCAGCAGGAGAGCAGTGATAGCAGTGTGAGAAGAGCAGTGACAGCAGTCTGAGAATAGCAGTGACAGCAGAAGTAGGAGAGCAGTGAGAGGAGCAGGAGAACTGTGACAGCAGCCGCAGCAGGAGAGCAGTGTGAGGAAAGCAGTGACAGCAGCAGCACAGTCATGAAAGCACAGTCAGCAGGAGAGCAGTGACAGCAGAGTGAGAAGAGCAGTGACAGCAGCAAGAGGGCAGTGACAGGAGCAGGAAAACAGTAACATCAGCAGGAGACCAGTTACAGCAGCAGGAGAGCAGTGGCAGCAGCAGCAGCAGGAGAGCAGTGACAGCAGCAGTAGGAGAGCAGTGACCGCAGCAGGTAAGCAGTGACAGCAGCAGCAGGACACGAGTGGCATCAGAGTCAGCAGCAGAGCAGTGCCAGCAGAGTGAGAAGAGCAGTAACAGCAGCAAGAGGGCAGTGACAGCAGATGGAAAGCAGGGACAGCAGCAGGAGACCAGTAGCAGCAGCAGGAGAGCAGTGACAGCAGCAGGGGAGCAGTGACAGCAGCAGCAGGAGAGCAGTGACAGCAGCAGCAGGACTCAAGTGACAGAGTCAGCAGGAGAGCAGTGACAGCAGCAGGAAAGCGGTGACAGTAGCAGCAGGAGAGCTGTGACAGCAGCAGTAGGGCATCATTGACATCAGAGTCCGCAGGAGAGCAGTGACAGCAGCAGGAGAGCAGTGATATCAGCAGGAAAGCTGTGACAGCAGCAGGAGACCAGTGACAGCAGTAGGAGGTCAGTGACAGCAGCAGCAGGAGAGCAGTAACAGCAGCAGCAGGAGAGAAGTGACAGCAGCAACAGGAGAGCAGTAACAGCAGCAGAAAAGTCGTGAAAACAGAGTCAGCAGGAGGGCAGTGACAGCAGAGTGAGAAGAGCAGTGACAGCAGCAAGAGGGCAGTGATATCAGCAGGAAAGCTGTGACAGCAGCAGGAGACCAGTGACAGCAGTAGGAGGTCAGTGACAGCAGCAGCAGGAGAGCAGTAACAGCAGCAGCAGGAGAGAAGTGACAGCAGCAACAGGAGAGCAGTAACAGCAGCAGAAAAGTCGTGAAAACAGAGTCAGCAGGAGGGCAGTGACAGCAGAGTGAGAAGAGCAGTGACAGCAGCAAGAGGGCAGTGACAGCAGCAGGAGACCAGGGGCAGCAGCTGGAGAGCGGTGAGAGCAGCAGCAGGAGAGCTGTGACAGCAGAGTGAGAAGAGCAGTGACAGCAGCAAGGGGGCAGTGAGAGCAGCAGCAAGCGAGCAGTGATAGCAGCAGCAGGAAATCACTGACAGCAGCAGTGGGAGAGCAGTGACAGCAGCAGCAGGAGAGCAGTGATAGCAGCAGCAGGAGAGCAGTGACAGCGGCAGCAAGATAGCAGTGACAGGGGCAGTAGGAGAGCAGTGACAGCAGCAGCAGGAGAGCAGTGATAGCAGCAGCAGGAGAGCAGTGACAGCAGCATAAGGAGAGCAGTGACAGCAGCAGCAGTAGGAGATCAGTGACAGTAACGGCAGGTGAGCAGTGATTGCAGCAGCAAGAGAGAAGTTACAACAGCAGCAAGAGAGCAGTTCAGCAGCAGTAGGAGAGCAGCAGCAGGACAGGGGTGACAGAGTCAGCAAGAGAGCAGTGACAGCAGCAGGAGAGCAGTGGCAGCAGCAGAAGAGCGGGGACAGCAGCTGGAGAGTGGTGACAGCAGCAGGAGAGCAATGACAGCAGCAGCAGGAGAGCAGTGGCAGCCGCAGCAGCAGGATAGCAGTGACAGGAGCAGCAGGAGAGCAGTGATAGCAGTGTGAGAAGAGCAGTGACAGCAGTCTGAGAATAGCAGTGACAGCAGAAGTAGGAGAGCAGTGAGAGGAGCAGGAGAACTGTGACAGCAGCCGCAGCAGGAGAGCAGTGTGAGGAAAGCAGTGACAGCAGCAGCACAGTCATGAAAGAACAGTCAGCAGGAGAGCAGTGACAGCAGAGTGAGAAGAGCAGTGACAGCAGCAAGAGGGCAGTGACAGGAGCAGGAAAACAGTAACATCAGCAGGAGACCAGTTACAGCAGCAGGAGAGCAGTGGCAGCAGCAGCAGCAGGAGAGCAGTGACAGCAGCAGTAGGAGAGCAGTGACCGCAGCAGGTAAGCAGTGACAGCAGCAGCAGGACACGAGTGGCATCAGAGTCAGCAGCAGAGCAGTGCCAGCAGAGTGAGAAGAGCAGTAACAGCAGCAAGAGGGCAGTGACAGCAGATGGAAAGCAGGGACAGCAGCAGGAGACCAGTAGCAGCAGCAGGAGAGCAGTGACAGCAGCAGGAGAGCAGTGACAGCAGCAGCAGGAGAGCAGTGACAGCAGCAGCAGGACTCAAGTGACAGAGTCAGCAGGAGAGCAGTGACAGCAGCAGGAAAGCGGTGACAGTAGCAGCAGGAGAGCTGTGACAGCAGCAGTAGGGCATCATTGACATCAGAGTCCGCAGGAGAGCAGTGACAGCAGCAGGAGAGCAGTGACAGCAGCAGCCGGAGAGCAGTGACAGCAGCAAGCAGTAGGAGAGCAGTGATAACAGCAGCAGGAGAGCAGTGACAGCAGCAGCAGGAGAGCCGTGACAGCAGCAGATCAGTGACAGCAGTAGGAGGTCAGTGACAGCAGCAGCAGGAGAGCAGTGACAGCAGCAGCAGGAGAGAAGTGACAGCAGCAACAGGAGAGCAGTAACAGCAGCAGAAAAGTTGTGAAAACAGAGTCAGCAGGAGGGCAGTGACAGCAGAGTGAGAAGAGCAGTGACAGCAGCAAGAGGGAAGTGACAGCAGCAGGAGACCAGTGACAGCAGCAGGAGAGCGGTGACAGCAGCAGCAGGAGAGCTGTGACAGCAGAGTGAGGAGAGCAGTGACAGCAGCAAGGGGGCAGTGATAGCAGCTGGAGAGCAGTGATAGCAGCAGCAGGATAGTAGTGATAGCAGCAGCAGGAGAGCAGTGACAGCGGCAGCAAGATAGCAGTGACAGGGGCAGTAGGAGAGCAGTGACAGCAGCAGGAAAGTCGTGAAAGCAGAGTCAGCAGGAGGGCAGTGACAGCAGAGTGAGAAGAGCAGTGACAGCAGCAAGAGGGCAGTCACAGCAGCAGGAAAGCAGTGACAGCAACAGGAGACCAGTGACAGCAGCGGGAGAGCAGTGACAGCAGCAGCAGGAGAGCTGTGGCAGCAGCAGGACAGGAGAGACATCAGAGTCAGCAGGAGAGCAGTGAGAGGAGCAGGAGAGCTGTGACAGCAGCTGCAGCAGGAGAGCAGGAGAAGGAGAGCAGTGACAGCAGCAGGACAGTCATGAAAGCAGAGTCAGCAGGAGAGCAGTGACAGCAGAGTGTGAAGAGCAGTGACAGCAGCAAGAGGGCAGTGACAGAAGCAGGAAAGCTTTGACAGCAGCAGGAGACCAATGACAGCAGTGGGAGAGCGGTGAGAGCAGCAGCAGGAGAGCTGTGACAGCAGCAGCAGGACAGGCATGACATCCAAATCAGCAGGAGAGCAGTGACAGCAGCAGGAAAACAGTGACAACAGCAGGAGACCAGTGACAGCAGCAGCAGGAGACCAGTGACAGCAGCAGATCAGTGACAGCAGCATGAGAGCAGTGACAGCAGCAGCAGGAGAGCAGTGATATCAGCAGCAGGAGAGCAGTGACAGCAGGGGCAGGAGAGAAGTGACAGCAGCAGCAGGAGAGCAGTGACAGCAGCAGGGAAGTCGTGAAAGCAGAGTCAGCAGGAGGGCAGTGTCAGCAGAGTGAGAAGAGCGGTGACAGCAGCAAGAGGGCAGTGGTAGCAGCAGAAAAGCAGTGACAGCAACAGGAGACCAGTGACAGCAGCAGGAGAGCAGTGTCAGCAGCAGCAGGAGAGCAGTGATAGCAGCTGGAGAGCAGTGACAGCAGCAGCAGGAGAGAATTGACAGCAGCAGCAGGAGATCAGTGACAGCAGCAGGAAAGTCGTGAAAGCAGAGTCAGCAGGAGGGCAGTGACAGCAGAGTGAGAAGAGCAGTGACAGCAGCAAGAGGGCAGTGACAGCTGCAGAAAAGCAATGACAGCAACAGGAGACCAGTGACAGCAGCAGAAGAGCAGTGACAGCAGCAGGAGAGCAGTGATAGCAGCTGCAGGAGAGCTGTGGCAGGAGCAGGACAGGAGTGACATCAGAGTCTTCAGGAGAGCAGTGAGAAGAGCAGGAGAGCTGTGACAGCAGCCGCAGCAGGAGAGCAGTGTAAGGAGAGCAGTGACAGCAGCAGGACAGTCATAAAAGCAGAGTCAGCAGGAGAGCAGTGACAGCAGAGTGAGAAAAGCAGTGACAGCAGCAAGAGGGCAGTGATATCAGCAGGAAAGCTGTGACAGCAGCAGGAGACCAGTGACAGCAGTAGGAGGTCAGTGACAGCAGCAGCAGGAGAGCAGTAACAGCAGCAGCAGGAGAGAAGTGACAGCAGCAACAGGAGAGCAGTAACAGCAGCAGAAAAGTTGTGAAAACAGAGTCAGCAGGAGGGCAGTGACAGCAGAGTGAGAAGAGCAGTGACAGCAGCAAGAGGGAAGTGACAGCAGCAGGAGACCAGTGACAGCAGCAGGAGAGCGGTGACAGCAGCAGCAGGAGAGCTGTGACAGCAGAGTGAGGAGAGCAGTGACAGCAGCAAGGGGGCAGTGATAGCAGCTGGAGAGCAGTGATAGCAGCAGCAGGATAGTAGTGATAGCAGCAGCAGGAGAGCAGTGACAGCGGCAGCAAGATAGCAGTGACAGGGGCAGTAGGAGAGCAGTGACAGCAGCAGGAAAGTCGTGAAAGCAGAGTCAGCAGGAGGGCAGTGACAGCAGAGTGAGAAGAGCAGTGACAGCAGCAAGAGGGCAGTCACAGCAGCAGGAAAGCAGTGACAGCAACAGGAGACCAGTGACAGCAGCGGGAGAGCAGTGACAGCAGCAGCAGGAGAGCTGTGGCAGCAGCAGGACAGGAGAGACATCAGAGTCAGCAGGAGAGCAGTGAGAGGAGCAGGAGAGCTGTGACAGCAGCTGCAGCAGGAGAGCAGGAGAAGGAGAGCAGTGACAGCAGCAGGACAGTCATGAAAGCAGAGTCAGCAGGAGAGCAGTGACAGCAGAGTGTGAAGAGCAGTGACAGCAGCAAGAGGGCAGTGACAGAAGCAGGAAAGCTTTGACAGCAGCAGGAGACCAATGACAGCAGTGGGAGAGCGGTGAGAGCAGCAGCAGGAGAGCTGTGACAGCAGCAGCAGGACAGGCATGACATCCAAATCAGCAGGAGAGCAGTGACAGCAGCAGGAAAACAGTGACAACAGCAGGAGACCAGTGACAGCAGCAGCAGGAGACCAGTGACAGCAGCAGATCAGTGACAGCAGCATGAGAGCAGTGACAGCAGCAGCAGGAGAGCAGTGATATCAGCAGCAGGAGAGCAGTGACAGCAGGGGCAGGAGAGAAGTGACAGCAGCAGCAGGAGAGCAGTGACAGCAGCAGGGAAGTCGTGAAAGCAGAGTCAGCAGGAGGGCAGTGTCAGCAGAGTGAGAAGAGCGGTGACAGCAGCAAGAGGGCAGTGGTAGCAGCAGAAAAGCAGTGACAGCAACAGGAGACCAGTGACAGCAGCAGGAGAGCAGTGTCAGCAGCAGCAGGAGAGCAGTGATAGCAGCTGGAGAGCAGTGACAGCAGCAGCAGGAGAGAATTGACAGCAGCAGCAGGAGATCAGTGACAGCAGCAGGAAAGTCGTGAAAGCAGAGTCAGCAGGAGGGCAGTGACAGCAGAGTGAGAAGAGCAGTGACAGCAGCAAGAGGGCAGTGACAGCTGCAGAAAAGCAATGACAGCAACAGGAGACCAGTGACAGCAGCAGAAGAGCAGTGACAGCAGCAGGAGAGCAGTGATAGCAGCTGCAGGAGAGCTGTGGCAGGAGCAGGACAGGAGTGACATCAGAGTCTTCAGGAGAGCAGTGAGAAGAGCAGGAGAGCTGTGACAGCAGCCGCAGCAGGAGAGCAGTGTAAGGAGAGCAGTGACAGCAGCAGGACAGTCATAAAAGCAGAGTCAGCAGGAGAGCAGTGACAGCAGAGTGAGAAAAGCAGTGACAGCAGCAAGAGGGCAGTGATATCAGCAGGAAAGCTGTGACAGCAGCAGGAGACCAGTGACAGCAGTAGGAGGTCAGTGACAGCAGCAGCAGGAGAGCAGTAACAGCAGCAGCAGGAGAGAAGTGACAGCAGCAACAGGAGAGCAGTAACAGCAGCAGAAAAGTCGTGAAAACAGAGTCAGCAGGAGGGCAGTGACAGCAGAGTGAGAAGAGCAGTGACAGCAGCAAGAGGGCAGTGACAGCAGCAGGAGACCAGGGGCAGCAGCTGGAGAGCGGTGAGAGCAGCAGCAGGAGAGCTGTGACAGCAGAGTGAGAAGAGCAGTGACAGCAGCAAGGGGGCAGTGAGAGCAGCAGCAAGCGAGCAGTGATAGCAGCAGCAGGAAATCAATGACAGCAGCAGTGGGAGAGCAGTGACAGCAGCAGCAGGAGAGCAGTGATAGCAGCAGCAGGAGAGCAGTGACAGCGGCAGCAAGATAGCAGTGACAGGGGCAGTAGGAGAGCAGTGACAGCAGCAGCAGGAGAGCAGTGATAGCAGCAGCAGGAGAGCAGTGACAGCAGCATAAGGAGAGCAGTGACAGCAGCAGCAGTAGGAGATCAGTGACAGTAACGGCAGGTGAGCAGTGATTGCAGCAGCAAGAGAGAAGTTACAACAGCAGCAAGAGAGCAGTTCAGCAGCAGTAGGAGAGCAGCAGCAGGACAGGGGTGACAGAGTCAGCAAGAGAGCAGTGACAGCAGCAGGAGAGCAGTGGCAGCAGCAAGATCACAGTGACAGCAGCAGAAGAGCGGGGACAGCAGCTGGAGAGTGGTGACAGCAGCAGGAGAGCAATGACAGCAGCAGCAGGAGAGCAGTGGCAGCCGCAGCAGCAGGATAGCAGTGACAGGAGCAGCAGGAGAGCAGTGATAGCAGTGTGAGAAGAGCAGTGACAGCAGTCTGAGAATAGCAGTGACAGCAGAAGTAGGAGAGCAGTGAGAGGAGCAGGAGAACTGTGACAGCAGCCGCAGCAGGAGAGCAGTGTGAGGAAAGCAGTGACAGCAGCAGCACAGTCATGAAAGCACAGTCAGCAGGAGAGCAGTGACAGCAGAGTGAGAAGAGCAGTGACAGCAGCAAGAGGGCAGTGACAGGAGCAGCAGCAGGAGAGCAGTGACAGCAGCAGCAGCAGGAGAGCAGTGACAGCAGCAGTAGGAGAGCAGTGACCGCAGCAGGTAAGCAGTGACAGCAGCAGCAGGACACGAGTGGCATCAGAGTCAGCAGCAGAGCAGTGCCAGCAGAGTGAGAAGAGCAGTAACAGCAGCAAGAGGGCAGTGACAGCAGATGGAAAGCAGGGACAGCAGCAGGAGACCAGTAGCAGCAGCAGGAGAGCAGTGACAGCAGCAGGAGAGCAGTGACAGCAGCAGCAGGAGAGCAGTGACAGCAGCAGCAGGACTCAAGTGACAGAGTCAGCAGGAGAGCAGTGACAGCAGCAGGAAAGCGGTGACAGTAGCAGCAGGAGAGCTGTGACAGCAGCAGTAGGGCATCATTGACATCAGAGTCCGCAGGAGAGCAGTGACAGCAGCAGGAGAGCAGTGATATCAGCAGGAAAGCTGTGACAGCAGCAGGAGACCAGTGACAGCAGTAGGAGGTCAGTGACAGCAGCAGCAGGAGAGCAGTAACAGCAGCAGCAGGAGAGAAGTGACAGCAGCAACAGGAGAGCAGTAACAGCAGCAGAAAAGTCGTGAAAACAGAGTCAGCAGGAGGGCAGTGACAGCAGAGTGAGAAGAGCAGTGACAGCAGCAAGAGGGCAGTGATATCAGCAGGAAAGCTGTGACAGCAGCAGGAGACCAGTGACAGCAGTAGGAGGTCAGTGACAGCAGCAGCAGGAGAGCAGTAACAGCAGCAGCAGGAGAGAAGTGACAGCAGCAACAGGAGAGCAGTAACAGCAGCAGAAAAGTCGTGAAAACAGAGTCAGCAGGAGGGCAGTGACAGCAGAGTGAGAAGAGCAGTGACAGCAGCAAGAGGGCAGTGACAGCAGCAGGAGACCAGGGGCAGCAGCTGGAGAGCGGTGAGAGCAGCAGCAGGAGAGCTGTGACAGCAGAGTGAGAAGAGCAGTGACAGCAGCAAGGGGGCAGTGAGAGCAGCAGCAAGCGAGCAGTGATAGCAGCAGCAGGAAATCACTGACAGCAGCAGTGGGAGAGCAGTGACAGCAGCAGCAGGAGAGCAGTGATAGCAGCAGCAGGAGAGCAGTGACAGCGGCAGCAAGATAGCAGTGACAGGGGCAGTAGGAGAGCAGTGACAGCAGCAGCAGGAGAGCAGTGATAGCAGCAGCAGGAGAGCAGTGACAGCAGCATAAGGAGAGCAGTGACAGCAGCAGCAGTAGGAGATCAGTGACAGTAACGGCAGGTGAGCAGTGATTGCAGCAGCAAGAGAGAAGTTACAACAGCAGCAAGAGAGCAGTTCAGCAGCAGTAGGAGAGCAGCAGCAGGACAGGGGTGACAGAGTCAGCAAGAGAGCAGTGACAGCAGCAGGAGAGCAGTGGCAGCAGCAGAAGAGCGGGGACAGCAGCTGGAGAGTTGTGACAGCAGCAGGAGAGCAATGACAGCAGCAGCAGGAGAGCAGTGGCAGCCGCAGCAGCAGGATAGCAGTGACAGGAGCAGCAGGAGAGCAGTGATAGCAGTGTGAGAAGAGCAGTGACAGCAGTCTGAGAATAGCAGTGACAGCAGAAGTAGGAGAGCAGTGAGAGGAGCAGGAGAACTGTGACAGCAGCCGCAGCAGGAGAGCAGTGTGAGGAAAGCAGTGACAGCAGCAGCACAGTCATGAAAGAACAGTCAGCAGGAGAGCAGTGACAGCAGAGTGAGAAGAGCAGTGACAGCAGCAAGAGGGCAGTGACAGGAGCAGGAAAACAGTAACATCAGCAGGAGACCAGTTACAGCAGCAGGAGAGCAGTGGCAGCAGCAGCAGCAGGAGAGCAGTGACAGCAGCAGTAGGAGAGCAGTGACCGCAGCAGGTAAGCAGTGACAGCAGCAGCAGGACACGAGTGGCATCAGAGTCAGCAGCAGAGCAGTGCCAGCAGAGTGAGAAGAGCAGTAACAGCAGCAAGAGGGCAGTGACAGCAGATGGAAAGCAGGGACAGCAGCAGGAGACCAGTAGCAGCAGCAGGAGAGCAGTGACAGCAGCAGGAGAGCAGTGACAGCAGCAGCAGGAGAGCAGTGACAGCAGCAGCAGGACTCAAGTGACAGAGTCAGCAGGAGAGCAGTGACAGCAGCAGGAAAGCGGTGACAGTAGCAGCAGGAGAGCTGTGACAGCAGCAGTAGGGCATGATTGACATCAGAGTCCGCAGGAGAGCAGTGACAGCAGCAGGAGAGCAGTGACAGCAGCAGCCGGAGAGCAGTGACAGCAGCAAGCAGTAGGAGAGCAGTGATAACAGCAGCAGGAGAGCAGTGACAGCAGCAGCAGGAGAGCCGTGACAGCAGCAGATCAGTGACAGCAGTAGGAGGTCAGTGACAGCAGCAGCAGGAGAGCAGTGACAGCAGCAGCAGGAGAGAAGTGACAGCAGCAACAGGAGAGCAGTAACAGCAGCAGAAAAGTTGTGAAAACAGAGTCAGCAGGAGGGCAGTGACAGCAGAGTGAGAAGAGCAGTGACAGCAGCAAGAGGGAAGTGACAGCAGCAGGAGACCAGTGACAGCAGCAGGAGAGCGGTGACAGCAGCAGCAGGAGAGCTGTGACAGCAGAGTGAGGAGAGCAGTGACAGCAGCAAGGGGGCAGTGATAGCAGCTGGAGAGCAGTGATAGCAGCAGCAGGATAGTAGTGATAGCAGCAGCAGGAGAGCAGTGACAGCGGCAGCAAGATAGCAGTGACAGGGGCAGTAGGAGAGCAGTGACAGCAGCAGCAGGAGAAAAATGATAACAGCAGCAGGAGAGCAGTAAAAGCAGCATAAGGAGAGCAGTGACAGCAGCAGCAGTAGCAGATCAGTGACAGCAACGGCAGGAGAGCAGTGATTGCAGCAGCAGGAGAGCAGTGACAACAGCAGCAAGAGAGCAGTTACAGCAGCAGCAGTAGGAGAGCAGCAGCAGGACGGGGTGACAGAGTCAGCAAGAGAGCAGTGACAGCAGAAGGAGAGCAGTGGCAGCAGCAGGAGAGCAGGGGCAGCAGCAAGATCACAGTGACAGCAGCAGAAGAGCGGGGACAGCAGCAGGAGAGTGGTGACAGCAGCAGGAGAGCAGTGACAGCAGCAGCAGGAGAGCAGTGGCAGCAGCAGGATAGCAGTGACAGGAGCAGCAGGAGAGCAGTGAGAGGAGCAGGAGAACTGTGACAGCAGCCGCAGCAGGAGAGCAGTGTGAGTAAAGCAGTGACAGCAGCAGGACAGTCATGAAAGCACAGTCAGCAGGAGAGCAGTGACTGCAGAGTGAGAAGAGCAGTGACAGCAGCAAGAGGGCAGTGACAGCAGCAGGAAAACAGTAACATCAGCAGGAGACCAGTTACAGCAGCAGGAGAGCAGTGGCAGCAGCAGCAGCAGGAGAGCTGTGACAGCAGCAGTAGGAGAGCAGTGACCGCAGCAGGAGAGCAGTGACAGGAGCAGCAGGACATGAGTGGCATCAGAGTCAGCAGCAGAGCAGTGACAGCAGCAGCAGCAGCAGCAGCAGGAGAGCAGTGGCAGCAGCAAGATCACAGTGACAGCAGCAGAAGAGCCGGGACAGCAGCTGGAGAGTGGTGACAGCAGCAGGAGAGCAATGACAGCAGCAGCAGGAGAGCAGTGGCAGCCGCAGCAGCAGGATAGCAGTGACAGGAGCAGCAGGAGAGCAGTGATAGCAGTGTGAGAAGAGCAGTGACCGCAGTCTGAGAATAGCAGTGACAGCAGAAGTAGGAGAGCAGTGAGAGGAGCAGGAGAACTGTGACAGCAGCCGCAGCAGGAGAGCAGTGTGAGGAAAGCAGTGACAGCAGCAGCACAGTCATGAAAGCACAGTCAGTAGGAGAGCAGTGACAGCAGAGTGAGAAGAGCAGTGACAGCAGCAAGAGGGCAGTGACAGGAGCAGGAAAACAGTAACATCAGCAGGAGACCAGTTACAGCAGCAGGAGAGCAGTGGCAGCAACAGCAGCAGGAGAGCAGTGACAGCAGCAGTAGGAGAGCAGTGACCGCAGCAGGTAAGCAGTGACAGCAGCAGCAGGACACGAGTGGCATCAGAGTCAGCAGCAGAGCAGTGCCAGCAGAGTGAGAAGAGCAGTGACAGCAGCAAGAGGGCAGTGACAGCAGATGGAAAGCAGGGACAGCAGCAGGAGACCAGTAGCAGCAGCAGGAGAGCAGTGACAGCAGCAGGAGAGCAGTGACAGCAGCAGCAGGAGAGCAGTGACAGCAGCAGCAGGACTCAAGTGACAGAGTCAGCAGGAGAGCAGTGACAGCAGCAGGAAAGCGGTGACAGTAGCAGCAGGAGAGCTGTGACAGCAGCAGTAGGGCATGAGTGACATCAGAGTCCGCAGGAGAGCAGTGACAGCAGCAGGAGAGCAGTGACAGCAGCAGCCGGAGAGCAGTGACAGCAGCAAGCAGTAGGAGAGCAGTGATAACAGCAGCAGGAGAGCAGTGACAGCAGCAGCAGGAGAGCCGTGACAGCAGCAGATCAGTGACAGCAGTAGGAGGTCAGTGACAGCAGCAGCAGGAGAGCAGTGACAGCAGCAGCAGGAGAGAAGTGACAGCAGCAACAGGAGAGCAGTAACAGCTGCAGAAAAGTTGTGAAAACAGAGTCAGCAGGAGGGCAGTGACAGCAGAGTGAGAAGAGCAGTGACAGCAGCAAGAGGGAAGTGACAGCAGCAGGAGACCAGTGACAGCAGCAGGAGAGCGGTGACAGCAGCAGCAGGTGAGCTGTGACAGCAGAGTGAGGAGAGCAGTGACAGCAGCAAGGGGGCAGTGATAGCAGCTGGAGAGCAGTGATAGCAGCAGCAGGATAGTAGTGATAGCAGCAGCAGGAGAGCAGTGACAGCGGCAGCAAGATAGCAGTGACAGGGTAGTAGGAGAGCAGTGACAGCAGCAGCAGGAGAAAAGTGATAACAGCAGCAGGAGAGCAGTAAAAGCAGCATAAGGAGAGCAGTGACAGCAGCAGCAGTAGCAGATCAGTGACAGCAACGGCAGGAGAGCAGTGATTGCAGCAGCAGGAGAGCAGTGACAACAGCAGCAAGAGAGCAGTTACAGCAGCAGCAGTAGGAGAGCAGCAGCAGGACGGGGTGACAGAGTCAGCAAGAGAGCAGTGACAGCAGAAGGAGAGCAGTGGCAGCAGCAGGAGAGCAGGGGCAGCAGCAAGATCACAGTGACAGCAGCAGAAGAGCGGGGACAGCAGCAGGAGAGTGGTGACAGCAGCAGGAGAGCAGTGACAGCAGCAGCAGGAGAGCAGTGGCAGCAGCAGGATAGCAGTGACAGGAGCAGCAGGAGAGCAGTGAGAGGAGCAGGAGAACTGTGACAGCAGCCGCAGCAGGAGAGCAGTGTGAGGAAAGCAGTGACAGCAGCAGGACAGTCATGAAAGCACAGTCAGCAGGAGAGCAGTGACTGCAGAGTGAGAAGAGCAGTGACAGCAGCAAGAGGGCAGTGACAGCAGCAGGAAAACAGTAACATCAGCAGGAGACCAGTTACAGCAGCAGGAGAGCAGTGGCAGCAGCAGCAGCAGGAGAGCAGTGACAGCAGCAGTAGGAGAGCAGTGACCGCAGCAGGAGAGCAGTGACAGCAGCAGCAGGACATGAGTGGCATCAGAGTCAGCAGGAGAGCAGTGACAGCAGCAGTAGGAGAGCAGTGACCGCAGCAGGAGAGCAGTGACAACAGCAGCAGGACATGAGTGACATCAGAGTCAGCAGGAGAACAGTGACAGCAGCTGGAAAGCAGTGACAGCAGCAGGAAAGCAGTGACAGCAGCAGCAGTAGGAGAGCAGTGATAGCAGCAGCAGGAGAGCAGTGACAGCAGCAGCATCAGAGCCGTGACAGCAGCAGATCAGTGACAGCAGCAGCAGGAGAGAAGTGAGAACAGCAACAGGAGAGCAGTAACAGCAGCAGGAAAGTCGTGAAAACAGAGTCAGCAGGAGGGCAGTGACAGCAGCAGGAGACCAGTGACAGCAGCAGGAGACCAGTGACAGCAGCAGCAGGAGAGCTGTGACAGCAGAGTGAGAAGATCAGTGACAGCAGCAAGGGGGCAGTGATAGCAGCAGCAGGAGAGCAGTGATAGCAGTAGCAGGAAATCAGTGACAGCAGCAGTGGGAGAGCAGTGATAGCGGCAGCAAGATAGCAGTGAAAGGAGCAGTAGGAGAGCAGTGACATCAGCAGGAGGAGATCAGTGATAGCAGCAGCAGGAGAGCAGTGACAGCAGCATAAGGAGAGCAGTGACAGCAGCAGCAGCAGGAGAGCAGGGACAGCGGCAGCAAGATAGCAGTGAAAGGAGCAGTAGGAGAGCAGTGACAGCAGCAGCAGCAGGAGAGCAGTGATAGCAGCAGCAGGAGAGCAGTGACAGCAGCATAAGGATTAGCAGTGACAGCTGCAGCAGTAGGAGATCAGTGACAGCAACAGCAGAAGAGCAGTGATTGCAGCAGCAGGAGAGCAGTGACAACAGCAGCAAGAGAGCAGTTACAGCAGCAGCAGCAGGAGAGCAGGAGCAGGACAGGGGTGACAGAGTCAGCAAGAGAGAAGTGACAGCAGCAGGAGAACAGTGGCAGGAGAGCAGTGGCAGCTGCAAGATCACAGTGACAGCATCAGAAGAGCGGGGACAGCAGCAGGAGAGCGGTGACAGCAGCAGGAGAGCAGTGACAGCAGCAGCAGGAGTGCAGTGGCAGCCGGAGCAGCAAGATAGCAGTGACAGGAGCAGCAGGAGAGCAGTGATAGCAGTGTGAGAAGAGCAGTGACAGCAGTATGAGAATAGCAGTGACAGCAGAATTCGGAGAGCAGTGAGAGGAGCAGGAGAACTGTGACAGCAGCCGCAGCAGGAGAGCAGTGGGAGGAAAGCCGTAACAGCAGCAGGACAGTCATGAAAGCACAGTCAGCAGGAGAGCAGTGACAGCAGAGTGAGAAGAGCAGCAGTGACAGCAGCAAGAGGGCAGTGACAGCAGCAGGAAAACAGTACCCTCAGCAGTAGACCAGTGACAGCAGCAGGAGAGCAATGACAGCAGCAGCAGTAGGAGAGCAGTGACCGCAGCAGGAGAGCAGTGACAGCAGCAGCAGGACATGAGTGGCATCAGAGTCAGCAGAGCAGCAGAGCAGTGACAGCAGCAGCAGCAGGGGAGCAGTGACCGCAGCAGTAGAGCAGTGACAACAGCAGCAGGACATGAGTGACATCAGAGTCCGCAGGAGAACAGTGAAAGCAGCCGGAAAGCAGTGACAGCATCAGCAGGAGAGCAGTGACAGCAGCAGATCAGTGACAGCAGCAGGAGAGCAGTGACAGCAGGAGAGAAGTGACAGCAGCAGCAGGAGAGCAGTGACAGCAGCAGGAAAGTCATGAAAGCAGAGTCAGCAGGAGGGCAGTGACAACAGAGTAAGAAGAGCAGTGACAACAGCAAGAGGGCAGTGACAGCAGCAGGAAAGCAGTGGCAGCAGGAGATCAGTGGCAGCAGCATGAGAGCAGTGACAGCAACAGCAGGAGAGCAGTGATATCAGCAGCAGGAGAGCAGTAACAGCAGCAGCAGGAGAGAAGTGACAGCAGCAGCAGGAGAGCAGTGACAGCAGCAGGACAGTCATAAAAGCAGAGTCAGCAGGAGAGCAGTGACAGCAGAGTGAGAAGAGCAGTGTCAGCAGCAAGAGGGCAGTGACATCAGCAGGAAAGCTGTGATAGCAGCAGGAGACCAATGACAGCAGCGGGAGAGCGGTGACAGCAGCAGCAGGAGAGCTGTGACCGCAGCAGCCGGACAGGCATGACATCCGAGTCAGCAGGAGAGCAGTGATAGCAGCAGGAAAACAGTAACAGTAGCAGGAGACCAGTGACAGCAGCAGCAGGAGAGCAGTGGCAGCAGGAGATCAGTGACAGCAGCATGAGAGCAGTGACAGCAACAGCAGGAGAGCAGTGATATCAGCAGCAGGAGAGCAGTAACAGCAGCAGCAGGAGAGAAGTGACAGCAGCAGGAAAGTCGTGAAAGCAGAGTCAGCAGGAGGTCAGTGACAGCAGAGTGAGAAGAGCAGTGACAGCAGAGAGAGGGCAGTGGCAGTAGAAGAAAAGCAGTGACAGCAACAGGAGACCAGTAACAGCAGCAGGAGAGCAGTGACAGCAGCAGAAGGAGAGCAGTTATAGCAGCAGGAGAGCAGTGACAGCAGCAGCAGAGCAGTGACGGCAGCAGCAGGAGAGAAGAGACAGCAGCAGCAGGAGATCAGTGACAGCAGCAGGAAAGTCGTGAAAGCAGAGTCAGCAGGAGGGCAGTGACAGCAGACTGAGAAGAGCAGTGACAGCAGCAAGAGGGCAGTGACATCAGCAGGAAAGCTGTGAAAGCAGCAGAAGACCAGTGACAGCAGCAGGTGAGCGGTGACAGCAGCAGCAGGAGAGCTGTGAAAGCAGCAGCAGGACAGGCATGACATCAGAGTCAGCAGGAGAGCAGTGACAGCAGCAGGAAAGCAGTGACAGCAGCAGGAGAGCAGTGACAGCAGCAGGAGAGCAGTGACAGCAGCAGCAGCAGGAGAGCCGTGACAGCAGCAGCAGAAGAGCAGTGACAGCAGCAGCAGGAGAGCAGTGACAGCAACAGCAGGAGAGCAGTGACAGGAGCAGGAGAGCAGTGACAGCAGCAGCAGGAGAGCAGTGACAAGAGCAGCAGGAGAGCAGTGACAGCAGCAGGAGAGCAGTGACAGCAGCAGCAGGAGAGCAGTGACAGCAGCAGCAGGAGAGCAGTGACAGCAGGAGTAGGAGAGAAGTGGCAGCAGGAGAGAAGTGGCAGCAGGAGAGCAGCAGCAGGCGAGCAAGAGCAGCAGGACAGTAGTGACAGCAGCAGCAGGAGAGCGGTGACAGCAGCAGCAGCAGGAGAGCAGTAACAGCAACAGCAGGAGAGCAGTGACAGCAGCAGGAGAGCAGTGACAGCAGCAGCAGGAGAGCAGTGACAGCAGCAGCAGGAAAGCAGTGACAGCAGGAGCAGGAGAGAAGTGGCAGCAGCAGCAGGAGTAAAGTGGCAGCAGGAGAGCAGCATCACGCGAGCAAGAGCAGCAGGAGAGTACTGACAGCAGCAGCGGGAGAGCAGCAACAGCAGGAGAGCAGTGACTGCAGTTTAAGGAGAGCAGTAACAGCAGTGTGAGGAGAGCAGTGACAGCAGCAGGAGAGCAGTGACTGCAGCAGTAGAGCAGTGAAAGCAGCAGATCAGTGACAGCAGCAGGAGAGAAGTGACAGCAGGAGAGAAGTGACAGCAGCAGCAGGAGATCAGTGACAGCAGCACGAAAGTCGTGAAAGCAGAGTCAGCAGGAGGGCAGTGACAGCAGAGTGAGAAGAGCAGTGACAGCAGCAAGAGGGCAGTGACAGCAGCAGGAAAGCAGTGACAGCAACAGGAGAGCAGTGACAGCAGCGGGAGAGCGGTGACAACAGCAGCAGGAGAGCTGTGGCAGCAGCAGGACAGGAGTGACATCAGAGTCAGCAGGAGAGCTGTGACAGCAGCTGCAGCAGGAGAGCAGGTGAAGGAGAGCAGTGACAGCAGCAGGACAGTCATGAAAGCAGAGTCAGCAGGAGAGCAGTGACAGCAGAGTGAGAAGAGCAGTGACAGCAGCAAGAGGGCAGTGACAGAAGCAGGAAAGCTGTGACAGCAGCGGGAGACCAATGACAGCAGCAGGAGAGCAGTGACAGCAGCAGCAGGAGAGCTGTGACAGCAGCAGCAGGACAGTCATGACATCCAAGTCAGCAGGAGAGCAGTGACAGCAACAGGAAAGCAGTGACAGCAGCAGGAGACCAGTGACAGCAGCAGCAGACGAGCAGTGACAGCAGCAGATCAGTGACAGCAGCATGAGAGCAGTGACAGCAGCAGCAGGAGAGCAGCGATATCAGCAGCAGGAGAGCAGTGACAGCAGCAACAGGAGAGAAGTGACAGCAGCAACAGGAGAGCGGTGACAGCAGCAGGAAAGTCATGAAAGCAGAGTCAGCAGGAGGAGAGTGACAGCAGAGTGAGAAGAGCAGTGACAGCAGCAAGAGGGCAGTGACAGCGGCAAAAAAGCAGTGACAGCGACAGGAGACCAGTGACAGCAGCAGGAGAGCAGTGACAGCAGCAGCAGGAGAGCTGTGATATCAGCAGCAGGAGAGCAGTAACAGCAGCAGCAGGAAAGAAGTGACAGCAGCAGCAGGAGAGCAGTGACAGCAGCAGGAAAGTTGTGAAAGCAGACTCAGCAGGAGGGCAGTGACAGCAGAGTGAGAAGAGCAGTGAGAGCAGCGAGAGGGAAGTGACAGCAGCAGAAAAGCAGTGACAGCAACAGGAGACCAGTGACAGCAGCAGGAGAGCAGTGACAGCAGCAGGAGAGCAGTGAGAGCAGCCGCAGGAGAGCTGTGGCAGCAGCAGGACAAGAGTGACATCAGAGTCAGCCGGAGAGCAGTGAGAAGAGCAGGAGAGCTGTGACAGCAGCCGCAGCAGGAGTGTAAGGAGAGCAGTGACAGCAGAAGGACAGTCATAAAAGCAGAGTCAGCAGGAGAGCAGTGACAGCAGAGTGAGAAGAGCAGTGTCAGCAGCAAGAGGGCAGTGACATCAGCAGGAAAGTTGTGACAGCAGCAGGAGACCAGTGACAGCAGCAGGAGAGCGGTGACAGCAGCAGCAGGAGAGCTGTGAAAGCAGCAGCAGGACATGCATGACATCAGAGTCAGCAGGAGAGCAGTGAAAGCAGCAGGAGAGCAGTGACAGCAGCAGGAGAGCAGTGACAGCAGCAGCAGCAGGAGAACAGTGACAGCAGCAGCAGGAGAGCAGTGAGAGCAGCAGGAGAGCAGTGACAGCAGCAGCAGGAGAGCAGTGACAGCAGTAGCAGGAGAGCAGTGATAGCACCAGGAGAGCTGCGATGGCAGCAGGAGAGTAGAGACAGCAGCAGGAGAGAAATGACAGCAGCATCAGCAGGAGAGCAGTGACAGCAGCAGAAGAGCTGTGACAGCAGCAGCAAAAATACAGTGGCAGCAGCAGTAGAGCAGAGACAGCAGCATCAGCAGGAGAGCAGTGACAGCAGCAGCAAAAGAGCAGTAATAGCAGCAGGACTGCAGCGACAGCAGCAGGAGAGCAGTGACAGCAGCAGCAGATGAGCAGTGATAGCAGTGAAGAGCTGTAAGTAGAACAAAACACTTGTCAAGGTTCTGAAATACCTCCGCCCCATTTCCCTCCTACCATTTCTCATAAAGGTCATGGAGTGATACGTCAGTGAAGGGGGTGGTGGTGGACAGAGTTTCTGAATTAAGCAGAATACTCCTACCCAGTCAACAGATCAGGGCTTGATCCATCACCGTTTTTTAGCTCACTGCACCATCCCAGCTCAGAACCTGGCTACATGCAAATTAGTCTGTCCCTGTCCCAGTGCATCATGGGAACAGTGCAAACCAAACTACCAAGCCAATTCTTTCACTGGGAAGGAAACAAGCTTCCGGGGACCGGTTTCTGGCATTACAGCCGTCATCGGCCCGGCTTGCTTGAATCCTGATGGTGCAATGAGCAAGGGACTCACATCTGAGTATACCCTTCCACGCTTATGGTGGACAAAACGATTCAGAAAAGGGGGTGGTGATGGACAGAGTTTCTGAATTAAGCAGAATACTCCTACCCAGTCAACAGATCAGGGCTTGATCCATCACCGTTTTTTAGCTCACTGCACCATCCCAGCTCAGAACCTGGCTACATGCAAATTAGTCTGTCCCTGTCCCAGTGCATCATGGGAACAGGGCAAACCAAACTACCAAACCAATTCTTTCACTGGGAAGGAAACAAGCTTCCGGGGACCGGTTTCTGGCATTACAGCCGTTATCGGCCCGGCTTGCTTGAATCCTGATGGTGCAATGAGCAAGGGACTCACATCTGAGTATACCCTTCCACGCTTATGGTGGACAAAACGATTCAGAAAAGGGGGTGGTGATGGACAGAGTTTCTGAATTAAGCAGAATACTCCTACCCAGTCAACAGATCAGGGCTTGATCCATCACCATTTTTTTAGCTCACTGCACCATCCCAGCTCAGAACCTGGCTACATGCAAATTAGTCTGTCCCTGTCCCAGTGCATCATGGGAACAGGGCAAACCAAACTACCAAGCCAATTCTTTCACTGGGAAGGAAAGAAGCTTCCGGGGACCGGTTTCTGGCATTACAGCCGTCATCGGCCCGGCTTGCTTGAATCCTGATGGTGCAATGAGCAAGGGACTCACATCTGAGTATACCCTTCCACGCTTATGGTGGACAAAACGATTCAGAAAAGGGGGTGGTGATGGACAGAGTTTCTGAATTAAGCAGAATACTCCTACCCAGTCAACAGATCAGGGCTTGATCCATCACCGTTTTTTAGCTCACTGCACCATCCCAGCTCAGAACCTGGCTACATGCAAATTAGTCTGTCCCTGTCCCAGTGCATCATGGGAACAGGGCAAACTAAACTACCAAGCCAATTCTTTCACTGGGAAGGAAACAAGCTTCCGGGGACCGGTTTCTGGCATTACAGCCGTCATCGGCCCGGCTTGCTTGAATCCTGATGGTGCAATGAGCAAGGGACTCACATCTGAGTATACCATTCCACGCTTATGGTGGACAAAACGATTCAGAAAAGGGGGTGGTGATGGACAGAGTTTCTGAATTAAGCAGAATACTCCTACCCAGTCAACAGATCAGGGCTTGATCCATCACCGTTTTTTTAGCTCACTGCACCATCCCAGCTCAGAACCTGGCTACATGCAAATTAGTCTGTCCCTGTCCCAGTGCATCATGGGAACAGGGCAAACCAAACTACCAAGCCAATTCTTTCACTGGGAAGGAAAGAAGCTTCCGGGGACCGGTTTCTGGCATTACAGCCGTCATCGGCCCGGCTTGCTTGAATCCTGATGGTGCAATGAGCAAGGGACTCACATCTGAGTATACCCTTCCACGCTTATGGTGGACAAAACGATTCAGAAAAGGGGGTGGTGATGGACAGAGTTTCTGAATTAAGCAGAATACTCCTACCCAGTCAACAGATCAGGGCTTGATCCATCACCGTTTTTTAGCTCACTGCACCATCCCAGCTCAGAACCCGGCTACATGCAAATTAGTCTGTCCCTGTCCCAGTGCATCATGGGAACAGGGCAAACTAAACTACCAAGCCAATTCTTTCACTGGGAAGGAAACAAGCTTCCGGGGACCGGTTTCTGGCATTACAGCCGTCATCGGCCCGGCTTGCTTGAATCCTGATGGTGCAATGAGCAAGGGACTCACATCTGAGTATACCATTCCACGCTTATGGTGGACAAAACGATTCAGAAAAGGGGGTGGTGATGGACAGAGTTTCTGAATTAAGCAGAATACTCCTACCCAGTCAACAGATCAGGGCTTGATCCATCACCGTTTTTTAGCTCACTGCACCACCCCAGCTCAGAACCTGGCTACATGCAAATTAGTCTGTCCCTGTCCCAGTGCATCATGGGAACAGGGCAAACCAAACTACCAAGCCAATTCTTTCACTGGGAAGTAGAGCAAAACACTTGTCAAGGTTCTGAAAAACCTCCGCCCCATCTCCCTCCTACCATTTCTCATAAAGGTCATGGAGTGATACGTCAGTGGTATTCTAACTACATTTCTAGAAGACAATCACATCCTTGATTCATTTTAGAATCACCTTTTGACTGCTCACAGCATGGAATCTGCGTTCCTTGCTGTCTTTGAGCACCTCATAACGCTGTGGGTGAAGGCAGACCCTGAACCTTGATCCTACTCGATCTGAGCCCCTCATTTGATACGGTGTCTCACCAAATTTTACTTGAACGCCTACCGGACATTGGCATAGGAGGTATTACTCTCTCCTGGTTTGCTTCCTTTCTCTCTGAGCACTCTTTTCACATCATCTCTCCCCTGTACAGCTCACAACCTCTTATGCTACAGTATGGCATTCCTCAGAGCTTGTCCTTAAGTCTTCCTTTATTTAACATATGCATCCAACCTCTTGCTCAGGTTGTAGAATCTTTAGGGCTTACGCTGGTATTGTAAACTGACGATAATCAGCTTGTACTTACAATCCATCGCAAGACATGGCCAACTATCACAAAAGTATGCGTGCTGCGACCGAATGATTGACATACAAGTGCCTACGTATGAATGCTAGCAAGACTGAGATCCTCCTCCTTGGCAAACAAAGTCCATTTTGGAACAACCATGGTGGCCTTTTTCTTTTGGGCCTCCCCCAAACCCAAATCTCCTGTTAAAAACCTGGGGGTGTTGATGGATAATACCTTGGCATTTGAAGCTCAAGCTAAATCTGTTGTTGGCACCTGTTTTGGACTCTTGAGAAGTCTTAAACCTTTTCTGGGCCTTTTTGATCCACATACCCACCAAATCATCATGCAGGCGGTCATTCTGTCTCGGATGGACTACTGTAACATTCTATACCTAGAAGCTAATAAATCTGTTTTAAAAAGATTCCAACTAGACCAGAACACAGCTGCTAGGCTGCTTTTCTCCCTTCCTAAGTTTAGTTCTGCTTCTGGCCTTCTACGCAGGTTACACTGGCTCCCTGTGAATAAGCGTATTCATTTTAAGACTCTTTGTATTGCTCATAAGATTCTCTATGCCAAGGGACCCTTGAGGCAGTTTATTTCATCTCACCGGCCCACACGTGCTTTGTGGTCCCCTAGCCACAACCTGGCCATAGTCCCTCGAGTCAGGAGCGTCAGAGCGGGGGTCGTTCCTTTCATGCACCGCCCTATCCCAGCTCTCTGGAACGTTCTTCCTCTCTCCATCAGAAACATTCATAACCACCTTTTGTTCAGAAAATCCCTCATGACTTCGCTTTTCGTAATCTAGCTTTCCCCCCTACCATTATTGGATGCTGACAGCTGCATTTGTGGCCATAAATATAGGCACCTCTGCTCCCAGCTGTGGATCCACCAGTTGTGTAAAACAGCTGTGTTTGTTCTTGGGAAAGAGACAGAACTCCAAGTTTAAAGCATTGCATAATACTCCTGCATTTTTTAGGTACAGATCTTACTTCATCACCTTTTCCACCGCCAGTCCCTGTAATTTGTGCGGCCTTCTCATCCCTGCAGACTGCATGGAGTCAAAGAACTGAAGCTAACCCAAGAGCTCAGTAGATGAGTGATTCTGCTTGATCCTAATTGGTTTCACCCCAAATATGAATTTTTGGAGGAATATGTAATTTTGTTAAGTTGGAGAGGCTGAAGGTGGTAATTTAATTTTTACTTTGTTTCAATTTTCTCAGCTGATCAAAATGTAGTTCATTTAAACATGGTCTTAGAAAAGTCTTTAGGATCTGGGTGAATCTCACTAATCAACATTTTGCAATCAACATTTTTTAATACAATAAAGCTTTAAAGCAAGAGTGCATCTATTTAACCATCCAGGCATCTTGCATCACTGCCTCATTTGGAAATGTGTGGTCGAAATCAACCACTAGTTGCTGCATTTGTTTCTAGATATAACGAACAGATAGTTTTAGCTGGAGATGCCCGTGTTTGAACTTTTTGGGTCAGCCCATTTCTTATTTTAAACCAAGGCCCAGATTTACTGTTCACCATTACACTCAAAAGAGTTTTTGTGCTGAAACGGTGATGCGACTGTACAGCAACACAGATTAACTGAACTAGGGCCAAATTCCTATTAAAGTTTGAAATGGGGGTATTGGCCAGCCCAGAGCAAACACCCCAAAGATTCCAGGCCTAAGAGACATACATTTATCTGACACAAAATTACACATATTATATGATTTCCCCATGAGTGGATGTCTGGACATTGACATTTCTACTGGATATGCTCAAAGGAGCAAAGGTGCACAACATGGGCAGGGACATTCTTCACATCCAGATGTGCGCAATACCCTTAATACGTTCTCAGTAAACCAGAAAATCACAGTGAAAATGAAGGGTGAAAAATGTAATAGTATCATCACACACAAGATGGAGGCCATCTCATTTCACATTTATACAAAGCTTCCTTGGCACTAGTCCCTAGCAGGGATACCAAGATACGTGAGACCTGGGAACGAGATCTGGGCCATCCCATAAAGGATAAGCATTTGGATTTCTGCTGTACCCAAGTTAAAGACGTTTACCTTAACAGTAAACACAAACTATTGCACTTGACGTTTTTATGGAGAGCATATAGATCCCTGGCCAAACTCAACTGCATAGATCCTACGAGGCCCCACTCATGGCCGAAATGTGGAACACAGTGAGCTGACTTCTCTCATATGACCTGGAATTGTGTGAAAATAGGGAGGTATTGGAGAGAAGTTTACACTATCCTGTCATGTATGATACCCCTCGACATTAACCCCCTGTCAGAGGTGGGCCTGATGGGCTATGTACGCAACTTTCCAAAACAGGTGCACAGATTTGTCGCTATTGCCTTGCTTTTAGCTAAGGGCGAGACTGAGCTATGCTTGGGCAGTAAGGTCATCCCAACATCAAAAGCCTAGCTGAATAGCCCTATTTACTGCAACACAAACAGAACTTTCTATTGGCTGAAGAGACGGCACCAGTGTCGCAGGCCCCTGCTGGGATTGTCCCCACCGGGGTGGGTTGAATCACAGGTAGATATAGATGCATCATTTTAAGGTGTTTATAGATGAAGCAACTGTGAGAAATGATGTACATGTGGCTAAGTGGAACAGTCCGCAGTGATCAATGATTGAGACTCAATTGGGAAAATAGTGGTCAGAGCATTGCTATGTTGAAATTGACGTGTCTGTATCGCTGCACTGAGTAATTGTTACATATGATGGTTTAATAAAAATGCAAAACAGTTAATAAAGTTGAAAAAAAAAGAAAAAATGTAATAGTACCTATTCCTAAAGTTCTCCAATACAAGACTTATAAACCACTGTGAACCTCCCAATTTGGATGGGCGAGGTAGAGAGGGAAAACCCTGTTTAGACCTTCATAGCTCCAAAGGGATAATGCATGTTGCACCCTGTAGAATTTTGCCTTTATTAAATGTAATGTTATTGTGCCTTCTACGCTTGCAATATAACTATTGTGCTTCTTGTTTTCCCCCTTTTCCCTTTCCCTTTCTGACATTCCGGTCACTCCTCCTTATTGTACATTCATGGTACTGCATTAGATGGTGTGAGAGGCTGTTTTATAATATTGGTGTTTATGACGCGATGCTGATCTCTTGAAGAATAAAGCTTTTCCAGCTCCTTCTGACAGTGTGATTCATTACGACTACATCACACCCCCTTCAGAGAACAGACAGGTGTATCTCATTGTTCTCTATGACGGGATAGGCTTATCAAGTTTCAGACTGTTATATATATATATATATATACGTGATACAGGGGATTTTCTAGTTAAGATCAAGGAAGTGCAGATTCAGGAGGGAGATTGGCTGATAGCACTGGATGTTACAGCTTTGTACACCAGTATCGCACATAGCGATGGTCTAGATGCAATACGGTATTATCTGTCCAGAAGGGAACCAGGTAATGAAAAACACACCAAAATGCTGTTAGACATGTTAAGTTTCTGTCTCACCAATAATGTATTTTTGTTTAATCAACAGCTGTACCGCCAAAAACAGGGGGTAGCAATGGGGGCCAGCTTCTCTCCAAGCTACGCATGTTTGCACATGGGGGCTTGGGAGGAGCTGGTCCTCTGCTTGGGGTACCAACACATTATCAGGAACAACCTAGTGGCATGGTTCCGCTTTATAGACGATTTGTTCGTCATATGGAGAGGAAGTCATGAACAAGCCCTGAAATTTGTGGAGGACATTAATGACAATCCCCTTAATCTTAGATTCACTGCGACTATAAGTCAAGAAAAAATCACTTTTCTCGATGCTGAACTTTACATCAAGGAGGGTCGTTTGGAATCTAGGGTATATAGAAAAAAGACAGCTGGTAACAGCATTCTACATGCTGCTAGCGCCCACCCAGTACACCTTATCTCCAGTATCCCATATGGGGAGATGTTGCGGTTAAGACGAATATGCAGCAACCCCATGGATCTGGAGCAGGCACAAAATGAGAGCAGGAATAGATTCCTTGAAAGAGGCTACTCCAAAAAATTGATTGACAAAGCAATACAGAAATCCTTGAATGTGAGTAGAGAGGAGCTCCTTATCAGGAAAGCAGACAGGGCGCTTAATACCGGGCCAAATACATACAAACCTGGTCAAACTAAGCCCGAGTGCTTTAGACTTATTACAGGATTCATTAAGCAACACCACCAAATCAGAAGAATAGTGAATAAACATTGGCCCATTGTGCTTAAGGATAATGTAATAGGCAACAGCTTGCCAAAATCTATATCCTTAACTTTCAGTAGGGCCCCCTCTCTGAGGGATCATATTGTTAAGACTAACCCTGATCCCTTCACTAAGACAGAGTGGTGGCAAAGAAATAGAGGCTTTTATAACTGTAAAGTCTGTAAAGCATGCACTCATGGTGTAAACACCAAAACATTCAAGGATGGATTTACAGGAAAAGAGCATTTGATAACCCAAGTCTTAACTTGTAAGACAGAATACGCCATATATGTTCTATGCTGCCCTTGCGGATTACAGTATGTGGCAGCACTAGGAATGCTGTCCATAAACGCATTTTACAACATTTGCGAGCCATAACTAATGTAGACAGCACATATCCAGTGGGGCAGCATTTCAAAGACCATCATCAAAGTAACAACATTGGTCTTAGATACTGGGTTATCGATTCAGTCATCAATACCAAAAGGGGTGGAGATAGGGAGACCAGGCTAAGAAAACTGGAAACCAAATACATTCTCCTGCTCAATACTAAGGTGCCTTATGGGCTCAATGTGACAGAGGACCTCCACACTTGCTTGCTCTAAATAAGAAAAATGTCTCAGGATGGTATGCTCTCCCCACCGTGGATAATGTCCACGGCAAGCACCCGGCTGGGTGAAGGCTGGGACAGATCCCGAGGGGGCTGCGAGCATGCACCAATTTTCATAAACCTAATTGGGAATTGTTATGCTGCTATTAGAGAACTATTTGTTAATGTTATTATTTTTCACTGTGCACTGTTTTAGACCCAGTTAAGAAACATTTGGCTGAATTATACTTTGAAGATTTCTTAACATGGTGTTATTATTATTATTTAATTTTATTCTTTTGGTTTTGGGTTTTAGGTCTTCTAGACCTGTATTATTTTTACTCACTCCTATGCACACAGTATTGAGACACGGCAATTATGGCACCCATTCAGTTACTTAGATTATTGATTAATGTGATGTGTTTGAATTTTGATAGGACTTTGGAATCCGTTTTACCAATAAGAAACTGCAATACATATTGCTAAATGTTAATGGAATTAACAAACTAGTTCCCCTCCTCCCTCAGATAGATTAGGTTGGAAACCACACATTATGTATATATACTTCCAAGTTGGGCCAAGGAATAGTAAAATTTGCGTATTTGCACAATTATTGCTGAATTTGCACATTAAGTCTGAATGATGCACTTTAAAGCACGATTTGCACTTTATAAGGCTAGCACATTGCACTTTATAATTATGTGTTTATTATTCTGAGGTCCTGTAATATAGAACTGTGTATATCCTAAGATATGGGCTATGGGGATACTAGCAATTGTACATAATGTTTCTTTTAACGGATTTTTGTATTTGACTATGATTTCCAAAAATAACTATTTATTTAATCTAAGTCACAAGGGATATTGAATCTACATATAGTTTAAAAAAAAATGTATTTTACAACTATTCAGAAAATCGAATTGTAAATAGACCCGGGTGCATTGCATAGTATGTCTTTCATGTTTACTCGCAAATTTGCACAGGTGATTTAAGTTGACCACTTGCTATCACTTTAAAAGGTGTACCTTACATTGCAATCGCTGTCATGTGATCAAGGCTCCACTGAGCCGAAACGTCTGTGACTCTTTCTGCCAAATAAAACCTGTGAAGTACCTCAAGGTCCGTGTCCGGAGTCTACTTGCTGGCTGTGCGAGCTGCGCGAGCTTGTGGATAAAACGGAGTTCAGGATATATATATATATGTGTGTGCAGAATTTAAATTTTTAATATGCACAAAGGAACAGCAGTGTAAAGAATGTCCTTTCCGATATCCAGTGGAATAAATGGACGAAGCAGGATGTATACTTATAGCTGAAAGGTTTATTCTTCAGTAAAAGTCAGCATACACAGGAGCACAACTGTTCAGATTAAGGTCCAAATACTGAATGCCTGATTCAGCAGTTGGAGTTTCTAGGAAGAACAGGCATCAAGAGCGATGCACCTTTGAAGGTAAACATTTCTTCAAAGTGCGCACGCAGTAGAACACTAGAATACAAAGCACTCTTATAAAAAATATAAAAGAGGGACAACATCAATAGTTACATCAAATGAAAACAGCATGTTACATCATCTCCTTTTTTCACAAAAGAAGACAAACTGTTTGAAAAAACAGTGGAAAATAAAAGCAATGTTAAGACAAATAAAAATGCTTAAGTCTTGCAGGAAAAGAACAATTCCGAGAAACTCTACTTGAGATTGAAACTGAAGGTTTAGGTGAAATAAGAATGGATTGGGAAATGGAAACCGGAGGGTTGCAATGAGAAGAATTATCTGAAGGTGTTTGAGTGACTTGTGTGTAAGGCGATAGATTGTCAGAAGGAGAACCCAGAGGAAAATGTGACATGAGAGATTGTCAACGGAATGTTTTGACAAGTGAATTCTGTTGGCTTGTTCTGGAGAAAGTTTAACTATAACTCTATTGTTCCACCATCCCTTTTTATCCAAGAAAATAGATCCTTTGGAAATCTTAAGAACTTGAGTAGGTAAAGAAAATGTGGACATTCATTTCTTGACTCTATTTGGAGTCTTGATCATGACTAATCACCAATCTGAAAAGTGTGCAAAAAAGGGTTGACACAAGAATCAAAATGTTTCTGTTGTATTTTTTGTTGTGTGAGAACATTTGTCCTAATAACTTGTTTGTCATAACAAGCTAAACATGAATCATTATTTTGACCAAGACTTTTGATCCATGAAGGACAAATGTTCCCATTGGGATTCCTTTTCTTAAGTAATCTGAAGGGTAAAATACCAGTAGTGGAACGTGGGGTTAACAAGATATGACCATATTTTCTTTCTTAGAAAAGGTTCAACATCAACATTGCATAAAATGGCAGATTGTATGCCCTCTTTGAAGAATCTATACATTCTCTCAATCAGGGCGGTGGGTGACATTTGAAAGTGGTGGGGCGCAAAGTGATTTGCATACTGCACCGTAGCGAGCGAGCGATCCCAAACCCCAAAAGGGGGGTTTGGGGGGATAACCCCCCCAAGAAAATTTTGAAAAAAAGGAAGAAAAATCGTGCATTTTCAAGCAAATTTGAGAAAGCAGAAAGGTTAATAAAGCAATTGTGAAAGTGCAGTTATTACATTAATAGATGGCATAACATAGGTAGCTTCTTATTCGGTATAACTACAGAGCTTCATACATTCCGTACTAAGAGTAGAAGAAGTTGCACAGCAGTTGGGAAACAGCCTTCACAAAGCATTGGGAACCACGCCTTACCTTTACCACGTTTACAGTAAATAATGGAAATAATAAAGTATTAACATATTTGTGTTTGTTAGTCACATGAAATGAGAAATGATGCCCTGTCCAATGTAACAATACCAAAAACATGCACTTACCACTACCCTCATTTTCAGGCTACCAGACCTCTGTGTGATTTTGATAGCATTTAGAAGCTTAGCCCGGGATCTTAAATCTGCCAGTACTTTTGCCCAAGCCCAAGGTAGCCCTCTGTATTTGTCTACACCTTCTAAAATCAAATGCAAGGAGAATGTTCCTGTTTTTGTTCTCCTAACTGTTCTCAAAGTGGAACAGGTGATCTGAAATGTAAAATTTAGTGAGAACCCTAGTTGACAATTTACCAAAAGGTATGTAGTGCTTCTGTTACGGCATTGGAGACCTTGGACATCTATTTATAAACTGGGCCTAGGTGGGTGGCAGGGAAAAACACAGAAAATGCTAACAGGTAAAGAAAAATACTAGCCAAAACTAAAACACACACAAACATCACTTAGAAACCGTCTCACTTTACTGCAAAATCCACCCCAGACCTTATCCCTCACTTAGTCGCATTGTGACTGCTAGGCAATCCTTGATACCCCCATGGTATCCCTGGGCCTTTTGAGGTGCATCCAGTATCCCAAGACATTTCTCTAGACATCCACACCACAGCATATTTACTGAACGGAAATAATGTGTTTTTTGTGCAAGAATCATGTATTTTTTCAAGTCAATTATCAGCCCTTTGCCCTGCCGTGGTATTTAAGGTGGTACTTTTTCGGAGACAGGTGACTGTTCAGGGGCCAAATGTGGTGAGGCATAAACTGATTTGCATACTGCACCATAGCGAGCGAGCGAGCCCAAAACCCATAAGGGGGTTTTGAAAAAAGAGAAGAAAAATCGTGCATTTTCAAGCAAATTTGAAAACTTACAAACTTGCAAGTAACAAAAGGATCTCTCTGACAAAAGCAGTGACTCACTGACCTATTTACATCATATGCATGTTGTGATCTGCATCAGGTACATGTTCTTTGCAGCAGGCACATTAACCTTCTGCACTGCCGCCTGCTGCCCTGTTCACTACTGGGACCACAAACATAGGCTAGCTCTGCCAGACTGCCAACGCACCTCCATATATAGGCCAACAACTGATTTTTTGTTTTATATAGCGAAATAGACCCGAGACATCGGGTATCAGAGCGCTTTACATGAGCACCAGTTTTGTTACATTACCATTAATGCCTAAATAAACCTCACTTTACATGAATGTGTCTTATAAAGAGTCTTGGATAAATAGGGTGAATGAGCACAACACATAAGCGGCAACTTGCTTATTCATCTCAACCCTTTGGAACCCTACATGCCTTGCCCTTTCTTCCACCTTGCCGTCCATGCGGCAGCAACAAATGTCATTGAACCACTGCCACATTGTCAACTTTGAATTACAAAATATGTTAGACTTTTTGATGTAACATTCTCAACAAGCAAGGCATTGTAAGCAGCTTGAAACAAGCATTTACAATGCAATGGTTTCGCCTTTTAAAAGTTAGAGCTATTGGCATTGTAAATGACAAAATTTGTATTTATGTGTTGGTTTTGAAAACAGATAAATAAATGGCATTGTCATTAGCTTAATCTCTGCAGTCACTCTGCAGTCCCTAGCACTCCATAGCACTCCGTAGTCAGTCTGCACTCCCTAGCACTCTGCACTCCCTAGCACTCCCTAGCCCTCCCTAGTCACTCTGCACTCCCTAGCACTCTGCACTCCCTAGCACTCCCTAGTCACTCTGCACTCCCTAGTCACTCCGCACTCCCTCGCACTCCGCACTCCCTTGCACTCCGCACTCCCTTGCACTCTGCACTCCCTTGCACTCCCTAGCAGTCCCTAGTCACTCTGCACTCCCTAGCACTCCTGGTCTGGTGCAGCTCATACTTCTCACTGATGACACCACCCGTGCCAGCTCTTCGTAAGCTTTAGATCTTTTTTTTAAAGCTACAAAAAATATTAGGTGTAATCCATTCACACAGTATTGCCGTATTCCTTACCAATCCACTTCATCACATAACTGTTACCACAAAACATTTCTGCACACCTCTAGTCTCCAATCTGCTAACGTTATAACAACCATTCAGTGGCACTGAGTGACCCTTTGCTCTTTTATGCGGAGCACCTCAAAGTGAAACTCATACGTGCTGGTATTGATTCACTTATCAGGCTGTCTGTGCCCATCCTATTCCAGTGTGACATTAGCACACACTCCACACCGGCGGGGGAGAGGCGGATCGGGGGGGGGGGTTGATGGGTGAAATAGCGAGTAAATGCATTTCAGTGGATGGGTGATTATATTGGTTTTGTGAATGGGTTTATGCGTAGATGGATGAGTGGGTACATGAGTGAGTGATTCGATAGGCGAATAAGCAGATAGGTGGATTAGTGGATCGAAGGATGGGTGAATGGGCTGATGGGTGGCTTAGTAGATGCCTGAGTGGATAAAGGGTTGATACATGGGTTGATGAATCAGTAACTGGGTGGATGAATGAGGTGAGTGGATGATTGAAATGGTGAGTGACTGTGCAGATTAACACCTGCATCAGACTTCTCACAAAGCTTTATCACAAGATCTTATACTTGTGTTGCGCAGCAGGAGAGCAGCAGGGTCAGTGGAGCCACATCATATGGTGAACCCTCAAATCACAGCAGCCTAAATTTGTAAATGTTATGCCGGGTCACTCCTGGTAAGGAACTTTACTCTGCCTGTTGTTGCTTTGCAGAAGCAGTGCTGCACATTGTGGCTGAAGTAGCAGGGGCCAGTGATCTTTAAGCTAAGCACAACTGTGGTTGAAAGATAACACCACACATCAAGGGGCATGATTGTTGCCCTCTGACCCCCCCCCCTGTTTGACCCTCAAGCCCCAGCTGTGAATATAATGTATATGTATAGACGTTAAAGGGCTAAAAGGAGGGAGGGTGGGGGTCTAATGACTGTGGCGAGTGGACTAAGGGTAGTGAAGATTATTGATAAGTAACTGAGCATTACACAACTCGCCCAAATATCCCTGAAATTATTTAGGAAGGGGAAATGCATTTTGGTTTGATTAAACCAGGCAATATACTAATAAAGTCCTCGGACCCGGTTTCGATTTCATGGTTTTAAATTAGGTTTTTGCATGACACTCTCCCATAAAAACACACTACAGCAGTCGCCGAAACAATCAATATAACATGTCCAGTCCTGTCAAGTATCACGCATCAGGTGTGACAGTCACGCATTTCAGTGCGGTGTTCCGCATCACCGCACTGAAATGCATTGTCACGCATTAGCCACCACCTACCAGCACACGCCACCAGCGGCACCTCACCAGCTCTCTGTGGTTCACTTCTCCCGAGAGACGTGCTGCGGTTGCTGGGCTAGTTACTAAATAGTTAAATCGCCATCTGCGCTTAGCTCTGGGGTGGCTGAGAGCGCCACATTGTATCAACTCGCTCTGCTCCAGCTCCCTGCTGTTGCCAACAATGTTATAATGCGCAATATCTAGCGGCGCCGGTACGGCGCGCGGCTGCTTACAGAGTGCTGTCAGTCATGGCACACCATGGGTGGCCGCCTGGATTAATCCGGATGTGCAGGTAGAGTGTCGTCACGTCCTGGGTCTCTCTCATGGCTGCCCGCCGCGCTAGAGGCATGACGATCACATCGCGGCGGGCGGCGCAAAAATCTACTGGAGCGAGCTCACAGTGAGGTTGGCCATGATCGAGCAATGCCGGGGCCCAGGGAGGAGTGGCCAGGCAGCCTGAGAACAGGTAGGCTGCAGAGAGTGCACCATCGATGGGCAGCAGTGCAGTCACGGACCGCTGCAGTCTCTAAACTCGAAGTAAGTGATTTACTCGGTGACACAGTATACGGACAGGTTAGCACCTGCATGCATGCAAAATTTTTGCAAGATAAAAGTGTGGCAACAACTAATGTGGAAGTAACCCTGTGGTTTTAATGCGGTAACACTCAGATGGTGAGGTAGCAAAATCTATGTTTATCAATGTGCAAGACTGGATATTAGATTCGGCGAGTGAACCCGTGCGGCCGCTGCCAGAGTCATGGTGCATCATTAGTGGAGCTTACAGTCCTGGACTGCGGCAGACCGGATGTAACGGCGGGAGCTCACTCAAGTAAGTGTTAGGGCATTAGTACTAAATCAGGCCTCCAGGCTCTCAGCTTTACATTGCTGCACTACTTTGGGGTCCAGCCATCCGCACCGTGCCCGGGGAGGGGAACAGTTAGCTATAGAGGCAGTGATTGCATTACTGGAGGAGGTGGGGTAGGAGGAGGGGAGTTGTGAAACACCAAATGCCACCTCTTAATGTATTGAACCGTGTCTAGGAGTGAAATACATTTTAGACTAGTCACCACCTTTGCTCGAGACAGTAAAACTGCATTGCCACCAAGAAATAGTTTGAAACACCCACGACTCTGCTGGGAAGTATCTTTACTTTGTTCATCTAATGCTGCAGACCTGGGAGCAACAGGCTGCATTATGGTGGAAAAGAAGATATAAGTATCAAAACAAAAGAGAACAAAATAAACACATCAGTAAATATAAACATGGACAGGAAAGCGGGCAGAGGAGCGGATTCTTAAAGGAGATAATAAAGGCAGTGATCGAAATTATTATTTTTTGAAAAATTCAGAGGCAGAATTTATTTAGGTGTTTTTGGAATATCAAGTGCGTGATGCGAGTGCAATGATCTGAAGGCACGGATTTCTGAACTGTTTCCACCACGCCTAAAATCACTGATCATGCTTGCGCATAGTCCAAACTTGGACATTTCCAGAATTAGCGATGGCGGGCTGGTTTCCGTGACCCTTGGATGAGTGAGAGACATACATTATACTGTGTGCTGACTGAGCTTTGTAATTTGATTGACTTTCAAATTGTGCCGGCTAAGACATGTAAGGGCTGAGTAAAGGTAATCAAACTTTCAGTGCCTGAGCAGCACCGCTCTTTTTTTACCTAGGTTTGTTTAAATCAAACTTCACCTCAAATGCAGACAAGGATAACAGATATTAAGAAAATTTACGTTTGTTCCAGTGGGGACTCAAGTTTATTTTTTTATTTTCTCACATTCTTACATCTTTCTGTTGTGGGCTGGGTCTTACGTGTGACAGAGAGGCCCTAGAGTTTACACTGATACTCTGCATCCTGATCTCCTTGATTGACTGCTGGCAGCAAGGAGAATCTAGGGGGGGGCAGTGTAGGCAAAGGCTGGATAAGGCATCTGTGTTTTTTAGTAGCTCAGCTAACTTGCTATGGCTGTTAATAAGTAAAACGAATGCTTCAATTATTCTAACCTACCTGCATCCCTGGTCTGTAGTGTACTGAGCCTGAGAATTGTGGAGTCACATATTCTGACTCTGCCTGCTTTTCAGTTGCCTGCTGTTAGTGCACTTTACTTAAATTACTGCTTAAATTCTTGTTGCTCAAATGGGTGCAATATTTTTGATATTTATACATTTCCCTCATCTTCATCGTGTGATATTGCCCGCGATTAAGTGTCACTCATAGTTGTTGAAATGGCACTCATAATTTCACTGAAAATATGAAAATGTCACACACAGCAATCTGAAACCTTGGCAGCTATGCACATCTATTATAATGACGCCAGTATCCATTACTGCACCGTATCTTACCTGATCTGTGTTCATCTTATCATTAGGCGAGCTGTGGATTTCTGCATGTAGTTTCCTTTGCACAGTCTTTCTGTTATCGCTGGGATTCAATTGTTTGCCTTGGAAGCCGTGATTTGGAGGACTGCTTGGTCTATGCTCCAAAACCCCACTACTGTTGGAATGCTGCGCGATGGCCCAGTGAGGTGAGAGCAGGCACTACATTTATCCTCCTCGCCCGTAACCTGAGCAGAGGATTCCAGCGGCCCTGCACGCTGAAGCGTTGCTCCGGACTGGTGGGCCCTTGGGGGCAGGTGCAGCCATCTTACCCCTTCCGGAGAGCCAGGCGAGTCTTCCCAGGGTGGCGAGGGGCGGGTGGGACCCACAACTCCGTGAGGAGGCTAGCACAGGTCGGTAGACATTTCTTTTTAATTATTACCTGTGTGTGTTCTGGTTTTTTTTCCGACTCAGGGTTGGGACAGTGGCTTCTATTTTGGGAGCCTGAAGAGCTGGCGCTTACATGGAATGGAGCGGACCCGCGTGCAGGTAGTTATTTATTTCACGCTTATTGAGTGGCGCTCGGACCCGCTGCCTGGCGATCCACTACGCTCCGGTGCAGAATAAGTGGCTTGCTGGTTACAGCCGTTCTCCTCTCTAGCACTTGCATATTTAATAGATTCAGCCTCACTGCCAAAGTCGCACGTAAACAAATATTTTTGAAGAGGCCCTTCACGCGATTATCTTCCTTCCTTGACAGGATCAGGATCAGGATATCCCACCCCCACCACCACCACCACGCGCGGCATCCAATGATGGATGCTGCGCGATGGACCAGTCAATCCTGGTGCTGTATACAGCGCCAGGATTGGCTAGGGGTTCACATTTGCTGCTCGCCCTGTTGCCCTTTGGAAACCCGGGCTCGCGCAAGAAAACACTGTCCACACCTCTTTGAGAGCAAGAAAGGCCACTTTATTTAAGACAGGTGTGTACATCAAACATCTTTCCAACACATTATTTAATAATTAATAAAATCCAAATCTTCCAGCTCGACTAAGCATCCCTACCTAGGAGTAACCCCCCCCACCAAGTTAACCTAACCCAAACCAGAAACAACTAACTCTTGAAGAATACCCCCTCATTTCCTTTAACTGCCCTTTGAGGATGGACCAACCCGCTCCAGGCTGCGCACCCCCCACTAGAAACCGCCTACAAAAGAACAAGACACCTGTCCTAAAGCGGCAAGGCCAGAAGGCCATAGCAGTATCGAAAAATACTGCAAAATGGGGAAAAACCTAGAGAAAAAAGGGGGACGGGTGGGTGGGGCAAAAGAACCTTCCTCCCCAACCTCCCACTAGCGCGTTTCTTTCCCGCCTGCCCTAGCCCCTCTTATAACTTCTCTCCTAATCAGGAAGACCACCACCTGTCCTGCGCCCAGTCGTCCTCGCGCGAACAAACCCAGGGAGAGACCGGATCGCGCACGGCTCTCCCTGGGTCCCTCCTCGCGCAAGAAAACACTGTCCACACCTCTTTGAGAGCAAGAAAGGCCACTTTATTTAAGACAGGTGTGTACATCAAACATCTTTCCAACACATTATTTAATAATTAATAAAATCCAAATCTTCCAGCTCGACTAAGCATCCCTACCTAGGAGTAACCCCCCCCACCAAGTTAACCTAACCCAAACCAGAAACAACTAACTCTTGAAGAATACCCCCTCATTTCCTTTAACTGCCCTTTGAGGATGGACCAACCCGCTCCAGGCTGCCCACCCCCCACTAGAAACCGCCACCCAGGAAAACCTTTAGAGTTTTCCTGCCCCACCCAAAGGAAAGGACAAAAAAAGAGGGGGGGAGTTCGGGGAACACCACAAGTGCACGTCCAGTACTGTAGCCATTAAATCACGCAATTCCAAAATATAAAAGAAAGACCCAATTACGACAGGTGGATTCCAACCCCGCAAAAGAAATGATTCACAGAAAGTTGCAAATGAGGGTGAGCCAACTAATAAATGCATAAGTCTGTACAAAACAATTTCATCGAACAATTCAATAGTTTGCCCGCGCCGTTTCCATGGCTGCAGAATCCCTCGCCCCAGTCCATCGGAAGCGTGTCACAAACGCCGTCCAGATCACCATGGTGCACACCCAGGCTCTTTTTTTTTTTTTTTTATAAGACCTAGGAGAAAAACAAATGTTAGGAAAACACAGGCGAGTCATTTTCTTACATACTTCGCACAACATCTCGACCTACAACTCCCAATTCAGCAAATCTGGAACCAGTCCCACCCCAACCTGTCATCCTCAGTCGCCGCCCCAAAACCGAAAGGAATGAGCACCAAATTGAAAAGGACCCCGCCCCAGACCTAATAGCACCTTTCTCAGAACAGCCAACAACTGCGAAAACAACGATCAGACTGCCATCAGCGGGACAGAAAATTACCCCCAGTGGAAAAATTGAGGGGACGCCCAGAAAGCCTCCCATTCCCCCACGGGACAACAAGAAATGACAACCGCTCCGCCCAAAGAAAAAACCCACGTACCCCTCCCAACTGAACTATTTTAGACATTCGCAACCAGAGGCGAACCCTGTCTTGTGCCAGCACCACTTCACCTGTTATTCATACCCGCCCTGTTGCACAAACCCAACAACTCAGAAGCACGGGATGCCCCCAAAAATAACCACACAAAACCCAAACGAAACTTCCGACACTCAAAAGCGTCAGAACAGCAGACAGCCAACTGGGCTAACATCAGTTGAAGCAAATCAAAATTCACTGGCTGCCGCAGCCTCCGGACACCGGCCTGCAAACTACCCAAACCGTTCAAAACCTGCATGACCAGCACCCCCCCAGCAGGATCCCTCCCCCACCGAAGCTGCCCATAAAAAAGAGATCCCTGCCAGCGTACTCAAAATTGTCGAGAGGGAGAGGCCTTCGTCCACCAATGCAAAACAAAATGCAACAAAAATGCTCCGCAGACAAAAAACCCACCGATGCCTGACCGAAAAATTGTTCTCCCCGAACTGCAAAGATTCCCCCCAATCCTGGAAATAGCTCCGACGGGTGGTGTCAGCCCTGAATGCTCAAACAACTGTAAGACTCTCAATCCCCCAAGGCCCATACGTACTGCGGGATCATTAACGGTTCTAGATCTGCCCCAGGGGCCAAACGTCGGAATTCCAACCACTTAAATCGAGATAAAGCATCAGCAATGCAATGAATGACCCCTGGTACATATCGAGTAGTGAATACAATATCCAGCTGCGAACACCACAACATGAAAGCACTCGACAGTGTCAACACACGCAAAAAACCTTTGCACTCTGCCTTTTAGCAAGGTCAACCATCGCCATATTGTCCACGTGGAACAACACAGATCTGGTCCGGAACTCTTCCCCCCAGCTGTACAGAGCCGCCAGCAAAAGGAACAGTCCTAAAAAGCCATCCGGCGCCCCTGCCCCCGCCAATGAACAGGCCAGCCAGCCTCGCACCAACGCCCGTTCCAAAAGATGCCGAAGCCGTGGGCTCCAGAATCGTCCGTGAAGAGCGACACCTGTCAGATAATGTCCTTGTCCGCAAAAAACAAGGACACGCCGTTGAAAGCCTGCAAAAATTTGCAACCAGATACCAAAAGCTGCACGGACAGGTGCGGTAAGGCGCACGGAGCTCCAACTTGCGTTCGCCCAACACCAACCCGATGAAAGCAGAGATTTCGCGCACCTTGCCAGCAGGCAGCCTCGCAACCATAACCGTGGTATCGATTGCAATTCCCAAAAAGGTCAACATGGTACGTGTGCACGTTGTCTTATCGGGCCCGAAAGGGGCACCCAGCTCCATTGTCATAGCCTGAAAAATCGTAAGGGCCAACCGACACCGCCCAGACCGTGCATCAATGAAAAAGAAAGCATCCAAACAATGACATACCAAAACATGGCCACTGATGAAAGTGAAAGTGCTATTGCAGAACAAATACGGAAAGTCCCGAAGAGGGCACAGGACACCGAACAGCCCATCGGCAAAACCCTGTCAACATAGAAAATGTCCCCAAAGTGCATACCCAAGAGACCAAAAAAAAAATCCCACGGATGAATGGGCAGAAGGCGAAAACCAATCGAATGTCACTGTCCGTCAGCAGCGCACCAGGGCCCACAGTGCAAACCAGCCTCAGGGCGTCAGCCACCGAAGCATAGGACACGCTAGAAACTGCCTGGTCGATGAAATCATTGATAGAGGAAACCCGCCGGCCAGGACAAATGGCGTAGGAGCCGGAACTCCCCAGCCGCCTTTTTGGTGACAACACCCGGAGGGGAAAATTATCAGATCCGGGAAAGGACAGCTAAGAAAAAGGCCTCCAAATCGGGGTATTCCTTCAACCACAAGGCAAGAACCTCAACCTTAATAGGAGTAGGAGCCGTAGGAAACAAAAATGCGAAGGCTGTCCTCTGCCCCCTGTACCCCTCCCTCGGTCCAATTGTCAATAGACTTCGGAACTCGCGGCCGCCGAGCCAATTCGAAATCTTCTTCCGTAAACCCTGCCGTTGCCTGCCCAACACAATGCAGGAGCCCGAACACATCCACAAACTCACCATCCCAGATCCTGGATTCAGTTTTCTCCGATAAATGAGACCCCCAAAGGCATCCCAGCACCAGAATAAAACAATTCGCTTAGGAAGGATACTATCCCCCGCCACCTGCTTCGTAAGTGCCGCCGAGGCCCCTGTCCGCACAAGCCCTGGCGGAAACATCCCCTGCAACATTAGCATGCACCTCCGACTGCCGCACCAGCAGCGGTGCTCGAGCGACTCGCTCCTCAATCACCCCATCCCAGTACCAATAGATCTGTCACGCTGAGCAGGGAGACTCTCCCCTTGTTGCCAATCGCTTAGGAAGGATACTATCCTCCGCCATTCCAAACTCTAGATTTAGTGTTCCCAGACAAATGAGACCCAAAGGCATCCCAACTCCAGAAGAAGGCACTTTTTTGGGAAGGATACTATCCTCCGCAACCTGCTCCATATGTGTCGCTGACAGGAGCATTCACCTCCGCATGCCGCACCAGCAGCGGTGCTCGAGCGACTCGCTCCCCAATCACCCCATCACCATTACAATAGAGCTGGTACGCTTAGCAGGGAGACTCTCCCCTTGTTGCCAATCACTTAGGAAGGATACTATCCTCCGCCATTCCAGACTCTAGATTTAGGAAAACTCAGACAAATAAGTAAAATCTCTTGGGAAGGATACTATCCTCCGCAACCTGCTCCATAGGTGCTGTCAACGTCCCCATCAAAATGAGTATTCACCTCCGCATGCCGCACAAGCAGCGGTGCTAGAGCGACTCGCTCCTCAATAACCCCATCATTTTTTTTTTTTTATTTTATTTATTTATTATTAGTTTTTGAAACGGACTACCACCCATCCGTACCTCTTGACAACTGGGAGAACCTTTGAGGCAACACCACAGGATCCCCCTAAGTTGTACGACGTCTCGCCGACTCTTACTGTGTCGTGGTCCGCACGTGACCCCTGCAAGATACGAGGAGCAAGGAAAAAATGCCCCACCCGGATGGGCCTGTGCTGCCAAAAGCCCCAACGTCCTTCTCCCTCAACTCCCCCTCCCCCAAATCATCAGCATGCACATCCAACTGTAAAAACATTACCAGAAAAAGAAAACTGCGTACTACCACTAGGCAGAGCCCCTTCACCAAGTCCCCCATCGAAACATTGCCATGTAATGCCATCATTGCGCACTGCGCACATCGCTGCAGAAGAGTAATCCGCTCCAGATAACTCTCCCGGACCCCCCCTGACCCCCACATGAGACAGCCGTACGGTCAGTCCGCAAGCCTCACACCAGCCACCAGCCGACCAGCTGGAGCCGAAACTGGGAAAAAGAGGGCCGCTCGAGCCAGACTGCGAGGAAACAGCGAGAGTGACCCCCCCAACGGAGCCAAGGGGAACGCCCACAGACAACCCACCAAGACAAGGCACAACCCACGCGCCACCGCCCAAACCGCCCGCCAGCCCACCCAGCAAGGCACTGGGCCCCCACGCAATGCTTGGAAAACCGGACTGGAAGGCACAGGAACCCCCCCCCCCAGAGCCCGCCCCACCCAGACCAGCACAGTTGTCCCCAGAAAACCACAACAAGGCCCAGCAAGCCCCATAACCGCAGCCCGGGGCCGGGGGAATGGACAACGCGGACAAGCCACGGGACAAACCAGCTCCAGGGAAGCACCCCCCCGCTAGGACCAACCCCAGACCGGACAGGGAGACAGACCCAAAAGCAGCCCAACCCCCTGCAGCACTGTAGAAATAACGAGGGGGGGTGGGGGGGCAAGGGACAGGTAGGAACACTGCCCATCCAACAAAAAGTCCGAAGAAGCACCTGGGGACACAACCAGCGGGGCACAGGGCGCCCTCCCTCCACCTGAGCAATACCAGAAACATGGGTGAGGCACAACAAGTCGGGGCTCCTCCCCCGCGGAGCCCCGTCACACACGGAGGGCTTCCCAGCTTGGGAAGACGCTGAAAAAACTCCCGACCCCTGCACAAGGCCCGACCCCTGCACAAGGCCCCCACCCCCCCACAGACCGACCCCGCCTCCCGCCGGGCGCCCCTCGCAAGCCGGCAGCCCCAGTGGGGGCCAAACATATCTGCTGGTGGGCGCCCGGCACTTCAGGGGAGGGCGCCACGGCTCCATGAAAACCCGCAGCCACTACCGGGGAAACAGCCGGCAGGGCCGCAGCTCCGTCGCCGTCACCCTCCGGTCGCGGAGAAAGACACGCCGTGGCCGCCGTTGCCAATCCTACGGCCGCCCTGCGATGGGGGCGGGCCAAACCCAGACACGCCTCGCAAGGAACTCCGTAGTGAAGGGCAAAAGAACTTTCCTCCCCAACCTCCCACTAGCGCGTTCCTTTCCCGCCTGCCCTAACCTCTCTTATAACTTCTCTCCTAATCAGGAAGACCACCACCTGTCCTGCGCCCAGTCGGTCTCGCGCGAACAAACCCAGGGAGAGACCGGCTCGCGCACGGCTCTCCCTGGGTCCCTCCTGTGGCAGCAAGCAAGCACCCCTGGGTCCCGCTAGGGAACTTACAGTGCGCATGCTTGAGAAAGTTGCCCACTTTCCCAAGCATGCGCACTGTAAGTTCCCCAGCGGGACTGTCACTGCGCACTACGGTCGGGTCTGCTGCAGCCTGAGTGTGGACTGTCACTCAAGCTGCAGCAGGCCACCCCCCCTACGCAATTCTCGCCGGCGGCTTTACTAATTAGAAGATATACGCTGCGATGCGTGTCGAGGGAGAGTAAAATGCAACTCTAAGATGTTTGATATCGTGTAATTTAAAAAAATCTTGCATTGAAGAAGAACAAAACTGTGACGCATTGTCAGTGACAATTTCCTTAGGTGACCCTTCAGATAGAAAAACTCTGTTAAAAAGTTGATAACTGAAAGTGAGTTGGGATTTTCGCAAAACACAAAATCAACCCATATGGAGTGGTAATCAATGAGGGCAATAATGTAGCATTTATCATGTGATAAAATATCAAAGGGGCCGGCAAAATCAATAGCAATTTTAGACCAAGCTTCCTTCAGGTAAAGGAACACTGTGTAAAGGAAGTTGAATAGTCTTCCGTGTTTGTCAGACACTAAACAAGTATCACAATTGTCAATCCATTGTGTGACATCTTTGTCTAGAGCTGGCCACCAAAAGTGCTCCTTTAATTTTCTTGGCGTGGCACCAACTCCTAAATGACCCTCATGTGCTGCATGAAAAAGTTTAATGCAAAGATAGGTAGGTGGAACACATTGATCTCCACGAAAAATGACATCATTGGCAATGGATAAATCATCTGAAACCTGAGCATATGATTTCAAAGGGGCAGGTGGAGAACACTCTTTTGGCCATCCTGAGATTATCATGGGGCATATTATCAAGGGAGTTTATCTCCGCTTTTTTGGCTTTAAAAGCCAAGAAAGCGGAGATAAAATTATCTCCCCATTACCAAGCTGTCGCTAACACCAGTTAGCGACAGCTAATAGGAGATAGCAACCATCTTGGGCCCCACTTTGCATGTCAGTGATATTTATCACTAATGACATGCAAAGTGGGCGTGCCAAGATGTTAGCGACTGGAAACAGTTGCTAACATCGCTATCTCCTATTACCAACTTTTGGAGATATTCGCGCTAAGCGCGAATATCTCCAAAAGCTAACACCTGCCCTGAGCAGTTCTTAGCCATGTTATCCAATGGGAGGTGGATAACATGGCTAAGAGCATTTGCTCGATAATGCATGAATATCGCTGACTTTTCAGCGATATTCATGCATTGCGGCCGTTTTTTATCGCATTTGCGATAAACCTTGCTAATAGCAAGGTTTATCTGCGATAAAAATCGCCGATGTGCGGCGATAATGTTTGTCTCTAAACAAGTTAGAGACAGAAATTATCGCTAGTTATTGGTAATATGCCCCCATGTTTTTTACAGCCATGAGAGTAGAATCATCAGAATAAGACTGATTGTGAAATGGCAAAGGGAGAGAAAACTAGGGGGCGTATTATCAAGGGGGTTTATCTCCGCTTTTTTGGCTTTAAAAGCCAGGAAAGCGGAGATAAAATTATCTCCCTATTACCAAGCTGTCGCTAACACCAGTTAGTGACAGCTAATAGGAGATAGCGACCATCTTGGGCCCCGCTTTGCATGTCAGTGATATTTATCACTAATGACATGCAAAGTGGGCGTGCCAAGATGTTAGCTACTGGAAACAGTCCCTAACATCGCTATCCCCTATTACCAACTTTTGGAGATATTCACGCTAAGCGCGAATATCTCCAAAAGCTAACACCTGCCCTGAGCAGTTCTTAGCCATGTTATCCAATGGGAGGTGGATAACATGGCTAAGAGCATTTGCTCGATAATGCATGAATATCGCTGACTTTTCAGCGATATTCATGCATTGCGGCCGTTTTTTATCGCATTTGCGATAAACCTTGCTAATAGCAAGGTTTATCTGCGATAAAAATCGCCGATGTGCGGCGATAATGTTTGTCTCTAAACAAGTTAGAGACAAAAATTATCGCTAGTTGTTGGTAATATGCCCCTAGGTCCTCAATAGAGGCAACAACACATGCTATATAATCAAATTTATGCTCAACTGAATTATCTTTTAAAGGTAATCTAGAAAGACAATTTGCCATTGAATTATGTCCTCCAGAAATATGTTGTATTGTGAAATTATATTCATGTAGTCTTGAAAGAATTCTGACAAGCCTTGCTGATGCTTTGCCAGTGCCATTGGATAAATGCAATAAGGGCTTGTGATCGCTGAGATGTATAAAATCGGAACCCCAAATAAAAGTCTTAAACTTTTCAACTGCCCAAGAGCAGGCAGGGGCTTCTCTTTCAATGGTACTGTAATTTGTCTCAGTACCATTGAGAGATCTGGAAGCGAAACCAATGGTATGTTCTTTGGCACCAATCCACTGGCAAAGTACCGCACCTAACCCATTCTGGCTGGCATCAACAGAAATTGAACATTTTAAACCAGGGGTAAAAGTGGATAAAGCAGGTGCTTCAGTTATAACTTTTTTTGACAAGATTAAATGCAAATTAAATTTGTGTGGCCCACAAAAAACTTAAATTTTTCTTTAAAAGTGCACGCAAAGGTTGAACAATTTGTGAATAACCTTGAATAAACCTTGAGTAATATTCTGTTAAACCCAAAAAAGATTTCAAATAATCTTTGTCATTTGGAAGGGGAACATTTGATATGGCTAGAGTGAGAGAATACTTCGGTTTGAAGCCATTAGCAGAAATCGAGTGTCCAAAGTACTTGTATTGCAAAAAATGTAAATTTGTTCTTTCCTATAGTTACCCCAATATCTTTGAAGCGAGATAACACTGCTTTTAATGTATGAACATGTTCATCCTTATTCTTTGAAAAGATAAGCATGTCGTCTTGGTAGGCTTGGACAGAATCAATATTTTGAAGTAGGGTATCCATACATTTCTGAAAGACACTGGCTGCTGAGACAACCCAAATGGAAGTCTTAAATATTTAAATGCCCCAAAAGGAGTGATAAAAGTGGTAAGATCCGAAGAGGAAAGAGATAGGGGAATTTGATGGTATGCACTGTGGAGATTAAGTAGTGTAAAAAATGTGGAACCAGAAATGTCAGTAAGTAAATCTTAGATTTTTGGTAGTGGGTGACAATCAATAATTATATTTTGATTCAGAGAGCGAAGGTCAGCACATAAACGAATGTTGGAATCTATTTTTTTAACAATAACAATTGGACTGACCCGTTGAGGTGAATTGGTTGGTTCAATTATGCCTTCAGATACCATTTTATCTAACAATTTCCTCAAATCATCTCTTACATTCAAGGTTATATTTCTCTACTTGTGAATGACAGGAATGGCAACTGGTTTGAGCTTGATAAGATGGTCATAATTCTTGATTTTGCCAACTGATTCATTAAAAACTTCTGCTATCAACCAGTGAATTTTCATTTTCAGACACTAAAGAAATAGAGACATCATTGATTTGAACGGGGGAATCGGAACCAGGGACTAGCTTAAGTCCCATTTTTGAAAGATCTTGCCAACCAATTATGCTCTTTCCTTGAATTTCCACATAAACTTTGGTATTAATACATTTTCCTAAACATGAAACGTCACTTACAAAATATCCTAACATATCTATATCTTTGCCACCATACACTTTTGGGACAATATATAATGGTTGCAAATGTACATGAGAAGAAGACCAATGAACATTAAACAATACATCAGAGATGATAGTCACAGGTGCACCAGAGTCTGCCATCATGTTGAAAGAAATATTCTCTTTTTTTTTTGTCAAAGCAATTTGTTTTCTTCCATTCTTAATTACTCGAAAATTGTTTTCATTCTGTGTTCCATAAATTGACATGTGTAAGCGTTATTCTCTTTACATTGCCCTCTGTGCCCCCTATGCATTTAGGGCAGAAAACCCTTCTTCGGGGGGCATCGCTGTAAGAACAGATCATAGCATACAGGTTTGTTGCATGTCACAAACAAGTTAACATAAAATAAAGTAAAATCCACATGTGTTGTTTTCGTGACTGTGCATTCTGGTGTTACTCAAGCGTTTAAACATTCCAGTTGTGATTTGTATATCATGTGTGTTCAGTGGCATAAGTGGAATTCATGGTGGCATGCATCTGTGATGAAACTAAAAAAGTGACCTGCTTTTTGCCCATGTTTGAGGTCGCGTGCGTTTCGAGCTTGAAATTAGTTACAGTGTTCTCGCCGTTATGGTCCCGTTGTCGGCTATTGGAGATAAAAAAAACAGGATAAACATACCCAATATGAGTTCACAATGAACATGAGCGAAAGTGGTGAACGAGCGCTAGAACGACTCGCAGTGCAACTTATTTAATGTTTTTTTGAGGTTTCCTGTGATGTGGGTTACAATGTCAGCGGTTCCTGTGCCGGTATGTTCTTTAAAAAAAAAAGTGTTTTATTTCCTTTTTTTTTCCTTTATCAGACATAAACACAACTGGCATGTCACAAAAAACCGTCAACCACCACCCTTCGTCTCCCCCCTCTCCTCCTCCCTCCCACCGAATCACATTTTCGTCCTCCGTTCCATCAGGCTTGACAGTGCTTCTCCGTGGACCTCAGGATGCTAAATCACAGACCCGATTAAATCCGTCCCCCAACAAAAGCAACCAAGTACCCCACCCCCTCCGGTTCACAGTCCTACATCCAAGCCATGGTATTGACGTCATTTCCCCCACACTCTATGAAACTTCGTAGGGCACCCCCTTGCCTTATACGTGACCCTCTCTAGGCTGTAAGTGGGGTGCATCGCCGGGGCATGCAACCATTCATTAATTGGGAGTGAGATGTTCCGCCCAGTAATAGGCTTCAATGTTTGGCAGCGAAATTCCACCGGTATACTAGTTCCGTTGCAGAGTTCCCAGTGCTACCCAGGACTGTTTCCCTAGCCACAGCAAGGACCTCAGCTCTGCATTTATATCAGTAAAAACCTTGCAGGGAAGTGGGAAGTATTCATTCTGAAGGGCGTATAAAAACCTCGGTAACTTAATCATTTTAAACATGGCTGTCCGGCCCAAAATCATGAGAGGGAGCGCCTTCCACCTAGCAGCATCCTCAGTAAAATTATCCAACAACCTCTTAGCGTTCCTCTTATAGGAGAGGTTTCTATCTACTGTCATGTACATCCCCAAATATACAAACCCCTTGTCTGTAATTCTCAGCGTCCCAAGCAGGTAGGACCAATATTATCTATTTTAACTGCACATGTGGGATCTTTTGCACGATTCAAGTTAGATGGATCTTCAATAGAATCAATGGAAAGTATCGTTTTCTCAGGTAAATTATGTGATGATATTTCCACAGTGTTGATATCAAGATTTTGTAATGGAGACTGAAGAGAGGAAACATTAATGTAAGGACGTTCCATTGAAGTTACAGCACTAACTTGAATAAAGCGTTTACTTTTGCAAATGGTGTGAAAATGTCCAATTTTTTGGCAATTTGCACATCTTTTGCCAAGGGCAAGACAATTAGGACTGTTTCCAATAGGTGCTCTTGAACCACATCGCTTTCCTTTAAAACGGTTTTGTAAATCTGTTTCTTGTAGTAATGGCATTTATGTAGGTGTCATTTTGAGAAATACTTTCCTCAGAAATACATTTCGAAGAAATAATTGATCTTTCTATGCTTTTAGCCATGTCTATGACCTCTGAAAGAGAAGGACATCGACAGCTTAAAATTCTCTCTTGAATTTGTTTATGGTAGCATTTGTAAACAAAGTGATCTCTGATCACTGTATCACGATAAGCTCCAAAATTGCAATCTGCAGCCATGTTCCTGAGAGCAGAGATAAATTCTTCAACTGTCTCATTTGATTCCTGTTTTCTTTCCATAAAATTAAATTGTGCTTCTAGTGGTTCCGCATCTTATACATACTGATCAAAATGGGTTTGTGCAGGCACGGTCCACATCCTTGAACCTTAGGCGGTTCTTTCGAATAGCGGCTGAGGCAACAAAGAAATGGCCGAGAGCGGGATGCCTAATGCTTGACCTGGAAAAGCTTTCGACTGCCTGGAATGGGGGTATCTGGCCGAGGTGCTAATGCGATTTGAGTTAGACGCGGACTTCCTACAAATGGTCGACCTCCTCTACAAAAACCCTGTAGTCCGCGTGAGTCTGGGCCTGTATATCTCCGAAGCGGTAGCGGTGGGCAGGGGCACTAGGCAAGGCTGTCCCCTGTCGCCCCTGCTGTTTGCACTGGCATTAGAGCCTCTGGCGGCAGCGCTGCGGCAGACCTTGGGCACGGGAATCCCCCTGGGGGCATCAACGCATCAGGTTTCTCTCTACGCTGATGACCTACTGGTATTTGTGCGGGACGTGAACTGCATACCAGAGCAGCTGGCCCAATTGCTGAATCAGTTCGCAGAAATCTCGGGGCTTAGGGTAAACGTGGCCAAGTCCTGCCTATACGCATTCGACAGCGGGGTGGAAGATCCAGAGTACTGCCTGGGGGACACGAGAGTCCAGTGGAAGGCCGACACCTTTAAGTATCTGGGGATCCAGATCTATCGCCAGCCAGCTGACCTGTTTGACGGAAATCTGGGGCGGGCGGTGACAGCGCTCAGATCTCAGATAAACTTTTGGGCCATGCTTTAGTTGTCAATCACGGGCAGAGTAGCCCTTGCCAAAATGGTCATGCTTCCCAGGCTCCTCTACTATTTTGTCAATCTTCCACTATTCATCCCGACACCCTTTTTTTCCAACCTCAACGCGGTCCTACGGGACTTCATCTGGGGCACATCCCGGCATCGACTAGCACTGGCTAAACTATTTCTGCCAACGGACAGGGGAGGACTAGCCACCCCTTGCTTTGAGCACTACTACCTGGCTGCACAGCTGCAATGGATTGCCCGCTGGCTGGCAGATAAAGGGAGGGAAGTCACTGCTACAATCGAGCCACCGTACTCCTTGAGTTGTGTCACCAGGCTCTTTCACCCGCTGACTGCGCCTGAGAAGCCCGCCCTGCTACTGCTGGCGGTGGTGTACAAATGTTTCCGCAGAGCCCTGTTCCTCACTCGAAAGGTGACACCATATGCACCTGCTATACCCTTGAAGGGCTCTCCAGGGAGTGGGGGGGCGATCACACACCCCATGTTGGAGCATTGGAGCAACGCTGACATCCAAACACTGGGCGATCTCTTAAGAGAGGGAGCACTAGTGGTCTATGAGTCACTGGTATCCGAGGACGGGCTACCTCCTGGGAGTGTTCCTGCTGCATCGCTCACTCGTAGCGAAAATGTCGGCCAAATGGGTTGACATGGCGGCAGAGTCTGAACAACACCTAACCTTACAATACCTACAGGTTATGGGGAGGGGCTGGCACCTGGTCCGTTGGTTTGCCGCGCCGCTAAGAGCCCACACGGAGATTAATTTGGCTCCGCTTAGAGGCAAGTGGGAACGCGATATGGAACGAGCGCTGACGGATAAGGGCTGGGAGAGAGTTCTCAAAAGCCGGTGCGCATCCCCCGAAACATGCGCTTCCGCCAGATACAACTCTTCATCGTTCATAAAGCCTATCTCACTCCGGAGCTAATCAATAGGTATTTTCACCGCTCCGACGCGTCCTGCCCCAGATACGATGAACTAGACGTAGGTCTTATCCACCTCTTATGGAACTGCCCTAGATTGGGTGCTTACTGGACTGCGATCTGTGAAATGCTTGGGGTGTGCACTGGTCGAACCATCCCCTTTCACTGGCCTGAGTATGTCTTACATCAATTCAAGAGGTCGCCCAAGGATAAGGCGTCTTCCCGCTTCTTAGATCTGGATTGGTGGTGGCGAAACGCCTCCTTACGAAGAAGTGGAAGGCGCGCGAACCACCTGCTGCGCAGGCGTGGGTCTTTTCCCCTCAGGCGTGGGCCCGGGGGGACTGGATAGCAGTACGGAGGGAGGAAGCGACGGGTCTCCGAAAAGAACCTATGACGGAACACTGGGAACATATGCTCAAGGCCCTACAGCTGCCGGGGGGGACTAGCGACTCAAATGCTACAGCGACCTAGGTAGTTGGACTGAGGGACTGGGGCGTACCGTGAGATACTTTATTATCTGGATAATTTGTTATGCAATATTCCAGCCTTTAGACTCGTGGATCTGAGATGTATACTTACTCATAGATGAAGTTACACAAGTGGGGGGGTGGGCGGGGGGAGGATCAACACACACAAATGTAAGTGATTTGCTGCTACTGTTTAAGTATTGTTTAAGTTTTCTTTTTGTACAAAGGTTAGATAAATGTCATTTCTAGATGCAAGTCCATAGCGAAGAGATCCACCCCATGAGTGTGCTATTATGCTAGACTGAACTAGAGACTGTCATGAACAATTACAGAAGGCACCGGACTGGGCCCCCCATGTGCTAGTCAGATCTGCGCACATGATCTTCACCTATGTGGCACTGTCAGCGCGGCAACATGATTTCATTCTGTATTGATCTGAGATATTTGTATGTTGGACCGGCGAGACCGGAATATTATGATAAACTGATCATTCTTTATACTGTATTTCGAAAACCATAAAATGCTAATAAACAGATATGACAAAAAAAAAAAAATTCAATCGTGCTAACATTACACTAGGTTGCGCCAGGAATTTTTTTTGTAAGTCTTTGTACTGAGTCATTGAAAACATTCCAACCATCTCCATTCCCAGGGGGAGGGATAGAAGCTGGAAGATTGCCAAATATTTGACGACCCGCACTGCCTAAATGGCTATATAAAATTGCTAATATTCTTTTAGTGAATAATCATCGGCAAGTAGCTTTCAAAGCTACAAAACCAGATTTTCCAAGTCTCTTTAGGTTTACTAGGGACTGGAAGAAAATGGTTTAATTTAACTATTTGTTGATTAGAAGCCATGTAAAGAGGGTAATGTTAATTATGAAAGTACTGAGCAATATACGGGCGTGTATATCGCCGTAGTAAAATAAATAAATAAATGTACCTTAGTATTTCATGCAAATGCTGAGAAACTCCACCTTGGTATTCTTTTTCTTTGAAGTGTTAAGAAGAGTAAAATAAACAATATACAGTAGGCGTGTGTATCGCCGTGAATACACAATGATGTGTGTATCGTCGTTAAATGCTTTATGAAAGCGTTGCATCTAATGAAAGACTATCGTGAATGAGCTTCCGAGTAATTCAAAATGGCCACTGTCAGCGTGCTCACGTTGACGTGATGACGTCGGTTTATGCTTCACCCGTTGCTATGAAGCCGAAGTCATGGAAGTGATGAAGCCTTGTTCCGTAGTCGTTGCTATGACGCTTTCACGCTGTTGTCAGGGGAGGAGCTATGCGTCATCACAAGGCGGGCCATAGAAGTGAGAAAAAGCTTCAAAATTTCAGCATGAATTCATTCCAGACGCCATTCTTGTCGGAATAAGATGAAACATAGCAGCAAGAATTACTTTGCAGAAGGAACTGTAGAAAAGGTGAACCAAAGCAAATCCGTGCAATAATGGTGAAATGCTGTTTAGGAAATCGTTGCCAAAATGTAAAGAATGTCCTTTCCGATATCCAGTAGAATAAATGGAAAAAGCAGGATGTATACTTATAGCTGAAAGGTTTATTCTTAAGTAAAAGTCATCACACACAGGAGCACAGCTGTTCAGGTGAAGGTCCAACTGCTGAATGCCTGATTCAGCAGTTGGAGTTTCTAGGAAGAACAGGCATCATGAGCGATGCACCTTTTGAAGGTAAACATTCCTTCAAAGTGCGCACGCCGTAGAACACTAGAATACAAAGCACTCTTATAATAAATATAAAAGAGGAACAACATCAATAGATACATCAAATGAAAACAGCATGTTACAGTCAGACAACGTCTACGCGTTTCGGCTTAACAGCCTGGATCACGACGCTTCCAGTGTTAAATAAAGTTTGAAGAAGTAATAGACATAGAAAAGGGCATACAATCTGCGCCAATTCTAGTGGCAAAACTGTCGGCCATTTTGGAACATGGTTATTTTGCATAGGTTTATATATGAAATAAAATAAAACATAACAAATGCACCCATAAGGTTATACAGTACTAATCACATTTGATACTGCCATAAATGTTTGAAATTCAGCCCCAGTGGGCCTATGTCACAATGAAGAATTGTACACTTGTACACGTATATATGTATAACCAAAATTATATAATTGTACTATTAAAGACAACTCAGCCCAAGTGGGCAAAGTCACCCATGCATATATGGAGGACATCCTGTCCTAAAGTTTCTCAAACGACTGCAGCCAATAATGGAAAAAATCTGAACACTATTGTAGGTTAATCCATTCAAATAGTCGTGTGCACATCAACATCATGTGTGTGCCACAGAAGTTAAGTAACAATAAAAAAAGGTAAAAAAATGAAGATTAGATATCTTAGCTTTTTTGCTGGTAATGTTCAGTAATCCGTGTGGATAACCTACAACAGGAATAAGAGAAGCAAATAATATTAGAGCACTTGTAATTATAGAAAACAAAGCAAGTTGAAGATTAAACAATTAAAAAGCCTATGAAAAGCATACTGCTACAGTGCACAGGCCAATAAATATCACAAAGATCTAAAGGAAGGACTCAGAGACATCGGAATTCATAGATTATATATGATCTATGGAAACAGTATCAGGAAGACATTATAGAAACGTATACATCTCCTCGTCAATGTTCATACCTAACGGCTCCATTGTACCCATTCTCAAAATGTATCTACATTCAAGCTGTCTTAGGGTTTCCTCTCTATTGCCCCCTCTAAGTGTTTTAACAACTTGACCTAGTATATAGCAGGTTAACTTGGAGGAATCCCTGTTGTGATGTTCCTAAAGTGACGCGCTACTGGGTATGTTATGTCGGCATTCTTGATAGCACGCAAATGTTGTAAAACTGGCTTGTGTGCTTCTAGGATAGTGCTGCCAACATAACCTTTAGGACATGGACATTCCAATAGATAAATCACATGATCAGACTTTCAATTCAATGGTTTTGAAATTTATATATGTTCACCGAAACAGGTTGTTACCTCTGTTACATTTTTGCCATGCATACAGGCCTTACATTCAGGGCATCTCCTGAACCCGTTATTTGGTTTAAGCCATTATTGTTCTGAGGTGGTGTAGGTGTTAACTAATTTGTTTTCTATCGTCTGGGAGCGTTGGTATGTTAAATCAAGTTTACGAGACACATCTTTACCTATAACCGGATCTTGTTTGACCAAATGCCAGTGTCTATTTAAGGAGTTTCTCAACTACTTGTGATGTTAATTATATGTGGTGATAAACCTTTTCACATGTATCTCCTTACCTTCTTCCTTGGTTTCTGTGTTTTTTAAAGAGTAGTTCTGTTCTTTTCACTTTACTGGCTTTAAGCTTTGCATGATCTAAGACATGGCTTTGATAACTTCTGGCTTTTAGTCTGGTACAAATTTCTCTTTCTGCCTACTCATATTCACTGCTAGAACCACAGATTTGTTTGTCCCTTAGTAAGCCTGCAATGTTGTATTCCCTGCGATAGGTTTTCGGTAAATCATGGTACACAAAGGTTGTTGTTTGACTACTATTTTCACATCAAGAACATCTATTTCAGTATCACTGATTCTGCTTGTGAATAGTAAATTTAAACTGTTAGAATTGATTCCCTCAACAAACTCTGTTACGGAAGACAAATTGCCCTTCGAGAGAATGAAAAGATCATTAATATATCACAACCATGTCACAATCTTAGACGACTACTTCTCCATTTCTGGTCCATGGAGCACCTGCTCCTCCCACCAGCCCATATGCAGATTTGCATAGCTGGGGGGGAAGCAGGTGCCCACATCTGTCCCCTGTTGTTGTTTGTACAACTTCTTATCAAAAAGAAAGATATTACACGTTAGACACCACTTAATCATTGCAATCAACATTTTGTTATGTTTTGTTATGTTCTGCAAATTAAAACTTAGCTGTGTTTTACTACCCGCTTGGGATTAAAATTGAACATTTGGGGTCAACAACCATGGCCACTCACTGTAGCAAGATGCCGGCACTACGAGAACAAATGGGCCACAGTCATGGCCACGCCCACGTGATTGATATCCACGCCAAAGAAGACGAGAGAGACTGACTCTTGAATTCAACAGCAGCCGCTGTAACTTTATTGGTTTTGTCTTTCTTTCAAGTGCATTGATGTGCCCTCCACCAAATGCATTTCGGCGATCCCAGTCGCCTTGCTCGCTGGTCCAAGTCCAGTCTAGGACAAGTAGTTCATCTCTACACGAAGGAGAGGCTTCGGTGGGAAACTGATTAATCACCAACAAACGCAGCAAGCCTCATGGAGTTAAAATGGCAGAGTAAAGCTGGAATCTACTATAGACAAAAAGAATGCTTTTAAAAATGAACATTTGGCGCTAGGTTGATGAATGAACTACTTGTCCTAGAGTACAGCAGGACATGTTATCGCACTCAGCAAGGCTCACGAACACGAGGGGGCCATTAACCAATAAAAGCATCACCAGCCTTGAATCTAATTATTGCACCATTTGTACAAGCCTAGTGTGGACAAGGAGTAATATATACAAATCACAAAATTATTCTTCAAGATAATGAGTTGATCCACACTGTTTAATTCACAATGGGATGTAGTATATTGAATATACAATCAGTTTAGCAAACACAGTTTCACGGTTGTACAGTGCGCCAAAGAAGGTGAGGGGGGGGAAGTGGTGATAAAGTGAGGATGTGATGATAAAGGGTATTGGTGACAACTTCACGCCATCATTTTCACATTGATTGTACCATGTGAAGTATGCTGTTTTGATTGAATACGCCAAGTTTATGGCTATTTTGTTATGTATCAAACTGTCAATATATTCTCACTGATTGGCTGATTTTACTGTCACCAATACCCTTTATCATCACATCCTCACTTTATCACCACTTCCCCCCCCCCACCTTCTTTGGGGCACTGTACAACCGTGAAACTGTGTTTGCTAAATTGATTGTATATTCAATATACTACATCCCATTGTGAATTAAACAGTGTGGATCAACTCATTGTCTTGAAGAATAATTTTGTGATTTGTATATATTACTCCTTGTCCACACTGGGACCCCTCCTCCTAGTACCTTCAGAACCCAGGTCCCAGTGACTATGTTTGGGTAAACCCCCTTATTTATATACTAATACATTTGTACAAGCCAGCAGCCTTTGAGAAAGGGGGTTTGATTTCCCTGAAACGCGTCAGGCAAGCACAAATTGTATGGCTTCATGGAGGCAATTTAACCACGAGTAATGGATGGTATGGCGAGTTGCTGAGTGCTCCCTCGAACTTCTGGGCACTTTGTTGATTCGTATTTACTCACGGCAGCCCTGCCGTGGGGGAGCGCCATCTCTACACGAAGGAGAGGCTTCGGTGGGAAACTGATTCATCACCGACAAGCGCAGCAAGCCTCATGGAGTTAAAATGCCCGAGTAAAGCTGGAATCTACTATAGACAAAAAGAATGCTTTTAAAAATGAACATTTGGCGCTAGGTTGATGAATGAACTACTTGTCCTAGAGTACAGCAGGACATGGTATCGCACTCAGCGAGGCTCACGAACACAAGGGGGCCATTAACCAATAAAAGAATCACCAGCCTTAAATCTAATTGTTGCGCCATTTGTACAAGCCAGCAGCCTTTGAGAAAGGGGGTTTGATTTCCCTGAAACACGTCAGGTAAGCACAAATTGTATGGCTTTATGGAGGCAATTTAACCAAGAGTACCGGATGGTATGGCGAGTTGCTGAGTGCACCCTCGAGCTTCTGGGCACTTTGTTGATTCGTATTTACTCACGGCAGCCCTGCCGTGGGAGGAGCACCATCTCTACCTGAAGGAGAGGCTTCGGTGGGAAACTGATTCATCACCGACAAGTGCAGCAAGCCTCATGGAGTTAAAATGCCTGAGTAAAGCTGGAATCTACTATAGATAAAAAGAATACTTTTACAAATGAGCATTTGGAGCTAGGTTGATGAATTAACTACTTGTCCTAGAGTAAAGCAGGACATGTTATCGCACTCAGCGAGGCTCACGAACACGAGGGGGCCATTAACCAATAAAAGCATCACCAGCCTTGAATCTAATTGTTGCACCATTTGTACAAGCCAGCAGCCTTTGAGAAAGGGGGTTTGATTTCCCTGACACGCGTCAGGCAAGCAAATTGTATGGCTTTATGGAGGCAATTTAACCACGAGTACCGGATGGTATGGCGAGTTGCTGAGTGCTCCCTCTAGCTTCTGGGCACTATGTTGATTCGTATTTACTCACGGCAGCCGTGGCGTTGGGGAGCACCATCTCTACACGAAGGAGAGGCTTCGGTGGGAAACTGATTCATCACCGACAAGCGCAGCAAGCCTCATGGAGTTAAAACGCCAGAGTAAAGCTGGAATATACTATAGACAAAAAGAATGCTTTTACAAATGAGCATTTGGCGCTAGGTTGATGAATTAACTACTTGTCCTAGAGAACAGCAGGACATGTTATCGCACTCAGCGAGGCTCACGAACACGAGGGGGCCATTAACCAATAAAAGCATCACCAGCCTTGAATCTAATTGTTGCACCATTTGTACAAGCCAGCAGCCTTTGAGAAAGGGGGTTTGATTTCCCTGAAACGCGTCAGGCAAGCACAAATTGTATGGCTTTATGGAGGCAATTTAACCACGAGTACCAGATGGTCTGGGAAGTTGCTGAGTGCTCCCTCGAGCTTCTGGGCACTTTGTTGATTCGTATTTACTCACGGCAGCCGTGGCGTTGGGGGAGCACCATCTCTACACGAAGGAGAGGCTTCGGTGGGAAACTGATTCATCACCGACAAGCGCAGCAAGCCTCATGGAGTTAAAACGCCAGAGGAAAGCTGGAATCTACTATAGACAAAAAGAATGCTTTTACAAATGAGCATTTGGCGCTAGGTTGATGAATTAACTACTTGTCCTAGAGAACAGCAGGACATGTTATCGCACTCAGCGAGGCTCACGAACACGAGGGGGCCATTAACCAATAAAAGCATCACCAGCCTTGAATCTAATTGTTGCACCATTTGTACAAGCCAGCAGCCTTTGAGAAAGGGGGTTTGATTTCCCTGAAACGCGTCAGGCAAGCACAAATTGTATGGCTTTATGGAGGCAATTTAACCACGAGTACCAGATGGTCTGGGAAGTTGCTGAGTGCTCCCTCGAGCTTCTGGGCACTTTGTTGATTCGTATTTACTCACGGCAGCCCTGTCGTGGGGGGAGCACCATCTCTACACGAAGGAGAGGCTTCGGTGGGAAACTGATTCATCACCGACAAGCGCAGCAAGCCTCAGGGAGTTAAAATGCCCGAGTAAAGCTGGAATCTACTATAGACAAAAAGAATGCTTTTAAAATTGAACATTTGGCGCTAGGTTGATGAATGAACTACTTGTCCTAGAGTACAGCAGGACATGTTATCGCAATCAGCGAGGCTCACGAACACGAGGGGGCCATTAACGAATAAAAGCATCACCAGCCTTGAATCTAATTTTTGCGCCATTTGTACAAGCCAGCAGCCTTTGAGAAAGGGGGTTTGAATCCCTGAAACGTGTCAGGCAAGCACAAATTGTATGGCTTTATGGAGGCAATCTAACCACGAGTACCGGATGGTATGGCGAGTTGCTGAGTGCTCCCTCTAGCTTCTGGGCACTTTGTTGATTCGTATTTACTCACGGCAGCCCTGCCGTGGGGGGAGCGACATCTCTACACGAAGGAGAGGCTTCGGTGGGAAACTGATTCATCACCGACAAGCGCAGCAAGCCTCATGGAGTTAAAATGCCAGAGTAAAGCTGGAATCTACTATAGACAAAAAGAATGCTTTTAAAAATGAACATTTGGCGCTAGGTTGATGAATGAACTACTTGTCCTAGAGTACAGCAGGACATGGTATCGCACTCAGCGAGGCTCACGAACACGAGGGGGCCATTAACCAATAAAAGCATCACCAGCCTTAAATCTAATTGTTGCGCCATTTGTACAAGCCAGCAGCCTTTGAGAAAGGGGCTTGATTTCCCTGAAACGCGTCAGGCAAGCACAAATTGTATGGCTTTATGGAGGCAATTTAACCACGAGTACTGGATGGTATGGCGAGTTGCTGAGTGCTCCCTCGAGCTTCTGGGCACTTTGTTGATTCGTATTTACTCACGGCAGCCCTGCCGTGGGGGGAACGCCATCTCTACACGAAGGAGAGGCTTCGGTGGGAAACTGATTCATCACCGACAAGCGCAGCAAGCCTCATAGAGTTAAAATGCCCGAGTAAAGCTGGAATCTACTATAGACAAAAAGAATGCTTTTAAAAATGAACATTTGGCGCTAGGTTGATGAATGAACTACTTGTCCTAGAGTACAGCAGGACATGGTATCGCACTCAGCGAGGCTCACGAACACGAGGGGGCCATTAACCAATAAAAGCATCACCAGCCTTAAATCTAATTGTTGCGCCATTTGTACAAGCCAGCAGCCTTTGAGAAAGGGGCTTGATTTCCCTGAAACGCGTCAGGCAAGCACAAATTGTATGGCTTTATGGAGGCAATTTAACCACGAGTACTGGATGGTATGGCCAGTTGCTGAGTGCTCCCTCGAGCTTCTGGGCACTATGTTGATTCGTATTTACTCACGGCAGCCCTGCCGTGGGGGGAGCACCATCTCTACACGAAGGAGAGGCTTCGGTGGGAAACCTATTCATCACAGACAAGCGCAGCAAGCCTAATGGAGTTAAAATTCCAGAGTAAAGCTGGAATCTAGTATAGACAAAAATAATGCTTTTAAAAATGAACATTTGGCACTAGGTTGATAATTGAACTACTTGTCCTAGAGTACAGCAGGACATGTTATCGCACTCAGCGAGGCTCACGAACACGAGAGGGCTATTAACCAATAACAGCATCACCAGCCTTAAATCTAATTGTTGCGCAGTACATACAAGCCAGCAGCCTTTGAGAAAGGGGGTTTAATTTCCCTGAAACGCGTCAGGCAAGCACAAATTGTATGGCTTTATAAAGGCAATTTAACCACGAGTACCGGATGGTATGGCGAGTTGCTGAGTGCTCCCTCGAGCTTCTGGGCACTTTGTTGATTCGTATTTACTCACGGCAGCCCTGCCGTGGGGGGAGCACCATCTCTACCTGAAGGAGAGGCTTCGGAGGGAAACTGATTCATCACCGACAAGCGCAGCAAGCCTCATGGAGTTAAATGCCTGAGCAAAGCTGGAATCTACTATAGACAAAAAGAATGCTTTTACAAATGAGCATTTGGAGCTAGGTTGATGAATTAACTACTTTTCCTAGAGTACAGCAGGACATGTTATCGCACTCAGCGAGGCTCACGAACACGAGGGGGCCATTAACAAATAAAAGCATCACCAGCCTTGAATCTAATTGTTGCACCATTTGTACAAGCCAGCAGCCTTTGAGAAAGGGGGTTTGATTTCCCTGAAACGCGTCAGGCAAGCAAATTGTATGGCTTTATGGAGGCAATTTAACCACGAGTACCGGATGGTATGGCGAGTTGCTGAGTGCTCCCTCAAGCTTCTGGGCACTTTGTTGATTCGTATTTACTCACGGCAGCCGTGCCGTGGGGGGAGCACCATCTCTGCACGAAGGAGAGGCTTCGGTGGGAAACTGATTCATCACCGACAAGCGCAGCAAGCCTCATTGAGTTAAAATGCCAGAGTAAAGCTGGAATCTACTATAGACAAAAATAATGCTTTTACAAATGAGCATTTGGCGCTAGGTTGATGAATTAACTACTTTTCCTAGAGTACAACAGGACATATTATCGCACTCAGCGAGGCTCACGAACACGAGGGGGCCATTAACCAATAAAAGCATCACCAGCCTTGAATCTAATTGTTGCACCATTAGTACAAGCCAGCAGCCTTTGAGAAAGGGGGTTTGATTTCCCTGAAACGCGTCAGGCAAGCACAAATTGTATGGCTTTATGGAGGCAATTTAACCAAGAGTACCAGATGGTATGGCGAGTTGCTCAGTGCTCCCTCGAGCTTCTGGGCACTTTGTTGATTCGTATTTACTCACGGCAGCCCTGTCGTGGGGGGAGCACCATCTCTACACGAAGGAAAGCTTTCGGTGGGAAACTGATTCATCACCGACAAGCGCAGCAAGCCTCATGGAGTTAAAATGCCAGAGTAAAGCTGGAATCTACTATAGACAAAAAGAATGCTTTTAAAAATGAACATTTGGCGCTAGGTTGATTAATGAACTACCTGTGCTAGAGTACAGCAGGACATGTTATCGCACTCAGCGAGGCTCACGAACACGAAGGGGCCATTAACCAATAAAAGCATCACCAGCCTTGAATCTAATTGTTGCGCCATTTGTACAAGCCAGCAGCCTCTGAGAAAGGGGGTTTGATTTCCCTGAAACGCGTCAGGCAAGCACAAATTGTATGGCTTTATGGAGGCAATTTAACCATAAGTACCGGATGGTATGGCGAGTTGCTGAGTGCTCCCTCGAGCTTCTGGGCACTTTGTTGATTCGTATTTACTCACGGCAGCCCTGTCGTGGGGGGAGCACCATCTCTACTCGAAGGAAAGCTTTCGGTGGGAAACTGATTCATCACCGACAAGCGCAGCAAGCCTCATGGAGTTAAAATGCCAGAGTAAAGCTGGAATCTACTATAGACAAAAAGAATGCTTTTAAAAATGAACATTTGGCGCTAGGTTGATAAATGAACTACCTGTCCTAGAGTACAGCAGGACATGTTATCGCACTCAGCGAGGCTCACGAACACGAGGGGGCCATTAACCAATAAAAGCATCACCAGCTTTGATTCTAATTGTTGCGCCATTTGTACAAGCCAGCAGCGTTTTGAGAAAGGGGGTTTGATTTCCCTGAAACGCATCAGGCAAGCACAAATTGTATGGCTTTATGGAGGCAATTTAACCACGAGTACCAGATGGTATGGCGAGTTGCTGAATGCTCCCTCGAGCTTCTGGGCACTTTGTTGATTCGTATTTACTCACGGCAGCCCTGCCGTGGGGGGAGCACCATCTCTACATGAAGGAGAGGCTTCGGTGGGAAACTGAATTATCACCGACAAGCGCAGCAAGCCTCATGGAGTTAAAATGCCCGAGTAAAGCTGGAATCTACTATAGACAAAAAGAATGCTTTTAAAAATGAACATTTGGCGCTAGGTTGATGAATTAACTACTTGTCCTAGAGTACAGCAGGACATGTTATTGCACTCAGCAAGGCTCACGAACACGAGGGGGCCATTAACCAATAAAAGCATCACCAGCCTTAAATCTAATTGTTGCGCCATTTGTACAAGCCAGCAGCCTTTGAGAAAGGGGGTTTGATTTCCCTGAAACGCGTCAGGCAAGCACAAATTGTATGGCTTTATGGAGGCAATTTAACCACGAGTACCAGATGGTATAGCGAGTTGCTGAGTGCTCCCTCGAGCTTCTGGGCACTTTGTTGATTCGTATTTACTCACGGCAGCCCTGTCGTGGGCGGAGCACCATCTCTACACGAAGGAAAGCTTTCGGTGGGAAACTGATTCATCACCGACAAGCGCAGCAAGCCTCATGGAGTTAAAATGCCAGAGTAAAGCTGGAATCTACTATAGACAAAAAGAATGCTTTTAAAAATGAACATTTGGCGCTAGGTTGATGAATGAACTACTTGTCCTAGAGTACAGCAGGACATGTTATCGCACTCAGCGAGGCTCACGAGGGGGCCATTAACCAATAAAAGCATCACCAGCCTTGAATCTAATTGTTGCGCCATTTGTACAAGCCAGCAGCCTTTGAGAAAGGGGGTTTGATTTCCCTGAAATGCGCCAGGCAAGCACAAATTGTATGGCTTTATGGAGGCAATTTAACCACAAGTACCGGATGGTATGGCGAGTTGCTGAGTGCTCCCTCGAGCTTCTGGGCACTTTGTTGATTCATATTTACTCACGGCAGCCCTGCCGTGGGGGGAGCACCATCTCTACACGAAGGAGAGGCTTCGGTGGGAAACTGATTCATCACCGACAAGCGCAGCAAGCCTCATGGAGTTAAAATGCCCGAGTAAAGCTGGAATCTACTATAGACAAAAAGAATGCTTTTAAAAATGAACATTTGGCACTAGGTTGATGAATGAACTACTTGTCCTAGAGTACAGCAGGACATGTTATCGCACTCAGCGAGGCTCATGAACACGAGGGGGCCATTAACCAATAAAAGCATCACGAGCCTTGATTCTACTTGTTGCGCCATTTGTACAAGCAAGCAGCGTTTTGAGAAAGGGGGTTTGATTTCCCTGACACGCGTCAGGCAAGCACAAATTGTATGGCTTTATGGAGGCAATTTAACCACGAGTACCAGATGGTATGGCGAGTTGCTGAATGCTCCCTCGAGCTTCTGGGCTCTTTGTTGATTCGTATTTACTCACGGCAGCCCTGCCGTGAGGGGAGCACCGTCTCTACACGAAGGAGAGGATTCGGTGGGAAACTAATTCATCACCTACAAGCGCAGCAAGCCTCATGGAGTTAAAATGCCCGAGAAAAGCTGGAATCTACTATAGACAAAAAGAATGCTTTTAAAAATGAACATTTGGCGCTAGTTTGATGAATTAACTACTTGTCCTAGAGTACAGCAGGACATGTTATCTTACTCAGCAAGGCTCACGAACACGAGGGGGCCATTAACCAATAAAAGCATCACCCGTCTTGAATCTAATTGTTGCGCCATTTGTACAAGCCAGCAGCCTTTGAGAAAGGGGGTTTGATTTCCGTGAAATGCGTCAGGCAAGCACAAATTGTATGGCTTTATGGAGGCAATTTAACCACGAGTACCGGATGGTATGGCGAGTTGCTGAGTGCTCCCTCGAGCTTCTGGGCACTTTGTTGATTCGTATTTACTCACGGCAGCCCTCCCGTGGGGGGAGCTCCATCTCTACACGAAGGAGAGGCTTCGGTGGGAAACTGATTCATCACCGACAAGCACAGCAAGCCTCATGGAGTTAAAATGGCCGAGTAAAGCTGGAATCTACTATAGACAAAAAGAATGCTTTTAAAAATGAACATTTGGCGCTAGGTTGATGAATGAACTACTTGTCCTAGAGTACAGCAGGACATGTTATCGCACTCAGCGAGGCTCACGAACACAAGGGGGCCATTAACCAATAAAAGCATCACCAGCCTTGAATCTATTTGTTGCGCCATTTGTACAAGCAAGCAGCCTTTGAGAAAGGGGGTTTGATTTCCCTGAAACGTGTCAGGCAAGCACAAATTGTATGGCTTTATGGAGGCAGTTTAACCACACACACAGTTTTGGTCCAAGATGGATGGAGAGGCGTTCTACATGTTGGCGGTGCGTAGACTCCCCTGGCACAACCACGCTAGCATTCTTCAAATATCTGGTGCCTCAGCGCTTGATAAAAAGGGAACGCAGTCCTAGTCTTTTATTTTAATGTGGTGAGTACCAGCACCCAACGAGTTTTTGTCTGTTTTCAGACCTGAGAGATGACCAAAACGCATTGGGTGCTGGTACTCACAATATTAGTATACAAGTCAAACTTGACCGGGAATGGGTTCACTTTTTAAATATTTTGTTTATTAAAACTTATACATTGAATAATAATCTGCATTGTCTATGTGTAATGTTCTTCCAATAATCACATTTTTTGTTGCCACTCCCATCCTTTGAATATGATGGTCTGACGATGCTGATGATTTTCAGCGTTGATGCAAAAGGCTTAAACATGCCAGTCATATAATCGGCAATCTTAAACATGCTACGTAGCAAAGGGGGCGGGGTAGGTTTGTCTTATTCAAGAAACCTACCTTCTTAAGAAAGACAATTCCATCTTCAATACAAATGATATCCCAGACAGTTCTTCTCCTCTGCACCATCTAAAAAAGGAGTGGCAATACTGCTAGCATCCAGTAACATTTGTAAAGTACGTGACATCATTTCACATAATTCAGGCACTCGCTAACACTAAAAATCTCCTGAGGCCATGCAATTTAATTTACACAATCTCTAATCTATACATGCCCAACTGGACACAGGAGAAAGGCCTTAAGACCTCCATTAAAGATATATTAGAGAGAACAGAAAGGGAGCTAATTATCCGAGGGAAATTGGTGAGGAGTCACAATATTGAATTAATAATATCGAATTGCCAAAATATCAAGTTTTAAATATCGAGTGGACATAATATCGAATTACAAAAATATAGTGGTACAGAATATCGAAATTTAGGTAAGAAATATCGATTATTATAATATCCAAGTTAGTAATATCGACAGTTATAATATAGTTGTTAAAAATATTGATTTTTTAATAGTATTTTAAGTGTAATGAATTTTATGTTATTTAATTTTTGCCTAATTTAATTCTGTAGTGGGTTGTGGCTTTATAGGGGAATAGGGTGGGAAGTAATTTAATTATGGTAAATTAAATATACATTTTAAGGAATTATTTTTTATTTAATTTTGCATTTTAGTTCTGTAGCGGATTGTGGGTTTATAGGGGAAGAGGCTGGGTAGTAATTTAATTGTAATTAAGTAAATATGTATTTGTATTTATTGGTAATGATAATTAATGTATTGTTAGGTAATTATTAATTGGTAATTATTTTTTTTAATTGGTAATTCATTTTTATTAATTGACTAATTGATAATTATATTAATTGTATTCATGTATTATTTGTAGCGGGTTGTGGGTTTATAGGGGAATAGGGTGGGAAGTAATTTAATTGTATTTTATTAATTATTATAATTTTATTTGTGTATTGATAATTAATTCATTGTTAATTGATTATTAATTGAAAATCTTTTATTACTTATAAATTTTTGGTATTGAAAATTAATTTGTTGGTAATTAATTTTAAATAGGTAATTCATTTTAATAAGTAATATTTATTGGTACTTATAATTAATTGATTAATAAATATTTTGTAGTTGGTAATTGATTGTAATTCATTTTTTATTAGTATTGATAATTTATTTATTTGTATTTAAATATTAAATAATTGCTTTCCCTACTGTTGCACTAACTGGAGTGGGAATCGTAATTTCCACCCCTACGCTATCCAACACTTTCCCTACTGTTGCACTTACTGGAGTCGGAATAGAAAGTTTTTACCCCTATGCTATCCAACGCTTTCCCTACAGTTGCACTCACTAAAGTGGGAATAGTACATTTTACCCTACCGCTATCCTATGTTAACAATATTGAATATTTTTTAATATTATTAATTTAATATATATGTTCAAAAAAATAAAAATGCATCTTTATTTTATTTTTATTACATTAATTATTTGTTATTTTTAAGGTTATTTAAGTACTTTTTAAGTATGTTTTACTTACCTATATTTATTATTTCATTAATTTTACATTACTTTTAAGACATTTAAACAATTTGATATTTTAACAAACACTATTATTTACAATTATATTTTGCATTCGATATTTTTGTACTTACCTGTTTGTAGATAGGAATTCGATATTCTGGTTGTCGATATTTTGTCACTGATATTTTTGTAGGTCAGTATTAAGCTCCTCGATATTCTGTCAGTGATTCAGGGAAATTAAAGTGGTCATGGAGGCCCTGAGGGCTAGACCTCAATTAAGATTAAGGCCGACAGTTGCAATCTCCAGGAGAGGAAGAGAATGGTTGTGCAATGTTGGACGAATGGAGGTTTTCAAATTGCAGCATTGTGTGTCGCTGGACCTCTGCTTTTACCCAGGTGTACATAAGACTTGGCAGACTAGGCCATTTCTTGGTTGGAGCCTCCCTGCTTCCAAAGTGAAACTAACAAAAGACCTAGGCCACATTGCACTTTCAGAACACGCACAAGTCTGGATACAGATAGCTCAGAAAGTTGCACCTCAAACGGACTCAGCGTAGGATGAATGGCAGCTTGTTGAGGGGTACAGAGTCGAGTGGGGGAATACAGAATTTCTTGAGAGAGAAGGATATGTCTCGAGGGGAAGACTCGGATTGTTTGGGTTGACATACAAGCTGTAGCTAGAGCCAAGCTGATCTCGAAATCGACCAGGCTTAATATACGTTTGGAGCTGAATCCCACCAAAATCCCACCAAAATCATGAATTATAATAAGTTAACTGGATGAAATCCACAAAAACATTAAATGAACATAGATAAAGCTGAACGAACCTCACTCCGATTACAACAGGAATATTATAGTCGGTGCACTACGGCTGGCATATAAATTACAGGCATAAATAACAAGAGCCAGCATTAGAGCAGTGGGAGTCTCCTTTGGCACACTTCATAATGAAGACAGAAATATTCCCTAAATCTCTAGCACACTATAAACAACTCTTCGCAGCTGTTCCAATCCCATCAGACAGGGTTCAGGCATATTTTAAAATACCCCCCTTCCCACTGTGTTGAACAGTCAAACATCTAGCCTGGCCAATTTGAGTAGCACCTGCGCGCCAGTGAGAGGTACTTGTCTGTTGATGTTTGGCAGCCTACTCAGCAAACCCCAAATTTGAAGCCTGTAATCTCTACTGATGACGGTTAAAGAACCAGAAACACATGTCTAGAGATCAGCACTATCTGTGCCAACTCTGGCGAAACACTTGCAAATACTTTAGCAAAGCAAGCAACAAGGGATTGCATTTACCATAATGCCAGGGGCGAATCTTGCTGGGAGGTGAAGCGGTGTGCTCCCACCCCTGATCCTGTTTAAAAGTACTCCCGTGAGTCATTGAGTTGACAAGCTTGTGGAAGAAGCACCCGTGCGCCAGTGAGAGGTACTTGACCTGTTGATGTTTGGCAGCCTACTCAGCAAACCCCAAATTTGAAGCCTGTAATCTCTACTGATGACGGTTAAAGAACCAGAAACAAATGTCTAGAGATCAGCACTATCTGCATCAACTCTGGCGAAACACTCGCAAATACTTTAGCAAAGCAAGCAACAAGAGACTGCATTTACCGTAATGCCAGGGGCGAACCTTGCTGGGAGGTGAAGCGGTGTGCTCCCACCCCTGTTCCTGAGTACACAAAGTAGTCTGTAGCAGAGCCAGCTTTAAAATAGAAAAAGCTGCAGGCCTGATAGATTCACCGCAAAATTTTTACAGGACCTATTGTAATCTACTGGCCCAAATTTCTGGCAAGATTTAACTTTTCTTTTTGAAAGATCACTTTATTGACCCACTGGATGAAAAAACTGGCTTCAGTAATTCCTAAGCAATGGAAAGACCCCTGTGAGAAGTTGGCCTGGTATATGATGATCACTATTCTAGTGAGCACCATGCACCAGTCCAAACGACCCTTATGGTGATTGGTTGTAAGTCAACCTTATAGACTAGCTATCCTAGGGGTAGCATGGACAAAAGCAGTCTTAGGCTAAACTCAAGAGGGCATGTGAAGCCAGCTGTTTTAACATATGCAATCCTTTTAAATACCAAATGAAAGGACACCACACAAGTTATATATTACAAAATATACGTATTTATTTCTAGAATAATCCCCTATACTCTTTATGAGCACAGAAGCACAAGCGTTAAACAAAGAACACAGTATAACATACAATAAGCTGCACAATTATGGATAGGCCGGGTGGCCACTCAAACCATATATTAAAAAAGTGGTATAAGTGCCACGTCACGAACAATGGTAAGGCCTAGGGCCTTGGGAATCGCTGGGCCTACACTGGACTAACGAAGGTTAGGACATAGGAGGCCCACAGGATGCGGGTGCAGGCAACCGTGTTTACCATACAAGTCAATGGTGCGTAAAAATCAGAAAGTGTTAGGTTTAGGAGACTTCCGACTGGACTAGAACTTAGCCACTTAAAACTAGGATACCAGAGGTGTAAACCACTACAGGAGCACCGGAGTTATATTGTTACCTCACCCACAGGAAGCGGGTGCATAGGTGCCAAAGTGTGTTGGGTTTCTTCGTGAAGTTCTATGGAGCCTGGAGCAAAAGATGCTGCAGGCGGCCAGGAGAGAAGAGTCCGGTTGGATCCAAGGGTGGATCGAAGATGAAGAGTACCTGAAAGCAGAGGGGACAGAGTCTGGGTCATTAGCCAGTGACCAGGATGGAACCAGGACGGAACCAGGCAAAGTTGGGTTGCGATCAGGTGCTGTTGAGTAGTTTGTCTCCGCTGCCACTTGGACCAGGAAGGATCGAGGATGACCAGCTGGTGAACACAAGCTGTCCCACAAAGGCTCTTGCTGTTGGCGGTGTCGGTACTTGAATCGGAGTAACCAAGCCTTGGCAAAGGCAACCCACACAGGACTCGAAGATGTCTTCTTGATCGGACCGAGAGGGTCAGATCAATGGCTCCTTTTCATGGGAGCGAGGGCCAGTCTGGAGCAATCAGACCAGCAGTCCAAAATTGTAGGTTCATCGTCACAGAGGCCATTAGCCAACGGGCAAGTGACCGGACAATGGGTGTAGCAGGAAAAGTGCAAAAGGGCCCCACGCATCACTCGGAGAGTGTGGAGAGGTGATCTTTGGAGCACAGGCTGCTCGGGGCAGGGTCTTCTCAAACCCCAAAGCACAGCATCATGGGAGCCTCGGGAGCTGCACAGGAAGCACTTTGTCAACTTTTCAAGATGGCCGGTCCCACGTCTCACGTCGCCTCCACTGGTCTAAGTTTTGCTAGGACTGTGGATCGGGCTGTTGGAAGTCTGGAAGTCCAGGTCTTGTTGGTCTCTGTCATTCAAGCTCTGGCGGGAGCAACGGCAAAGGAAATCTTGATGTGCTAATGGTACCTGCTTGCACAGGGAGGCCACTCCTTGACCACAAGGAAGATTCCTCAGTCTTCTACGTTGAGTAGGATGTCGAAGGGTCCAGAGTTTCATTTCAAAGTTTCAGTCAGGATGATCTAGTTTGCATTGGCACAGCTCCTACCTTTATTCCAAATCAAGGGGCTGGATCACCTGCTAGGTCCCTCCTATGGGTGGGACCCAGGAAGGGGGTGGTCACACCCCTTTCCCTTTTTCCAGTTTCGCGCCAGAGCTGGGGCTGGAATGCCCCAGCACCGGTTTATACTGGACTATGCATGGGACGCCTTGTGCGCCCCAGGCAGTGTCTAGTTTCATTCAGCCCTCCCTGACCCAATCCACTATCTCCTGTCTGGGGTGGTGTAACACCTCCCTGTGACAGGATACCATTTCTCCAGGCCTCCCCTGCCGGAGTTTCGGTCAGCAGCAGGAGGCCAGAATTGTGTCGGTGGCATCAGTATCCATTTTGTGATGCTGAGGCTCTGGTTAGATTTAACCGCGTTTCAGCAAAGTAACATGTCTTCTCCCTCTAGAAGGGTGGAATGCTACCCTCGTCGCCAGAACTGGCGAGGGGGTAGTAATCCAAAGCGTATGACACCTTACACGACATGTTTTGATAAAGCCAAACGAAAGTTAGCAAGTAACCACGAGGATTATAATGCACTTAAGAGTATATGGTATGGCAATATCCCAGAACAACTAAGGGACTTGGTTCCGAAAGCTGCAGACAGGCTCAGCTCATGCTAGAGCACAATCTCACATAAAACCAAGCACTCTGCCTCCAGGATTGTTAAGGCCTGCCATAGGAGTGACTTATAGGTGTATATGTGTCCAGATATAGGTTTAGATATAGGTATACTATATCTCAGCAAGGGGTGATTACACCACCTTGCCCCAGCTGAGTGATCAGCCAGTTGTGTCATTTTGGATAGCCAGCCAGGGGTGGCAAAAGATATGCTGCAGCCCCTGGTAGGCCTTGGATGCACCTATGCCCTGGGTACCTATAGTACACTGTACAGGGGCTGATAAGGTGACCCAATATCCAATTGGAGATGTACCTAGGGTACATGGAGTCCATTTTACAGAGAGAGCAGATCGCCTGGGGTCCTGATTAGCAGGATCCCAGGCCAACTAAGTCGAAAACCAGCTAAACACTTGGCAAAAAATCTGGGGTAACCATAGTCAGGTATCCACCTTCTTACATAACCCCCCAAACGAAAGGAGATAAGGCTATCCTTGACCAGGTAGCCTACAGTGCCTAAGTGGCCATATAAGGAAGTACCTGCACTAGCATGGTTACTCCCTGTCTCATGGTCCACTAAGCAATCCCTCACCCTAGGGGTATCAGAGGGTCTCCACCATAGGGAATCACTACCTGTGGTGTGTTTTGGCAAAGTAAAAGGCTGGTGTGGGAATGGAGTATTGAAGTGAGGCTCCACTAATGTTGGACTCAGCTTCCTCCAATCACTATCCACCATGGATGCCTTTCTTTTCACAACTGAGTTGCACTGTGCTCTCAGGGTCAACCTCTGGCTACCTAAAGCTGGAGGCTTGGTCCCTTTTGTTGGCTTACTGGAGGGACAGGTCAGGTTTGGGGCCTTTGGGGCCCAGGTTTGGCTGTGCCCAACAGAATCCATCTGGAGGAGGCTCCTAACTAAGTGTAAGGGAGATCCCCCAGGAGTTCTTGACTTTTTTACCTTGCTAGCTTTGGTGCCCCTAATCTGCTGATTGGGTGGTCTTTTTGGACAGGGGGCCCTTTGGGGTCCACCACTGGCCTCCCTGACCTCTACAGCCCTCGGCTGACTGAGGCAGGGTAGAGAGGGGCAGGTTACCTGTTCCAGACTGGGTCCCACCTGGGAAGGGTCCACTGACATCAGGGGCTCTGTCAGGCTAGGCCCAACCACCTCTGGGGCAGTTCCTTCACCAGGGGTAAGATCAGCTCCCTGAGGAGGCTGATCCTTTCCTAAAGTCTGGTGAGAGGGAGATTTCTCTTCCTCCTCAGTGCTCTCTGTTTGTGTGGAGTGATCCATAGTTTCAGGCTTCACAACACATGAATCTGTTTGAGTTTGGGCTGTGGCCATCACAACCCCACCAACCTTTTCAGGAAGGGACTCAGTTTGGGTATGGGCTGTTACCATCACAGCCCTGCCAACCTGTTCAGGGAAGGAATCTGCTTGAGATTGGACTGAGACTGGCACAGCCCTCCTGACCTGTTCAGGGGGGACATCTTGGATTGGGGCTGTGGCTATCACAGCCCCACTAACCTTTCCATGGAGATTTACCATTTTAGAATGGGTTTCTTGCTCTACCTCATCTCTAAATCATTCCCCAGTAGACAATCTACAGGCAAGTTTGATGACACTACCACTCTCTTGGGACCAGTGACACCTCCCCAGCTGAGATTTACCACTGCCATGGGATGATCTTTCTGCACTCCATCAATGTTGGTCACCAAGTATGTGGCTCCAGGTAAAAGTTGCCTTGAGGGGACTAGACTCAGTCACCATAGTGATGCTAGCCCCTGTGTCTTTATTTGCCTCAACTTTCAGACCATTGATGAGGGGCTCCTGTCTGTACTTGCCCAAAGTGTTGGGACAAGCAGTGAAGTTGGCAAACCCCATGCCATTTTCACAGACAAGAGTAGCTGTGGTAGGGGACCTGGTTTGGCCAGAGTCCACCTTTGTTCCCCAAGTAAACCCAGCCAAATTCTTAGGGGCACTCCCACCACCTGGGGGATTACTACTAGTAGTAACAGGAGGTCTTGGAGTATTACCTGGAGGAATATTCTCCTTATTGCTGGCCATAGGGCAACTGCTGTCATTTTTCCAATGGCCTGGCTTTTTACAAGCATGGCAATAAGGCCTTTTCACTGTAGAGGAAGTGTCTTGGGACCCACCCCCATCCTTGGAGTTTTGGGGCCCTGGGGAAGTCTTGTCTTTAGATTTATCCCCACCGTTTTCTTGAGGCTTGTTAGACTCCTTCTTCTGGTCATTACCCTGATTTCTAGGCCTAATCCTGGTTCTGACCCATTTGTCTGCCCTCTTACCCAATTCTTGTGGAGAGGTCAGATCTGAGTCCACCAGGTGCTGGTGTAAAAGCTGGTTTTGACAATTACTAAGGATCTGCTCCCTCACAATCAAATTATACAATTCTGTATAGTCATGTACTTTGCTGCCAAGCAACCAACCTTCCAGAGCCTTAGTAGCACAATCTACAAAATCAGTCCAGTCCTGAGTCTGTGTCTTCTGGGTATCTCTGAACATTAACCTGTACTGTTCAGTGGTTAAGCCAAACCCATCAATTAGAGCACTCTTCAGGACAGCGTAGTTCTTTGCATCCTCCTGTCTAACAGTGAGGAGCTTGTCTCTCCCTTTTCCTGAAAAGGAGAGCCACAAGATTGTTGCCCACTGACCTTGAGGAACCTGCTGTACCATGCAGGCTCTCTCCAGAGCAGTCATTCATTTGTGGATGTCAACCCCATCTTTGTAGGGGGGCATAATCTTACTCAGGTTTTTACTATCATAGGACCTGTCTTTATCCTTAGGGATAATGCTGCCACCAGTGGAATCTAATCCACTTAACCTTTGCTCCCTTGCCAAAGCAAGTTTAGTTTGGGCCAGGGCTATCTCTTCCTTCTCAATCTGAAGTTGGACAGCTCTCATCCTAGCCTCATGTTCTCTTCTCTGGGGGGAGGTCATTCCCCTTTGAGATCCCCTGGAGGCATTAGACTGGTTAGATTCCCTGGAAGGAGATCTAACCCTTCTATTGCCAGTGTTAAGTCTACTGTTAGGTCTGGAGAGGTGGGACACTTCTCCATCCCCATGTAGGCTTACATTGGCCCTGCTCAAGCTTCTAACCTGAACTTGGTCATCCTCCTGATTATCTGAGTCCTCATCATCGTCTACCTCTTCAGGTTCAACTTCCGGGGTATGGGTCTCAACATCATCAGGGGGATTCCCTCTCCTATCTTACCTGAAGGACCTGTCACAGACTCCTTCTCAAGATCAGCTTTCTCTAGGATTGCTATGAGGATAGGGATGGTGGGGTTGTGACCCCTTTTCAGCCCTCTTGCAGTGCACAGGGCACTCAAGTCTTTGTGGCTGAGCTTTTCATAACTGGATGGTGCCTTGTGAGGGTCACCCCCAGGTAGAGAACTGGAGGGTTCACCTGTGCCAGGCATGACTAGTGAGGTGTAAGTGGTGCACTTACCTACACTATGTGTTTACCTACTGGAACCTCTCTAGAGGTTGTAGTCAGGGTGTGCTAAGCCCTTTGGTCTACAACCAATAAGTTCAGTAGAACTTAAGTATGTTAAGCTTTGTTTATATGTACCTAAGGTACTTGATGTGATCTTGCAAATGATATTATCAAAGATTACAATTGGTAAAACAAACAGCAAGCTCAAATCCCAACCGCTGCACACCAACGTGAGAAGTTGGCCTGGTATATGATGATCACTATTCTAGTGAGCACCGTGCACCAGTCCAAACGACCCTTGTGGTGATTGGTTGTAAGTCAACCTTATAGACCATCTATCCTAGGGGTGGCATGGACAAAAGCAGTCTTAGGCTAAACTCAAGAGGGCATGTGAAGCCAGCTGTTTTACCATATGCAATCCTTTTAAATACCAAATGAAAGGACACAACACAAGTTATATATTACAAAATATACGTATTTATTTCTAGAATAATCCCCTATACTCTTTATGAGCACAGAAGCACAAGCGTTAAACAAAGAACACAGTATAACATACAATGAGCTGCACAATTATGGATAGGCCGGGTTGCCACTCAAACCATATATTAAAAAAGTGGTATAAGTACTACATCACGAACAATGGTAAGGCCTAGGGCCTTGGGAATCGCTGGGCCTACACTGGACTAATGAAGGTTAGGACATAGGAGGCCCACAGGATGCGGGTGCAGTGTCTATAGGCAACCATGTTTACCATACAAGTCAATGGTGCGTAAAAATCAGAAAGTGTTAGGTTTAGGAGACTTCCGACTGGACTAGAAATTAGCCACTTAAAACTAGGACACTAGAGGAGTAAACCACCACAGGAGCACCGGAGTTATATCGTTACCTCACCCACAGGAAGCGGGTGCATAGGTGCCAAAGTGTGTCGGGTTTCTTCGTGAAGTTCTATGGAGCCTGGAGGAAAAGATGCTGCAGGCGGCCAGGAGAGAAGAGTTCGGTTGGATCCAAGGGTGGATCGAAGATGAGGAGTACCTGAAAGCAGAGGGGACAGAGTCTGGGTCACTAGCCAGTGACCAGGATGGAACCAGGACGGAACCAGGCAATGTTGGGTTGCGATTAGGTGCTGTTGAGTAGTTTGTCTCCACACATTTCATCATTAATTTTTCACACCCATAAAACAGATTGTTCAATTACCTTGGCTGTTTTGACCACTACCTCCAGTGTTGGATTGCCAATGGCCCACAATTTCGCCTGAATTCATTTACTATTAGTGCTGACCATTAATTAGTCATGAATAATTTCATCAGTTGATTTCCCAAAGTCACATGCTGTAGGTAATATCCTCAGCGCTGTAAAGAACTGATCAAAAGACTACCTCTCATTTGATTTCTGGTATAGAAATGATAACGCTCCAGAGTAATACTTATGGTGGGCTTGAACCTTCTTTCCAGCCTCAATAATGCCTCCTCAAAATCAGCACACTCCTCCTCTTCATCAGGTGCCTCATTAGGCAGTAAGGTGCGGAAAATATCCTGACCTTCACATCCCAGGCAATGTAATAAAATCCCTTTTTTCCACTCAACAGTAATTGTGTGGGCATTAATTGCCACTAAATACATTTGGTACTCCTCCACCCATCTCTTCCAAGGTATTGGGGGAATCCCTTTTTTTGCAGGGAATTCTGTGGCGGATCAAACTGCATACTGACTAACTGCTGGAGGCTCGAGTGGGGATGTATGATGAGTGGACACTCTTACTTTCCCTGTGAGTGCTCTTTCATTTCCTGCCATCCTGCTCCCTACAAATGACAGGAAACGTGGTTCAGAAAGAGCAATATGCAACCGCAAAGGCAGTAAACAAACAGTAAAGAGTGCAGAGGAGACAATGGCGCTGGGCTCCTGCCAGACATTTGTTTTTGCAGTTTTATAGAGCGAGAAGTGCCGAGGATGTAGTGGTATGGTGTCAGGACTCAAACCCTGGGTTCCATCCTTAGTGACCCTAAAATAAGGCGAGGTGGACAAGATGTTTCTGCCAGATACATTTGGACAAAATAGTTACAGATTTGGAGAAATAAGATGGCCGCCGCGGTGACCACAGCAGAAGGCGAGTAGACGCTCTAGTCTCTCTGGTCACAGCTGCAGTGAACTTTAGGAGCAGCGCGAGCGCATTAAGGAATGCGCACTACACCTCAGAATCTGACCAGAGAAGTTCGTTTCAAGGTTGCGCTATAGTTTAGTCAGAATAACGTTCCAGTAATGAAAGGTATTTAGTTGGCAATAATTTAAAAAGAGGACAAATTTATTAGGCACTCAGCGCATTTAGTCAAGCGCGAGTTGCCGAGTCAAGTTTAATTCATTACGTCCTGAGAGGTGCTGACGCGTCCGTGAAGGTGCCAGAGAAAAGATTTATCGAGCCTAGCTGCTAGAAAGAGCTAGGAGTCAAGCCGTTTGAGAAGGCGTCTGGAGAAAGAAGCCCAGTGACGCGTGAATGAGAGAGGTTTACGAGTCTGAAACCAGCTGGAGAAAGATAAGCTAAGTGAAAGCTAAATGAAAGTATCAACAGACTTTTACAGAATTGCAATGTAAATTCGACACATATCTGATTAGAAGAATTCCCTGAGTTCCAACGTATCTGAAAATAAAGAAAAGAGATAAAGATTTAACATGGACAGTGTGCTTACCCATGTGAAAGAATACTATGTAATGTAAATATGTATATACTCACCAGGAGCCGAGGAATTGTAGTTACTCATTCAACCTGCAAAAGACATAAAAATATCTGGGTTTAGAAGTGTAAGAAGTGCAGAGCAGAATTACAAAAGAATAACAGATCCCCAACTAGAAAAGAACTCCGCTAATTAGTGAAGTAAGTGCACTTACCTTTTAGAAGGAAATTAACATAGTCTAGGGCCATGTTAGGGAAGTAAATAAAATGTTATTTCTTTTTTACACTAGTGACAACTAACTAGAGGAGAATTGAACCACGACCATATTACAGAAGAGGAGCTAATGTCCTGAAGCATAAGGGTGGGTGAGAGAAGATAACAGAGTAGAACCTTAATAGCTTAAAAGAGGCTAGAATTGTGATAATGTGTTATTGTTTTTAGGTTCCTTAGAGAAAGACAGCGACAGAAGGTAGCTGAGCAAAGGAGCCATACAGGATCAGTCTCTTCTCTTCTCTTTTGTTATTTTATCCAATTTCCCCCTTCCTCCGAGGTAATGCAAGGAGATTCTGATTAAAGACCTACTGGCATTGCTGAGAGGGATTTGAGTACCAGCATCTCTGTTCCTGTGCAAGAACCGGTAAGCCTAAGTCTAGCTTAGAGGTCTGACAGAGTGAAGTGCCCAAGTTGCCTTCAGCACCCGAACAGAGATGGCGGAAGGAATTGACCTGCAATCCGTAGGAACAGTCTTAGACGCCATACAGAAGGAATTGATGGCAGTCAGAGAAGATAACCAAAACCTTAGACAGGGGGTAGTTAATTCCAGAAAAGAAACTGCAGAATTAGCGCAAAGGTTACGACAGTCCAGTACCTTAGAGAGGGAAGCGATGAATCCAGTGTTAGAAGCCACAAATAGATCCACCACACAAGTAATTCATTCATTATCCCCTGTTTTACCATTAGCCGCTCCCGAAAGATTTAATGGGGATCCACAGAAGGCACAAGTTTTTCTTTCACAATGTTCATTACATTTTATGTGCCGCCCTTCCATATTTCCCGACGTGCAGTCCAAGGTGGCTTTCATACTGTCTTATTTAAGTGGGGATGCAGCATCATGGTCTATGCCCCTAGTCACTCGAGATGATCCTTTGTTAAGAAATTTTGAGGAATTCAAACAAGAATTTCTTTGAATATTTGATCGGCGGAGAATATCCCAAGTGGTGGATAATGAGTTATTGGATTTGCGGCAAGGCAATCGAGATTTGATAGCGTACTTTGCCCAGTTCAATAAACTGGTGGTGGAGACTGACTGGCCAGAAAGCAAGAGAGCGGCAGTTTTTTATAGGGGTCTGAGAGACGAATTAAAAGATACTTTGGCCCAAATTCCCAATCGACCAACCGAGATTTCAGCACTGATTGACTTAGTCTTGGAGATTGATTTCCGCCAAGGAGAAAGAAGAGGTGAAAAGAAAAAAGACTTTAGGACAATCGCTCCAAGGTATGATAGAGCTCGATCTGATAGCACCAGAAGTTCAGAGAGCCAACAAGGAACAGAGCCCATGCAAATTGGAACGATAAGAGGACCATTATCCAAAGAAGAGAAGGAAAAAAGAAGAGCTAGTAATTTGTGTATGTACTGTGGATCTGGGGGGCATTTTGTTAGTAATTGTCCAAAGAAACCTAAAACAGCCTTTAAGCCGAAGGAAAACTAACGGCACCACCTGTGGGAGGAGTTGAACAGGTGAGTGCGATCCAAGAAATGACTCCAGGTGAACATCGAGTTGCGAACACTTTGCAGGCTGCGGCTCCGCATCTAAATTTATCAATGAAAGTGAGATTTGGACAGACGACCTTAACGGAAGTATCAGTCATGATCGATTCAGAAGTGACCGGAAATTTCTGCGACTTAAGATGCGCTGCTAAATGAGGCATACAAGCAATCAGGAAAACCAGGAGTGAACAGTCTGGGCAGTTGATGGAACGAACTTTTCATCAGGGCCTATTGTGAGTCCCACGGAACTAATTCAATTGATCTCTAATGATGGGCATAAAGAACTGATTCAGTTTAACTTGATTGATGCACCCCAGTTCCAACTAATTTTGGGCCTCCCATGGCTCACCGAGCATAATCCCACAATTGACTGGAGTTCCAGAACCATCGCAATGGATTAAAGTTATTGTCATGAGAATTGTTTTGGTACCGAGAAAAGACATCTATTGTGCATTCTGGCCTTATCCTTGTGCTCAATCGGTCATTCAATGTGTGTAATCAATGCCCAAGAAATACCAGAGGACTATAAGGAGTTTGAGGATGTGTTCAATGAAGTGGAGGCCGAACAGCTACCGCCGCATCGAGTCTATGACTGTAAAATAGACTTGGAACCATGTTCTAACTTACCATGCAGTCGCGTCTTTACCCTAACGGAAAGAGAACATCAACATTTAAAGGAGTATTTGGATAAATACTTGGCCAACGGTTTTATTCGGCCCTCTCAGTCCCCAGTCTCGTCTCCTTTATTTTTCGTGCCAAAGAAGGAGAAAGGAGAATTGCGAACTTGCATCGACTACAGAGCTATCAACAAGATGACAAAGAAAAATCGGTACCCTTTACCTTTAATCTCGGTACTTCTGGATCAGGTGAAGGGAGCTCAAATTTACACCAAATTAGATCTAAGAGTCACCTGGCCCGAATGGGAGAGGGTGATGAGTGGAAAACGGCATTCCGGACGAGGCTTGGGCTTTTTGAGTATAAGGTTATGCCCTATGGATTGTGCAACGCTCCAGCAGCGTTCCAGCATTTTTTTTAATGCTGTCTTGAAGGAATTTATTGATCAGTGCGCAATTGTGTACATCAACGATATTTTAATCTATTCGGCCGATGTAACCAGGCATCAAGAGCAAGTCAAAGGAGTGTTGCAGAAGCTACAAGAAAATGAATTGTTCGTAAAATTGGAGAAGTGTGCTTTCCATGTGTCGCAGGTTGAGTTTTTGGGGTTTGTCCTTTCACCCTCCGGAATATTGATGGATCAACGAAAGGTCGAAGCAGTCACGAATTGGGACTCACCTGCGAGTGTGAAGGAAGTTCAGAGCTTCATCGGATTCGCCAATTTTTATCGAAGGTTTATAAGTGAATTCTCCAGAAAGATTCTCCCTTTGACGAAATTACTAAGGAAGGGAAACAAGTTTGAATGGACAAAAGAGTCAGAGGAGGCTTTCCAGTCTTTGAAGAAAGATTTCACCACGGCATCAGTCCTATTACATGCGGACCCGTCGGAGCCTTTTTATGTAGAGACGGATGCTTCAGATCAGGCCGTGGGTGGAGTGTTGTCCCAATGACATAAGACCACGGGACAGTTACACCCGGTAGCTTACCGATCCAGGAAGTTAACCCCAGCGGAGGTCAACTATACCATTACCGAAAAAGAGCTATTGGCGATTAAAGATGCCTTTAACACCTTGGCTGCTAATGGTTTTCCCCTCCTGTGCTGAGAGGCTTTGAAAGCCCATTGTTCATGACGAGCTCAGCTCGTCATCAGCACAGCTCCACTGTGTCTCATGACGAGCTGAGCTCGTCATGAGCATGGAAGGGGTTAAGGAATGGAGACACTACTTGATGGGAGCCCAGCATCAAGTGACGGTGTTCACTGATCATCGCAATCTCACATTTTTGAAGACTGCCATAACACTCACACTCCGACAATTGAGATGGTCTCTATACTTTGCAGATTACGATTTTGTAATTACCTATCGTCCGGGTGCGCAAAATGGAAAGGCAGACGCATTATCTAGAATTGGCACGGAAGCTCAGAAAACCTTAATTGAAAATCAACCAATCATTCCAGAATCGAGGATTATTGGAGCAACAACTTCCATCAATCTGGAGAAAACAATTGAAGAAGTCATGAGTTTAGAGGCATTGCAAGAATGGGTAAAGGAAGATGCAAACAGAAGAATCATTCGACAATTGCCGTATTTCCAGGACACCTTGTATATTCCCACTACAAAATTACAACAGCAAATAATGCGTGAATGTCATGATGATAGTCTAGCTGGGCACAAAGGAGAAGCCAAGACTGCAGAGTTAATTAAGAGACATTATTGGTGGCCGAAGATGACCTCAGACATTGAGAAGTATGTTAAGTCCTGTGAGATTTGCGCGCAGGGAAAATCGGAGTGGCAGGCACCTCAGGGGCTATTACAGCCTTTACCCACACCACCTTATCCTTGGCACGCAGTAAACCTTGACCTTATCACAGATTTGCCAAACAGTCAGGGTTTCGACACCATCCTAGTAGTAGTGGATGCCTTTTCTAAGATGGCCCATTTTGTAGAACTAAAAGGGGTTCCCTCTGCTAAACAACTAGCCACCCAATTCAGTTCCCAGATAGTTAAGATACATGGAATTCCTAAAATAATAATCTCTGATAGGGGTTCCCAATTTTTATCTCATTTCTGGAGGGCTTCATGGAGGGTCTAGGAACCGAAGTTAGGTTTTCCACCAGCTATCACCCAGAGACTGATGGGCAGACAGAGAGAGCGAACCAAGAACTGGAACAATATCTACGTTTGTATCTCCTGAAGGAGGAGGGAGATTGGTCTGACTAACTATGGTCAGCAGAGTTTCCTCACAATAATGCGAGAAACTGTTCGACTGGGTATTCCCCCTTTTACTTAAACTATGGCAGACATCCAAATGCGACTATTCGACAAATGGAAACAGCAGTTCCAGCAGTAAAGGAAGTCATTTAGCATTTGCATCAGATCCAACAAAGAGCCAAAGAAAAGTATAAGGGTTACGCTGATCGGAAGAGACGTGAGGGTCCTTCCTTGACAAATGGAGATCAGGTCTGGTTGAGCACCAAGAACTTGAGGTTAAAGGGAAATCGGAAGTTTCAGCCTCGATTTGTTGGCCCTTATCGTATAGAAGAACAAATCAATCAGGTCACTTACCAATTAACTTTGCCACCCAAATTAAAGATCCACCCAGTTTTTCATGTATCTTTGTTAAAGAAGGCTTCGACAAACCTGAGAACCCAATTACCTCCAAAACCAATTCAGTTAGAAACAGGGACTGAGCATGAAGTAAAAGAAATTTTGGACTCCAAGAAATCCAGAGGAAGACTGTACTATTTAATAGACTGGAAGGGTTATGACCCTGAGGAGCGATCTTGGGAACTGGAGGAAGATGTTCATGCTCCAAGGTTAATTAGGTCTTTTCACCAACGGTTTCCCAGTAAACCCAGAAGGAGAGGACCTGCCTTGTTGGGGGGTACTGTCAGGACTCAAACCCTGGGTTCTATCCTTAGTTACCCTAAAATGAGGCGAGGTGGACAAGATGTTTCTGCCAGATACATTTGGACAAAAAAGGTACAGATTTGGGGAAATAAGATGGCCGCCGCAGTGGCCACAGCAGAAGGCGAGTAGACGCTCTAGTCTCTCTGGTCACAACTGCAGTGAACTTTAGGAGCAGCGCGAGCGCATTAAGGAATGCGCACTTCACCTCAGAATCTGACCGGAGAAGTTTGTTTCAAGGTTGCGCTATAGTTTAGTGAGAATAAGGTTCCAGTAATGAAAGGTATTTAGTTGGCAATAATTTAAAAAGAGGACAAATTCTATTAGGCACTCGGCGCATTTAGTCAAGCGCGAGTTGCCGAGTCAAGTTTAATTCATTACGTCCTGAGAGGTGCTGACGCGTCCGTGAAGGTGCCAGAGAAAAGATTTATCGAGCCTAGCTGCTAGAAAGAGCTAGGAGTCAAGCCGTTTGAGAAGGCGTCTGGAGAAAGAAGCCCAGTGACGCGTGAATGAGAGAGGTTTACGAGTCTGAAACCAGCTGGAGAAAGATAAGCTAAGTGAAAGCTAAATGAAAGTATAAACAGACTTTTACAGAATTGCAATGTAAATTCGACACATATCTGATTAGAAGAATTCACTGAGTTCCAACGTATCTGAAAATAAAGAAAAGAGATAAAGATTTAACATGGACAGTGTGCTTACCCACGTGAAAGAATACTATGTAATGTAAATATGTAAATACTCACCAGGAGCTGAGAAATTATAGTTACTCATTCAACCTGCAAAAGACATAAAAATATCTGGGTTTAAAAGTGTAAGAAGTGCAGAGCAGAATTACAAAAGAATAACAGATCCCCAATTAGAGGAGAACTCCGCTAATTAGTGAAGTAAGTGCACTTACCTTTAGGAAGGAAATTAACATAGTCTAGGGCCATGTTAGGGAAGTAAATAAAATGTTATTTCTTTTTTACACTAGTGACAACTAACTAGAGGAGAATTGAACCATGACCATATTACAGAAGAGGAGCTAATGTCCTGAAGCATAAGGGTGGGTGAGAGAAGATAACAGAGTAGAACCTTAATAGCTTAAAAGAGGCTAGAATTGTGATAACGTGTTATTGTTTTTAGGTTCCTTAGAGAAAGACAGCGACAGAAGGTAGCTGAGCAAAGGAGCCATACAGGAACAGTCTCTTCTCTTCTCTTTTGTTATTTTATCCAATTTCCCCCTTCCCCCGAGGTAATGCAAGGAGGTTCTGGTTAAAGACCTACTGGCATTGCTGAGAGGGATTTGAGTACCAGCATCTTTGTTCCTGTGGAAGAACCGGTAAGCCTAAGTCTAGCTTAGAGGTCTGACATATGGCCAGAGCTACTAACTTTGGAACTGTGGAACCAGGTTCTAGTCTTGACGTCGAATCAATACCCAGTGACTCTGGACAAAACACATAGTCTCTGGGTTCTTATTAAACAAATGTGACCTTGATTGAGACACTTGGGACATAGACTGACTCAGCAGGAGGCAGGGCATGGTGGGTTCTTGGAGCTCACAGAGTTGATGTGCAGCAAGTAGCTGACCCACATTAGGGGGAGTCGAGCAGTCTGCAGCGGCACAATGGCCAGGTAGCGGAGTTGGAGCCGTCAGAGTTAGCTGGAGGCCTGGGTGAACCAGTGATGTTAGAAACGGCTAGTGCTGCATCAAGAGGCTTGTGGTCGCTGAGACGTCTGACCTAGGTGCCAGTGCGGTTTGCATGCGAGGCTCACCCCCACTTGAGGATCAAGGAACGCAAAAGATTGATTAAGCTCCCCAGCTGAATAGACGACCAGCCCACCCCATTGAACCAACCCAGTAGCGAAATGTAGTGATCACTGGCCTTGGCATTGTGGAGCCACAGGGGACCCCAGACCCAGCCAGGAGGATAGGTGAGAGGCAAACGGGTGCAAGTGGGTGCGGGATGATATCCCCATTCCACAGAGTTGTCTCTAGTGGGTGCTTGGTGGGTCTACTGAGTGGCCTCAATAGCCCGACGGGCTTTACCTCTTGTCTTCAGGGCAGCCAGGCCGAGGAACTGGGCAGAGGAATGGGCGGGACTGGTCCTCCTCTGAGACAGGGGTGCTGGCCCCACTGCACATTAAGACATCCTGCACATCAGAACAGGAGGGGATGGGAGAGGCAGTGACTGGCACCTCAGGAGGGTGCCCATGGGGGGACGAGACTCCCAGTAGTGAGAACCTTTCAGTTAGTGGAGCGAGCCTATCTGGCACTGCATCTTGGGGGAATGTGGACCAGATCAGATGCTGCTCAAGAAGAGCTTATGAAGCAGCATGTTCCGATTTGAAAAATCTGCTAAGCCTATCCTGGATATTTATTCGGTGAAGAGTGGTTAAAATAATTAAATTAGTTGTGAGCGTCACAGGGAGAAGGAGATGTGGAGGAGCCCTGAGACAAGGAAAGTAGCCATCTCCCATTGGTGTTAGGGAGTGCGGAAGAGGCCCTCTGCACCTTTTTAGTTATAAGAAAGTTTGCCCCATTTGGTACTTGCTACTAGAACACTCGTCATTTTTGTTTGGCAAAAGGGCAAAAGGAAACTTGTATCCCTCAATAAACACTTGGAGTCTCAGGGAACCATATAGGATAAATTTTTTCTCTGAGCCATGGGAGTTATTATTAAAGAAGTAGACTTGGCTGAGAGATGATTGTCATTGGACCTAGAAGAATCTACTTTGGCCAATCTCACCCCTATTAACCTTTCAGATTCAGGTCATTCAGATGCCAGCCATTTGGCCCTCATCAGCTGTCATCATAGATACAAGGGTGAGTGGTGTACTCCGCTCCGCCGGTTGAGTTCACCGAGTTTTGCCCACTCCGCGCTTAGCTGGGATCGTGGAGTTTGACAAAACTCCGCCCACCACTGCATAGCAGAGTTTGCTTTCGGCGCTCACCCTTTCTATTGACAATACACTAATTGCATGCTCCTGTGGTGATGACCTGTACATGTCCCAAAATGAGGGACTCTGTGGTTTTTTTTTCACCTAGGGTGAACGCTGTTTAATCTGGGGAGACAATGCTTGGTGTTGGTGTCTGAGCTGTTGCGCTTGGCAGTGACATTGTGCCTGACCTTGGCATGGATGATTTTGAGGACTTGCGCCGTCAGAGTTTGGCTGGCGGATGTCGACCGGATGAGGAGGAGGATGCGATTCTCCTTGGTCAGGGCTCCACTGGGCCATGCCTAGCAGTGAGCACCACAGCCCCGGCCCCTAAAGCCCCTGGGTATAAGAAAACAGGGTTAAACCCAATAGAGTCTATGGGACCTGGGTGATTATCGTTACAAAGGGAAGGGGTCCCAGACAAAAGATAGATTAACATAAACGTATAAACATTTGAAACATTTAGAATACAACGTTAGTCAATGCAAAAAAGTATTTATTCAGATTTGCATGATTACCTTCTACTGGTTAAAGTTCATATCATATATTCATTAGATACAGTACAAATTGGTATTGGATATACGTGCCCACATTCACAATGGGTAGGGGGGAAAAAAGTGAGGGACGTGTCAAGGGCAGGGTAGGGTCAAGGGATAGTCTGACTCATTCTGTGACAAGTTTTTATCACAATTCAGAAATAATACATGTAGTCTCTTTAGCCAAAGGGCCACATCACAAGGCTCTATCAGAGTCCAAGTTATTAACTGTTGCACCGAACCAAACTCCACTTCAGCCGATAGGGTCTCGTTGGGGTAGGAGAATGGTCGTTATATATATAGTCAACGTTTCGACCCGAGCTATGTGTAGGAAGGTAGTCCTTACGAGGCGGGTCTTCTTCAGGACAGAAGGGTTGTGAGTGGGCAACCTCCTGGGGGGTAGTTAAAAAAGAAAACTATTAGTATACACCCATCCTGTTGATTAATTACAAGGGGGGTGGGAATTAGGGGGACAAAGTTCCATTCTTCAAAACGTGCTGTCAAGAGTCTACTCACATACAACAATTTCTACAAAAAAGAAAGGATATATACAGAAGACCAAAGATTAACAATGTTCTAGTTCAGGTTGGCATTCATGCACTTCACAGATTCCGAAGTAAAGTGCAAGGATATTAGGTAGTTACAAGTGACCCTACTATAGGGATTAAATCTTAAATACACATTCACGGCCCGCTCACAACCAGAACTTAAAACGAATAATGCCATAGTTTCATGAGAGTCATACCTATTGGTAAAAAGTTCTTCAAAGCTTCTGATTAAGTGAGCAAGGTCTTTAAATGGTGGTTCATCCCGACACCTTAAAACGGTACAAAGAGGCATTAGTCATGGTCCCACCATACCAAATGATCGAAGATTTAGATTACAACTGACAAGTCTGAGCTTACCACTATACTGTAGTTTCCATGATCGATAGATCAATTCTGAAGTTTAATGATTGAAATTATTCCATGAAATTCTACAACGGACACATTAGATATGCAACGGCGCTAGGAACAAAGACAAGAATGGGTTTGGAAGGTAAAAATACAGTTAATCATCCATTCTTAAATAGACAGGAAATTAAGTTAATAGATATCTTGTCTAGGCTTACCACTAAACTGTAGTTCTCATTGTAAATAGATCTGGGTTGTTGTTCCTAAACACACAACCGTCGGATATGTATCTGCACTAAGCAACAGAGATGAAAGTCTTGTTAATGGGAGTCCATTTGTTCAGATGTAAGTGACACAGCAGTTCAAAAAAAGGGGGGGGGGGCAGGGCTTACCATAGGCATGCAATTCTCTCGTAGACTCAAAAGGATCTGTCTCATACACAGTTCGATGTATGTACTGAGCAAATAACTCTTATGCCTGTGTAAAGAGGACATGAATCATAAAGAATCATATATGGGGGCATCACTGGGTTAGGCGATAGTTTCTATACAGTTTAATGGAAAAAGGGGGAAGACTTAAATGCAAGTAGTCTGTATTCAAACAGAAACGCCAGTCACAATATGATAAATGAGGCTTACCACCATTGTTTCAAGTTGTGTCTGGGGAGCGCGTCATCCGTATTTACTCTGACTCAAGCGCCTAAGAAAACAATAGATTGGTCCGCTAAGGTCGGAGCCCCAGTGCATATTCAAATTAGACACAATCACTTTGCCGAGGTGTATTCAAGGAAAACGCCAGTCTTAATCAGTTAAAACGAGGCTTACCGCCATTCTACCCAAACTTTCAAGGGAGCGCGTCAATCTTGTTTTCTTGACTTGAGCGCCTAGGGAAACAATAGGAGTATCGCTAGGAACTAGTCGATGTAACTTATTTAGTAAACAGATTAACTATTGCGGATTGTATTAGACCATTTACCTCTGTTTGATTCAAAAGAAGGTCGGGAGAGGAATCCACACGTAAATGCGATCCGCCACAGGCAGTGTGTGCGCACTTACTTCCTGGTTGGTAATAAAGGGGGTGGGGCAGAGTCGGAAATGGTAATAGAAGTCGAAGAAAGACTTATTCGTGGCGTCAGGACAGACCTAGTGTAGGTTGTCATTAAAAGTAGAATTTGTGGTAAATTGTTTGCATATACTTTAAAGTACGTCGATATTAATTATAAACAAAACAGACTCCATGGTATGGAAATCATATTGTTCTAAATGGAAGGAGAGATGAAAACGAACATTGTTAATTGCAGTCAGAGACAGAACCAAGTGTATTCTAGGGGATGGTGCGTGCATTGCAAAGTCCACAGCCAGTAATTCTATTCGAGAGGGCACCGCTAGAATGGGATTTAAACATGCGTAATTGAAACATTTCCGATGAATCTGAAATCGGATTAGCAAGCAATCAACTTATTTGATATAAAACATTGGATCATGTAGAAAACGTTTAGAATACATTACATGTTCACCAGATAATACTGCACTTATCTCATAGAATAATGTGACTCTGTCGATTGGTGTTTTAAATTAAACTTAACAAAGGTACATAGTATCCAGAAAAATGGAGTACACCTGTCACGTAGGATGGTGTAGACTCCATCCCAAACCATGTTTAATTGTTGAGAACATCACAGATCATATAATCACTTGTCATCTTAAGAGAAATAGGGATACATTTCGGTTAACATATGAGATAGGTTGTATTATCTTTTTTCAACTCTGCATTAGAGAAACTCAGATTGGTGTCTAGGATAGAGGATCAGAGGTTGGCTAGTTGTGTGAAGCTACTCTCAGATTCATTTAGTCCCTCTGTTACTGAGTTGAATATATGAATCCACTTCATTTCTCTCAAATTTAGGATACTAGATAAATCACCACCCCTTGGACCTAGTTGTACATGTTCCAAAACCACCCATTTTAGTGTTTCAGGTGAGTGCTTAAATTTATCGCAATGCTCTACAAGGGGGGCCCCTTGTACCCTGCATCTAATTCTGCTGCAGTGGGATAGAAATCGTGCTTTGACACGTTGTTGTGTCTGGCCCACATAAATAAGATCGCATGGGCAGATTATGCCATAAATGACATTCTTTGTGTTACAGTTCGTATGGCTCTTGTGAGTGTGATGGTGGTTTTTAAAAACAAAGTCCTTAGATTGGATAGTTGATGGACAAGCTTTTCACTTTCCGCATCTGAAATGTCAACAACAGGTGGTTGTTTCCAACATGAGGCCAAAGTTGGTTCAGGGGGACACTCCAGGAAAGATGAAACCACATAGTCTTTCACATTCCTTGCTTTTTTAAAAGCATGCATGGGTGCATTCTTTATTCCCAATTCGTCAGCAACAAGACCCCAATGTTTATTGATTGTCTTTTTTATGGCGTGGCTTTTGGTAGAAAAAGTTGTCACACAGATCATGCATTCTTCTGATTGATCCATACGTACTGTAGGTTCCAAAAGAGTTTCCCGGTGACAAAACCATGCCCTCTTTCTCGAACGTTTGATTAGTCGTTTAGGGTAGCCTCTTTCTACTAAACGTTCCATCATTATTTGCGATTGTAGCATGTAGTCTTCCTTCTTACTACAATTCCTTCGGACTCGAAGGAACTGGCCATAGGGTAAGTTGTCTCGAAGGCTGCGGGGATGATGGCTTGAGTATTGCAATAATGAATTACGTTCAGATGGTTTTCTAAACAGAGTAGTAAATAATGCGCCATTATCTACCGCAATGGTAATATCTAGGAAGTCAATCTTATTGTTGCTGGCTTGTATCGTGAATTGAATATCAGGCGATCGTTGGTTCAGCCAAGAATGGAAGTCTACGAGTTCAGTGTTATTACCCTTCCAAATCATCAGCACATCATCAATGTAGCGTACCCAGAGTTGTACGTGGGTACGGAAAGGGTTATTGTCACACATCACAAAAGATTTTTCGTAAAATGCCATGAACAGAATCGCTAAGTCCGGGGCAAAGGCTGCCCCCATGGCCACACCCTTCGTTTGCAGGTAAACGTTTTCTACATGATCCAATGTTTTATATCAAATAAGTTGATTGCTTGCTAATCCGATTTCAGATTCATCGGAAATGTTTCAATTACGCATGTTTAAATCCCATTCTAGCGGTGCCCTCTCGAATAGAATTACTGGCTGTGGACTTTGCAATGCACGCACCATCCCCTAGAATACACTTGGTTCTGTCTCTGACTGCAATTAACAATGTTCGTTTTCATCTCTCCTTCCATTTAGAACAATATGATTTCCATACCATGGAGTCTGTTTTGTTTATAACTAATATCGACGTACTTTAAAGTATATGCAAACAATTTACCACAAATTCTACTTTTAATGACAACCTACACTAGGTCTGTCCTGACGCCACGAATAAGTCTTTCTTCGACTTCTATTACCATTTCCGACTCTGCCCCACCCCCTTTATTACCAACCAGGGAGTAAGTGCGCACACACTGCCTGTGGCGGATCGCGTTTACGTGTGGATTCCTCTCCCGACCTTCTTTTGAATCAAACAGAGGTAAATGGTCTAATACAATCCGCAATAGTTAATCTGTTCACTAAATAAGTTACATCGACTAGTTCCTAGCGATACTCCTATTGTTTCCCTAGGCGCTCAAGTCAAGAAAACAAGATTGACGCGCTCCCTTGAAAGTTTGGGTAGAATGGCGGTAAGCCTCGTTTTAACTGATTAAGACTGGCGTTTTCCTTGAATACACCTCGGCAAAGTGATTGTGTCTAATTTGAATATGCACTGGGGCTCCAACCTTAGCGGACCAATCTATTGTTTTCTTAGGCGCTTGAGTCAGAGTAAATACGGATGACGCGCTCCCCAGACACAACTTGAAACAATGGTGGTAAGCCTCATTTATCATATTGTGACTGGCGTTTCTGTTTGAATACAGACTACTTGCATTTAAGTCTTCCCCCTTTTTCCATTAAACTGTATAGAAACTATCGCCTAACCCAGTGATGCCCCCATATATGATCCTTTATGATTCATGTCCTCTTTACACAGGCATAAGAGTTATTTGCTCAGTACATACATCGAACTGTGTATGAGACAGATCCTTTTAAGTCTGCGAGAGAATTGCATGCCTATGGTAAGCCCTGCCCCACCCCCCTTTTTTTGAACTGCTGTGTCACTTAAATCTGAACAAATGGACTCCCATTAACAAGACTTTCATCTCTGTTGCTTAGTGCAGATACATATCCGACGTGTGTGTGTTTAGGAACAACAACCCAGATCTATTTACAATGAGAACTACAGTTTAGTGGTAAGCCTAGACAAGATATCTATTAACTTAATTTCCTGTCTATTTAAGAATGCATTATTAACTGTATTTTTACCTTCCAAACCCATTCTTGTCTTTGTTCCTAGCGCCGTTGCATATCTAATGTGTCCGTTGTAGAATTTCATGGAATAATTTCAATCATTAAACTTCAGAATTGATCTATCGATCATGGAAACTACAGTATAGTGGTAAGCTTAGACTTGTCAGTTGTAATCTAAATCTTCGATCATTTGGTATGGTGGGACCATGACTAATGCCTCTTTGTACCGTTTTAAGGTGTCGGGATGAACCACCATTCAAAGACCTTGGTCACTTAATCAGAAGCTTTGAAGAACTTTTTACCGATAGGTATGACTCTCATGAAACTATGGCATTATTCGTTTTAAGTTCTGGTTGTGAGCGGGCCGTGAATGTGTATTTAAGATTTAATCCCTATAGTAGGGTCACTTGTAACTACCTATCCTTGCACTTTACTTCGGAATCTGTGAAGTGCATGAATGCCAACCTGAACTAGAACATTGTTAATCTTTGGTCTTCTGTATATATCCTTTCTTTTTTGTAGAAATTTTTGTATGTGAGTAGACTATTGACAGCACGTTTTGAAGAATGGAACTTTGTCCCCCTAATTCCCACCCTCCTTGTAATTAATCAACAGGATGGGTGTATACTAATAGTTTTCTTTTTTAACTACCCCCCAGGAGGTTACCCACTCACAACCCTTCTGTCCTGAAGAAGACCCGCCTCGTAAGGACTACCTTCCTACACATAGCTCGGGTCGAAACGTTGACTATGTATATAACGACCATTCTCCTACCCCAACGAGACCCTATCGGCTGAAGTGGAGTTTGGTTCGGTGCAACAGTTAATAACTTGGACTCTGATAGAGCCTTGTGATGTGGCCCTTTGGCTAAAGGGACTACATGTATTATTTCTGAATTGTGATAAAAACTTGTCACAGAATGAGTCAGACTATCCCTTGACCCTACCCTGCCCTTGACACGTCCCTCACTTTTTCCCCTCTACCCGTTGTGAATGTGGGCACATATATCCAATACCAATTTGTACTGTGTCTAATGAATATATGATATGAACTTTAACCAGTAGAAGGTAATCATGCAAATCTGAATAAATACTTTTTTGCATTGACTAACGTTGTATTCTAAATGTTTCAAATGTTTATAAGTTTATGTTAATCTACCTAAAGCCCCTGGGGGTTTTCCTGGGCCAGGCACTTGGACCTTGGTGGCATGGACCCCTGTGTGTGCTCTGTGGAGTTTGCGGTTTGGGGTCCCATTGTCTGCTGAGCCTGGTAACTGGAGCGGTAGCTGCTGGGGTCAGAGTGGGATGCTCCCTAATCTAGATTTAATCTGAAAACTGTAGACAGGGTCAAACAACAATCCCCCTTGTTATTGTGTTCTGGCCAGGCCCTAGCACCTACATACAACACACAGATGCAGCTGTTGTTTGGCAACATGTACTTTGCCATATAGGTATGCACTGATACGTAACAACACACACTTGGGAGGGATATTGCCAGGAAAATGATTGTGACAGCACCTGAGATGTAGAACTTTCATATGTGTATGCTACGGTATGCGGTCTGCTGCTAACACTCAGAGATCTTCTGAAATATAATCATTTTGCTTCTGTAGAAGGGGAGGGAGGTTAGGATACCCTGTCCTAGATAATGACAGCTCCTTTTATGATTTTTGGGCTACTCACTATGCTGACCGTATTTGTGTTAGGCATTTTCTTACTTATTGTGGCACGTGTACAGTATACTAGAGCACAACAGTAAAAATAAACATTTTAAACTTTCCTTGGGTCTCCGTCAGAACTTATTGTGCACTAGTATGAGTGTGAGAGCCAAAGGGTGTTTCCTGCAAACGCGATTCCTGAAAGGGTCGGAAGTGTTGCATTCTGGGGTGTCTAATCACTTGTTCCTCTATGAGTGAGTAGGAGGGTAAGTGAGACACTATAGCTAGTCGGTCCTGGGCTCATGGTTACTCAGGTGGTAGGATGACTCAGTCTCTGCCTACTAAGGTTCTATGATCTCAAGCATAGTTCTGTGGCTCTGCAGAATCCCTGTAACGTTTTCAACACTTTCCAACTTTGTTTGTATGCTGTACAGTGCAGCACACATGTGAAGTCGAAAAATAAAGGAGAAAAAAAGCATTTCTCCTTCATAGCCCCAGGTTGATTGGTGCGCTATTTTCTGATGTTAAACCCTGTCTACTTTATTTAGTAAATTGTGTTGGGTGGTTGCATAGGAACATCCATGCATCACGCACGGTATGCCCTCTTGGAGCTAAGTTATGCAAAGTACCACTATGCGCCGGTTCGCACAACTTTCACTTGAAAGAAAATCAGACAAAAGTTTTTGTGACGATTTTCATCACTTTTGTGCCACAAACACAGCGTAAAAGTTTAGTAAATCTACCCCTAAGTGTCTTACTTGATTCTAACAATGTGTGCTCCAGGGGCATCCAGTAGTGCTTGTGTGAGTTTTGGCTCCTGCAAGTCTCGAGAGGGTAGGCAACCCTACATCTCTTGTGTCTGAACCTGTCTAACTCTACAACCAGGAAACCAGGCAGGCTATATCCCTGCTTCTCCACAGCGGCACTTCTTTACCATAACACATCTGCCAACTTTCTAGAGCACTGAGCATTGGCCTTCATACAGACTCTTGCCTTTATTGTCCTCCAATAGCAGCAGTCTCAACCATTGAGCCTTAGACTACCTTCCCCTCTCTAGAAATCCCATTCCTGTGGCTTCCCAGTGCCTGCACCTCCATAGCATTTCAGCCCCTTGGCCTCACATAGCATGCACCTCCCTAGCATTCCAGTCCCAGGACCCCACACTGCCCAAACCTCTAGCATTCGCAATCCCTGCCCTTCCATCGGCTGCTTTGTCAACAATGTGTCCTACCATACAAACCCTTCCAATAAAAAATATAACAAAAACAAATAAGACAAAGTGAGTGCTGTTTAACCCGTTGACCGCGGCTGGAATTCCGCCGCGGTGCGGGTGATTTACGCCTGGGCGTGGTCAGGACGGCCCCCAGCCGTCCTCCGCACACGCCCACCGTGACGTCAGACGCACGGGGGCCGTCCGACGCACGGAAAGGGTTAAACAAATTCATCAACTAATCGTTACTCACATAGTCATATTTCACTTTAAGTTATAGCCATCAGGCAGATTGAACATATGGTTTTGGTTTCTTCAAACCATGTGTGTTATACCCCTTTAAATACATTAAAAGAAAGGCAAAAACAATTGCCTTTGACATTCTTTGCTTCTTTTGATTTGTACCAACAGTAGCCCAGCTGACTTTTCGGTTAGGTAGAGAAGAAAGGAGGCAGCTGTATGCTGGATATTTTCTTGTTAAAATTAAAATGTGAGCACTCACTTCTAACATAGGAAATAAAGATCCTTCTACTGTTTTATAAGCGTCTTTCAAGACACTAAGGTTTTGCATTACATTTTTGAGGAATTCGGCCAAGTGCCTTTGTAACATCAGGGAACTCTGAGGTGATTTCAATATCCTTTTCATGACAGTAAGACTTCTTTTATTCCTTACATATAGTGCATGGTCATACACAAGATCATCCTCCAAACAACCCACTTTTAAAATATGTGTCTCTTGCTCTTTATTTTTGAAAACATTTTCTTGTTGCAGTTATGTAGAATACATTTCTGTATGTTGAAAATATAAATGCCGATACACAGCAGGGAATTTGCTGCCAGCACTTATAGTAAACGGTTTCGTGTAGTCAAATTTAAACTAAAGCAAGCTTTGGTTTGCTATGTGCAGACAAATTCCTGTTTCTTTCTAAACAATTGCAGGAAAAAGCCTTCTGAGGAAATAAAGCTGAAAAGCCACTTCTCCTTTCAGTTGTTTAAAGAGTAATTGTAATTCTGCACATTGACCTGCCTTTCTCACTGTCTGCTGACACTGGGAACAACCGTTGTGATGTCACAGCATAACTGTAATACGTCTGTTAGGCCTGGATTCTTGGCCTGGTTCCGCCAAACATTTTGCTTTCAGACCTCCTGTTTTTGCTGACTTTGTTTTTCCTGGCCTTAGGGTTCTAAGCACACTTCCACCGCTAACCATGTGCTAAACTGTTTGTGCTATTTGCCTTGAACATGGTAGCATTGGCTTATACCTAATTGGCATATTTAATGTACTTGTAAGTCCCTAGTAAAGTGGCACTACATGTGCCTAGGGCTTGCAAATTAAATGCTACTAGTGGGTCTGCAGCACTAGCTGTGCCAGCCACTTAAGTAGCACTTTAAACATGTCTCAGGCCTGCCTCTGCAGAGCCTGAGTGTGCAGTTTAAACTGTCATTTCGACCTGGCAAAATAAATCTTTTACCAAGCTGAAACCTTCCTTTTTAACACATATAGGTCACCTCTAGTGTACACCTTGGACAGGCCAGGGGGACAGGGTGTCATGTATTCAAGAAGCAGAACATGTACTTTTAAGTTTTACATGCCCTGGTAGTGAAAAACTCTTAAATTAATTTTCCACTACTGCAAGGCCTAGCTCTCCCATAAGATAGCATTTGAGGTGCCTTATTACATTTTATAACTGTCATTTTACAATGGTAAGAGGTGACCAGTTTTGGTTTTATGTCTCTGGAATCCCAATTTAAAATCCTAACTTATGGTGAAGTCAGATTTAAAATTGTAATTCTGAAAATGCCACTTTTAGAAAGCTGATCAACAATAGGGGGTTCTGGTCCTTAATCAATAAGGCTAGGCCAATCTATATAAACTATCAAACACACACATGCCAGTACTGACTCATAATTCGCAATTTACTTACTAAAATCACACGTAAGACTCTAGGTGATTGGAAAGAAACTAATTTATTTTGTATTTTTTGTTTCAAAGGAGAATTGAGAACTGCTTTTTTGTACGTTTTCAATCCTATTAGTTTTCATTCAAATCTATTCATTAATTTCATAGACAACAACAAATAACACATACATGATGTGGATTACATGTAGTGTGTACACATCTAATTTTGACAATACTAAACATTAAATAAACAACCAGTTTGTTCAATGAAAAGATGAGTTATGGTTCCACACGAAATTGAAAAATAATAATAATGACATGCATGTGAAAAAAATGAAACAAAAGACAGAATATTTCAAACTCTACCTATTAATTTTTTAACAAAACCCTGGTCTGGGTGAGGAGCAAACAGTGTAGTATTCAGTTAACCCGGGTAATTCATTCAATAATTTGTCAACCATTTATAAAGATATTAATGCATCAAAGGGTTAGCCTGATGCAAAATATATATTTACTTGTTTGGTCAACGCGTTTCAAACCTCTAAATTCTTTGGGGGGTTCTCCTCAGGACCTGGCACCAAAACAAAGCTAGAAGAGAAAGAAAAAGCAAAGAAAGTGCTCGTGTTATCATTTACAACCTCATTTATCCAAGCCACAACTCCCTATAAACTTCACCTATTTTTACCTTAGTGAGATTATCCAATCACTACTCAAAACATGGATTTCTAGGTTGTACCATGTCGATAAAACATTGTTTTCTAACCTACAACAAACATGGACAGAAAAAAGAAGATAAGAAGCAGAAGAGGACTGTAAGTCAGATTTGGGTTTTTTTTTGGTTTTAAAAAACTGTACCTCAGTTGGTTCAGGAAGGACCTGGCTTGGCAGTTTGGGCTGGACTGTTCCCACAAGGGCCAGGGACAAGACTGATTTCCATATGGCTGGGTCCAAACTAGGGTGGTGTAGTGAGCAAAAGAATGATGGATTAAACCAAAATCCATGTGGCTGGGGATGAATGTTAGCATTGTCCAGCATTCCATCCATCAATTATTACTTTTGCATATGAACTTTTGACTTTGATCTGGACCAGCGTGAGCAGAAAGCTGTTGTTGGCACTTTCTGCTTTTAGGTGCTATTTTAGAATGTATTCTTTAAAAGTGTATAACTCTGGTTCTACTGTTTGGATTTTTGTTGATTTGGTTTTGTTTTATTTATTAGATAATGTCTATTTTTCTTTTTTATGTTTGAAAAGGTATAGAATAAGGAATGGAAATTGTAAACAGACGAGAGACATAAGACCAAACCTTCCCCCAAAATACGGAGACTGTAGGACAAAGAAAGAAAAGATGAAAGGTGTCAGCATTAATAGAACTGCAAGTCCACCATTTAGAATCATCAGAGGAAGAAAAGCGTGCTAAAGAAGCAGGAGAGAGATAAAGTCTGTGATAGAAGAAGAACAGAGATTGGGTAAGAGAAGCAGAGCGAGACATTTTGAAAGATGTGGACTAATGATTATCCCAAAAAATGATAGACCATTTACATCCTAAATCCGATTGCCAAGAAAGTTCCAATTTAGATTTAGTACAATCTGGATTGGGGGCTAAAACAAAGTTGTATATAAGAGAACCTTTGGGGAGAGTATGAAGTATTTTGAGAAGAGAATTTTGGATATCTGATAAAGATGAAGATGAAGAGGAAAGGGAATAGTATACATCAAGAATAATCGCCATAAGAGTGGTAAACTTCAGCAAAAAGGAGTGAGGACAATGAAACAAAGACTGGAATTTGGGAAAGGAGCAAGGTGAAATTCCATCAAAAAGCTGTTTAACCCATAAAATACCTTTTAATCTCCACGCAGACCAAAAAATTGATCTGTTGAGGAGGATAGGCAAGTTGTGCCAAATAGGAGAGTCTGAGAAAGAATCACGGGAAATGTTAGTGAAGTGGACCAAAGGTTTCAAGAGGGAACAAGTATGTTTAAATAAAGGGAGGGAAGTATGAGAAGATTTGGCAGAAAAATGTATAACTTCTTTGAAGGAAAAGGGTAATAATAAGATTTGTTCAATGTAGAGCCAAAGAGGAGGAAAGGGAGAGGGATCTGATATCAGCCATCTTGAGGCATGACGCAGGAAGAAGGATTTATGATAAAGGTGAAAATCCGGGAAGTTTACACCGCCATTAGATTTGGTTTCCGAAGAGAAGATAAAGCGATTCTGGATTTTTTATTCTTCCAAAGGAATCTAGAGAGGCACGAGTCAATATGTTTAAAATAGATAGAGGGGATGTGAATGGGGAGCATGAAGAGAATATTAATTAAAAATGGGGCAATCATCATCTTAATCAAATCCAACCGACCACACCAAAAAAAGAAAAAGAGGGTTCCAAGAGGAGAATGATTTCTCACTACGAGATAGAGCTGCAGACATATTCAGTTTATTGGAAGAGGTGATGGAATTGGAAAACCATATGCCTAGATATTTAATTTTTGAACTATTCCAAGCAAATCCAGTGGAAGAGAAGAAATGGGGAAGACAGAATTTTGTGAGAGGGAGAATTTCAGTCTTGTCTGAGTTAATCTTGTAACCTGAAACCTGCAAAAAGGAATTAAATTCAAGTAGTAAAGGAGGAATAGAAGTGTCGGGGCAGAGATGAATTAAAGAATATCGTCTGCATATGCAGATAGTTTCAATTGGTGATCACCATAAGGAAAACCGGAAATAGAGTCATTGTTACGGATAAAAGTCAAAAATGGTTCAAGGGCTAGAACAAAAAGAATAGGGGATAAGGGACAGCCTTGACGAACGACAGGTTGGATAAGAAAAGGAGACGAAACGCAACCATTGACTAGGACCGAAGCTTTAAGAGCAGAGTATAATAAGGAGATAAGTAATATGAATTTAGGACCAAAACCGTGCCAGCACAACGATGCAAACATAAAGGACCAATCTACTCTATCAAAAGCTTTCTCTGCATCAACAGAGATAGCAGCCAGAGGAATAGAAAGGAAGGAAACTTTATTTAAAACATTGAGAAAAAGACGAGAATTATCAGAAGTGAGTCTACCCTTAACAAAACCACATTGCTCTTTACCAATAAAATGGGGCATGATAGGACCTAAAAGTAAAGCAAGCAATTTAGCTAATAGTTTACAGTCAACATTAACTAGAGAAATCGGGCGATAATTTTAAAAAAATTGAGGATCACGACCATCTTTAGGAATGAGGCAGATAGTTGCCTCTTGAATGGTGCCGTCTGTTTTACCAATTGAGTAAAATGAACTGGAAAGCATTAAAAGTTTAGGGAGTAACAAATCAGAAAAATGCAGGTAAAATTCAACAGGAAACCCATCTGGGCCAGGAGATTTCCCTTTAGTGAGGGTATTTAAAGCAATGGAAAGTTCTTTAAGGGAAAGATCATTTTCAAGGTCGAGAAAGTTAAGATAGGAAGTGGAAGGAGTGGGGAGTTTATCAAAATAAGTCTGGATGAGAGAAGGAGTGGGGCGAGATTCTGGTGTGTAAAGGTTTTGATAAAAAGTTTAAATTCATCAAGTATTTCCTGATCTTTATGTAGAAGGGAGTTTTTGGAGGTATAAATAGAATCAATAAGAGTGCGTTCTTTACGTGTTTTAAGATCATTTGCTAAACATTTCCCTGCCTTATTTCGACCGCCATAATAATGAGCACTGCTCCGATGGAGTATTGAAGATGCGTTGTCAGTAGAAGTTTTGTTAAATTCAAGCTTGGCTCGTACCAATTCTGGTGAGATGGAACTCTGTGAAGATGTGTAAAATTCATGCTCCAAAAGTTTGATATGAGCTAATACAGTTTTCCGTTTCTGAAGAAAGCCTTTCTTTTTCTTAGAGACAAAGTCTATGATAAAGCCTCTTGCCGTAGCTTTGAAAGAATCACATATAATATGGAGGGAGGTGCTAGAGTCGCAATTGAGTAGAAAGAATTAATTAGCGAAAGAACGAAAGGAGGAGGAGAATAGAGGATCAGTTAGAAGGGAATTATTGAAACGCTATTGGGAAGATTTTGAATGCGGAGGGAGTAAATCCAGGTCTGTTACAATTGGGGTGTGGTCAGAGATAATTATTAGTTCAACAGAGGAAAACAGTAAATTTTGAGACAAAGATTGAGAAAGAAAGATGTAGTCAAGACAAGAAAGAGATGCATGAGGAGGAGAGAAAAAAGAATAGTCAAGAGTATCAGGGTGAGAAAGTCCCCTAGAATCAATGAGATGTGCTTGAGAAATAGTGTCAAGGAATTGTTTGGGAGTCTTATTGGGAATAAAACGGACCGTAGACTTGTGATCCAGAAAAGGGTCTACAATTTGGTTGCAGTCACCCCCTAGAATAAACAAGTCATCACGAAATTGAATACATTTTTGCGTAATCAAAGGCCAAAAAGAACAATCAGGCTGTGTAGGACCATAAATATTTAAAACAGTTAAAGGAACAGAATTAATTGACAATTTAGCTAATATCCATCTACCTTCTGTGTCATTTTCTTGCGATAAAACTTTACACTTCAATTTCTTATGAAATAGAATAACACCATTTTTGAGTAGTTGAAGAGAGAGAATAAAACCGTACCCACCAAGCTTCTTCTCAACTTAAGTTATTCAGATTCTGTAAGGTGGGTCTCCTGTAAGAGGACAATGTCAGGGTTATAAGAAGCTAGGTGGGAAAGGATTTTCTCTCTTTTAAAAGGATTGATCAAACCCTTTACATTCCAGGAGATAACTCTGAATGAAAAACATTAACGATCTAGAATAAACGTAATCTACAATGATAGGAACAGAAAAGAGAATGACAATGAATAAGGGGGATAGTGGATAATGAAGGAGGAGGAAAAAAGTGAGGGAAGCGAAGGAACCTGAGAAGGAACAAATGAAAGACTCATACGTAAAATGAGAGGAATCGAAGATGGGAAGAAGAGAGAAGAATAGAACCATTAGAAGAAAGGTAAAAAGAGGGAAAAGGGGGAAAAGGAAAGAGAGAAAAAATACAAGAAGAGACAGTAAATATCCAAAAAGGATAACTGAGAATAACATACCTGAGGGGAACAAAGAATAGACAATGGGCTGGGACAACGCACGACAAGACGAATCACCTAAACCTGGGGAGTCCAACCGCATCAGGACGGGAAGGAAATAGGAGATGGACCATACAAAGTGGAGAAAAAGAGACAAATCTGTATGAAAAAACAAAAGAGACAAATAACATTAAAGTATTATATAGAGAAATATATAACTAGCTCACATGTAATGAGAAACATGGTAAACATGAAGAGTGTAGTTTGCTGAAGAAACATCTAAAAAAAACATCAGAGAACAAAACAAAAGAACTCAACAAAAAGAGAACAAACAGAGAACTCAACAAACAGAGCCAATGAAGCGGCAAACAGAGAACTCAACAAACAGAGCCAATGAAGCGACATCGTCAGGAACTCTGCAAAGAAAAGAGGTTAAATATTCAACCATTTGAAGAACCGTTTGAAGAATTAGTAGTATCCATAACATTGGTAGTATGAATATGAATACAATTCTTAAGTTATGCAGGATCTTGAAAAGTCCACGTTTGGTTTTGGTGAGTCACTTTGAAGATACATGGATGAAACAAACCATATCTAGCGCCAATAGCTCAGGAGGATGTAGATTCAGGAATTCTTTTCCTTCTGGAGGCTGTGGTGTTGGAGACATCTTGAGACAAAAATACTTTCTGACCAAGCCAGGAAATGTGTCTTTTAGATCTAGCTGCAGAGAGAACTAAGAGCAGAATAGTGAACTTTAAAAATAGGATGATGACACCACGTGGTTTAACTGGAACTGATAAGAGGGGCGGACAAGGACCAAGCCTATGAGCTTTTTGAATGCTAAATGAAGTAGTAGATGGCATATCCGGAGTTTCGGCAAAAAGGAAGAGAAGAAAGATACAGAGTTGTCCCCTTCCTGAGACTCAGGCAAACCATAACTACAAAGGGTGTTCCTCCTATTTCTGTTTTCTAAAATTTCAGTGTGTTGTTGAAGGCTGTGGACAGTTTTTTCTAAAGATGAGCTTCGTTGAAAGTTATCCTGTATCTGTGAGACTTGGAGTTTTATTGAAGACTACTTTCCATTGTAGACAATTTTTTCTTGAGATATTGCATCGTATTGTTTGTTTCCTCCACAAACTGGCGCAAGGCGCATATCTCCTTCAAAAGTAGCTCCATAGATATGGAAGATGAAGATTTGTCAGGAGATGGAGGGTCGTGCTTCAAACGTTTAGATGTGGAGGTAGATGGAGACAATTTGTTTCAAGTAGATTGTGATGAAGAGGAGCTGCGATTAGAAGTTACTCCAGCCATCTGCAATGTAGAAGAAGAAGAGTCTGGTTTTGATAAAGATGGAGGAGTTACCAATGTTCTTTGTTGTGATGAAACAAATCAAAATTTTGGTTTGGGCAGTTTTCCCAAAAAGAACTGTCTACCAGAACTTAGAATAAGCGTTGCACAGGCTTAGAGAGAACCGTGGTCTTAAAATTCTCCAGAAGAAACAACAAATGGCTTGACTAGGAGTGACTTGATTTTTGGGCTACTCACTATGCTGACCGTATTTGTGTTAGGCATTTTCTTACTTATTGTGGCACGTGTACAGTATACTAGAGCACAACAGTAAAAATAAACATTTTAAACTTTCCTTGGGTCTCCGTCAGAACTTATTGTGCACTAGTATGAGTGTGAGAGCCAAAGGGTGTTTCCTGCAAACGCGATTCCTGAAAGGGTCGGAAGTGTTGCATTCTGGGGTGTCTAATCACTTGTTCCTCTATGAGTGAGTAGGAGGGTAAGTGAGACACTATAGCTAGTCGGTCCTGGGCTCATGGTTACTCAGGTGGTAGGATGACTCAGTCTCTGCCTACTAAGGTTCTATGATCTCAAGCATAGTTCTGTGGCTCTGCAGAATCCCTGTAACGTTTTCAACACTTTCCAACTTTGTTTGTATGCTGTACAGTGCAGCACACATGTGAAGTCGAAAAATAAAGGAGAAAAAAAGCATTTCTCCTTCATAGCCCCAGGTTGATTGGTGCGCTATTTTCTGATGTTAAACCCTGTCTACTTTATTTAGTAAATTGTGTTGGGTGGTTGCATAGGAACATCCATGCATCACGCACGGTATGCCCTCTTGGAGCTAAGTTATGCAAAGTACCACTATGCGCCGGTTCGCACAACTTTCACTTGAAAGAAAATCAGACAAAAGTTTTTGTGACGATTTTCATCACTTTTGTGCCACAAACACAGCGTAAAAGTTTAGTAAATCTACCCCTAAGTGTCTTACTTGATTCTAACAATGTGTGCTCCAGGGGCATCCAGTAGTGCTTGTGTGAGTTTTGGCTCCTGCAAGTCTCGAGAGGGTAGGCAACCCTACATCTCTTGTGTCTGAACCTGTCTAACTCTACAACCAGGAAACCAGGCAGGCTATATCCCTGCTTCTCCACAGCGGCACTTCTTTACCATAACACATCTGCCAACTTTCTAGAGCACTGAGCATTGGCCTTCATACAGACTCTTGCCTTTATTGTCCTCCAATAGCAGCAGTCTCAACCATTGAGCCTTAGACTACCTTCCCCTCTCTAGAAATCCCATTCCTGTGGCTTCCCAGTGCCTGCACCTCCATAGCATTTCAGCCCCTTGGCCTCACATAGCATGCACCTCCCTAGCATTCCAGTCCCAGGACCCCACACTGCCCAAACCTCTAGCATTCGCAATCCCTGCCCTTCCATCGGCTGCTTTGTCAACAATGTGTTCTACCATACAAACCCTTCCAATAAAAAATATAACAAAAACAAATAAGACAAAGTGAGTGCTGTTTAACCCGTTGACCGCGGCTGGAATTCCGCCGCGGTGTGGGTGATTTACGCCTGGGCGTGGTCAGGACGGCCCCCAGCCGTCCTCCGCACACGCCCACCGTGACGTCAGACGCACGGGGGCCGTCCGACGCACGGAAAGGGTTAAACAAATTCATCAACTAATCGTTACTCACATAGTCATATTTCACTTTAAGTTATAGCCATCAGGCAGATTGAACATATGGTTTTGGTTTCTTCAAACCATGTGTGTTATACCCCTTTAAATACATTAAAAGAAAGGCAAAAACAATTGCCTTTGACATTCTTTGCTTCTTTTGATTTGTACCAACAGTAGCCCAGCTGACTTTTCGGTTAGGTAGAGAAGAAAGGAGGCAGCTGTATGCTGGATATTTTCTTGTTAAAATTAAAATGTGAGCACTCACTTCTAACATAGGAAATAAAGATCCTTCTACTGTTTTATAAGCGTCTTTCAAGACACTAAGGTTTTGCATTACATTTTTGAGGAATTCGGCCAAGTGCCTTTGTAACATCAGGGAACTCTGAGGTGATTTCAATATCCTTTTCATGACAGTAAGACTTCTTTTATTCCTTACATATAGTGCATGGTCATACACAAGATCATCCTCCAAACAACCCACTTTTAAAATATGTGTCTCTTGCTCTTTATTTTTGAAAACATTTTCTTGTTGCAGTTATGTAGAATACATTTCTGTATGTTGAAAATATAAATGCCGATACACAGCAGGGAATTTGCTGCCAGCACTTATAGTAAACGGTTTCGTGTAGTCAAATTTAAACTAAAGCAAGCTTTGGTTTGCTATGTGCAGACAAATTCCTGTTTCTTTCTAAACAATTGCAGGAAAAAGCCTTCTGAGGAAATAAAGCTGAAAAGCCACTTCTCCTTTCAGTTGTTTAAAGAGTAATTGTAATTCTGCACATTGACCTGCCTTTCTCACTGTCTGCTGACACTGGGAACAACCGTTGTGATGTCACAGCACAACTGTAATACGTCTGTTAGGCCTGGATTCTTGGCCTGGTTCCGCCAAACATTTTGCTTTCAGACCTCCTGTTTTTGCTGACTTTGTTTTTCCTGGCCTTAGGGTTCTAAGCACACTTCCACCGCTAACCATGTGCTAAACTGTTTGTGCTATTTGCCTTGAACATGGTAGCATTGGCTTATACCTAATTGGCATATTTAATGTACTTGTAAGTCCCTAGTAAAGTGGCACTACATGTGCCTAGGGCTTGCAAATTAAATGCTACTAGTGGGTCTGCAGCACTAGCTGTGCCAGCCACTTAAGTAGCACTTTAAACATGTCTCAGGCCTGCCTCTGCAGAGCCTGAGTGTGCAGTTTAAACTGTCATTTCGACCTGGCAAAATAAATCTTTTACCAAGCTGAAACCTTCCTTTTTAACACATATAGGTCACCTCTAGTGTACACCTTGGACAGGCCAGGGGGACAGGGTGTCATGTATTCAAGAAGCAGAACATGTACTTTTAAGATTTACATGCCCTGGTAGTGAAAAACTCTTAAATTAATTTTCCACTACTGCAAGGCCTAGCTCTCCCATAAGATAGCATTTGAGGTGCCTTATTACATTTTATAACTGTCATTTTACAATGGTAAGAGGTGACCAGTTTTGGTTTTATGTCTCTGGAATCCCAATTTAAAATCCTAACTTATGGTGAAGTCAGATTTAAAATTGTAATTCTGAAAATGCCACTTTTAGAAAGCTGATCAACAATAGGGGGTTCTGGTCCTTAATCAATAAGGCTAGGCCAATCTATATAAACTATCAAACACACACATGCCAGTACTGACTCATAATTCGCAATTTACTTACTAAAATCACACGTAAGACTCTAGGTGATTGGAAAGAAACTAATTTATTTTGTATTTTTTGTTTCAAAGGAGAATTGAGAACTGCTTTTTTGTACATTTTCAATCCTATTAGTTTTCATTCAAATCTATTCATTAATTTCATAGACAACAACAAATAACACATACATGATGTGGATTACATGTAGTGTGTACACATCTAATTTTGACAATACTAAACATTAAATAAACAACCAGTTTGTTCAATGAAAAGATGAGTTATGGTTCCACACGAAATTGAAAAATAATAATAATGACATGCATGTGAAAAAAATGAAACAAAAGACAGAATATTTCAAACTCTACCTATTAATTTTTTAACAAAACCCTGGAGCAAACAGTGTAGTATTCAGTTAACCCGGGTAATTCATTCAATAATTTGTCAACCATTTATAAAGATATTAATGCATCAAAGGGTTAGCCTGATGCAAAATATATATTTACTTGTTTGGTCAACGCGTTTCAAACCTCTAAATTCTTTGGGGGGTTCTCCTCAGGACCTGGCACCAAAACAAAGCTAGAAGAGAAAGAAAAAGCAAAGAAAGTGCTCGTGTTATCATTTACAACCTCATTTATCCAAGCCACAACTCCCTATAAACTTCACCTATTTTTACCTTAGTGAGATTATCCAATCACTACTCAAAACATGGATTTCTAGGTTGTACCATGTCGATAAAACATTGTTTTCTAACCTACAACAAACATGGACAGAAAAAAGAAGATAAGAAGCAGAAGAGGACTGTAAGTCAGATTTGTTTTTTTTTTTGGTTTTAAAAAACTGTACCTCAGTTGGTTCAGGAAGGACCTGGCTTGGCAGTTTGGGCTGGACTGTTCCCACAAGGGCCAGGGACAAGACTGATTTCCATATGGCTGGGTCCAAACTAGGGTGGTGTAGTGAGCAAAAGAATGATGGATTAAACCAAAATCCATGTGGCTGGGGGTGAATGTTAGCATTGTCCAGCATTCCATCCATCAATTATTACTTTTGCATATGAACTTTTGACTTTGATCTGGACCAGCGTGAGCAGAAAGCTGTTGTTGGCACTTTCTGCTTTTAGGTGCTATTTTAGAATGTATTCTTTAAAAGTGTATAACTCTGGTTCTACTGTTTGGATTTTTGTTGATTTGGTTTTGTTTTATTTATTAGATAATGTCTATTTTTCTTTTTTATGTTTGAAAAGGTATAGAATAAGGAATGGAAATTGTAAACAGACGAGAGACATAAGACCAAACCTTCCCCCAAAATACGGAGACTGTAGGACAAAGAAAGAAAAGATGAAAGGTGTCAGCATTAATAGAACTGCAAGTCCACCATTTAGAATCATCAGAGGAAGAAAAGCGTGCTAAAGAAGCAGGAGAGAGATAAAGTCTGTGATAGAAGAAGAACAGAGATTGGGTAAGAGAAGCAGAGCGAGACATTTTGAAAGATGTGGACTAATGATTATCCCAAAAAATGATAGACCATTCACATCCTAAATCCGATTGCCAAGAAAGTTCCAATTTAGATTTAGTACAATCTGGATTGGGGGCTAAAACAAAGTTGTATATAAGAGAACCTTTGGGGAGAGTATGAAGTATTTTGAGAAGAGAATTTTGGATATCTGATAAAGATGAAGATGAAGAGGAAAGGGAATAGTATACATCAAGAATAATCGCCATAAGAGTGGTAAACTTCAGCAAAAAGGAGTGAGGACAATGAAACAAAGACTGGAATTTGGGAAAGGAGCAAGGTGAAATTCCATCAAAAAGCTGTTTAACCCATAAAATACCTTTTAATCTCCACGCAGACCAAAAAATTGATCTGTTGAGGAGGATAGGCAAGTTGTGCCAAATAGGAGAGTCTGAGAAAGAATCACGGGAAATGTTAGTGAAGTGGACCAAAGGTTTCAAGAGGGAACAAGTATGTTTAAATAAAGGGAGGGAAGTATGAGAAGATTTGGCAGAAAAATGTATAACTTCTTTGAAGGAAAAGGGTAATAATAAGATTTGTTCAATGTAGAGCCAAAGAGGAGGAAAGGGAGAGGGATCTGATATCAGCCATCTTGAGGCATGACGCAGGAAGAAGGATTTATGATAAAGGTGAAAATCCGGGAAGTTTACACCGCCATTAGATTTGGTTTCCGAAGAGAAGATAAAGCGATTCTGGATTTTTTATTCTTCCAAAGGAATCTAGAGAGGCACGAGTCAATATGTTTAAAATAGATAGAGGGGATGTGAATGGGGAGCATGGAGAGAATATTAATTAAAAATGGGGCAATCATCATCTTAATCAAATCCAACCGACCACACCAAAAAAGAAAAAGAGGGTTCCAAGAGGAGAATGATTTCTCACTACGAGATAGAGCTGCAGACATATTCAGTTTATTGGAAGAGGTGATGGAATTGGAAAACCATATGCCTAGATATTTAATTTTTGAACTATTCCAAGCAAATCCAGTGGAAGAGAAGAAATGGGGAAGACAGAATTTTGTGAGAGGGAGAATTTCAGTCTTGTCTGAGTTAATCTTGTAACCTGAAACCTGCAAAAAGGAATTAAATTCAAGTAGTAAAGGAGGAATAGAAGTGTCGGGGCAGAGATGAATTAAAGAATATCGTCTGCATATGCAGATAGTTTCAATTGGTGATCACCATAAGGAAAACCGGAAATAGAGTCATTGTTACGGATAAAAGTCAAAAATGGTTCAAGGGCTAGAACAAAAAGAATAGGGGATAAGGGACAGCCTTGACGAACGACAGGTTGGATAAGAAAAGGAGACGAAACGCAACCATTGACTAGGACCGAAGCTTTAAGAGCAGAGTATAATAAGGAGATAAGTAATATGAATTTAGGACCAAAACCGTGCCAGCACAACGATGCAAACATAAAGGACCAATCTACTCTATCAAAAGCTTTCTCTGCATCAACAGAGATAGCAGCCAGAGGAATAGAAAGGAAGGAAACTTTATTTAAAACATTGAGAAAAAGACGAGAATTATCAGAAGTGAGTCTACCCTTAACAAAACCACATTGCTCTTTACCAATAAAATGGGGCATGATAGGACCTAAAAGTAAAGCAAGCAATTTAGCTAATAGTTTACAGTCAACATTAACTAGAGAAATCGGGCGATAATTTTAAAAAAATTGAGGATCACGACCATCTTTAGGAATGAGGCAGATAGTTGCCTCTTGAATGGTGCCGTCTGTTTTACCAATTGAGTAAAAATGAACTGGAAAGCATTAAAAGTTTAGGGAGTAACAAATCAGAAAAATGCAGGTAAAATTCAACAGGAAACCCATCTGGGCCAGGAGATTTCCCTTTAGTGAGGGTATTTAAAGCAATGGAAAGTTCTTTAAGGGAAAGATCATTTTCAAGGTCGAGAAAGTTAAGATAGGAAGTGGAAGGAGTGGGGAGTTTATCAAAATAAGTCTGGATGAGAGAAGGAGTGGGGCGAGATTCTGGTGTGTAAAGGTTTTGATAAAAAGTTTAAATTCATCAAGTATTTCCTGATCTTTATGTAGAAGGGAGTTTTTGGAGGTATAAATAGAATCAATAAGAGTGCGTTCTTTACGTGTTTTAAGATCATTTGCTAAACATTTCCCTGCCTTATTTCGACCGCCATAATAATGAGCACTGCTCCGATGGAGTATTGAAGATGCGTTGTCAGTAGAAGTTTTGTTAAATTCAAGCTTGGCTCGTACCAATTCTGGTGAGATGGAACTCTGTGAAGATGTGTAAAATTCATGCTCCAAAAGTTTGATATGAGCTAATACAGTTTTCCGTTTCTGAAGAAAGCCTTTCTTTTTCTTAGAGACAAAGTCTATGATAAAGCCTCTTGCCGTAGCTTTGAAAGAATCACATATAATATGGAGGGAGGTGCTAGAGTCGCAATTGAGTAGAAAGAATTAATTAGCGAAAGAACGAAAGGAGGAGGAGAATAGAGGATCAGTTAGAAGGGAATTATTGAAACGCTATTGGGAAGATTTTGAATGCGGAGGGAGTAAATCCAGGTCTGTTACAATTGGGGTGTGGTCAGAGATAATTATTAGTTCAACAGAGGAAAACAGTAAATTTTGAGACAAAGATTGAGAAAGAAAGATGTAGTCAAGACAAGAAAGAGATGCATGAGGAGGAGAGAAAAAAGAATAGTCAAGAGTATCAGGGTGAGAAAGTCCCCTAGAATCAATGAGATGTGCTTGAGAAATAGTGTCAAGGAATTGTTTGGGAGTCTTATTGGGAATAAAACGGACCGTAGACTTGTGATCCAGAAAAGGGTCTACAATTTGGTTGCAGTCACCCCCTAGAATAAACAAGTCATCACGAAATTGAATACATTTTTGCGTAATCAAAGGCCAAAAAGAACAATCAGGCTGTGTAGGACCATAAATATTTAAAACAGTTAAAGGAACAGAATTAATTGACAATTTAGCTAATATCCATCTACCTTCTGTGTCATTTTCTTGCGATAAAACTTTACACTTCAATTTCTTATGAAATAGAATAACACCATTTTTGAGTAGTTGAAGAGAGAGAATAAAACCGTACCCACCAAGCTTCTTCTCAACTTAAGTTATTCAGATTCTGTAAGGTGGGTCTCCTGTAAGAGGACAATGTCAGGGTTATAAGAAGCTAGGTGGGAAAGGATTTTCTCTCTTTTAAAAGGATTGATCAAACCCTTTACATTCCAGGAGATAACTCTGAATGAAAAACATTAACGATCTAGAATAAACGTAATCTACAATGATAGGAACAGAAAAGAGAATGACAATGAATAAGGGGGATAGTGGATAATGAAGGAGGAGGAAAAAAGTGAGGGAAGCGAAGGAACCTGAGAAGGAACAAATGAAAGACTCATACGTAAAATGAGAGGAATCGAAGATGGGAAGAAGAGAGAAGAATAGAACCATTAGAAGAAAGGTAAAAAGAGGGAAAAGGGGGAAAAGGAAAGAGAGAAAAAATACAAGAAGAGACAGTAAATATCCAAAAAGGATAACTGAGAATAACATACCTGAGGGGAACAAAGAATAGACAATGGGCTGGGACAACGCACGACAAGACGAATCACCTAAACCTGGGGAGTCCAACCGCATCAGGACGGGAAGGAAATAGGAGATGGACCATACAAAGTGGAGAAAAAGAGACAAATCTGTATGAAAAAACAAAAGAGACAAATAACATTAAAGTATTATATAGAGAAATATATAACTAGCTCACATGTAATGAGAAACATGGTAAACATGAAGAGTGTAGTTTGCTGAAGAAACATCTAAAAAAAACATCAGAGAACAAAACAAAAGAACTCAACAAAAAGAGAACAAACAGAGAACTCAACAAACAGAGCCAATGAAGCGGCAAACAGAGAACTCAACAAACAGAGCCAATGAAGCGACATCGTCAGGAACTCTGCAAAGAAAAGAGGTTAAATATTCAACCATTTGAAGAACCGTTTGAAGAATTAGTAGTATCCATAACATTGGTAGTATGAATATGAATACAATTCTTAAGTTATGCAGGATCTTGAAAAGTCCACGTTTGGTTTTGGTGAGTCACTTTGAAGATACATGGATGAAACAAACCATATCTAGCGCCAATAGCTTAGGAGGATGTAGATTCAGGAATTCTTTTCCTTCTGGAGGCTGTGGTGTTGGAGACATCTTGAGACAAAAATACTTTCTGACCAAGCCAGGAAATGTGTCTTTTAGATCTAGCTGCAGAGAGAACTAAGAGCAGAATAGTGAACTTTAAAAATAGGATGATGACACCACGTGGTTTAACTGGAACTGATAAGAGGGGCGGACAAGGACCAAGCCTATGAGCTTTTTGAATGCTAAATGAAGTAGTAGATGGCATATCCGGAGTTTCGGCAAAAAGGAAGAGAAGAAAGATACAGAGTTGTCCCCTTCCTGAGACTCAGGCAAACCATAACTACAAAGGGTGTTCCTCCTATTTCTGTTTTCTAAAATTTCAGTGTGTTGTTGAAGGCTGTGGACAGTTTTTTCTAAAGATGAGCTTCGTTGAAAGTTATCCTGTATCTGTGAGACTTGGAGTTTTATTGAAGACTACTTTCCATTGTAGACAATTTTTTCTTGAGATATTGCATCGTATTGTTTGTTTCCTCCACAAACTGGCGCAAGGCGCATATCTCCTTCAAAAGTAGCTCCATAGATATGGAAGATGAAGATTTGTCAGGAGATGGAGGGTCGTGCTTCAAACGTTTAGATGTGGAGGTAGATGGAGACAATTTGTTTCAAGTAGATTGTGATGAAGAGGAGCTGCGATTAGAAGTTACTCCAGCCATCTGCAATGTAGAAGAAGAAGAGTCTGGTTTTGATAAAGATGGAGGAGTTACCAATGTTCTTTGTTGTGATGAAACAAATCAAAATTTTGGTTTGGGCAGTTTTCCCAAAAAGAACTGTCTACCAGAACTTAGAATAAGCGTTGCACAGGCTTAGAGAGAACCGTGGTCTTAAAATTCTCCAGAAGAAACAACAAATGGCTTGACTAGGAGTGACTTGAGAAGAGAAGGGGCACATAGGCACATGTATCACCAACAGATTATGAAGTAAAAGGCATTGGAAAAGCTAAAGTGTTGACCATGTGGTGAAAAATCTGAAATGTAACTGTATTATGCAAAGGAGAGGGCGAAAAACTCCAACCATGACTCATAAAACCAGGTAATTTTTTGAAGTATTCAAGAAACTGTCATTTAAAGGAGTGACCTGTCTCTTTAAGAAAAACCAAGTTAAATGTGGAGGTTGTGATGGTGAAGTAGAAATGCGCCATGTTATATGATGGCAATGGTGAAAAAGTCCAGACATGACACATAAGGGCAGGTGTTCCGTGAGGTGTGCAAAACTCATTCACTTGAGAGAATGAGCTGGCAAGACATGATGACAGAAAATGTATGAGGTCAATGAAAACCTGAGGCCAGAATCCAGCATAGCCGTACAACAGAAGAGAAGGTATCAACTGTTAGAGAAAATGCGCTTATATCTCTTTAAGAGTATTCAGCAAACCTTTAGGGGGTTAACAGAGGCTCCAGGGTGCTGGGCGCATTCCTGGCGCTACGTTGTAATATTCCTGAGGAGACGCGCGCCTCCAAAATGGCAGGCGTTCTGTGGGAGGAGAAAGTGGCAGAAAACGAACAGGTAAGCGCAATAAGCACGATGCACTCAGTGTTGATAATGTGCTCACCGGAACCTCACATGTTCGGATTGAGTAGGCCGCCAAGGTCCAGGAGAAACCAGCACAGGAAACGCGCCGGTGGCTAATAGAGCGTCCCGGTGCGGCGGAGCTAATCGCCGTCCGGCGCCGTAGCCACGCCCCATGTCTATTTTTCTAACCTTATGTGGGATCTTTTTGTGTGGTGTTTTCACTGTTTTACCGTCTGGAGTGTTGCACAAATACTTTACACATTGCCTCTAAGCTAAGCATGCATGACTGCTCTGTGCCAAAATACCAGGGGTTATTTTGTGGTTTGCTTTTGCCATTCCCTGACTAGAATTTTGGTTATTGCTTGACAAGGGCTCGCACCCCAGTCAACCAGTGACCCTTCACAAGCATGCGGAGATAAAAAAAAAAATTAGGTATTGGTATTTGTAGAATTTTTGTAGAAGTATGATAAGTAAAGATCCCAGTTTTCTGATTTTACTGATTTTTACACATCTATACAGACAGAAATATATATTTGTATTATATATGTGGGAAAAATCCCCCAAAAATTTCTTCTTTTGGGTGATCTTCGATGTTGTCAGACTTGAAAGCTGGTGCAATAGTGAGGGCTTTTATAAAGTGAAACGTTTTGCAAATGAACTTTTAAACAGCTGCTGATTTGCTTGTTTTTGTATTACTATGTGAATGTTTTTATATGAGGGAATTGCATCTGAGTAATGCATTATTTGTGGCTTCTTGCCGCTCTAAAACACATCAGACATTTAAAGGGGGTGTACCATGAATTGTTAGATAATTGGGGAAAAATGCTAGTGCAGGTTAATTTTTCCGCCAAACACCAACTCCTGGGCCGCACAGATCAGTCATGGAGTTGCGCCTCTCATAAACTGAAAAATCGAAGCTAAATGACCCCCTAATTTTTAAGGACGGGCTCGCGCGGCATTAACGGTTGATTTTGGTTACGCAGGACAATGAAGGCATGGTAAAAGCACTTTGTAAAACTGAGCCATTTAATGGGGAAACAGTGAATGAACTACGTACGGCCTGTCCCCCGGGGGCCTGCGTCTGCAAATAAAGGAGTTAATGAGTGCAAACTGCACACCTTGGAACCATAAAACACCGTTAAAAATGGAGCACCATTTCAATCGACAAAGTTAATACAGAAGGCACTTAATGCAAGGATGACTGAGTAGCTGAATATGAAACATGCTTATTATGTATGGACGGGCAACTTTTCCGCCAGGAAACCGTGACGCCCTGAGCAATGTTTGCCTCAAATCTGACATCAAATGGTTTCCTCTAACGTCAGACCAACAGTGGGGCCCGGTTTCTGGTGCGGAGCCAGGGGGCTATTGTAGAAAGAAAATACATTTATGACACCACAACGGACCCCCTTGAATATATTCAACAATAATGGCCACAATTTGGCTTACGCACCATTTGGGCAATCCGGCAACGCAAGCACAGGTCGCAGCCAAGTTGCTTGCGAAATATTAGAAAATATTAATTCAGTTTTCAACTCGACTCCATTTTATGTGGTAGAAGTGAGCATAAAATGGTGGAGGAAAGCAAAATCATACAGAAATGTATGCAACCAGACTCCAGTTGAAAAAACAAACCCTGCTCTAATTAACTGTCTCTACTGCCTAGCGCAAAACCGTGTTAGTAGTCCCATGATGCACTGCGGGCTGGTTATCGGTCCTATTTCTGTCTTCTCAATCCTAGGTAATAGTGAATTTAGCTCTCTAACCAAAAAATCCCAGAGACACTCAGCGAAGTTGGGGAACCGTCTACCCTTAAAGGAACCCCAAGTCTAAAAAGAACGGCGTCAAATGTAAGTGTGAGATGCCAAAGGTAAGCGTGAAATGCCAAGGTAAGTGTGAGATACCAGCTTGGACATTCGAGGCACAGAGGGGATCGCGCAATGAACCACTCCACGCATCAGTTTTGCGTAAAAGGCCATTTATTAGGACAGGCATGACAGATTATCAAAACATAACATTATCAACTTATCAACTTTAACAATCCCCCCAACATTCTGCCTTTCAACCGTCATTCACTCACGTGCTCCACCATCCATTCCCAAATCACACCACAACCTCTTTGCATCCCATTCACTTCCCCCTTTCCACTTCCCGACTCCTCGGTCATTTCTGTCCATCGCACTCCCGTCTACCACTCTCTCCCCTCCTGCGCCTGTAACTCCCTCCCTGTAAGGGTGATTCTGCCCGTCATGGACTCCCCACCCCTCCCGGTTCCCGGAACGTCTCCCCCTTGCCATCCTGTCCTAAACTGGCACGTTGCCCAACACGGCAACCAGAAAAAACACCGCACCCAAAAACCCTTCTCCTTGTAGGGTGGGCGGGTGGCAAAACCTAACTTTCCCCTGAGGCACCGGGGACAGGAAAGGACGTCGTTCCCTTCCTGTCCCCCTTAAATAACCTCCTATCTAACCCCTCCCACCCCTGACCTAAACCCCCTACCTCACATCCGCCCGCCGTGTCCTCGCGCGAATACCCCGGGGGAAGACTAGTCTGTCGACCTGCATTCCCCCGGGGGCCGCATTCCAGTGCTTTTTTAGGCAGAAACTCGTGCCTCTATTTATTGTTTTTATATCGCACTAAGCAAATCTGTGAGCCCACTTTCACGAAAGGATTCAGGCAGTTAACCAACAACCTCAATGTCTGCTGATCTGCTAATATGGCTGACATCCCCTCAAGGACAATAGAAAGGAATTTCGATGAGTCTAACAGCTTAGGAATGGCATAGTCTAGTTATGAAGATAAATCATTTACAAGGTGGAGGTGAAGTCCTTTAGGACACCCTGAAGGCTTTTAGAACCCAGTCACTGTAGGGAAATCCACTAAGTAAATTGTATTGTACATATGGAATAATATCTGCTCCAAGATCCAGCCTGATATATCCGCCCAATTACATCTTTTTGAAGGGTGCAAGTCAGGTTACTACACTACAGAAAGATGGCAGGTTCAAGTCAAGAAGTCAAAGTGCTCAACATCCTTGGTGCTGGGAGTTGGTGTGAAACTTGGCTCCATATCTCTTCTAATTTGTGGTCCATGGATTAACATCTGGAGTGTGCTTGCTTGTGCGCTGTCACCCAGACATGTCTCTGTGTGGAGTGAGGGTTCTCTAAATCCAAGAAGAGCAAAAACAACTGAGCTGTCTTTTGTGCAAGGAGTTTTCTTTTAGTTCATCTCTCAGTGCTAAATTTGTGTAGGTGATTGCAGGAGTTGGGCACTTGTTTTGGGGCCGGGATTTTATATCACCAGATTTCGAGCAAAAGAGAGAAAGTCACAAAAAAGATAAAGAAGGAAAAAGGGAAATATAATAGCTAGCCGGGATAAAAAAGAAGAGTGAGATAAAGACAAATGAAGTGAAGGAGTGATCAGGAAAGAGGCAAGAGATGGAATCCAGACTATGCAGCATTAGAATTGGGTATTTGACAGCACCACCAGAGTTGGGCTCCTATGACAAGATTTGGGCCAATGCGCTACATTTCTTTTACAAATTAAGCACTACCTTATCTGCTACTTTCACATAGTTTCCGACAGTATTAGGAGAGATGTAAAATCTCAGTGTTTCTTGAGGTGTTTCAATGAATTGAGAGTTGAAGGAAGACGGTGTAGCAGGCTCTAGAAAAGTCCACCTGGCCGCCTCCTCTGTCCAGTTGCAGATGGAGCATGCATGTAGCTGGGCTCTTCAACTCTAGCCTTTCTGTGCAAGAAGGCTTACAGAACAGAGCAAGAACCCTGCTACAAATGTACTGTGCTAATGAAATTGCTCTACTAATGGATACATTAACTGAGATTCCGAAATGGGATCCATTCTGCCAGCAATTCCAATTGTGGGTTTTCCTTCAATTTCGGGACGTCACAATGATGATGCTTTTGTGGATTTTTCAGGAGCAGCTGAAGGACTGCTGTACATCCCCAAGATTCTTCTTTCCTTATGTCTAAAGAGAAGGAAACGACAATATTTAGTGGCAAAGATGAACAGAACGTGACCTGTATACATGTCCGAAAGAACTGCCAAGCCAAGGACCACTTCTCAAATTAAATATACTGTTTGGTTTTAAAAAAATACTTCAATATAGTCATCTGAATGGTCATCCTCTGCTAAAGTCTGATCATCGTGTACAGAAAAACGTACCGTCGATCTGGAACCTCCTTCACAAAAGAGCATAAGGACAGCACTTACCTCGAGCCTCCATTATCTGTGTGCTTAACATTGCAAGGCCGCCTCTTGTACTCCCAGTCCAGAAATCTCAGGCTCCAGGCCGTGGTTGGCAACTTTCCCTACTTTGACCCAGAATTCGGCTGATCCGTGTGAGTCAAAAACGACTTTTTTTATTTTCACTTCACTTTTTTGTAGTGGGAAAGATGATGTGCACTTTAAAAAATCGCGGTCATTTAACCGAATTGTTTGGTGCACGTCAAACAATTTGGTAAATTGGCCTAAATGTGAGTCATCGTTTACACTCACCCTCACTGACATTTTTTGACGCCTTCCATACCTCTGAATTATAGAATGTGCTCCTTATATTTAGTTAAGGAAATTACATGTTTCCACTATTGTTGTCTCAATTACTAGATATTTTTGTGAGTGGTATGTTTGTGGAACTGCACAACACCCTGACAGTGCTGCTCAATCCGGTCACCGTGTAACTATGATTTCAAACTGTCTAGCCTTTTTGGCGAGCATTTCGTGCAGTAAAAATTCATTATGATTTGTTGATTTCTAGCAACAAAGGCCTCCAGCTCCACCTAGTGTTTTAGAGGACTGCGTTAAATGGCGAGCTGGTGCTTGGTAACTGCCAATCTGAAAGGCATTGGAACATTTACAGAGAACTGGTGATGACTTTTTACACCTGGCTTGCTGAAAAACAAACACTAGCAACAAAACACAAAATGCCTGCCCCACCTTATTCTTTACACGCTTATTCGAACCAAAAGGGCAAACAAAAATTATTTTATGTTTGACCTGATATTATTATTTATACCAATCTACTTCAATATTTTTTACACATATTTTTTACACAGATTATACAGAAAAAGAACAAATACATTCACTATATTTTGCTTGAACCTGCACACAACTATTTACAAAGACAACAATATATACATTTCAAATATACAATTATCTACACATAATCCACAATACACACATAAAACATATAATTAACCAATTATTATTCAATAGAGCAAATCTGTATTCAAGAAGAAAGAAAAAGGAAGACAAAGTCAAAGGGAAAGAGCAAGATGTTAATTAGAAAACGACTTAACAACTGGCACAGCCAGTTGAAGCGCTTGGTGTTGTGAATTGCTCCTTCAGATGTGCCGACGCGTTTCTAGTCCAAGGAAACCAGTTCCTGGACTTTCATCAGGGCTTTGTCAATTGTCTGTGTGAAAATGCAGAAAAACAACGTTTTTATTATTCCACTGCATTCCTTTTTTTAAAACCTTTTTTCGAAGTTGCACCACTATTTATTTCCAACATAAGTACCTATAAATCTTCTGGAAACCTGGCCTCTATCGATATCTTCAGCCACAGGAAAAATCTGTATGCTGTTGTACTATTTGTAGAAGAAAAAGGCAATTCTACCTACAAAAAGAATAAGGGTTACATTATAACTTTGTTGGCTAAATCCAATGTAAGGCTCATTGAGGATAAAAGATGATTATATGGTACCTCTCATGAAGAGGGTTGAATCGCAATTGAAGCTGTGTGTCCACTCATGGTCAAATTGTCGTAGCGAAATCTGACAAATAAATAAATGACCTCATTAGAAACTTTTTTCTTTTTCATTTACGGCTTGAGGTAATACGTAAGGATCCCACAAACGCACATACCTTCTTTTTGGGAATACGCGAGGAACAGTCTCCTTTCTTTCGTGTTCTCTCTCGCGGCGCACTCAAAGCGCAAAGTATCAAGCGTTGTCTCTATCCTTTTCTCGCTTTTATTTCAAAATGCGTGTGTCCTCAATCATTACACCTACAAATATAACAATCTTTTTTTAAAAGCACATCCACTCTCAACCGAGCAGCACCACTACCGCTCATGCTGCTCATGCATTCAGCCGTCGCAACGGGTAGGTGACTCGTACCTGTAAACAGCAGCTACCTGGAACGAAACGACTCGATTCTGGTATGGCCGGGGGCCATCTTAAAACGCCTGTATACTAATGTCTGTATTCCCTCAAGGATTCTGGGACAAGTAGTTTCTAATGATGAAAAGGCTGTTTTTACTTAAGGGCATATACATATGCGCAGAACACTGTGATCCCATATTTGACCTGTAAATTTGTTTTGAATCAACTCGATGGACCAAAAACATTACTACTGTTGGGGAGAGGATTATATATGCTGAACTTGTGTTTAGTATTCACTATCGGGATTGGAATTCAAAAATGCAAAATTCTGCAAGAAAATCTCCATGTTAACTGCAATCGTATCACACAAAAGTTTATTGAAAACTGTCCACCATAGTTGCCAACATCTACTTGGCAAATTTCAGTGGCTGTTCAGACTTCAGATTGATTGAACCTGCATCTATTGGACTATTCACAATCGTGCTATTTCTGACAAATTGTTCAATCCTGTTACTGCGCTGTTGAATTTAAGAATGACGTATGCCACTTTCTGTAACAAAACTCTGTCAATATCTATTGGGCATTTTATCTGACTCATAGAAAACAGAATGGACCATTTAAACTCATTCTCACTGTGTTCTTTTTCCTAAAAATGCTCAACTATAGGAGCAGACATGACTTTATTTCTAATGCGTGATCTATGCTGGCTGATTCTTAAATTCACCTGTTGATTGGTTTTACCAATATAAATCTTATTACACTGGCATATTATAACATACACCATGTTTTTTGTTTTACATGTTGAAAAACCAAGATGTTTCCATTTTGTACCCAGATGTTGAAATTCGTTTCCTTCTACAGTACTTGGGCAAGCAACACAGTTGCCGCACCTGTGATGACCTTCAAGTGGTTTCATCTTCCATTGGCTGAGTAAGTCATTTTTATTTTTAGGAGCCGAAATGTCAGCTCGAACGAACTGCTGCCCTATACTTTGATTTTTCTTGTAGGCAAAGATCGGTCTCGGAAAAGGACATTCCAGACCCTCAAGGAGGTGCCAGTTCTTTAGTACCGCCTGCTTCATCTTATGTGTATCAGGACCAAACGTGGTCACACATACAAGTCTGCCCAACTCTTGTTTGGATTTCTTTTCCAATAGACTTTCACGGGGAGTAAATCTTGCTCTCTTACAGGAATGTTTCAAGAGTTTTTTAGGGTATCCCCTCTGTATCATCTCACCACAGAAGGATTGAGAATGTTTTTCAAAGTCACTTAGCTCTGTGCAATTTCTCCTTATTCGGAGCAGCTGTCCTAGTGGCAGATTCTCCTTCAGATTCCTGGGATGGCCGCTTTTATGATGTAGAATAGTATTTTTGTCAGTCGCCTTCTTATATAGGGAAGCCTTTAGCTGTCCCTCAGTGGCTGATATTAAAACATCTAAGAATGTCATCTGTACATTACTGGACTCAATCGAGAATTTAATGTCAGCATGTCTTGCATTCAACCAGCCATGGAATGCCAATTGCTCCACCTGGCTCCCCTACCACTGGAGCCAGATGTCGTCTATATAGCGCCACCATTAGCTGATGTGCTTCTTAAATGGGTTATTCGCTTCAACTAATTTTTCTTCATACTGCTCCATGAAGAGGACTGCCATCTCTGGGGCATTAGGATATCCCATGGCAGTCCCCTTCACTTTATGTAAAAATGCTCATTGAACTTGAAATAATTCTTTTTGAGAGTAACTTCTGCCAGTTTGAGAATGAATGCAGTGGGCACTTGGTGTGGCTAATCTCTACTTTCGAGGTACAGTTCAATCACCTCTAATGCCTCGTCCTGCTGGATCTGGGTATAGAGGGACGTGACGTCCATTGTAACCATTAACTGTGTCAATGGATCAAAAACCGTACCCCCTACCTTGATCAGAAAATCGGTCGTGTCTCTCAAATAAGATTTAACTTCTTTTAAGAAAGGCTTCAAGAAAAAGTCGACATATTTAGAAATGGGTTCAAGGCAGGAGTCGCACCCAGATACTGTGAGTCGTCCCGGGCGTTCCTGCAAGTTCTTATGAATTTTGGGTAGTAGGTAAAGGACCGGGGTCCTGGGGAACTTTTTCATCAAGAAATCAAACTCTTTCTGTCCCAGAAACCCTCCGTCCCTACCTACTAGCAAGATTTCCACAATTATGCCTTGGATCTGTTTCAATGGGTCTTCGGTAAGAGGGTGGTACCATATCTCATTCTGAACCTGCTTCAGGCCTTCAGACACATACATGTCACGGGGCCAGATGACTACCGCCCCGCCTTTGTCGGCCTGTTTGATCACTAAAGACTGGTCTTCTTTTAGCGACTGTATCGCCATCCGTTGTTTATAGCTGATATTCTGCTTAATGTATTTCTCAGTCTTTTCGAACTTATTTATTGATGACATCAACACTTGTTAAAAAGCATACACCTGTTTCGGTATGTTTTGACTAGGAACAAATGTAGACTTATTTCTAAGGCCAGTGGTTTCTTTATTGGTGATCAGAGGTTGATTAAAAAAGAAAGCCTTCAATCGTACCTACCTACAGAATTCAATGGCCTCAAGTTTTAACTTAGTGTAGTCGGTCTGTTTGCATGGTACAAACTTGAGACCCAAATTTAGAACAGCCTCTTCATCAACAGAAAGTACTTTTGATGAAAGATTGACAACCGTGCTGGGACCCCCTATGATTTGTAGAATCGGTTCCTTGTCCTCATTTCCCATGGTATTTTGTAGCGGCCTTTATGTCTATATTTTAATGACTGAGAGCTCACTGTACATGCATATTTAAATGCATTAGAAACAACAGGTCTGAGACAAAGGACAGCAAAAGCTAACTGTGGAGAAGACCAACAAATGATAAGGCCTTTGGAGAAAACCGTTGCCACTTATTGATGTAACCTAATAGAAAGACAGGCTGATCACATGTGGAGAATTACTCCTCACATAGCATAATGAGAGGTTCACCACTGTACTTATTTCTAAACTCAAGAAAGGCAACAAAGAGGGGAGCATGTGGCAGAGCTGGAGTACTCCTAGAGTTAAAGGTCACTGTATGAGACTGGGGAGAAGGCAGAAGGCTTGGGCATATTGTTATACAATTAAAATATGTTTTCATGGAAAAAACAAATTAATGCCTGGCATGGCCTCTAGCAGCTGGGCAGACAACATAATGAAACAAAAAAAATGCCTGAGACAGGAAAAGAGGAACAACAGTACTGAATAAACAGTGGGAAACCTGGAGACAATGCAAGATCTGGCAGTGAAAGGTGCAAATGCGTTGAACCTACAGACTTCATGTGCAGTTACATTCTAAATGGCAAATTCATTAAAATATTGTAGCTGCCAAATCCAAATTAGAAAGTGTTGACAAACCATGGCTAGTTTGCATGACGTCACATTGGCATTTCACCTTCTACGCTGTCGTGAGGATTCTGCCCAGCCTACATTCATTGGAGGGAGTGGTTAGGCTTATATGCGCGATATATGAAGGTACAAACTCTGATTGAGTCATCCGTCTCAAACAGCGAACAACGGGGTTTATCGCCGCTTTTTTGGCTTTAAAAGCCAAGAAAGCGGAGATAAAATTATCTCCCTATTACCAAGCTGTCGCTAACACCAGTTAGTGACAGCTAATAGGAGATAGCGACCATCTTGGGCCCCGCTTTGCATGTCAGTGATATTTATCTCTAATGACATGCAAAGTGGGCGTGCCAAGATGTTAGCGACTGGAAACAGTCCCTACATCGCTATCTCCTATTACCAACTTTTGGAGATATTCGCGCTAAGCGCGAATATCTCCAAAAGCTAACACCTACCCTGAGCAGTTCTTAGCCATGTTATCCAATGGGAGGTGGATAACATGGTTAAGAGCATTTGCTCGATAATGCATGAATATCGCTGACTTTTTCAGAGATATTCATGCATTGCGGCCGTTTTTTATCGCATTTGCGATAAACCTTGCTAATAGCAAGGTTTATCTGCGATAAAAATCGCCGATGTGCGGCGATAATTTTTGTCTCTAAACAAGTTAGAGACAAAAATTATCGCTAGTTGTTGGTAATATGCCCCCTTGTCCCTTTATTTGAAGCCGAGGATTCTCTCCGCCTAGTACAGAGCTGAAAACAATGGTATGCTTGAGAAGTGATGGGATTACATTAAAACACGTGCCATGTCAATCCAGTAAAATCAAGAATAAAATCCATTCAAAGCATACAGAATTCTAAAAACCCAGAGCTTTAAGTGGGCCGGGTGTCTATCGGGCTCTCCATTTTTGCCCTCAACCTCAGGAAGAAACTAGCATTGGCATAGCCAATAGGTCTCGCTTTTGGGACCTTATAAGTATTTAGGTATGCAGCACAATATCCTCAGTGCAACAACACCAACTGTTGCATGGCTAAGCACTTATAAGTTCCCAAAAGCGAGACCTATTGGTTATGCCAATGCTTGTTAAAAGTGGGACAGAAAGCTCTCTCTTTCATTTAGATAAAAAGAGTAAAAGAACCTGCTTGCAGCATCGAAAAACGTTTGCATTCAGATACTCCCTATCCCTTTTGCATGCCCATTGAGCATTTTGTATAACTGAGCACCCAATAGCATACCCCTGGGCAGTCTAACTGCTTTCGTTGTGCCAGAGCTTCTTTATATTGTCTGATGTTTGCTTTGAGGATTAATGGGACTTAAAAAAGTTTCCTATGAGAAGAAGACAAAGACCATAACAGCATGAAAAGAGCAGTGCTTTGTTTCAACATAATATCACAGCGACATCTGTGAAGTAATGAAAACCAAGATTCCTTTATCAGGAATTTCAACAGAAAATGAATGGTGTTAAAATGTAATCCGGTAGGGAGGATTCTGTGTTGGATGTTGGCGATGATAGTTAGATTCAGCGTAGGAGCATAAGAGAGACAAGCAGGCTTCTGGAGATCCTTGGAGTTATTTCCGATGCACTCTGCTTTGTCAAACAATTCAGGGACCCCTTGTATAGTGAATGCTTGTTTAATGAAGGCTAGCCATTAAATTGTGGACACATTTTCCAAAGCCCCACAGTTGAGAATGATTAATCTTGTAAACTCTGTTTCAGGATTCTTCCAAACCCTCAACCATAACAACAAGGGACTTCATTTAGTAAGGTTCTCCACATGCTAAGATCTACCTCTGGGTTACATCTAAAGGTGCTCTCCGTTTCTGTTAGGAGCTACAGTCACACGGGGCACACAGCGGAGCACAGCTCTCCGATAACAAGGGTACTGGGTGGATTCTCATGGTCCTGCCGGGTGAGGAGCGATCTGTTCTGCTGATGGGATATGAGACGCGAATACGGGTGTTGTAATAGGCTGCATGACGGCCTCTAGAAGTCCACCGGGATTTAACGGAGACAGCATGATTTTTTCCGGTAATACCACAATCTGTTGACGGAAAGCAAGCACCGCAGAGAATGTAACAGACAAAAGTAACAGCAACAGCACTAAATGGAGGTTTAGGGGGGTGCAGCCGGCCATCGGGAGGCCTGCCGCCCCCGGGGTTTTTGGGGCCCGGAGGGGGAAACGACAGCAGCACTGGGAGTTTTGGGCTGCTGCTTGGTCTGGCGGCGGGCGTTTTTGGGCTTCCCTTGGACTGGGGTTGGGCTGGTTTGGCTGGGAGGACGTAAAACTGGCCCCGGGGGACGGGGCTAGTGCGGGGGCAGCATTGGGTGTGCAGAGTGAGGCGGGTTGGGGTGTGGGGAATGTGGTGGGGGGTGCAGTGTGGGGGGAAGCTGGGTGGGGAGGGGGGCGTGGGCCGTGGCAGTCGGAATGGGAGGGAGGGGCGGGGTGGGGGTGGGGGGGCAGGAGCATCCGGCAAGGAGGGGGGGGACACTCCGTGGGATGGGGGAGGGGCATACAGAGGGGGTGGGGGCCGAGGGGCGAGTTTGGAGGGGAGGGGGGCTGTTTTTTCCCCAGCATGCTGGACTCCACGTTTTTCCCTTGGCAGGAGATTTTGGCGAGGTACTCGGGAGAGCAGCATGCGGCTCCGGTCCACCGAGGGGATGGGTCGGCTCTGCTTTGTACGGGCGGTCGTGCTCCAACGAGGGACCAAGCATGGGAGCATGTTGGACGGCGGGGCGAAGGGTCCTTGCCTGCTCCACCCGAAGGGTCGAGACGGCCGCCGCGGGACGGGGAGTACGATTTGACACCGTGGAGCAAGCTTCAGGGTCATGTGCAGTGGTTGGACGGAGGGAGAATGTGGATTGGAATGCATTGATGAGGGTGTGTGGGGAGAAGGCAGGGTTGAGCCGGCTGGAGTCCTTAGAGGGCGGCCGGGAGATGCGGGACCTACAAGGTGATGTGGAGTCTGAGGAGGAGGGGGAGATTCGGAAGGGGGAGGGGGCGTCGAGTAATATTCTTGGAAGTGTATTGCAGGTACGCCCATGGCAGGACGCGCCCAGAGTAACGGTCCCCCCCGGCTCCACTGGTTATGCGGCGGGATCCAGTTCGGACGCCGATCTTGACGCCAGGTAAGATTGGGGACGGAGCGGGGTGTGGTTCGGGCAAGCAGCGCTGCGTGCAGGTTTCAGTGGGTACGGAGACTGGTGGGGAGGACTTGGTGCGGCTGGTGAAAGGACGATATGTGAAGGGCACAGGGGTGGGCCCGGACCGGGTGGGGGCATCGGAGGGGGCGGGGCGGGGAGCACCGGGGCAGGCAGCGGCGGGGGTGCGGCGGGGGGAAGTACACAGACGGTCGGGACAGCTGCCGGAGCGAAGGAGAGTTGCGTAGTCCCGGTGCGCAAGCTCCCTTACATGGGGGTGACTAAGCCGCTCGGGCCCATTTGTCACTGGCTACGAAGGAGAAAATATGGAAGGGGGAGTATGTCGAGATTTTGAAGCACCTTCATAGGGAGCTGACTTCTAAGGAAGGGTCAAAGGAGGAGGAACAGGAGTTGGCCAGGCGCCCCAAGGTGCCGCTGACAATTGACAATTGGTCAGCGGCGTTCTTAATATACGCTGGCGCATATTGTGAAAAATATCTGGACAGAGCCATAGCATTGTTCAAATACATGGATGTGGCCAAGAGGGCGCAGGTGACGTACGACGGTTACGCCTGGTCACATTATGATGAGGAGTTTCGGGAGAGGATGGCGTCGGACCAGGACGCGAAGTGGGGCAAACTGGACTCCAACGTGTGCCAACAGACGATGGGCGGGGCAAAGTTCGGCAGCACCATCTACACGGCCAGCGGTTTGCCGCTCGCGCCGACCCCCTTTTAGGCCGCCCCACCCGGGGGCGGGGGGGCACGGAGAGACGCCGGTCAGAACAGTCGGGGCCTGCTGGGATTTCAATAAGGGCGCGTGCGGCAGGCAGGTGTGCCGTTTTTGGCACAAGTTCTCCAAGTGTGGGGGCGCACCCGGTGGTGCGCTGCTGGGGAGTCTGAGGTCTCCCGGGACAGCAGCCTGCGGCGGCCGGGGGTCAGCCCGGGGGGCGGGGGGGAGAAAAAGGTGGAGCTGGAGCCATGGGAAAAGGCTCGTACACCGTTTAGGCTGGATCGGCTGGAGCTTTTGTTGGCGGCCTATCCGCGGGCGGAAGATGCAGTCGTTTTGCAACGGGGATTCAGGGAAGGTTTTCTGTTGGGGTATGAGGGTCCACGGATTGCGCGCTGGGCAGACAATTTGAAGTCGGTCAATGCTCACAAGGGGATTGTGCGAGAGAAGCTGTTCAAGGAGGTGAAGGAGGGCCGGATGGTGGGCCCCTTCATGGAGCCGCTTTTGCCAAACCTGATTATCTCACTCATCCGAGTGGTGCCCAAGAAGGAGCCGGGGCAGTTCCGGTTGATTCAGCACTTGTCGTGGCCAGAGGGGTCGTCGGTGAATGATTTCATTTCGGGGGAGCTCGCGTCGGTGTCGTACTCGTCCGTGGGCGTAGCGTGGAAGATCGTATCGGTGGTCGGGCCTGGCGCTAAGCATGGGCGGAAAATCCGTTCCGCTCGCGGATTTTGCGGATTTTTGGTAAATTCGCAATCCGCGAACGCTCGCGAATTTACCGAAAATCCGCAAATTCGTTCAGATTTTTTTTTCTTGGTAATACAATTTTGAGGCGTGCGGTGTAAGTTCGCAATTGCGAACATGTAGGTGCGGCGGGCAGCAACAATCTTGCACTCGCGAAATTACAAAAATTGCAATTCTGCACAAGAAATCTACTAGCAAGCAGCATAGACCTTCTGAAAATGATGATTTTTATCAGAATAACTCCTCAGGTTGACATTTGCCTGCACTTTTTTGAATTTGAGGCCTTTTGATTTTCTTTGGATAACTTTTGGATTAGAAATCAACTTTCTCATATAAGCTTGTTTGGGGCATTACAGTTGCTGTAATGCTGTTCTGCAGAAAAACGAGTTTTGCAAAAGTGAAAGCATTCAGCAGGTTCAAAAGTTCAAACTCATCATTAGTAACCATTCCCTGTAGTGCTTCCTGACTAGGGCCCCTCCAGAGTTCAGTGTCTAGTTGCAACAATTGTATGACCCTGCTCTGACCCTCACAGCAGGCTCATAGAATAGCTACAAGTAGGCCACAAAGGTCCTGGAAAAAAAAATTGCACTGCAACAGAAAGCAAATTACAGATAAGGAAGCAGGTGCCAGACTGGAATTTTAAAACAGTGACACATTAATAAATCAACCCCAAATTAATTCATGTCAGTTGAAGCAGGCAGGTGTGCTTGCTTTTTCCCCCCATAATCTACAGTGATGATGAACCAGAGGGTGGCATTGATGTACCAGAGGGTGGCATGGGTGAAACAGAGGGTGGCAGGGGTGAAACAGAGGGTGCTGGGAACCTGTGATGATGAATCAGACGTAGAAACAACATAATCTCGACCGTTGCGAGCCGACATGTAAGTTCGCAATTGCGAACTGGTACAAAACCCTCGCGAACTGGCAGAAATCCTTGCGAACTGGCAGAAATCCTTGCGAACACAAAAAAAAAAGAAAATCCGCAAATTCGCGAGAATTCGCAGATTTTGCGGATTGCGAGTTCGCAAATTCGCAAAATTTGCGATTGCCAGATTCGCAAAATTCGCCCATGCTTACCTGGCGCCATGATGGCAAAGTGCGACATTAAGTCGGCATTTCGGCTGCCTCCGGTGCACCCGGAGGATCACCCTTTGTTGGGGATTCAGTTTGAAGGGGGCATTTTTGTCCACAAAGCGCTCCCTATGGGGTGCTCCATCTCTTGTGCATTGTTTGAGTGGTTCAGTTCCTTTCTGCAGTGGGCTTTTTCCAGGCGCACAGGCTCTGAGATGGTGACGCACTATCTGGACCACTTCTTTCTGGTGGGGCGGCCCGGTTCGACGGACTGCCAGCAGCAGCTGGATGGTTTTACGGACCTGATGGGCTACTTAGGTGTTCCCCTGGCGCCAGAGAAGACACACGGTCCCAGTACGGTGCTGTCCTTTCTTGGTATAGAGCTCGACTCAGCGGCCGTGGAAGCACGCCTACCATAGGACAAGAGGTTGGCAATGTTGGCTTTGGTAAGCGGCATGCTGGAAAAATGGAAGGTGACGGTGCAAGACCTGTTGGGGCATCTGAAATTTGCGTGTTGCGTGGTGCGGGCGGGGCATACGTTCTGCCAGCGGCTGGGTTTAGCCCCGTTCTGTTTGACGTTGCCGCATCATCATTTGCGCTTGTCGGCGGGGACGAAAGAGGATTTGCGGATGTGGCTGGCGTTCCTGGGGCGGTTCAATGGTGTGCCCATGGCGCCCCCAGAGGACTGGAAGTGGGATGTCATGCTGTATTCAGATGCAGCAGGGGTTGGAGGCTTCGGTTTGTATTGGACGGGACGGTGGTGTGCGGAGTAGTGGCCGCTGCATTGGCAAGCGGGAGGCCGCAGTATCGCGTTTCTGGAGTTGTTTCCGCTGGTGGTGGCGGTCACGGTATGGGCACAAGAGCTGGCACACAAGCGGGTGCTTTTCAGGGTAGACAATATGTCTTTGGTACAGGTGGTTAACAGGCAGTCGGCCAGGGACCCGCATATTTTGAACCTGATGAGGGTGTTCGTGCTAGGCTGCTTAGAGAATGACATCTTATTTCAGGCCCGCCACGTCCCTGGGGTGGACAATGACATTGCTGATGCTTTGTCTCGTTCACAGTGGCAGAGGTTCCATGGGCTAGCCACGGAGGCGGAGGAGACCAAGACGCCGGTCCCGATGGAGCTTTGGTCGGTGGGAGACGCCGGGTCGTTCAACTGGTGAGGGCGTCGGTGGTGGCATCCACTTGGAAGGTGTATGTACAGGCTTGGGGGGAATTTCGACGGTCTGGTGCGGTAAGGCAAGGGGACCCGTGGCAGCGGGAGGAGCAGGTGGTGCGGTTCATGTTGGTTTTGATTGACAAGGGTTTGTCGAGGGTGACGATTGCGGGTAAGTTGTCAGCAGTGGCGTTCATGGGTAAGCTGTGGTGGGGTTATCCGCCCTGGGCAGGGGAGTTGGGGGCGCGATTGTTGGAAGGTTGGGCAAGGGAGAGAGGAGCGCGGGTGAGTCAGCGGAGGCCCATTACGGAGGACATGCTGGGGGGTTTGTTATCAACGTTACCGTCGGTGTTTCGCGATGGGGGGAGACGATGTTGTTTTCCGCGCTCATGTCATGGTTGTTTTTTGGAGCGTTTCGGGTTTCGGAATTGGTCGGCCTAAAAGGGGGACCGGGGGTCCTGTGGGAGGACGTGGATGTACAGGCCCCGGAGGTGGCAGTGTGCTTGCGATGCTGAAAGACGGATCAATGGGGGGAGGGGACATGGGTGGTGCTGGGGCCGGGGAGTCAGGAGGGGGTGTGTCCCGCAGCATGGAGTCGGCGGTTGGCGGCCGGCCGGAGCACGTTGGTAGGGGAGGTTTTTATGCGGGGGACAGAGGCAGGGTGACGGCGGCTCAGGTTTTGTGAGTCCTGCGGCACAACCTGCGGTCTATGGGTGAGGACCTGAAGGCTTACGGGACGCATTCCTTTCGCATTGGGGCGGGGACAGAGGCGGCCCGTAGAGCTTGGGGGAAGGAGGATATCAAGTGGTTGGGGCGGTGGAAGTCGGATTGCTACAGGACACATGCCAGGATGCGGGGGGTAGAAGAGGCGCAATGACCTGGCAGTTTTTTCACCCTCTTACATGTTTGTCTTTGCAGGTGCTGTGGCGGGGCCGGCTGCGGCGGTGTTGGACATTTACATTGTGGGACACTCCTTTGTCAAACGAGTGGAGAGTGTTGAGTGGGACAAACATCGGAAGCTTAATTTGGACCTGGATGACTGATTGGTTAGATGTCATTGGCGGGGAAAAGGGGGAATACGTTGGCATGAGTTAATGCCGGTTTTGAATAATATGGTTCAGGGGGGGTGTGTGTCCTGATGTGGTGGTCATTCATTTAGGGGAGAATGATCTGGTACTGTGCAAGGGGTTGGCACTGGTTAAGCAAACGAAGAGGGACTTGTTGGAGATACGGAGAAGATGGGCAGGGTGTCACGTCATTTGGGGTCATAGACAGGACGAGGCGAAAGGTCAATAGGGAGATGAAGGGGTTTTGTGCAAGGGAAGATGTGGGTAGGATGGAGCATCCTGAGCTGCAGTACGAGGCGGTGTATTTTATCAGGGAGGACGGGGTCCACCTCTCTCGGTATGGCATGGAACTGTACATTGTACAGTTGAATGAGGCACTTAATTTGGCATTGGGGGTGCGCAGGTATCCGAGGGGACAGGATTCCTATGGGGGGGTCGAAAGTCGCTAGGCGGCTTTCGAGTGGCGTTTCTCCTAGTTTAAAGGGGGGAAATTGTAGGAGGCCTGGGTTGTTTGGCAGGGGGTGGGGAAGACAGATGTCAAGTTATGATTAGATAGGTAGTTAGGCATGTTGCAGATGGGATGTTGTGTTTATGTTGATACTTGTAGGGAACCATTTAGGGGTGGGGGTGGGGTGGGGGGTTGTTAGGTGGTTTGTATTTAGTGAGGTTTAGGTTTGTTCTGCACAGGCCAAGGTTTGGAGTTTTGTAGGTGCACCTGCTTCCAATAAAGTGGCCTTTGTCACACCTTAATTTCGTGTCTGTGGTCGGTGCTTCCCCCCTCCCCTCCTGGTGGGCCCCAATGGGGTTTTGGGGGGCGGCCGACCATCGGGAGGCCTGCCCCGGGGTTTTTAGGGCCTGAAGGGGGGGGGGAGAGAGAACACGACAGCAGTGCTTGGGCTTTTGGGCTGCTGGGGCTGCGGTGGGCGTTTTTGGGCTTCCCTTGGGCTGGGGTTGGGCTGGTTGGGCTGGGGGGACGTAAAACCGGCCATTTTGTGTCACTGACCACCATTTCGGTGACAGTGACACAGCAGCCGGCGGAGGGTGGTGCTCTAGTGTTTTCCTTCCCGCCCTCCCTGTTTTGGGGGTCCCTTCCCCTGGGTTTTTAAGGTTTGGAAAGGGCTGAGATGTGGGACAAATTTTGGATCGGTAGGTAAGGTGGGGGGGGGGGCGGGTTCCCGGTAAGGGTTTTTTTGGCCAGAGGGGTTTTCTTGGGAGCTGGTGCACCCGGTGACGGATGGTTGTGGGGTTTTCGTGTCGCTGGAACAGTGCTGGTGTGCAATACAGGAGGTTGGCGTTTCTCCTAGTTTAAAGGGGGGAAATTGTAGGAGGCCTGGGTTGTTTGACAGGGGTGGGGAAGACAGATGTCAAGTTATGATTAGTTAGGTAGTGAGGCATGTTGCAGCTGGGATGTTGTGTTTATGTTGATACTTGTGGCGAACCCTTTAGGGGTGGTGGTGGGGGGTTGTTAGGTGGTTTGTATTTAGTGAGGTTTAGTTTTGTTCGGCACAGGCCAAGGTTTGGGGTTTTGTAGGTGCACCTGCTTCCAATAAAGCGTCCTTTGTCACGCCATAATTTCATGTCTGTTGTCGGTGCTCCCCCCCTCCCCTCCTGGTGGGCCCCAAAAACCCACATTATCTTGGAATGCAAGGACAACTTTGCTGCGCAAATGACAGTGAGAACAGGTCACCGCTGACTGAAATGGAAGCGACAGTCCGTCCCAGCGTGATAAGCACTGGCTAACCTTTTGAGAAAGTGACAGACGTCTAGTGCAGATGTGGCAATCACAAAAGCTCTTAACAATCAAGTAGAACAACAAAATCGAATGACCAAGAAATTAGCCTTTATTTTTTAATAAAGTGAAGTAAAATTGAAGGTACTGTCGCAATGCTGGATCGCATGCCGTGCCAAAGAAGGAAGGAAAATAAACCAAAAAAGCGCAGTTTGTCGTGTCAGTTCTGAGCCCAAAGCACAGAGGACCGTAGGACAGATGCAGTTTTCCTTGGCACACCCAGGCATAACTAATCAATGACAATCGTGTGTCCACACACAGCATTCCTCGGTGGCGGATGTGCTGAAACACTGCAGGCCTTCTCAAATGAGAGGGCAGGCAGCTGCACTCAATATGGTCAGGGACTACTGGATAACCCCCCTTTGCGTTAACCAACATTATTAAAATTGACGTGAGAGGGATTTCTTTGGAGGCAGGGGTCGTACAACCCTGGCCCGTATTTATTAAAACATAAAATAAAATAAAATTGAAATAAAAAATAATTACACTATTACGCAGAAAACGTTTCATTACATTTGATTACAATTGATATATACAGATATCAGTTGGCTAACCTTAACATAATTCTAGTACAAGGTATTTCCTATCCGAATCTAACATATGCACCATAATCATACAGTAATTACTTTTGTGCGTTTCCTATTTGGGCCTACAGCAAGGTCACTAACTGGTGTCAGATCCTTATCAATTAACCACCCCCTCCAGTCGGAGGACGCATGCGCAGAGGGCCCGTTTACCGTGAGTGAACTTCCTGCCCCGATTACCCCGTACGCTATATTAACTCCATTAAAGGGGGCTCTTGCATCTCTGCGCCGTTTACTGACGTCATTGTGCACGTGCGGGGTGGCCAACCAGCCTAGAGAAAGCGTGACTCCCCCCTCCCCCGTACCCATCCAGCCAACCGGCTGTACTGCCCCTGGAGTTCTAGGAGAGACCACTTGTCCCTCCCCTTGGGCGACCCCATTCAAGAATGTCGCCGCCCTCTAAGGACCTTAAATTTACTGCTCACCAATCATGACCTTACCGCCTGACCAAGGAATATCAATAAATACGACGATTGATGACCTGTAACCGGGATGAAGTTCTAAGAAGCAAAACATATTAGTACCATACACCTGTCATCGGGAAACATCGTTTACAATGAGGTGCTTACACCGCACTACCTTAACAACGCTGCCATTACAACGCAAGTCGTTACTACGACTTGCACTGGATGGCGCTGTTGGTTAAGGAATATTGTAATTTTATATTCCAACACCTTCCCTACTGTTACGTGGACTGGTGTTGGAATATAAAATTATAATCCACAATCCGCGCCCTCCAACCCAAGTCGTTGTAACGACTTGCGTTGTAATGGCAGCGTTGTCAAGTACCGCGATCTAAAAGTTTGCGTTGTACTGACATACATCCCCTGTCATCCATACACATCTGGAACAGAAATGTGAGACAACCTTAATGAACACAAATGCCATGCTTTAGGGGATGGTGGGTGAGGAAAAGAAATTACAGCCTCTAGGAGGCTGGGAAGGGCAGGCCGCGGAGCGCGGAGTGAAAGAGGCAGACTCCCGCGCTCCCCGTCCTTTTAACCCCTCACTAGCCAGGCCGGTTCTAAAACCGGCCTAGCCTTTGCTCCCCAGTAACCCGAAGTGAATCAATCACTTCCGGGTTACTAAGGAACCCAGGGTCCAATCAGCGAGAAGGCGCGCCTGCCGCGTCATTGTGACGCGACGGGCCGCATCCTACCACAGAGAGGGGATGGGGGCCAGTGCGCCCGCCATGCTTGCGACGGGGCTGATGCCGGCCTGCCTTTCTCTATGGCCAGAAACTACCAGATAACCCCTCCCCTTGTGTTAACCAACATTACTAAAATTGACATGAGAGGGATTTCTTTGGAGGCGGAGGTCGTATAATTCCGGCCGTATTTATTAAAACATAAAATAAAATAAAATTTAAATAAACAATATTTACACAATTACGCAGAAAACGTTCCATTACATTTGATTACAGTTGATATATACAGATATCAGATGGCTAACCTTAACATAATTCTAGCACAAGGTATTTCCAATCCAAATCTAACATATGCACCATAATCATACAGTAATTACTTTTCTGCGTATCCTATTTGGGCCTACGGCAGGGTCACTAACTGGTGTCAGATCCTTATCAATTAACCATGCCCTCCAGTCGGAGGGCGCATGTGCAGAGGGCCCGTTTACCGTGAGGGTACTTCCCCCCCCCCCCCCCCGGTTACCCCTGTATGCTCTATTAACTCCATTAAAGGGAACCCTTGCATCTCTTCCCCGTTTACTGACGTCATTGTGCATGTGTGGGGTGGCCAACCAGCCTAGAGCCAACCAGCTGTACTGTCCCTGGAGTTCTAGGAGAGACCACTTGTCCCTCCCCTTGGGCGACCCCATTCAAGAATGTCGCCGCCCTCTAAGGACCTTAAATTTACTGCTCACCAATCATGACCTTACCGCCACAGGCCAGCATAGTTGACCGACTATCTGGCCCCCCTACGCTCCTACACTGAAAGGTCATGCTCTGACCTTAAAACTTACTAGCCAAGCCATTATATTTTCTTACAGGATTTCATTACCTACCCTAGTCAGATGGACCCCGTCTTTTAAGAAGCACGGTCCGCCCCTGATACAGCCATTTGTGATCATCTGTAGCTGAGGAGACCTGAACAATTTCCCTATTTTATTGTTGATCCTCCTTACTGAGTGATTCAACGCTTTCACAGAATCTTCCCCCCTCCATTTAAATCTGGGTACCATCTACAACCAAACTATGGTGCAGCCCTGACATGTCTTAGCTAACCACCCTACTTCTGAGATTAGGTCCTCCATCAAGCCTCTCCTACCCAGATTCACCAGGTCGTTCCCTCCCAAGTGTAAGATCACTATCCTGGGTGGAGCCCCGTGTCTACTCAAAAGATCCGTAACAAAACCCCTGAACTGACTAAGGTAGAGACCGCCTTTTCCATGGAAAGATACCCTAAAACCGTCCTGTTCAGCTCTGTGTCTGTAATCTCCTGAAAGAAAAATGTAATTCAGACGTCTTACATACGAATGACCAATGACCCAAACAACATGTGCTCCTGTGTCTGGTGGATTTGCCCGTTGTTGTGCTGTATTTAGTTGCAGGTTTGCCGACGCCAATTTCCCCCCTGTGTGACAGGTTTGAGAAACTGAAATGTAAGCAGAAGATGGGGCAGGCATCAGATATCAGCAAGAAATGCCACACTCACAGCATGTGTAGCCGCACATAGCGCTTATACCAAATGGAGGACCATCTCCCAATTTTCTTCACACTGTTGCTGTGCAAACCTCTAGCTGTTACTTCTATGGCAGCCCCTATTCTGAATGAATGTGTTCCAAAGCACTTTGGATCCAAACCTGACCTGTCTATTGCCATGTCCAAGACCCTTTTAAACTGGAATCTGGTGAGTGGGGTACCATCAGCATGTAGTAGACGTGCTCCCTCATTGCACTATTCCTCTGTTGGAGGAATGCTTTGAGCTGAGTCATGGAGCAGCACAGATTATCCTGTGCGCGGTGAAGTACTATCCCTTCGGCCCGGGCTCCTTGGTCTGTTTTGGATTTTCTAATGGATATTAGTAAAGTGTCGCCCTGTACCCTTACATGCTCCAGCTGCAGTCCACCTTGCACGTCCTGCTTATTGCATGCCACCAGCTCCCCTATCCTAAAAGCTCCATAAAAAGCCAGTAAAAAAGTGAATCTGAATAGCAACTCTTCCCTTGTTGAGCTGCAAATGCCATCAAGAGCTGTTAGCAGTGATGTCAGCAGTTCTATCCCAATTAGGTGTCTTGGGTCTGGAGCTGACCCCTGGAGGTGCCACCACCCCTTCAGTGCTTTTCTAACAATAAAACTATTAGTGGGGTCCCTGGTGTCCTTAACTTGCATGAATAAAGAGATTGCTGTCACGTGCCACCATGCTGTTGCCGCAGAGCGCCCCTCCTTATTCAAAGTATCAAAATACCGAAGGAATGCCCCTGTCTCATGCCAGCTGTCTACCCAATCCTGCCCCAGAAAAGCGCAGTAAGACCAAAACGCCCCTTTATAAGCTTTCCTGGTCTTGGGAGCTAGGCTAGCTGCCATGAGGTTCTGTAGCTGGGGGCACCAATCTGCCAGAGTACTTCTGGGAAGAGTGTTGGTGTTGCCTCTGCAGAGGGTAGGTGTTCCCTGAAAACCTGCATCTTGAAGCGAGAGAGTGCGTCGGCAGCATTATTCAACACCCCCGGGACATGTTTAACCTTAAACTGTATGTTCAAGTTCATACACAACAATACTATTTCTTTCAGCAGGCGGAGGATCATTTTACACCATGCTGCCTGTTGGTTGATGCATTCTACCACTGTCATGTTATCTGACCAGAAAATCACAGATTGATTACTCAGATGATGAGGCCAAACAGTCAGCGTTACCCAGATAGGAAATAGTTCTAAGAATCCAATGTCGGCTGTTACACCATTCTCCACCCACCAAGCCGGCCAATGTTGTGCCACCTATTTGTTCCCAAGTATGGCACGAAATCCCAAACTCCCCAAAGCGTCAGTCCATAAACCCAACTCTGCAGAAGTAGTGGGGGGACCGGGCCACACTACCCTACCGTTGAAACCCTCAAGAAATGACATTCAAATAAGCATGTCCTGGCGAACTTCAGACAACAGTCTTGTGTGATGATGTTTTTCCTGGAGATCTGTCATGGCCTGTAAGATGGAGCGGGAGAAAGGCCGTGCCATAGGTATGACTCTTAGTGCAAAGTTCAACTGGCCCACTGTCTGTTGTAGCTGGTGTAAAGGTTACTTTTTCTTTTGCCAAGCATCGTTGTAGTGCCGCTCTAAATTTCACAATTTTTTCTTTAGGTAACCGGAAACACCCCTGTACTGAGTCTAACTCGATGCCTAAAAATTCTATTGTGATTGCTGGACCCACTGTCTTCCCCGGTTCCAGAGGAACGCCGAAGGCACGCATGGGTACGAAAAATTCCTGGAATGCCCAAGCGCACTCCTGGGAGCCCGCTGACCCCAAAAAGAGAAAGTCATCCAGATAATGCATGACATGTTGGTGCCCTGCCGCCTGCCTTAAAACCCATCCCAAAAATGAACTGAATTTTTCAAAGTAAGGGCAGGAAACAGAGCAACCCATGGGCATGCACATATCCATGTAGAAATTTAAAGCCCAGAAGACGGTGATCCAGAGGGTGTACAGGCTGTAGCCGAAAGGCAGACGCAATATCAGATTTCTCTAGCAATGCCCCGGGGCCCAGAACCCTTAGCATATCCACTGCCTGGTCAAAGGAGGTTTATTTCACGCTACAGGTTTCCTCGTTGATGACGTTATTTAATGAATTGCCTCTAGGGGCTGAATTTTCCCTCCTCATTCTTCTGGATCACTCCAAGGGGCAAGCAAACAGAATTGTGCACAGGGATGTGGTCAAAAGGGCCAGCTATTCTGCCCAAGCGTAATTCTTTTGCAATTTTTGTAGCTGCTAACCCGGGTTGGTCCTTACAGAAAGCTGATTTTTATCTCAGGTGTCCCTATGTAATCAAATGCAGGAATCCTGAAGCCATACAAAAAACCTGTTTAACCAAGGCGTCATAGCCATAACATCAATGGGTCAGTGTGTTACCAGTTGTGTCCCCTCCTCAATCCTGTTTCTTCTTCCCCTATAGCCTTCTTTCTTAAGGCATTTAGATTCTGGGCCAGAAGGGTTGTTGCAGATAGAACATGCGTGTCTGAACTTACAAGTGCCTTGGGCCATGGTGCATGTCCGTCTATTAAAATCCCAACATGCTCCTTTCCGCCAACCCCCCCCCCCCCCGTCCCTGGACTAGGGGCCATGCCCGTGGTTTGGGGTGGGCGAAAGGGGTGTGATGCTTGAAATGTGTGACCCTTGTTCAATTGTTGGACTGCGTTACCCGGCTGCACTGGCTCAAACTGATCAAAACCATGAGAGTGTGTCGACTCAGTCCCAGGAAAGTGATGGGTCAACTGCTTTGGCCTTCCTGAAATTCATGTCATAATCCTTTCACCCTATGCCCCCATACTTGTCATAAGACATAGTAATCCTGCTCTGGTAACAAGCCATCTCTGCTTGTAAATTAGGTGAACGCTCAGCTATTATTGCCATAAATACAGAGAAGGCCCTAATCCAGTTGCTCAAATTCTCCTCTACCCTGAATTTCAACAGTTCAGTGCACCATTCACTAGGAAGCATCCAATCTTTCTGTTTCCTTGAATACTCTATTTCCCTATCATCCACCAGTAGGGAGAAAATATTAATGTAAGCACCAGACCATACCAATTCTTTCACTTTGCGTGTTACATGTCTGGCTAAATGTTCCCTTCCTGTGGGTAGTACACCCGTGCCCAGTAATGGCAATGTCACTTCCTTACATATTGCCACCACTCCAGCTGGCTCCATCACCTTGTCTTTTCCATTGCTGCTCGATGGCACCTCTTTGTTGTCTCCTGCTAACGGAACCACCCCTGTTGAGTGTGGGAGAGATAGAGTACCCAGCCCTTTGCCTGGCGTTCCGCTTGGAGCTGCAATGATCTTTGCCACCAACTTCTTTGCCTCCGCCAAAGGGTCCACCCTTACTTCCTTTGCCCCCACTGACATTGGCAACATCCCCCTCTTCCTAGCCAAGGGAGTACTGCCCCTATCTGTGCCACTATCTCCTGTGGGAACTGATTGCTACCTGTTGGCACTGTGACGGGAGTAGGGACCACTGGACTCGGTACCCATATCACTGGACTAGGTGTGGGCACCAAAGGGATTGATGTGGGGACCCCCGGGATTGGTGCGGGAGTCACCGAACTTGGCGTGGGCACCACTGGGATAGGAGCAGGGACCAATGGAATACTTGTAGGGTATAGGTATAGGGCTCACTGGAGTTACTGGAACTCCTGCGGGACCCTCCCCCAAAGGAATCTCCCCTAGCAGCTGACATGGCATGGGGGCTTTGTCCTGATTCTTCCCCTTCCTGGGCCTATGCCGCCTGGGGAGCGTATCCAATTCACCCCTGGGCTTTGGGGGCACTTTGGTTTGCTTAGGCCTGCCCCCCTGCTCACCCTGCCCTTCTACTCTTTGTCTGAGCTCTGCAAGGCTCTGTCCCAGTTTTTCTACCTTTCCCCATCTCCTATCCATTGTCACCATCCTACGCATCATTGACTCCATCATATGTTCCTTGCGGGAACGCTTCGCGCCACGCTTACTGGCCATAGATCCTGAGCCAACAATTGCAAGGGAACTTATACACTGATAGGCAATAACACAGTGAACACAATGTTATCTGTTACCTAAATGGTTTCGCTCGCTGAGAGCCTCCCCACACAGTTTGCCTGGCCTGGAACCTGTCCAGGTCCTTACCTGAGCACTGTTGGGGGTACACAAACCTGCCTTAAGCACCACGCAACTGGAGCCGTGCCACACCAGCTAACCTGGGTGTTGGGCGAGTAATCTCGAGCCCGGCGGCCCACAGAGAAGTAAAATGCAGGCCTGTCTGTGCCCTCTTTCGAGTGATGTCCTCTTGCCCCCTCCGCTGTGTCGCATTGGTGAGTATTTTGAACTTTGGGCTCTGTAGACTTGACAAGTGGAATATTACAGATTATCCAATCAATACCACTCCATAAATACACACCCCACACCTTGTATGAAGAAATGCCGCACAATAATCTCTTACAAAGTCACTACTTTTGCAAGACAACCACTATTAGTCTATGTGAAAACTCGAACACCGCCCACACTACTAGAAATTATGCAGTCAACTCCCTGCAACGTCAGTCCATAAACCCAACTCTGCAGAAGTAGTGGGAGGACCTGGCCACACTACCCTACCGTTGAAACCCTCCAGAAATGACATCCAAATAAGCATGTCCTGGCGAACTTCAGACGACAGTCTTGTGTGATGGTATTTTTCCTGGAGACCTGTCATGGCCTGTAAGATGGAGCGGGAGAATGGTTGTGCCATAGGTATGAATCTTAGTGCAAAGTTCAACTGACCCACTGTCTGTTGTAGCTGGTGTAAAGGTTACTTATTCTTTTGCCAAGCATCGTTGTAGTGCCGCTCCAAATTTCACAATTTTTTCTTTAGGTAACCGGAAACACCCTGTCGTGTTCTTATCTAGGACCCTAATTCGATATTCCCGATTGATGCCCTCGTGAGGTTATAATCAATAATGTCCTGACAATGGCATAAGAATCAGATTCATATTCAGTAACAGCCCATGCAATCCAAAGCACAGCACGGCTACTCCCTTCGACTCCTAGAAAGCACAACGCGTTCTTTAAACAAACCAAGCCTTCAGCAGCCCGGGAAACCCCCCCTGCTTTTGTTTTGATTTGAACAAGAACTCCTGAAGTCCTGCAAGAACTGTTAGTTCTTGGTGACGTCTTATGTCCAACCTTACGTCAAACCCGGCACCTTTCAGGTATAAAATACCAACAGTTGACTTAAGCAAACACACGGTGGTTTAGAGCAGAGCGGCCATCTACTTGCCCAAGAGCCCAGCTGATGCGAGTGCCCACGGAAGCCGCCCCTCCTGTTGGACGCACTGAGAGAGACGCTGTCTTTTTCTCCAGCCGAGAAAATTCAGCTCCGGTGTTTCCAGCCTACCCTTGCGGGTTGCTGGTATATCGAGTCCTGAGGAAAGAGATACCAGACCTCCCACATTCTAATACTAAGGTACGGAGTTGACTAAACCCTTAGGAGAATTCTTGATGCAGATTCTTGGCAAAACTATCTTAACCAACTTAACTTAAACATCGCTACTTACTTGTCCCTTCCTGAGTATTAGGCTTAGGTCAGGTACACCGGGGTAGGCTTAGTTAGAAGCACCAGTTGAGTATTTTAGTCAATGTATTTGTGTATGTATATATTTTATCCATTTTAAAGTATCATATGGCTAAGAAACCGTATCAATGCTTTTCCAGTATTATTTCATAATACTACTTTTACTGTACGCACTTTACTTCACTCTAAGTATTGCAATTGTGGCAATTCACTTCTCTTGTATGAGAAAGAAGACTGCACAATAAATAACACCTTTTTATTGAAAACGCCCGTCTCTCTATTTCTCTGCACTCTGGTGAAACTAAGTATGCACTGATGACTGAGTGAAATTTCTATCTATTGTTTTCACATGACTCTAGAGATATACTCTTATTCTGAGGGAGCAAAGTTGTCATGTTTATGCGGTTGTCGGAAACTGAATCCCTTCTTGTCTGAGCCAGGTAAGGTTATCCATCCCTCTTCATTCAAGAAAGTTTCCAGTGACCTCTGAGCTAGCTGGCGCGAACCTAAATTAAGTTTAGCATAGTCAGTAGAGACCTAGATGACCTCAGTCCTACGTCTACACTGCTGTTTATGTTATTCCAATGTGCAGAGCCTATTGGGAAAATAGGAACTACACTACGTGGCGCCCAACGTTGGTAGGACGATAATCTAACGCACGACAATAGACGTCTGGAGTGGGTGAAAGGGTAATATCCGCCGGAACTTAGTAGGATGAGAATCCTATGTATTAGTTTCTGGGTTTGATCAACGTTGAAGGATACAGTGTTCCAAAATATTGTGCACCTAATCTTTGTTTCCTTGAAACTCGATCTGCAACAGAAAACTTTCAGTCAGTAAATTGACAGAAAGTGACGAAGAAAGGGAGCGAGTAAGACTAGCAGCTCGACTCTTAGAGGAAGACACAAGTCTTCATGAAACCGAACCGGATGCAATACTTATTCCGGTCAATCTAAGAAGAACTATAACTCTAAAACTTATAGAAAATGGCCTGACACCGCGAGGTGGTACAGTCATATTCGTGATAGAGGCACACGAATATCGGCAGACAGAGGTATTCTATTCATGGATACACTTTCCAGCAGCACACGCTACGACAAAAGACTTCCACTATTACAAAATAGTGGAACCTCCGGATGAATACACTCCTTTCGATGAGATTGAAATTCCACTAAAATACCAAGAGCACCTGCTCTGGTTTAAAGGCGCCCTAAAACATAATGATCACATCACCAGGCTCGGTCCACTAGGTAGACCAGAAGAAACGGGGCCGGTCCTGTGCAACTATGCAACACACCCAGACTACTAAATAATGTCAAGCGAACAACTCCTAGTCAAACTAAAAGAATTAACAAAAGCATATAGAGAATTAGTTCAAATAGCAAGGGATGATATAGAGAACCTCCAGAAACTGAAGGAAACAGATATAGCAGCCCAACCATTGGAACTTGCCAGAATCATAGAAAAATCCTATGAAGAGCTAGGAAGAGATAGTTTGGGTGGGAAACCGATAAAACCCCAACTAACTGAAAATCCTGAAAAATCATTTATTAAAAATAATTTAAAGACTCCAAAAAACAGCTGGGATGGTAATAAACAAACCATTCCCAGGGAAAAACGTTTCCAGTCCAGAGGAAGGTCTCCTCAGCGTAGAGAGAGATCTCCAGGCCGAGAAGACAAGTCTCCCCAAAGGGAACCCTCTGAAAAAAGATACAACCTTAGAGATAGGGATAAAATAAGAAAACCAGACAGATATCAAGATGTTGATACACGTCCCTCTAGATCATTCTCACTGAATCCTTCTCGATCTTCCTCACAGAAATCGGAAAGAAGAGGACGATCAGAACACAGAGAAGAGCACGCCAAGTCCAAAGACAAGGAACCTGCTCATCAAAGTAAAAAATTACAATTTCCCAGAAAGAAGGTAGCAAGTATTAAGATTAAACATGCCGGGAATTCTGAGGACACAGCTGAAAAACAGAGAGTGGGCACAGACAATGCTAGACAGCGGAGCAGAAGTGACCATAGCTCACAAGACCCTGATGAATCTTCTGGAGACAGTGGACACGAATGAATACATTCAAGTGGAAACTGCAGACACACAAGTTAGTGTGCCCCATAAGCTATATGAAATAACATTACGTATAGAGGGAGATAAAAGCAGGAAAATAAAAAGTCTCTTTTGGGAAAAACTTTCAAAAGGCTATGACATTCTGTTAGCTGAGAAAGACTGGCCACCAGAGTTTGTCAGGGAGTGCCCTCATGGCGAACAAATGATTATGCCTGCCTTCTCAAATCATATCCCGATTCATAAAAAATTTACTTATGCAAGAAAATGGGCAGTAGCCCAAGCTCCTGCTTTATACAAAAATCATGCAGGATGGGATGAGGACTCACCTCACCACAAGATCCAGTTAAAAAATCAGCCCACTGCACAAAGGCAGTACCCAGTTAAACAAGAAGCTAGAAAACAAGTCAGGGAGATCTTAGATCAACTTGAATACCAAGGGGTGATCGAAACATGCTCCTCTCAAATGAACAATCCTTTGTTTCCTGTCTCCAAGCCAGGCGATTCATATCGTCTAGTTTTGGACTACAGACACCTAAACTCTTGTTGTAAAACATTTGCCATGGAAAACTCATATAGTGCAGCACTAATGAATAACATTGTGCGCAAAAAATATAAAACGACACTAGACATCTCTAATGGATTCTTCTGTCAAAATATTGCACCAGAAAGCAGATATTTGACCGCTTTCTCAATATTTGGATCGCAAAAACAATTTTGCAGACTCCCACAGGGATTCAAGAATAGCCCAGGATTATTCTCAGCAAGAGTAACAGAGTTACTACAAATATATGATGATGAAGCATTATCATATGTCGATGACATCTATCTCACAGATGATGACTTGGAGACTCACTTAAAAAGGGTGAACACCATAATACTTGGACTCGCCTCAGAGGGTTACAAATTCAACTTTAAAAAGTCACAAATTGCCATTTTAACTGTCCTATTTTTAGGTTATGAATTATCAAGTGAAGGCAAAAGCCTGGCAGACAATTTCTTAGAGAAATGTGCTATACTCCAAGCACCAAAAACGCTGAAGAATTTACAATCACTACTAGGTTTCCTGAATTTCGGAAGAACATACATTCTAAATTACGCGGAGAGGGTTAAACCTCTCTATGAATTAATAAAACCAGATTTCAAACTAACGAATTGGACTCAGAAACACACAGAAATTTTGAGATCACTACAAAGAGACATGTTAACTAAAACAAAATTGCAAACACGTGAGAACACACGCAATCTTGTAATCTGAGTCATCCCAGGAAGATGCGGATTCACATACCTGACCTCTAATGAGGGAGAAATGGTACCTATAGCTTACAAATCACACTTGTACACTGAAGCTGAAATGAAGTTCAGCTCCACAGAAAGAATTCTAACTGCGGTTAAAACTGCTGTAGCAAAAGAAAGAGCCCTAGCCCAAGGCAGAAGAATATCTGTTTTTTCAGCAGAATCAGCCCTTTAGGCTTTAACAAGTCCTCGTAACTTGGTTAAAGGAGTGTTAGATCCAGAATGGATAGAATGGGAAACTTTTTCTGCTACAGAAGATGTTAAATACTATTTTGACCCAAATCTGAAAAAACAAGCTGGTCCAGTATATGAACGCGAATATCCTCTGCCAGCTGAAATTCTGCCTCTAGAAAAATATACCTGCGTAATCTACATGGACAGATTCACACAACACTACGATGTAGAAAATAAATCCTATGATGCAGCGTGCGCGATTGTTAAAGGTCGCTGGCGCTCTGGTGAATTCAAACCAATGATTACCAAAACAGAATCACTCAGGAAATGTTCAGCTCAGTGAGCTGAAATAAGAACGTTAAAGATGGCGCTTGAAAATGCTGATCGCGAATTCCCCACACTAATAGTGTGCGATTCGTACTTCTGCGTCAAATCCAATAACAGTGACATGCAGACATGGATCAAAAATGGTTACAAAGATGACACAGGTGCCACAATAAAGCATAAAAAGCTTTGGGGGGAGGAGCTACGACACCAACCAAGATGGCCGCATAGTCTCCCGGCTCCGCCGACCTCCGTCTTTCGGCCTATTATCCTGGTTACCCGCACCGGATCCGTGTGTGTGATTTGACTGCTTTCCAGTGGTGCAATCCCGGAGTTTCTCCGCCGTTGTGGAGCGGAGATACATCGATGGTCGCCCGAGGCCTAACCCAGCGGGGAAGCCGGGGTCTCGAGTCCGGGCTCTGCCGGGTCCTGGTTGAACAACAACGGACTGCTGAACGTGGTCGGGTCCGCTCTCTGGAGCATTCGGACTTTTGATTGGTCTGCTACCACCAGTTGCCTGGTGCTCTACAATAGGTGAGGCGACGAGTGACGCACGGCGATGTGTCGCGGGGGTCCCTGACCGGGGGTACGACATTCGCATCGTCGATCCCCCCGGGTCGGTACCTCGCTGCGTATTATTGCTTGTTACACATCAGTCCCTCATGGCTTACTCCTGCTCCGTTTAATTTTGCCCCGGAGAAGGCGCCACTCCGTGGGTACTACCATGTTGGAGGAAGAAAAGCAGCTAGCGGAGCAGTCTCGAACTGGCCAGTCACTGCGAACGGTGCTGGAGGCACTTATGGCACTCAAGGGAACCATTGCATCCCGGACTTGCAGCTTGCTGTCTGAGACAGATGGACTCATAGACCTGAGAGCGGATCCTGACTCGACACCCGCGTCCCGGCAACCAGCTTGCATTTCAATTTATGCCTCGGAGACTTGTATTGACCCGGCACTGGAAGCAGGGTTTGCTCCTACTATATTTGACCTATCCGACTGTACTGTGCCCGATTACCCTGTGAAGCCGTTGGAACCCCCGATTGTGTATCCTGTGGGACACTTGCAAGATATCCCCATTCTGGAACTTTCCATTCCTTATCCTTTGTTGTTTTGGATTTTGTCGACTCTCCTCCCCTGTCGGGCTTACAAGATGGCGGATGGGGTAATGCTTGGCTTCAGAGGCGGGGAGGGGAGGGGCATCTTTGGCACCGACTTTCCACATCGAGAACTGCCGCACTTTTCTTCTCTGTTTGCCCCTTTTCTTTGGACTCTTCAGTGCTTCGTGGAAAAGACTTTCTTTAATTAATGATTTCTGTGCATTTGATAGGCGGGGCCAGGGTTGATACTGTTATCTGGGTCTCTCATTGTCGTATAGGTTTACCGGGATTGCTTATCTGATCTAACGGAGTCCGGGGCGGGGTTGGTCTTGACGGAGGAAGGAGACCGGGAGTCTGTACAATATGCCCTCCTCCGATTTCCCTCATTGGGTGGGGTTCTTTGTCTTTTCTTTCTTTCTCATCTTCTAGATTTCGGGTTCTCTTACTGGGCGACAGGCACGCTGCGCGGGGGATGGCCGTAGTCATCAGCAGGGGTGCAGGGTGGGGGGGTGTGGGGATGGGTGTTCGTTTTTATTTTTGTTCTATGGCCTCTTTCTTCCTTCTCTTCCCCTTGTTTTCCTCTCTTTTCTTCTCCCGGGTTAGTATAGTGGGTTCGGTTTCACACATCCTGATCTCTATATTTGTACCTTGATTGTTCGAGGTTTTGGCGTTCTGGGGCGGACTTTACTGATGGAGTCGACGATCACAATGCACTAGTTTATCCTGATGACTTACGTCTTACCTCCGTTGACTTAGTTGATAGCGAGTTTCTCTTGGATATGTGGTGTTTTTGCTCGCCCCCACTTTGTGATCCGAGACGCTGTGCCATACCTGACTCTCTCTACTTATTATTTTAAAATGAAAACCTCTTATCCTGTGTCTAACTTGAATTACCTTTGCAACCGATGCGCATTGTGAATTAAGATCCTATGATTAGCGGCCAGCCCTGGGGGTTGTAGGCCCTTGTTTGTATTTGATTGCAAATGTTAAATAAAGGTTTTCAACAAAAAAAAAAAAAGCTTTGGGAACAGGTAGTTCTTTTACAGAAAGAACTACGAAAGACTCACATGATACACGCATTGAGTCATCGACGTGATGGCGTTCACGTTGCAGGGAATTCATTGGCTAACACAGCCACAGCGGAAGCGGTTCACCCGGCTTCCGTAGCCACTAAAAGCGTTCAGAAAAACACATAGATGGGGAAACCATGCTAGCGGTGAAAGCCTCATTAAAAGGCCATTATTCAGCACTACCTCTCAACTATCCACTCAGCAATACATACATAATTGATGCAAACACCGTTCCGTTTGCTCGAATCCCTGGAGTGGGGGATAGGGTTATTCCAAACATGAACCGGAGAATTTTCTTACTACAAGAAGCACATATGGGGTTGGGTCTGAGGCACCAAGAGATCCTGAAATCTCTGATGGAACTACAATCAGAGTACTGGTGGCCGGGAATGAACGTAGATACCTACTATTTTGCAAAGAATTGCAAGGACTGCCACAGAGATCGCAGTTTTGAACCGGTCCAGCCTGTAGCCCAGATACCACTATAAGAGAGCATTAGGCTCTCTATATCGCAGAAATCCAGTCGGAGAAATGCATCCCCATAATAATTAGGACTGAATTCACTTAAAATGTAGACCCCAGCACTCGGCTGACACCAGAACTGTTATAAAAGATTTGTTAGTCTTTATCGGCACATATGCAATTGGCATGCTACATTCTGATCAGGGTCCTGCGTTTAGCTCTCGAGCTTACAAAGAGGCCGTGAACAGTATGGGCCTCGCATTGCAGTATTCTTCTCCCTTCCATCCTGAGGGAAATGCGGTTGTGGAAAGAAAAAAACGGGACATAAAGCAATCTATAACGGCGAGGGTATTAGGTTTGGGTGATGGGTGGGTCAAACATTTAACAAGTGTCCAACGTAGTCTTAATAATCTGCCAAGAAACTCTCTAAAAGGTCTCACTCCATACGAACTATTGTTTGGAACTAGAATGCTTATTCAGGACTTAGATAGTCATACTTCAGTGGTAGAAGGAAAAAGCTTTGATATCAAAGATCGTTTGGCTGTTTTACAGGATTTAAATGAAACAAGAAAAAACCTGAGTAACATAAAGTAGAAACAACAGTCGAAATCCACTGAAGAGAAACCACCTGTCCCAGCAAGACCTGTCTGGATTCCAAAGATTGGGGATCTGGTCAGAGAAAAGATTGCGGTAAAGAAGGAATTTGGGCCTTCATACAGAAAAGCAGTGCCTGTCTTAGCTATCAACGGAACAAGATCAGTAGTACTACCGCCCCTTGCTGGTAAAAAGTAGAACAGAGTTGTATCCATCGACCTTGTAAAATTACAACCTTGTGGTCAATAATAAGTAGTAGGCCCAGTGGACTCCCAAGAAATAGCAGAATACCAAAGTTTGCTACAATCCAAGAGGCTCATGCTGAGAGACCAATCAAAATTGAAAAATCTGCAATGAATAAAAAAGGACTATGCAATAATGCCATGGAACTTGTGCCTCTTGAAACCTAAATAATAACAGTCCATCAAGAAACACCAATCTACAATGATGTAACTTCAGACTATTCTAATGAAACAACGAAAAATGCAAAAGCAAATGAATGAAAATCCGGAAGCAATTCCAACAATTGACAGAACTGCATCAGGCTACTTCATCAGCTTCGACAATTTCTCTGAAGACCCAAGCGAACATGAAGAAACGCCTCCAACACAAAGTTTTAAAAACAAAGTAATTGAACTTTTTCACCAACTGAAAGAGACATATCTAATTTCACCATGGATTGAATTTTGGATTGTGTTAGGTGTACTTTTCCTCCTGCTTTGGCTCATCATGGTTATATGTTTGGGAAGATTCATTGAAGGAAAATATAGTACAATGGACACAGCAAGTCAGAACATCAACTTGGTCCTAAAGCCACACACATCTTCTCACATCGAGAAAAGAGAACTGTCATCAGTGAACATAACAGCCATTCCAATACCCGGTGGGGTAGCATGGGACAGAACTGATTATGACATTTTGGGCCCGGTCGAGCTTTTAAAGTATCCCCACCAGCTCAAGATTTCATTAAGTGACTTTGTAACACCTAGTACCTTCTCTGATGACTGGGACTTTGAAAACATTAATAATATGATGTCAGATTTAGTAATGTCAGCAAAATTTACAGAACAAGATTACTTGCAGGGTTCGTCCAATTATGAGGAGCTTTACTGCTACAACCATTATGGTGATCACTATTTGCATAAAAGTGCTCACCCTAGAAATGTTTTTTCTTTTAACCAGTGGGAACACTGTCCAACACCACCAAAAGGCAGTTCTAAAAAGTTTTCTGATAAATTCCAATACTTCTCAGGACTTAATAACAGTGGCCCAAGAACGTTTTATTTTAAAATTTCAAATAGAACAGGAATGAAAACAATGCTGACAAATACTAAATTGATATATTCAGAAACATTTTATGACAAAATGTCTACATTAGGTTTCGAAATTTGTAAAAATACCATAGAAACAAAAACAATCTGGGGTTCCAAAGATTGGCAAGTACAAGGCCTAGAAGCACTGTTTAGGGCCTGCATGATCCCAGAACAAATTATTTTCTTGAATGACACAGTTCAACAAACTACTTGTCTTGGCCTTGCTAAGATAAAAGACATGAACACACCGTCTATTCCAAAACCCATGCCTGATAGTGACAGCACTACTGATATGGAGCTAGACGTTTCTAATATTTTATACCAAAACAGAACACATACTGATTGGAAAAAGTGGTTGGTCTGGCCAACAGACACGAATAACTGTCAAGATAGATTCCTGAACAAAACACAGGGGTTCAAAATGACCAGACCAGACCCTAGATACTCCCAGAGAAATGGCCTGACACCGCGAGGTGGTACAGTCATATTCGTGATAGAGGCACACGAATATCGGCAGACAGAGGTATTCTATTCATGGATACACTTTCCAGCAGCACACGCTACGACAAAAGACTTCCACTATTACAAAATAGTGGAACCTCCGGATGAATACACTCCTTTCGATGAGATTGAAATTCCACTAAAATACCAAGAGCACCTGCTCTGGTTTAAAGGCGCCCTAAAACATAATGATCACATCACCAGGCTCGGTCCACTAGGTAGACCAGAAGAAACGGGGCCGGTCCTGTGCAACTATGCAACACACCCAGACTACTAAATAATGTCAAGCGAACAACTCCTAGTCAAACTAAAAGAATTAACAAAAGCATATAGAGAATTAGTTCAAATAGCAAGGGATGATATAGAGAACCTCCAGAAACTGAAGGAAACAGATATAGCAGCCCAACCATTGGAACTTGCCAGAATCATAGAAAAATCCTATGAAGAGCTAGGAAGAGATAGTTTGGGTGGGAAACCGATAAAACCCCAACTAACTGAAAATCCTGAAAAATCATTTATTAAAAATAATTTAAAGACTCCAAAAAACAGCTGGGATGGTAATAAACAAACCATTCCCAGGGAAAAACGTTTCCAGTCCAGAGGAAGGTCTCCTCAGCGTAGAGAGAGATCTCCAGGCCGAGAAGACAAGTCTCCCCAAAGGGAACCCTCTGAAAAAAGATACAACCTTAGAGATAGGGATAAAATAAGAAAACCAGACAGATATCAAGATGTTGATACACGTCCCTCTAGATCATTCTCACTGAATCCTTCTCGATCTTCCTCACAGAAATCGGAAAGAAGAGGACGATCAGAACACAGAGAAGAGCACGCCAAGTCCAAAGACAAGGAACCTGCTCATCAAAGTAAAAAATTACAATTTCCCAGAAAGAAGGTAGCAAGTATTAAGATTAAACATGCCGGGAATTCTGAGGACACAGCTGAAAAACAGAGAGTGGGCACAGACAATGCTAGACAGCGGAGCAGAAGTGACCATAGCTCACAAGACCCTGATGAATCTTCTGGAGACAGTGGACACGAATGAATACATTCAAGTGGAAACTGCAGACACACAAGTTAGTGTGCCCCATAAGCTATATGAAATAACATTACGTATAGAGGGAGATAAAAGCAGGAAAATAAAAAGTCTCTTTTGGGAAAAACTTTCAAAAGGCTATGACATTCTGTTAGCTGAGAAAGACTGGCCACCAGAGTTTGTCAGGGAGTGCCCTCATGGCGAACAAATGATTATGCCTGCCTTCTCAAATCATATCCCGATTCATAAAAAATTTACTTATGCAAGAAAATGGGCAGTAGCCCAAGCTCCTGCTTTATACAAAAATCATGCAGGATGGGATGAGGACTCACCTCACCACAAGATCCAGTTAAAAAATCAGCCCACTGCACAAAGGCAGTACCCAGTTAAACAAGAAGCTAGAAAACAAGTCAGGGAGATCTTAGATCAACTTGAATACCAAGGGGTGATCGAAACATGCTCCTCTCAAATGAACAATCCTTTGTTTCCTGTCTCCAAGCCAGGCGATTCATATCGTCTAGTTTTGGACTACAGACACCTAAACTCTTGTTGTAAAACATTTGCCATGGAAAACTCATATAGTGCAGCACTAATGAATAACATTGTGCGCAAAAAATATAAAACGACACTAGACATCTCTAATGGATTCTTCTGTCAAAATATTGCACCAGAAAGCAGATATTTGACCGCTTTCTCAATATTTGGATCGCAAAAACAATTTTGCAGACTCCCACAGGGATTCAAGAATAGCCCAGGATTATTCTCAGCAAGAGTAACAGAGTTACTACAAATATATGATGATGAAGCATTATCATATGTCGATGACATCTATCTCACAGATGATGACTTGGAGACTCACTTAAAAAGGGTGAACACCATAATACTTGGACTCGCCTCAGAGGGTTACAAATTCAACTTTAAAAAGTCACAAATTGCCATTTTAACTGTCCTATTTTTAGGTTATGAATTATCAAGTGAAGGCAAAAGCCTGGCAGACAATTTCTTAGAGAAATGTGCTATACTCCAAGCACCAAAAACGCTGAAGAATTTACAATCACTACTAGGTTTCCTGAATTTCGGAAGAACATACATTCTAAATTACGCGGAGAGGGTTAAACCTCTCTATGAATTAATAAAACCAGATTTCAAACTAACGAATTGGACTCAGAAACACACAGAAATTTTGAGATCACTACAAAGAGACATGTTAACTAAAACAAAATTGCAAACACGTGAGAACACACGCAATCTTGTAATCTGAGTCATCCCAGGAAGATGCGGATTCACATACCTGACCTCTAATGAGGGAGAAATGGTACCTATAGCTTACAAATCACACTTGTACACTGAAGCTGAAATGAAGTTCAGCTCCACAGAAAGAATTCTAACTGCGGTTAAAACTGCTGTAGCAAAAGAAAGAGCCCTAGCCCAAGGCAGAAGAATATCTGTTTTTTCAGCAGAATCAGCCCTTTAGGCTTTAACAAGTCCTCGTAACTTGGTTAAAGGAGTGTTAGATCCAGAATGGATAGAATGGGAAACTTTTTCTGCTACAGAAGATGTTAAATACTATTTTGACCCAAATCTGAAAAAACAAGCTGGTCCAGTATATGAACGCGAATATCCTCTGCCAGCTGAAATTCTGCCTCTAGAAAAATATACCTGCGTAATCTACATGGACAGATTCACACAACACTACGATGTAGAAAATAAATCCTATGATGCAGCGTGCGCGATTGTTAAAGGTCGCTGGCGCTCTGGTGAATTCAAACCAATGATTACCAAAACAGAATCACTCAGGAAATGTTCAGCTCAGTGAGCTGAAATAAGAACGTTAAAGATGGCGCTTGAAAATGCTGATCGCGAATTCCCCACACTAATAGTGTGCGATTCGTACTTCTGCGTCAAATCCAATAACAGTGACATGCAGACATGGATCAAAAATGGTTACAAAGATGACACAGGTGCCACAATAAAGCATAAAAAGCTTTGGGGGGAGGAGCTACGACACCAACCAAGATGGCCGCATAGTCTCCCGGCTCCGCCGACCTCCGTCTTTCGGCCTATTATCCTGGTTACCCGCACCGGATCCGTGTGTGTGATTTGACTGCTTTCCAGTGGTGCAATCCCGGAGTTTCTCCGCCGTTGTGGAGCGGAGATACATCGATGGTCGCCCGAGGCCTAACCCAGCGGGGAAGCCGGGGTCTCGAGTCCGGGCTCTGCCGGGTCCTGGTTGAACAACAACGGACTGCTGAACGTGGTCGGGTCCGCTCTCTGGAGCATTCGGACTTTTGATTGGTCTGCTACCACCAGTTGCCTGGTGCTCTACAATAGGTGAGGCGACGAGTGACGCACGGCGATGTGTCGCGGGGGTCCCTGACCGGGGGTACGACATTCGCATCGTCGATCCCCCCGGGTCGGTACCTCGCTGCGTATTATTGCTTGTTACACATCAGTCCCTCATGGCTTACTCCTGCTCCGTTTAATTTTGCCCCGGAGAAGGCGCCACTCCGTGGGTACTACCATGTTGGAGGAAGAAAAGCAGCTAGCGGAGCAGTCTCGAACTGGCCAGTCACTGCGAACGGTGCTGGAGGCACTTATGGCACTCAAGGGAACCATTGCATCCCGGACTTGCAGCTTGCTGTCTGAGACAGATGGACTCATAGACCTGAGAGCGGATCCTGACTCGACACCCGCGTCCCGGCAACCAGCTTGCATTTCAATTTATGCCTCGGAGACTTGTATTGACCCGGCACTGGAAGCAGGGTTTGCTCCTACTATATTTGACCTATCCGACTGTACTGTGCCCGATTACCCTGTGAAGCCGTTGGAACCCCCGATTGTGTATCCTGTGGGACACTTGCAAGATATCCCCATTCTGGAACTTTCCATTCCTTATCCTTTGTTGTTTTGGATTTTGTCGACTCTCCTCCCCTGTCGGGCTTACAAGATGGCGGATGGGGTAATGCTTGGCTTCAGAGGCGGGGAGGGGAGGGGCATCTTTGGCACCGACTTTCCACATCGAGAACTGCCGCACTTTTCTTCTCTGTTTGCCCCTTTTCTTTGGACTCTTCAGTGCTTCGTGGAAAAGACTTTCTTTAATTAATGATTTCTGTGCATTTGATAGGCGGGGCCAGGGTTGATACTGTTATCTGGGTCTCTCATTGTCGTATAGGTTTACCGGGATTGCTTATCTGATCTAACGGAGTCCGGGGCGGGGTTGGTCTTGACGGAGGAAGGAGACCGGGAGTCTGTACAATATGCCCTCCTCCGATTTCCCTCATTGGGTGGGGTTCTTTGTCTTTTCTTTCTTTCTCATCTTCTAGATTTCGGGTTCTCTTACTGGGCGACAGGCACGCTGCGCGGGGGATGGCCGTAGTCATCAGCAGGGGTGCAGGGTGGGGGGGTGTGGGGATGGGTGTTCGTTTTTATTTTTGTTCTATGGCCTCTTTCTTCCTTCTCTTCCCCTTGTTTTCCTCTCTTTTCTTCTCCCGGGTTAGTATAGTGGGTTCGGTTTCACACATCCTGATCTCTATATTTGTACCTTGATTGTTCGAGGTTTTGGCGTTCTGGGGCGGACTTTACTGATGGAGTCGACGATCACAATGCACTAGTTTATCCTGATGACTTACGTCTTACCTCCGTTGACTTAGTTGATAGCGAGTTTCTCTTGGATATGTGGTGTTTTTGCTCGCCCCCACTTTGTGATCCGAGACGCTGTGCCATACCTGACTCTCTCTACTTATTATTTTAAAATGAAAACCTCTTATCCTGTGTCTAACTTGAATTACCTTTGCAACCGATGCGCATTGTGAATTAAGATCCTATGATTAGCGGCCAGCCCTGGGGGTTGTAGGCCCTTGTTTGTATTTGATTGCAAATGTTAAATAAAGGTTTTCAACAAAAAAAAAAAAAGCTTTGGGAACAGGTAGTTCTTTTACAGAAAGAACTACGAAAGACTCACATGATACACGCATTGAGTCATCGACGTGATGGCGTTCACGTTGCAGGGAATTCATTGGCTAACACAGCCACAGCGGAAGCGGTTCACCCGGCTTCCGTAGCCACTAAAAGCGTTCAGAAAAACACATAGATGGGGAAACCATGCTAGCGGTGAAAGCCTCATTAAAAGGCCATTATTCAGCACTACCTCTCAACTATCCACTCAGCAATACATACATAATTGATGCAAACACCGTTCCGTTTGCTCGAATCCCTGGAGTGGGGGATAGGGTTATTCCAAACATGAACCGGAGAATTTTCTTACTACAAGAAGCACATATGGGGTTGGGTCTGAGGCACCAAGAGATCCTGAAATCTCTGATGGAACTACAATCAGAGTACTGGTGGCCGGGAATGAACGTAGATACCTACTATTTTGCAAAGAATTGCAAGGACTGCCACAGAGATCGCAGTTTTGAACCGGTCCAGCCTGTAGCCCAGATACCACTATAAGAGAGCATTAGGCTCTCTATATCGCAGAAATCCAGTCGGAGAAATGCATCCCCATAATAATTAGGACTGAATTCACTTAAAATGTAGACCCCAGCACTCGGCTGACACCAGAACTGTTATAAAAGATTTGTTAGTCTTTATCGGCACATATGCAATTGGCATGCTACATTCTGATCAGGGTCCTGCGTTTAGCTCTCGAGCTTACAAAGAGGCCGTGAACAGTATGGGCCTCGCATTGCAGTATTCTTCTCCCTTCCATCCTGAGGGAAATGCGGTTGTGGAAAGAAAAAAACGGGACATAAAGCAATCTATAACGGCGAGGGTATTAGGTTTGGGTGATGGGTGGGTCAAACATTTAACAAGTGTCCAACGTAGTCTTAATAATCTGCCAAGAAACTCTCTAAAAGGTCTCACTCCATACGAACTATTGTTTGGAACTAGAATGCTTATTCAGGACTTAGATAGTCATACTTCAGTGGTAGAAGGAAAAAGCTTTGATATCAAAGATCGTTTGGCTGTTTTACAGGATTTAAATGAAACAAGAAAAAACCTGAGTAACATAAAGTAGAAACAACAGTCGAAATCCACTGAAGAGAAACCACCTGTCCCAGCAAGACCTGTCTGGATTCCAAAGATTGGGGATCTGGTCAGAGAAAAGATTGCGGTAAAGAAGGAATTTGGGCCTTCATACAGAAAAGCAGTGCCTGTCTTAGCTATCAACGGAACAAGATCAGTAGTACTACCGCCCCTTGCTGGTAAAAAGTAGAACAGAGTTGTATCCATCGACCTTGTAAAATTACAACCTTGTGGTCAATAATAAGTAGTAGGCCCAGTGGACTCCCAAGAAATAGCAGAATACCAAAGTTTGCTACAATCCAAGAGGCTCATGCTGAGAGACCAATCAAAATTGAAAAATCTGCAATGAATAAAAAAGGACTATGCAATAATGCCATGGAACTTGTGCCTCTTGAAACCTAAATAATAACAGTCCATCAAGAAACACCAATCTACAATGATGTAACTTCAGACTATTCTAATGAAACAACGAAAAATGCAAAAGCAAATGAATGAAAATCCGGAAGCAATTCCAACAATTGACAGAACTGCATCAGGCTACTTCATCAGCTTCGACAATTTCTCTGAAGACCCAAGCGAACATGAAGAAACGCCTCCAACACAAAGTTTTAAAAACAAAGTAATTGAACTTTTTCACCAACTGAAAGAGACATATCTAATTTCACCATGGATTGAATTTTGGATTGTGTTAGGTGTACTTTTCCTCCTGCTTTGGCTCATCATGGTTATATGTTTGGGAAGATTCATTGAAGGAAAATATAGTACAATGGACACAGCAAGTCAGAACATCAACTTGGTCCTAAAGCCACACACATCTTCTCACATCGAGAAAAGAGAACTGTCATCAGTGAACATAACAGCCATTCCAATACCCGGTGGGGTAGCATGGGACAGAACTGATTATGACATTTTGGGCCCGGTCGAGCTTTTAAAGTATCCCCACCAGCTCAAGATTTCATTAAGTGACTTTGTAACACCTAGTACCTTCTCTGATGACTGGGACTTTGAAAACATTAATAATATGATGTCAGATTTAGTAATGTCAGCAAAATTTACAGAACAAGATTACTTGCAGGGTTCGTCCAATTATGAGGAGCTTTACTGCTACAACCATTATGGTGATCACTATTTGCATAAAAGTGCTCACCCTAGAAATGTTTTTTCTTTTAACCAGTGGGAACACTGTCCAACACCACCAAAAGGCAGTTCTAAAAAGTTTTCTGATAAATTCCAATACTTCTCAGGACTTAATAACAGTGGCCCAAGAACGTTTTATTTTAAAATTTCAAATAGAACAGGAATGAAAACAATGCTGACAAATACTAAATTGATATATTCAGAAACATTTTATGACAAAATGTCTACATTAGGTTTCGAAATTTGTAAAAATACCATAGAAACAAAAACAATCTGGGGTTCCAAAGATTGGCAAGTACAAGGCCTAGAAGCACTGTTTAGGGCCTGCATGATCCCAGAACAAATTATTTTCTTGAATGACACAGTTCAACAAACTACTTGTCTTGGCCTTGCTAAGATAAAAGACATGAACACACCGTCTATTCCAAAACCCATGCCTGATAGTGACAGCACTACTGATATGGAGCTAGACGTTTCTAATATTTTATACCAAAACAGAACACATACTGATTGGAAAAAGTGGTTGGTCTGGCCAACAGACACGAATAACTGTCAAGATAGATTCCTGAACAAAACACAGGGGTTCAAAATGACCAGACCAGACCCTAGATACTCCCAGAGACAACATCCAGGGATAGTTACAACATACAGTGTAGGGAAACTATGCCTTAAGTGGCTACAGAAATCCACACTGGCTGAAATTAAGCAACAACTTTACTTAAAGATGGTGCTGACTTGCGTGATTTCATAATGGGACCACGCAAACAGCGTCAAAAACGTTTCATAGCGGCCGGTATATACGCTGCATACAACGAAGCATGGAAAGTAATGCAAATTGAAACTGCTGAAAAAATACGAGAAATTGATCGTATTCATTTGGAAAAATCACTATCTGTTGTGGACAATGGGTTAACGACTCTGTCTTCCAGAATATATTCACTGGACAGTATTGTATCGTCTGCCTTTGATATAATAGAGCGGGACTTACTAATGCTACAACATGGTCAGTCTCAATTACGTTCTATTGTACAGCTTGGATGGACGTTGCAAAATCTGCGTTCAGGCTACGTACCATGGCGTCTAATCAACACAACGTCATTATTCGGTCTCTTTAACCATACTGCTAAACAAATCAGTTTGGCACAAAAAGGAGATGATTATACAATCCTGAGCATTGAAAAACTCGAGAGATTACCATTGACAATGTCAGAAAGACCTGTCATTGAATGGATAATACATGGAACGATTACAATTCCGATAACAACTTTCCAGTTTAAACTGTCAAGAGTATATACCAGCAGGCCAGTATGAAAGGTTGGGTAAAGAATACATCAAATCAACCTGGGATTTACCTTATACACACAGATGTTACAGTGAAGGAAACAGAGAGGTATTTCTTAGTGGTAAAAATTGTAAAAAATCACTAAGCGGTACACTTCTGTGTGAGGGAATTAATTTGCATGGAGCCTGTGAAGGGTCTTCTAATAACCTTTTATGTCACCTGCATGGCACGCCTGCAAAACACATAAGCCATTCTTTAGACCAGTTTCAAACGGTAGTTACATTTTAATAAATGACCAAAGCTGTTGTGGCATGCTGCCAGGAAAAGCCTATCTGACAACTGTAACTTCCAGGGCCATTTGCTGTATGCAAGTATTGTATCCACACAGCAATCCAGATATGGGGGCTGCGTTATGGCCTCGGTTGAATATCTCTTCTATTCGAATTGATACTTTAAGCAGAATGAAGTCTATTCTTTTACAAACAACTGTGCCTCTAACGTCATCAAAAGAAACATATGATCTGCAAGTTGCAAGGACAGCAGCAGAGATACATACCCTTTTATCAACAAATCGCCCCGTACGTTTCGTAGAAGTGTTGAGCCAAATCTTAAACATGTCTGATACCAGTGGCATCGCACATGTATTTAAGACAATTTTTTCGGGACTGTTAGCACCCTTTGAAACAGTTCTGGGCATCTTCCCGAATTTTGTCCACTATGTCTTTGGCGGCCTACCCTTAATCTTGGGACTCGTAGCAGGAATTTTATTTTTGCTTCTTCTGCACCGATATGGCAAGCCAATCCACAGGCAAGACTCTAGCAACGATGGAAGAAACGATCCTAGCAATACGATACCGAGACCGTATCACTAAGGTCCTTGGATTGGCCCGGCTAAGAGATCTAAGTACAACTTGGTTTCTTTCATTCAGACCGATCTGGAAAGATTGCATCATACCTGTGCTTCGATGTCTGCTATGCGGAGAAGAATGCGTGTTGGATATCTGTCTTACACTACAATCAGCAGTACCAATGGATATCGATACTTTGCTAGGTCCGGTAACGACTCATGCATCGTGTTGTCCCCAGTGGCTACCGATTCTGATGACGGCATTCGTTGAGACTTCACCACTACGTGTATGTGGCAGTGAGGTAAGAGAGGAAAGCAGCACCGAACAGGTACAGCCTTCTGTGAGCATTGCTGATCCCACCATCGATGATAGCACTCACGCAGAAAACTGCACAGTTGCGGCATTTTCATACTTGGTCGAACTTTCACCTGATGTGGTAGACCTATTCTTTGCGAACATGTCTGAAACAATGTTCTCTCCATCCAACGAGAATAACTCTTAAGAAAAACAATGAGCACACAGCATTCCCTGAACTCTGAATTCGGCCTTCAGTTTTGGATAAACAAAGCTACAGAAAATATTTGGAACTTTTCCCCTGAAAGCTAAATCATTTTTGCCCATATTTTCAAAATATTTACCTTTTTTTTGGCACATGGTACTCTGCTTAAAGTAGAACTATTCTTAGAGAACAGACCTTCTATTTTAGGATACTAGAGACAATATTTTATCTCAGCCTCTAGCACATATAACAGAAATTTGTATAAATATGTGATGAAATGGTCTCTACCTTCTTTTCTGTATTTAGAGCCATTTCATGTGTAATTTTTGCAATTCGTTCAGTTAATATATATATACATTTCTCTGAATAATAACATTGCTTGAAAAGCGTACAGTACAAATACTCATTTTCCGTGTATTTACCGTATACCATTCCAAATGCGAAATATGTATTTTGGGGTGGGTCGGAAAAAAACACATGCACCTTTGAATGTTTAATATTGCTTAGTTTTAGTAATGATGGACATCAATTCGTGGAGTGGGAGTCGTGTTCTTATCTAGGACCCTAATTCGATATTCCCGATTGATGCCCTTGTGAGGTTATAATCAATAATGTCCTGACAACGGCATAAGAATCAGATTCATATTCAGTAACAGCCCATGCAATCCAAAGCACAGCACGGCTACTCCCATCGACTCCTAGAAAGCACAACGCGTTCTTTAAACAAACTAAGCCTTCAGCAGCCCGGGAAAACCCCCCTGCTTTTGTTTTGATTTGAACAAGAACTCCTGAAGTCCTGCAAAAACTGTTAGTTCTTGGTGACGTCTTATGTCCAACCTTACGTCAAACCCGGCACCTTTCAGGTATAAAATGCCAACAGTTGCCTTAAGCAAACACACGGTGGTTTGGAGCAGAGCGGCCATCTACTTGCCCGAGAGCCCAGCTGATGCGAGTGCCCGCGGAAGCCGCCCCTCCTGTTTGACGCACTAAGAGAGACGCTGTCTTTTTCTCCAGCCGAGAAAATCCAGCTTCGGTGTTTCCAGCCTACCCTTGCGGGTTGCTGGGATATCGAGCCCTGAGGAAAGAGATACCAGACCTCCCACATTCTAATACCAAGGTACGGAGTTGACTAAACCCTTAGGAGAATTCTTGATGCAGATTCTTGGCAAAACTATCTTAACCAACTTAACTTAAACATCGCTACTTACTTTTCCCTTCCCGAGTATTAGGCTTAGGTCAGGTACACCGGGGTAGGCTTAGTTAGAAGCACCAGTTGAGTATTTTAGTCAATGTATTTGTGTATGTATATATTTTATCCATTTTAAAGTATCATATGGCTAAGAAACCGTATCAATGCTTTTACAGTATTATTTCATAATACTACTTTTACTGTACGCACTTTACTTCACTCTAAGTATTGCAATTGTTGCAATTCACTTCTCTTGTATGAGAAAGAAGACTGCTCAATAAATAACATCTTTTTATTGAAAACGCCCGTCTCTCTATTTCTCTGCACTCTGGTGAAACTAAGTATGCACTGATGACTGAGTGAAATATCTGTCTATTGTTTTCACACGACTCTAGAGATATACTCTTATTCTGAGGGAGCAAAGTTGTCATGTTTATGCGGTTGCCAGAAACTGAATCCCTTCTTGTCTGAGCCAGGGAAGGTTATCCATCCCTCTTCATTCAAGAAAGTTTCCAGTGACCTCTGAGCTAGCTGGGGCAAACCTAAATTAAGTTTAGCATAGTCAGTAGAGACCTAGATTACCTCAGTCCTACGTCTACACTGCTGTTTATGTTATTCCCATGTGCAGAGCCTATTGGGAAAATAGGAACTACACTACAACCCCATGTACTGAGTCCAACTCAATGCCTAAAAATTCTATTGTGATTGCTGGACCCACCGTCTTCCCCGGTGCCAGAGGAACCCCGAAGGCACGCATGAGCACGCAAAATTCCTGGAATGCCCAAGCGCACTCCTGGGAGCCCGCCGACCCCAAAAAGAGAAAGTCATCCAGATAATGCATGACATGTTGGTGCCCTGCCGCCTGTCTTTAAAACCCATCCCAAAAATGAACTTAATTTTTCAAAGTAAGGGCAGGAAACAGAGCAACCCATGGGCATGCACATATCCATGTAAAAATTTAAAGCCCAGAAGACGGTGATCCAGAGGGTGTACAGGCTGTAGCCGAAAGGCAGACTCAATATCAGATTTGGCTAGCAATGCCCCGGGGCCCAGAACCCTTAGCATATCCACTGCCTGGTCAAAGGAGGTTTATTTCACGCTACAGGTTTCCTTATTGATGGCGTTATTTAATGAATTGCCTCTAGGGGCTGAATTCCCCCTCCTCATTCTTCTGGACCACTCCAAGGGGCAAGCAAACAAAATTGTGCACAGGGATGTGGTCAAAGGGACCAGCTATTCTGCCCAAGCGTAATTCTTTTGCCATTTTTGTTGCTGCTACCCCGGTTGGTCCTTACAGAAGTCTGATTTTTACACTCAGGTGTCCCCATGTCATCAAATTCAGGAATCCTGAAGCCATACAAAAAACCTTCTTGAAAAGTCGTAGCCGTGGCATGATCTGGGTACCTGTTTAACCAAGGAGTCAAAGCCATAACATCAATGGGTGAGTGTGTTACCAGTTGTGTCCTCTCCTCAATCCTGTTTCTTCTTTCCCCTATAGCCTGCTTTCTTGAGGCATTCAGATTCTGGGCGAGAAAGGGGGTTGCAGATAGAACATGCGTGTCTGAACTTACAAGTGCCTTGGGCCATGGTGCATGTCCGTCTATTAAAATCTGTCAGGACTAGGGTGGCTTGCGGTCTAGGGCCCGCCCCACTCAGTAACAGTTATAGTTACAGTCATGTACCTTGTCCTAAGCGTTTATGTGGTAAAGTGCACTGCTTTCCTTCAAGGGGACGTTGGTGGCACAATTGTGCAAAACTGTAATGTATGTCTTGCAGTTTACACTTTGAATGGAGTTTATTTTCCCCTATCCGCCTAATTCGTGAGGTTCGGCAACCTGAACGCGTCCGCGAGATGCGTGAGGTTCGGCAACCTGAACGCGTCCGCGAGTTGCGTGAGGTTCGGCAACCTGAACGCGTCCGCGAGATGCGTGAGATATGGCAAGATGTCGCATCCGCGAGATGCGTAGGCATTTTCAATGCACGCGCTTACGGGGAAAACACAGGGCGTAGTCACGTCGATGTACGCGACCACACCCAATCCCTTTTGCTCACTATTCTGGGGATTTTGAAGAGGTAGCAGCTTGTCCCAGGTTCTCCACTTTGGCAGGAGTGTTGGCAGTAGCGTTTGGACTCTCTTTCAGGGGTCGAGTCATAGAGAGGCGTCTTCCAGTCGAATGCAGCAGAGAAAAGGTTTATTACAGTTCCAAGAAGACGATCTTCGAAAGTACAGAGTGGACAGACACGCCCTTTCAATTAGTAGAGTAGGTCGTACTCTACAGATAGGAGAAAATCATTTGCAGCAAAAAGGTGACATTTAAGAATGTTTTCTTAACTTCTAAGAATAATTTGAACAAGAGGTTTTCAGTGATATTTATCAATTACATTAAGGGCAATTCAAAATCTTTTGATTTCATGTGATGTTTTTATTTTCTTCATTGCATTGATTCTTGGGTAAAATAAAGGTGCTATTGTTAAGTCCAGTTGAGTCGCAATTCAGATTTGTTGAGTCACAATTCCAATAGTTTAGTCGCAATTCTGTTTTAGAACCAGGTTGCTAAGAAAAGTATTAGAAGCATCAAAAGAGGTTTTTTGCTAATATTATACAAATACAATTTCTTGAAGTTGCGCAGATTGTAAAGAGGTTATTTACAATATAAATCTACTACAAATGTATTTGAGTCATTTCCTTTGGAAAACAAGTTGGTTTGAGAATACGCTAAAGAGACAACAGTCTGTCTGCTAGAAATTTGAGTAGATTTCATCTCTGTGCCAACTTGATCTTCAAGTGTGAAGGTATTATTATTTATGTTATGTTTTAGAGGCGAGTGAAGCTATAGGAAACTCGCAACAATAACTTTTTCTTTTCAGATCTCCCTCCCAGCAGGTCCCTTCCTAACTCCCTTTTACCTCCGCTTGATCACTTCAATATTCTGTGTAATTAATACAATCAGAATTGGAGGTATCGAGAGGTGGGCCCTTATATCATCACATCAGATCCTGAGGAAGACTTTGTTTGACAAAATCCCAACATGCCCCTTTCGGCCACCCCCGGTCCCTGGACTAGAGGCCGTGCCCATGGTTTGGGGTGGCCGAAAGGGGTGTGATGCTTGAAATGTGTGACCCTTGTTCAATTGTTGGACTGCGTTACCCAGCTGCCCTGGCCCAAACTGATCAAAACCATGAGAGCGTATCGACTCGGTCCCAGGAAAGTGATGGGTCAACTACTTTGGCCTTCCTGAAATTCATGTCATAATCCTTCCACCCTACGCCCCCATACTTGTCATGAGACATAGTAATCCTGCTCTGGTAACAAGCCATCTCTACTTGTAAATTAGGTGAACGCTCAGCTATTATTGCCATAAATACAGAGAAGGCCCTAATCCAGTTGCTCAAATTCTCCTCTACCCTGAATTTCAACAGTTCAGCGCACCATTCACTAGGAAGCATCCAATCTTTCTGTTTCCTTGAATACTCTATTTCCCTATCATCCACCAGTAGGGAGAAAATATTAATGTAAGCACCAGACCATACCAATTCTTTCACTTCGCGTGTTACATGTCTGGCTAAATGTTCCCTTCCTGTGGGTAGTACACCCGTGCCCAGTAAGGGCAATATCACTTCCTTACATATTGCCACCACTCCAGCTGGCTCCGTCACCTTGTCTTTTCCATTGCTGCTCGATGGCACCTCTTTGTTGTCTCCTGCTAATGGAACCACCCCTGTTGAGTGTGGGAGAGATAGAGTACCCAGCCCTTCGCCTGGCGGCCCGCTTGGAGCTGCAATGATCTTTGCCACCAACTTCTTTGCCTCCGCCATCGGGTCCTCCCTTACTTCCTTTGCCCCTACTGACATTGGCAACATCCCCCCCTTCCTAGCCAAGGGAGTACTCCCCCTATCTGTGCCACTAGCTCCCGTGGGAACTGATTGCTGCCTGTTGGTACTGTGACGGGAGTAGGGACCACTGGACTCGGTACTCATATCACTGGACTAGGTGTGGGCACCAAAGGGATTGATGTGGGGACACCCGGTATTGGTGCAGGAGTCACCGAACTTGGCGTGGGCACCCTTGGGATAGGAGCAGGGACCAATGGAATACTTGTAGGGTATAGGTGTAGGGCTCACTGGAGTTACTGGAACTCCAGAGTGACCCTTCCCCGAAGGAGTCTCCCCTAGCGGCTGACATGGCATGGGGGCTTTGTCCTGATTCTTCCCCTTCCTGGGCCTATGCCGCCTGGGGAGCGTATCCAATTCACCCCTGGGCTTTGGGGGCACTATGGTTCCCTTAGGCCTGCCCCCGGCTCACCCTGCCCTTCCACTCTTTGTCTGAGCTCTGCAAGGCTCTGCCCCAGTTTTTCTACCTTTCCCCATCTCCTATCCATTGTCACCATCCTACGCATCATTGACTCTGTCATATGTTCCATGCGGGAATGCTTCGCGCCACGCTTACTGGCCATAGATCCTGAGCCAACAATTGCAAGGTAACTTATACACTGATAGGCAATAACACCGCAAACACAATGTTATCTGTTACCTAAATGGTTTCACTCGCTGAGAGCCTCCCCACACAGTTTGCCTGGCCTGGAACCTGTCCAGATCCTTACCTGAGCACTGTTGGGGGTACACAAACCTGCCTTAAGCTCCACGCAACTGGAGCCGCGCCACACCAGGTAACCTGCGTGTTGGGCGAGTAATCTCGAGCCCGGTGGCCCACAGAAGCTGTGAAATGCAGCCCGTCTGTGCCCTCTTTCGAGTTATGTCCTCTTGCCCCCTCCACTGTGTCGCGTTGGTGAGTATTTTGAACTTTGGGCTCTGTAGACTTGACAAGTGGAATATTACAGATTATCCAATCAATACCACTCCATAAATACACACCCCACACCTTCTATGAATTAATGCCGCACAATAATCTCTTACAAAGTCACTACTTTTGCAAGACAACTACTATTAGTCTATGTGAAAATGCGAACACCGCCTACACTACTAGAAATTATGCAGTCAAGTACCCCGCATTCATGGACCTTGCAGGTGACACAATATTGCCCACCAAGCGCGATTGTAGTCTTATGTTACTTGCCTCTGGTAAACCGGCAATTGACTGTGCCTCTTAGACAATATAGAAACTCAAATGCCCACCAATTCTGGTAAAACCGGCTGCTTATTGTTCCCCAAATCACCTTGCTTCCCTGTGACACAAACCAGGTCAAAAAATGGCGCGTTATTGCTTAAATCCGGCTCGTATTTTTTGCAAAAGCTCTTCTTTCTCAGACCCTCAAACACCTGTGCAAATCCAATTTGTACTGTCCACCGGGTGAAGTGTCACACCGCTCGCTCCAGACAACTTCATCTTTTTGGCACAACTTGTCTTACAAACTTAGGCAAACCCGGCAAGACTTTTCCCCGCTTCAGACGGCTTGCCCCTCTTGAACAACCTCAACCCCCTCGTGGTACCTTTATAGCGCGCGTGTGCACCTTAGTAAACTAAGCGTCTGCCTGGAAATGTCATTGGGGCTGGCTCCGCGAATGGATTCTCACGATCTCGCCGCCTCCTTGAAGAGACACGAATCGCCGGTTGCCTCTCTCCTGTTGTCCACCGCTGCACGTTCTCCACCAATCGAACCCGCAGAGGGCAACGAAAAGAAAATGAAAACAAGCTGCACCGCCAACGCGATCCCTACATTCTCGAGCCCATCTTCGTCCACGACCTTCAACAAGGGAACAGAAAAAGAAAATAAATTACAGCCTCCTGGAGGCTGGGAAGGGCAGGCCGTGGAGCGCGGAGTCAAAGAGGCAGCCTCCTGTGCTCCCCGGCCTTTTAACCCCTTACTAGTCAGGCCGGTTCTAACCGGCCTGGCCTTTGCTCCCCAGTAACCCGGAAGTAATTCAATCACTTCCGGGTCACTAAGGAACCCGGGATCCAATCCGCCAGAAGGCGCGCCCGCCAGGTCATTGTGACGCGACAGGCCGCACCCTACCAAAGAGAGCGGGTGCGGGCCGGTGTGCCCCCCATACTTGCGACGGGGCCGATACCGGCCCCGCCTTTCTCTGAGCACCGTGGGAGCGCCTCGAAGTGACGAAAGGCTAGAATCATCACAGGCTGTAAATAAAAGTTTCATAATCTGGGTTACATCTAAAGGTGGGGGAAGATTGTGAAATAGACGGGAGCCTTTGTTAACAAGCATTGGCCGCGCGGCAGTAATAGTAAAGCCGCGCGACTGTGAAAGAGAAAGTTGTGAATAGACGGAAGCCTTTGTTAACAAGCATTGGCCGCACGGCAGTAATAGTAACGCCGTGCAGCCGTGAAAGAGAAAGTGATCGCAATCACGATCGATGTGAAAGCAAAAGAGATCGCTATGATGCTCTCTAAAGCACGCAAGGGATGCGCGCACAGGAGCGCGCATGCTTGTGCGCGTGGGAGTAAGTCTGTCACCACTTTAGTAGCACTTCTAAAAGCCGCTACTAAATGTCTCTCCGAGCAGCGCGTGCGTGCTGACTCAGGGAGACCTGAAAAACGATTCTTAACACTGCAGCAGTACCACTCTTCACTACTTTTGAGGTAACTTCAAAATGACTCGTTATAGTTCTTTCACATATGATATATACGGTAGTCATAGTTGTTGCTTATGCCGCGGGGTCTCGCGTCTCGGTTTCGAACACTGCTGATGAGTCAAAATGGCTGTCTCAGTAGTGACTCTTCCCGCAGCATAAAAGAAAACCACAAGGGAGTGTGAATGCAGCATTAAGCTTTAAGGACCCAGGGGTCAGATGTACAAACGCACTTACAGGCCATAAACCCTGCGATTCAGTAAATGTGTTTTTCAAATGTACTAAGACTGTTTAGTGATTTGGTAAGAGGCTACCAGATCGCTAAAATCCAAATCATACCGAATTACTATTTGGAAAGGGACGTGTTTAGGGCATCTCTGCCAAACAGCGATTCTCAATGGAATTTAGTAATGTTTTGCAAACTAAATCTGGTTGCAGAAACATTAATATTTCACAAATACCTCAAAGGAAGTGGTAACCCATTCACAAATGGGAAGGGGTCCCGATCAGACCCCTTCCCCTTTGTAAATGATGACGAAAGCATTTCTTATGAGAAGGCCCCTAGTGTTAAAAAATGGTTTGTAAAACATTTTATTTTTTATTTTAAGCACATCCCATTTTCCTAAAAGTAAACGGGCTGCTTTTAAAAATAATGATTGCTTTATTTAAGACCAACCAAAAATAGGATGATCAGCTGACCACAGCAGGTCACCAGCCCTGTGATGGCAGCGAATTGTAGTGTGTAGCAATTACAACCTACCTTATTAATATTTATGAGGGAAGTAGAATTGTGATTAACGACAAGTTTTGCAACTCAACCTATTAGTACGTAGGGCAATTCACAAAATACCATTGGCCTTGCTAAAAGTAAGTAGGCAAATTGTGAATCCAGTGTACTTACATCGAGTCCCAGATATGGGGGCGTGGCTGTAGAATTGGGTTTTAGAGCTCCAAAAAGCCTCTTCCTTCCCCCAGCGTTTATGTTTTTGGCTTACTTAGAGATGTTCTATAGCAGAGGATAGCTGGAAACTCATGGAAAAAGTGGCAGAATTTCCAATGCTTATGATTAAACCCAGATCAGTTGACAGGGGGTGAGTGTTTGATTAGCTCAAGCACTCCGTCTATCATCCCCTTTGGTATCGCTTTGTTCGCCCTAAGTTGGCAGGGTATGCCCAGACGTGGGTCTCTTGCTCACTTTGTCACTAGATTCAAGATAGCCTGGCTGATGACGGCTGATTAGCCAGAAACCGGTCCCAGGATGCTTGTTTCCGGTCCAGGGAAGACATGGCTTGGCAGTTCGGGCTGGACTGTTCCCATGAGGCACAGGGTCAGACTGAATTGCATATGGCCATGTCTGAACTGGGGTGGTGGAGTGAGCTAAAAAATGATGATGGATTAAACCCAGATCAGTTGACTGGGGGTGAGTGTTTGATTAGCTCAAGCGCTCCGTCCATCATCCCCTTTGGTATCGCGATGATAGACCTGCCAGCCTTAGGGAGGCCTTCCCTCAAAAATGTTGCTTTCATCCCTCATATTTATTTTTGATGATCGTGATTTTGCTGGCCTTAGGACTCTGCATACTCTGCCACTGCTAACCAGTGCTAAAGTGCTTGTGCTCTCTCCTTAAACATGGTGGAATTGGCTTATACCCAATTGAAACTTTTAATTTAATTGTAATCCCCGTAGAGGGATACTCCATGTACCTAGGGCCTGTCAATTAATTGCTACTGGTGGGCCACATCACTGATTGTGCCAGCCCCTTAGTAGCTCTTCTAAACATGTCTCAGGTGTGCCATTACAGCCTGTGTATGCAGTTTTAACTGTGAGTTCAACCTGGCAAAATAAACCTCTTGACAGGCCCAAACTTTCCTTTTTAATACATATTAGTCACCCCTAGGGTAGGCTGTGAAAAGCCCAGAGGGCACGGTGCAGTGTATTTAAAAAATATGACATGTACTTTAAGTTTTACATTTCCTGGTAGGGAAAAACTCCTGAATGTTTTTTTCACTACTAGGAGGCTTACCGCTCCCATAGGATAACAGTGGAGTTACCTTATTACATTTTTTAAGCTGGAAGTTCCAATTGGGAGCATGTAGACAGATTGAGTTTGGTGTCTAAAGAATGGTAATTAAAAGTTTTTTTTAATGATTACTTTATATTTTTAATCACAAGTCTGAAATTGCTGCTTGTTTTCTTGTCCCCACCATTTGCTGTCTGCTGCCTGTATAGTGGGTCATATGATTAAGTGTAGTTGGCAGTTGGTCTTTGTTTATTGCTCCCAGACAGTGAGACAAAGGTATACTAGGTGTTGGCAGAATAAGCCACTCTGAGTTAATGAGGGAGGAAGCTGTCTCCTACTACACCTGCACATCACAAAGACCATGCCTGAGCACTCTCACAAACGGGCTTTGAGGCTAGTCTATTTTGACCCCAGACAATCTGGGGCCAGGGTACAAAGGCAGGACATTCCAAGCAGCAATAGAGAGGTGGAATCCTCTGGAAGCTTCTCCGACTTCACAGTGGGCACCAGCTATAAATATTGGACCACAGACATCAACTCTTGAGTACAGTTATCGACCAGTGAACTCTGCCAGCAAAAAGGATGACTGTGCTGCTAAAAGAACTGGCGCTGATGGGCTGCTGCTCTGATGGACTGCTGCCCTGCTTTGCTGAGCTGCTGCCCTCTTGCCTGGGTTAAAAGGACTGTCCTGCATCTCTAAGCCCAGTACCCCAGCGTGACTCCAAGGGCTAGTTGGCTGGCCTCTGCATCAGAAGCCTCAGGGACATAACAGGCTTTCAATTACCTTGAACCCAGCACCTGAACTTGCCATCTGTGAGTTATACCCTGCCAAGTGGTACTAACCCAGTTCTGGACCCTTGGAAGTGGGCCTGAAGGTGCACTGCTAACCCGTTGTGGACCCAGCAGAACTGAAGCATCACCTCTGCTGCAAAGCGCAACCCAAGCAGAACTGATGCACCACCTCTGCTGTGCGAACTTTCCCAGCGCCAGGTCATCGCATTGCCCTTGCTGCCCGCAGCCTCATCACAACCACTGTTGTGCAACCTATCCCTGAATCAGGCCTTTGCACCGCAAGCTACTCGTCGAAGGCAGCCTCGGGGACAACTTACGACTCGACATTGCAAGCCCCGCAGCTTCTTTGGAACAGCTACTGCGCAACGCATCCTCGAAGCAGGTATTTGCATTGCAAGCCCCTTTGTCGATTGCCTCCTCAACAACAATGCAGGACCTCACATCTTATTCGCACAGCTCCTCAGAACCAACACTGCTTGATGTATCTCCGACCAGGACCTGCCTCGCTTAAGCTGCGCAATGCATTCTCAACGAGGAACTCCATCACAAACAGGATTTAAGGTACTCTTATTCAGTGGGCCTAACTGGGTACCTGTAATCGGCCTGCACACCATTGCAGTCGGCATGAACTTGTGACTTGAACTTGTGACTCACAACTGGCGCTTTGTGCTGTTTGGCGCTATCTTCCTATAGCTAAATTTCCTGTACTACTGATTGAAGTTTTTTTCGCTTTGGTCTAAAATTATTAAGTACATTTTTCTCTATTGAGCTATCTCAAAACTTGCCTAGCATACTCTTAGAAAGTGCTACGAGTATTTCTTGAGGCATATGAAGCAAAGATTCTACCACCCATTATGAGAGAAACATTCATCATGTTAGTCATATGGAGATCTAAAGATGCTGAAAATTATTGCTGACAAGGAATGCCAAATGTAGATACTAAAAGGCAGAGTAGAATTTTAGTTAAAATATTAATGCTGGTAGTTAAGTCCCTTGTACATAGTAATCAGTGCAGATTTGTGCCACCTAGATGCACCAAACACAATCTGAAGCATCTCATGCATGTCATGCACATTCGTCATGTTAGACAATGAATACGCATTTGACACCATAGGTTGGGAATATATGTGGTTAGTTTGTGAGCGCACAGGAGCTAGACCTGCTTTTCTGAAATGTGTGAAGTTACTCTACGTGAGCTAAATTGCTGAAGTCAGTATGGAGTAGACTGTATTGTATTTTATTGCAGCATTTATATAATGCTTCCTCACTGTGGGAGGGATGGGCGGAAAAAGAAGCAAGGAGGCTGAATGTGTTTCTTAATGAAGGTGTATTCTATTAATAAGGCAGTTAAATATGATATCTGGATGTTCAATCACCAGGGAAATAGTCTCTTTTAACTCTTCTATCTTCTTTCTTTCATTCTAGGTCATCCATTCTGCCCAGGAAGGTGTCCCCCGGAGACTCGAAGCAAAGGAACAAGAAGGTAGCGGTAAGTATATGTCCTTCTTGCAGTTTTTGGTCAGGCTAGGTACTTTCACCACACCCAGGGATGGTGCAAACATTGACTATTTGTCATACAGTTAGACTAGAAAAAGTTTGTGGATGGAGAAGGAAAGGCAGAACCTGTAAAACTTAATTACCCCTCTAGTTATTCCCAGTTTCTTCCTGGGTTTTACTCATTTGGGGGGGGAAAAACAATTTTCCCAGGTGGATTGTATCCACCTTTGGTACTTAATTTGGGCTGGTATCTTCAGTTGTCTAAGTAACTGACTTCTACCCTTGCCAGCGGTAGCAATAAAAAGAAGTAAACATCAGTTTTAGACCGAAGAAATTCAGGGTAGTGCAGGTATATGGCCGGTGTAAAACAAGCATGAAAAAAATGAGAAAAAAAACTACCAATAAATCAAGAAAAGCCCACAAAGAAAGTTTACCGTACTTCACCCGGACCTCCCCGTATCCCTATAATCAACTCGACTCGCCCCCGTTCAGTTCCCTCTCTGTCCCAAGTACCACGTCTGCCTCAACTCTCCTGAGTTGCTAAGGCTTTTGAGCATCCTCCGCAGGTGTCCACCACTCCTCACTCCGTTCCTCAGGAGCCTCATCTGGTCCAATGTCTTTGGTCCTTGACTCACATGGGCAGTGGTTCTCGGTGTTCTCTGTCCACTCCAACATGGGCTTCTTTCTCTGTGCGTCATCCGGGATCCTCTGGCCACTCCCACGATCCCCATCTTCTGTTCTCCCCCCACGGTTATTGGAGGTCTCTGTACTGGCGGAGCCACACGGCCCGTCCACTTACGCACGCACGCACGCACGCACACAGCCCGGGGGCGGAGTAGCCCTCGGGTATAAATAAACGGGCGCGAGACCGCTCGTGGTCTTCGGCCCCTAACCTATAGCTAGTGTCTGTGTATTATTGTACCGCCGTAATAGGTAGGCCCCACTCTGCGGCCTAGGCCACCATTACCCCTGTTGCAGGTATTACACTGGCGACGAGGCGGGTCCCTTGCCCACGCCTCGCCCCCGCGGACGCGCCTGCCGTGTCCCGCGGTGCCGCCTGAGCCGAGCTCGCGCTGCCTGCGCTGGAGTCTGCGGCCGGCGACGAGATCCCTTGCGGGTGCCGACCCGCTGTGCCGCCCTACCTGGCCCTGCCTGATGCCGGTGGGTGTTTCGCACGTGTCACGATGCGAGAGGTGAGCCCCCCCTTCCAGGAGGGAATACTGTACAGACAGTGCGCCCGTGCTGCAGCGCCTTTGCCGTTGAGGCCCAACCCTACCTTGCTGACGTCCCAGCGATCTGGCCTGCTAGCGCGTGGGAGTAGAACTCCATCCGGATAGCCGTAACATCACGACGTTTTCAACACATGTCGGACTCCACAGGTTCAAACGTCTGAGCTTCGGCGTGTCCTCGGCCGCCGAAGTGTTCCAGAATGCGATCAGGGAGACGTTGTCAGGATTGCCCGGAGTCATCAATCTAAGTGATGACATACTAGTCTTCTCCAAGACCCTTGAGGAGCACCATGGACACTTGAGAGCTGCTCTTCAGCGCCTAGCAGACCACGGACTCATGTTGCACCGAGAAAAGTGTTCGTTCTACAACGAATCGGTCGAGTTCTTCGGTTACATCATTTCGCGCGACGGACTGAGAGTGAACCCAAAGAAAGCTGAGGCCATCCGGTCGGCACCGCAGCCGACGTCCACAACCGAGGTCCGCAGCTTCCTAGGGATGGCCACATATTGTGGCCGGTTCATCCCCAACCTGGCGTCCCTATCGGAACCCCTGCGCGCACTCACTAAGGCGGGACAGCCATGGACGTGGTCCGTGAAGGAGGACGACGCGTTCCGAGCTGTGAAGGAGGCCCTGATAGACGACAAGGTCATGGCGTACTTCAGGCCACATCGGCAGACGGAGCTTGTCATGGACGCCTGCCCGGTGGGGCTAGGGGCTGTCCTGTTGCAGAAGACGGAAGATCACACGTGGGTACCCACGACGTACGCCAGCCGGGCGCTGACGGCCATGGAAATGCGCTACGCACAGATTGAGAGGGAGACCCTCGCCATAAAGTGGGCATGCCAATATTTTCACCTGTACCTTTTCGGACATGAGTTCACGGTCGTGACGGACCACAAACCGTTGGTTTCGCTGTTTGCGGGGACGGCCAGACTTGCGCCACCCAGGATTGAAAGGTGGGCTGTTCAGCTCCAGACGTACAGATTCGAAGTCATCTTCCGCCCCGGGGCGGATAACCCTGCGGATTTCCTCTCACGCCACCCAGAGCACACTTCCACAACAGGAGAACACCAGGACCTGAAGGAGGTGGAAGAGTTTGTCAGGATCCTGTCACAAGAAGCCTGCCCTAAAGCCCTCACGCTAGAAGAGATTGGTACAGCTACCGACCAGGATGAGTGTCTCCGGAGGGTAAAACGCACCCTGGAGGATCGCAGTTGGAAACACTTCTTGGACGGTGCCAGCGCTCTCACCACAGCGGAGCAGACATTTCGCCAACAGATGTGGCGTGCGCAAAGTGAACTGAGCACAGGACCTCATGGAGTGGTTTTGCGAGGAGCCACTATTGTCACACCCTTAAGCCTACAGAGGGAAGTAGTATGCCTCGCCAATCAAGGACATCAAGGCATAGCAAAGACAAAGGCCTGGCTGTGGGGTGGGTGTGGTTCCCCGGCATTGACGGCACGGTAGAGGAGGAGATCCGCAACTGCCATTCATGTGTTATCACAAGCCAGGAACCTGCACCACATCCTGTCATCACGGAAGACTTGTGTGATATTCCCTGGTCCAAGATAAGCATTGACTTTGGGTCTTTCCCAGATGGACGCCAAGCCATGGTACTGATTGACTCATGCTCCCGATTTCCAGTGGTGGAGGTGATCCCGTCCACCGCGTTCAGCCATGTCAAGCCAGCCCTGGACAGGGCATTCGCAATGCTAGGCTACCCGGATGAAGTACGATCGGACAATGGACCGCCGTTTCAGGGCTCTGATTTCAAAGCATATCTAACCAGACGAGGGATAGGTCATCGGAAGATCACACCACAGTGGCCGCAGGCCAATGGAGAGGTCGAGAGATTCATGAGGACAATGAACCGAGCTTTAAAGATCGGTGTGGAGAAGGGTGAAGTGGCCGAAGAATGTCTGTCGCAGTTCCTGAATGCCTATAGACAGACACCACACTGTACCACCAAGTGCGCCCCAGCGCATGTCATGTTCAAGACACCTCCACAAGACTGTGTGCTGGTGAGCCGAGCATGGCAGGCACCCGAACTAGATCATGTAGAGACACAGGACCGGAGACGACGCACGAATGAGAGAGCAAGCTGAACGAGAAGAGCTGGAGTCCAGCCACTGGCCGTAGGCGATCGGGTGGTTCTTAAGACACGCCACCATCAATGGTTTGAGCCCGAGATATGGGAGGTTGTGAACATCCATGGCACTATGGTATCAGCGTCCCACGGATCAAGAGTGGTGACGCGAAACGTGTCATGGTTCAAGCGAGTGCCGACGAATGAAGCAATCCAGGAACAGATTGCGGAAGAAATGGAGATTGAGGAGGACCAACTGGCTACCCCCGAAGCAGCCGCCAGCCCTCGGGACAGAGAACCATCACCTGCCCGAGGGGGCGTGGAATCAAACATCATCCCGCCAGGTCCTGAAAGTGAAGCAGCAGAACCGGCAGGTGCACCCGAGGTCGAAGGGCAGCGAAGCCGGAGGTACAACCTACGACCAAACCCGACTCCCAGTCAGCGGCTCCAGGGCTATGCCTGGAGACTACGCACTGCAAAGAACTCTAAATAAGACTGGACTATTCATCTGTGAGTTTGGAGGGATGTACTGGCGGAGCCACACGGCCCGTCCACTTACGCACGCACGCACACAGCCCGGGGGCAGAGTAGCCCTCGGGTATAAATAAACGGGTGCGAGACCGCTCGTGGTCTTCGGCCCTTAACCTATAGCTAGTGTCTGTGTATTATTGTACTGCCGTAATAGGTAGGCCCCACTCTGCGGCCTCGGCCACCATTACCCCTGTTGCAGGTATTACAGTCTCCTTTTCTCCTAAATCCGAGCTTCTCAATTGGCTCCCCAACACTTCTGCTCCACCTTCTGCCTGTGTACGTCAAGGACAGTCCTTTTTTAAGTTTTATTGACTTTGTTTAATTTTTTCCTCGTTTCCAGCTACTTCGGTACCAGCTGGATAGAATTGAGCGGGACGCTGCCGAATGAGGAGGCAAGAAGTGCGGGTCTCCTCTGAGTCTTCCTGTTTTATTTCACAATCGCCCTACGTGGGGTGCTGAAGTGCTGTACCACATGGGTGGGTGTATTGTGTGTGGTTAGAAAGGTGTTGTCTTTCTTTTGATACTGTGTGGGAAGTGTTTCCATGTCATGCGTAAGAACCACAAAGATGTGGTTATCGTGTTATTAGAAGCAGCACTTAGCATGGTGTTGGATGTGGAAGTGGCAAAACTTTTGGCAAATCGGCTGATAAAGGTGATCAGCGATTTGATACACCCAGATCAGTCTGGGTTCATTCCCCATCGAAATACCGCACTCAACCTGCGTCGTCTTCATGGCGAGCCGGCAAGGGCGGGGACGCTGCGTGAGCCGGCCATCTTGGTTTCCTTGGATACCTCGTTGGCCTTCGACATTGTGGAATGGCCGTATTTGTGGGCGGCCCTTGCAAAATTTGGTTTTGGTCCCGGTTTCATCGGGTGGGTTAGACTCCTGTATGAGCAACCGCTGGCCCAGGTGGTGGTCAATGGCAGGGTCTCGGAATCTTTTGTTCTTGGAAGAGGCACGCAACAGGGGTGCCCTTTGTCTCCATTGCTCTTCGCGCTCGCACTTGAACCTCTTGCCGCATGGCTTAGATGGGAACTCAAGGGTATTAGGTGGTCCCCTGATTTTGAGGATCGTATATCGTTATATGCGGATGACATTTTGCTGTATCTCACTTCGCCACGAAAGTCGCTAGGGGTATTGTTTGACGTATTGAGTTCATTCGGGAAGAATTCTGGCTTGGTAATTAATTGGGCCAAGTCTTGTATTTATTTGCTTACTGGAGAGCTGCCCCCCTTGCCACGCGTCTGTACGATACCGATTTCGCACGTCGGTTTCAAATGTCTGGGGATTTATATATCGTTGGACTCCGCTGCACGATATGAGAGGAATTTGCTTCCTCCGCTCCTTTGGCTTAAATCGGACGTGACGGCGTGGTGTGGCCTGCCACAATCCCCGGTGGGGAGGGCGGCTCTTTTTAAGATGATGTCTCTTCCCCGATTCCTGTACGCCATCCAAAACACACTTGATCTTGTGCCTGCCAGTTATTTCCGTGAGATTGAGAGCCTCCAGAGGAAGCTCGTGTGGGGCGGGCGACCTCGCATTGCATTGGCGAAGCTGACTTTGCCTTGATATGATGGAGGCATAGCGTTGCCCGATATCAAACGATACTATTGGGCATCCCAACTAAGTGCAGTTAACCACGCAATGTACGGCCCCGTCCCGAATCCCGCAGTCGAAATGGATAAGTGGCAATTACTGGGAGGTAACTACAATAGGGCGCTGTATTCCAAATCAGCTAGGAAGAATCTGACTGGGCCCACCGGGGTTGCGGTACGGGTGTGGAGTAGTGCAACCGCCGCCACGGGATGGTCGGACAGATTGACTAGAGCTACCCCGCTTTATGCGGCAGAGAGACTGGGCAATCTCTGGACGACAAAAGGATTCGAAAAGTGGGATCTCATTGGTATTAGTAAGGTCTGAGATCTCTGGGTCAAGAACAGGATCAAAACTTTCGACGAACTCAAACTGGAATACGCATTAAGTGATAGAGAGCACTTTCGCTATATCCAGATCCATCATGCGCTTGGGTCGGTCTTTCCGGTCGGAACCGTTATTCCAGAGTCCTCTGCTCTGGAAGATAGAGTGCTTGACGGACACGTCCCCGATAGCACTATTTCTCTCATCTACAAAAAATGTATTAATGATCGGTCGGACCTACTTGTACAGCTTCGGGGTGCATGGACCGGCGATGGACTGGAGTTGGACGATGAAGATTGGCAGGCTGCGATATCTTTCCCTAAGGAGGTCGCGATACCGGCGCGTCTCCGGCTGGTGCAACTGAAGATTCTACACAGAGTCTATGTCACGGGTCCACGCCTGATGCATATGGGTTATTCTGTTGACTGGTTGTGTAGGCGTGGATGCGGTATGCTTGCTACCTTTCTTCATATTCTATGGGAGTGTCCAGCTGTTGTGGTATTTTGGAACCGTGTGCATGCTGTTATGGAAGAGGTGACGGGTGTTTCGTTATTGCCGGAGGACAGACGCTGTTTGTTGAATGTCTGGGAGCCGAATGACTACAGTGTTGCTCAGACTCAATGGGCCACCCTTGGCAATATGATAGCGAAAAGGGACATAGCCCAACTGTAGGGATCTCAGAGAACACCTCTGGTCTCAACCTGGAAAGCAAACATGGACTGGTGCATGTTCAGGGAAAAAACTGCGTATGTCGCTCGGGGCAGGCCCAAGAAGTGGGCAAGGATATGCCACCAATGGAACTTGTATCGTGGAGAGATTTGTACTCCTCCTTTTGCAGAAATCCCTGACATTCCTCTGTCCCCGTGACCGTGCATTCCCTGAATTCTATATCCTATTGTTTATGATGTGCTTGCCCACTCCCGGCCCCCCCCCCGAGATCTTACATCCTTTATCAACTATGTTCTTTCAGGTGGGATTGCTCCCCCTCCTCCCAGGGACAGTCACTTACCGTATAGTTTCATTGCCTCGTTATTTCTTTTGTTTGTGTTTTTGTTTCTTATAAAATGTAAAATGTGAAACCTTTAAGTTATCCTTCCTACCATCACAGGATTTTTACAATGTTGTGCGCAATCGCTGCAGGGCCCACGGGTTGTCGGCTGATGAGCTGTGTACATTGCAACTTTGGTCTTTATTGCTAACGGCCGGCCCCTGTGGTTGTAGGTCTGCAACTGTATTATTTTTATTGTAATAAAGGTTTAAAAAAAAAAAAAAAACAAAACATGTCAAGGTCGGTCAACTGAAGTTATCGAGGTAACGGCACCATATGGTGTGGGCGGGTGAGGGAACTACGGTAAACGGTACACACCGCAAAGTGCGAAAATTACTACTCCAACGTGCCTATGATGTAGCAGTTTAATCTTACCGGTGTGTTCAGGAAAGCCGTGTTGCATGCAGTCGATCGAGTAAACATTCCGGGTACGAAACGCGGAAGTAAATAGTTGGACTAAGAGGTGTGACGTACGGAGTAACAAAACAAACGAAGGACTAACGTGGATAGGAGATCAACACGCTTACCAAAAGGTATAGGTATATAGACTGGAGAAGTGAATTGTAGAACAGCTGGGTATGTGAGACGCTTATGTCAAGCAAGTGAATATGATAGGTATGTGAAGATCATATTGTAAAAAGGCGAAGGATAGAGGTAAAGATAGAGGTAAAGAACAGACTCCTGTGGGCGGCCATCTTAGGTGAGGAAAAAACGAGTTGGGAAGTTAAAGAGGAGAAAAAAAGACGGAAATGAAATTAAAATACGGGCAAGGGTAAGGAAAGTAAATATGAAAAAAGTAGAAGCGATAAACAGGTGAAAAAGGTCAGAAGTGGACCTGAGAAAAGTAGTGATAGTGAAAATGACAGAATGTGCACAGTGTGTGAATAAAAACATCAACGTTAAGGGAACGACATAAAGAACACATTAAGGAAAAGAACACATTAAAGAAAACAGCTGTATTCAATTCGGTCATTAAGGCCTTTCGGTCGGCAGGTATCGAGTCTTTTCATCCAAACAATTTCTCTTTGTAGGAGTCTTTTCTTGTTGTCAACGCCTGTTCTCAACGGTACAATCTCCAATACAAGGAACCATAATTGGCTAACGTTGTGGTGATGTGCGGTAAAGTGGGCCGCTAGAGGTGCTTTCGTAGTCTTATTCCTTATGGTACTCTTATGTTCCGTCAAACGGACTTTTATTTTTCTCTCAGTTTTCCCTACATAAGGGAGTCCGCATGGGCATTTGAGTAAATAAACCACATTTTTGGAGTCACATGTGGCGTTAGTCATAAGCTTGATGGTTTTGCCAGATGATGGGTGACTAACGGTTTTGCCCTTGATGATGTTATGGCAGTGACTGCAGTTCTGACAAGGTCTGGTACCCGTGAAGCAGGTGGATGTTTCTGTGGGTCGAGAATACAAAATGTTTTTGATGTTTTTAGACCTTTGGTATGCGAACAGTGTCCCAGTTTTTCAGAATGATGTTTTTGATGACCATGCTCCTCGTAGAGTACTTCGACACAAACACCGGCCTCTAATTACTAGTGGAGTCAAAAGATCCTCACGGTTCTTCAACAAAACCCTAGTTTTGGCTGTTTGTAAGGTAGATTCAGGATATTTCCGGTCTCTATATTTCTGAAGAATCTTTTGCTCTGAACTCTCATAGGATTCAGGATCAGAACAAATTCTTTTGGCCCTTAGTAACTGAGAGTAAGGTAAGTGTCTCTTCAGAGATGTGGGATGACAGCTGGTGAAGAATAAAGCATTGTTCCTGTCTGCCGCTTTGGTGAATAGATCAGTCACAAGTTTGTTGTCCTGCAAAGTGACTTGAACATCCAAGAAAGGTAGGCTAGTGGAACTTACGGTGTGGGTGAATTGTATATGATCATCTAGATTATTGAACTCTGCAATTTCTTCTGGTAGACCAATCCAAATTAAAAAAATTTCATCTATGTACCGCCACATCGTGTGGATGTTTGTAGACCATTTGTTGTTGTTCAAAATGTGGTTCAGTTCCATGTGGTGCATGAAAAGATTGGCGTAGCTAGGCGCTGCGCAATTACCCATTGAGGTACCAACTAGCTGTAAATAGTAGTTGTTGTTCCAGGAGAAATAGCTATGATAGAGTGTAAATTGTATCAACTCTAGTAGTAGAGCTTTCAATCATCATCGATCGGATGGGTCAACAGAAAGAATTCTATTGCTTCAATGCCTCTGTTGTGGGGTATAGATGTATATAAAGCACATACATTAATAGTGACCAAGGTGTGCGTAGAGTTAGGTTCTAGAGTCACTTGTCTAAGCCGATTTAAAAAGTCTGTAGTATCACGTATAAACATGGACATGCTTTTGACGATGCGTTGCAGATACAGGTCAATGAATTTGCCAGTTGGCTCGTGTATATTACGTTTAGCCACCATGTATGCCAGCGTCACCCATTGTTTCTGGGACACATTTAGATCTGTAGGCTCCCACACGTTCAACAAACATCTGCGGGCTTCTGGTCGTATCTCCGCACCCAAAACTTCCCCCAGCTCATCATGGATCTTCGTCCAATATATCTGTATCACTACACAATGCCAGGGAATATGCATTAAGGTGCCAATTTCTCCACATTCTCTCCTGCACTCTCCACTCCCAGCTCGTCCCATTCGTACCAAATGAGGCCCAGTTATATAGGATCTATGTAATATCTTCAATTGCACAAAACGAAGCCGCATCTGGATAGCAACTACCTTCGGGGAGGAGACCGCCTCCGTCCAATACTCGTCATCCAGTTCTAACCCATCCGCACTCCACTGGGTTCTAATCCTTTCCAATGGGTTCTCCATGTTGTTTACCAATTTCCTATATATCAGAGAAATAGTTTTCTCGGGAATATGCCCATCTAGTACACGGTCCTCAAGAGGTGACGCCTCCCGGAGTACCGTGCCCTTCAGGACGTGGATGGTGAGGGCATGTCTCACCTGCCAATATCGGTAATATTCGTTATCATGCAAACTATACATTTTTTCAAGGGACTTCGAATGTATGCACTGTGTCTTTTCCCCACACGTCTTTTATCTGGGTAATTTCGATAAGGTCCCACCTGTCGAACCCCTTAGTTTTCCACAGACTACCCAGCTTCTCAAGAATTTAACAGGGGAGTGGCCAATGTCAACCTGCCTTCCCAACCTAGATATTTATTGGCCGCGTGCCACACCTGTATCGCATGTGCGGTCGGGCCAGTCAAAGGAAACCTCCCAGGTCTGGAATACAGAGCTCTATCTAACATCCCACCCGGAGCCTGACCCCGGTCCATGGCATAGCCTGGATCACCTGGGAGTCCGTAGACAATATGATTCACAGCGGCCAGCTGTGAGGCCTAGTAGTACTTCCTTAAATCCGGAAGTCTGATCCCGCCATCATACCACGGGAGAGTTAGTTTAATGAACGCTATACGGGCCCTACCGTCCCACAGGAGCTGCCTCTGAAGAGTCTCTAGCGCCCTAAAGTACGAAGCCGGCACCGGGTCCATCGAGTTCTGCAAGGCATGCAAAAACCGAGGCAAAGCCATCACCTTGAAGAGAGCGGCTCTTCCGAGCAAGGAGAGTGGAAGAGCTTTCCAGCGCTCCACATCTTTCTTGCACCTGTTTAGTGGGGAAGCTAAGTTATTGACATATCGTAGCTGTGGATCAAGTGTGATATATATATACCTAAGTACTTAAATCCTACCGTCTCAATATGAACAGGGCACGACTGCTGGATCACCGGCGGGTCGCCCACAAGGGCAAAGAGCACCGACCTTGCCCAGTTTATGGCTAAAATGGCAAGCACGTCTAGAAAGTTGCGGAGGGATTCCTTGGGTTTGGTGAGGTAGAGCAAAACGTCATCTGCATAGAGCGAGATCTTATCTTCCCAGTCAGCCGACCATCGTAAGCCCCGTATCGATCTATCCCATTTGACCCAGGCCGCCAAGGGCTCCATTGCGAGCGCAAAGAATAATGGGGACAGCGGACATCCCTGCCTCATGCCCCTTCCCAAAGGAAAGTCACTAGACTTACAGTTATTGACAACCACTCTGGCTAGGGGTTTTGCGTATAATAAGCGCACCCAACCAATAAACTCACTTCCAAAGCCCAGCTTCGCCAACACCGCAAACAGATATTGCCACTCCACTCTATCAAAGGCCATTGTGGCATCCAGGGATACCAACACTGTCGGCTTATGGATCTTCGAGGAACCCCCAAGGATTCCATGTAGTCTACGCAAATTTAGCACAGTGTTACAACGCGGCATGAAACCGGATTGATCTGGGTGAACCAGGGTCGTAATCACCTTGACCAGCCGAGTGGCCAGGAGTTTTGCTAGAATTTTAGGTTCTGCGTTGAGGAGCAATATGGGCCTATAGGAGGAACATTGTGTTTTAGGTTTACCTACTTTATGTATGACCACTATATTGGCCACTCTTTGGTCGTATGGGAGCTCACCCTTCTCTTTGCTTTCAACGAACATGGCTCGGAGGTGCAGGGCAAGTCTACCGGCATTCAACTTGTACAACTCAATCGGTATCCCATTATGGCCTGTCGCTTTACCGGACTTTATCTGCCTGATCGCCTGTGCAACTTCATCATCAGAAAAAGCAGAGTCAACATATCTCCTGTCCTCCTCCGACAAACTCGGCATAGCAATGTCCCTGACCATTTCACTATTCTCGCTTCCGTAAATTCACTATCAGCCGTGTAGACCTTCTGGTAGTACTCAGAAAACTCGTCCGCCACCGCCTGTGGATCCGTGATCCTTCGTGACTCTAACCCTTCCAACTCGGGCACCAGCCTAGATGCTCGCTCCCCGTGTTCAAGCCATGCAATCAATTTACCGGCTTTATCGCCGTGCTCATATATGCGGCTCTGCACAGCATTATTGTGGGCCACCGCTCTACCTCTAACAAGGTCTTTATATTCCTCCTGCCAGAGCCTCAGTAGGTGGAACTCCGCAGGCGAGTGTGACTTAGCCACATTCTCCTCCAAACGTATAACTTCAGCCTCTTTCTGGGCTACTTCTGCCTGACTTTTCTTTTTCTTACCCGTCACTAAGGATAATACCTAACCTCCCGCTACCGTTTTGTATGCTTCCCAGAGGGACTGTGCCGAATCGACAGACCCCTCATTTTCCAGGAAGTAACGGTCTGACATCTGGAGTACCTCTTTTTTAGTAGCTGGGTCCTTTAACTGCCAGGCGCTAATAGGAGCTATCCTGCCTGCTGCCGGTTGACCGAGGGCGAGCTGCAGCCACAATGGAGAATGATCAGAAATTCCCCTACCAAGGTACTTCACCTCATGGATCATGATCGCCATTGCCGCTGGTAGCAATATGTAGTCTAACCTAGACAAGCTACCGTGTGCTGGTGAAATGTGGGTGTAATGCGTCAGCGTTGAGTTGCATATTCGCCAGCTATAAACCATCCCCAGCGTATCCAGGAATTCTGAAAGCCATCTCTGCGTCTGTCGAAGAGCTTGCGGTGGGCTGCGATCAACCTCTCCATCCAATACAGCATTAAAGTCACCTCCCAAGACTAGGCCACCAAGGGGCAGCGTGAGAAAGACAAAGCTCAAATCCCGGAAGGTCTCGGCATGGAGGCCTGGTGGCATATATATAGATAGAAAGGTGACCGTCCTGCCCCCAGTTGCCCCGAGACTCCCACATATCTGCCCCTTCGGTCCACCCAAGTAGCCTGCACAGACAGAGGAAAGGAATTCTTAAGCAAAATCCCAGCCCCCCTAGAGCCGGTGGTAAACCCAGCATGCACTACCAACTTATATCCCCCTTTGTGGAGGGCCATGCATCTATTACCTACCAAGTGTGCCTCCTGCAACAGTACTACATCCGGGGAGTGTCTCCTAATAAGTTGACTTAAGTTGGCTGACCATCCCTCTTTTGATCTTGTCGCCCAAACCATTCACATTCCAACTCAGCACTCTCACCCCTGATCCTCGACTACCCTGTGCCATTCAACCCATGTAAAGAACATCTCGCTACATTATTATCACCTGATTCAAAAAGGAAAAGAAAAAGATATAAAAAAGAAGAACTACAATTACACAAAAACAATCCCATCCTGCCTCCCTCCACCCTGCATCCCTGCTCGCGGCATTCGCCAACCCCCAATTCGGAGTGTGCCTGTCGCCCCATATTCTAACTAACCAACTATCTAAATGTAGATCGGAGGAGGAAGCCAGAGCCCCGCATTTCCGCCCCGCCCATAGGAATCATGTCTTGCGCCTGAAACAGCACCTAATTCAAGAAAGCCGCTACATAGGAATGACTCGCAAGCGGTACCCCTCCCCACCAGCCTGCACTGCTCGAGCTACAGCGATACTTATCATTACTGTTCCTGAGCACCATGTCCATCTTCGCTGCCTTCTCTCCGGGGATCCCCCTGGGGGGGGAGACCCTCAAGCCAATCCGAGGCAATTTCAGGGTTGTCAAAGAACCAGACTTTCCCTGCCACCTCAACTCGCAACTTGGCAGGGTACAATATAGCATATTTCAATCCCCTGTCCCTGAGCCGCTTATTGACTCAGAGGAAACTCTGCCGCTGACACTGGACCGTCTGAGTAAAGTCCGGAAAGAAGGTGAGGGTGGAATTCTCAAAACTCAGGGGGCCCCCGGATCTGGAAGCCTGCCTGATAGCGTCTCTTTCTCTGAAGTTGAGTACCTTCGTGATCATCGGACGTGGTAGGGCCCCTGGCTTAGGTCGTCCTCCCGGAATTCTATGTGCATGTTCTATCGTAAAAAAGTTACTCAACCCTTTCGGCTTCAGATGGTTGAGGACAATGTCTTCTATAAAGAGATCTGGGGTCAGACCTTCAGCTTTCTCCGGGACGCCAATTATGCGCACGTTATTCCTCTGAGCCCGTCCTTCATATTTGTCCAGCTTGTGGGTCGCCGAGTCACTAGCAGTTTTGAGTGCACGAACCTCCTGTTGCAACTGCGACACATCGTCAGTCAGACTTGCAGTTTTGATATCAAGCGACTTGACCTTCTCACTGGTTTTGGTGAGATCAGCTCAGATCAAGTTAACCTCAATGGACACAGTGTCCAGCTTATGGTCCAGTGACACCATCTGCTGCCCCAGGGAGGTCTTGGCCATAACATCTTGCAGTGTGGGTTCTGATGTGGAGCCAGTGGATTCTCTATTTCCGTCTAGTATCTGTCCCGACCCAGATGACGAGCCCCTGGGCTGCTTGTATCGGTCCAATTTGTTGGTTTGAACGGATCGGGACCCCTTAGTCGACCTGGACAGTGGTTTTTTGCCCTCTGGTCGAGCCGGCATTTTAAGTCCGCATGTGGAGGGTCACTAACCCATGGTTAACGTATATGCGACGATAGTCCACTAAAAGGCACCTCCGCCGCCACTACCATTCCCAGTACTTCAGCCCCTCACCGGATGGATCAGCATCCACGTCACAAATCGCCCACCAGACCGGTTAGGTAGATTTCACAGATTCTTCAGGTCACTCCTGATGCCCGGGATCGGCCAACCGTTGTGTATCGGAGCAGAAATCGTGGATGGGGGTCATGTATATATGCTACCATGTGGAACGCTATCTGCCAGCAGCCCTGCCGCACACAAGGCACCCTCCGACAGGGCCCACAGCCAGCCGCCAGCCTCACCTGATCAAACCGGGCACCGCAGGAGAACTCTACAATTCCAGCCGCACCACAGTCCTCCAATGCCCACAGCAGCCAGCACCGCGGATCTTCGAGTGGATATTTGCGGCACGCGCCCAGCCTCAATGTCTCCCAGCAATCAGTTTGTGGTACAGCACAACATGGGGCGAGCTAGCGGCCGAATCTCCAGAACGCCGCACAGTTCAGCCACGCACTCCTCCACACGGCAGACGGGGGGCCAAATCCGGTCACGAAGCACCAGCAAACCACAACAGGCGCCCACAAGTTCGGCGACGATCAGGGGGACTCGTGGTCTCTCGGCCCCCCGATCACACCACTCCAGTCCACACACAGCTGGGGGAAGACAGCCGATCCACCACTCGGCCCCCAGCAAGCACCCTTCAACAATCGTGGCCCCGCCGCAGGCGCCCCCAGGACTCCAGTCAATTTATCCGATCCGGTGTGGGGCGCGGCCGGAAACTTCCGGTCGGCGCCGCCGGTGTTGTTGTATTCTGCGCAGCCGCCACAGCACGCAAGTTCCCGGCTTCGATGGCGGCGGAGGCCCAAACTTCACAGGCTCGCCGCTTCGGCCCACCACCACGCCACGGGCCTGGAGCGGCACCAATGCGCACCGCTTCCACTCCACCAGGCGGGCCCATCAACGGCTCAGCAGGATGGATGCAGGATATTAGCGGGCGAGGCGCTGGTCACTGGGAGCTACTGGCCTACGCGGCCATCTTGGGTGCCCGCGTAGCTCCGCCCTCACCACCCTATTTGTGTTGCATAATTGTACTAATTCATGGTTTTGGTGGTATAAGCCAGTAAAAGAAGTTGGGTGAAGCTTGACGTCCTAGAGTCACCCTGGAAAAGGGGGGCATTGAACTGACCACGCTTTGAGTTACATGGCCTCCGAACTTCAGCATGAGGTACAACCGCTGGATAGGGAGCATAACTGTGAGAAACATTTGTTGCAGGGCATGCATCATCAGTAAGCACTGCCAGACATTCTTCTGATGAGAAGGAATATCCCAAACACTTATCTATATATTATACGTCAGCAGTGGTGGCTGGCATCTATGTGTAGGGGGACGGGTGCGCGGGCAACTCCCTTGACCAATCCTGGCACTGCTCACAGCAAGAGAGCAGAGCCCTGATTGGAGGACGCAGCCTGTCTCAGCACTCCATGGACCACTGGAGGCCTGCACTTGCTCTCAAACAGCTGGGTTGAGAGGTTTAAAGTGTACATCTCTAGCTGGCCATCACATGAAAAATAAAATGATAATAAATTACCATTTTTTTCATATCTAGGCTTTGTTTGGGGGGCATTTAAGTGGGACGATGCTTCAACGGAGGAGCCTCCTCTGTACGGCAGGAGGAGATGGTCTGGGAAACAGTGAATCAGAAAGTACCTCTTTTACAAGTGATATGTTGTGGTGGAGAATTCAAAAGGGTTCAGTTTAATTAGCTGCATATAACCTGTCTGACTCCCTCAAATCATAATAGGATCTACCTGGAATGATTGTTGGTTTGTCTGAGATGCACAGGTACTAGCACAAACTTCATGCAGGTGACATGGGGATGCTGATGCATGCAGACCTTGTGGTCAGAAGTAGTAATAAGACTGCACTGCTCGCGGGGGATTTAGCCACAGTGACAACACAACAATGTTTTTTGTGGTGATCCCTGGACGTAAGACAATTAAAATGAAGTATAGCTTTGCTGCATTGAAATTGATTTTAGCCACAAGGTGTAAATCTGTACACCAGTTGGAATCACAGTCCCCTGGACTGTAGAGTTAGGCAAGGGATCTTATACAATGGCTGAGAGCGCTGAGTAAGGAAAAATGAACAAAGATGGATTAAAAGTTAAGGGCCAGATGTAGGTGGCTAAATACCAGTTGGTAATGCCGAAAATCAGTAAATTTCAGTGTTACCAACCAGTATTTAGCCATGTGCGATGTAGGTATTACCGAATGCCATTGATAATAAGGAATCGTTAAAAATAAGGGAAACCAGTTACCGATTCCTTATTCCCCAATCGGCAGACACCGAAACAGCAAAATACTGAATCGGTAAATAAAAAATCTGTAACAAATCGCAAATGCAATGTACATAAAATATAAAATCGGTAGTACCAAATTTGTTAAGAATCAGTATTTTTTTTTTATTTTTTTATTTTACCCTTTATTCACAGTCAAAATTCTAGTACAGGGTCAGGTGCCGGCAGCCCCCGGGGGGCGACAGCCAATGCAAGTAAAACTTATCTTGTGCACAGGATTAACTTGACACAGCCTTAAGTCCGACATCCCGGAGGCTCGGAGGCGTACAATGAGCGAATTGAGCAATACAGATCTGCAAGAATCTAGGTAGTATCTCCGTGCCCGCCTTACAGGGTTCGTATCAGCACTTCTCTGGCTGTGTGGAGGACAGTGTCATTACCCATCCAGGGGCTAGCAGGCAAAAGAAAAACCAACCCCGCGACATAATAACTAAGGACGAAAAGAAAAGTGCTAACAAACTCCTACCCCAACAACCCCCGCACCCTCAGATCGCCATTAGTGCTCTCGCCCAGGTTGCAACTCAGCTAGTACTCGATTGGACTCAGTATGAACTGAATGGGTAAGGGGAAGCTTGTGTGCCGCCTAGTGACCTACGGTCCTTCCCTAGCAAGCCGAGCCCTCCCTTGAGACCCATGAGCTACGCACCACACCAATCTACTGCCACTGTCTGTAAACTGCGCTCTAGTGGCCCTCTATTCGCCGTAACCCTACCGCACCTCTCCTAGGATCCCAGTCATACACCAACCTCGAGCCCCGATAGAGGCCCCTACTGAGGACTATCATGTGTGTCACACTCTTCTACATCCCCACCCTGCTCTGTGTCCTCCTCCTCCCCTCTACGGCTGATGTATGCCTTAAACAATGCCCAGAAGTTCTTGGGCCGGCTCGTGGGAGGGAGTAAATTGCTATATACCTCGGACTGTGTGCAGCAGTACAACATGTCCTTTTCCCATCTTTTCTTTGTTGGTAATGGGCCTCTCATCCAACAGGCGGCCACTACTCTCCTTGCCATTAATAGGGCCATATCTACCATCCGCCTCAATGCAACTGGCAAAGGCTTCGAGTAACCTAACAGTGCCAGTGCAGGATCTGCCTCGATATCTGCCTCCAGTATTAAGCACAGTTCCGTGAATACTTCCCCCCAAAATTTACTGATGCCCGGGCAGCTCCAGGCCATATGCAGGAAGTCAGCTGTCTCCGCATGGCAGCGTTCACACTCCGGGGATTGCCGCAAGCCGTACCTGTGCAGCCTTTCCGGGTGTAGTAGACTCGCTGCAAGAATTTGTAATGAACTAGCCTATGTCGCCCATTCAGAGATAGTCTCTTTGTGCTGAGGCAGCAATACCGCCACATGTCATCCTCCATCTGCATACGAAGGTCATTCTGCCACGCAGTTCTAGCATTGGAAGGTTGGGGCTGTTGGTGGCGGGATCCCAATTTGTTTAGGTTAGTCACCAGTTTACAAGAAGAGACTGTTTTAATCACGTACGTAAGTTCCGGTACCTCAGTCGGTTCCTGTAGGTCCGGTCCCAGGAGTTCCCGCATAGCCCCCCGCACCCTGTGATATTGGAATCGTGTTAGAAGCGAGTCGTCAGCCTGCAGTGGGGACAATTGTTCCCATGTCTTCAGCACTCCATCTATAAAGAGGTCCTCAAGTTTGGACACTCCCAACCTCTGCAAAGTTCTTGTAACTCCCTTCTCCCTCAGCAAAGGGATCCACACCGCCCATTCGATCCTCAGGAGCGGAGAGTACAGGAGGTCGCAGCTCTGAGCCTGAGCCAACTCATGCCATGCATGATTCGTGGTTTTAAGGGAGTCCAGCCTGCCAACACTGCGGTCTACCGGCAGGAATACAGTGGCCGGCAAAGGCAGTGGGTCTGCAAAGAGGGTCTCGAGCATTACATGCGGGATCCGAGGAGATCCGTGTATCCAGGTGTGAAGGTGAGCCACCTGCGCTACTCTGTAATACCTCTCAATGTCAGGGGCGCCCAGGCCTCCCATTTCATATGCTAGGGTCAGGGTCTGCCACTGAATTCTGGGGTGTTTCCCCCCCCACGCTAATCGGGTGAGCGCCTGAGTCAACTGCTTGAAGAAAGCTTTGGAGAGGACGACTGGGATGTTGGTGAACAAAAACAGGAACCTAGGCAGTACCACCATTTTCATAATGGAGATCCTGCCCATCAGAGACAGGGGGAGTTTGCACCATTTCTCTATGTCGTCCTGCAGTCTAGAAAAAGCGGTGCCATAGTTTTCTCGAATCAAGGTGTCAGGGTCCATGTGTCCCCTTATCCCCAAGTACCGGACCGGGTCAGAAGACCACTGGAGGGGGAAGTCCATCACGAAGGGTGTGGCGACTGGTGTCAATGGGAATGCTACAGATTTGGTCCAGTTGACTTTGAGACCCGACAGCACCCCAAATCTCACGACCTCTCTAAGCACTGATGGGAGATTTGTTTCCGGTTCGCGAACCAAAAGCAGAGTGTCATCTGCATATGTGGCGCACAGCCAGCCGCCAGCCTCACCTGATCAAACCGGGCACCGCAGGAGAACTCTACAATTCCAGCCGCACCACAGTCCTCCAATGCCCACAGCAGCCAGCACCGCGGATCTTCGAGTGGATATTTGCGGCACGCGCCCAGCCTCAATGTCTCCCAGCAATCAGTTTGTGGTACAGCACAACATGGGGCGAGCCAGCGGCCGAATCTCCAGAACGCCGCACAGTTCAGCCACGCACTCCTCCACACGGCAGACGGGGGGCCAAATCCGGTCACGAAGCACCAGCAAACCACAACAGGCGCCCACAAGTTCGGCGACGATCAGGGGGACTCGTGGTCTCTCGGCCCCCCGATCACACCACTCCAGTCCACACACAGCTGGGGGAAGACAGCCGATCCACCACTCGGCCCCCAGCAAGCACCCTTCAACAATCGTGGCCCCGCCGCAGGCGCCCCCAGGACTCCAGTCAATTTATCCGATCCGGTGTGGGGCGCGGCCGGAAACTTCCGGTCGGCGCCGCCGGTGTTGTTGTATTCTGCGCAGCCGCCACAGCACGCAAGTTCCCGGCTTCGATGGCGGCGGAGGCCCAAACTTCACAGGCTCGCCGCTTCGGCCCACCACCACGCCACGGGCCTGGAGCGGCACCAATGCGCACCGCTTCCACTCCACCAGGCGGGCCCATCAACGGCTCAGCAGGATGGATGCAGGATATTAGCCGGCGAGGCGCTGGTCACTGGGAGCTACTGGCCTACGCGGCCATCTTGGGTGCCCGCGTAGCTCCGCCCTTACCACCCTATTTGTGTTGCATAATTGTACTAATTCATGGTTTTGGTGGTATAAGCCAGTAAAAGAAGTTGGGTGAAGCTTGACGTCCTAGAGTCACCCTGGAAAAGGGGGGCATTGAACTGACCACGCTTTGAGTTACATGGCCTCCGAACTTCAGCATGAGGTACAACCGCTGGATAGGGAGCATAACTGTGAGAAACATTTGTTGCAGGGCATGCATCATCAGTAAGCACTGCCAGACATTCTTCTGATGAGAAGGAATATCCCAAACACTTATCTATATATTATACGTCAGCAGTGGTGGCTGGCATCTATGTGTAGGGGGACGGGTGCGCGGGCAACTCGCTTGGCCAATCCTGGCACTGCTCACAGCAAGAGAGCAGAGCCCTGATTGGAGGACGCAGCCTGTCTCAGCACTCCATGGACCACTGGAGGCCTGCACTTGCTCTCAAACAGCTGGGTTGAGAGGTTTAAAGTGTACATCTCTAGCTGGCCATCACATGAAAAATAAAATGATAATAAATTACCATTTTTTTCATATCTAGGCTTTGTTTGGGGGGCATTTAAGTGGGACGATGCTTCAACGGAGGAGCCTCCTCTGTACGGCAGGAGGAGATGGTCTGGGAAACAGTGAATCAGAAAGTACCTCTTTTACAAGTGATATGTTGTGGTGGAGAATTCAAAAGGGTTCAGTTTAATTAGCTGCATATAACCTGTCTGACTCCCTCAAATCATAATAGGATCTACCTGGAATGATTGTTGGTTTGTCTGAGATGCACAGGTACTAGCACAAACTTCATGCAGGTGACATGGGGATGCTGATGCATGCAGACCTTGTGGTCAGAAGTAGTAATAAGACTGCACTGCTCGCGGGGGATTTAGCCACAGTGACAACACAACAATGTTTATTAGTGGTGATCCCTGGACGTAAGACAATTAAAATGAAGTATAGCTTTGCTGCATTGAAATTGATTTTAGCCACAAGGTGTAAATCTGTACACCAGTTGGAATCACAGTCCCCTGGACTGTAGAGTTAGGCAAGGGATCTTATACAATGGCTGAGAGCGCTGAGTAAGGAAAAATGAACAAAGATGGATTAAAAGTTAAGGGCCAGATGTAGGTGGCTAAATACCAGTCGGTAATGCCGAAAATCAGTAAATTTCAGTGTTACCAACCAGTATTTAGCCATGTGCGATGTAGGTATTACCGAATGCCATTGATAATAAGGAATCGTTAAAAATAAGGGAAACCAGTTACCGATTCCTTATTCCCCAATCGGCAGACACCGAAACAGCAAAATACTGAATCGGTAAATAAAAAATCTGTAACAAATCGCAAATGCAATGTACATAAAATATAAAATCGGTAGTACCAAATTTGTTAAGAATCAGTATTTTTTTTTATTTTTTTTACTTTACCCTTTATTCACAGTCAAAATTCTAGTACAGGGTCAGGTGCCGGCAGCCCCCGGGGGGCGACAGCCAATGCAAGTAAAACTTATCTCGTGCACAGGATTAACTTGACACAGCCTTAAGTCCGACATCCCGGAGGCTCGGAGGCGTACAATGAGCGAATTGAGCAATACAGATCTGCAAGAATCTAGGTAGTATCTCCGTGCCCGCCTTACAGGGTTCATATCAGCACTTCTCTGGCTGTGTGGAGGACAGTGTCATTACCCATCCAGGGGCTAGCAGGCAAAAGAAAAACCAACCCCGCGACATAATAACTAAGGACGAAAAGAAAAGTGCTAACAAACTCCTACCCCAACAACCCCCGCACCCTCAGATCGCCATTAGTGCTCTCGCCCAGGTTGCAACTCAGCTAGTACTCGATTGGACTCAGTATGAACCGAATGGGTAAGGGGAAGCTTGTGTGCCGCCTAGTGACCTACGGTCCTTCCCTAGCAAGCCGAGCCCTCCCTAGAGACCCATGAGCTACGCACCACACCAATCTACTGCCACTGTCTGTAAACTGCGCTCTAGTGGCCCTCTATTCGCCGTAACCCTACCGCACCTCTCCTAGGATCCCAGTCATACACCAACCTCGAGCCCCGATAGAGGCCCCTACTGAGGACTATCATGTGTGTCACACTCTTCTACATCCCCACCCTGCTCTGTGTCCTCCTCCTCCCCTCTACGGCTGATGTATGCCTTAAACAATGCCCAGAAGTTCTTGGGCCGGCTCGTGGGAGGGAGTAAATTGCTATATACCTCGGACTGTGTGCAGCAGTACAACATGTCCTTTTCCCATCTTTTCTTTGTTGGTAATGGGCCTCTCATCCAACAGGCGGCCACTACTCTCCTTGACATTAATAGGGCCATATCTACCATCCGCCTCAATGCAACTGTCAAAGGCTTCGAGTAACCTAACAGTGCCAGTGCAGGATCTGCCTCGATATCTGCCTCCAGTATTAAGCACAGTTCCGTGAATACTTCCCCCCAAAATTTACTGATGCCCGGGCAGCTCCAGGCCATATGCAGGAAGTCAGCTGTCTCCGCATGGCAGCGTTCACACTCCGGGGATTGCCGCAAGCCGTACCTGTGCAGCCTTTCCGGGGTGTAGTAGACTCGCTGCAAGAATTTGTAATGAACTAGCCTTTGTCGCCCATTCAGAGATAGTCTCTTTGTGCTGAGGCAGCAATACCGCCACATGTCATCCTCTATCTGCATACGAAGGTCATTCTGCCACGCAGTTCTAGCATTGGAAGGTTGGGGCTGTTGGTGGCGGGATCCCAATTTGTTTAGGTTAGTCACCAGTTTACAAGAAGAGACTGTTTTAATCACGTACGTAAGTTCCGGTACCTCAGTCGGTTCCTGTAGGTCCGGTCCCAGGAGTTCCCGCATAGCCCCCCGCACCCTGTGATATTGGAATCGTGTTAGAAGCGAGTCGTCAGCCTGCAGTGGGGACAATTGTTCCCATGTCTTCAGCACTCCATCTATAAAGAGGTCCTCAAGTTTGGACACTCCCAACCTCTGCAAAGTTCTTGTAACTCCCTTCTCCCTCAGCAAAGGGATCCACACCGCCCATTCGATCCTCAGGAGCGGAGAGTACAGGAGGTCGCAGCTCTGAGCCTGAGCCAACTCATGCCATGCATGATTCGTGGTTTTAAGGGAGTCCAGCCTGCCAACACTGCGGTCTACCGGCAGGAATACAGTGGCCGGCAAAGGCAGTGGGTCTGCAAAGAGGGTCTCGAGCATTACATGCGGGATCCGAGGAGATCCGTGTGTCCAGGTGTGAAGGTGAGCCACCTGCGCTACTCTGTAATACCTCTCAATGTCAGGGGCGCCCAGGCCTCCCATTTCATATGCTAGGGTCAGGGTCTGCCACTGAATTCTGGGGTGTTTCCCCCCCCATGCTAATCGGGTGAGCGCCTGAGTCAACTGCTTGAAGAAAGCTTTGGAGAGGACGACTGGGATGTTGGTGAACAAAAACAGGAACCTAGGCAGTACCACCATTTTCATAATGGAGATCCTGCCCATCAGAGACAGGGGGAGTTTGCACCATTTCTATATGTCGTCCTGCAGTCTAGAAAAAGCGGTGCCATAGTTTTCTCGAATCAAGGTGTCAGGGTCCATGTGTAACCTTATCCCCAAGTACCGGACCGGGTCAGAAGACCACTGGAGGGGGAAGTCCATCACGAAGGGTGTGGCGACTGGTGTCAATGGGAATGCTACAGATTTGGTCCAGTTGACTTTGAGACCCGACAGCACCCCAAATCTCACGACCTCTCTAAGCACTGATGGGAGATTTGTTTCCGGTTCGCGAACCAAAAGCAGAGTGTCATCTGCATATGTGGATATGCCAATCTTATATGTCGGAAAATTGATGCCCTCTGCGGCGTTGTACTCCCTGATGGCACAGGCAAGAGGCTCAGCCACAAGGACATACAGCAAGGGAGAAAGTGGGCATCCCTGTCTCGTCCCCTTGCTGATTTTGAAAGGGTCAGTAACAAAGTTACCCAAGCGCAATCTGGCCAAGAATCGGTATTTAAAAATCGGTAATTACCACTGACCCAAAGCAGGTGGTAATCAGGTGCACTGCATAAAAACCGCCCCAAAATGCAACAGTGTGAACACAATGGTGACCCTCTACGTTATAGCAAGGCGGCTACTTTTGAGAGCCGCAGGACTGAGGGTCTGGAGACGGGAAGAGCGTGTGTACAGGCTGCCTGTCACACTGTTCCAAATGACTGAGGCAGAAATACATGAGAGGTACAGGCTACACCCACAAACCATCGTAGATCTGATACAGGACCTGCACCCATACCTGGAGCATCAGACACCAGGGGTGCACGCCATACCAACACATGTTCAGGTGCTCTGTAGCCTGCACCTACTCGCATCAGGAAGTTACCAGGGTGTGATAGCTGCAGCAGGTGGTGTGTCACAGAGTTGCTTGTCCCGTTTCCTCAACTCCTTTTTGGATGCCATGATGCAGAGAATGCATCACTACATACGCTTCCCCAGCACACAGGCGGAACTGCAGAAGACAAAGCTGGATTTCTACCAAAAGGCACAGTTCCCACATGTAATAGGGTGCATTGATGGGACTCACATACCAATCTGCCCACCTGCAGCTACAGAATACACATACCGCAAACGCATATCCACGCATTTCATCAACGTGCAGGTGATATGTGATGCAGACTACGTCATTACTGACATTGTGGCCAAATTTCCAGGAAGTATCCATCCTACATATTCAGGAACAGTGGAATCTACACGCGTCTGGCTGCTGGTGAATTCGGAGAAGGATACCTGCTAGGTGAATCAATGTGACACACCCTGATGTATACCTTGGATAAATGTATTGGTGACTCAAATTAATGGCACTTTCTTTCACATTTAGGTGACAGCGCATATGCTGTGCGTTTTTTTATCCTAACACCATACCTCAACCCATCCACCCCAAGGGAGAGGAGATACAATGTGGCACATAAAAGCACGCGCAACGTTGTGGAGCGCACCTTTGAACTACTAAAAAGCAGGTTCCGTTGCCCTTACAAAAGTGGAGGTGCTCTTCAGTACCACCCCATCATCTGCTGCAAAATATCAGCAACATGTGCAATGCTGCATAACCTTTGCCACAAAGAAAGGAACAGCAGTGGAACTAACTGACTCTGAGGGTGAGGGTGAGGACTGTCCACAGCCAGACCACAGCGCAGCAGGTGTGGCAGCAGCACCGGATGGGAGACACAGACGGGCTGAGATAACACTCAACTATTTCTGAGTAAGTAAGGAGACATAGCCAGTTACTGTATGTGAGTGATGGTGTTTAATGATCGTAGCACAACACCAAGATCAAAAGCAGTGTCCATACAAACATGGGTTACGTCACCCATTTGAGTAGAACCATATCATGGCTGGCTTTACTTCTTGCGCCCACGCGCTGCACTGCCACGTTCCTATGCCACACTGTCCGCTCTGCCAGTCTGTCCAGAGTCAGCGCTGTGGCGTTCGCTGAGCCTCCTGAACTCTGTGGGAAAGGGCGTGATGCTACTACGGCTAGTAGCTTCTTCACTTTCACCCCCATCACCTGTAGTGGCCACCTTGTCAGTTTGGAGCACTTCAAGTGCAGTGGTCACTGTGACCAGCCTCCTAGCCACATCACGACAGCAGTGTGCCATCTCCTCCTGCATGGCCACCGAGCTCCTGCACATGAGAGAGGTTGCAGTGGAGAGGCGGTTTACCACCTTGGTGTAATTATCAAGTTTCTGCCTCTCCCTGTGCCTTGATAGACGGTCCTCATCTAACTTGCTGCACAGCAGCCTCACAGACCGGACACATCCCTCATGCCCTCAGCCATGGTGGAGTTCATGGCACTGATGCCCTTCTCTATGCGGTGCATGTGGGCATTCATGTGTGCCATCTCACGCTGCACTGACCTGATTGCTCTTTCTTGCAGGTGCTGGACCTTCAACATGTTACCTTCAAGGCCTGCGAACACACTGTCATCTTCGCCCTGAGAATGAGGACTGGCTACCCTTGCCCTGCGCCATCTGGAACTTGTATGGGCACGCTCTGTGGGGGACTGTGATCGTGCCCTGTTGGCATCCTCAGCCACTCTGGACTGTTGTCCTCCTGTGCTGTCCTCCTCGGACACCTCCATCTGCTGGAGGGTGGCCACTGCATGCCTCCTGCCTGTCGGTGGTGGTGGCATTGATGGTGGCGGTGGTGATGGTGGTGGTGGTGGTGCTGATGGTGGTGGTGGTGGTGATGGTGATGGTGGTGGTGGTGGTGGGGTGGTGTGCCCTGCAGGCGACTGGACCTCCTCCTCTTGTCTCCTTTCTGTCCTGGGTGCCTTTCCTCTGCACCCCTCTGCTGCCCTGCGAGATGGCTCGCCTGTGAAGACAGAATGTACATATGCTCACTTATCTGGCAGCATTTGCATTGTAATAAATGTAATGTCCGCCAATCACACTGACTGTCCTCTGCTTGCTAATTGCTAATTGGTGTCACATGCCTTTGGGTTTGGTGGACTGACTGTTCTGGCATGTGTTACTTCTGACTACATCTCCCATAATGCATTGCACGTTATGAGTAAAACATGTACTGGAGTGTGAGTCTCTATGCCTCTCTGGGGATTGGGGGTAGGTAGGGGGGTGCACAGCATGCTGTGAATGCACCTTACCTTGTTTCTTGGCAGCTCTGGCTGAGCTGTCTGCATCGCCAACCCCATTCACACTCTCCGGCTGGAGGGTGGACCCAATCAGATGATCCAGAGCAGTTGGTGCAGGTGCTGTATTCCTCTCTCCACCTGTTTGGTTGGCCTGCTTCTGCCTCTATGCCATTCTCGCCTTAGCAGTCTTCCTCAAATCATACCATCTTTTCTTCAGGTCCTCAATGGAGCCCTGTGTGACTCTGATGGCATTGATTTTATCCTGTATTGCAAGCCAGATCTGCCTTTTTTGAGACTCTGGTATGTGCAGGCACTGCTTTCCAAAAAACTTATCATGGTCCTTGTTCACATCTTCAATGAGGACCTCCAGCTCCCTCACACTGAATTGTTGTTTCCTTTTCCTTTCACCAGCCTCCTTCTCCCTCCTTCTCCTGGTTGGCCATTTTGCTAGGTTTTTGTTGCAAAATTCAGCTGAGTTGCTCCTGGCTTCTCTGCTCTGCTCCCTGCCTCACAGTCAGCTCCAGGTTCAGTGCAGGTGCTTGGGTGTGGCCACTTCCTGTTTGGGAGGTAATGGGGATGCACAGGATTGGCTGATTCCACAATTACCGAATTTTTTAATTACCGAATCGGTATTTACCGATTTGGTATTGGGGATTAGGTAATAACGATTCGGTAGTGGGGATTTAGTATTTATTTTTTACCGATCCATTCCGAATCGCAATTTTTTAGCGATTTATACCGAATCAGTAATTTTTACCGCTTCATTACATACATCCGAAATACCAAGTCCTTAATAACGAATCAGTAACATTCGCTTTTAAGGATTCGGTATTTCAGGATTACCTACATCTGGCCCTAAGTGAAAAGTTAGGGTGTCCAACTGGCATGGGTGCAAATTCAGGACGGTGAGTGTAAAAACTCAGGACAAAGGGTCCAAATTCAGGAAAAAAATTCAGGACAAAAGGTTCATTTTACAGATACATCAGAGGAAGTTGTGCGATAGTATAAAAGTAAATAAACGGACAACCACTTAAGTAAAAGTCAAAATAAGTTTATATTCGGTTGAGACAATCGTGCACTTCATGGTTTTTCGGTATGCGTGCAGCTGTGAGCAACTGTGTAGGTCTTTTTGTGGTATTTCATATGATAATCATCTATTTATATGGTTCTGCACTGGGTTGTCCAGTCTGGTATTTTGTTCCCAACTCATGGCCCTGATCAGGCATGTTTGGTGAGAGAAGTGGTCACGAAGATCTGCTTGGATAGACTTTGTCACTGGCATCTCATATCTGAGTGCCATTGTGAGATGTAAAGGGGCACGCATAGGTGAACTAAAGGGAAGATTGCTGTGATGAACCCACTATAGGGAATGCATTATGGGAGTTTCAGTAAGTGGAACTTAAAATATGGAATCTGGCTTTGCTTAAGGGCACTTCGCAGAGCGTTGCACAAGCTGATGGAGGTCACAAAGGTGCTTTTTCCTACAGCTTTCTTAAAGAAGGCCCTGTCAACACACTATTACATAGTTTATTTTTGACGCCTTGCCTATTGAACACAATATACCTCTCAAGCAAGCTCATGGCACTATGAGGCTCTCCCTAAAAACAAAACATGCAAACATTCACAATTAATAGTGTAACACTCAGGTAGCCGTTGTGTGTCACTCAAAATGTCATATGCATGATGTATAGATCCCACACCTAAGCAGACAGCAAATACAGATTAGTAACAACACATGGGCAAGGGAGTAGCCAGAAAATGTAAATACCTCCCACTTTGAACTAAAGCTTCTATGGCACCAAGAAAGCAAAGTAAGTCATCACAACCCTCCCCAGAAGAGCTCTCTTGTCCAAGGATCTAGCCATTCATCCTTCCATCAAACCCCTGATATCCACCATGTCAAATTTACATTCTGTCATCTATTAATTCTTTCATCCATCATTCAGTCTTTCACCATTCATGTTGTTCTTCCCTCTGTGTGCCAATCTATATCCAAACCTTTTCAACCATTTGTAAACCTATCCATCATCTATCCTTCCATCCATCATTTCAGTCATCTATCCATCCATCCACCCTACACCAAATCCATCTTTTCACTCATCCATCCACCCTTCCACCCACCCATCCATCCATTCACTCATCTATCCACCATTTACACTTTCACACATCCAGCCATCCTTCCACTTACTCATCCATCCACCCAATCACTCATCCGTCCACCCATTCATCCTTTCTTCCAGCTCCCCACCCTCCCTTTCACTCATGTATGCATTCTTTCACTCATCCATCTTTACATTCTTCTATTCACTCATCCATGCACCCATCCATACTGCCAATCATTCATCCATGCTTTCACTCATCCATCCATCCTCCCTTTCTCTGTCCATTCCACTTTCACTTAGCCACCCATTTTTCCATCCACCCACCTATCCATCCATTCATCCAGTTGCAGACAGAAGAGGTCCATCAAGTACTTCACCCTCGCTGTAGTTCCTAAAGCAAAGGGGTGGGGTGGCGGGGGGTTCACTATGCCCCTGCACATATGCAGTCTGAAAATTTGGAAGTCATGAATCATGCATGATGCACAGTACCAGGACGTGAGGTCACTGTGACGTGTTTTTCCAGGGTTTTAAGTGGGATGAAAAAACTGGGGTTCTCTCCAAGGGGCGTGTCTAATGTAGTTAAGGGCGTGGCTTAAAACACGCAAGCTAAAAATGTGCTGAGCATAATGTGCCACGTGGCCGGTATTTTGCTGTTTCTATCATTGCATCCAGTATTATTAGACCTACAACAAGCCGTGACTATTGGCTTTGTCAATTGATATTAGTTTAATAAAATAAATCAAGAAAACAGCAACTATGGCTTCCTTGTATATAATATTAAAAATGCTCCAGCTCTGAAATGATGAGACTGTGTAAGAACTATAACCTCTTTTTTTTAACTTTGTACATGTGTGATCAGTGTAGCCTTCTCAATACCATAACCCCTCTGGATATACAGTGCACAATTGCTTACTGCCTCGCTCGCACTAAGTTGTGTAGTATATGAAAAAACACATTCATTCATTAATCTTCTAGAGAGATTTTTCGGACATAATCAGACTGTTGTAAGGAGCAGGTGTGCTTCGATGTCGTGGGAATAATGTTGGTTCATTTAAATGGACCACTTCGAAGAAGTTGACAGCATATGGCCTGTTTGAACTATTTTGGCGCAGAGACTAGTGTTCTAAAAAATATGAGCCAGAAAAGTGTGGGAGATATATGTGATAAATACCACTGGTAGTACACTGTTGGTATAGTATACTACAACAGGGAATTCTGTGTACATTCAGGGAATATGGCTGGATTCTGAGTTTCTCTCCAAGATCATGTGGTTATATGCATTGGTATGGTATCTCTAAAGCGGGAACACAACATAAAGGCGGCAACATGATGCACATGGTGTGTACCTCTGTGGAGTGGTGCATAGCGCTTTCAGTTAAAGCCAAATGTTTTGTCAGTTAGTGATGAAGGTCAACTTATGGGTAGGGGTGGGCGGATCATGCCATGGCATGCAGCCACAGCTATTTTTTCTGTGCCAAAGGTTTCATTTAACAAAGGTGTACAGTATAGGAGCTGCCAGCCTGTTGGACTAACACAACTGTGAGCAATGAGTGGTAACAAGAAGGAATGGAGATCTTTTAGGTGATGTTATTTCAGTGAGAAATTGCGATTGCACTTGCACAGTGCAAAGAGCACTGAGGGGGTGGCAGCATTTACAAGGTTCCATTCGGACGCTAGGCGCTCCAATCAGCATTGTCATATTGTCAGCTGTACTAGGGGCATTGGAAAAGGGTATATCCAACCCATTCTTTCTTGATTGGGGCAGCCACCAAAGCCAGGGCTCAGGGACTGATGGGAAAGGATGTTAAAACAAGCATTTGCAATGCAATGGTCTCGGCATCATTAAAGGTAGAGCTATTGGCATTGCTCATGACATTTTTTTTCTTTAAATCAAAAATAAATGGGCATTGTCATTAACATTGCCAATACACAGCACTCTGCACTCAACAGCACACAATGCTCTGCACACTTGCTCTGCACTCACTGCTCTGCACTCACTGCTCTGCACACTCACTCTGCACACTCACTCTGCACACTCACTCTGCACACTCACTACTCTGCACACTCACTACTCTGCACACTCACTACTCTGCACACTCACTACTCTGCACACTCACTACTCTGCACACTCACTACTCTGCACACTCACTACTCTGCACTCACCACTCACTACTCTGCACTCACCACTCACTACTCTGCACTCACCACTCTGCACTCACCACTCACCACTCTGCACTCACCACTCTGCACTCACCACTCTGCACTCACCACTCTGCACTCACCACTCTGCACTCACCACTCTGCACTCTGCACTCTGCACTCACCACTCTGCACTCTGCACTCACCACTCTGCACTCACCACTCTGCACTCACCACTCTGCACTCACCACTCTGCACTCACCACTCTGCACTCACCACTCTGCACTCACCACTCTGCACTCACCACTCTGCACTCTGCACTCACCACTCTGCACTCACCACTCTGCCCTCTGCACTCACCACTCTGCACTCACCACTCTGCACTCACCACTCTGCACTCACCACTCTGCCCTCACCACTCTGCCCTCACCACTCTGCACTCACCACTCTGCACTCACCACTCTGCACTCACCACTCTGCACTCACCACTCACCACTCTGCACTCACCACTCTGCACTCACCACTCACCACTCTGCTGTGGGACCAGGGGACTGGATCAGCGATGAGCTGCAGAGCAACATAGGCGGTTCACGTTGGGGGCGCAATGCTCCGAGCAGCAACAGTTTATTGGCCGAGGTTGTGCGAGCCTACAATCCTGCTGTCTTCATACGGTCCGGCCGGGGGTATCAGAGTTGGACCAACGCCGAATGCTGCAGTCCCGCGTGCTCGGCCCTGGAATGGTGAGTGTACTAAATGCTCTTAGAAGCATTATGGAGCCACTAATACATTGTTCGGCGGCGCGTGCAGATTACTCTGTGTAGGGGGGCTTAGTGCACTACTGCCATCCGCTGTGGGGGACTGTGTATGAACTCATACTATCTGAGTTGCAATGCTTTAGGATAAGCTACAGTGAATAGTTACATTCTGCAGGCGGTAATATCCCCTTGGTCTTAGCGTGGCAATACGGAGGTGAGTTTATATAAGTAACAAATACGGTGAAACCCGAGTAGCTGTTGTGGCCGCCGCTGATGCCAGGCCAGACTTTATGGTAGTTACCGGGTATAGTCGTTGATATTCATTCCATCGTGTTGTGTTGTTTTCTAATGCGGTGTACATTTTCCTTTCATTGCTACTCTGAAAATGTGACTGGTCTGGCCTGGTATGACCTACCTTAAACTCCTCATCCCTGTCCACATGGAAATACGCATCAAAAGTAGAACCCCTAAGTGGGAAATATGCAGTCTCTTAGTATCGCGGCCGCCCCGGAAGTCAGGCACGGTCGCCTGTGACGGGGGCGGGGCCACGTTCAGACCGGAAGAGGAGGCAGGCGGAGTCGTTGCGTCTCGCGGCCCGGGGCTCCTGTGAGCGGTGTAGAGCCCCGGGGCCGCGCCAGCAGGAGGTTGGGCGCCGCGTGCTGAGGTAAGGTAAGTTCCAAAAGGCTGGGGCGGGATTGGTGCACGTGTGTGTGTGTATGCTCGGGTGTGTGTGTGTGTATGTATGTGTGCGACGGTGACGGCGGGGGAGGGGGGGCCTCGGTGCACTTGTGTGTGTGTGCGCGTGTGTGTGTATGTGTCAGGGGGGGTGTCTCTGTATGTATGTATGTATGTATGTATGTGCGTGCGTGCATGGGCGCTTGTGTGTGTATGCGCATGCGTGTGTGGTGCTTGAGCTTCCCAGGAGACAGCGCCTGGCCACAGCGCGCGTTCCCGTTTCAAATCGGCTCCAGGGATGCGCGCGGCCGAAACTGTCTCCTGGGAAGCACACTCCCTAACAAAAGATCTCGGCGGAGACGCGCTTCCGCGCGTCTTTAGCCGAGACCTAAAAATGGGTCGATGGTCTTGGGACGTCCACAATTGATGTGTGCGGCTACATTTTCTATAAATATAATTGCTAATGCCTGGTATTGTTTCACTTCTCTGCAGTTTCCACGTCCTGTCCCGCAGGAGGGGAGCTAGACGTCGTCCGCCGGTCAACTGAGCCTCGCTCCTGCCAGGTGCCCGCCGGGGGAGGCCAGGCCACTGAAGTGTGGTTCACAGGCCCTTCATATGTGAGCAGGTTAAACCTGCTTTTTTCGCATGAGATTTCGCGGACAGGGCCAGCAAGGTGGGTGTATGAAGGTGTGATTACATGGTTTAAAGGGATTGCAATTGTGTCCGTTCCTTAATGTGATGGGTGCTTTGCCCCTTAGGTTCCCTGCGACACACGCTGGGGTAATAATTAATCTGGGAGGTAATGACCTGGCGGAGGCAATAATCACAGAAGTAGGATGGTTGACCAAGCAGTGCCCACAAACAATATTGGTATGGCTGCACATGAAACCGAGGTTCCAATGGTAGGGGGCGTGAGTCTGTTTGGGCTTTGAATCACTCCATAAAGATGTTTAATAGCAGAATGGATACGTTTTTTCGGATGTCCCAAATTGAGGCAATTGAGCAAGGTTGCATCTGGGGGGAGCAGTTTTCCTGCAGGTCAGGGTTCACCATTTCCAAACTGGGCAATGATTTTTTCGTAGCCTGGATGATAAAAGTAGCAAACAGGTCATGACCTTTGGGTCGGCAGCGGATGGGGGGAGCCATATAGTCGACCAACTATACTAGCCTGTGGAGGTAAGGTCATGATTGCTTGGTCAGTTTTACATCTCTTAGTAGGCATTACATTGTTTAATGGGAATGCCTGGGGAGGACAGGGGTTCCTCATCACACTCCAGGGGGTGCTTACGGTCGGTAGGCTGAAGGGTGCGGGGTAGGAAGTGCTGCTTCCCCGCGCAGGTGCATGGGCGCTTACATGGCACATCAGTCCATGGAAGTTAGTATTGCAGGGCGTAAGGGGCACCCACCTAAAGGAATCTGATGGGCCTGATGGGACAGTGGTCCATCATCGCACTCCAGGGGCCGCCTACGGCCAGTAGGCTGAAGGGTGCGAGAAGTAGGAAGTTTTGCTTCTGGTAGGCCGCTTGGGCCAACCCCTGCTCAGGCGCATTGGGCGCCAACGTGGCATAACATAACATCAGCCCCTGGGAGGTAGGATGGAAGGGCATAGGGGGCGCCCGGAAGAAGGAATCTGGTGGGCACACAGTTCTCCTGCGCAAGGTCACTCCGGTGAAGGGGGAGCTGGCAAGTAGATGGGAACAGCCATGACCTTGCACGTAGGCTCATCAGGGATACACAGAAAACAAAGTGTACATATACCAGTTTAGGTCAGTTATGGTTATGTATTAGACTCATGGTCAGGTTAGCCATAAAAGATGTGTAAATATGTGTATTTGAAATGCTAACAAATATGTTTGGGTTTTCTGCGTATAAACAATTGTCTTAAGGTTTTTATTATGCTTTATTAATTTTAATAAAATACGGCCGGGGTTATCCGCCCCCCCAATCTAATTTCTGTTTTAGATGATTTATTATCAATGCATTGCAATTGTACTCAGGGGAGGGGACTCGGCAATACCAGGCCATAGACCAAGGCCCCAACTGGGAACTCGGTCACGCCGCCAATATGGCATTTGTGCCGGTCCACAGGACGCTTCCTCGGTGGGAGTCGGGGCCAGCGCTGGATGACGCGAGCGGCTCGCGCCTCCCGCCCACTCACATTGGTTTCCTGTAGGTACCCTGGAAGCAGTTGAGGCCCTTTTGGGGCAAAATTCAGGTGAAACAGGTCCCGATTCTTGCCGGGACCTGTTCTTTCCAGTTCTGGGGGGGCGGGGGGATCAGAGGCAAAATTAAAAGAGCCGCGGAGCGGGGGAAAGTCTTTTCCTCGCTGCTCCGCTTTAGAAGTCAGCACCACACCAGCATCTCATGCCGGAGGACTTCAGGAAACCCCAGTTTCCTTTTCCCCACCCATCATCCCCTGGGGCAGCAGAGTTTGGGATGTATTGTTTTATAGGTGTGTGTTTTTAAAGGTTTCCTTTACAGGGTGAAGTTGTATTCTTCTTTTCAGTGAATGTCATTTCATTATGATTTGCTTTACAGGGTGTTTGAATTTTTGCTTGTCGTATTTTATGTCTGAGTATCCTTGGTCTGCGGTAAGGTCATGCTTGCTAGGTCAATCTTACATCTCTTAGTAGGCATCCCATTGTTTAGTGGAAACACCTGGGGGGTGCTTACGGCTGGTAGGCTGAAGGGTGCGGGGGTAGGAAGTGCCGCTTCCGGTAGACCCCTTTGGGCCAACCGCCGCGCAGGAACATGGATGCAAACGTGGCACAACAGTCCCTGGGAGGTAGTATTGGAGGGCATAGGAGGTGCCTACCCAAAGGACTCATAGGCCTGATGGGACAGTGGCCCATCATCACACTCCAGGGGCTGCCTATGGCCAGTAGGCTGAAGGGTGCGGGGAGTAGGAAGTTTGGCCAACCCCTGCGCAGGCGTATTGGGCACCAATGTTGCATAACATAACATTAGCCCCTTGGGCGGTAGGATGGAAGGGTGTAGGGGGGCCTTCAAAAAGGAATCTGGTGGGCACACGGGCCTCCTGCGCAAGGTCATTCCGATAAAGTGGGACTGGGCAAGTAGTTGGGAATAGTCATGACCTTGCACGTAGGCTCATCCGGGATACACAGAAAACAAAGTGTACATATTCCGGTTTAGGTTAGGTATGGTTATGTATTAGACTCATGGTCAGGTTAGCCATCAAAGATGTGTAAATATGTGTATTTGACATGCTAACGAATATGTTTGGGTTTTAGGAGTATAAAGAATTGTCTTAATGTTTTTATTATGCTTTATTATTTTAATAAAATACGACCCGAGTTATCCGACCCCTAATCCAATTTCTGTTTTTGATGATTTATTATCAGTGCATCGCAATTCAACTCCTGGGAGGGGACACGGCAATACTAGGCTATATTGTTTTATATGCACATGCATGCGTGATGACGTATGCTTGTGCATGTGTCAATATGCAAGTGGCATTCGTGACCACACATGCATGCTCCCATCATGATGTAAGATTTTTTTTTATTATTATCCGTAAATACATAAAAATAAATTGTAGCGCAAAAACACTTTTTTAAGTATATACATTTTTTAAAAAGTAAAAAAAAAATAGGACTGCAAGGTGGGGAGCGGTTGGGGACAGAAAGCAATAGGAAGTGGGGGAGGGAGGAGAAAAGCAGCACGCGAGGGAGAGCAACACAGTAGACGGTGATAAGCACACAAGCGAGCAAGAACAATCTGGAGTGGGGGGGAGAGAGAGAAGCACAATTAAAGTGGCTAAATCCCTATGGGAGAAATAAACACATGATGGACAAGTCACACCACTGAATAAGAAGCATGCAAATGACAATAAATTGAACCTGTGGTAAGTAACAGGGGGATTTAATCCAACTTCAATCTGTTCCACTCCAATCCTAAATAATCTGCCCCACTCCAGTCCACCCCATTTCAATTCAACACAGTCTGCCTCACTCTAATCTGCCCCACTCCAATCTGCCTCACTTCATTCCAAAACAATCTGCCCACTCCAATCTGGCCTACTCCAATCCAAAACAATCTGCCCCACTTCAATCCACCCCACTCCAATTCAAAACATTCTGCCCCATCCAATCTGCCCTACTCCAAGCCATCCTACTCCAATCTTCCCCCCTTCAATCCAAAACAATCTGCCCCACTCCAGTCCACCCCACTTCAATCCAAAATAGTCTGCCTCACTCTAATCCACCCCACTCCAATCTTCCCCACTCCAATCTTCCCTACTCCAATCCAAAACAATCTGCCCCACTCCAATCCAAAACAATCTGCCCCATCCAATCTGCCCTATTTCAATTTGCACCAATCCAATCCACTTTATCCCAATCCACCCACTTCATCCCAATTCACCCCCTCCAATACACCACAGTCCTCCCCACTACAATCCAATCCACCGTACTCCAATCCAAAACAATCTGGCCCATTCCAATCTGACCCACACCAATCTGCCAATCCAATGCAAAAAACAATCTCCCCCACTTCAATCCAAAACAATCCTCCCCACTCTAATCCAAAACAATCTGCCTCACCCCAATCTGCCTCATACCAGTCTGCCCCATTCCAATCTGCCCAACTCCAATCCAAAACGATTGGCCCATCCAATCTGCTCCACTTCAATCCCTTCCACTCCAATCTGCCCTCTCCAATCCAAAACAATCTGCTCCACTCCAGTCTGCCCCACTCCAGTCCACCCCACTTCAATCCAAAATAGTCTGCCACACTCTAATCCATCCCACTCCAATCTTTCGTTGTTCCAACTTGCAGAGTAATGGTATGCGGAATCACAATGCGGTTGTTGTAATGACCGCGTTGTGATTCCCTGCGGGGAGAAATAAAGCAGAATAATGTCACACATTCCTCCCCACTATAATCCAATCCAACCCAATACAATCCACCCCACCCCACACCCTCCCCAACCCACCCCAATCGAATCCCAAAAAATCTGCCCCACTTCAATCCACCCCACCCTCTAATCTGCCCCACTCCAATTTGCCCGCTCCAATCCACTCCACCCCAATCCACCCATCTCCATCCCAATTCACCCCACTCCAATACACCACAATCCACCCCACCCCACTTCAATCCAATCCACCCCACACTAATCCACCCCAATACAGCCCAATCCAATCTACTCCACTCCAATCCACCTCATTCCAATCCACCACACTTCCACCACAATCCGCCCCACCACAATCCAATCCACCGTACTCCAATCCAAAACAATCTGCCCCATTCCAATCTGCCCCACACCAATCTGCCAACTCCAATGCAAAAAAACAATCACCCCCACTCCAATCCAAAACAATCCTCCCCACTTCAATCCAAAACAATCTGCCTAACTCCAACCTGCCTCATACCAATCTGCCCCATTACAATCTGCCCAACTCCAATCCAAAATGACCGGCCTGCTCCAATCTGCCCCACTGCAATCAGAAACAATTGGCCCCACTCCAATGAAAAACAATCTGCCTCACTCCAATCTGCCCCACTCCAATCCATGCCTGTCCACCCTACCTCACCTCACCCCATACCAATCTACCTCACTTCATCCAATCCACTCCAATCCAAACCACTCACACAATCCAATCTACTCTAATCCACCACACTCCAATTCTCCCAATCCACCCCACTCCAATCCAAAACAATCTGCCCCACTCCAATCCAAAACAATCTACCCCACTCAATCCAAAACAATCTGCCCCACTCAATCAAAAACAATCTGCCCCACTCAATCTCAAAACTTTGCCCAACTCAAATCTGCCTGATTCCAATCCAATACAACCTGCTCTAACTCCAATCTGCCCTACTCCAATCTGCCCCACTCCAATCCAAAACCATCTGCCAACCCCAATCCACCCCACTACAATCTGACCCACTCCAATCCCAAAGAATCTGCCTCACTCCAATCTATCCCACTCCAATCCGCCCCACTCCAATCCAATTCAATCCACCCCACTCCAATCAAAAGCTATCTGCCCCACTCCAATCTGCCCCACACCAATCTGCCCCACTCCAATTAAAAAAACAATCTCCCACTCTCCAATCTAAAACAATCTCCCCCTCCCATCCAAAACAATCTGCCCGACTCCAGTCTGCCCCACTCCAGTCTGCGCCACTCCAATCCAAAACAATTTGCCCACTCGAATCCATCCCACTCCAATCTTCCCCACTCCAACCCAAAACAATCTGCCCCATTCCAATCCGCCCCATTCCAATCCAAAACCATCTGCCAACTCCAATCTACCCTACTCCAATCCAAAACAATCTGCCCCACTCCAATCCAAAACAATCGGCCCCACTCCAATCTGTTCCACTCCATTATGCCCCACTAAAATCCAAAACAATTGCCCCACTTCAATTGCTCCAATCCAATTCAAAAAAATCTGCAGACTCCAATCTATCCAACTCCAATTTGTCCCACTCCAATTTGAAACAATCTGACTCACTCCAATCCAATACAATCTGCTTTTCTCCAATCTGCCTCATACCAATCTGCCCAACTCCAATCCAAAAGGGTCGGCCTGCTCCAGTCTACCCCACTCCAATCAGAAACAATTGGCCCCACTTCAATGCAAAACAATTTCCTTCACTGCAATCTGACCCACTACAATCAACGCCAGTCCACCCCACCTCACCTCACCCCATATCAATCCACCTCACTTAATCCAATCCATGCCTGACCACTCCAATCCAAACCACTCACCCCAATCCAATCTACTCCAATCTACCACACTCCAATTCTCCCAACCCATCTCATTCCAATCTGCCCACTCAAATTGGCCCAACTTCACTCCAAAACAATCTGCCCAACTCCAATCCCTAACAGTTTGCCCCACTCCAAAACAATCTACTCAACTCCAATCCAAAATAATCTGCCTCACTCCAATCCAAAAACATCTGCCCCACACCAACCTGCACTATGTCAATCTAAAACAATCTGCCCCACTCCAATCTAAAACAATCTTCTCCCCTCCCATCCAAAACAATCTGCCCCACTCCAATCCAAAACAATCTTCCCCACTCCAACCCAAAACTATCAGCCCCACTCCAGTCTGCGCCACTCCAATGTTATGTTATGTTATGTTATGTTAGCCGGATTTGTAGAGCGCACAGATGCCCCAGCGAAGGGGCGTCCTGGGGCTAACAGAACGGAAAAACCGGACAAAAGCGATAACAGAACTCAAACGCAACAGCACTATGGGGCTGGGGGAAAAAGGAAAGTTTTTACAGCCTTCCTGAATGACAGAAGTCCGTCAATAGCACGAATATGAACAGGAAGGGAGTTCCATAACTTGGCAGCAAGCACTCTAAAGGAGCGGCCGCCAATCCTAGACCTCTTGAAACGCTGCACTATAGCCAAGTGGAGACCAGAGGACCTCAGAGACCGTGCTGGAACATATGAGGAGATGAGGTGCTCCAAGATCTGAGGGGAAGAATGTTTAAGGATTTTAAACGACAGACAGAGGGACTTAAACTTAATTCTCTGAGCAACAGGGAGCCAATGGAGCTTGTGAATGTTTTTTTTGGCTGAGCAAAATCTGGGTAAGCCAACCAGAGCCCTGGCGGCAGCGTTCTGGACGCGTTGGAGTCGAGAGAGTTCAGTCTGATTAGCTCCCAGAAGAAGAGAACTGGCGTAGTCTAACTTAGACAGAATCATTGCTTGTACAATGAGCTGTCTAGTAGGAGCGTCAAAGAATTTAAAAATGGATCGAAGCTGACGCAAAGTCCTAAAACACGTGGCAGCAACCTTTTTAGTGTGAGTGGAGAACCTGAGTTGGGAATCGAACCATACCCCTAAGTTTTTAACCTCAGTGACAGAGATGGGAGTAGGACCGAGCTCAGAGGGCCACCAGTTGTCGCCCCATAGATGAGTCTGTTTCCCAACAATGAGCACCTCGGTTTTCTTGGCGTTCAATTGAAGGAAATTATCAGCCATCCAGCGAGCCACAGAAATAAGCCCCTCGCGGAACTTAGCAGCCTCAAGATCGGAAGCCCCACTTATAGCAACCGCCAGCTGTGTGTCGTCAGCGAAGGACACCATAGTCAGGTTCCCACGCTTGGGGACAGCAGCCAGCGGCTGCACATATAGGTTGAACAAAGTGGGGCTAAGAGCCGATCCCTGTGGGACTCCCTGGGCAATCGCAGAAGGTTTGGATTCAAAAGGTGGAGTGGCAACCTTGAAGGTGCGACCAGATAGAAAAGATCAAAACCACTCAAGTGCCAAATTGTCGACACCCCCCTCAACCAAACGCTGAAGTAAGATATCGTGGGAGACAGTGTCGAACGCGGCACTGAGATCAAGAAGAACCAGTGCCGCAGTGAAACCAGAACCAACCAACATGCAAAGATGTTCAGCCATAGAGAGAAGCGCAGTCTCTGTACTATGACCGGGCCTGAAACCATTCTGCGATGGATCTAAAATATTTGCAGAATGGAGATGGTTAACTAAGATGGTGTTGACATGGGCCTCAGTCAATTTAGCTGCCCACGGGAGGAGGGAAATGGGACGGTAATTCTCCAATTTTTGTGGGTCCAGAGCAGGTTTTTTTAGAATGGGAATCACCTGGGCCTGTTTCCAAGTGCCAGGGATGGAGCCTGAAGATAAGGACAAATTAATGAGCTCACATAGCGGGGGGAGACAGAAGGAGGCAGATTCTCTAAATTGAACAGGTCGTAGCGGATCCTTAGGAGAACCAAAACAATTTGTCTACTCCAATCTGCCCCACCCAATCCAAAACAATCTGCCCCACTCCAATCCGCCCCATTCCAATCCAAAATCATCTGCCAAGTCCAATCCACCCCACTCCAATCTGCCCCACTCCAATCTGTCCCACTCCAATCCAAAAACATCTACCAACTCCAATTCACACCAATTGCCCCTCTCCATTCCAAAACAATCTCCCCACTTCAATTGCTCCACTCCAATTCAAAACAATTTGCCAGCTCCAATATGCCACACTCCAATCCGAAACAATCTGTAAATTGTAAATTGATACTTGTATAGCGCACTACTCACCCGCAAGGGTCTCATGCGCTTGTACGAATACCGCTGTGGAACCCATCCTGGCTTTCCCTGTGAGGCATCCACTCCTGGGCACCCCCAAGGTGGAGGCCAGGCATCCTTAGCGTTGTGGGGGCCGTTGTGGAGATTAAGCAAGCTATTGCCCAGAGTTGCAGAGTGGGACTTCATGATTGGAATAGGCACCAAGGCGAGAATTATCAGGTCCGTGGAATTTTGAGCCCAAGACCCGCTGAGGCGGGAAATTGAACCCTGGTCCCGGGCTAGACCTCTGCATCAGGGTCTGCCGCTCTAATCATTGAGCCACACTTCTCCACACACAATCAGACCACTCCAATCTGCCCCACTTCAATCGATAACACTCTGACCTACTCTAACCCCTTCAGTGCTCATGACGGAGCAGTTCCATCATGAGCCACTGTGGGCATGTGGTCATGACGAAACCGCTCCGTCATAGCACCCACCCATGGGGGAAGCGCTGGTGCTCCACCCATGGGTAGCCCAACAACTTGACACAAAGGGGGATGGCAGCGGAAGAGTTTCCGCTGCCACCCCTGACCCTACCGCCAACCCCGGGCACTCCCATGACATCAGCGTGCACAGCATACGCTGTCGTCATCAGGAAGCCCCAGAAGCCCTGGAAACCATTTGTTTCCAGGGTCCCGATGGAGCAGGTAGGTTTCCTTGCTCCTGGGGGATGGAGGATTTCCTGCTCTCACAGAGACATCGGGGGAGAGGAAAGAGTTTTTCCTCTTCCCTGATGTCTCTGGGCAGGGCATTTCTGCTTCCTGATCGCGCACAGTGCCGCGACCGTGCAGCAGAAATGCCCCCACTAGGCACCATGGAGAATTTTTTATTGTATTGGAAGCGACCCCTTGGGCAATTGTCGCTTCTAAATGGGGCACAATGTTTGTTTGATTTGTCTGCCCCGCCACTGGGGGAAGATCGGCCCGTTTGTTGGCCTTTCTGCCCCCAAGGGGACAGAAAACCCCACTAGACACCAGGGACTTTTTAAACATTAAAATGGAAGCGACCAATTGGACAAGGGTCACTTTCAGGTGGCAGATGTTTTTGTATGTTTGATCTGCCCCTCTGGGTTCATATCGACCCTTTTCTGGGCCTTTCTGCCCCGGGGGTTGGAGAAAGAAAACCCCACTAGAACCCAGGGACTTTTTTTAAATTAAAATGGAAGCGACCCCTTGGGCAAGGGTCACTTCCAGGGAGCAGATATTTTTGGTATATTTATTCTGCCCCCCTGTTGATCTATAGCGGCCCATTTTTTTGGCCTTTCTGCCCCTGGGGGCAGACAACCCCACTAGGCACCAAGGATTTTGTTTTATGTGTAATGGAAAAGACATGGTTGATTCCAAGGGGGTACAATTTGGTCAATGTTTTTTGTGCCCCTTTTTTTAACCTTTCTGCCCTAGGCGGGAGGGAGGAGGCAGAAAACCCTACTAGGCCCCATGGATTTTGTTTTATGTGTAATGGAAAAGACATGGTTGCTTCCAAGGGGGTACATTTTGGTTAATGTTTTTTGTGCCCCTTTTTTTGACCTTTCTGCCCTAGGCGGGAGGGAGGATGCAGAAAACCCTACTAGGCACCAGGGATTTATTTCATTTGCAAGGGGGGCACATTTCTGTCTGCTGTTTTCTGCCCCAGCTGGGGGACATAATGGCCTGGCAGACAACCTCACCCGATCCCATGGTTGAGATCAACCCCCATTTTTCTCAGCCCTATTTGAAGGCGCATTTGGCAGATTGACCATTTGGGTAGTGATTTAGGGCCAGATGTCGGTAACCTAATACCGGTCGGTAACGGCTGAAATTACCGAATTTCGGTCGTTACCGACCGGTATTGGGCTTTTTAGATGTAGGTGTCATTTTTTAAGGATTCTGTATTTTACTGAATCGGTTATTTAAGGATTCAGTAAAATACCGAATTCTTAACATACCGATTCGGTAAATTACTGAATCCAGGATGTAGGGAGCACTCAAGTTAGTGCATTCCTCAGTTAAGGATTCGTTATTTACCACCAACTAGAAGTTGGTGGTAAATAATGAAGACCTTTGAAAAAGCATTTTTTTGCTTTTCCAACAGTGCCATGTTGCAGACATGCATGCCCTTAGGGCATGTATGTCTGCAACATGTGCACCCATACCCAATTGAGGGGTGCAACAGGTGTCAAAGTGACACCCTGCCACCCTTCAATGTTCCCCCTTTTACCGAAACGGTATTTACCGATTCGGTAATTGACATTCATCCCGTAGGAATGAATGGCAATTACCGAATCGGTAAATACCGATTCGGTAATTACCGACACTTACCGATTCGGTAATTTTTACAGAAGAATTACCTACATCCCATTTACCTGTTCTTAAATACCGAATTGGTATGATTCAGTATTTAAGAGTCGGTAAACTGGGATTACCTACATCCTTCCCATAGTGTGTTATAATGTTAATTGTTTTATTTCTTGTGAATTGCAATTATAATGCTTTATTTCTCCCTTTTTGTTCTTATTTAAGGCTTTTGCTCTTTAGACTGTTCCAGGTTGTGGTTTCGCTACTGGTGGTTCTGCTGTTTATGTAGTTGCATGTGTTTGGTAAGAGACTTTTTGTACAATGTAAATGTGTTTCATTTCCCTGCTTAAATGTGTGTTTTGCAAATGGTGTAATAATAGCAGTATGTTTGCTTCTGTTTTTTGAGTGTCAAAATCTTTTTGCATTTGTGCTCAATGTGTATTTTGTTGTCTTGTGACTAATTAGTTTTGTTTCTTCTTTCTAGTGGGATAGCGTTGCTTTTTGCTGTGTCTCTGCAGAGTAGGTGCTGGTGAGTGTAGCTATCTTTGGCAAGTGAGTCATTGTCTTTGAATATATATAGATCTTTGTGCTAAAGCCACACTTTGTTTATTACTTATTTTGCAGTGTTTGTTGAAGTCTCCTTTCTTTGTAAGGGCTATAGTTAGCTCAGCAGGTTGTTGGTTTGCTTTTTGAGTCTTTCTTTGGCCATGGTTCAGAGACTGACTCTGCATCTGAGGCAGAGGAGGCAGTGGGGGCAGTAGAACATTCTGGCATTGAGTTTTCTGTCCACAAGGAATCATCGGATGATGTAGCCACTCTTGGTGCAAATGAAGTGCCTTTCCCAGAGGAGGACTTTGATGTGCCGATAGTGCAACAAGAGGCTTCTGGGCTGCAGCATGGGGCTGGAAGGCATCCCATTGGAAATGCTGACCTCTGTGTGGCCCCAGGCATGGTGCAGCCAACATTGCCAGACTTTACTGGTGTTCCAAGGTTAGAGTGGATACTGAAAACTTTTTGCCTATACATTTTTTTCAGTTGTTTATGGACGATGTACTTTTGGCAGAGATTGTCGAACAGACTAATTTGTGTGCTGAACAGTTTTTGAGGGACAATAGTGCCAGCCTTAAGCCCCACTCTAGAGCTACCCGGTGGACTCCCACAAATCTGGAAGAGATGAAGAAGTTCTTGGGGCTAACTTTTTTATGGGATTGCTAAGGAAGCCATCTTTATCTTCATATTGGTCTACTAGTCCCTTGATGGCAACAGCTATATTTCCGGCAGTCATGAGACGTGATAGGTATTTGCTTCTGCTTCGGATGCTGCATTTTGTCGATAATGGTTTAGCGTTGCCACAAGATCACAATGATTGTGAGCGTCTTTTTAAGATTCAACCAGTCGTTGATCATTTTGTAGATCGATTTTCTGAGATCTATGCTCCAGGGAAGGAAATAGCAGTGGATGAGTCTTTGGTCTTGTTCAAGGGCCACTTGGTTTTTAGTCAATACATTCCTAGCAAGAGGGCACGCTATGGAATTAGGATGTATATGCTCTGTGACAGTAGGACTGAATATGTCTTTAATTTCAGGGTGTACACCGGTAAGGATTCCATGATTGACCTACCTGGTTGTCCGTTCACTTTTGGAGTGACTGAGAAAATTGTGTGGGAACTTGGTAGAGGACTTTTTAACAAAGGTTACTATTTATATGTAGATAACTTCTACACTGGTGTGCAGTTGTTCAGTGAATTGGCCAAAGTGGACATTGTTGCTTGTGGCACAAACTGCTCTAACCGTAAAGGCTTCCCAAAAGAACTTGTTTGTCAAAAGCTTGTGCAGGGACAGTGCAGTACGTTGCATAGCAAGGAACTTCGAGCTGTAAAGTTTTCAGACAGGAGAAATGTCTACATGCTAACTACCATCCATGATGAAATGACTTCATCTTTGACTGTTTGGGGTCAGGTTGCTGAAGCGCACACACCTGAGTGCATTTTGGACTATAATAGGTACATGGGTGGGGTTGATAGAGTAGATCAGAGGTTGGAACCTTACACTGCTCTTCGTAAGGCTTACATTTTGTATAAGAAGTTGGCTATCCATCTTTTACACTTGGCAACCTTTAATATTTTTGTTGCATTTAAGGATTGTTGTCCTGAGTCAACTATGACTTTTGCTAAGTTTCCGGAGTCTGTTTTCCCTTTAAATTGGATGGAACAGGTTAATTGATTGTCACATATTTAAAACCACGAGTCAGTACACGCACAAAAAATTGAGAATGGCAATGTAATCAATAACAAAGTTCGACATAATGATAGCTGTGTGCCACAACAAGGCTTGGAACTCATTTGACACGTATCATAACGAGGCTTGGAACTCGTAGATACATGCCAGCACACCTCAGCACATGCGCAGGGGCTAACATCTAGGCTGGTGAGTACGATGGCTCCCTCACAAGCGAGTCGTGCAATTCGGTCGGCATATCCCACAACGAGGCTTGAAATTCGTCGGGCATGTAATGGTATACTCCAGCACATGCGCAGTAGATGCTTATAGTTGAAACAATGACCGAATTAGGTTCACCTGATCGCAAAAAGATAGGAACCAATGATAGATTTCCAGGGCCAGTTTAAATAGAACGCAAAAACGTTAAACGGTCTCTTCGTTTTTTGTGCGAGACGACCGATGCTGCAGAGGAAGCTGAGGATTACGTGGGACACGGGAGACCCTTTGCCTGTTTATCCGACGGTAAGAACTTGCTCCCGCCATAGAGTAGACCGCATAAGCTTTATAACAAAAATCAAACCGCTACTAAGCATTGCTTGTTTCATTCTTGACAGGAACAAGCATTAAGACAAACAAGACCTGTCCCCGTGAATTTAAAACCCACAGAAGCACATCGAAAGGGGTAAGATGTGCACAATACTTACTCTATAGTTAACCCAGCAACAAAGTTTAGGCAATCAACAGGTCGCGTTTCTATTTACAGATTTTGTGCACAAAGGATACCGGCAAATACAGAATATTGAAGCCGAACTTAGATTGAAGAAAGAAGTAAAAACAGTGGACCATTTTTTAAAAAATAAAGGTAAAACATCAAATAGAGCACCGTTGTCAAATAGATCAAATACAGCGCAGTAATATAAATTGAAGGTAACTCCACCTTTTCCTCCGTGTTTTCTCTTTCTTCTCATCTATAGAGAGTAAGAAAAATACAAAAAGGCAGCCAAAGGAACATTTTCTTATCACCAATTTAAGAGAACCAAAACGAAGATAATACGGTAAATAAATCAGCATAGATAAATTACCCATCTCCCGTCCTCTTAAATAGAAGCAGTGATAATGTGAAAATATGTATCTATTGTTTCAGTACAAACAGTCCTGGATTAAAGTGCGATGAAGCACATGAGATTAACTAGGAAATCGTGCAATATGTGAACAGGTAATAAGATAACCCTATATAAGTTTTCCCAGTAAGGAGGGATCTAGACCCTTGTGAATATTAGATCAGCCAAGGAAATTGACAATAACCAGATGGGGTTATGAGGAAGGCAAGATGTGGCCAACACGGGATAAGTAGTGGGTCAGAACTGATAATATGCACATGGGGAAGATATAATCCCCGGGGGACATGACCCTATGTAACCTATTGCGATTTACTCATGAATGATTGAGTATCTGTTTAGGTTTGTCCCATGTAAGAACGGTCTGCCAAGGGAAAAACTTCTTTCACTGTTAAAGTACCCTATTCCCCTGGTTGTAGGGGGTCTCTCTCTAATTTGAAACAAACGTCTGTAATAGGCAGCCTTGTTGTAGTGGAACAGGCAAGTGTTCCTACAGTTGGAGTGGTGAAGGATGTGGCTAGATTGAAAGATCGCCACTTTCCTGATCACAATCCTCCCACACCTTCAAAAGACTATCCCAGTAGGAGATGTAGAGTCTGCTGGCGAAGAGGTACACAGAAGGAAACTCGTATGTACTGCCCCGACTGCCCTTCTAACCCTGTACTGTGTGTGCCTGCTTCTTTTGGAATGTACCTCACGCAAAATAATTTTTGGAAGCATCCATGAGTGGTAAAGTGAACTGCCTGGTCTGTATTGTTTTATATATTTTTTTCTGTTTCAAGTTTGGAATTTTTGTAATGTATTTAGTTTCAGATTTTGTGTTAGTAGATTTGTATATATTCACAATTTTTTGTATAAAAAAAACCCCTAAATGTGATGGCGGTGTGTGTAGGCTGGTGCTTGGTAGGCGGTGTGTGGGGACTGGTGCTTGGCTGGTGGTGTGCGTGGGCTGGCGCTTGGCTGGTGGTGTGACTGGACTGGCGCTTGGCTGGCAGTGTGCATAGGCTGACGCTTGGCTTGCGGTGTGCATGGGCTGGCACTTGGCTGGTGGTGTGAATGGACTGGCACTTGGCTGGTGGTGTGCGTGAACTGGTGTTTGGCTGGCGGTGTGTGAGTAGTCACTTGCTGCTGGTCACTTTTCTGTGCGGTAAAGTTGTAGGATTATTGGGCTGACACAAATTTCCTACCACCAAGCGTTCCTCCAGGTCTCCCGATAAAAATGGTACCGCACTTGTGTGGGTAGGTATAGTAGCTGCAACAGGAAATGGACCAAATCGTACTGTGGAGACTTCAAAATGACCTATAACAACACTACCTGGTTTTGGATGGGGGGGACCTGGTTTGTGGCCACGGGCTTGCCACTATCCAGGGAAACCTACCAAGCCCACACATTTTTCGAAAAATAGACACCCTGAGGAGTCCAGTGATGTATGGCTTGTGTGGATACCCCAACGTTTCCCTACCCAGAATCCCCTGCAAACCTCAAATTTAACTAAAAAAAACCAAATCTTTCACATATTTTTGCATGGAATCACTTTGCTGACACAAATGTCTTACCCCACAGCATTCCCCTCAGTCTCCCAAGTAAAATGATACCTCATTTGTGTGGGTGTCCAAAGCAGAATTGGCAAAAACTTTATTTTTCTGAAAATGTAGCGTTTAGAATTCTCTGTGCTATACCTTTAATCCTTAAGTTTTGGGCTCTTCCCAGTCACAGGCCTTTGGCCCACCCACACAAGTGAGGTATTGTTTTACTTGGGAGAACAAGGGGAACGCTGGGTGGTAGGACATTTGTGCTGGCACAGTGATCTCATGCAAAAATGTATGAAAAAAGTGATTTTTTCAGCTAAATTTGAGGTTTGCAGAAGATTCTGGGTAGGGAAATGTTGGGGGATCCACGCAAGCCATGCTTTGACTCCCCAGTGTGACTACCTTTCAGAAATGTATGGGATTGGTAAGTTTCCCTAGATGGAGGCGAGCCTGGAGCCAAAAAACAGGTGCCCCCCCCCCCCCCAAACCAGGTAGTTTTGTCAGAGATAATTTTGAAGTCTCCACAGTACAATTTGGGCCATTTCCTATTGCAGCCACTATGCCTACCCACACAAGTGAGGAACCATTTATATCGGGAGACCTAGGGAAACACTGGGTGGTAGGAAATTTGTGCCTGCCCGGTGATCCTACAACTTTCCCACACAGAAATTTATGACAAATTCGATTTTTTTTCATCAAAATTTGAGGTTTACAGGGGATTCTGGGTAGGGAAATGTTGGGGGACTCATGCAGCCATACCTTGTTTCTCTAGGTAGCTGCCGAGCTCTCATGGGACCCCCCCTTGAAAATACAGGTTGTTTTGTGTTAGGTAATTTTGATGTCACCTCAATAGGTTTTGGGCCCTTGCTTGTCAAGGGTAGTTGACCCACCCACACAAATGAGGTAACATTTTTCTCAGAAGACTTTGGGGAATGCGGGGTGGGTGGAATTTTGTGGATCCACGCGGATTCCAGAACTTTCCACCGCAGAAATGTCAGGAAACTGTGTTTTTTGGACAAATGTTGAGGTTTGCAAGGGATTCTGGGTAATAGAACCTGGTGAGAGCCAATCAAGTCACCCCATCCTGGATTCCCCTGTGTGTCTAGTTTTCAAAAATGTATAGGTTTGCTAGGTTTCCCTAGGTGCCGGCAGAGCTAGGGTTCAAAATCTACAGCTAAGCACTTTGCAAAAAAAGGGTCAGTTTTCACTGTAAAAATAAAGTGTGTCCAGGTTGCGTTTTGAGACATTTCCTGTCGCAAACGCTATACCTACCCACACAAGTGAGGTACCATTTTTCTTGGGAGACTTAGGGTAACACAGATTTTTAGAATAACTGTTATTACCTATTGACTTTTGATGCATTTCAGCCTTCCAAATGAAAGACAATGTATAAAAAATAAGTCACTTTGAAAAAAGACATATAATTCTCATGCTAGTATGGGTACTCACAATTTCGGAAATGTGCACATATCTACTGCTTCTAAACTCTATATTTTGTGCCAATTTCATAAATACATAGGTGCCTTTCATACTGAGTTTTCCATACATATATTTTCCCAAATTAGTTGCTATATACCCGGTATATAATAAAAAACCATTGCAAAACACAGCTCAGTTATTGGTTTTGGGTTCGTCTGGTTCTTGGTGAACCTACAAGTCCTATATATCCCCACAACCAGAAACGTCCAGTGGATGTAATGGTATATTGCTTTCAAACAGTTCTCATAATTAAACGATGTTACAGGTGAAAACATTGGAACAAAGGGCTGCCGCCCCCGCTGCCGCCGCCGCGATTACACATTACATCGCATGCGTTGTAAAAGCGCATGCAATGTAATGGTATGCGTGGTTTTACCACACGTTGTAACATCGCATGCGTTGTAACGCATGCGATGTAAAAGCAACGCGTGGTAAAACCTGTGCTGTAATGGCTGTTCCCCACCCACTCCATCCCAATTTAACCCACTGCAATCCAGTCCACCCAACACCAATCCAGCCCAATCAATCTACTCCAGTCCAATCTAATCCACTTCACCTCACTCCATTCCACTTCATCCCAATCCAATCCACCCCACTCCCTCCCCAATTCACCACACCCCAAACCAATCCCCCACTCAAATCCACCCCATTTCAATCCAAAACAATCTGCCCCACTCCAATCGGCCCCACACCAATATGCACCACTCCAATCCAAAACAAACTACCCCTTTCCATTCCAAAACAATCCGCCCCACTCCAATCCAAAATAATCAGCCCCTTCCAATCTACCCCACTCCAATCCAAAGCAATTTCCCCCACTCCAATCCAAAACAATCTGCACTACCCCAATCTGCCTCTCTCCAAACCAAAACAATGTGCCCGAATCCAATCCAAGATAATCTAATACACCCCACTCAAATCCACCTCACCCCATTTCTATCCACCCCACTCCAATCCAATCCACCCCATTGCATCCAGTCTACCCATTATAATCCGCCCACTCCACTCAAATCTTATACACCCTACTCCAATCAATCAATCAATCAATCAATACATTTATAGAGCGCGCTACTCACCCGCGAGGGTCTCAAGGGGCTGAAGGAAGGGGGGGGGGCGCTACTGCTCGAAAAGCCAGGTCTTGAGGTGTTTCCTGAAGGTGAGATGGTCCTGGGTCAGTCGTAGGTGTGTGGGGAGGGAGTTCCATGTCTTGGCGGCCAGGTAGGAGAACGATCTTCCTCTGGTGGTGGCTCTGCGGATCTGTGGGACTGTTGCGAGGGTGAGGCTGGCGGAGCAGAGCTGGTGGGTAGGAGTGTAGAATGAGAGGTGGTTGTTGAGGTATTCGGGGCCCATGTCGTGGAGCACTTTGTGTGCGTGGGTGAGGAGCCTGAGCGTGATCCTCTTGCTAATTGGGAGCCAGTGCAGATTTCTCAGGTGGGCAGATATGTGGCTCTGGCGAGGGATGTCAAGGATGAGTCGTGCGGAGGCGTTCTGTGTGCGCTGAAGTTGTTTCTGAAGTTTGGCTGTGGTTCCTGCGTAAAGGGCGTTCCCGTAGTCCAGTCGGCTGGTGACGAGGGCCTGGGTGACCGTCTTTCTGGTTTCTGTGGGGATCCACCGGAAGATCTTTCGGAGCATGGGCATTGTGTTGAAGCATGAGGATGAGATGGCGTTGACTTGTTTGGTCATCGTGAGCGAGGAGTCCAAGATGAATTCCAGGTTGTGTGCATGGTCCGTGGGTGACGGTGCCGTGCCCAGCGCTGTGGGCCACCAGGAGTTGTCCCAGGCGGATGGGGATTGTCCGAGGATGAGGACCTCCGTTTTGTCTGAGTTCAGTTTCATCCGACTGAGCTTCATCCATTCCGCGACGTCCTTCATTCTTTCCTGGAGGTTGGTTTTGGCGGTGGTTGGGTCGTTGGTGAGGGAGAGAATAAGCTGGGTGTCGTCGGCGTAGGAGATGATGTTGAGGTTGTGTTTGCGTGCGATGGCGGCAAGGGGGCTCATATAGATATTGAAAAGGGTTGGGCTGAGCGAGGAGCCTTGGGGTACGCCGCAGATAATCTTGGTGGCCATGGAGCGGAACGGCGGGAGGCGGACTCTCTGGGTTCTGTTGCAGAGGAATGAGGTGATCCAGTCCAGCGCTTTTCCTTGGATCCCAGTGTTGTAGAGGCGGGTTATTAGGGTGCGGTGGCAGACGAAGTCAAAGGCGGCTGAGAGGTTTAGGAGTATGAGGGCGGCTGTCTCCCCGTTGTCCATCAGGGTCCTGATGTCATCGGTGGCTACGATGAGGGCTGTCTCAGTGCTGTTTAAATCCGGATTGGGATGGGTCGAGCGAGTTGTTTGCCTCGAGGAATGCAGTCAGCTGTTTATTGACGGACTTTAGCCAGGAAGGGAAGAAGAGAGATGGGGCGGAAGTTCTTGAGGTCTTTAGGGTCAGCTGTGGGTTTTTTCAGAAGGGCGTTGATCTCTGAATGCTTCCAGCTCTCTGGGAAGGTGGCTGAAGCAAAGAAGTTGTTTATGACTTTCGGAGGTGGGGTGCGATGATGGCGACTGCTTTGTTGTAGATGTGGTGGGGGCATGGGTCAGAGGGAGAGCCGGAGTGGATGGTGTTCATGATGTGGGTGGTGTCTTCTGTGCTGATGGGGGTTCAGTCGCTTAGGGTGGTGGTGGGGGTCGTTGATTTGGTGACTGGAGGCGGCGTCTGGGCGTCAAAGCTGTTGTGTTTATCTGCGATCTTGCTGTAGAAGAACGTGGCGAGGGAGTTGCAGAGGTCTTGTGATGGTGTGATGTCGTTGTTGCTGGCGTTGGGGTTGGAGAGCTCTTTTACGATGCTGAAGAGTTCCTTGCTGTTGTGGGTGTTGTTGTCCAGCCGCTCTTTGAACGATGTCCTTTTGGTGGTACGGCTCAGCTGGTGGTGTTCGCGAGTGGCGTTCTTGAGGGCTGTAATGTTTTCTGTCGTCCGTTCGTAGTGCCAGGTTTTTTTGAGCCTGCGGTATGATTTCTTTGAGTCTTTGAGGGCGTCGGTGAACCATGTAGTTTTTCTGTTGCTGGTCTTGCCTGGGGTGTTCTTCAGCGGAGGAGGTTGTCGGCGCAGTTGGTGATCCACTGTGCGAGATTGTGAGCTGAGTCGTTGGTGTTGGAGGTGTCAGCTGGTGGGTTCTGGCTCAGTGATGTGGTAAGCTGGTCTGTGGTGACTTTGCTCCAGCATCGGCGGGGGATCTGTAGTGTGTTGTAGTCTTCTTGTAGGTGAAATGGATGCAGCTGTGGTCGGTCCAGTGTAGTCTGGTGGAGTGGCTGAAGGAGACGTGGTTGCTGGCAGAGAAGAGGGGGTCCAGCGTGTGGCCTGCGTAGTGGGTGGGGGTGTTCACCAGTTGCTTGAGTCCGAGGTTGGCGAGGTTGTCGAGCAGGTTGGTAGTGTTGCTGTCGTTGTTGTTCTCCATGTGGAAGTTCAGGTCCCCTAGGAGGATGTATTCTGGTAATTATAAAACACACTACATAGAAGAGGGTCCAAGGGCTGGTTTAAAGACTCACCACTAGATACGCGTCCCTAACAAAGACATGAATTACAAAAGAAGTATCTAGGAGTCAAGCAGTAAAAAAAGGGAACTCTATTCACCAAGAGACCTTGACATGACAAAAAACAAGTATTGTAAGTTAGATCATTCGGTAACACCACGTGATTTGATATAACACAGTGCACGTGATTACTCTACTGGGAAACACAGACCCAAGGAGAGGTGAAAATTATCCCATCAGTTGTCGATCTGTACCGCCACTTTTACATCATATGGGTTCTCCTTACCCAGGAGCTAGTGCGATCACAGTCACAAGAGTGTAGAAGGACTGTGAGAGCCGAAGACCCTTTGTTAATATCTAGTGAGTGGTGTCAGTGTGATAGGACATTTGAAAAAAGCAGTGCAAATATGTGATTAGTGATAGAATAAAATTGGGTAAGACTGAGTAGAAGTGGAAATTTTAATGATTTCTCTCAGCTCCCCAAACATAAAAACAATAGTGAATAAACAGATTTGACAGAATATCTGTTCAGCAAATAGTGGTCAACATGTTTCTGCATAGATGGAAAGTACCAATGCATTCATCAGGACCTAGGTGTTGCTACTGCTGTTGAGTTAGTGAAAAATATAAAGGTAAAATGGAATCATATCACCTGCTTTTCAGGTTCAGAAACTCCGCCACAATCTAAAATATTGTCATGTCAAGAGGGAAGAAAGTAAAAAGAGACACACATTTTTTGAAAACTACACTCATCAGTAGCTGTATTCCTTTAACGAATATTCATTAATCAGCTTTTAATCATATCAATATGTGTATATATCAACATATTGTCACTCACCTAATTCGTGTGGGGATAGCGCCTCACCTCACCTGGCTGCAGCTCAGGAAATGAGGAGCACCGCTCTGTTTTAAAAATATATATATATATTCGTAAGCATTCGACTGTTTATCCCATATAGAAGTAAAAATCACCCTTACTGAAAGGTATTCAGAATTAAATTCGAAAGACACTAGGATAGCATACGGTGTCTTTTATGCGTCAAGATATGCATGATCTAGTCATTTCTTATAAACAGATAGAGTCTCACCACTGTCTGACTGCCAAGTTACACCCTGCTAATTCTACCTCTGAGATCAGACCAGGGCTAAGCAGAGAAACGGAAAGTGGTTCAAACAGTATTTCAAACTAATCTTTCTGAAACTTAGTGCGCCTTTAATACGGATCGTATCGTTGCAGTTACCCGTAATACTGTATATATACAAAACGTATTAGTCAGTATCCGGCCAGGTAACTATCTTTAGTGGAAAACACCCGTTCATCCCGTTTGCCTCACTCGAGTCTAACACTCAGGTTAACCAATGTTTGTTAAGCCTCTGGGGTTGGGGCAATGAGAAGCAGAAAGAGATTTACCGTTACACCGATCGTATCATTGCCGCGACGACAGGTCTTAGATGAATCCAAAACTATCACTCGGTGTGTGTACGCTAATGGTATTAAGTAGAGAAACAAACCCGTTGTTCCCGCTTACCTATCCGTCGGTGTCTCCTGGCGTTCCTCTGCGCTAACTGGGGAGGCACCGAACGGATGTAGAAAGGACTATTTGTTTGTTTGTCCATCCGTGCGCTCACGTGATCGCGCAGGGAATGATGGACTATGTAGTTACAGTGGTGTAAGAAAGGCTCTCGAGGAGTGCTTGGAAGTCTGTTATCGCGCATACAGTTTAGATGTCAATCGGATGCATTTAAAAAGGGATTAACTTTAATTGCATTCACTTGTGCGCTTAAGTAATCCACTATTCCGGAATATAGCAAATGCATGCGACTTCAAATGTTTTTAACAGAGGCACACTTTAATCAGAATTACAGTCCTAATGTTGGTTGTTATTGTTAATAGATGGTCAATTTCACTGCCCTAATATTGTGCCCACGTCACAAAGCGCGAACACATTTGAGGACTGCCCATTTACAAAAGCATAAATACATACAGCTTTATAGTGAAACAACATTTTAGATATTGATGTTGATGTTTCCGTCAGTATATGCCCATTACTCTATTCCATTAGAGCGACATCCAGGGTATTGGTTCATTTAAACCCTCTTTGTCGCTGTGGAGCTTATAAACCCATTTTTGTTCTTTTTTGAACAAAAATTTGCTCACATTGGGGCAATGCTCTGGAATAGTGGGCTGTTCCAACACAGTCCATTTGAAGTCATTAGGACCATGTCCCACCTCTAGAAAGTGTGATGTTAAGCGCGTTGCTTGCTTCCGACACCGTACTGTGCTCTTGTGTTCGCATATACGGGTTCTTATTTTTCTTGTCGTCATGCCTACATACCTCTTTAGGCATGGACAAGTGATGAGATAGATGGTATTCTCACTATTGCAATTTGTGAATTTGCGCTGCTGCCAGGGTCGGCCTGTCCCAATATCAACCGTGGTGGACTTAGTTGTTTGTGAACAGACAGAACAATTTCCACAAGGGTGATGTCCTTCTACAGGTGGGAGATCCCATAGGGTCCCCACCTGTCTACTGATTCTGTTTTTGGGTCTGGTGTGTACCAGCTGAACTTTTATATTCTGGCCTCTTTTAAAAGCAAAAAGTGGTAAGGGTAGTTTGTCACCACTAGTGTTTAGAAAAGACCAGTGTTTTTTCACGATCTTTTGGACCTGGTTAGACTTAGTGTGGAAAGTGTTCACAAAAGTTATCCTGTTTGACTTCTCTTTAGGTACTGTTATGTCTAAAAGGGCTTCACGGTTGTTGTTGGATGCCCTTTTCTTGAATTGACGTATGATTTTGTTTGGGTAGTTCTTCTCCCGTAGTTGTTCCGACAGTTTAGCCGAATGAGCCTCAAACGCCTCTTTAGTAGAACAGTTCCTTTTGAGCCTGAGGAACTGCCCAAAGGGCAAGTTGTTTCTGAGTGTTCTGGGGTGACAGCTCTCATAACTTAGGAGTGCATTCCTTGACATAGGCTTCCTGTACAGTTCTGAAGCTAGACCTTCTGCACTAGCCAAGATGGTGAGGTCTAGGAAAAGTAAATGGGTTTTACTGGATTCAACCGTGAATTTAAGATAGATGTTGCGTGAGTTCAACCACTGATGAAAACTCATGAGATCAGATTGTGAACCCCGCCATACCACAAAGATGTCATCTATGTATCGCTTCCAGACTCGGAGCGATACATAGTAAGGGTTGTCATGGTTGAGGACCTTGGTCTGTTCAAATACATGAACGTAGAGGTTCGCTAAGCTGGGAGCGAAGACACTATCCATGCTGGTACCAGATGTTTAAAGGTAGGTAGTGTCTTCGAATTTAAAATAATTCTCCTTCATTGCTAGTTCCGCTAGGTTCATGATGAATGGAACTGGTGTTACAGATTGCAAATCTCTATCCTGTAAAAGAGTGTTGATGACCTCAAGAGTCTCTGTCTGGGGAATCGATGTATATAGTGATTCTACATCGAATAAGAAGAGGGGGTCAGTTGCAATATCAAAATCAATCTCGGGAAGGATCCGCAGGATATCTTTAGTATCTTTAAGATAAGTAGGCATTTCTCTTACTATCGGATTCAAAAAGTGATCCACAAAAGTGGATAATGGTTCTAGCACTGAACCAATGCCAGAAATTATGGGTCTCCCAGGTGGTGATGTTTGTTGTTTATGGACCTTTGGGAGACAGTAAAAATATGGAATCGACGGATGGGAAGTACACAGGTATTGGCCTTCCTGAGGAGTGATCCATCCTTCCGCTGTAGCCTCTTCCACTATCTGACAGATCATAGTTTGTAGTTTCTCTGTTGGGTCTTCTTTCAATGGAAGATATGATTTGCGATCATGGAGCTGCCTCAGACATTCTGTTTGATAAGATTCAGTGTCCAAAATGACAATCACACCGTCTTTATCAGCGGGCTTTATTGTGATAGTTTCATTAGATGTTAAAGAGCGCAGAGCTAGTTTTTCTCTTTTAGGTAGGTTCACATAGGAACTAGGTGATTTGGTCTTGAAGAGTGTGTCAATATCATTCTCAACTGCCTCTTCAAAGGTGTGAACCCTTGCTGGTAGACCAATGGTCGGGGGATTGAAAGTAGATGGTTTTTTTAAACCAGTGTTCACGTTTGACTGTTCAGATTCGGTAGTGTCTTGTTTGGCAAAGAAATAGTGCAGCCTAATCTTCCTAAAGAACTTGGCTAGTTCTACTTGGGATCTCCCACCTGTAGAAGGACATCACCCTTGTGGAAATTGTTCTGTCTGTCCACAAACAACTAAGTCCACCACGGTTCATATTGGGACAGGCCGACCCTGGCAGCAGCGCAAATTCACAAATTGCAATAGTGAGAATACCATCTACCTCATCACTTGTCCATGCCTAAAGAGGTATGTAGGCATGACGACAAGAAAAATAAGAACCCGTATATGCGAACACAAGAGCACAGTACGGTGTCGGAAGCAAGCGACGCGCTTAACATCACACTTTCTAGAGGTAGGACATGGTCCTAATGACTTCACATGGACTGTGTTGGAACAGCCCACTATTCCAGAGCAATGCCCCAATGTGAGCAAATTTTTGTTCCAAAAAGAACAAAAATGGGTTTATAAGCTCAACAGAGACAAAGAGGGTTTAAATGAACCAATACCCTGGATCTCGCTATAATGGAATAGAGTAATGTGCATATACTGACGGAAACATCAACATCAATATCTAAAATGTTGTTTCACTATAAAGCTGTATGTATTTATGCTTTTGTAAATGGGCAGTCCTCAAATGTGTTCACGCTTTGTGACGTGGGCACAATATTAGGGAAGTGAAATTGACCATCTATTAACAATAACAACCAACATTAGGACTGTAATTCTGATTAATGTGTGCCTCAGTTAAAAACATTTGAAGTCGCATGCATTTGCTATATTCTGGAATAGTGGATTACTTAAGCGCACAAGTGAATGCAATTAAAGTTAATCCCTTTTTACATGCATCCGATTGACATCTAAACTGTATGCGCGATAACAGACTTCCAAGCACTCCTCGAGAGCCTTTCTTACACCACTGTAACTACATAGTCCATCATTCCCTGCGCGATCACGTGAGCGCACGGATGGACAAACAAACAAATAGTCCTTTCTACATCCGTTCGGTGCCTCCCCAGTTAGCGCAGAGGAACGCCAGGAGACACCGACGGATAGGTAAGCGGAAACAACAGGTTTGTTTCTCTACTTAATACCATTAGCGTACACACACCGAGTGATAGTTTTGGATTCATCTAAGACCTGTCGTCGCGGCAATGATACGATCAGTGTAACGGTAAATCTCTTTCTGCTTCTCATTGCCCCGACCCCAGAGGCTTAACATACATTGGTTAACCTGAGTGTTAGACTCGAGTGAGGCAAACGGGAGGAACGGGTGTTTTCCACTAAAGATAGTTACCCGGCCGGATACTGACTAATAAGTTTTGAATATATACAGTATTACGGGTCACTGCAACGATACAAGCCGTATTAAAGGCGCACTAAGTTTCAGAAAGATTTGTTTGAAATACTGTTCGAACCACTTTCCGTTTCTCTGCTTAGCCCTGGTCTGATCTCAGAGGTAGAATTAGCAGGGTGTAACTTGGCAGTCAGACAGTGGTGAGACTCTATCTGTTTATAAGAAATGACTAGATCATGCATATCTTGACGCATAAAAGACACCGTATGCTATCCTAGTGTCTTTCGAATTTAATTCTGAATACCTTTCAGTAAGGGTGATTTTTACTTCTATATTGGATAAACAGTCGAATGCTTACGAATATATATATATTTTTTTAAAACAGAGCGGTGCTCCTCATTACCTGAGCTACAGCCAGGTGAGGTGAGGCGCTATCCCCACACGAATTGGGTGAGTGACAATATGTTGATATATACACATATTGATATGATTAAAAGCTGATTAATGAATATTCGTTAAAGGAATACAACTACTGATGAGTGTATTTTTCAAAAAATGTGTGTCTCTTTTTACTTTCTTCCCTCTTGACGTGACGATATTTTAGATTGTGGCGGAGTTTCTGAACCTGAAAAGCAGGTGATATGATTCCATTTTACCTTTATATTTTTCACTAACTCAACAGCAGTAGCAACACCTAGATCCTGATGAATGCATTGGTACTTTCCATCTATGCAGAAACATGTTGACCACTATTTGCTGAACAGATATTCTGTCAAATCTGTTTATTCACTATTGTTTGGGGAGCTGAGAGAAATCATTAAAATTTCCACTTCTACTCAGTCTTACCCAATTTTATTCTATCACTAATCACATATTTGTACTGCTTTTTTCAGTTGTCCTATCACACTGACACCACCCACTAGATATTAAAAAAGGGTCTTCGGCTCTCACAGTCCTTCTACACTCTTGTGACTGTGATCGCACTAGCTCCTGGGTAAGGAGAACCCATATGATGTAAAAGTGGCGGTACAGATCGACAACTGATGGGATAATTCTCACCTATCCTTGGGTCTGTGTTTCCCAGTAGAGTAATCTCGTGCACTGTGTTATATCGAAATTTGTGGTGTTACCGAATGATCTAACTTACAATACTTCAAGGTCTGTTGGTGAATAGAGTTCCTTTTTTTACTGCTTGACTCCTAGATACTTCTTTTGTAATTCATGTATTCTGGTGATGTCAGTGCGTGCGGGCTGACGAAGTCGGCGATGGTTTCGCTGAATTGTGTGCGTGGGCCAGGGGGTCTATAGACGAGGGTTCCTCTGAGTGTGGTTTTGGGCTTGGTGCGGATCTGGAAGTGTAGGTGTTCAGCGGTGGAGAGTGTGTCTTCGGCGTTGGTGGTGACGCTGATGGTGTTCCTGTAGACGATGGCGATTCCTCCTCCGGTTTGGTTGACGCTGTCCCTCCGGGTGATCTTGTATCCGTCCAGGATGGCTATGGCGATGTTGGGGGCCGAGGAGGCGTTCATCCAGGTTTCCGTGAGGAAGGCGACGTCCGGTGCTGTTGTGTTGAGGAGTTCCCAGAGTTCGATAGCGTGCTTGTGGATGGAGCGGGTGCTGAGGAGGATGCGTTTGAGGTTGTTGTTGCTGCTGGATTCGACGGGCGGGGTGTAGGTTGGGAGGCAGGTGAATTTGCAGGCTTGGCAGGTGAAGGGTCCGTGGGTTCACTTCAGGGTGGCTCGGGGTGGCAGGCGGGTGGTCGTCCGGTGTTGAGTGCGTTGAGGGTGGTGGTGTCGTATCTCAATCGGGCACCCTTGCTCCGGCGAGAACCAGGGGTTCTGGTGCTGGGCGCGGTCCAGGCGCAGACGGGCTTGCCTTGGCTGTGCGGCCTTCATATGAGGGGCTGTGGGAGGGAGGAGCAGCTGGGTGGCGGGAGCGGGCGGGCGAATGGGACATTGGGGCGGGGCCGCAGGGACGCAGCGACGGGAAGGGACACAGAAGCAAGTGGGGGCAGGGGGCACAGAGGGCACAACAGTGGGGATAACAGAACAGAAGAGCGGGCAAACGGGGGCAGGGGGGCACAGAGGGCACAACAGTGGGGATAACAGAACAGAAGAGTGGGCAAACGGGGGTAGGAGGGCACAGAGGGCACAACAGTGGGGATAACAGAATAGAAGAGCGGTGGAGAAGTGTGGCTCACTGGTTAGAGGAGGCAGACCTGGAAGCAGAGGTCAGCCCAGGACCAGGGTTCAATTCCCGGCTCAGCGGGGTCTTGAGTCCTAAAAAAAAAATGTCCATGGACTCGACAATTCTCGCTCCGGTGCCTACTCGATTCACGGGTTCACACTCTGCGACTCTGGGCAATAGCTTGCTTAATCTCCACAATGGCCCCTCGAAGCGGGATGCCTGGCTTTCACCTTGCGGATACCCTGCCGGGGTTATCTCACAGGGGAATACCAGGACGGGTTCCCTAAGCAAGCGCTTAGAAACCGCTCGGTGATTTGCGCTATATAAATTCCTGTACATTTACATTTACAAACGGGGGCAGGGGGGCACAGAGGGCACAACAGTGGGGACAACAGAACAAAAGAACGGGCAACTGGGGCAGGGGGGCACAGAGGGCACAACAGTGGGGATAACTGAACAAAAGAACGGGCAATGGGGCAGGGGGGCACAGAGGGCACGACAGTGGGGATAACAGAACAAAAGAGCGGGCAAACAAGTGTGGACAGGAGTGAAAGAATCAGAGGGGCAACAAACTCATGCAGGAGTCCCAGGCAGCGGCGAGAGCGAGACAGCAAAGTCGGCGGTGGCAGGCGTCACAGGAGGACCGTGTGGCGGCTGGGGGGCGACCTGCCTGAGGACAGGGTCAAAGGTCAATCTTCTCTAGTCCAATCCACCCTAATAGCTTAATCCACTCTAACCCACTCCAACCTAATCCAGTCCACTCTATACCATTCTACGCCACACCACTCTGCATCACACCACTCTACAACACTGCACTCTATGACGCAGCACTCTATTACACTCTCTGCCACTGAACCACTAAACTCCCCTCTACTCAACTCTGTGACACTCTACTCCCCCTACTCTACTCTATAAAACTCTACTCCAACAAATCCAGTCTTCGACACTCTACTCCCCCTACTCCATTCTAGGACACTCCACGCCACTAACATTTAGCCATGCTGAAAAACAACCACACTGGTGCACAACATAGCAAAAAAACACATTGCCAAAGCTAATAGCTCTTGTATGGGCAAGACCTATTGATTTTTCCAAAGCCTGTTTTTGTTGACATTTCAAAATTAGAAAGAACATTCATGGCGGACACCCAGGTACAGATATTAAGCACTGGACACACATTTGCAGTAGTAAAGCAACACTGTCCAGCGCGTTTTTGCTGTGGACTGTCCGAGGTGAGTTGTGCAGTGTAGGTGTCCAGTATTCAAGGGGGTGTGACATAAGGCCTCTGTTGTATCTTATGGGCAGTCAATTCCATGAGATGGGTTAGTGCACACCACAGGTATTTTTGTAATGATCAACGTACATCTCCCAGCACACAAGTTGTTAGCGTCCACCCTCTCTCCCCCTCCCCCCTGCCCTCCCCCCCCCCCGGCTCCCACACCTTGCTCTGCCAAGGAGGTACAGAGTGGTCATCAAATGTCCCTAGGGCAGGATCCAACAGGCATGAGTTTCCAGCATTCTTCGAGTGGTTCCTTGCATTGGGACTTTTGCTTCAGCCAGTTCACTGTCGGACTTGCTCGTCAACCCCAGTGTATTGCTACTTTATCTTTGCTAAGAGCAGCATGTGTCAGTAAGTCTATGGGTATCTGCGAATGTGCCCTTAACATACCCCTGTATGGTCACCAAAGGTGGTCTCGGCAGCGTCTCACTGACCACCTCTTCCATGCAGTCATAGACTGAGGTCCAAAAGGTCGCCACCCCATGATATCACAACGCCAAGTGTAGGAGTGAGCATCAGGCGAAACACACCTCAAAAAATGGGCATCAGCAGTTTATCCAATTTTGTGTAGCTTGGCAGGCATGTGATAGAGTCTGTGGAGGAATTTAAGATGTATAAGGTGCAACCTATAATTAAGCGAGAACATGCTCGTCTGTGCCCAGCAGTAATGCCAACACTCCTCAGTGAGTTCATCTCTCAGGTCTGCCTGCCACTCCTCCCTCGCCCTGGGTTTTACAACAGAGACTTTCTCTTGCATAATAGTGTATAGTTTTGTGATTAGTGTCTACGGGGATGATGAACTAATTATGTAATCTAGAACTGCTCAGGCTAGCAGACTCTTGGCAAAGTGCTAAGAATCTTTCTGCAGCTGCAACTGAGTCGATGATAGAGGAAACCATCAAGAGGCGTACAACCGGTCACACTGTGGAGAGCTTGCAAGGTGAAGAAAGTGCCGTCAGGGTAGAGGATTTCAATCACCGTCAGTCGCAGCCTCCCCAGTGGTTGCTTCCCCCCGACTCAACCGTGAGAGACAGCAATGGATTCCGATTCAGCTTCATCCCGGCGGAGTATAGACAAATCTAGCCAGGCTCTGCAAAACAACCAGTCCCAAGCCCACACCGCACATCAGATAGTGTTGGTCTCATCCCTAGCACCAGAGGGCAAAAAGGAGTGGATCCAATGGACAGAGGGCAGCAGTATCCGCTATATGCGGATGAAACAGTGTGGGATGGATTCAGGTAAAATATAATCCTTAGAGCATAGGTACTCGCAAAGATTTTCCCAGGCAGAAAAAAATATTGGTCAGTGATGTGACCAAAGGCTGCATTGATGCCAGCCAGGGTGGCGGCCAGGTGTTTGGAGGAGGGGGCTTGGGGTAAGGTGGGTATAGGTGAGCTGCGTATTTATCAAGTAGCTTAGTTGCACAGCGCGAAACCAGAAAACCTGGGATTAATCCCAGCTTCCCCAATTAACAAAATTGTGTGATCCTAGGCAATTGCTTTCTTTCACTTTCCCTCCATTTCATCATTATCATATAAGAAGACATAAAAATACACGACTTCAGGATTTGAGCTGTACAAAACCTTCCCCTGTGTTGAACAACTGACTAGGCACCTGGACACCTTGACTCCCACTTGCCTCCGGCTTCCAGTTCCTGCTTGTTCCAGCCTGATCTAGTGACACCGCCACTACCCGGGTTTTTCCACCCAGGTTTTCCGGCTCACTACTCTTCCCGCCAATGGAAGTCCTGCCCACTCCAGGAGCTACTTAATGCAGGCCTTTTACAACGTCATCACCGACTTCATTGCCCCTCTCGCCATAGACTCCAACAAATACATTTTCTTCAGTGACCTCAATTTCCATCTCGACAACCACAATGACATCAACACTACCAACCTCCTCAACAGCATGAACAACATCGTACTCACCCAACTCATCCACGAGCCTTAGCACTTCGCAGGCCACACTCTAGACATCATCTTCACCTCCAGCGACCGCATCAGGCACAGCCAAACCACGGATCTCACCTGGATCGACCACTCCATTGTCCACTTCAACATCACCAGCTCACAGACCTCCACCCCCAGTCTACCAAACGTCTCCCACTGCAGCTGGAGCAAAGTCTTTAAGGACGCATGGATCAACGCCCTCAACTCCACCCACCCCATTTCCTCCAACAACCTAGACCAGAACGTCAGAAACATCAACAATTGGATTACCAAATGTGCCAACAGCGTCGCTCCCATCAGCAACAATATCCACAGAAGGTCCACCAAGCAGGCTAGCTGGTACACTGAAGACTTCAGAACCACTAAACGACACTGTAAACAACTGGAAAGGACTTGGCACAACAGCAAGGACATGACCGACAGACTATCTTCAAGACACCCCTCAACCTTTACCACAGACAGTTGAGACAATCAAAGAAAAAGGCCTTTGGCTCACGCTTCAAATGAAGCTCCAATAACAGCAAAGAACTCTTCAACATCATCAAAGAATTCTCCAAACCTTCAGCCTCAACAAACATTACCTCCTCACAGGAACTCTGTAACAACCTTCCATTACAAGATCGCCAACATCTACAGAAATTTCAAACCCCAGCCCACAGCCACCGACTTCTTCAAGCAGCACAATGACCCCACTACCACCACAGACATCCAACTAACCAAATGGAGCAGCTCGCTCTACAGGACACTGCCTCCTTATGAACTCATTCCACTCAGGGGTCCCAACCAACCCATGTCTTCACCACATCAAAGCCAGAATCAGCCACAAACTCACCAGCTTGTTCAATAATACCTCAACTGCCACAGCCACCATCCTCAAGGACTGGAAACATGCAGAAGTAAATGCCCTACTACAGAAATCATCTGCAGACCATAGCAACTGCCGCCCGATCTTCCCGCTCCGGTTCCTGACCAAAGAATAAGATAAAGCCATCAATCAACAAGTCTCCTCTAATCTGAAATGGAACCTCCTACTCGACTCCTCCCATTCCGATTCCACAGCAACCACATCACTGGACAGCCCTCATTCTTGGCTTCTGACGACATCCGAATCCCACTCGACTGAGAAGATGCTGTGGCTCTGATCCTACTAGACCTTTCTGAAGCCTTTGATACAGTCTCCCACCACACAATCATCACAAGACTGCACAACATAGTCATCGAAGGAGCCACTCTCAGATGGATATCCTCTTTCATCACCGGAAAAACACATAAGGTCCGCCTTCCCCCCTTTACGTACAAACCCAAGGAAATCATCTATGGAGTACCCCAAGGATCCTCGCTCAGCCCCACCCTCTTAAACACTTATATGACACCTCTGGCCAGCATTGCCATAACCCACAGACTCAACATCATATACTACGCTGACGACACGCAATTCTTACTCTCCCTCTTCGAAGACACCACCAAGACCAGATTCCACAACTACATGACAGATGTCACCAACTGGATGAATGACAACTGCCTGAAGCTCAACATGGACAAAACAGAGTTACTGATTTTCAAAAACAAAAGCTCCCCATGGGATGCATTCTGGTAACCCTCAGAATTTGAACCTACTCCTACCCCCACTGACCATGCTAGGAACCTAGGCATCATTCTCGACAATAAGCTAACTATGATGACTCAGGTCAACTTTGTCTCCTCCTGCTTCTACCTCCTCTTTATGCTTTGCAAGATTTTCAAATGGCTACCCCAAAGTTCAAGACACACCATCACCAAGGCCCTCATCTAAAGCTTACTGGACTACATCAACACTCTCTATACATAGATCGCAGCTCACCTCCTCTGACAACTACAGACCATACAGAATGCCCCATCTAGACTCGCCCTAGATCTCCCTAGATGAACCCACATCACCCCCTACCTCAGGAAACTGCACTGACTCCCTGTACAACAAAATATACCAGTTTAAGCTCCTGACCCATGCATACAAAGCCCTACGCAACTGCAGACCTGCCTACTTAAACCACTGCATGAGCTTCCTTCAGCCCACCTGACACCTCCACTCTGCATCCCTATCTTTAACCCTCACCCCCCTCATCCAAAGTAGCAGAGGCAGAGGTCACTCCTTCGCCTACCTTGCAGCAAAGACATGGAACAAGCTACCCTTTTATCTAAGGACCTCCCACCTCTTTGTGACTTCCAAAAGCCCCTGAACAACTGGCTATTAGGCTAATCAGCTGGACCCTGCCAGCGCCTGGGTACCGTCACGATTGTCAAGTTGTGCTCTACAAATCTACTACTTAATTGATTGACTTGCCTCTTGGTTCACTCTTGACATGTTGTTAGTGTAGGGGAGGAGTGTTTCAAAATTCATGTTTGAAAACTATCTCTTTAAAAAAGAATTCAATGCACTAATATAATTGGATGTACTAAGGTGAAACGGCTCTGCATGAATGTTAATGAAGTACACTTATTGAATTTTGAAGTGAAATCATCACATTTTTAGACTTTTGTTGCAAGATGTCTTTAAAAAGTGTTCCTATAGTTAAGCGTCGCAGAACCCCCTAGTTACTTCCTAGCTTTAATTTCAATTCCCTTTAAATAAATGCTCGCTGTGTACATAACTACAATAAAATTGAAAACCTAACACTCCTTGATGTTAGTTCTGAGCCGACTAAAACGCAGCTCTGTGTTGCTGTTGGGGAGGGGGCCGCATGTAAAGGACCTACTTTGAGTATCACTGATAATTGGTCGGTTTTCTGCTATCTGCTGCATTTGTGAAGGCTGTGGTGCCTGCTAAAACAAGTTTGTAACTTTCACATTGTTTGACTCCTTTCTCTTAAGCATCACTTCAAATACATGCCAAAATAAGTGCAGTGTAGTTCCTATATTCCCAATAGGCTCTGCGCATTGGAATAATATATCCTATAGATTAGACGTAGGACTGAGATCAACTAGGTCTCTATCGAATATACTAAACTTAATTGTGTGTGTGCCAGCTAACTCAGAGGTTACTAGAAACTTTCTCGAATACACAAGAAGGGATTATTTTCTGACAACTGCATAAACATGACAACTTTGTTTCCCAAGAATAAGAATATATCTCTCAGAGTCGCGGAAACAATAGATAAGTATTTCACTCAGTCAATCGTGCATGCTTCGTTTCAACAGAGTTGCAGAGAAATAGAGAGACTGGCGTTTTCAATAAAAAGGGTTTATTGAACAGACTTCTTTCTCATGCAAGAGAGGTGAACTGCTACAATTGTTATGCAGAGTGCATAGTATAATGCATACAGCGTAAACAGTAATATGAAATAATACTGTAAGAGCATTGTATGGTTTCTAAGCCATATAAAAATACATACATAAATAACATAGACTAAAATACTCAACTGGTGCTTCTAAAATACGCCTACCCATATGTACCTAACCTAAGTCTAGTATAAGGGAAGAAGTAGGTGTTGTGTAGCATAGGTTTAGTTTTTGCCAAGAATCTACCAAAGGTTTCTCTAGGTTCTAATCAGCTCCATACCTTGGTTAGAATGAAGGAGGTCTGGTATCTCTGTCTCGGGAACTCGATTTCCCAACACCCTGCATGGGGAGATGGAAACACTGGAGCTGGATTTTCGGCAGGAGAAAGGCAGCTTCCTGATCTGTGCGTCAGCTGGAGAGTCGGCTTCCTTCAGCACTTGCTGTAGCGAGATGCGTCGGAAAAGTAGGTCTTCGAACTGCTCCGAACAACCGTATCTTGCTAGAGCAAGTGAAGGTATATTTATACCTTGAAGGTGTTTAGGAATGCCATAGTTTGACGTAAAGTCAGGCATATGAACGTCAGGAAAGAACCCCTAGGGAATAGTTGTTCTTTGTAAAGTAACTGAGTTATTGGACAAATCAATATTCAAGCAAGGGGAAGTCCCTGACTGCTTAAGCTGATTTTCGAAGAAATCGTTGTGACATTTGGTGAACGGATGGAAATAGCCATGCCTGTATTTGGGTAGCATGGGCTATACCTAAATAAGGGCTTGATTTCTATGCCTATATAAGGGCAATGTGAATTGTACCTATATAAGGGCATGAATCGGGAAAATTCACTCTGAGCTTAAAACGCCACACAACAGAAGGACCAAAAGTGCTTTTTAGAATGTAGTCTCAGTTAAGTTCTAATTTAGATTACAATATTGTATTTCTGTGAGCGACAACAACCTCTGGACCTGAAATATTCTTTCCTTCACTCTGTATGAATTGTTTTTCTGATTTCAATCTTTTTTAGCACAGCCAGCATTTCCAAGTCTAGGAAATGTATTAAAAATAATATTAGTAGCAGTAATAATAATATTGACCATTCATGGGGCACATAGATAAAATTTCTTGTGGAGCACACACACAGCTTAATCTGTAAAAGAATAAGTACCAGGGCCCAAAGTTTTGCCCCACGGCCATCGCTACTGTCCTTACCCATATAACATAACATAACATGTCAAGGCTGAGTGGTCTTGATTCCATCTCAAGCCTCTTTCTTCCACCACATGACACTCCCTGCCATTTATCTCTTTCTTGCAGGTTCCAGCTTTCACCCTTTCTCACATTTTTGTCCGTCTTTCTCTTCCTCCTTCTTCCCTCTTGCTCTGGATCAAAGTCTGATGAGATAAGTGCCACTGGCTTAAATCAAATATTCAAAAAAACCCTACTCCATAGATTTGTATCTCACTTCGGTAGATGCGTGGAACTTTCGTGTACTCTACGCCAATTAAGGCCCCTTGTTTTCTCTTTTAGTGTGGTCCCTGCCACTCCTTACTTTTCAGTATTCCTAATGCTTTTGTGATATATATATATATATATATATATTTTTTTTTTTTGCACAAAGCACGCCGCACACAGCAACTTCTTTTTTACTGATTTATTTCAGTGCCCAGTCTAACACCAACGCGTTTCAGCCTGACGGCCTTGCTCCGTGAGCAAGGCCGTCAGGCTGAAACGCGTTGGTGTTAGACTGGGCACTGAAATAAATCAGTAAAAAAGAAGTTGCTGTGTGCGGCGTCCTTTGTGCAAAAAATTGTCTTTTGGCCATTGGTCTGGCTATATATATATATATGAAACAGAACTCGTTCCGGCACAAGCCTGTGCCACCAATTATTTCAATCAATCAGCAAGGAAAGAACGAAGAGCTGAACCCAACCTCTGAGCAAATAACAGGGTGTTTTATTTAAGTATATTGCTGAGCCTATCCGCCATATATATCAGCTCCAATCGTTTCTTTCTCACCAAGAACGATAACGCAATCGCGGGGGTTATGCAGCAACAATTAAATCAGCCACAAACAAAAAACAGACGCGTTTCAGACCTAAGAGTCCTTCGTCAGTGTTTACAATTCCATGTCTTTGCGACACATTATATACACCTTACTTCCTGTTGTGGAAAGGGATGATGGACAAGTAAGTGACATTGCAACGGGCAGCCATTTATAAATGGGTTATTCTCCATAAACAACTACACAATTTAATATGTCATTTTGTCTGATGTTATACCCTTGCCGGTCTGGCTGTACTAAATCCTGCTGTATATCAGCATGTCACCGGCATAATTGTTGCCCGAATTGCAATTATTACAATATATTTGTAGTTGAGTTTAGAACACCATATCCAAGCAATGCGATCATCTGCCAATTACATGGGGGCCATTTCTTAGTGTACACACTGATAAGCACACATATAATTTAGACCCATAAATGGGTCACCTCGTCCACTGTCGGTGATCAATGATGCAATCTCGCCGTGTATCGGCACGTCACCGACTAATGTAACGCTAACATGACCGCAATATATTAACAAAACACCCATTTGACATATCATTTCAATAAAATGTAACAATTGCAGATCTCATAATATGGAGCTGCTATAAAAACGCGCCAGTACCGACGCGCAACGGCACCCGCCCGGGAGTGCCTAGGGATTTTGGTACGTCTTGGAGCAAGCCGCCGAAACGCGTCTGAGCAGAAACTGAATAAGAAATAAATCATTTGGATTGAGATTCACAGAGTCAGCGCCTTCTTTGAATGAAAGCTTGGTATGGTGAAAATACAAAGGGTTTGAGTCCTGGAAACCCTACGCTGACCCTCCTCGATTTGGCTGCACTGTGTCGACAAGGACATCGGATGGTAGAAGTTTTGAGAAAAAAGACACACAGTGCCCCCCAAGAACCGGAATGCGAAAAGGACCCGAGTAACCTGTGAAACCATCGGAGATCAGCTTCCCGGAGATCTGCGATCGCTGGAGAGTAGTCGGAGATTTCCAGGTAAGCCGTGACCCGTTGAGATTAGCAGGGAGCAGGCGTAAGGCTGTGGTTCAATGGGAGAGTGAGCCCCAGTGTGGAGTGAAACAAACACACGGGCAGTGAATCTGTACAAACGTGGCCTTTACCCAAATCCTTCAGTATGGCTGCTGAGTGGGAACGGGAAAGAGAGGAGGCAGCGCTGGATGTGTTCACTGACACGGACACGGGCAAAGGCAACAAGACAAGTTCAGGCGCTCAAGTACAAACAACAGAAAAAGATGAAACCAAAAAACTACTTAATGAATTGGAGAAATTGCGTATGAAAGAAATCGCAAAGTGGTGGGAAGTGAAATCCCTCACCAGATACCTTGATGTCGGCAGAATACCACGGGGATTGAGAATCTTGGTGGCACCAACCTATGAGGACCCCGACCCCGAGATGTTACAGATGTGGGCCGAGAACAGTGCTAAGTCATCAGAAAACATGTTAAAAATCCTCATAAAATTCGCGGCAAGTGATAGGGCCAAAATGATCACACGCATCGAAGAAATACTGAAAGAACTAGACACTAAGGAAAACAAAGAAGAAATCGCAGATAGAATGAAGGAAATAAAAGGAAGACTGGAGAAACACGAAACCGAAATCAAGGAAAGGAAAGCTATCAAATTCCAGAGGGATCGGAACGACTACCTAAATGGAAGGATTTATACATTTGCAAAGAAGTTCGATCAAATAAGACGGCAACCATTGGCAACAACAGACAAGGGACAAACCGGAACAGTTGAACAAAGCGAGAATGAGATCAGCTCGGAGTATGAGACTGACAATGAAAGTAATCAGAGCGCTGAAACGTCTGGCCCAGCACCAACCCCAGCACAAGAACTTTTTTTTTTTACTTCTACAACGCCTCAGAACACTACGTACACGGATCCCGCCAAATCAAGGAGACGGAAATGGAAGGAACCGTCAAAACCAAAAACAACAACAAAAAGCAGGAGGAGAAAGAACAGGAGGTGGGGGACAACAGGTGCAAAAACAAGACAAACCGAAATACAGACGAAACAGACGCCGGTGATGGATACAACCAAAGACAACACAGTAATCAACTTAACCGATATGGAGCTGTCACAACAAGAACTAGAAATTTTATCCTCGGGTTTAACGTTTTGCAGCAATACAAACTTTGACTATACTCAAACGCAAATTGATTTGTTTTTATATGTTCGTAAATTAAAACTCCAAAAATATTTTGCCAATTCATGTCAACGTACCTCTGAGATGCCGAAAACTAATGATCCTAACCTAATGCTTAATGTAGCACACATGGAAACGCTACAAACCCTAATTGACCTAGAACTACAAAATGAGAATCAAAATGAAGAAGTCACACCAAGCGGGGCAGCTTTGAGCTCTGAGATAGACATTTGTCATACAGTTGAAACAGGATTTAAACCGAAATCAGTGTTCATGCCAGCAATGCCAAAGGATAGGTTAGACCTTTTTGCTGAATGTGTGACAAAAGACCTGAAGGAACTCTCCATCCTAAGCACCAAGCAAAGATATCACGAAAATCAAGACCACACAAGGAAATACAATGCGCTAATGGAAAAAATTAAATCAAGATCTGACATAGTTGTTAGGTGGTCGGATAAAGGGGGAAATATAGTGCTATGGCCCCTTGAAATGTACAACCAAGAAGCGCTCAGTCAACTACAAGACAGAGAATGCTATGCAAGGATTAGTCCCACACACCTTATAGGTATACAGGAAAAATACCACAATGAACTGTACAAATGGAGAGGGAAAGGACTGCTGAGCAAAAAAGAATTTGATTTCTTAAAAACTGACTATCCTGTTACTGCACAAATGTATCTCATTCCCAAGATACACAAAAATGACAAAATCCCACCTGGGAGACCGATAATATCTGCAATAGAGAGCTTATTTGAGAACACTAGTGTTTTCATAGACCACTTCCTGCAACCAGAAGTAAGAAAACTCCCTGCGTACATAAAAGATACAGGTGACTTCTTAACGAAGATATACGATGTCAAATGGAAGGAGAACTATCTATTTTTGACATTGGATGTCCAGGCTCTATATACGAGCATTAGGCACAGGGACGGGCTAAATGCCATTAAACATTTTTTGGGGAAGAGACCTATAAACTTATTTGAACATACAAACATGTTACTGGAGTGGTGCCTCACGAACAATACATTTATGTTTGACAGACTGTACTACAAACAAGTCCAAGGATCTGCCATGGGTACTTGCTTCTCCCCCAGCTATGCGAATCTGCATATGGGCTGGTGGGAGGAGCAGGTACTATGGGCATTACATCACGAAGTCATGACACAAAATGTGATTGTATATAAGAGGTTCATCGACGATATCTTTATTTTGTGGGAGGGCAGTGTGGAAAGTGCAATGAATTTGGCCAAAAAATTGAATGAAAATGTATTAAACCTTAAATTTACCTGCAACACGAGCACTGAGACAATACAGTTTCTAGATGTAGAACTGTTTGTCCAACATGACAAAATACAAACACGTACTTACCGTAAACCCACCGCTGGTAACGCGATCCTACACGCCCATAGTTTTCACCCCACACCACTGAAACAATCGATCCCATATGCAGAATGTCTCAGGATGACACGTAACTGCAGTACAAGTGAAGGACTATCTGATGCCAAACAAAACCTCTTTACAAGACTCAAAAAAAGAGGGTACACCGAGAGAACATGCAAAATTGCAGAAGCCAAATGTAGCACCAAAAACCGACAGGATTTACTGTTCCCAACAGAGCCAGTAGTCAGCAGTGACATGCAAGAAAGACAACCCCCAAGGTTAATCACTGGTTTCAACCGATACCATACAAACCTTCGTAAAATCCTTAGAAGGCACTGGCCTTTGATTCACAATGATGCAACCATAGGGAGCATAGTGGGCGAAAAAACATTAGTATCATTTAGAAAAGCTAAATCGATGCGTGCCCAGCTAGTTTGCAATGCCCCAGTCGTCAAAAAGCAAATAAACTGGCTACAGGCCCAAAAAGGCTTCAAGAAATGCAGTAAATGTAAGGCATGCAGCCATGGTATCAATACCACCAATGTTGAGTTACCATTCAGAAGACTACCCTACTACATCAGGGAGCATTTCACATGCAAGACGGAGTTTGCCGTATACATACTCACGTGTGAATGCGGCAAACAATACGTAGGGTCCACCATCCACCCCGTGCATGTAAGAATCCTGCAGCACCTAAGAGCAATCGCCAACTTGGATCAAACATATCCAGTGGCAAGGCACATCCATGAGGCCCATGGTGGCAGTTCAGATGGTCTGACATACTTCGTCATAGACAGCATCCCCAAAAATGTCAGAGGCGGAAATCGTAAACTTGCACTACGCCACCTGGAGACAAGATATATTATTCTCTTAAACTCCAAAATCCCTTCAGGTTTGAATGCGGATGAAGCCCTTAGTGTCCACATATAAACCAGCCAGCCCCTGTACCTCCTCTTTTTCCTGAGTACCCCGTAAACATCCGTTGTTCACGCACAATCACTGTAAATACACCACACTTTGAGTACACATTGTGTCACAAGGATCACCTCACCACTGGCACACCCCCTTTTAATCACCAGGCATCACCGCGAGGAACTATACAAATCCCACGGGCAGTTTATAATAAATTAATTTCCCTCGCCCGCCCGGAGGCCATCACACTGGGAGACTTTTGATAGCGGACGTAGCATGTCCTGCCGTGCTTAATTGTTACATAGCAGATCGCGTGTTTGTTACCCACTTGGGGAGATAAGCAACTACCCTATTAGAGTACGGGCACTAGCATGGTAACAATGGTAAGACTTCATTCTCACTTACCAAGTTGCTCTATATCCTCGAACACGGGCCAGCAAACCAGTAAATCAGCAAGTATTGGGTGCATGAATATCATTCCTGACCGAGCGCCCTATTACATGCGAATTTACATTGACCTCCCAGTTTTCAGCCAATCCCGTCATATGAGAGATCACACATGAGCTGCCAAACAGAGGTGGAACGGGGACATGTAAACAAAGAATACATTGTATCGTACATAACGAGAGTATAACGTGTTAAAAAACGGTTATTGTAACGCTTCGTAAAACATTTTCCAAAGCATGAATCTAATGTTGGGGAATTTTTTTCGGGAACAATTACTCGTGAAAACAAGTGAAAACAGACTGCCATGAAGTTTGAATGTGCTTAGTCATGTAATTGTCCACGTCATCACATAGGGTGTAACTGTGATACCATAGCAACAGCCAGTGCTAATTAGTTTTGTTAATTAAACCCATGACACCATGTACCTGTATATATTGCGCACAGTTTGAAGAGCAGATGTTAGTGAGCAAGGCGGGAGCAAGCCGACGAAACGCGTCTGAGCAGAAGCTGAATAAGAAATAAATCGTTTGGATTGAGATTCACGGAGTCAGCGCTTACTTTGAATGAAAGCTTGGTATGGTGAAAATATATATATATATCTATACTACTATTATAAAGAGAGAACTGTGTTCTTTGAGCCAGGTAAACTCGAAAAGTACACCACCAATCGCAACACCCAATACAGCGTTGGAAAGGGGGGGACCTGTAGATGGACATAAACGTTAATTAAAAAATAAACAATAAAAAAAGTAGTCCCTAAGAAGTAGCGCCGGCCGTGTGCGCTAACAACGTGGACGTGCGTGCTGACTTCATCTAGCGCGGGGAGGAGCGGCGGACAGCAGCGGTGAAGTCGGGCTGAGATACATGAAGCGCGGGGAGGAGCGGCTCAGAGATGCGATGGGAGGAGGCGGAACGAGGAGCTGTGAAGTCGGGCTGATTGGAGGAGGCGGAACGAGGAGCAGTGAAGTCGGGCTGATGGGAGGAGGCGGAACGAGGAGCAGTGAAGTCGGGCTGATGTGAGGAGGCGGAACGAGGAGCGGTGAAGTCGGGCTGAGGTAGGTGAAGCGCGGGAGCGCTGGGAGGAGGCGTAACGTGTGCGGCTCAGTGAAATGCTGGGAGGAGGCGTAACGTGTGCGGCTGAGTATAGCGCGGGGAGGAGTGGAAATGTCGTGGCAGGCGGGGGCCGGGTGGGAGTGCACGCAAGCCTGAAACGCTGCCCCAAGACCCCTTCTGCCCCGGGCAACGCTGGGGCGGGCTGCTAGTATATATATATTCTTCCACCAAAGTGATCCTTCGACTCTGTGCGCTCAACTGTGGGTGCTCTGAATAGGGGCCGGATGCTGGCCCAATAATCAATTTTCCACCAAATATGCGGCACTCAGGGTCAGCATTTATTTCTCCAGCTCGGACCAACGCGTTTCAGCCTTACCAGGCTTTGTTCACGGTAAGTGAGCTTTTTTCTATGTCTACTATTTATCCCAATTTGGCAATTAAGGTGCATTGTGGGATTAGTAGTTAGAATATACATTTACATCATGTATGGCATGCAATATTTTAAACGCAATCACTTCACTGAATCAATTCGTTTTTTGACATTCTTATAGCGTTGCATTTTTTGCGCAACAAAACAAAATCCATCTCATATTATAGTAATATGTAGAGATCGTATTTACATATTTGCCACGTATAGTACATATTTACTACTTGTAAATAGATTGTTCATTGTCTATTAGTGTATTGGGTATAGTACCCTATTCAAAGTTTCTCAGGTTGTAATATTAGTCCACATATTACAGTCATTAGTCCAAATGTTCGTAAAGCTCCTCGTCAAAGTTCATCCCACGGGGTGTTTTGGTTTTGAATCTGATTATGAATTTGGATTCAATTTGCCACAATTTGCGTAGTCTGTTGCCTCCTCGCTCATCTAGTTTGACCATATGTATACCATCGTACGACATTGCCCTCCAATCACTTTTCTGACACGTTGACATATGTTTAGCTGTGGCGTATGACATGTCTTTATTCTTCACAGCTCTATTGTGTGCCAGTATGCGTTTTTTCAGTGCACAGGTTGAGCTACCAATATAACATGAACCACATTTGCATTGTATGATATATACCACATGTGTAGAAGAGCACGTTATTCTTCCTTCGATTAGAGTTTTTTTCCCATCAGGTTCTTAGCAGGTATTTTTATTTTGGCCAATCTTGCAAGCTTTGCACACATTGCAGTTTATGAATCCATTTTGTTGTTCAGTAAGCCAATTGTTTTTATTGTCAGCTGTTTTAAAATTGAAGTGGCTTTTAACAAGATGATTCTTTAGTGAGGGAGGTGTTTTGTAGCTTATCATTGGTCCTTCGCCCACTATTTTTCCTATGTCGGGATCCCCCGATATCAGATGCCAATATTTCTTGATCTTGCTTTTTATAATGCCACTTTCTTTGCTGAAAGTTGTCACAAATCGCGGTGGTCCATGTAATTCATCCTTTTTGGTTTCTGAGGAAAGTATCACTGATCTGGTTTTGAGTTCCACTCTTTCTTACTTTTCTCCAATATTCTTTCACTCTATCCTCTTGACCTTAGTCATTCTGTAGTTTCCATGATTTTGGTTTCTGCATCTTGTTCATTTGAACAGTTTCTCTTCATACGAATGAATTCGCCATATGGTATACTTGCAAGAAGTGGTTGGGGGTGGAAGCTGGTTCCATGTAAAATACTGTTTCTGGATGTTTTTTCCTAAATAGAGTTGTTTCTAATTGATTGTTCATGACAATTATTTTCAAATCCAGAAAATCAATTTCTCGTTTGCTGGTTGTGTGTGAATTGTAGTCCAATATCATTGTCACACAGTTTAGAGAAGTACACGTTGAAATCAGTTTCCGTACCATGCCACATTAAAAACAGATCATCAAAGTACCGGACCCATAGTATTATTTTGTCCAGATCTGATTGATTCGTGGTGTTCCATGCGATAGTTTTTTCCCACCACCCCATTGTAATATTGGCATAATTTGGTGAGAAAGAAATTCCCACTGCAGTTCTGCATTCTTGCTTATATAGTTGGTTGTCAAATAGGAATACATAACCTGATCATGTTCATTAGCATTTCTGTGTGTTTTCGTTCTCCAATGTTTCGCTGTCTCAAAAATTAATTACATGCCTCCAAGCCAATTTCATGTTTTATTGACGTGTACAGTGAAACTGCATCTATAGTTACCAATAGGTAGTCTTCACACCACATGATATCCTTTAGAATTCTTAAAAAGTCACCAGTGTCTTTGATGTATGAGCTCATGCTCTTTGCAATTGGCGCTAGAAACAGATCCACATACTGAGAGATGTTTTCGTAGAGGCTTGAACATGATGCCACAATAGGTCTGCCGGGTGGGTCAATGAGTGTCTTATGTATTTTCGGGAGAAAATAAATTGTGGGGATTACTGGGAATTCATTCATAAGAAATTTCTTTTCATCTTCATCCAGTAGCCTTTCCCTTTGCCAATCATGTATTAATCTATTTAATTGCAGCGTCATCTGATTTATAGGATTGTTTTTAATTTACTGTAATTTTCTTGGATTATATATATATATATATATATATATATATATATATATATATATATATATATATATATATATATATATATATATATATATATATATATATATATATATATATATATATATATATATATATATATATATATATATATATATATATATATATATATATATATTACCTACTGGCGTCTCGCCAGTAGGTATATATAGTTAGGATTAATTCTCTATGGAACTTTTGAAAATTCTATGTCTAATAACTTTGGTGTTTGTGGACGGAATCGGCTGAAATTTTCAGGAAAATAGCACATTTTGTTTCTGAGCAGCCCTTGAAAATTTGGGGGGGGTTCGGCAAGGGGGGGCCGAGAAAAAAGGGGGGTCCCAAAACTCGTTTTTCCCATGTTAATTTCCATAGGGCGGTTGGCCTCACTTTTAGCTCGAACGGCTGAATGGATTTCCACGAAACTTGGCAAAATTGTAGGGACTGTTAGCCCGATGTGCCTTTGCTAGGTCTCAATATATGTGCTTCAGTGGATTTTGAGAAATTAACGTTTAAATCAAGATATATATCTGTAACAGCGCTCCGGGCAGCGATCCGGTTAGCGAACTTTTCGCGTATCGGAACTTTGCGATGCGAAGCTGATTGGCCCTCCGGTGTCTGTCAACATTCTAAACAGTCCGGAGCGGCCGCCATCTTATCTCTCGGTAGGATCGAGAGAGAAGAAGAGGTGAAAAACGAAGGGGGAATTTAATGAAAGGGGGCAAGGTATACCTCTCTTGACCCCCTAGGAATGATGTTGGGGTTATTAAAGGGTCTCGTGGGGAAAATAAAAAAATATATATTTTTCACGGTAGAAGCGCTTCCCGAGCCGCGAACTGGGCCGCAAACTGGTAGCGAAACGGGAATTCGCCATTTTGTGTTTCGTTTTAATTAAATTACTAGGTATAAGGGGGTGCGGGAGACGTATCCTGACCCCTTATGTTTTCTGAATATGTTGATACATGTCTTCCAGCGGCTGTGCGTGAGCTTTTTTTTTTTTTTTTGCTGCGTGACGTCTGTTAACGTTCGATTCGATGGAAATCAGGAAGTGTTGACCACCATTTTGTCACTGCGAGTAAATAATTTGTTATAAATGAATCCTTATTGATAAACATTGTCTGCGCCATCTTGCCTTTTTGTCCAATGCCACAATTTTGTTGTGCACGGCAGCCATTTTAGATGCCTTGACCAGACCCACTCTCTGCACGCCGTCGATTCTCAGCACGGCTCCCCACCCTCGCAAGCATCTCCCCCACGCACTGGTCACCCCCGCTCTCTCTCTCATGCATGGGCCATATACTTCCCCCCATCTGCGCTGCTCTTCCCTGAGAATCACACCCTGTGCCCGCCCGACACCTCCCTTTCACCCTATTCACTACCGCACCCTCTGACACTCCTCTTCCTCTGTGTCCGATTGTCCAGGCCGGAACCAGGCTATCACCTAGCCCTGCGGATGTAGTTTATGGCCCCAGCTGTAGAGAATCCAGACATGCCAACCCTCCCGATTCAGGCGTGAGACTACTGATTTCAGTGCTAGTCTCCCGCCTCCCGATTCCTGCAAGCAAAAACCCGGGGGCATATTACCAACAACTAGCGATAATTTTTGTCTCTAACTTGTTTAGAGACAAAAATTATCGCCGCACATCGGCGATTTTTATCGCAGATAAACCTTGCTATTAGCAAGGTTTATCGCAAATGCGATAAAAAACGGCCGCAATGCATGAATATCGCTGAAAAGTCAGCGATATTCATGCATTATCCAGCAAATGCTCTTAGCCATGTTATCCACCTCCCATTGGATAACATGGCTAAAAACTGCTCAGGGCAGGTGTTAGCTTTTGGAGATATTCGCGCTTAGCGCAAATATCTCCAAAAGTTGGTAATAGGAGATAGCGATGGTTAGGGACTGTTTCCAGTCGCTAACATCTTGGCACGCCCACTTTGCATGTCATTAGTGATAAATATCACTGACATGCAAAGCGGGGCCCAAGATGGTCGCTATCTCCTTTTAGCTGTCACTAACTGGTGTTAGCGACAGCTTGGTAATAGGGAGATAATTTTATCTCCTTTTTTTGGCTTTTATAGCCAAAAACGTGGAAATAAACCCCCTTGATAATATGCCCCACGATTCCTCGGGGGTTTCAGCTGACAGGGTTTGGTATTGTGTTACGTGCTAATTCTTCCAGGAAACGTCAGAGGGTCGATGCAGGGGTTCTAGAAGGGGTGATAAACCATTTAAGCCTCATGAAGAAGCACATGGTCTTTTAAAGATTTGTGAAGTACTCGGGCGGCGGTGTGTGTGTGCCCTCTTTCAAGAGCGGGCGGGGGTGCACTGCCAGCAACTTGCCAGGCCAGGCAGTGTTCAACACGTGCATCACCCTTTCTCTGCCTGCTATTGCGCTCCATGCTTCGGAAAGGTAAGAAAAAGAACGTGCATTTGAGTTTGAAATGTCCGATCCTGTAGCAGTACACTTGCAAAGCCCACACATGACAATAACCCGATTCAAGGCCCCATTCACCCGATTTTTAAAAAAAATATAGTACTCCAAGACAGTTGGATTATAAAACTTTATTAACTTTTAAATATAACGAACGCAACAAAAACTGTAAATATATTTAAACATTTTTTGATAAAAAAAAAACAACAATGGTCAGAAGCTGTCTTTTGTGCGAATAGTCCCAAGGCAGCACAACGTGCTGAGTTGTGGAAGGCACCCAGGTGAAGAACCATCCCTTCTTTAAACCCCATGGTGACCAACTATAGTTTCAATGAGTGCTATGTCCCAGGTTTTACATAAAGTAGTGTTTACCTAGAGTGGTGCTGTGTAGGACACTCTGAATGGAAATTAACTAGAACTATAACGATAACAACAACAACAACAACAATAATATAACTTTTATGCCTAAATTACGCAAACATTTAGCTAATTTGCTAAAGGGGGGAGTCGCCATTTCTTTACAATAATCAATAATGAAAAATCAACATCAATAGGGTTGTCCGTATTCCCGATGCAGCACTATAGTGCAACATACACAGCACCTGGGGTGTCAAGAGTGAACAGGTCCTAGCTGCTTAACCAATGACTGACAAATGCTATATTAAACACTTACTATGTATAATACTTGCGTTCACAATAGTTTTACTTTACAAAACAGAACAAAAGATGTCCCCTGTAAGTAAACCCATATTAGCTGTTTCAGTTATTGAACATCCTAAGGTTTTATGACATGGGGAACAGTGGTGATATCCTGGGCGGGTGATGGAACTGGGATTGTTAATGGGAAAACATCTACAAACAAAACTATTGGTGAATTATACTTAAAAGGAAACTATAACCATAACAACAACAACAACAATAATATAACTTTAATGTCCAAATTACGCAAAGATTTAGCTAATTTGCTAAAGGGGGGAGTCGCTATTTCTTTTGATAATTTATTTATCCATCCGTAGCCTCTCTAATCTCCATTACAATATGTTTCTTGCTGTCGCTAGCTGATGAAAAAACTAAAGTGATAACTTCCTCATCCTTATTTTGTCTTTGTTTGTTCCTTAAGATGTTATCTGTGTCAATCTCTTCCGAGAATGCTGATGCGTTAGGGATTTCCTTGTGTTTCTTAATAGCATTGGTGTCTGCACACTTCTTTGTCAATTCTGTGAACATGATAACTGCTTCATAAACAGAAGATATCTTTGTTTAGTCATTAGTGTTAAGTGTGTCTGAAACTACAGTGCCCTTTTGTTTTTCTTTCTTCAGGCTCTATAGAGTTTTGTGTGTTGTTCTTTTGAGCGACAATTATTCCAGAGGTTTCAGGTTCACTTGTTTTGTCCTGCAGTGAGTTAACAGCTTTAGAGACTTCATGTTTATTTGCTATGGCCTGCTGTGCGTCAACTGCTTTAGAGTCGTCAGCCTCATTTGTTATGTTTGACTAGATCCTGGACCTGCCCGGCCGCGCCCAAAATGGCGCCGGTGTAAATGGGACTCGTAACTGCTTGTTGTGTACTGATTGCCCAACCTTGATATCACGAGATACGTATGCAGTTTTGAAGCACATGGCGGAGGCTCGTCTGCTGTAGTGGGGCGCCCTTTTATCGTTTCAGTCGCCATTCCGCCCGCTTTTGCTACACTGTGCCTTTTCCGCCATTCAGCTGTTTACCGCCCGCTTTTACGGCTACAGCGTCTCGCTCACCATGTAGTTGAGTTGCTCCCACTCTTGCGATGCAGCGATAGGCGGCTGCCACAGGACTCTTAAAATGGCGGCCGGCTCTTCGGATTTGGGCCTGGTCGAGTAAAATGGCCCTGGGACACCTTGGAACTCGGACGCTTGTCTGCCAGGGCTTGGGTTCCATTCTCGAAAGCGTCCCCTCAGCCTTGAAGATTGTACAAAAGTCTTGGGGGCCCTCGACTCCCGCAGGCTTCCGGTGGGGAGCGGCTGCCATGATTGCTTGCGGAATGGCCACGACGGAGCTACGAGATGGTGGTGCTCTCATGGTGACGCCAGCTTCAGTCTGAAACATCCAGAAACAAGGTGGGGCTTTCATCGTTTGGGAAAAAAATGTTTTAATCCAATGAAAAGTGTTATTTTTAGGTCACATGACCTAGTCTTACATCATTAGGAAAACAAAAGTAAAATGAACCAATGAAAAGTTTTATTAACAAGTCACATGACCTGTTATGCTTACGTTACGCGCTGCGCGGCGCGCTCTGGATCGTTTCCGGGAAGCTGTGCCTTGCGCACCGGAGCACTTCCGGGTGCGATAACGCGGCGCGTCATATGACGCATTACGCGAGAACGCAGGTCCAGAATATAGTCAAAATGTCTCCACCAACCAGTGGTCGGAATACAACCGCTTTCAGCAGTCCAAAAAGTTCGGTTAAATTTTAAGAGCGGGAGCAACTCAACTACATGGTGAGCGAGACGCTGTAGTCGCAAGAGCGGGCGGTAAACAGCTGAATGGCGGAAGAGGCACAGAGTACCAAAAGCGGGCGGAATGGCAACTAAAACGGTAAAGGGGCGCCCCACTACAGTGTGTCTTCAGGTCAAACGGATTGTGGGACAAGGTCCAGAATGGAAGAGTCATCAAAAGGGAAAAAATTCCGCCGGACCCCGGGAGCCGGCCGCCTATGTCGGGGGCGATCTCAGGCCACACCAGGGCAACACGACTTGGGGAGGGGGCAGGAGCCAAGCGCCCCCTCTCAGTCCGCGCCATCTCACCGCCCCTCGAGGGCCTCCGTCAAGCGGTTTAGGGAGGCACCGTATCACTTTTTTTTTTTCCAATGCAGTCAGGTCCACAAACGGACCCCACTTACTTTGAATAGTGAAGCTGCAGCAGGTGCAAATAAGGTTTAAACAGTGTTACAAGCGCTGCTTAGAACTCTGAAGTATGGCACTCAACATCCAGGACTTATGCCATTTGTGTAAGGCAGTGACATCGAAGCAACTCAGGGACAAAAAGCATGAACGAACATTCACGTATGAAAATCTTATTTGGGGAAGGGGCAGGATCCAAACGCCCCCTCCCAGTTCGCGCTACTACACCGTATGTGGAAAATCTGAAGCCATCGTTCTACAAACTCTCAATGCTTGCTATCAGTGCATGAGTTTCATGCTCGATCGATTGAGCTAGCCGGATCGGGCATTAAAAGTATAAAATAGTTATGTAAATAGTTATTTAATAAAATGTTTTACCCTGTTTCTTTGCTGGTGTGTTGTCTATATTTATAATATTTGCATAGGGTTTGTCGTTATTTTGGGCGGGGTGGGTGGCGGAGTCGAGCTGTCTTGCAGCCCTCATGGTGTGGAGCTCAGTTCATTTCACTATTTTCGTATTTCTCATGAAGGGTTGTTCCTAATGTTTGTATTTTACCGAGGTCAAAAAGAGATCGAATTAGTGGTCTACTGATTTTGCTCGATTACTTTTATTTTTTTACACGATTTTTCACTATCTGCAAAGACTAAACAGAGTATTGCGACTTTGTGCTTGTTTGTAAATAGAGAATGATCCAAAGAGAACCAATTCTAAAACAGTAAATGCTTGGATAACAATCAATCAAATGGAGAGACAAGCAGGTACGACGGATTACAACGGGGGTAAAGGTCTGCGTTAACTACCGTTCACTATCTGCAAAGAGAGAGTACTACTAAGAGAAAAGAAGGGAGGGGGGGGGGCAGCGTTCAAAGCACATCAGCGTGCATAAACACGAAAACGTTTTTACCTATCACGTACTTCACATTTGACAGCTTTTGATATTTGCTATTAAAAAACCATTGAAATTCACAGAAAAAACCATAGGTTATAGTCCATATATAGTTAGGAATTTGCATTTACAAAACCTTGAAAATTCAATGAAAAACCATTGGTTATAGAACATATATAGTTAGGAATTTTCATTTACAAAACCTTATTTTACTCGCATAAAACCATTGAAATTCCATATATAGTTAGATGCGCTAACTATATATCGCGCACCCGCAATCCACTGCTGATGATGTCACATATTACATCATTCATGACATGGTCAGTGACATCACTGATGACATCACTGATGACATCTCAAATGACATCACTGATGACATCACTGATGACATATCAAATGACATCACTGATGACATCACTGATGACATCTCAAATGACATCACTGGTGACATCAGTCATGATATCATTCATGTGATAATACAATGAACCTCTTCAGACTCTAATATAACCTTAGATACAATCAGTGTAAACAGACACTCACAGACTGTCACTCATCCATGGAGTTACTCACACAACTAGTCAGTCATGCACACAATCAATCACACCTCCATTTCCTGAACTATACAGTTATACAAACTTTACTTATTCAAATATATACTAACACATATTTTCTCTCTTATACAATCCCTGATACAAGTTCACAATGATCCATATAGCCACTCACACATTCACTGGCTCTTATGCACAGTTATTTATATATGTCAACTCTCACATGTACTGTCTTTTACATATGTACTTACTTTGACATGTAGCACTGAGATATCCATTCACTCACCAATACACTCATACACACAGTCAACCACCCATACAGTTGTTTCCACATGCAGTTTTGAACCCATACATCTAGTGAATCAGCTGTTCACACATCTATGCACAGAGTCACACACCTCCCAGCCACTCACACACACACTCACTCTCCCATTCAAATATTTGGGCAACCAATCAATAACCCATATAGTTACTCATATAGCTACTGATCAACACATGCAGCACTTTACAGAACAACAGATATAATGATGCACAAATTAATACAGTTTAATCACTAACCCATGCACTCAGTGAGACACATTTAATCACTCCCTCATACAATCAGTCATGCACCTACTAAATCCTTCATCCAGACATTTATACATCCACTCATTCTTCAATATGTGAGACATATTTTAACTTTACAGAAACATACAGTCACTGGGTGTTGTCATCAGTGATGTCATCAGTGATGTCATTTGAGATGTCATCAGTGATGTCATCAGTGATGTCACTGACCATGTCATGAATGATGTAATATGTGACATCAGCAGCAGTGGATTGCGGGTGCGCGATATATAGTTAGCGCATCTAACTATATATGGAATTTCAATGGTTTTATGCGAGTAAAATAAGGTTTTGTAAATGAAAATTCCTAACTATATATGTTCTATAACCAATGGTTTTTTCATTGAATTTTCAAGGTTTTGTAAATGCAAATTCCTAACTATATATGGCCTATAACCTATGGTTTTTTCTGTGAATATATATATATATATATATATATATATATATATATATATATATATATATATATATATATATATATATATATATATCCGGAAACAGCGTTGTTTCTTCCTCGAACCAAAACAACACACCATGGCCCAAATTGCGTACAAATCGACTTTATTTTTTGGCAAGACAACTCTACGCATTTCAAGGCATGAAGATCCTTGCTCACGACTCACTTTGCGCACTGCGCTGTCATTTGAGATGTTATCAGGACACAAGAGGACATCATCGCCCACCAGCAGTGCGCCTAGAGGTGCGTTTGCAGATTGGTGTAAAGAGGGGCGTGGCATCGGACCACCTCTCTGCAAACCAGCTATGTGGCGCTTACTGGAGGTACCTGATGGGCTAGTTGGGACCCAGAGACCCTCAGTATTCATGGGCACTTAATCATGTACATGTCTGGGACGTACGGGAGGGGAGGAACTACAACAAATGAGAGCTGGGGACGCAGATTAGGCTTACCAGACATGACTCACTCTAGATAATGGCCCCCACCAACAACCCCAACCTGGCTTCTGATCTAAAGATAGTATCCCTCAATGTCAAGGGACTGGATGAACTGCAACCACCTTAAGCTCAATCCGGATAAAACCGAACTAGTACTCACAGGCCCCCTCTTTTGGCCCCCGTCCCTGGGCACTTCCCCCTCACCCTCTTTCTCTGTTAAAACACTAGGAATCAATCTTAATACCAATCTCACTATGCACTCTCAGATTAGTTCTGTAATTTTCTCCTGCTTTTTGGCCCTCTGCACAATACGCAAGATCTCACGCTTCTTCTCCTTCGCTGCCTTAAAAATCATTCCTTTGGCCATGGTCATGTCACACCTTGACTATAGCAACATTTTGTATACTGGTGCTCCTGCCTACGATCTTACGGCGCCTCCAACTTATTCAAAATCAAGCAGCCCTGCTCATCTACAATCTCCCCAAGTCCCATCACGTCACTCACCTGTTGCAAACTTTGCACTGGCTCCCTATTCGGGAACGTGCATTTTTCAAAATGGGCTGCAGGTACTGCACCAGCCTTTATTAATTCCCAAATTAAAGCATATGTCCCTAATAGGGATTTATGCTCTTCCACTCAATTTCTACTATCTGTTCCCCGCTTCAGGAAGAAGAAAATCGGGGGCCTGAGGTTTTCCACCCTGGCTCCCACCTTCTGGAACACCCTCCCTTTCGCCATCAGGTCTTCCCCCTCCTATCTTGACTTTCGTAAAGCCCTCAAGACCCTCCTCTTCTCACGAGCCTTCCCGTCCTAAGCTGTCTCTTCCCACTCCTATGGGTATGTGTCCTCAGCGCCAAGAAACCGCCTGGTGACCGAGCGCTTTACAAGTCTTTTAACTTCATCTTCAAGGGGCTCAACCACTCCATTAAACGCCATGCCAAAAACTAAGAGAGATGTGGTCCTGCTACAAGAAACCAAACTGTCCCTGAACGATGTCAGAATAGTGAAAGGTAACTGGATCTCACAGGTGGAGTGCTCACCGGCAGAAGGGAAGAAGGTGGGGTAATTACACTGATATCTAAAAACTCCAACCTAACCTTAGAATCACAGTGCCACGATGAAGTAGGAAGACTCTTGATAACACACCTGAGAAGGGGGAGGAGCTTATCCACGTAGCTAACATATATGGCCCAAACATAGACGATCCCGCCTTCTGGGAAGGGGTATCGCACAAGCTTGATAGCCTCCTACAGGACGAGCTTACTGTGGTGGCGGGGGACTTTAACATGCCTCTGGACCACATATTGGATTGACAATCACCCAGCCAATACCAACCCACAAGCGCACACACTACACTAAAGAACATCTGCTCCAAATTCAACCTCAAGGACCCATGACGGTTCCAGCGCCCGGACACTAGGGACTACACTTTCTACTCTAACCCGCACAATTCGTACAGCAGGATAGATTACATATTATTCACAGGCCCACACACAAACCTTATAGATCATTCTGATATAGCGCCTAGGCTAGTGTCAGACCATTCATGCATCAGCCTAAAGCTGAGCAGATGCCATAACGCAGACATCCCCCGGAGGTGGTGTTTTAACAGCGACATCTTAGCTAGCCCCGAAAACAAAAATAAGATTCGGGAGGCCATAAGAGAATACCTTAGACACAATGATACACCTGAGACTAGCCCCTCTACCTTGTGGGATGCACTCAAGGCTACAGTCAGAGACCCAATAATCAAAATTAAATCCAAAATAAACAAAAAAACAAACTTACAGCTGGCCCAGCTCGAGCAGGACATCAAAAGCCTAGAAACGGCCCATGCCAGGGCCACTCACAATACTAGAATCCTAACAGACCTAACCAGAAAAAAGTATGAATACAATGAAATCTTGAATGTGAGGGCCGGACTGTGGGTTAAGAGATACAAAGCCATTAACCTCTGCGAAATTAATAGAGCGAGAAAGCTTCTAGCCTCCTACCTAAAACACAAACATAACCAATTTACCATCTCATCCATCACAGACCCACACAACAAAACCAACACAAGACACAGAGACATCCTAAAAACCTATATCAGGAACTCTATAAAAACGACGGGATCTTAGATCTGGAGGCGTGCACAAAATACCTCAACAGACTCGGCCTCCCACAGCTAACCAGTGTAGAAGCACAGAGATTAGGGCAAGAAATTAGTATTGCAGAGATTGAAATAGCAGTCAAGACTATGAAGGATAACAAAGCCCCTGGCCCGGACGGGTGCACAGCCACCTTTTATAAGACCTTCCTTGAGCACCTGAAACCTACCATGAAGAGGGTGTTCAATCACTGTGCGGAGAACGGGTTAGTATCACACTCCATGTCCGAAGCCTATCCAAGAACTACAGGCCCATACCCCTAATTAATGTGGACTGCAAAATATACCCAAAAATCCTAGCAAAAAGACTAAGGGCCATATGTATCAAGGAACCAATTTGCGATTCTGTAGTAGCGATTTTTAAGAAATCGCTATTTCAGAATTGCAAAATGGTATGTATCAAGAAAAACACCATTTTTTAGCGATTTCTTGATGTTCCCAGATTGCGAATTTGCAAATTGCAAATTCGCAATTAAGGAATATTTTCCCATTCATTTTTATGGGTCAGGAGGCCCATAGGAAGGAATGGGAATTTTTTCTCAATTTGCGATTCGCAATTTGCTAATCGCAAATTGAGAATAATTTCAAGGGTGCAGGGGTGTCCAAAGGACACCCTGTTGCACCCCTGAAATAAGCATAGGTGCACATGTGGTGCACATACATGCCCTAAGGGCATGTATGTGCGTCACATGGCACTTTGAAAAATGCAAAAATTTGCATTTTTCAAGGAATTCTCAACTTACCACCAACTAGAAGTTGGTGGTAAGTTGAGAATCCTTAAGGCCATTTAGCAAATTTTTTTGCCTTCTTACATTGCATTTAAGGAGTCGCAAAATTTGCTATTCCTTAAATGCGATCGCAAAATAAGAAATCGCAAATTTTGCGATTCCTTATTTTGCATTTGATTTTCCTTCATACGTATCATTTTGCGAATTCGCATTCGCAAAGGCCAAAATTCTGTGAATTTCAGCCTTTGCGAATGCGAATTTCAATGATACATATGGCCCTAAATCCCGTCCTACCCAATTTAATAAGCAACTCCCAAGTAGGTTTCCAAAGGACCCGAATGTCTAACGACAATATCAGACTCCTCTGCCACATACTAGAACATACAGCAAAAATAACAGAGTCCGCTGTGGCTATCACCCTTGATGCAGAGAAGGCCTTCGATTGAGTTTCATGGACAGTTAGAATTACTTTTCAGGATCAGTAGTGGGCTGAAAGATGCAGCACTGAGGTGTCTCCTGATAACAGGTAAGTAAATCGGAATTCGTAGTTCGGCTAATTTTATAGGAATATTTTAAAGTTCCAAAACTCCACACGTAGAAGAATTTCCAAGTGAAACCAGTCAATGTTAGCCTATGGAAGGAAATTCAAGTTACTGTAAGTACAGTTAGAATTACTTTTCAGGATCAATAGTGGGCCGAAAGATGCAGCACTGGGTTTTCTCCTGATAACAAGTAAGTAAATCGGAATTCGTTGTTCGGTTGATTTTAGGTGAATATTTTAAAGTTCGAAAACTCCACACTTAGAAGAATTTCCAAGTAAAACCAATCAATGTTACCCTATGGAAGGAAATTCACTTAGCAGGTAAGTAGTGTTATCATTACTTTTTCTTACTCAGTGGTGGATCCTGGATCCAGCACTGGTGCATCTCCTGTAAACAGTTGAAAGAATGTGTTTCAGTCATACAATGGAATTGAATTGAAATTGAATTGAATAGAATTGTTTAAGTCATACAGGCTATTTTTAATGAATATTTTTAGTTTGTGAAAATAGACACTTAGAAACTTTTCTGGTGAATACCAGACAATGGATTCCATTAGAAGGAAATACAAGTTACTGGTAAGTACGGTTAGAATTACTTTTCAGGGTCAGTGCTGGGCTAAAAGATGCAGCACTGGGTTCTCTCCTGATAACAAGTGAGTAAATCGGAATTTGTAGTTCGGCTGATTTTATAGGAATATTTTAAAGTTCCAAAATTCCATACTTAAAAAAATTTCCAAGTGAAACCAGCCAATGTTAGCCTATGGAAGAAAATTCAAGTTAATGTAAGTACGGTTAGAATTACTTTTCAGGATCAGTAGTGGGCTGAAAGATGCAGCACTTAGGTCTCTCCTGATAACAGGTGAGTAAATCGGAATTCGTAGTTCGGCTTATTTTAGAGGAATATTTGTATGTTTAAAAAATCAACACTTAGAATCTTTTTCAGCAAAAAGTAGGCAATGATATCCTATGGAAGGAAATTCAAGTTACTGGTAAGTACGGTTAAAATTACTTTTCAGGATCAGTGGCTAAATAATTCCCCTTTAATCCTGAGGGTCTCCAGGGTCCAACTAGCCAACTAGGTACATCCGGTAAGCGCCACAGAGCTGCGTAGCAGAGAGATATAAAAAGGGGCAGGGCCTAGACCACCTCTCTGCAGCGCAGGGCAGTGGCGCTTACTGGAAGCACCTGATGGGCTAGTTGCCCCCCCGGAGCCCTCATGATTGAAAGGGAATTTTTTCCCAACTTAAAACGCACCACGGGCATGTTTGCACAGTGGTGATGGAAGGTGGCGTGGCCTGAGGTGACATGTCTGCAAACATGCCCTGTTGTGCGTTTTAAGTTAGATAATTAATACCGCCTCAATCCAGTAGGTCCCTGGGGCCACCTAGCCCACCAGGTACCTCCAGTATGCCCCAGGAGGCTGTGTTGCAGAGAAGTGTTGAGAGGCCATGCCCCTTTTTACAACACTACAACACAGCTCCGTGGCGTTAACTGGAGGTACTTGGTTGGCAAGTTGGCCCCCAGGGACCCTCAGGATTGACAAGGAATTAATTCTCCAACTTAAACGGCGCGACAAGGTGTGTTTGCACAGATATGAACTCATGTCCTGCCCTCTACCTTCACCACTGTGCAAACGCGCCCCATGGCGCGTTTTATGTTGGGGGATTAACTCCCCTTGAATACTGACGGTCCCTGGGGTGCAACTAGCCAACCAGCTGCCTCTAGTAAGTGCCACAGACCTGCGTTGGAGAGAGGTGTAAAAAGGGGTGTGGTGTCAGAACACCTCTTTGCAACGCAGCCCCCTGGCGCACACTGGAAGTTCCTGGTGGGTTAATTGGCCCCCAGGGACCCCCAGTATTCAAGGGGAATTCTTTCCCTCTCTGCAAACACGCCAGGGGATGCATTTGCAGAGTGGTGCAATGAGGGGGCGTGGCCTCCGGCGCAATGTCGGTCTTTTTTTATTTTATTTTTTCAAGAAGGGGGGCTCTTTTTCAATTTTTTGGTCCCTGAGGACCCCATTCCCCAGGGCCTGCTCCTTAATTCATTTTTGGTTTTATATAAAATTAAGGAAGGGAGCTGCATGGCCCCCCTCCAGAGGCCATTATCAGCCCCGGGGACCACATCCCCCGGGGCACAGACTTTTTTTTTAAAGTATTTTTATAGGAGGGGGGCTGCCTTGCCCCCCTCCATAAGCCATTCATGGCCCCGGGGACCCCATCCCCCGGGGCCGGCCTTTTTTTATTCTTTTTATTTTTGGGGAGTTCTAGCCCCAGGGACCCCATCCCCCGGGCCTGGCCTCTCACTGGGGACCGTGGTGGGGGTCCCCAATCCCCCCACGGTCCCTGCCGGCTCCCCGCATCCTGCGGGAGCCGGCATTGCTTTTCTACATGGGGAGCAGCTGACATGCTGCTCCCCATGTAGAAAAGCAACAGTCTTTGGTTTTTGGAAGAGAGCGCAGGTTTCCTGCTCTCTCTTCCAAAAACAAAAGCAGTTTGCTATGGTAGGGCGGGAGCAAACTACAGTGTCCCGGGTGGGCACTGCAGGTGCCGTCTCTGGGGGGTGGCGGTCCCCAGGGCCACCACAAGGCTCCAGGAGGGGAGCTGCTCGCCCCCCCTCCCAACATTTAAAAGACCCAGGGGGTGGTGGTCCCCGGGGTTGGGGGGTCCGTCACGGACCCCCCAATTCAAAAATGTAGTGCGCCGGGGAGGTGGCGGTCCCCGGGCGTGTGGGGGGCTTGAGCCCCCCACACAGGATTTTTATTTAAATTTTTTAAAAAGAAGCCCCGGGGGTGGCGGTTCCCGGGGCTGCAGGGGGCCGTGAGCCCCCCGCATACATAATGTTAAAGCCCCCGGGGGTGGCAGTCCCCGGGGCTTGGGGGACCCTCTGGGCTCCCCATTATTATAAAAAAGAAGCCCGGGTGGTGGCAGTCCCCGGGGCTAGGGGGCCCCTCTGGGCCCCCCATTATAATTAAATCGATTGCCCCTGGGATTTGCCCGCCGCGGGGGCTAATTTCAAATACAGCAGGCTTCGGGGGGGGGGTAATCCGCGATATACGCGTATCCTACACGCATCCCACTATTATTTTTTTTTTTATTTTTTTTTGGGGCCTTGGGGGTCCTTATGGGACCCCCTGAACAGGCCTAGGGGGTCAGGGTGTTTCTACCCTGCCCCCTTGCGTCTTTTGCGCACTTGTTTTTCAGTTTTCTAGTGCCCCGGTTCTTCCGAGACACAAGATGGCTGCCAACACTGCCTGGTTTGGAGTGTTGACAGACAGTTGACAGCCAATTAGCATGCAGCTTGTGCAGGTACGCATACCCTACTTCGTCCATAGACATATCTATGATTTTACTTTTGATTTTCTCAGAAACTACTGCACGGGTTTACACCATTTCACAAAAAGCATGAACTGTGAACCAAACTCTACCTTTTCGCCAAATTCGGCGTAATTCCGTTCAGCAGTTCGGGCTGTAGCCGCGGCTAAATGTCCCTATGGAAAATTGCATGGGGAAAACACGTTTTGGGACTCCCTTTTTTCTCGGCCTCCGCTTGACAAATCACCTCCCAACTTTCAGGATAGGAGCGGAGCGGGCCATCTTCTTGGAGAATTTCGCAAAGATTCGTCGACCGGCGCCAAAGTTATTCCAAATAGAATGTTGCGGATTTTCTATGGAAACTAGGTCCTAACTATCTCTACCTCCTGGTGACCGCCAGTAGGTAATATACATATATATAAATTCCACAGTCGTTCCGTTTCTTCAAACAGATGTTCTCGGACACCTAAGTTGCTTGTGGAAAAGAGTGTTTAATGCCATTAAACACTCTTTTGCATGAGCAACTTTGGTGTCAGAGAACGTCTGTTTGAAGAAATGGAACGACTGTGGAATGATTTGGGCAGAAGGTAGCCCCAACTCGGACCGCCCGTGACTCAGCCAGGCGTGTTCCTTTAATGGGAGATGCTGTGTTTGGATATATATATATATATATATATATATATATATATATATATATATATATATACCCTTAATATTTAACCGGAATGTTTACGATAAGTACACAGTCTCAGACAATTGATTACAGTAGGTAGTAGTGGCAGTGTTCAAGTTGTAAAAAAACAAGTACTGTCAAATGCCAAGGCAGCCTCATCTAAATTCCACCTCATGCCTCTCTCTTCCATCTCCCTACACATCCTGTCTCTTTCTCGCTCTCTTACAGGTTCTTTTGCTTTCCCCTTCCAGCATTGTTTTCTATTTTTCTTGTCAACCTTCTTTTCCACTTTTCTGCCTTCCTCTCTCCCACTATGGGTCAAAGTCTGAAAAAGGATCCCAGTCCCCCAAAATTGGAGTCTGAAACTGTGACACAAATGAAACACTGGCAACGCAGCCAAATGGGAATCAACAAAGGGCAGGGGTTATCTGGGAAAGCATAAGGTCTCCAGAGTGAGTCTTGCATGTAGGGTCAGGCAATAAGGGGAGTGTTAGAGATGCAGTCAGAAAGGGTATAGGGCAGGAACTTTACACTGATGTTTTGGCACCCAGGTGGACCTGTAGCAGGGTATTTTATAACTTAATTCTTACAATGACACTCTGCATGACTCAGGAGAGACAACAGGAAAAAGGGATGTGTGTAATGGAATATTCATCACAGCTGGATTCTTCAGAAATGTGAATCTATGTATTGTGTCTTTTAAAATCCTATGGCAAAGTGAAGGAAGTGTCTCCTCGACTAATGAACCATCAGCTCTACAGTGAGCGTTTGTGCTTGCTGTGCCTGCTTTCCGAATCTTTGTCTCTGTTTCATCCAGCAGTGCTCAGCCATCTATACCAAAGACAAAGGCAGTGCACAACAATCTCCTGAAGTCCGCCTCTCTGACGCTGTGAGAACTTTGATCTGGAAAAAGAAACATACCAGTTTGTAGTGACGGTGCCACCCGGCCTGCACAATACAATGTTGCCACTGTTGCATGCACCCGGAGGGCGGGCTCGTCCAAAAGGATAAATAAAGGAGCGCAAGTCCACTCGGTTCTTGGCTCGTACATATAACTGGTGTACTAGTGCCAATCATTTCGCTGTGTGAGTTATGGGCATTGTATCTGCGCAGCACGAGTTCAGCCAGGCCTGAACTTTACATTGACGATGAGGTGGGTCCCCCCCATGCATCTGCCGCGCCTCCCCTGGTCCGTCGGCTCTCGTGCAGACGAAGAACACGGTGTGCAGCCACCGCCAGGCTGTCTGAAGCAGCGGTAACACCCTGCAGGAAGGAGCGCCAGCGCCAGCTGCTACGGCATGTGCCCACCACGCAATGTGAAACAGCAGGAAGAACTGGGCAGCCGCGAGAGCCATGCCAAGAGGGCTGAGAGTGGCTGAATCATCGCCATGTGACGCAGGTGAGAAAGGCCTGCTCGCACGCGCACACCCGCTTCGGCTCAGAGCAGCGCTCCCACTGACACATGGTCATGGAGAGCCACGCCTGAAATCCCACATTTCACCAACGAGGCAGACAGTGCATGAGCCTCCAAGGTATGCCCAAGGCAAACACGCACTGGCAGCTACAAGGCAGAAGCTGCCAGCCCAGAGTCCGTTGCACTCAGGCCACCCAGGCAGGCCAAGCCATTACGCACTGGCAAGTGCAACAGGATGGAGTCAAACAACAGGGGGTATCAAGCACACCCAGCCCACAGCTGAATCCCCTGCAAGTATGGCACGTCGCCGTACATGCTTGAGAGCACCACTCCACATCATGGTAGTCACCAGGATGAGCAAGACACTCGTTGATACTGCATAGGAGGGAGGCGGAGACCCACAATCCAAACAAGCAAACATGAGCGTCCCCAACCCAGATGGAGCTGGTGCACCAGCGCCGCAGCAACAGGCCCCACTAAAAGCACCACAGCACATGCCACTGCAGCCAGGCCAAGCCACAGCAGCGCCCCTGCCCTGATTCAGTGAACTGGCAGACCGGCTGCGGCCATGGCGTGGTGGAAATCATGGAATGGTCACCTAGATCATTATTTTGTGGGAATGAGAGAGACAGACTGAACAGTGAAAAGGTCACTCCTCATGTGCTCCGGAGCTGGAGAATTGTATGACTTATTCGAAACCCTGCCAAACACCAGGGCTGAAGACAACTATGATGAAACAGTGGTGGCCTTGAACAGGTACTTCGACCCTCAAATCAATCCTGATGTTTAGCGGTTCAAGCTCCGCCAAGCGAGGCAAGGGAAGGCAGAGACCATAGACGTCTTCTATGCCCGACTAAGAAAAAAGGCGAGCTTGCGCACACTGCACAACCAGAGGGAGGAAATCAGCGCGCAAGTTATACATGGATACCGGTCTGTAACACTGCACCACCTGATACTCAGGCAACCAGGCATATCACTGGATGAGATCCTAGTGCTTGCAAGGTCCCACGAACTATCCAATGCGCGGGCGGACGAAATGAAAGCAGCCCTCAACCATCACCCAAACCTCTCAGGAGCCTCTCGACCCCCAGTGATAAAGGTGGAGAGATTAGACGCCATTCAGACGCCCGACTGCACCATAAGGAAACGTGGGGTCACCGCAAAAGGGCGCATGCAGGAACTGCGGTTTGGAGCATCCGCAAGCTGGGCTTTTCACTGCATAATGACTATTCACCACTTCTTCTGCATTTAGGCCACTGCAGGACATCAAGTATAGCGCCAGGACACCCTTGGGTAGCAGATGCGCTTTAGAAATATCAATAACAAATAGCAAACTCACACCCCCATGTGGAGGAAGAACTACAAAAGCTGGAGGAACTGGGGGTGATTGAAAAGGTGTTAGCCCCACCCCGTGGGTGTCACCCTTGGTCATCACCCCCAAGACAAAGCAACCCGGAGCTATTCGGCTAAGTGTCGATATGCGCTTTCCAAGCCAAGCAGTAAAGCGGGAGCGGCATCTCACACCCACACACCCACTATGGGCGACATTATGGCGGACCTCAACGGAGCCAAGTGGTTCACGAAACTTGACCTCAATGCTGGCTACCACCAGCTGGAACTTCATCCAGAGAGCAGGAATATCACAACATTCTCCATGCATGTGGGTCTGTGAAGATACAAGAGGTTGAGCTTCGGGGTATCGTCCGCCACTGAAGTGTTCCAGAACGCTATTCAGGAAAAACACTCACAGGGTTACAAGGGGTCACCAACTTAAGCGACGATATCCTGGTGTTCGCGAAGACGCTGGAGGACCATCATATGCACCTGAGAAAAACCCTTCAACAACTGGCAGAAAGTGGGCTGACCCTTCACAAAGCCACATGTGCATTTGATCAAGAGTTGGTGGAGTTCTTTGGCTACATCTTTTTGAGAGATGGCCTCCAGGTTGACCCAAAGAAGGCTGCTGCCATACGCTCTGCCCCGAGGCCCACATCGCCTACTGACGTCCGCAGTTTCCTGGGCATGGCCACTTATTGTGGCTGATTCATTCCAAACTTGGCGTCGCTCTCAGAGCCTCTCTGGAACTTCACGGATCCGGGAAAGCGTAGGAATGGGCCGCAAAAGTAGACACTGCGTTCCATGCCGTGAAAGAGGCACTCATGGATAAAAATGTCATGGCATACTTCCAACCCAGTAGGTGCACTGAAGTGGTGGTAGACGCTAGTCTGGTGGGACTAGGGGCCAACCTCCTGCAAGAGACAGCTGCAAAAGAATGGGTCCCGGTTGCCTACGTCAGCAGAGCTCTAACAGAGACTGAAATGAGATATACCCAGATAGAGCGTGAAGCGCAGGCCATCAAGTGGGCATGTCATCCCTTCCACCTCTATCCTTACCGACAGGAGCTTCATATAGTCACGGACCACAAGCCATTGATTCCCCTTCGCTGGCACCACCAGTCTAGCACCCCCTCGGATCAAGAGATGGGTGGTACAACTGCAAGCCTATCACTTTGAGGAGGTTTTTCGCCCTGGAGTTAACTTCCCGGCGGATTTTCTATTACGGCACCCCACCAAGACTACCTCGACAGAACAACCTTCCTATGATGACAACACGGAAGAGTTTGTCTGGATGCTATCCTAGGAGGCATGCTCCAAAGTGCTTACACATGAAGACATCGGAAGGGCCACTGCGGCCAATGAGGGTCTGTCCAAGGTCAAGGCAACTTTGGCTGATCGGAGTTGGCAACTCTTCCTCGACGGGGCTCGGGCCCTAACTGAAGATGAAAGAATGTCACACCAGCAACTGTGGAGAGCCCGCAGTGAACTAAGTGAAGGGCTGCATGGTGTAATCCTGCATGGCACAACCCTTGCGAAACCTCAGAGCCTCCAAAAGAGAGTGGTCAATCTAGCACATCAAGGGCATCAGGGGATCGCCAAGACGAAGGCCCGTCTCTGAAACAAAGTATGGTTGGAGGCCTAATCCTTCCTCATGGGCAAATTCCTTAGCTAAACCCCATCCCACGACCACCTCAGAGACTATTGCCTTCCTCCTTCGCACTCGCCTCACCAAGAAACTGGGGGTCCTCAGAGACGGTATATTGACTATCCGAGTATGTCCTCATCGCTTTGTATGCAGTACCCCCTAGCAGTGACTATGCGCTAATGCGCCTAGAAGAAAGAAGACTGGAAGTTGTTGAACAGACAAGTTCCAGTACGAGGATTCCGTCATCAGGAGATGACACTGAGGGGACAAGGACTGACTACAACTCCCGGAGCCAGAAGTATGGTCTTCAGCTGAATCCTGTCCCCAGCCAAAGACTCAGAGACTTTGTGTGCTGCATGTCCAAAGATTAACTTGTGAACATTAAAGCAGAAACTTGGCTTACTCAAGACTCCAAGACTCCCAGTTTGACGTAGTGCAAGCCCTCATTCCCGGTTATCAGATAGCCCGTTTAGACCACCCACAGGGCAACGGTGGAGGGCTGGCTATCATTTATAAAGACATTTATATATGTCGCTGCCTAACAGAGTCCATTGCAGACTGTGAAAGTCTTCCTTTCGTCATTGAATTTACTCCCAACATCAGTCTCTCGGGCTTTCTTATCTATCGTCCTCCCGGTCCTATAAAAAAAATTCTGACCGATCTACCAACAGTTGTAGCAGAACTAGTCACCTCTCCCTCAAATTTTACTTTACTGGGAGATTTTAATATTCAATTTGACAACCTGCTAGACACCACTGCCATGGGAGTCACAACCAGCTTAGCTGCTATGCAACTAGAACAACTGGTGTCAGGACCCACTCACAACAAGGCTCATCTCTTAGACCCTGTATTTAGCAATAGCAAAACTTTAAAGGCCGGCAGTATTAGCCATCTCCCTTGGACTGATCATTTTTTAATCTCTCTAACCTGGTCCACTCCCAAAACTTCACTTTCTTCCCCCTTCTCACGTACTACCCGAAACTGGTCAAAGCTCAACACAGACGAATGGATGACCAATCTAATTGCCACCAACCCCTCACTTTCTCTGGATCCTTGCGTTTACAATGAGCTGTTTAACAATTGGATAATAAGCTCCTTGGATTCTGTACTTCCCTATCGAACCTCCGGTGCTAGAAGGAAACAAAAAAACGCTCCTTGGTACTCTGAAGACCTTAGGGAAAATAAAACGTCTCTGCAAAAGACTAGAGAGGAAGTGGCGCTTATCCTATGAGCCTACAGACAAAGCGATCTACAGAGAAGCCATTAGGAATTACAAAAACGAAATTAGAGATAAACAATCCACACATTATACGGAAAAGATTAAATTGGCAAAATCCAAGCCTAAAGAAATCTACCAGATTGTGAAAACACTGACCAGGCTGCCATCACCGTCATCAGGCAATGACAACTCTTCCTCTCGATGTGAGGAGCTGGCCAATGCCTTTTTTCTAAAAGTAAACACAATCTATCTTTCCTTCTCTGACCCAGAAACAGATTTGTCTCCACAAAATCCTAATCCACCAATTACATCTATGGTCTCCCTCCATAACAAATCTCTAGACCACTTCCCAATGTTGCATCTTGACACTCTCGAGACCTTAATAAATCAAATCAAATCAGGCTCACCCTCTGACCCTGCCCCCCCTGAGATGCTGACCCAAGTCAATAAATCCATTCTCCCCAATCTAATGGAGCTGTTGAATTCTTCCATCATGAGTAGGACAGTTCCACAGTCCTGGAAACACGCCATGGTCCGAGCATTGTTTTTTTTTTTTTTTAAACCTTTATTGACATTTCAACCAAAGACAAGTATGGGCCTACAACCCACCGGGGCCGGCCGCTAAGCAGTTAGAGTAACAGAAAGCAATTTTTAATCACATGCAGCACCTCGGGGGCAGATTCTCCATGCTAATATACTCTTAGCCACTGAACAGCACAATTAGGAAAACAGGATATAAAAGGTTTTCATTTTATAATATAGGATGGAAGGATCAGGTGCCGAATAATTTCCCAGCAGCGAAAAATGGCAGTTAGAATAGTAAACGTATCAACAATAAACAGTAATCGATCAAATCAATGGCGCTGAAACAGGAGGTTCAGGATGTGGAAGAATATCACGGTCAATTCGCGCCTGCAGTCCCCTGCCCTAAGACCCAGACAACACCACGAAAATTGAGGCACAGATGAAAAAGCAGTGATTGATACCAAAGGAAACCCACTGCACTGACCCAAGAAAAGAAAAAGACAAAGAAGGATAAGAGAAGAAAAAAAGAGGCCATAGAAACAAATTAAAAACGAAAAATCGGCTTGCACCAACGATGTCCCTCCCCGTCTCCGAAGCCAAGCATCGATCCATCCGCCATGTTGGGAGACCGACTGGGGAGGGGGTGCGACTCGTTCCGGTACAGATCAAAATGTGAGCCAACAGTTTCCAGGATGGGGGAAGCAGTGAAATGCTCCGATAACTGTAGGACCGATGTTTCCGAGAACGTAGAAGAGTCACCGATCTCAGCACACACGATGAGTACCATTTCTTCGGGGACAGGCACAGCTTCCAGCACCGGGTCCAAACGCGCCTGCAGGGCTTCCACCAGGGAGCAAATCGGCTGCCGGGTCTCAGAGAGCAAGTCAGGGCTTGCTCCCGGTCCTATGATCCCATCTGTTGCCGTCAGCCAATGATTGACCTGGGCCCTCACCATCGCGTGAAGCGCCGCAAGTTCCGCCATTACCATCCGCAAGGAAGGGCCACATTGAGTCCGTTCCGCCAGGTTCCATACGGCCGCAGGCATAACGATCCCCATGGAGAGGCGCCCTCTCCGGGGCAGGATACGCCGGGGCAGAAACAAGCCGTGAGGGACGGGACAGCAGCGCGCAGCAACGCGCGGCGGGACCTCTACCCCGGGGCACCAGCGGTGCTATTGCCGGGCCTCCTGGCCGGGCCCCCCGCGATGCAGCACCGCGCGCCACCCGTTGCCTCACCTCAGGTACAGCACCAGGCAGCAGATGGTTGCAAAGTAGTCCAGAGAAATTTTAAAAAGTTCCAGGGACCGGACCCAACCACCCTCAGCAGTCCGTTGTTGTTCACTTTGGACCCGGGTAGACCAGCAATCGAGGCCCCGGCTTCCAGTCTGGGTTAGGCCTCAAAACATTTTCGATGTTACTTCACCCCAGAACATCAGAAAAATTCTGTGAGCACACCATCGGGGTGCCGACTAGTTCACCCACACAAATCCGGGGCAGGAGATCAGGATATTCGACAGGATAAGCGAGCGTAGGACGGGGGTCAGCGGAGCCGGAGACTATGCGGCCATCATGGTTGGTGTCGTAGCTCCTCCTCTGGTCCGAGCATTGTTTAAAAAACCCACCCTTGATCCAACTAATTTTAACAACTATCGCCCGATATCACTGCTTCCCTGGGCTACCAAGATCTTAGAGAAACATATCAACATCAGTGTAACTCAGTTCTTCGAGCTCAACCATCTGCTCAACACCTCCCAGACTGGCTTTCGCCCAAAACGCGGCACGGAGACAGCCTTGCTGGCAGTAACAGAAGAGGCTAGGCGGGTACTCGATCAGGGAGGGTCAGTGGCAGTGATCCTCCTTGATCTCAGCGCCACCTTCGATACGGTCAACCACAAAATACTTCTGGACCGCCTCCTCGATATGGGAATCTCAGGAGAAGCCCTGGAATGGTTCAGGTCTTTTCTATCAGACGAACCTTCCATGTCTTTGAAGGCACATCGGTCTCTTCGAGTAAGCCTCTGGGATGTGGGGTTCCGCAGGGCTCCTCTTTGAGCCCTACGCTCTTGAATGCCTACATGAGACCGCTGGCTGGAATAGTACGTCCGCATGGTATTAACATCATCACCTATGCGGATGATACCCAGCTAGTGGTCTCTCTCGCACAAAGGAGCAACCCACTACCGCAGTCCAACTTAACAACTTGTCTCGAGCACGTCAAGAGCTGGATGACCAAATCATGTCTGAAGCTCAACGACGATAAAACTGAGCAAATGCTTCTAGGCCCTCCAACTCTCTCCATTTTGGAGCTGTCATGGCCTCCGAGCATGGGCACAGCTCCCACCCCTAGAGATAACATCAAAAGCCTGGGGGTGTGGATAGATAAATCGTTGACCTTCGACATGCAGGCAACTAAAGTCTCTGCGACCTGTTTTGGCCTCCTAAGGATGGTAAAAAAAATCTTGCCACTCCTTCCCTTTGAGGCAAGACAGATAGTCATTCAGGGCTTAATTCAATCTCGCCTAGATTTTAACAATGCTCTGTATCTTGGGGCGCCGGAATACACTCTACAAAAACTACAGCATACTCAGAATTGTGCAGCTCGCACTTTACTCGGCACCCCTCGGAGAACTTCAGTACAACCTGGCTTAAGAGCATTACACTGGCTTCCCATTAGGGACAGAGTCAAGTTTAAATCTTTGTGCATTGCTCACCAGGCGTATTGGAAAGCAGGCCCAGAGATCAATCACTCCTTGGTATCGCCATACGAACCCACCAAAGCTCTCCGATCTTCACATGCCTTCCTAGCCCAAATCCCGAGAATTCATAGAGCAAGGGCCGGAGGTCGTTCCTTCGCATATAAAGCCCCAAAAATATGGATCACCTTACCACTCCATCTTAGAGCAGACTCTAATCTTCTGAGCTTCCGCAAGAAACTTAAAACTTTTTTGTTCAATCAATAGTGTTGCCTCTCCCCTCTTTTTTCTCACTAAGTACTGATGGTAGTTTTTAGCGCCTGGACGCCTCAGGGCAGCTGCTAGCGCTTAATAAATACGATTTTCATTTCATTTCATTTCTCAAAGATTGGAGGGATGCAGTGATGGTGCCACCCGTCCCGCAGTATACAATGTTGCCACTGTTGCATGCACCCAGAGGGCGGGCTCGTCTGAAGGGATAAATAAAGGAGCGCAAGACCATTTGGGTCTTGGCTGGTGCATATAACTGGTTTACTATTGCCATTCATTCTGCTGCTTGCGGTATAGGCCTTATATCTGCGCAGCACAAGTTCGGCCAGGCCTGAACTTTACACATTGTATATGTTATATTTCTAGATTCTGTTTAGTAATAGTGCTGCCTGTCAATCATTTTGGCTCCATGTGTAGACCATGTTCCAGCCCTGCCAACTTTAACAAAAATCTCATTGTATGAGGTGGGGTTGGGGCCTCAGAGGGAGCGGGGCCACCTGCTGTGTAGTACCTAAGACTCACTTTTGCCCCCCCATGCCCCCCCACCACCTCAAGCCCCCTCCTTCGAAATTGTTTTTAAAATCTTGCTGGGGCTGCTGCAGATTTCCTGGGGTGACAACCCTTAATGGACGTCCTCGGAAAACGAGCTGGAAATTCACTATTTATACTGATTTTCAGCTTGTTTTCCCTGGCACTGTGTGACGTCATCTCCTCACCAGGTGACTGTGTGATGGGAGCTGATATGGTGTGTCACAAAGTGGCACCGGTGCCTTGGCAGGTCTGATGTCCCCAACTGAGGCCAGGGCTCACCAGAGTTGGCACACGTGATCTGAGCTTCTCACACTCAATGCTGGACTAGTGATGGCCCACACATTCTTCTTGGGAGTCTGACCAGTAGCTTGGTGTTGCTTGCAGTACCACTCAATACTGTGGTATGAATAGCAGGCACACTATTCATCTAAACTTTCCTACATAGTCAGCAGGCCTAGCTACACGGACAAACCCATCACAACTCAGGTGAAGAATACCTCCTGCATTCGCATGTCTCACTCAACCTTTGCCCGTGGGGGGGGGGGACAACTCACGCAGACTTCCCTAACTCTCATACCTTACATGAGTCCACTCCATACTGATCTGTCCCCAACTACACAATCACCAATACGCACTATGGCAGTCTGCTGCAACAGGATAGAGCACATGTATGGACCCCATACACACACCCAGCCTTTCCACCCTGGTCACCCTCAACATACACCTGTTCAAGCACTCATATGTACTCTGGCCTGCTAAAATGCCGGGGCAAAGCTTAGTCCTACATCGATGGCAGTTGCAACCATCACAAATACTTGATAACGTCATAAAAGAGAGCACTGTCTGAATCCTGTGCTTAGATCTTGTAAAAGTGTTCCTCCTACGCAAATTCCAGAATTCTCAGAAAACACTAGGCTGTCGATAAAGAGACAGAACTTCCCTTTTCTTACCAGGACACAGGAAACAATAGCCAATGTGTGTGGATCTGAATGGAAAACCAAACTCTATCCCCTCTCTTTTGCCAATTAAGAGGCTTATTTACAAGCCTCTTGCGCCGCCGGTGCGTCACTTGTGGCTTGTAAATAAGCCCCTATTCAGCCATGTTGCTTCCTCCAACTTGCTTTTAGCATACGCTTAAATACTCAACAACCGCTTGCTACAGGAGCAGGTGAGCCTCCGCTGCTGCGCCGCGTGCGCAGGGCGGAGATTGGTGGCCACCTCCAATTAGGTCCGGAAGAAACAGGTTAGGAGCCAAAGGGCCTCGAGTCCCACACTAAAAAGGCTGACTGCAGACAAGGCCGTAAAATGCTTGCAAATATTTATGGCGCGAACTGCTCCGTAAGCAGCGGAGTCTGCTTCTAACCTGAAACCCAATGTATGGATACGAGCTTAGTGCAGCTAGGAGGAGCTACAAGTGGCATAAAGTGGGCACTGGCCATGTAGGTATTAAAAGGTGTTATGATTTAAACCTGCCAATCCAGACGGGTAGATATGTGCCTTGTTACTCTTTAACTGTTGTACAAGCTCCAAACTGTTCTAAGTGGCGCATTCAGAGAACCAATGAGCTGTGAAATAAGCAGAAAATGGACAGCCGGAGATTTATTGGATTATAGTGCTTTGAAGGACATTCAAGGTCCTCAGCGGCAACCGACCTGTACGTCACCAGGTGAGGCTGGAATGGGAAGCTACAGCCTAATGCTGCTCATATATTTGTGCCTAGATGTATAGGTTATTTATGTTCGGTTACTTTTTTAACTTGGTATTTGTATGACATACTTCCGCGGTGGTAAGGTCTCTTAGCGCCGTGGTTGTCTCAGGTTGGTGAACATTGCACAGCACTCACCTTTCATCATCATCATAAAATCTTTATTCGGTTGTAACAAAACCCATAAAAGAGCACAATAACGCAGCACATGCAATCATAAAAACATAAAAAACGTGTACAGAAAATGCAAATGTATAAATTTGTTAGTCACTCAGGTCTAGAAAGCCTCGATCTCAGCACACTAGGAAGCAGTGGATAAAAGATGTTTGTTAGGGAGCAACTGCAAATACATAAGTGCAGGAGATACGTGTATGAAGTTCAGGAACTTCAACAAGGAATATTAAACTGCTCTCTGGGCACACTGAAATATTTAATGCAAATTATAAAATGTAAAGTGTCCCGAGAATACCTATTGTCGCAGCCGCAGGGCAACAAGGTGCCAGATTGGAACCCTGGGTGATGCTAAAAGATGATGCAATAAATTAAACCTAAACCGAGCCACAACAAATCTGTCCCTCACATTGGACCTGAGATAGGTAGGGCCCAAAGCCCTGAACTGTTTTTAGGGGCAATTGTCCCCAAACCATGAGTTTCATCATCTCTGCTTGTTCTCTGGTTAACGATACGATACGTGCTCTAAAAACTACTCACCTTTCGTTATGACACAGTCAACTTTGTGAGTTAGGATTGTTTTTGTGGCAAGGTTAGCAGTTGTGGGTTGAGGAAAAGTCAGAAAACAAGCATTGTTGCCAGGTAGTAGTGGGGTTGAGTAGAAGCAGTGAGGTGAAGGGAGGTAGAAGGGAGCCTTGGGTAGGTAGGAGTAGAACAGGCAGAATAGGCAGTTTTGTTTGCATATGTGGTGCAGTTGGATGGATGTAGGGAGGCCCATGATGCAGATATGAGCGTTTTATTAAGGCAGGAAATGCAGCATGCAGTGTCTCATTTTTAGATCGGGCTATTTATAGCTCTGAACTTTTATAGTGGAAACAAACTCTTTGACCAAGAGGATTCCAAGCTGGATTCCTCCCAATGCATGTTGTCTAATGAACCGTGACGCTTCACCAGGCGCGCGCTTGGCCTCACTCACACTCCATATGCTCCCCTGCTCCCCCACCCGACTTTAAAGGAAGCCTCGCACACCAACATTTGTCTCTCACACCACCAGACATACATCAAAGGCTGCTGTTCCGGCCCACCCCCCACAGCATAAGATTAACCCTGTCTATTTCTTAACCCTTCCCTCCCCACTTTGCTCACGTCCTTACTTTACTTTCGTTTCTCTCTACTTCTTTCCCTCCAGACTTTCACCGCCAATCTTTGGCTTCTTCCTCACTCCTTCTTTCCTACCAGGTTTCTTGTTGTGCATGCTGTAGGGCTACATTTGGAGAAAAACAATCTTGCTTCGTGAGAAAGGAAAACATTAAATCAAAGAAAGCTTTCCACAGTCTTGATTGAAAAAAAGATAGTGCATACACATGTGATATATTATTGCAGTCGGTTTTCTACCCAGTACTTCATTATGTTGTATGGATGTGTATTATGCATGGACTCTTCATATATAATTTATGTTTCTAACTTTTGTTTGTATTAGATTATTATTCGGTGTATGTGGATATTACATATCTTTGCTACACATGGGCACGCGCATGTGTGTAAGATGTGCTGGCGACGTCTTTCTGTGTACTTTTTGCGTGCTTCTATAATATCTGCGTATTATTTGATTATTGTGCGTGTGTAGCTGTTTACCTGATATGTATAAACATTATCTGTGTGTATTGTTTGAGCACTGGACATCTTTATTGCACACTGTTACAAACACATGCGCCTTTATGTACTTGTGTGTGTCTGTGTATATTGTAATTGAAACGTATTTGAGCAGCACGAACCCGGTTGTGTCTGCCTCAAAGTACGACTGATTGACAGGTGCCCAGACATGCCTTTCAGGCTCTGCCCTATGATCACCAAAGGGCAGTGCCGGCTCCTTCCAGGCCCTGTAGGGGCACTGCCCTCTGCAGTGTCACGGCGCCTCTTGTGAAGGTCAGAGCCCCACACTTCTGTGTATAGCGCCTGGAAGTGACAGCGCATTCCACACCCACACTGATGCACCACATTGACACCGCGTGCTCAAGCACCGACAGACCAGGACGGTTTACACCCCCTCGCCAGCACCTGCCCTCCAGGCGCATGGAGGAGTGAAACCCAAAGATGAATGGCTGCTTTTCAAAGAGTCCCCCGACAACGCGTGAGCCGCGGCCCCGCACCCAGCAGCCTCCACGCCGCCACCGCACGGCGGTAATTATATCCTTTCGAAGCCATTTACTGCAGAACAGCGCTACAGTAAATATGCATATTGCTAATAAGGTTTGCACAAATACTCCAGTCAAACACGGCCGCATGTTTACATCACCGCCACATACAAAACGGTAGTTAAGGCAGTAAACTTTCTAGGCGGCTTCAGGGAGCACAAACCTGCAGGAGATTGTAGGGGCGGAGGTATCCCTAAAATAAGAGTGTTTTGTATATCGGGTTTGTGACACAGCGGCTCTTCTCTGGGAGGCAGACCTGTGTAATCGCAGGCATCCCTCTGTGGTGTCAGCACTGACTTGGTTAACGCCCACATTTAGATTCTAATCCGACCTCAATTAACTTTTACCGCTGAGCGCTCAGAAACCGCCTGGCGGTATTAAACAGCGCTTGACTGCTAGGACATTAGGCAGCAAAAGGGACCCTCCTGTAGTGTTGTAGGAAATACCCTGTATTATCCTACAGCTAAGGATTGTATTATGATAATCTTGAAGTGACATCACCACTTTAGTGTATTACGTTGCGATGACATCAGCGCTCTTCTTTCCCTCCGGACTTTCACCGCCAATCTTTGCCTTCTCCTCACTCCTTCTTTCCGACCAGGTATCTTGTTTTATTGTACTTTTCCTCATGTTCTTTCTTATTTTTTCCATGCACCGTTTCCTCATTTTTCCTTGTCCTTTTTTCCCGCCTTTGTTTCTTCCACCTTTCCTCATTCTATTCCTTCCCCTGAACATATTTTTCTGCGTTTCTTTTTTCCCTCTCACTTTGCCTTTCACTATTCTCGCCTTTCCCTCATGCCCTCACTGCGCCTACCCCATCTCTCATGCACTTCTTTATTTCTGGCTTCCCCACAGTATGACAGTCAAAACTTTTGCTGCATTGAACAAGCAGAGACTTGGAGAGACTGTCTGTTGAGCTTAAGGGCTCAAAGAATTCTGCAAGACCCACAAAAGTTGGCAGTCTGTAAGGCCTTGCTGAACTGAGTAAGGACAGCTGCATGTCAGTTATCTGATATATCAAATAACAACTAGAGAGAAAGGGCATGAGCAGGCACTCCTGTACCCCAGTCAATATATTAACAACAACTAAGGAGTGACTAAGTGCAAACGAATAAAGAATATTTAAACAAAAAATCTTTTTAGTGTCTTTTTCTTCATATATATCTCTCTTACTATCCCCCTCAAGAACAAAGAAACCCCTTAAAGAAAAATATTCCTAAGGGGAACCAATGTCCCTGTGTGATTTCCAGAAGGAAAGGAAAATCTTATCTTTTTTGTAAAAGGACCCTCACTCACCACTAGTTGGTGACATGCTTCATCATTGGGTCCCCGCTGGGGTGGCCGAATGCCCCCCCAGGGTGCTACAATGCCTGATTTACAGCGGAGCGGGATGTGGTGAGTGCAACAGTGCCCAAATTAAGATGTGAGTGTAACTGTGGGTGCAAAATTAAAAAATACAAGGTTGTAGCCTATACAAAAATCTTTAATACAGGCCAACCTGTATTAGATTAAAAACAAAGTGGTGGACAGCTAGGTTCTGTCTTAGGAAACCTGTGTCCTTTAAAACAAACAACTGGTCAACATGTTTCTGCTGCTACAACTGCATATTCGCTCAGCATTCGTCAGGACCTAAGTTATGTCCTCCGGTGGTGTACGCGCGCTAAGGCGCACCCTCCCGTGAGGCTCTAAATGTGAAAAATTCTTTTGAAGTTTAGACCATATAGTGTTATTCACGGTTAGTAGCCGTGGTAGCTCACTGTGATTTGCAGGAGCACAAAAAACCTGTGGAGAGGGAAAGAAAAAGACAATACACAATAACATATAATGACACACATTGACATAGAATAAGCTCATTGCAATAGGAAAAAATAGTGGATAGCAATGTTACATGCACAATGTCAGAATGGTGTCAAAGCCATTGTTTTATTAAGGTGACCATTCACAGGCACTCCAGAATTCACAGAGAGCCCTCAAGGTTTTATGATGTCCCCCATAGGTAGAGTGAAAAACTTCTCCACCCAGACAGCCGCGGTGCGTCCATTGGGGCGTAGGGGCGTAGCCCCACCAGCCACATGGACCCGCATCGTGGCTGCAATCCTTACAATAAATTACTCTATACAAGTGTGTTGTACAGAGTAATTTATTGTAAGGATAATAGGATTGCGAGTCAGCCGCCGGGACACACCCGGCGATTTCGGAATGCACAGGGGGTGGCGCCTGCTGCAGCTTGAGTGACAGTACACTCAGGCTGCAGCAGACAGACCGTAGTGCGCAAGTGCAAGTTGGGATCCAACTTTCCCAAGCATGCGGACTACAGTTCCCCACCAGGACCCAGGGGGGTACTTCCCAGCCTGCCGTAGCCCGAGTTTACAATGGGCGACAGGGCGAGAAGCAAATGTGCTCCCTAGCCAATCCTGGCGCTGCATGCAGCGCCAGGATTGGCTGGTCCAACGCGCAGCATCCATCATAGGATGCCGCGTGTAGGGGTGGCACACACTGCCTCAGCCACAAGTAAATGGCCAATCACTGAATCACTGCATGGCTTCACACAGTGAAGCCATGCAGTGATTGGCCATTTCACCGGGATGCGTGCATCTGCTTCTTATCTCTGTGGCATGCAGGGGCGGATTGGCAAGGCGGGCATTCGGGAATGGGCCGAAGGGCCGGTGCCTCAGTGCCCTCTGTGGGATGTTTTTTTTCTCCCCTGTCCCAGTCCACAGAGAGTGGACTAGGAAAGGGGAGAAAAAAAAAACGTCCCACAGAGTGCACGGAGACAGAGACTGAGAAAATGAAAGCAGCCTCGCTGTGCGGCCAGACAGCGATTGTCAGCTGTGGGCTCTCCTTCACCCCTACCCTGCCAAGCAATCAAGCTGAGGCTGGGCTGGGGAGGGGTGATTGTTTGCAATAATCGGCCTCCCTGGGGGCCAGGTGTTTCTCAAGCGTTTGAGCCATTTGCACCTTGGCCCCCTGGCGCCCATGCAGCCTAGAAACGGTGTTAGTCTTAACACCTCACCCACAGCCCTTCACATTCAGGGCATAGTGGGCGAGGAAGAATGGGTCTTGCTGTGGGGGCCTGGTGATGTTTGGAATTTTTTTGTTTTATTTATTTATTAATGCGATTTTATATAGCGCGGACTTTACCCGAAGGTGTCAGAGCGCTTCACACTAGGAACAGCAATAATACATGAGGAAAAAAATTATAAGTGGACAAATTACAAAAGCAAACGTTAAGTTACATGAATCAAAAGTGACAATAGTGAGCAACCAAAATACAAGAGGAGCAAACAATACATTACAGGAGGAAAAAGAGATATGGGTGCAGGTTACAAAAACGTACAAAATACAAGTAGAGGTATAATACTGCAATTAATGGCAGACACTCCAGCACAAGAACAAACGTTACGTAGGCAATGGTGGCACTTGTGCAAGTATCTAAAGCAAACAAAAGTGAGAGGTAGCAAACAGTGTGTTACAAGAGAAAAGTGACTTGCACAAGTTACAAAAGGGTACCGTACACAGGTACAAGGGTAATACCACAGTAAATGGTAAATACTCAAACTGCCAGAACACACTGGGAAGGCACTTCCCATGCACCAGCTTCACCTCAGCCTCCCCCCTGGCTACCTGGCTACCTGGCTGCCTTGGATGACCCAGAAAGCTGTGTTTTGTGCTCCCCTGCCAGGACATTTTCCCAAGGCCTGGAAGGTTGATTACTTTACTAATTGCAGGGGCCTTACCTCTGTTCATGTGCTCCTGAGCTGAAGGTCTGGGGAGGGCTGAGTAGGTTAGTAATAGCAGGGGCTTTGCCGCTTTTCATGTGCTCCTGTGCTGGAGGGCTGGAATAATTTTGTGACAAAAAGGGGCCTTGCTATTTTTTTTAGTTGCTCAGCATGTAGGCCATTGTCACCTTGGCCCTGTGTCGTGTGCAAGAACAGTATCCTCCCACTTTCATTCCTTGTCTGTGCAAATGGTGTTTCATGAAAGGGAACACCCCTTAAATGTGGGCCACGCCCCTTAAATATGGGCCACGCCTCTTGAATGTGGGCCACTTTTTTTGTCAGTGCCCGGGCCGAATTGTGATCCCAATCCGACCCTAGTGGCATGGCATGCTGTGGCTTTGCCTCCGAGGGAGCTCCGGAAGTTGCAGAACACGGGACCCCAGCCAGCCCAGGACCAGACCAGAAGCAGCGGACCCGTTCAGGTAAGGTTTTCTAAGGGTGGTAGCACAGTCCAGGACTAACAGGGGATTTGGGGTTCCGGTTTGTCTTCTCACTGCAGTTCTTATCCCTCATAGTGCACAGAGCACGATTGATGCTTCAGCGACCTGTTACCTCGGGTTGAGAGGTGGAGGGAGGAGGGAGGAGGGAATGGAGAGTACAGCACTGGTTTCTGGGGCATGGGAAGTCACATAGTGTCCTGCTGGGATTTAAGATGTTCTGTCCTATTCAAGATGGCTGCCGCTAATCAGCCTTTGCGTGTAGTCCAGCCATCACTATCCCAATGTAAAAGGCATTAGTAAGAACTATTTCTGGTCCCCAGGGAGCACAGATAGTATAAAAACATGGTCCCTGCTACAGGCGCTGTGTTCTAGTTCCTCATATACAGATTTGGTTCCTGAAATTCTTCAGCCTGGTTGTTTTTCTGCATTCTTTTTGCCGCATTGCTTTCCCGTTTGCCTACCTCATTAGTACCAGTCTCCAGAGCCTCTAAACATGCTTTTCATTTATTTTATTGATGCATTAGCCCTATACCCGTTTCCTCTATGATACAGTTCCTGGTTTGTTCCTCTCCATTTCATTGTGTTTTCATCGCACCCTCTTTGACTCTCTTCCTGTTTTCTCATGGCCTAATCCCTCAAATAGCCCTGAGAGACGTTTATTATATTTGATTGCAGGGTGTGTTAGGATGCAGGGAGCTTGGAGCTTCCCACATTTATTCTTCAAGCCGTGGTAGTATTTTTTTTTAAGTAGAACAGTTGTTGTAGTACACACCATGCTTTTGCCATTGTTAATAAACAAAAACCTCTCCTTCCTGATGAAATTGCCGAGCTAACTTGGCCACAAAAATAAAATCAGCATTGTGCATTACGTTCTGCATGTTGCTCTATCTCATATGGTTCCTAGGCGCCTCCTTCCCAGTTTTCATTAATGCAGCTTCTGCTGCAACCTTTCTTCTACTATGAAACAGTAGCACCACCGCGGCCATCTTTCGAAAAGTCAGCACTGTACATACAGTATCTACTACAGCATGCCTTTTGGAGATTATTTAAGTTTACCTTAAGGCCTACTAACAATTAGAATCTACAGAGGTGTGTAAAGTTCCTGGACTTCACTTCAAAACGTGAATTTCTATTTAAAATGCCTGCAAATGTGAAACACTTTGTGCTTTGAGGCTGGATGAACAACAGCACCAAGAAACAAATGTGCATTAACTGCAAATGTAATCATAAAAACACATATTTAGTCTGCTCAGTGCAAGTAGCTCAAACATGTCATTACCGAGTTCAACATGATTGTTTATAGAGGGGTGGCAAGTTGTGTAAGGCTATGCTGAGGTTACTGATAATGTCTGTTGCTGTGAGTAATTTTTAGTTTTTGAAATTGCGTATGATGTATATAATATATGTTTGTGTGTGTGTGTGTGTGTGTGCGTGCGTGTCCCTGGTTGTTTACTGTTGTAGTGAGAAGGGGCCCGATGTAGGTCGGTCGGTAACGGCCGAAAATCTATATTTTCGGCCGTTACCGATCGGTAAAAGGGTAACCGGTATGTAGGGGGCATTATTTTACCGAATCGGTAAAATTACCGATTCGGTAATTTTACCGATTCGGTAAAATAAGAATTCGGTCATTTTTCCCGAATCTGAGGCACCCAGATGTAGGTGGGACTCTCCAGAGTCCCAGAGGCCTTACCGAATCGGTATTTTACCATCAAATCCAATTTGATGGTAAAATACCGATTCCGGTGTGCATGCACATGTGTGCATGCACACCTATGCCATGTGACTGGCAGACCTGCCCTTAGGGTATGTATGCCTGCCACATGGCACCCGAGCCTGTTTTGGGGGTGCCAGAGGGTGTCAAAGTGACACCCCCTGCACCCTTGTGAAAATCGGTATTTACCGATTCGGTAAATACCGAATCGGTAATGCCCATTCATTCCTATGGGCTTCAACCGAATCGGTAATGCCCATTCATTCCTATGGGCTTCAAAGCCCATAGGAATGAATGGGCATTACCGATTCGGTATTTACCGAATCGGTAAATACCGAATTCTTCAGAATCGGTATTCCAGCACATCTGGAATACCTACATGTCCACCCCTTAGATTTACCAATTTTTAATTACCGAATCGGTAAAATTCGGTAATTAAAAATCGGTAAATCTTTTTTACCTTCATCGGGCCCAAGGTAACTTAAATTGGGATGAGTGGTTATAAATTGATGTAGTGTCCTGTCGTTTTAGGGACTGCAAGGGTTGTAGATGCACTTAGCCTACTGCCTGAGTTCTTGCTGGAGGGGTGCAAGAGACTCATTTTCTTAGTTTATGTAGTGCCCAATGTAAGGATGAGCGAGGGTTGTAGTTTCCCTCTGACTACTGTTGTATAGTTGAAAGAGACCCTTTTATTTGTTCTGGAGTGCATATATCATAGGCCTATCATCAGATGGCAGTTCTGTGATCCAGGGACAGGTTATGTATAAGGGATCCCTAGTAATGGCCTGAGCTAATACAGGCTGCATTTGGAGAGTGCTGATTTCATATTTTGAAAGGCGTGACAATGGGAATACAATTGCTTTTTTCAAGAATAGGAAGACCTATTGGCTTTACCCATGCCAATTTCTCAATGAGCTCTCTTCTCCTGTTTAAATGTGGTTTGTCCTTTCTTTGTCAATGTCTGGAATGCTACTGTCCCCTTGAAGTGCATTTTCTTTAGCTCATTCTTTCCCGTATTCTGGATGTTTTCTTCATTTACTTTATCTTTTCAGCAGCCTTGTTTCCTGCTTTTGCCATGTTTTTGATGATCATGTAACTTTTGCATGCACCATTCTGGTTTTCCAATGTACCCCAAAGCCACAGAGGTGTGCAGCACTCCGTGTCAGAAAATGAGATTTTCTAGTACACCAAAGGTCTGTAGACAGTTGGATTCCTAGGAACCTGTATTAGCATTAAGCAGCCACCCATCTTATTATTTCAAAATAGCATCCTGACTGAACCTGGCACGGTCTAAAGCCAACGAAGCTGACCTTCAACTCCGCCCTGCTCACTGTGCCATGCACTGTAAACTCTTTAAGTATTCTTCAAGCCCTCAGTCTTGCTCTACTATCCCATGCACTCATTTGCCCCTGCCACCCTCTTCCCCCAGGGCCCATCCCCTCCTCCGTGCACCCCTCCGGCACTTCCTGTCCACTGGATCTCTACTTCACGTAAAGCCACTTCTTATAACAAGTCAGCTAAGCTCTACGTACCCTCTGACTCAGTCAGTACCTTGCATCCCCTGGCCTAGGCCACACTATGCTACATATCCACAGGCTATATAATACTCTCTCAGCCACATGTAGACCAACACGCCACAGTGGCACAATCGCATACATTTTTTCATCTTGCCTGGCTTACTTTTTTTCAGTGTCATGTACGTAAGAACTTTTTGGGTTTATTTTATTCTCTTTTTCAACAAATGTTTTTTTTATATTACTATTATGGGCCACTTCTTTTTCGCATTGTTGGACTTTTTTTTTTTTTACTATAACTTTGCACCGGATATATTGTACCTCCCCCATATTCCCTCTTATGTACATGAGGAGAACATTCCTGTCCTTGAAAGGTGGTGGAAGAATGGGTTTTATGCCTGAGTGGGTACATTAATTCAGGTTTGTGGCGGTGATGGAAGACGCATCTGACACTGCCTCGGACGTATGGGATGAGAACATTGACCGTGTAGCTTACCAGCCTTCCTTCAGGGAGTGGGACAGAGAATGTAGCTATACCACGCTGGTAGACCTTGGAGGGGGTTCAGACGGATGGAAACTGCTCCTGGCAGGCCTTTCTAGGAGGAATGGATGAAAGGGAGGTTGTAGACCATCAGGGGACAGAAGGTCTAAGGATGTGATGAGGATACCTCCATAGCTATAACATTACGGTACTTTCACATATCTTTCTTCTAAATAAGTGTCCTGGGGTGCATGCTGAGTTTTAGCTGATTATATTCCCACCCGGACTATCTCTATATTGCTATATGGAGATGTATAGAAAAGGGGGGTGCATACTGAGAAAGGAAGCGGGCTGTGGAGTGGACAAAGACTGGGAGTTGTCTGGAGGGGACATCATGGGGTTACACCACCACCACTACATTGAGATCTTTACATCGCCAACACAGACACTATACTAGAGCCACTACTTCTCTGGTAAGTTTTCTACCATTGCAACAAGAGTCCTTGTATGGAACATTACATTGCAGCTAAGTAATACTAATTATTAAAAAATGATGTTCTAATCTTTACCCTCAACTGTGTAGGTGTGTGTATATATGTGTGTGTATGTATGTATGTTTGTGTATGTATGTATGTGTATATGTGTATATATATATATTTCCAAAAACGGAATGTCGACGACGTGTCCTTTCTATGCAGTCTTGTGGTTCACCCTGTCTCTCCCCAGCACGGCATGGTGAAGGGTGCTCTGTCCTTGCATGATTACAGCCAGAAACATATGTGCGCAGAGTTTGTGCTTTATCCGTGAAAAGACAGGAGTAATTTCTATGAAATAAAAATTGTTCGCTTTCGTCAGGCTGACATAATTTTCTTTGCAGGTCCTCTACTTACGCTGAAGCTGCAACTCAGTGTGTGTTTACGCTTTTATTTTAGATTTCTGGTATGGTGCTGTGCCGGCGACGGTTTGTTGGGCATGATTTTGTCTAGAATTCTGTCTGAAGGGCTGTCTAGAACAGTGTTTGAAGGGCTGTCTAGAATACTGTGTGAAGGGATGTCTAGAACAGTCTCTGAAGGGCTGTGTAGAATACTTTCTGAAGGGCTGTCAAGAACACTGTGTGAAGGGATGTCTCGAACAGTGTCTGAAGGGCTTTCTAGAATACTGTCTGAAGGGCTGTCTGAGATTTTCAGGCAAGTCTTATAGACTGAATTCAGCAGCGTAATAGGTCGGAATGTATGAAGCTTTGTAGTTATACTGTATAAGCAGCTACCTATGTTATGCCATCTATTAATGTAATAACTGCACTTTCACAATTGCTTTGCAACTTCTTCTACTCTTAGAGCTGAGATTTTCATGAAAGTCTTATAGTCTGAATTCAGCACCTGAGCGAAATAGGACGGAATGTATGAAGCTCTGTGGTTATACCGAACAAGCAGCTACCTATGTTATGCCATCTATTAATGTAATAACTGCACTTTCACAATTGCTTTATTAACCTTCCTGCTTTCTCAAATTTGCTTGAAAATGCACGATTTTTCTTCTTTTTTTTCAAAATTTTCTTGGGGGGGGGGTAATCCCCCAAAACCCCCCTTTTGGGGTTAGGGGTCGCTCGCTCCGCTCGCTCGCTACGGTGCTGTATGCAAATCAGTTTGCGCCCCACCACTTTCAAATGTCACCCACCGCCCCTGCACACAGAAGTGACTTCAAACGCTGTATTACCGCTGCTTTTATTTATTTTGGCAGAATGTCAGGGGAGTATACTGTACTCAGCCTGTCACTGCCTAAAGTGATAATTAAAAGAAATGTAGCTATCGTACTTTGTCCTAGATGGTATAGTGCCTCTTTTAATAGTATCAGGAAAACCAGGAAAAAAAACCCTTGTAAGAGTTCAGTGGTGCTTTTTTCAGTAGCGACATACAAACACAAACACTCACGTTAGGAGAGCAAAAGACTCTCCCCGTGGTTCGAGACAGCGCGGGATGGGATGCCTTCCCGCGGTGTCTATCTTTAAAAAGAGGAGAAAAAATGTTATCCCTCTAACAGAAAGTGTTTTTCTTTGTTGCCGCTAAATCAGATTAGAGCTTGTGACTTACTTGAGCACTCGCGACTCCCCACATTGTACCTGCACTCTGGGCTGCTGTCTCCCCGGAAGTAAGGTATGCTTTCCCGGGATCGCATTTATCTTGCAGTACGAGGAAGTTCAGATCACGTGGGTAGCTTAACATCACGTCGTTTACGCTAGGCTCCAGCTCTTAAAGAGGTAGTGTCTGATATCATTCTTGTATTCGGGGTTCAAATCCCCAATGGGCTAGATGGTGTGAATATTACAATTCAGACATTACTCCCTAAGCCATGCCAAAATTCATAGTGCACGTGTTAGTTAATGTGATGGTAACAATATTGCCCGGCATGTAATTTTTTAAGTTCAAGGCTAAAAGCCGGTATCTGATATCATGCTTATATTCGCGGTTCGAATCCCCAATGAGCTAGATGGTGCAAATATTGTAGGTCAGACATTACTCCCTAAACCATGCCTAAATTCATAGTGCATGATGTTAGTTAGTGTAATGATTATAAAAGTGTCCGACATATGGATTTTTCAGTTGAAGGCTAAAAGCCGGCAGTTGGCTCTTCCAGCGGGGCCTTGAGGTTAGACTTGAGTCATTAATTACATGTGAACTCAGCATGGTCAGTCAAATAAAATTGCTGATTGGAAAATAAAGTACCCAGGGGTTTGTACACAACAGTGGGGGCCTATCATGAGATGTTATACACCAGTTCAGATTATGTCAACCCAAATTAACATGACAGAGAAATTCAGAACAATGATGTGGCCTTAGTCACTATCTTAACACACTGCCCCAAGGAATATCATTGTTCAGCCCGGTTTTGTTGGTGCCCAAGCGATAAATCCAACGCTGTTCTTTCTGAAACAACGCTGCTTCTGAGCCTGTTTCCAGGTGCTCGAGAACTGTCCAATTTAAGTCATTAGGAGTGTGATTCTTTTCTAAGAAGTGTGCAGTCAGCTTTGTTGTTGCTCTGTGACAACGGATATTGCTGCGATGTTCGCATGTCCTTTTCTTGATGCGTCTTGTTGTCATGCCTATGTACTGTAGGCTACATCGGCAAGTTATTAAATACACAACGTTGGTGGTGTTGCAGTTTGTGTGACTGCGCTGCTCCCAACGTTTACCATCAGCCAAGTCAAAAAATTTGGTGTGGGTTGTGAGATGGCAAATATTGCAATTTCCACACGGGAAATGCCCTGTGACTGGGGGTAAACCCCATGCATTTAGTACATTGGCTTCCAGTTTACCTGGGTTTACCCTAGGTCATGTGTGTACTAGGGAGTCTTTTAAACTGGTGGCTCTTTTGCCTTTGGGATACTCTCTGTTCTCCAACTTTGTTGTCAAGTCTGTTGTTTATAGTCAGATAGATTGCTGCAATTCCGGCGTATCCGGAGATAGTGCCCATACGGGAGATTCTCCCGCAGGGCCCGAGGGTGGTAACTGGTAAAGTGCAGGAAGTTGTTTTTAGCAGTTGACTTGTAAAAGGTTTTGGTCTCAAGTTGATCACCCTTCCTGCTAATACTAACATCCAAAAAAGTGCTGTTATCCTCCGCATGCTCATGTGTGAATTTAAGATGGTTGTCACAAGTGTTGACCCAGGTGAAAAAATTAAATAGTTGATTCTCGTCACCTTTCCAGATCATGAGCACGTCATCTATATAGAGTTGCCATAAGATGATATTTGCTGCGTATGAGTTTGTAGGATTTAGTATGAAGTTGCACTCAAAATTGTACACATACAAACCCGCCACCGAAGGGGCAAAAGTGCTGCCCATGGAAGTACCTGTTGCTTGGAGGTATATCTTACCCTCATGTTTAAAATAATTTCTCTTCAAAGCCAGAGTGGCACAGTCCACCACAAAGGTCCGAGTTGTCACAAAATCCCAAGGGGCTCTGTCGAGATCCTCCACTAGCACCTTGATGGTCTCATCCTGTGGGATGCAGGTGTATAAGCTCTCAATATCCATCGTGACAAGAAAGCATGGTTCTTCAGGCAAAGTGATCGTCCTAAGTAATGAGAGCAGACTCTTAGTGTCTTTCTAATAAGTACTCGTTGACTAATGATAGGTCTCAGAAAATAGTTGCATTACTTAGAGAGGGGCTCCAAAAGTGAATCTATCCCCGAAACAATAGGTCTCCCGGGAGGTGGTAACACATTCTTGTGCGTTTTGGGTAATATATAAAAATATGGTACCCTTCCCTCAGATGATGTCAGGAAATCTGCTTCTTTTTTTAAAATAAGCCCATCTCGCTCTGCAGTAGATACAAATTCGCAGATTTCATCTTTCAGGCCAATCGTTGGGTCCACCCCTAGGGGGACATAATTGGTGGTATTAATCAGTAGGCGCTGGCATTCGGTGTTGTAATCTGTCTTGTTCTGAATCACTACACCACCCCCTTTATCCGCACTTTTTATGATTATGTCTTTGTTTTGTTTCAAAGATTGAATGGCCTGGAATTCCTCAGCAGTTAAGTTCTTAAATAGTGTTGGTTCTTGTAGTTGTTCCACTTCCTGGAATACGGCCTGCTCAAAGGCAAGGATTTCAGGTGGGACTGTGTGTGGAGGAGGAGTAAAGGATAATTTTAATTTTAATTCAGTGTCACTCTTGGTCATTTCAGTAGGGTCATTCTCTCTATTCTCGAAAAAGTTCTTCAGTCGTAGTTTTCTGAAGAATTGGCTCAACTCACAGTGCAGTTTAAAACGGTCCAGTCGAGGGGTGGGTATAAAACCCAGCCCTTTCTCAAGGACCCCAGTTTCTGCAGCAGTTAGGTTGTGGGAGGACAGGTTAGTAACTAGGGTTTCGCACTGCTGGGGCCTGCCCTCTGGTCCCCTGCCTTGCTTCTGGTGAAATCCCCGACTGCCTCCGGTTGCTCCCAATGAACTTGAGTATTGCCCTTCTGTCTCCCCCTGCCCCGCCTGCCTCTGTCTAAAAAAGGATGCGGGTATGCTTGTTGGTTAAACTGTGGGTGTGGAACAAAATGTGGGTTCCAACCCATCATTGGGGGAAATGGTGATTGAAAAGGATTTTGTTGATATGGCCCCATTCCTTGTTGGGGGAACAGTGTTTGCCAGCCCTGAAAAGGATTCTGCTGATGTTGTTGTTGGCCTCGTCCTCTTCCGCAACCACTACCTCTGCCCTTTTTGCCTGTACTGTCCGTACACAAGCCACTCATGTTAGAGTCTACCGATATATCAGAGTTATACCCTGAACTGGTGGGGGGAGTGTAATCAGGACAAGAGTAGGGATAGATTTTGGCATAGGTCCAACGCTTGAGATCTTTCTGTAGTTTCTGCGACTTGGATTGAGCGAGATTTTCTTTGAACTCATTTTGCTCTTTGTTAAGCTCATCAAGCCTTTTTTTATATCCAGTGATGGTAGCTTTAAAATGAGCTTCTGTGGTCTGTATCTCTATCAAGAGAGCTTCAGAAAGGCGTAGAGCAGTTTTGATAATTAATATACCCCAATCCCGCGTGCAGTGCCACGTAATCTGCGCCCACTCCTTGCGGAACACTGCATCGTCGAGAAAGATTCTAGGAGCATTTGTGACTAGCAGTCCCTTAGGTGCTGCGTTGTTATTAAAATACTCCTTTATCATGGTACCATGTAAAATGGCCCTGATTCGGTTGCGCTTAAGGTCACCTAACTTTTCCCAGTCGCCGGTTTGCGAGATGGCATGTGCTAGTAAAGGGTCAGAAAATAGGGTACTATCACCTAGTAAAGCACCCACTTCTTCCTTGGAGAAGGAGAGGCCCTGGTCTTTCATGATATATTGAATTTACAGACAAAGCTACTACGCTACTTTAGAAAACTCGTACTCTCACAGCTGTGCGCTGCGCAATGTATATCAAATAACAACTAGAGAGAAAGGGCATGAGCAGGCAATCCTGTACCCCAGTCAATATATTAACAACAACTAAGGAGTGACTAAGTGCAAACGAATAAAGAATATTTAAACAAAAAATCTTTTTAGTGTCTTTTTCTTCATATATATCTCTCTTACTATCCCCCTCAAGAACAAAGAAACCCCTTAAAGAAAAATATTCCTAAGGGGAACCAATGTCCCTGTGTGATTTCCAGAAGGAAAGGAAAATCTTATCTTTTTTGTAAAAGGACCCTCACTCACCTCTAGTTGGTGACATGCTTCATCATTGGGTCCCCGCTGGGGTGGCCGAATGCCCCCCCAGCGTGCTACAATGCCTGATTTACAGCGGAGCGGGATGTGGTGAGTGCAACAGTGCCCAAATTAAGGTGTGAGTGTAACTGTGGGTGCAAAATTAAAAAATACAAGGTTGTTGCCTATACAAAAATCTTTAATACCTGCCAACCTGTATTAGATTAAAAACAAAGTGGCTGGCAGCTAGGTTCTGTCTTAGGAAACCTGTGTCCTTTAAAACAAACAACTGGTCAACATGTTTCTGCTGCTACAACTGCAAATTCGCTCAGCATTCGTCAGGACCGAAATGATGTCCTCCGGTGGTGTACGCGCGCTAAGGCGCACCCTCCCGTGAGGCTCTAAATGTGATAAATTCTTTTGAAGTTTAGACCATATAGTGTTATTCACGGTAAGTAGCCGTGGTAGCTCACTGCGATTTGCAGGGGCACAAAAACCTGTGGAGAGGGAAAGAAAAAGACAATACACAATAACATATAATTACACACATTGACATAGAATAAGCTCATTGCAATAGCAAAAAATAGTGCATAGCAATGGTACATGCACAATGTCAGAATGGTGTCTAAGCCATTGTTTTGTTAAGGTGACCATTCACAGGCACTCCAGAATTCACAGAGAGCCCTCAAGGTTTTATGATGTCCCCCATAGGTAGAGTGAAAAACTTCTCCACCCAGAAGTGACTTCAAACGCTGTATTACCGCTGCTTTTATTTAATGTAGGCAGAATGTCAGGGGAGTATACTTTACTCAGCCTGTCACTGCCAAAAGTGATAATTAAAAGAAATGTAGCTTCGTACTTCGTCCTAGATGGTATAGTGCCTCTTTTAATAGTATCAGGAAAACCAGAAAAAAAACCCTTGTAAGAGTTCAGTGGTGCTTTTTTCAGTAGCGTCATACAAACACAAACACTCACGTTACGAGAGCAAAAGACTCTCCCCGTGGGTCGAGACAGCGCGGAATGCCTTCACGCGGTGTCTATCTTTAAAAAGAGGAGACAAAATGTTGCCGCTAAATCGGATTAGAGCTTGTGACTTACTTGAGCACTCGCGACTCCCCGCATTGTACCTGCACTCTGGGCTGCTGTCTCCCCGGAAGTAAGGTATGCTTTACCGGGATCGCATTTATCTTGCAGTACGAGGAAGTTCCGATCACGTGAGTAGCTTAACGTCACGTCGTTTACGCTAGGCTCCAGCTCTTAAAGAGGTAGTGTCTGATATCATGCTTGTATTCGGGGTTCAAATCCCCAATGGGCTAGATGGTGTGAATATTACAATTCAGACATTACTCCCTAAACCATGCCAAAATTCATAGTGCACTGTGTTAGTTAATGTGATGGTAACGATATTGCCCGGCATGTCAATTTTTAAGCTCAAGGCTAAAAGCCGGTATCTGATATCATGCTTATATTTGCGGTTCGAATCCCCAATGAGCTAGATGGTGCAAATATTGTAGGTCAGACATTACTCCCTAAACCATGCCTAAATTCATAGAGCACGATGTTAGTTAGTGTAATAATTATAAAAGTGTCCGACATGGATTTTTCAGTTCAAGGCTAAAAGCCGGCAGTTGGCTCTCCAGCAGGGCCTTGAGGTTAGACTTGAGTCATTAATTACATGCGAACTCAGCACTGGTTAGTCAAATAAAATTGCTTATTGGAAAATAAAGTACCCAGGGGTTTGTACACAACAGAGGGGGCCTATCATGAGATGTTATACACCAGTTCAGATTATGTCAACCCAAATTAGCATGACAGAGAAATTCAGAACAATGATGTGGCCTTAGTCACTATCTTAACACACTGCCCCAAGGAATATCATCGTTCAGCCCGGTTTTGTTGGTGCCCAAGCGATAAATCCAACGTTTTTCTTTCTGAAACAACGCTGCTTCTGAGCCTGTTTCCAGGTGCTCGAGAACTGTCCAATTTAAGTCATTAGGAGTGTGGTTCTTTTCTAAGAAGTGTGCAGTCAGCTTGGTTGTTGCTCTGTGACAACGGATATTGCTGGGATGTTCTCATATCCTTGTCTTGTTGCGTCTTGTTGTCATGCCTATGTACTGTAGGCTACATCGGCAAGTTAATAAATACACAACGTTGGTGGTGTTGCAGTTTGTGTGACTGCGCTGCTCCCAACGTTTACCATCAGCCAAGTCCAAAAATTTGGTGTGTGTTGTGAGATGGCAAATATTGCAATTTCCACATGGGAAATGCCCTGTGACTGGGGGTAAACCCCATGCATTTAGTACATTGGCTTCCCGTTTACCTGGGTTTACCCTAGGTCGTGTGTGTACTAGGGAGTCTTTTAAACTGGTGGCTCTTTTGTACGAGAAAAGGGGCTTATCCCATTTATTTTTGTTGCTAGTTAGCATTTTCCTATTCTTTGATATGCATTTGCTTACGGCATTTGACAAGGGGTTAAAAGTCGTGACACAAGTCAAAGGGATCCCTTTGTTTCCAGTTTTGGGATGGTCTTCTAGGAGACCACTTACTCTCTCTTACCGGCCTGTCTGTCAAAGCCCGGATTAAAAATCGGGGAAATTCCCCAATGAGCAACGTTCTCAAGTTTGCCAGTTCCTTTCGTGATTAGCTCATCTAGTCTATGTTTTTTGCTTTGCATTCTGGGTCTTGTGGTCCTGACTATAAAATGGATGAACAGGACGACAATTTCAAGAATGTAAAGCAAAACCCTGGAAAGGATCGGCTGCACATGAAACTGGAAATCGTGAGAGGTCTTCATGCACATGTCGATCTGTAAGGATTATGCAAATGTTCTGTCTCTTTTTATGTTTCGCCTACAGACATCGTTTGGGTCTTGCCTACAAACATCTTTTTGCTTCCTGTTTTCGGAAGAGGACGTGTGCAGCATACCAGAAAGTTACAGTTGACTTAGAATCAGGCTATTGGTTATCATAGGTTGCCTGTATTTTCAATCTCATTATCTTGCTTCTCATTCTATGACTTTTCTTCCTCTTCTTGTGTTTTTGTCTTTTCCTGGAGAACTGCTATTTTCTTTTTTGTCTAGTATTATGTAGGTTTCCACACATCCTTGATCTTGCATAGCACCGAGGACAGCCAAAGTAGTTGAAATCTTAATCCCGGGGGCAATTACTTAAACTTCCTTATCAGCTCGTTAAATCCAGGAAGTTCTACCTCCCTCGAGGAACAGTTGAGGCCGAGCCACTGACGTGCGGTACTTGAATCCGGCTAAAGACATTTCGTTGCTGATTCTTACGAAACATATGGCGTTGTATCATGTCAAAGTGTTGATCGCATCATTGGTTAGTTGACAGTAACAGAGTAGAAAAGAGCGGTGTTATTTTATTCTTAAACGCATGCATTGGTACACAACAGCCCGTAACCAACCTGTAGGTTTCAATCTCACATAAACTGACTCAGGATTTCATCATGCCAATGTTGAAAAATGTGACTGTTTTAAATTTTTTTTGTAAAGGCACACAGATACTCAGCGGGAGTATTATTCAACCTCTTTACATGTATTGTTCTTGTCAGATAGGGAAGCTTGTAATAACGCTTGTTTGCAGACGGTTGCCAGCACAAGGCGTAGCTAATCCTTGAGGACTACTTCATATGGGTCACATAAATCGGTAAGCAGACAATGCAATTGTGTTGGGAATTCAGCTTATTATTAACATGGTTGCACACAACATTTGGACAGTTAATGTAGCTCGTAATCATTGGGAGCTGCAGACTTAGACACACATTGAGTTATGCTTCAAAGTGCTTGTTTGCTCACAGAGTCACGCTTGATCTCACTCATGGCACGAATATGAGATTTGGCAACACTTTTTTAATCACTCTAAGCACGCACTATAGTTTACCTTGACTTGATGTAATTTCACGTTCTTCATGGGCAGCTGCCCAGTGCTAAACAATGCTGACAGTGCATGGCAAAGTCGTGCTGTCTGAACAAACATATTTTTGGCTACATTAACCTGTGACCTTGGCAGGATCGTAGCACCCAAATATTCAAATGAACTTATGTATAGTGAATGGCATGCTGGTCTACCCAATAACTTATAATAGGTGATTTTAATGAGCGCCCCTCTCTTGGGTCAAGTGCCCATATGCTAAGCCATCCTAGTAAAGCGATCGGCACAATTTTTAGAGCAATGTATATGTACATCAGATGGTATGTGTGCTGTCCAGCAACACTTTAGTGATCTTTCACCTCATCATTCTGCATCTCCACGCCAACCCTTCTTTCACCCCTCTTCTCTCCTTTCTCTTTCCTAACCTCTATCTATCCTCCTTATTACCTTCCCAAAGCATCACTCAACACCACAGCATCACTCCCCACCACTCAACCCCACAGCACCACTCAACGCCACAGAACCACTCAACGCCACAGAACTACTCAACACAACAGCACCACTCAACACCACAGCACCACTCAACGCCACAGCATCACTCAACGTAACAGCATCACTCAGCGCCACAGCATCACTTGGCACCACTGAATGCCACAGCACCCCTCAATGCCACATCGCCACTCAATGCCACAACACCACTCAACGCAACAGCACCACTCAGCGCACAGCATCCCTCAATGCCACAGCATCACTCAAAGCCACAGCATTACTCAACGCCACAGCATCACTCAATGCCACAGCACCACTCAACACCACAGCACCACTCAACACCACAGCACCACTCAACACCACAGCACCACTCAACGCCACAGCATCACTCAACGCCACAGCATCACTCAACCCCACAGCATCACTCAACGCCACAGCATCACTCAATGACACAGCATCACTCAATACCACAGCATCACTCAACGCCACAGCATCACTCAGCACCACTCAACGCCACAGCACCACTGAATGCCACAGCATCAAACAGCACCACTGAATGCCACAGCATCACTCAGCACCACTAAAGGCCACAGCATCACTCAGCACCACTGAAGGCCACAGCATCACTCTGTGCAACCATTCAACAACAACTGGTTCAAAGTTGTTCTCTTAATGTTTCAAGCTTTATTACAAATGTCACAAAAAGATGTTAATATTTCACTTCTCTTCTTGGATTTTCGTCACAATAAAATACACTGAACAAAATCTTCACAAAAGTTATTTACAAAAGTTAAAGCTATTGCCCTTATAAATTACAACAACTATATTTAAGTATTATTATTATTATTTTTTTTAAAAGCCATTGTTATTTATAATATCAATACATCTAAGTCACGTAAATACAACACCTATTGCATTACAAATGCTATAGGTGTCACATTTGCGAAAGTTAAAACTATTGGCATTGTAAATGGCAAAGCTATTCATTTAGCTATTTTCAAAACCAACACATAAATAAAATATTTGTCATTTACAATACCAATAGCTCAAACTTTCCTAATGCGAGACCTATTGCATTGCAAATGCTTGTTATTTTTCGTGTTTAACGCGGTTCATGGAGATTACCATGTTAAAATTAAAAAAAATGTTTTGGGAAATCTTTTTATGTAATATTTGTCATTTTATACTAAATTTAGAATGAAGAAAGCTTACAATTTTAAACTGTGCATTTTGTGTATTGTGTACGTATGGTGTACGTTGGTCAAGGGCATGTCAAGAGTTATTAAGAAAGCTGAAGTAGGTTTTCCTATGAACTGGTATGTCATCTTTGACTACCCAAGCACAATTCTACCTCCTTAACATATATATTTGCATATTATTGTTTTTATCATAATGTTGAATTTAGGCGATTCAGATGATTATGTGGTACTTATTTTAAACGGAGTACAGTATTTAGCGGTAGTTTTTCTAATGCAATTAACATTTTTGCACATTTGCACACCCCTTTCTGGATGATTATTTTCGGCCTGGTAAGGTGATTGAATCTGGCAAGATGATTAACAGGCCCGCCAAATTCATTGTTCACTACTTGGCAAATGATGTGACATGACATTAAAACGATACTGATGACATCAACGATGACATTACATATTTCCTTATCAATAACTGTATGGATGATAACACAAAGGGATAGTTCATATGTTGTTACTTAAAGGTGTTGGGTTGCTAATTTATGTTTTTGGTATAAATACTGTGAGATCATTAGAAATACATTTTGTGGGTGGGTTATCGTTTTCATGGTGGGGGTGCAAATTATAGTTGGCCCAGTAAACCATAATTGTCCAATTTCAGGATTTTTAGGTCAAACCTGCACAGCGTATACGCTGCTCTGCGAGGCATGCTGTTTTGAGGTAGGGCCTTGAAGCTCCGCCCATGTCCTGCACATCTTTTTAATTGACTGTTACCGTCTTTGAGAAATCGTCGCTTTTCATTCCTGAATAGGCTTGTTAGTCCCTCCTTGGTACCGCCGTGTCTGCATTTGGAACCTCCCATAACGACTGGACCTTTTCATGTCTTGTTACACGGTCTGCTATATCTTGGCTGTGAGCACTATTTTGTTCATTGATTTACCCCTATTCCACCCATTACGTCGCAGCAAGCTGTCCTCTTTTATTTTAATTACTAATGGCGGTCCGCTTTAACTATAGCAGCCACGTTTCTTTATTTATTTATTTTAGCAGCACGGCCTGCTTTAAGTATAGCAGCCAAGCTGATTTATTTATTTAATTTGCTTTTCGTTTGTTTACTAGCAACCCTTTCACATTAATGGAGGCTATGCCACTTTCTTTAGACAAGCCATGTCTAAAGAAAGGTGCACAGCCGCTATTAAAGTGAAAGCGTGGCATGGGGCACTGTTGCAAAAAAAGCATTTGTTTGTCAAAGCCCCCATGCCGCGGTTTCACCTTAATGTCAGCCATGCCCCTTTCTTTAGACGCGGCTTGTCTAAAGAAAGGGGCACAGCCTCCATTAACATAAAAGCACAGCATGGGGCGGTTTGACACAAAAAATACTTGCAATGCAATAGGTCTCACGTTTTTTAGAGTTTAAGCTATTGGCATTGTAAATGACAATAGCTCAAACACAGGTAAATGATAGACCTATTGCATTGCAAATGCTTGTTTTATTTTTTTAGCAGCAGTTCCCTTTAACTGTGTTCTTATGGGAATTTGAGGTATTTTTTTAGCATTTGTTTAGGCGTTGTTAACAGAATAAACCATAACTTCGCTTTAACTGATTTTCAGTCAATATTAGCTTTTTTGTAGATATACTGCATCCACATCGCATGCAACCAATACCTGCTGCATGTTGCCTTTAGCCATCCACAGCATCAGAAGGCTGCATGGACAAGCCTTTGCCCAATTCAGTAGTCAGCTCACCCTTGTTGTGCACAGTGGTGCAGAGAAGAAGTTTGCAACAGGTTCTGGCCTTGTCGCCAAACTTCAGTATTCAAGGTATAGGCTCACATACAGTGGGAACTACCTGTCCTAAGGGTGCGATATAGTATGTGGGCTGCAGGTCAGCAGACAAGCCCTGAACCCAATTCAAGAGTTATTCAACCACTAATGCATAAAGCTCCTGCGATGGGTAGAAGTGGTTGTCTATATGGCCTGTTACACATAGAAACCATTATCCATGATGGTAAAACCTGGCTTGACTACTACTCCAGGGTTTGAAAAAGTAACAAGTTTTGGACAATGGTTCTATTTTGTTTGCTTTTTGAGTTTTGAGTTTTGTGCTTTTTAGTGTTTTTTAACGTTTTCCCTTTTTTGTAGGAAACATTAAAGGCTCGATTACGATGTTTGTCAGGTTTGCCTCTGACCGACCCTGTCATTGTCTAAGGACCTACTGACCTGAGGTCAGCAGTCCCAACACCGCAATCACAATGCGACCGCACATGGTGTGTTCCCATACTCCCATTTCTCTATGGGAGCCTTTGTTACTGCCGTAAACTGCCCGTAGCAGAAGCTCCCATACAGAAATGGGAGATTCTGTTAATCCCTGCACCGCGTGGGAGGCACCTCAAGGTGCCTGCCACACGGTACAAGGATTAACAGGAGGGGACCATGGCCCCCAACTGGAGGTGGCAGGGAGAAGGGGAAGCTGCTAGGGGCCACAAACTCACTTTCTGACAGGCTTTCCTTTGCAGAAAGCCCAGCATGGAAAGCTTGTCGGAAACCAAGCATCGTAATCCCAACGGCGAAAACGATGTCCATTGGGATTATCTGGCGGTCACTAACTGGCCGACGGGCTCCCTGGGTCGGTTTCAGTTTTGACTGCCTACATCATAATGCAACGGTGGAAAGTGAATCCTGCGATGAGGCCCAGAGAGCCTCTGACCGCGTTGAGTCTCATCGTAATGAGGCCCTTTGTATACAGCCACTAAATTGGCTAAAAAAAGGGGGGAAGTGTTTGAAGCATTAAAACACACATAAGGATGATCCTTCTTTTTATGACCTTTCAGCAACTTTCATTGTCTCTGATTTTTCTGCATTTTGAACTCAGTGCAGTATGCTGCCACCCTCTTCACTTGCCAATCAAGCTCAACAGAGGCTTCTTCCTGCTCCGTCGCGGCTGGTATGTTGCTGGGCTTGGCTACAGATAGCCTTCCTTCTGAATAACCAATAAGTGCTTGGGGAAAAAAAGTTTGTAGAAATGCTGTTGTGACGTGGAGAAGATGTGGTGCAGGGGGCTGAGCTGAAGACTCTGGAAATAGGGATCAGAGTTCGAGTTTCGGCGTAGGTGCAACATTCTGTGATTCGGGCAAATCACTTACTCTCCCCCTGTCCGTGAACAGCGCCTGGATACCCTCACGGGTGATCGTGGTATTCCAGAAAGTGTTTTTGTTGCATTTTTTCTGAGATTCTCTTACTGCAAACCAACGCATCTTCTGCAAGCTTTCCCATACACCCTTGTGCAAATAGAGTGGGTCATGTAGATTGCAGACATGGATTCTTTATTGTGTAATTACTGCTGAATATTACTTCATATCAGGTAAAGTTAGCAGATGTCCATGATATTTATTCAATGACATTTTAGAGGGGACTGGAATAATCTAATATAGTCTGATCCCTAAACTAAGGCTAAAATGATAAATAATCTCTCAATGTCAATATTGTGAAAACCCCTCTGGGTTAGAACGGGATCCTGAAGGGCAGAGGAGAAAGGATGCATCAATGTAGGACCTTTAACACCCATCATGCCCACTGCAGACTTATGCTTTCTATACCCATCTGTTATGCTGCACTTGCTTGCCAGTATCAAATGGCATGCATCAATGCATCCCAATGACTGCCTTCTAATACTCTCCACATATGCATCTGAAAGGCACTGTTTGCTCTGCCCTCACCTGGGTTCCTAGGAAGGGATACATGGACCCACCTCCAGCCCCACCTTATATTTCTAGGATTGGCTGAGGGATGCCCCTTCTCCCATGATGAGAGAAATGGGCAACCCAAACTACCCTTGAGGGCTCGGGCAAAGTAAGAGGGATGAGTAAATATACCTTCAAGGGATTTATTCAATTGAATGATTCGTTTATTTTAAGATAACATTTGGGAGCAAGATGGAAGATATGCTTGCTAATTGATTTCTTTCAACGCTTCAATTCTTTTAGGCAATTTCTTGTAAACGGGTGCAATTCCGTTCAAGAGCGAACAATCATATGGAGTAAATCTCAAAGAGGAGTGTAGAACAGACAAAAACGGGTGTATATATGAAAGTATTACGTTTTATAATCACATTTTTCAGGGTACTTGTATGCAATACATACAATGAAACAAGAAGGTAAATATTATGCACTTGAAAACCTTCACTGTAACAATTGCAACACTTTTTGTTAAAATAAACCACAAATCAATAGCAAAGAAAAAAATGTATAAGTCGACGTTTTGGTCTCTAGTTTTGCATTAGTGAGTCCATCTTCAGGACTGTATAGTATTGAGGTTGTAGACCCCTGTTATAATGTAGAACAAAAGAAAACTACTGTTTGTTCTAATACATACATATAAAAGACAATATTATCATAACACCCGTGTAAGTGTAACACCATTATACAATTATTCCATTGGAAAAAACAATTATTCCATTGGAAAAAACAAAGTATGTTTGTTTTTTCCAATGGAATAGTTGTATAATGGTGTTACACTTTTTTCTTTGATATTGATATGTTGTTTATTTCATTGTATGTATTGTATACAAGTACCCTGAAAAATTCTAATATAAATTTTAATACTTTCATATACACCCGTTTTTGTCTTTTCTATACACCTCTTTGAGATTTACTCCATACGATTGGAAGCTCTTGAACGGAGTAGCACCTGTTTACAAGAAATTGCCTAAAAGAATTAAAGAGTTGAAAGAAATCAATTAGCAAGCATATCTTCCATCTTGCTCTCAAATGTTAGCTTAAAATAAACAAATCATTCAATTGAATAAATCCCTTGAAGGCACCTTCTCCCATGGACCACGTCCCCATGTAAAACAAGCTATACCCATTTCCCTGTTAGGGAATTTTCTGTGGTGCTTGCAAGGAAAACGTCCGGTCCTGAAATCTGAATGGGTCTCTCTTGTCAGCAAAAGACAGGCCCAAATATTAGAACCTGCTGATCGAATAGGAATACTAACGGCTTCAAACAGACATTCAGGGGTACCAGGAAAGTCATATTTTGGCTAATGTTTTACATAATAAGGTATACCAGTAATCTCCCCACATACCATAAAAACACTTTTCACAAATATTTTGGCATCAAGAATTCTAATAGACACTCCTCAATAGACTGAAAGCAAAAGGCCCCACGTGCCATCCTAAAATTATTTAGATGGATAATCCAACAGAACAGTTATATATCTGATTTGGCCGACCCTCTTTTAGATATTGCTTTTATAATTTGGGCTGCGCTTAAAGTCCAGACATACCAGTTAAAGATTCCCTGATTTTTCACTTACTGAAACCTAGTAGGCTATACATCCTGACAATAAATTGTACTTCAAAATAATAGCGGAAGTCAAAATAACCAACGTTTTAAGAGTGCCTCAATTTTTTTTCATCACCGTCTTCACGTTAACAGACTCAGGGCCATATGTAGGTAGGTGTTTTGCGATCGCAAACCCTGCAATTCGCATAATCCTGGGTGTTTGCGATCGCAAAAGTGAGTGTTGCGATGTAGGTAAGTATGTTGCCACGTAAAATTGGTATTCGCAAAAATAGCGATTAGCAATTTTGCGTGGCAAGGAATCTGCGAATAAGATTGTGAATTCGCAAGCTGCTTCCCAGTATTTGCAAAAATCGCACAAAGCGTCCCGCAAATTGCGAATTCGCAATTTGCTGTGTAGGAAAAAATTGCAAATTGCGATTTTACGAGATTCGCAATTTTACACTTCTCAAATACCACCAACTCAGAACAGGTGGTAACCAGGTGCAACCTATTTAAACAGGCCCACAATGCCACAGTGGCTTCTCACAATGACTGGCCTGTATGTAATAACCAGGAGGCTGCATATCCGAGAGGCTGAACAGAGAAGGAGGCGCCAGGAGAGGGTCTAGAGAACACGCATCACCCTCCTCCGGCGCACTGAGGAGGACATCCATGTGCACTACAGGCTGCACCCAGAAAGTATCCTGGAGCTGATAGAGGAGCTGACACCAATGCTGGAGCACCCCACATACAGGGCACACACCATTCCGACCCACATACAGGTGTTGTGCTTCAGGGGCTAATAGCTGCAGCAGGAGGGGTCTCTCAGAGTGCACTTTCACACTTTTTTCACGCTTTCCTTAATGATATGATGCAGAGGATGCATCACCACATCCAATTCCCAAACACACAGCAGGCACTTGACCAGACTGTTAGAATTGGGGGTCTCCAGTTGGCAGCGGCCAAGGCTTCTGACCAATTAGGGACCCTCTCCTCCAGTCAGGGCCAGGTGGACACACGTTAGTAGATAATCCCTGCTCACCTCCTTGGTAGCTTGGCAGAGCAGACAGGCTTATCTCCAGGGCAATGTGTAAAGTATTTGCACCAACACCTTGAGTAATTATAATGAACACCACAAACGGACACCACACAGGTATAATATAACAATAATATTTTTATATATTTTTAGGCAGACTTAAAACGGACATAAACCCACATTTAAATATGCTTCTTGAAACAAAAGGACTCTTATGGTAGAAAGTGTTCCTGACAGGTAACAAGAGTCTGTTGCAAAAGGTTGATCAATTCACGAATTCACGATGTAGCCATCTCTGTAGGATTTCTCAGGCTCTTTGGCGCCCCCTCCCCTACTCCGGGTTAGATCAGGAATGCCCCCGGTAATTGGGTTGCCTGTTTGAGGCTCTGTCATGTCGGGGAGCCTCTCAGCAGGAGTCCCAGTACCACGCTATTCTAGCGCCTGGTACCGGACTCTGGGATGGAACAAGCAATGAAGGGCGGAGGTAGGGGCGGCTTCCAAAGGCCCCCGTAGGTGCAGGCACTGGCGGTAGATCCGCGGGCTGGAGAACACAGCAGATGTCCCGTGGCTGTTAACCCAGTAAGACGCTCGGAGACAGTGCAGTGCGCTCTTACCGGGGGGATCGTAGGTCTTGGCTACGGCAACTCGGGTCCCTGAGGGCTCCGTCGGTCCCGGCAACTGGACAGCCAATCCGCAAGGGGCTCTCGGGGATTCCGATGAAGTGCCGATGATTCGGCCACTCCCAGAGCAGCTCCCAGGAAGCCCTTGGTGACGCTGGTAGCCGGGAAACGCTGGACCAATCCCTGCACGGCGATTTGGGCGAGCCCCCCCTCGGCTTCTCTGAGCACTTTACTTTCGGCGATCTCGGCACTGGGGGCACCTCGGGACGCCGGGTTTTCACAGCAAGAGGCAGAGGCCCACGGTGCCTCTGTCAAGATGCAGAAGAGCGGCCACCCTGGTTCTGGCGGTGCCTCGTATGGTTGAGCTTGGGGGAGAGAGAGCACGAGCCAGCTGGCTCACGCAGCACTCACTCTCTACCGGTCGGTTGTAGTCACAAAGATGCTCCCCCCACACACAGCAAGGAGGGAGGGAGTGATAGAATTCACTTTTCGATGCCCCAACCATCCCTATTTTCATATGTGAGTTAGCATCATATGACTAACTGATGGAGTACGTATATATACACGTTTTATATTATCCCCGCTTGTTACCTGATTATTCAAATATAAGTGTGACGATATTAGTTCCTTAGCTTAGCCTGTGCGCCTCCATTTTGTGTATCTCTCAGTGTCTGCGAGTCGCACTCACTCATCTGCCCCTCCCGTAGGAATAGAGAATTTCCCTAAGACAGCAGTTTTCGTTTCTCAGCTTACTGTGGCCGAAACTAACAAGTCTCTTTATCAGTAATATTCTCATGCCCCAGAGACGCTGAAGCCTAGCTCCGCGGCCTTGAGTAAAGATAGCGATGTATCCCTTGCAGGTGCAGATGCCTACTGTATGAGGACATTGTTCCCCTGCCTGGGTTTCAGTAATTTTCCAGAAGGGGCGTACCCTAATGAACTGTGTTGCATTATAATGTACTGCTGTGATGAAGAGAGTCAGTCCTCTCGACGCACTCTTTGGGGTGATGGTCGGACAGGGCCCTCTCATATGGGAGTTTGTGGCCTAATAAATACTTTGTTTATTCTTCTCCACTGTCCGGCTGACTTCTTACAGAATTACTATAGGTGAGTGCGGTAAGTCACTCGGGTGGATTTGAGCCGCGCTTATCAGATGGCACCCGAATAGGGACCCCGCGATAAAGATCTTTCTCACCCGTAGATGGGTAGCAGAAGACCGGGGACCCGCTGGTCGGCACGGTGGGCCCTTGTACCCATCTGATGCCGAGCTTGGTTCTCGCAGCGCTGCCCCACCCTGCTGATCGGGAGAGGTCCCGGTTCGGATCTTACGCCGGGGTCCAGAAGGCGGAACCTGGAGCTGACCGTGTTGGTCCTGGCAGCCGGAGGTGGAGAACGGTAGAGGTCGGTACCGCCTACGGAAGGTGAGTGGTCCACCTGTGATTGTTTAAGGAACTGGAGTGTTCCGGGAGACTAGGGTGTCTCCGGTGGTTTGAGGAGCCGGTGTGCTCCTGGGGCTAGTGTGCTCCGGGGAACTCAGAGTGCGAGCAGGTGCTCTGACAGACTTAACGAGGGTGGAGAATATCTGGATATATTGTTTGTAGTAATCCGACCGGGTGGTACTGTGGTGAACCGTGGCTCATTGCGGGTGGACTCCGGAACTTACCCTGAACTCCTAGAGTGGCGGTTCAGTGGAGGTGAGTCCTGGGTCTCCCGTGGTAAAGTGCGCAGTGATCCGTAGTGCCGCACGGGGAGCGGATGTGTTCTCCATCCTCAGAACAGTTAGTGTACTGATCGGTCTGCGGTAGGGTCCAGGTTCCCCAGGACTTGGTCGACGAGCCTTGTCCCATTTAGTAACACGTGTTTGGAAGAATTTTATATGTGTATGTGTGTCCTAATGCTGAGAGCCAACCTGCACCCCCTGAGGGCACTCCAAGCTTTGATATGTATATCAAGCATGGATTGCCCACGATTTTGTTTGGCACTCTATGGCATCGATACACCGCTGACAATGTGGATTTGCAGTGGCCCTTGACGGGCTCTTTTGAAGAAGCTAAATTGGATTATTTGCAGGACAAATTGTTTGCTAGGCGTAGCCGTCAAAGCATGTTTGATTCTTTAAGAGTGTGGCAAAAGGAAGCCAGGAAACGTAAGTTGAGAGAAGAGAAAGAGGCTTTTAAAAAGTCCGCGCAGACAATGGCGCAGAAAGCGAGAGAACATACCAAGAATGAGAATGAGCAGCGGTTGGAGCGCGCAGATAGGCGTTGCAGGTTGAAAGAAAATAAAAGTTATGTAGTACGAGAGGATGAACAGGATGAGATGGAAGACATTTTGAGTACTCGGCCCCCTCCTCCTTATGCTCCGCAGTCATTGTATCCCTCTCTGCCAGCTCCCGCCTCTACTAGTGGGGTTCTGGATCCATTGGCAAGTGCCCCGCACCAACATGGCGCAGCGATTTCTGCTTCCCCGCCCTCAACACCCCTCGTTTCTTTGCTCCAGACCACTTCACCCGCTCCCTCCCAATTCTCTTTAGCACTCCCTACTGTTTCAGCTAGCACCGCCCCTAGTCAGGAGATGTCAACGCCGAGTCGAGGCGCAGGTAGTGGACTGCTCTCACAGGTACGGAAGTTGGTTACGCGTTCTACGGTTGGTTTGGATGAAAAAAGTATAGTGGCCAACCAGGCGTGCCAGTGGGCTAGGAATAACATTTATTCGTTTGAAGACATTTGGTCTACAATGAAAGATTTTGAGCCTTTGATGCAACAGCACGCTTTGTGGCACATGTCAAATGTATTAATAACGTTATGGGAGCAGGGGTATGGAGGTGTGGCTCCGGCGACTTTACGAGATATACAGAGCGGAGCCTACAGAACGAATACTGGGGTGAAGGAGGTGATGCGCAGTTTACGTGCCTTATTGCAGTATAGAAATGAATTGCCCTCTGCAGGTGCGCCCCATTTTCCAGGTATACATCCAATGCGTGAAGTGCACCCTATCTTTCATCCCGAGATACCCGAGTTGGTAGACCCAGTCACGAAGGCTGTCACCAGGAATAGGATAGATGCACATTTCCAGGAGCAGTGGGTGTATACACCATGGAAGAGAAGTGAGGTATTAGCTTTAAATGCCCAGTTGCCGGCTTCTAGAAAGAACCCGACTGCATACTATAAAGAATTGACGGAAGCTGCGTCTTCCACTGTAATGACTTTAGCTGATGTTGAACTGTTTTTTGGACTTCTGGTCCCGGTCGATGTCTGGCGCCAGGTAAAGGGCACAGATCATTCGGAAGAACTAGGTGGTACGTGGCAGGAGTTGCAGGATTGGGATAAGGAACGTAAGCCAGGAGAAAAGCCGAAAGCCGAGATTTTGGCGTTGCCGGGGCGCATAATAAAATACATGCACGCTCTCATTCCCCCGAAGAAGGTAGACTGGGACAAGTTGACGGCTTGTAAGCAGAAAAAGGATGAGGCAGTCTCTGACTTCTTTACGAGGTTTGAAGAGACGTTCATGGATTTTAGTGGGCAGGATGTGTCACAGGATGGAGGGTTGCGACTTTTTGTTAATAGGTTTGTCATGAACTTGTTGCCTGAGATTTCAGCAAGATTGCAAGCATCGGAGAGCACGTGGACGACATCCTCTCCCTCTGGTATTCTTAGCATGGCTCAGTATTATGAACATAGAGAAAATGAGAGTAAGGACAAGCAGGAAAAGAAGGCTAAGGATTTGAAGACTAGGGTTTTGTTACAGCAAGTGTCGAGGGGTCGAGGAAGAGGTGCGGCACCAGGGCGTGGAGGTGGCGGCTATGGCAGGGGTGACAGTAGGGAAAGACTGGGCCCGAATCAGTGTGCGAAGTGTAAGCAAGAGGGGCATTGGTGGAGGGATTGCCCTCTGTTTCAGTCGAATGCCGGTCCAGGGCGAGGACGAGGAAGAGGTAGTGGTGACTCCGGGAGACAGAATGTGCGGTCAGATGGAGGCGGGAGGCCAGGAGGTAATTATTTTGACAATGGCGCAGACAGGCAACAGCTGCAAAGGGGCAGTGGTCAGTATTATAATGATGACTACTCTGTGGACGATCTGACAGGGTTCTCCCATAACTAGGACAGCGTAGGACAGAGCGAGGGACCGGTGCCTGTGGAAGTTGATCAGAGGGGACCCTATGTCGAGGCAGACTTATTGGGGTCTCAGCAGAAATTTCTAGTGGATACGGGTGCAACGAAAAGTTCAGTGGCTCATTCTCGGGTCCCCGGGGCGGCTCTGTCTGGCAAGAATAATATCTCTGTGGGTTTTTCAGGTACCCCGGTGATTAGCCCCATTTCCAAACCCCTTACATTAACGATTGGTCCTTTCACTGTTGATTCACCGTTTTTATTGACATCGAATTGTGGAGAAAATTTACTGGGCTTAGACTTATTCAAGAGGTTGCACGCCACCATTTATTGTTCTCCGGACGGCGTGTACCTCACGTTAGGCCCGACTGTTGCTATCCCACTACAATGTTTTTCTAAAGATGACCCATTACCACCTGAATTTGAAGGGATACCCGACAGTTTGTGGGCTGTCAATGATACAGATGTGGGTAAAATGGATATCGCCCCGGTAACAATAAGGGTAAAGGTGGGAGCGAAACTACCCAGGGTACCACAGTACAGAATTCCTAGGGAGGGAGAGAAAGCCCTGTTGCAAATAATACAAGATTTGATTCGGTCAGGTGTAGTGGAAGAGATGGATTCGAACATATGTAACAGCCCCATATTGCCGATCCTTAAAAGACGGTCGCCTGAAGCTACAGATAATACTCCTGATGTATATAGGTTTGTGATTGATTTACGCCATGTGAATAGAGTAGTGGAGCCACAATACCCAGTGGTCTCGGACATCACTACGATATTGACAATGATTCCCCCATCTGCTAAATATTTTTCTGTTCTGGATCTGAAGAATGCTTTCTTCAGTATCCCAGTACATGAAGACAGCCGTTACCTCTTCGGATTCTCATTGGCTGGCCGAAGCTTCAGGTTTAAGAGAATTCCCCAAGGTTACACGGAAAGCCCGAGCATATATAGTCAAGCACTGAAAGCACAATTGGATGAACTGGAACTTCCACCTGGCAACGTTATATTGCAGTATGTGGATGATATCCTGATTGCATCGGACGACGAGAAGGGTTGTCGGGATGCTACAATTAAATTACTGCATCATTTGGCAAAAAGGGGACATAAGGTGTCCCTTCCAAAGTTTCAATACTGTCGAACGGAGGTTACCTACTTAGGTCACCTCCTTTCGAAAGTGGGGAGGAGATTGACGCCAGAGCGCATAAAAGCGATAACTAATATGAAGGTACCTAACACGCAGCGAGAGGTGCGCGCATTCTTGGGCATAACATCGTATTGTCGCCAGTGGATACCTAATTATGCGTTACTAACAAAACCCCTATTGTATCTGACTACCAAAGAAGTGCGCGAACCCCTACCCTGGACCCCTGCATGTCAGGAAGCGTTTGAGTCACTAAAAACTGCTTTATGTTCTGCACCCGTTCTGGGAACACCTGATTACCAGAAGCCTTTTGTTCTTTATGTACACGAGGCGGAAGGTTGCGCGTTGTCTGTCTTAACACAATGTTTCGGAGGGAAACAGAGACCCTGCGCTTACTTTTCTGCGATGCTCGACAATGTGGCAAGAGCGCTGCCGAGTTGTCTGAGAGCCACGGCGGCTGCTGCGGTCTCTATAAGACAATCGGCAGGGCTTGTATTGGGTTCAGACCTCACAGTAATGGTACCGCATGCTGTGGACATTTTACTAAACAGAACACAGACGCAGCATTTAACGAGTGCTCGTCTTACCGGTTATGAAATGACCCTCTTTGCACCCCATGTGATGATAAAAAGGTGTGCTACACTGAATCCTGCCACATTGTTACCTATCCCCACGGATACAAAAGACGATGACATACATGACTGTTTGTTTCGGACAGAAGAAGAGACAAAGGGGAGGGTGGATCTGACGGACAAACCCTTAGACGAACCGGATGGGGAGTTGTATGTGGATGGGTCTTGTTTCAAACTTGCAGATGGTACATCGACAGCAGCATATGCAATAACGACATTACAGACAGTAGTGGAGACCTCTAGGATACCTTACAATTCGGCCCAAGCAGCAGAAATTATAGCTTTACTGAGAGCATGTGAATTGAGTGAGGGACTGGACGTGAACATTTATACTGACAGCCAATACGCCTTTGGCGTGGCTCATAATTATGGGCGACTGTGGGCAGAACGGGGATTTCTGACTTCACATGGACAACGCATACAGCATGGTCCGCTGATATTACGACTGTTTGCAGCATTGACGTTACCCAAGCGATTGGCTGTGATAAAGTGTAGCGCACACAAGACAATAGTGGATGATGTGGGACGAGGCAATGCCTTTGCAGACGAAACGGCAAAAGAGACTGCTCGGACAAAATTACCACGGATGTTTGTGGCGGGCCCAGCTAGATGGGTGCCAGATGTTAACATGTTTGCAGATACTGTACAGAGTGTGAAAAATATACAAGAGAAAGCGACTGAAGATGAATTGAGGACATGGAAGGATGGTGGGGGGCGATTGGATGCTGATGAATGTTGGACGGATGTGACCGATAAGAGACGATGGTTACTTCCGAACGCATATGTCCTTCCAGTGGTGACGATGGCTCATGGGCCTGCACATATTAGCGCCAAGGGTATATGCAAGCTGTTGGACCCAGTGTGGAGCAATAAAAATATCTCTAAAGTGGCGACTCACTTGGTCCGACAGTGCATGGTATGTTTGAGGCACAATCCAGGAAAAGGTACCCCTGTCCCAGTGGGAAATTTTGCACCTCCCTCTTTCCCTTTTGAGGTGATTCAGATGGATTATATTGAAATGGAAAGGGTCAACAATCTCAAATACGTCTTGGTGGTTGTATGCGCTTTCAGCAGATGGGTGGAGGCATTTCCAACAAAAGATTGTACAGCCATTTCTACTGCAAAAATGCTGATTAAGGAATACTTTTCTAGCTTCGGATTGCCTAGGGTGATCTGGAGTGATAATGGCACGTCCTTTAATGCTGAATTGATGAAGCAGATATGTAAAGGCTTACAGATTTCCCAAAAATTCCACGCGGCCCAACATCCTCAGGCCGCAGGACTTGTGGAACGGTTTAACGGAACGCTAAAATTAAAGATGGCCAAAATACAGGAGAGTACAGGACTCCATTGGCCAGATGCCCTTCCTTTAGCCTTGCTTTCTACCAGAGTAACTGTTAACTCCAGAACGGGTGTCTCCCCTCACGAAGTAATATTTGGCCGTCCGGCCAACGTTTGGGGAGTACCCAGGCCCAAATGTTTCTCTGAAATACAGTACCCTCTGTTGATAGACTACTTGTATGCTTTGACTAAAGATCTTCGTTCTATTCATCAGCAGGTAGCAGACACCCTGAAGCCGTTGCCGGAGGGGCCTGGACACTCCATCCACCCAGGGGACTGGGTCGTCGTAAGAAAATACCAACGGAAAAGCTGTCTGGAGCCCAGGTGGTCGGAGCCTCGACAGGTGCTCCTCACTACACGTACCGCACTTCGAGTGGAAGGCAGGAAGGCGTGGACGCATGCATCGCACGTGAAGAAAGTTCCGCTACCGTTACCCTACGACCAATGGGTAAGAGAAGGCATTGCTGATGAGGAACACGAGCAATTACCCAGATACGTTCCCTTCTCGGATGCTTCACTGAGGGGAGAGGAGCAAGGTGAAAAGACGAACGCAAGGTCTCCGGCAGAACAAAGTGCTTCGGCCAGCTCTGTTACTCCCGGTGCTACTAGTGAAAAGGCGTCAGAGAGTTCAGTACCTGCCATAGATACACCTGTTTTGTTTACTGACCCCAAAGTGCGAGGGAGCACTCGCTATAATCTGCGGCCCCGGAAAAAGTGACAGTGTACTGGACTAAACACTGGAAGAAGGGCTTAGTGGACATTCTGATACAAAGAAGATTTAGTGGTAGGGAAAGGGATGGACTTGTAAGAGCCCTGGTGTTTAGCCGAAGATTGTGTTCTATGAGACTATAGAGTGGTGAGGGGCCCAGATTAAGTGCTCCTCTGTTTCAATTGCTGTGCATCAAGCGACGTGGGATTAAGGTATGGACGGTAAAAGCCTGCCTGTGAGGCTTTGAAGGACACAGGGAGAAGATCCCTTTTTAGGGTTGAAGAACCCCTCTGGCCGGTTTCGGCGGATAGTCTGGGACTATTTTTTTTAGAAGTGTTTTTTCCATTTTTTGATATATTTTTGCAATTTCAAATATGTACCCTTTTGGTCGCCCCATCCCTGATGAGGAGCAGCCCTTCGCGGCTCCTCGAAGACCCTTGCCTGCTTCCCCCTGGTTGGCCCTTTCCCGAAAGGGAAAAATAGTACTCCTTATTATAGTGCTCATTGCTTTCCTAGTGGCTCTTGGTATATTGTTTTTCTTGGATAAAGCCTATCCCGTTCATGTGTTTGCACCCACACCTACTGCTGTTCCTGAACATAACAGTATTACTGTAGATTATGGTGAACAAATGCTTAGACGAGGTTACAAAGAAAATGTTTTTATAAAGACTTTGCACCATGCTCATGCCACCACAAACCTTACGGATTGTTGGGTTTGTGGGCTCCTACCTTCTGCTGCCTACAAGAAGGATAGATTTCTAGCGCTTCCTTTGACACCTGTGAATAGTTGTGTGGGGTGGTATACTCTCATAGGTCTTGTCAAATATTTTCAGCAGCCAGATTTTCTGACTCCTCGACTACAGAATAGGGGATCGACAATGACAATGCGAGTACGTCCTCTGCCTCCCTCTTCCCTTGGACGGATATATACTGACGGACGTTTTGATCAGACATTTATAGAGACGTGTGAGAAAAAGGTGGGCCGGTTTTTAATTCCAAATGACACTGACAAAGTTAGGGAAAGCTTTCTACAACTGAATTCCTCCTTGTCTTACAGACACCCACCAAAGGGAAATGACAGTGTTAAGTCTCTGATACTCCTGGCTGTAGTGGGTCCGCCACCATTCTTTTGTATAGAGGGTAGGGGCCCCATCAAGGTTGGTAATAGTTCTTGTAACGTGACGGCATTAATACGTTTGCCTCTCAGCCCCTCTTTGGTTACTCCCCCCAGTATCTATTTTGTGTGTGGAGATAATGGATACTTATGGTTGCCTGAAGGTTGGGGTATGTTACTTAGCCTATATGATTCCTCCTGTATATGTGGCACCCTCCGACTATCACAAGACTCATCGTAGGTTTCCCAGCCCACAAGAGCAGCGTAAAAGGAGGGAACTTCAGGTAGATGAGGTTGACCAGACGGACACCTCTCTACAGCAATAGACTGATTTTTCTAAGGGCCTTCTGCCTTTCTGGGGTCCGATATTTAATAGTAGGGCCATTCGACGACTGTCCAGGGTAATGGAAAAGGTAGTCCTTACTGAAGCTGACATTGCGACTAACATGTCCGTTGAGATTCAGGCTATGAGATTATTCACGATTCAGAATAGGATGGTGCTTGACGTCATCCTGGCAGATAGGGGCGGGCCTGTCGCGTCATCGGGACGTCTTGTTGTGTGTATATTCCAGACTCAGCTCCGACTGTTAACTTGGCAGTACAGAAACTCCATAGATTAGCGACTGAACTCCATCAGGATAACGGGACATGGTCCTTACAAGGGTGGCTCTGGGGCGCTTTCTCCTCTTGGGGTTGGAAAATATTGATGGGTTTAGCTGGTGTGGTGAGCATAATACTGACATGTTGCCTTTGTGTATACTGCCTTCCCCCATGTTGCTCAATGTGTGCTACGAATTTGCGACCACGAAAGAAGGTGTCGGGTCAATACACTGCCTCTATCATTACTGACATTCCTGATGCAAATTGGATGATGTTTATTGCAGATGATGTTTTTGAATAAATATGATGCTCTGCCCTTAGAATGGATGTGAAGGCGCTACCTTTTGGCAAATAAATATATGGCTGCAGTTAGCCAATGATGCTAAAAGGAGGGTCTGATAGAATTCACTTTTCGATGCCCCAACCATCCCTATTTTCATATGTGAGTTAGCATCATATGACTAACTGATGGAGTACGTATATATACACGTTTTATATTATCTTCGCTTGTTACCTGATTATTCAAATATAAGTGTGACGATATTAGTTCCTTAGCTTAGCCTGTGTGCCTCCATTTTGTGTATCTCTCAGTGTCTGCGAGTCGCACTCGCTCATCTGCCCCTCCCGTAGGAATAGAGAATTTCCCTAAGACATCAGTTTTCGTTTCTCAGCTTACTTTGGCCGAAACTAACAAGTCTCTTTATCAGTAATATTCTCATGCCCCAGAGACGCTGAAGCCTAGCTCCGCGGCCTTGAGTAAAGATAGCGATGTATCCCTTGCAGGTGCAGATGCCTACTGTATGAGGACATTGTTCCCCTGCCTGGGTTTCAGTAATTTTCCAGAATGGGCGTACCCTAATGAACTGTGTTGCATTATAATGTACTGCTGTGATGAAGAGAGTCAGTCCTCTCGACGCACTCTTTGGGGTGATGGTCGGACAGGGCCCTCTCATATGGGAGTTTGTGGCCTAATAAATACTTTGTTTATTCTTCTCCACTGTCCGGCTGACTTCTTACAGAATTACTATAGGTGAGTGCGGTAAGTCACTCGGGTGGATTTGAGCCACGCTTATCAGGAGTACGATGATGACGGCAGAGTTTCTTTGTCCCTGAACTCTGGGATCAGGAGGCTAGCTCTACTTCTAGCCCTTGGAGAGTTCTTCTTGGCAGGAGGGGGACCAAGCGCACAGCACAGTCCCAACGGTCTCTCTTAGGCAGGACAAGACAGCAGGTCAGCTTCCACACACACAGCAATGGCAGCACTGTTCCTGGGGTCTTCTTACGGTGTCCTCTTCAGCAGGGATTCAGTCAAAAGTAGTCTCAGTCTAGTGTACACGGGTCTTTCCTTTATACAGCAAATTGTCTTTGATGCCTTCGAGGTTTTGTGATTTAAGCACGGGTCGCCCTTGTCCAGACTCTGGCAGTGGGAGTCTCCTGGTCCCGGGAAATCTTTCCCTTTGAAGCAGGTAGGCTGGGACATCCGTCATCCAGCAGACAGGGGAGCCGGTATTGTAAAAGGCAGGGCACAGCCCAGCACCACTCCTCCCCCTAACCTTCCGGAGCAGCCAGCTATCACTCTACTGCTGGAGCTTTCCCAGACCCTGTCACACTCCCTCTAGCTCGCACACCCCGGCAGGCCCCCAGACAGACTGGGCAAGGAAATAGCCACTTTCTAAAAGTGCTATTTTCAGACACAACATATAAAAACCACCTATGCTAAAAGATGTATTATTGATTTCTGAATCTGGAGAAACCAGGTTTGGATTTTCTACCTTGCTCCTGGGGGAAGATAGGCAGGTACACATGAGACCCAGCCCTCCCTCACTCTGTCCTATGGGCTAGATAGCCCTGCTGTAGTGAAAAACGAATTTGGCAGTGGTTCACTACTAGAGCATGTCCCCTACATCAGTACAGACCCTTTTAGGAGCACTTGCACTTTGGCACTGATCAGCAGTGGCAACGTGCCCAAAGCATCTAAACCAGCAAAACGTAATCCAGCATAGAGTCAAAAACCTAGGAGGTAGAGCTCAAAACGTCAGGGGAAACCACGCCAAGGATGCCAGGTCTAACACAGACTAAACAAGATTTTTACCAAATAGCACAATTCCCCCACGTGATTGGCTGCGTAGATTGAACAAATGTCGCACTGTCCCCCCCATCACACAATGAGTATGTGTTCAGAAACAGAAAATCCTATCATTCTTTAAACATCCAGGTAGTCTGCAATGCTAAACATGTAATCACAGATATAGTAGAAAAATTCCCAGGAAGCACTCATGATTCCTTCATTTTCCGACATGTGGTTTACATCGCAGACTCACAAATGGCGAGTTTTGAAAAGGATACCTGCTAGGTAATTGTATGGCACACACAAACACTAGTATGAAATGTCTGAACTGGCTGTATATCACTAAACATCAACCTACTTTATCCCTGTAGGAGACAGTGCATATGTTGTGCGGGACTACATCCTCACACCCTACCTCAATCTAGCCACAGCATCAGAGCGAAGGTACAACAGTGCCCACAGGGACGCAAGATCCACCATTGAGAGGACCTTCGGAATCCTCAAAAGCCATTTCCGGTGCCTCCATAAGAGTGGAGGTGCCCTACAGTACAGCCCTGAGACGTGTTGCAAAATTGTGGTGGCCTGCGCAATGCTACACAACATCCCTACCAAGAATGGCACCCCAATGGATCTGACAAATGCAGACACATCAGATGAGGAGGATCCAGCTCCCCAGCGCAGACGTGCAGGTGGAGCCGGGGCAGCTGCCGGGCGCCTGAGACGTGAGGACATCACACAGAACTACCTCTAGGTGAGAAATAAGTACACAATGCCAAATGATGATGTCAAACAAAATAGGTTTATACCCTTAACAGCAGGATAACTAAGTGACTGTAAGTATGTTGGTAGCACATGTTGTTGTCATCACAGTGCCATCATAGTTCTGAGTCAGTTAGTCCATATATCATGTGTTGCCTCACAAGATGCCATAGGTGCATGCTGCCCCTTCACCTCCGGCGTGCACGCCCTGTTGCCCCTCCGTCTGGCTGCGCACTTGCCTCACTGTTGTCTTCCTCTGCTCTGGCCTGACGCCCACTCTGGCACCTTTCAGCAGGAATTGGAGGAGTTGGGGTGCCCTTGTTGGACTGGCCATCAGTGTCCATGCTCCCTGATGTTCCAATGCCACCGTGACTACAGCACGCAGTTGATCAAGCGCATGCGTGACCTGCACCAGGCCCCTAGCCACATCCTGGCAGCAGTGTGCCATCTCATGTTGCATGCTAATGCATCTTCGAGCTAGCATGGAGATTACAGTAGATTGGCGAGTCACAGCCTTAGTGAAGTGGTCCAGGCAGGTGTTTAGGCGATGTTGTTCCCTGCGCCTTGCCAGCCTATCTCTTCTGTTCTCCCTCAAATTAGCCTCCAAAGCTTGTGACCCCAAGCCTCAACTCTGACATGTGGCGGTTATATTTGGCTAGTTGGCGCTGAATTGACATGATCCCTTTGCCTTGCAGGTGCTGTGCACGCAACATGCTGCCCTCCAGGCCTGCAAAGACCCAGTCTGTTCCAGAGGAGGCATTGCTAGTGGTGGCCTGTGCCCTGTGTTTTGCACCACTGACGGTTGCGGTTTGTGCACTGGATTCTGGTGTGCTCTGCCTTGGGACTTGGGTTGGACCAGCCTGTGAGTCCTCATCAGCTCCTGTTGACTCTGACACCATTGGGTGCAGTGGTGGAACGAGTCTGCGCCGTTTGGGTGGAGCTGATTGTGTTTCCCTTGTTGAACCCTGCTCCTCCTGCCCTGCCCGGTCTTCATCTGTAGCTGTCTCCACCCCTTCAGCCACTGTATCCTGTGTTGTTGGTTCAGCTGTACAATTAAATGCATACATGAGTTGTGTGTCATTTTTTTTAAAGTATTAAAGTTCTTTATACATCTAATGACATGACTGCGTGTCTATTTTGCACATTGCAAGTATGACTCTTCCCTATGTACCCTTTGTATGTGTCACAGGACTAAGTTTCAGTGCATGGGACTACATTTCCCATAATGCGATTCTGGGTGACCTTGAACACATGGTCTGGACTTCTACTCATGCATGGGTGTTTGGGGCTTTGAGTGGGATGGGTATGTTTTGGGGATATTGGCATGCATCTTACCTTGTCTGGTGTGTCTATTTTCTGAGCTGTCAAGATGAGCCACGCCTGTCACAGACTCAGGCATGAGTGTGCCCTCTACCAACTCCTCCAGGGGCGTCGGCTCTGGTGCAGTTGAGGTCCAACCTCCAGTCACTTTTGCCTCTGCCAATCTGGTGGCCACCCTCTCCTTTGATCTTTGCCAAATATCGTACCACCTCTTCCTTAAGTCCTCAATGGAGCGGTGGGTTACGCCTATCGCATTGACTTTTTCTTGGATGTCAATCCAAATTTTCCTTTTCCTGGCCTCAGGAACATGGAGTGAGCTTTTCCCAAACAGGAGGTCATGTTGCCTCACAACCTCCTCTGTCAACACCTCAAGCTCCCTGTTAGACCTGTCAGCCCTAGGGTGGTCTTTCCCTGTGATATTTTGCCCTTGCCTCATTTTTCCCACCTACTTTTTGTTGGCTTTAGGACTCTGGGCACCCTCCCATTGCTAATCAATGCCAGGGTGCAGGTTCTCTCTTCCCCCAACATGGCTGCCACTGACCCCTGCTACTGCAGCGTGGTCTGTATAGGTGCACTCTAGTAGCCAGGAGCTGGCTGGAACCCTTAAACAATGTTGCCATACCAGCCTGCCAGCCTGCCCATAGCTAGAATGAGGGAAGCTCCTGGAACCTTCCAGAATAGGGGAGGCACCAACTGCCACTGCCAACTGACACTATATAAGGAAAGGGAGGGAAACTTTCTAGTCAGTTGGGGCATCACTGACCTGGGGAACCCTCGCAGGAGTTTTAGGCGGGAGGGCGTAGTGAGGAACCTATGCTACTAGGAGTGACAGGATTTAGGTGCTGCCTCTTAAGCTGGGTGAGGTGTCCTAAGCTAGCCCCTTGATCTGGCCCAGTGGTAGGGAACCCCAGGGTCCATCTGCAGTGACTGAGGAAAAACTCATCAAACCTTCAGCTCAGAACACCCCCCCACCTCTCAGTAACTTCAAGTAACCAGCAACTAAGGGCGCAGAACCATCCAAGCGCCAAAGAAGTCTACTTTCCTGTGACCAGAGATCGCTGGGGGATCGACCAGGTACTGGACTTGTGCGGCCCTGCGCAACCCCTGCCTGCATTGGGGTCTAACCGCCCCACCTGTCTCCCCCTGACTGACTCTCTGCCCTCCATTCCCCCCTGCATTGCTCGCTGTCTCACTTGAAAAGCGCTATAAATGGTCCCCTCCTCAAGCGCTATGGCCAGAGACTGCCTGTTCATTGGAAACTATTGAAATGGCCTTCCTTGCCCTGCCGCGCCTAGCGCTGTGAAGCATCTCCCAAGCGCTGTACCTTGCGCTCCTCTGAGGCGCCTGAGGGAATCCTGTGACGAGCGAGGCATTGGCGCCGCTCCTTCGATGCCCGGGGCGCTTACGGCCGCCAGCGCTGCTGCCTGCCCTTGCGCCGGGTCTTGCGGCCCCAACGGAGCCCACTCCGTCACTTGCTTCCCCCCTCGGCGGCCCCCGTGGGCCACGAGAGGGCCGCCACATCGCTTGGACCAGGCCGCGTAGGCCTGAAGGCAAGCTGTTCCCTCTCACGTGATGGGAGCGCGACCGCGTCACCGGCCACGCCCCCGCCAGAGCCGCGCAGCTATTGAAGACTGCAAACGAGCCCCTCATTAGCGCCGGCATCCGGAGAAGAGCTGGATTCGCCGCGGAGCGGTGGTGGAGAAGCCCCGGTGCCCCCTCCGCTCTGCCCCGCATTGTGTCACCTTGCCCCGGGTCGGTGTTGTGCGATAGTCCCTGCACTGTGCCGGGCAGCGTGCGAGCCCGGTTGGAAGAAAGCTCTTCCCTCCACCTCAAGCCACCGCAAGGGCCCCGTAGGGCTGAAGAAGTGAGGTAACCCCCTGGGGAGGAGGGCGGTAGGCCGGGAGAGGCCCGAGGTCGCCCCTCCCCCGGGGTTAACGGAGACTGGGCCCTGTTGGCCCCTTCTAATGTGCCTTAAGAGTTTGGAGGTTAGAGGATTAAACACTGTCCCTAGTGCACCATATTTACAAACCTGAAATGTTCATAGTGCACCATATTTACAAGCCTGAAATGTTCATAGTGCGCCACATTTACAAGCCTGAAATGAAAGGGAGCTTCACTTCACTGTACTGAATTTTCTTGCAGAGGTGGGCTTCCATAGTATTCTGATGATCTGATCTAGGTTGCAAGCCGACCGGTATTCACAAGAAGAAAGGCTTGTTATTATAATTGCTTTTACTTCCTTCTCTGTTGGCAATAGCCACTGGCCCCTTGGTGCACATTTTGCCTCCTGGATTACAATCAAATGCGGTAAGATCGAAGAATGCTTGTTGATCTCACTTGTTGCTGTTCTTATCCTACTGAAAATCAATAAACATATTTCTAACAAAAAATAAATCTCCACCTATTACATTGAGAGCTGCATATTTCAATATGTTGTTGAAAACCTTTTGGTGCATAATGGCTTAATCTTCATTTGAACCATAGAAAGAATAATTGTGGTGTCATTTACGTTAACAAGGGAGATAAAGTATCTCCCCAGTAATCAGTGGTAGCCTTAATTAGCTGAACCCCACATGATGCCCTCACAATGATCCCCTTGTTATTACAAAATTGGGGCAAATCTCAGTTGTGCCCAGTTTCTTCAACTTCTCCGTCATTCTCCAGAACTCCCAATATCAACACTACTATGTTATATGCAAATGTTGGAGTGGGTCGAAAAGTGATACAGAGTTGGAAATTTGTTAGCTGTCCAATGAACGGATAGAAATCCTTATTTTAGAGACTTAGGGGTGGATTATGATGGCGGACGGAAGGACGACCGCCGGCCTGGAGTATCTGGAAATTGCCTTTTACAGTCCGCCAGCCGCGGCTAGACCGTCCGCCATATTAGGATGGGAAGCACAGTCAAATTTCCGTAAGCTGCGGAAGAACATGCACTGCAGCGTAAATACACCCGACCCCGCGGCGGACGTAACCACTCCAGAGACACCACCGTACGCAATGACGTCTCCGACCGTCCTTGAAATCACGATGCCGGAAATGACACAGCAAATCGCTGCGGAGAAACCACCAGCCTGAACACGGCGGATTCACAACAGCGGAGAGGCAAAACATTGCAGAGATACCCACCACAGGCAGACTGCCGTCATGGACCCAGCTCTACACGCATTTCCGCTACTCTTCGTGCTCCACCACCAGCAAGTCATGGACCGTCGCCGACGACGACGCAGGTATGCAAACACAACTACCGCTGTCAGAAGGGGAGTACCTGCCGGGGCTGTGACGTGGGGAGGGGCATGTTGGGGGTCAACAATGTATGGCAAACAGATGTACGCAGGTAAGTCAATATATAAATAAATCGAACAAATCTGACCCCACCCACCTCGAACACACACTCACCGCCAGAAAACAGCCACACCACGGACAACGCAACGTAGCAGAGCAGACGAAGGAAACCATGCCCACAAACAACTAGGCAGGCAGGCAGGAATGGCTAGGCCACACAGTTCACAGGCCCACATACACACACCAACACACAAGGCATACCACACATAAGGAGACATGCTGGCCCACCCTCAGGCCAACCCCACACCTACCTCACTAACAGACAGGGGCCCATACACCACACACCACAAAAAACAACACTGCTGCACACACATTAACAACCAATACACACGCAATGACCCCTGACATGTACACTGACAAAGTCGACACTGAACAACCTACTGTGTACCCACAAATCATGAGTCTGACACATGCACCAAATGAAAAACATCCACATAACCTGCATTGCATGGGAAGCCACTGTTGTCCCAAAATAAGCCTCAGAGTGCCTCCTCCACCCTTACACAGTCCACCGCCACATGGTAATGACTATCCACCCAGCCAAACGAAAGGAAACAGTACTGCCAATATATCAACAATACAAATAGACAACCAGGAATGACACAGAGAAACCACTACACAGGAGTAACTTGCTTTATTGCACATATTAGAGGTCGACTCCTAGAGTAGCCAGGAGCATGGCCACTGGATAGAACAGAGCAGGTACATCTGAGGCAGCACATGAGAGGGGCAACGAGCATCAACAGGTTATGGTACAGAACAGAGCAGGTACATCTGAGGCAGCACATGAGAGGGGCAACGAGCATCAACAGGCCGTGGCACAAAACAGAGCAGGTACATCTGAGGCAGCACATGAGAGGGGCTAAGTGCATCAACAGTCCATGGCACAGAACAGATACATCTGAGGCAGCACATGAGAGGGGCTAAGTGCATCAACAGTCCATGGCACAGAACAGAGCAGGTACATCTAAGGCAGCACATGAGAGGGGCAATGAGCATCAACAGTCCATGGCACAGAACAGGTACATCTGAGGCAGCACATGAGAGGGGCAACGAGCATCAACAGTCCATGGCACAGAACAGGTACATCTGATGCAGCACATGAGAGGAGCTAAGTGCATCAACAGTCCATGGCACAGAACAGGTACATCTGAAGCAGCACATGAGAGGGGCTAAGTGCATCAACAGTCCATGGCACAGAACAGAGCAGGTACATCTGAGGCAGCACATGAGAGGGGCAACGAGCATCAACAGTCCATGGTACAGAGCATATACATCTGAGGCAGCACATGAAAGGGGCAACAAGCATCAACAGGCCACGGTACAGACAGAGCAGGTACATCTGAGGCAGCACATAAGAGAGCCAACGAGCGTCAACAGTCCATGGCATAGAACAGGTACATCTGATGTAGCACATGAGAGGGGCTAAGTGCATCAGCAGTCCATGGCACAGAACAGAGCAGGTACATCTGATGCAACACATGAGAGGGGCTAAGTGCATCAACAGTCCATGGCACAGAACAGGTACATCTGATGCAGCACATGAGAGGGGCTAAGTGCATCCACAGTCCATGGCACAGAACAGGTACATCTGAGGCAGCACAAGGACGTGTGTCATGCGCACCGTCCCATGGACAATAATAATGCAAGGGTGGTTACAATGGACATTCCTGACATCAATTAAAATCACATTTCAGTAATGGGAACTGCACCTCACAGCACAGAATCAGGTGGACTGTGTGAGCTCGTAGCTTCGGACACAGTCACAGGATCTGATACAGGAATGGGAGATACAGGCCCAGTACTAGTGACTGACACATGAGCCATAGCTCCAGACACACTGGCAGCACCAGATACAGGAGTGTGAGACAGCCACAGATCTAGTGACTGACACATGAGCCATAGATTCAGACACACTGGTAGCACCAGATACAGGAGTGTGAGAAACAGCCACAGATCTAGTGACTGACACATGAGCCATAGACCCAGACACACTGGCAGCACCAGATACAGGAGTGTGAGACACAGCCACAGCTGTAGTGACTGACACATGAGCCATAGACCCAGACACAATGCCAGGACCGGAAACAGGAGTGTGAGACACAGCCACAGATCTAGTGACTGACACATGAGCCATAGACCCAGACACACTGCCAGGACATGTCCCTGTACAGTGACCAACAAATACCATGCCAGCATCTGAGACGTGAGACTGGCGGACACACACAGTGGCAGCACCTGAAACAGGAGAGGGCACAACTGACACAGTGCCACTATCTGACGCATGAGAATGAACTGCAGCTGACCCACTAGGACCACTGAAATGATGAGCCACAGGGCTGTATGGGCCAGGAGGCAGGGTGGCTCTGGGAGCTGGGGACAGCTGTACTGGAGCGACATTGGGGTGGTCAAGTGTCACCGGTGTGTGTTTCCGTTTCTTTGGGATATGTAAGGGCACCCTGGACATGACTGGACTGGTAAGTAGTGCGGGCTCATCAGAAACATCACCCATCAAAGGTGGATCATGTGCTGGTGGGGGTCTGCTCTCTGGGGACGTGCTGGACCCTGCTTAACGTTTGCTCTGGCCCTGCCTTCTGCCCTCTGCATCATGTTCAATGGGGGATGCAACAACATTGTACTCCTTCCTCTGCTTCACCAGGGTGTGGATGGGAGTAGAGGTAATGGGGGGACTCCACCTCTGAGACATGTGGTTTACGTTCCTTTACCAACACCAGCTACAGGGGACGCAGGTGTGATGTATGCCTGTCCTTGGTGGATGACCTGTCCATGGGAGAACCCTTGGTCCTGGGAGGTGCGTGCTCCCTAGGAGGTGCCTTGGCCGTGGGAGACGCCTTGGCCTTAGGAGGTGTCCTGTCTTTGGAATGTGCCTTATCCGTGGGTGGTGCTCTGTCCCTGGGAGTTGGCTTGTCCTTTGTAGAGTCCCTGTCCTTGGGAGGTGCCCTGTCCTTGGGAGTGTCACTGTCCTTGGTAGGTGCCCTGTCCTTGGGAGGTGTCCTGTCCTTTGTAGTCTCCCTGTCCTTGGGAGGTGCCCTGTCCTTGGGAGGTGCCCTGTCCTTGGGAGGAGCCATGTCTTTTGTAGTGTCCCTGTCCTTGGGAGGTGCCCTGTCCTTTGGAGGTGCCCTGTCCTTTGTATTGTCGTTGTCCTTGGGAGATGCCCTGTCCTTGGGAGGTGCCCTGTCCTTTGTAGTGTCCCTGTCCTTGGGAGGTGCCCTCTCCTTTGTATTGTCCCTGTCCTTGGGAGGTGCCCTGTCCCTGGGAGGTGCCCTGTCCTTTGTAGTGTCCCTGTCCTTGGGAGGTGCCCTGTCCTTTGTAGTGGCCCTGTCCTTGAGAGTGTCCCTGTTGAGGTTCCGTGACGGTTCCGTGACGACTTGAACCCGTGTTTTCGAGTTTGTCGGAAATACATAAAATTAGTATCAGCGAACCGCAAATGATCCATTTAGTATATCCTAGTGTTTTCGCTACGCTACGAGCAAGAGCACTCCTTCCACTGACACATTTCTGATATACACACGGCATCCATCTTAGATCGTGGCCGCCATTTTGTGTTTCCTTGCCCTCACATATGCAATAGCCTCTGATCACTTCATTCACTCCACTTTGATTAAGGACACGTAGCCTTAGCCGGAGATTCACCTCTTACGTGACACGTGCACCTTAAACCAGATCACGCTGAAGCTGCATGACTCGACAAAGGCTGCCTCCTCTGCCCGAGGCCAGCCCACCTGAACTGGTTTTCCTGTCCATTGTACCTGATCATGATTAGGCGGCCGAAGCCGGTAGCCTTGCCCATTTACAACCCACAAACATCTCTTATCCCGCTTTTCTATCTTCTGCACCTGGCTCTGCTCCTTTCCTTCTGGGCCTTTATTAGGGGGAGGTAACGAACTTTACGATGAGGCGGTCCGGCTCTTGAATACAATATTGACAAGGGATTGTGATGGACTGATGGGAACCCCTCTTCGTGATGTTTGGTATCAGATATTATCGACAGTTCCTGTGTAACGCCAAATATTTATTGTTTAGAGACACAAAAGGTTTGGGAATGTACCAACATGTGAAATATTTGCCTAGAGCACAATTTTTAGTATATAAGGAGCAACCCACTTTGTACAAATCGAACAGTCTCCTGAATTCTGCCCGTGTGTAGATTCTGTGACTTCTGTGTCCCTGCAGTAATAAACCTTTCGTCTTTGACGCCACCATCGAGAAGCCCGTGTTTCTGTTCATTTGTGCACCAAGGCAGGTGGAACTCCGGGGTCTTTGGGTGTTGTACCCTGACACCTCTGGACGGAACCAAAAAAGTCCAGAACTCCAATTGGCGCCCAACGTGGGGCGACGTCATTCGGTACCGGTCCAAAAGCCTGAAGAGTTCGAGAAGCTTCGTGTGAAGATTCCTGAGGGAGGCGCCCCACTTCATCGATCCCGGCATATCGCAAAAGTGGCCCTGAAGTTCTCTTCCACGAGGGTTCCCGTTCAGGACGGCTGCAGTGGGCCGTTGCCTTGACCGTCGCCCTGTCTTGGACCCGAAGTGGTGCAGTCCTTAGTACGGCGAAACGTGACGGGTTTCTCCTTAGTGACGTCTTCAGTGACTCAGTTAAGTATTTAGTGATAGCTAGCTGGTTATTTTTGTGAGGATTGTTAAAAATCCTTGATCGGTTCTTGGTTTGGTTTGGTTTTGTAAGATTATCTTTGGTTGTTCTAGTTACGATAATCTATTTGGTTCAGTTTGGGTATCGATACATCAGTTCGTTTTTGGTAGGCCTAAGTTCTTGGTTCAAGTGCACAAATTTGTTTCGTGTTTGTTTGTTTTGTGTTCCGGACTGAAAATGGTAAGTCGGAAAATGTTGTCTTGTTTTAGTTGCAACAGTGACTCACAATTAGAGGATTCCTGTCTGGTTCCTCCGATTGGGACTCCCCTATATGACCTATATTGTAAGTATGGTGTGGGTCCTATAACTTATAATGAGATATGGGTCCGTTATTGTAAGAAGGATGGTGTCCTTAGTTGGCCACTGCATGGTAGTTTTGAACAAGAGATTCTCGACAACTTAGAAGCGGAATTGTTTAGGAAGAAAGCCCGGCCGGCAATGTTTGACTCTTTTCGTTATTGGCGGAAAGAATCCAAACAGAGAGAAATGAAAAGGTTGAAAAAAGAGCAAAAAGAACTAGAAGAGTTAACTCTAGAGCAAGCGACTAAACAGTTGCAGGCTGACGAGTGTGAGAAAGCCATAGATGTAGCCATTAGAGAGCGTAACTTAGCGATTGACAAGTGCTATCCTGCCTTGCCATCGAAAATGGCTAAGATACTGGAGGATTCCGAAAACGATCCTCTGCTATCTTATCTGTTACGGTCGCCTCCACCGTATGCACAAGGTGCTACGGCTCCACTGATCCCGAATGTTCAATTGCCGGTTGCTGGACAACCTGGTGTCCTTGTTCCTCAGAATCAAGTTCCTATACCTCCTGTGGTGAATGTAAATGTTCCTACAGCTCCTCCTCTTCCCGCACTGCCCGCTCCTATACCTACCACTGTACCTATTGGTCCTCAAACTATTTTTCTCGATACTCCTATTGTTTCGTCATCTATTCCTACCTCTACTGCGTTCTCTATGTCTGCGAGTGTACTAACTCCACTTTCTGTTCGTCGAAGAATTACTGATTCTGTTACTAATATGCTGTCTCCTATATATAAAACCTTGATTAAGACTCCTACTCCTGACTCTGTTCAGAGACGGAGTCAGCTTCCAAGTACTGAGGAACGGGGAGTTTTAGATTCCACGGCTCTCAGATGGATTTCGAAGGGTAGAAGATATAGTACAAGAGATGTGTTAGAGACATTTATGCAATGGGGAGAGCCAACGCAGCGATACGTCTTCGACGAGATGTGCTCGTTGTTGCGTGAGGAAATAGAAGAAGACGATGTCGAATCAGATTTGGAAGATTTAATTAAAATTCAAAAAGAGTTTGCTGCTGGAATGATAGTGGGCGATAATATAAAGGAAGCGATGGAACTCATTTTGAGTTTTAGGATTGATCCATCTCTTCGTTCCCCAAGAGATTTAGAGAAAGGTAGAATGAAGCCAAGTCGTCAATATCCTATGAGGGAAGTTCCTCCAATTTGGCGCGAGGCAGTACAACGTGATGATAATGCGGGTATTGCAGCTGCTCCAGCACAGTTCCAAAGAGTATGGATACATATTCCGTGGAAGCGAGCAGAAGTGTTAGCAGTGAAACAGGCCTTGCCAGATCCACGTAAGAATCCAGCCGGATATTACAAGGAATTGACACAGACAGTTGAGGCTTGTATAATGAACTTAGCCGACATTGATATGTTGTTTGGTAATGTAGTTCCACAACCAGTGTGGGCTAAAATTCGTAGAGAGGATCATCAGGCTGCTTTAGGTGGTGATTGGGCAGCTATCACTGCAGCAGATGCTCAACAAACAGGTGGTGCGAAACCCGAACCCCTAATTGCTAATCTTCCAGGTAGAATAATTGATTTAATGAAGACTCTGATGCCAGCATTGCGTGTTAATTGGGATAAATTATCCGCATGCAAGCAGAAGAAAGACGAAAGTGTCTCGGACTTCTTCACGAGGTTCGAAGAGACTTTTGTAGACCATAGTGGTCAGGACATGAGCACTGAAGGGGGACAGAGATTGTTTGTCGATAAATTTGTGCATAATTTGTTACCCGAATTATGCAATAAATTGAAAGACTCAGAAAGTGCGTGGGCTGTATCTACGACAGCGCAAATACTTGCGACTGCACAGTACTATGAAAATAGGGATAAAGAGGAAAAGGAGAAATCAGAGAAGAAAACGAAAGATTTAAAGACTAAAGTTCTTTTACAGCAGGCGTATCCGCCTCGCACGAATCAGACTAATATGCAACAGAATTCGTATCAAAAGACAGATTATAATCCGACCAGGCCTCAATACCAGTGGAATCAGTGTGCGTACTGTAAGAAAGAGGGTCACTATAAAAATGATTGTCAGATTTTAGCGCAAAATAATGCGGCAGCAGCTCAGAGAGGTCGTGGTGGTTTTGCACAGAATTCTAGAGGTCGGGGACGAGGTGCTATGCCTCCACAAACGAATGATCGTCCTTCTAATCACTTTGATCAACGAAATGTACAGTCAGCTCAACAGAATAGATCTCAGCAATATCTTGTTGAGGATTATTGTGAAGTTGAAGAGGGATTTCAACAAAATGGGTACTAGGACAGCCATGGACAGAGAGAGGGAGTAGTATCAGTTCCAGTGGATCAGAGTGGGCCTTATGTCGCAGTAGCAACATCAGGTGTAGTCGAACCGTTTCTGTTGGATACTGGTGCCGCAAAAAGTTCTATCATGCATGCGAAACTCCCTGGCGCACCTTTGTCTGGCTCAACAAATGTTTCCGTAGGTTTTTCAGGCGCCTCTGTGTACAACCCGATATCTGGTCCTTTGTCTATTTCTGTTGGACCGTGTCACTTGAAAGCACCCCTGATTTTGACTACAGGTTGTAATGAAAATCTGCTTGGTTTAGATTTGTTAAAACGACTATATGCGACATTGTACTGTTCTCCGGAAGGAGTACAGCTTACTTTGGGTAAAAGACTCACCTCTCCGATGTACTTGTCAATGGACGCACTCCCGCCGGAGCTACGTTCACTCCCTGATTCTCTTTGGGCGACTGGTCCCAATGATGTAGGTCTACTAGAGATTCCACCGTATGTAGTAACTTTGAAAGCGAATGTGAAATTTCCAAGAATTCCTCAATATAAAATATCGAATGAAGGTGAGCGTGCACTCTTATTGATTGTGCAAGATTTGATTAAGAAAGGTGTGGTTGAAGAAACGCGAGGAAATGTTTGTAATAGTCCTGTCTTACCGATTTTGAAACGAACTGATCCTACAAAGCCTCCAGTCTATAGGTTTGTCATAGACCTTAGAGAAGTTAATAAGATTGTAATTCCGCAGTTTCCTGTAGTGCCAGACATTACTGCCTTGCTAACATTGATTCCCGCTACAGCCAATTGGTTCTCAGTCATCGACTTGAAGAATGCCTTTTTCAGCATTCCGATAGCCGAGGAAAGCAGAGATATTTTTGGCTTCTGTATAGGAGGTCGCAGTTTCAGATTTAAACGCGCTCCACAAGGCTATTGTGAAAGTCCATCCATTTACAGTCAAGCTTTAAAAAGCCAGTTAGATTCTTTTGTCCTTCCTCCAGGCTCTGCCCTAGTACAGTACGTAGACGATCTTTTGGTGGCTGCCGATGACAAGGAAACTTGCAAGGCAGCTACAATTTCACTATTGCATCATTTGTCTAATTTGAATCATAAGGTGTCACCTTCCAAAATGCAATATTGCTGCCAAGAAGTAACCTACTTAGGTCATCTCTTGTCAAAGGAGGGAAGGAAGTTGACCCCAGAAAGAATAAAAGCAATTACGCAGATGAGTGTTCCACGCACACAGAGGGAAGTACGTGCCTTTCTAGGTATTACCTCCTACTGTAGGCAGTGGATCCCAAATTTTTCACTTTTAGCAAAGCCATTGGTAGCTTTGACTGGGAAAAATGTTCCGAGTCCGGTGCCATGGTCTGATGAATGTCAAAAGAGTTTTGCTGAATTACGAAAAGCTTTGTGTTCAGCTCCTGTATTGGGCACACCTGATTACAGTAAGCCATTCACGCTCTACGTTCACGAAAGAGAAGGTTGCGCGTTGAGTGTCTTGACACAGAAGTTTGGTGATAAACAACGCCCTTGTGCGTATTTCTCATCAACATTAGATCCGGTAGCTAGAGCATTGCCTAGTTGTTTGAGGGCTACAGCGGCAGCTGCAGCTTCCATTCGACAATCTGCTGGTTTGGTGATGAACAATATGCTAGTGGTCATGGTTCCTCATGCAGTGGATACACTCATGAACCGAACGAAGACACAACACCTTACTAGTGCGAGATTATCTGGTTACGAGCTGACGTTATTAGCAAATCATATTCAGATCAAAAGATGCAATGTATTGAACCCAGCAACATTGTTGCCGACTGATCAAGAGTCGAGTGATTCTGAGCCACATGACTGTTATTTCAAAACGGAGGAAGAGACAAAAGGTCGTATCGACTTGAGAGATACTCCTCTATCCGACCCAGATGGTACGCTGTATGTGGACGGGTCATGTTTTAAATTGGAGAATGGTGATGTGACTGCTGCCTACGCGGTAACGACTTTGAAGACGATTGTGGAGACTGCAAGAGTGAGTCAGAATTCTGCCCAAGCTGCAGAGTTAATAGCTCTTACGAGAGCGTGTGTTTTAGCTGAGGGAAAGAGAGTGAATGTGTTTACAGATAGTCAGTACGCATTTGGCGTGGCCCATAGTTTTGGCCGGTTGTGGAGAGAAAGGGGTTTCATTACGTCCCATGGGACTAAGATTCAACATGGTCAGCTAGTTAACGACTTGTTGGAATCTCTAACCTTACCGACTGAAGTTGCGATTGTGAAGTGCAGTGCTCATAAAGCAATCACGGATGATGTTGGTCGGGGAAATGCCTTTGCTGATGAAACCGCTAAACAAACAGCTAGAGACATGATGAGTAGAATGTATGTTGCTACGTCTGCAAGATGGATTGCTGAGTCTGGAATGTGTGAGGACACTATGGAAAGTGTGAAAGAGATTCAGAAAGAAGCGACTGAGGAAGAGAAACGCGTATGGAGAGAAAGTACGGGCAAATTGGACTCGAATGGATGTTGGATCGATTTGACAGAACAGCAGCGTTGGATGTTGCCTGATGCGTATGTGCTTGCAGTAGTGACGATGGCGCATGGAGTGGCGCACATAAGTTCTAAAGGGATATGTAAGATGTTAGCTCCGGTTTGGAAGAATGAGGGAATCAGTAAATGTGCAGAGAGAGTGGTGAAAAATTGTATGGTGTGCTTGATGCATAATCCTGGCAAGGGAACTCCAACTCCAGCTGGTCATTTTGCTCCTCCTTCCTGTCCCTTTGAAGTAATACAGTTAGACTTCATTCACATGGAACGCTGCAACAATTTAAAATACGTCCTGGTGGTAGTTTGTGCTTTTTCCAGGTGGATAGAAGCATACCCACTAAAGGACAACACTGCTTTATCAACTGCCAAAATTCTTCTAAAAGAATTTTTCCCTAGGTACGGAATGCCACGGATTGTATGGTCAGATAACGGAAGTGAGTTTATAGGGAAAGTTATGCAGAGTGTGTGTGCTGGTCTAGGATTGAAACAAAAATTTCATAGTGCGAACCATCCCCAGTCAGCTGGTCTAGTGGAGGGTTACAATGGCACCCTCAAGCTTAAAATAGCCAAAATACAAGCATCCACAGGTTTGGCTTGGCCAGACGCACTTCCCTTGGCTTTGTTATCAACGAGAGCAACAGTGCATTCTAGAATAGGGCTTTCTCCATATGAGATTGTGTTTGGCCGCCCGGCAAATGTCTGGGGTGTGCCAAGGCCTAAACAATTTTGCTCCATTGAATATCCTATGTTGATAGACTACCTTTACGACTTGACTGCTAAATTAAGTCTTATTCATCAACAGGTTTTTGATGCTTTGCCAAAGCCTCCGGAGAGTCCAGGGCATCAACTGAAACCGGGTGACTTCATAGTGGTCCGGAACTTCGCGAGGACAAAGAATCTTCAGCCTCGCTACATCGGCCCCTTCCAAATCCTGCTGGCAACGAGGACAGCTGTACGTGTTGCTGGCCGCAAGCACTGGATCCACGCTTCTCACGTAAAGCGTGTTCCACTGCCGCTGCCCTACGACGACTGGGTGAAGAAGGGAATTGGTGCCTCCGAATCTGAAATAACTCCAAAATTTGTCACTTTCAGCGATGCCGATTTGATTTCTGACACTTTGAAACGTGACTCTCCTCTTGAAAAGACTACTTTGAACATTGAACATTTGTCTCCAGCATCAAAAGAAACTTTGCCATCTGCGAACTTAAACTCTACAACAACTGCTAGTGATACACTATTTTCCGATCAAACAGTACCAGCAAGGAAAAGATACAACCTTAGAAGCCATAAAACGAACTAGTAAAGCAGGCAACTGCATATTGTGATTTTGATATTTATATACATTGGACTTTTTTGCTTTTCAGCCAGGAAGTTTGCTATTGTTTATTGTTTTTAATAAATTGCCTTGCCGTCTGGGTAGCCGTAGGGTCGTGGCTGTGTGCCTAGTTTGAATTTGCAGGGGTCTGACACAAGGTCGATCTTTCTGTTAGTACTGGGAACTCCCAGGGCTGACAGAGGCATTTTCATCTACGTACACATCATCAGTGGTCGCGAGCGGATTGTAGAAGATGGAACTTCCTGCGCTGCAACGAGAAAATGTGATTTACGTTCGCAGAAACAGACTAAATAGAATTCTTCATAGCAAATGTTTCTTGATGCAATGTGCCATTACATTTTTGATTGTTTTAGCAACATTGGTGGGTGGAATTGTCTTAAACATAAATTTGATTTTTGTGCCAGTTTCTACAGTGCCTCCCCTTGATCCAGCTATTTCCACTGTTTCTTCTATACACTCTTTTCATTCGTTTCCTGAACATGAGCAAGCTCGACGCTCAGAATTCATTAACAACACTTTTGTACAGCTCTTGCACCAACACCAACTGGTAGTTAACACGACAGACTGTTGGGTGTGTGGCTTGATACCCCACACTATGGATAAAGGTATTCCCTATCTGGTTTTGCCTTTCAGCTACAATGGATCATTTCAGGCCCTTCAAACCATCTTTGCTTATGCTCTTGAGACCTATCCTCCACGTCCACCACGTTCCACTAAATATAACTCTGCCAACAAAGCTTTAGTCCAGGGAATTATTGACATGATCAAAGACGTCAATAATACTCCATCTTACCCTAGAGACGAATTGCGAGTATATTTAAGTTGGAATACTTCAGAGTATCGCCTTAGTTTAGGAGAAAGCAAGCGTAAAAGCTCAACTCCAATCTGGGTCGTACCTCACCGAGGTCAGGTCTGTCTGCAAGGTAATGGGAGAAATCCGAGAGCTCAGCTAGGGAGAAGTGAGTGCGTAGAGACTTATGTGTTTCCGGCTAACTCTTCCCCTGCCTTCCTTACTGCCAGGGGTACCTACTTCATCTGTCGAGACAGAGCTTATACATGGTTGCCTGCTGACTTTTCAGGTTCATGTTATATTGCTCGATTGTTGCCTCCGACATACACTGCTTCACCGGATTACCACAGAATAAGAGTAGCTAGAGGTGTTTTCAGTAAGGAAGATACCGCTGGTCAGGAAGCTGGAGACTTCTTCAAAGGCTTCCTTCCGTTCTGGGGGCCTATGGCCAATAGTAGAAACATACGTCAGCTAACACGGGTAGTTGAATCTACTATTACCGAAACTGCTGGTGCCCTTAGCAATCTGACAGCTGAGCTTCAGGCGGATAGGCTCATGACATTACAGAACCGTATGGTTCTAGATGTTATACTTGCAGATCGAGGTGGGGTATGCAGAATGATCCAATCGAGCTGCTGTGTCTTTATTCCTAATAATGCTCCAACAGTTTACGAGGCGATCTCTAAGTTGCACAAGATTTCGGACTCCATACATGTAGACAAGGGAAACTGGTCCTTCATGGAGTGGGTTTGGACTCTGATCTCAGCGTGGGGATGGAAGGTTCTAATGGTCATTGGTGTCATCTTAATATTACTATTCTCATGTTGTCTGATTATCCAGTGTGGTCCTGCTCTGTGTAGTCTTTGTGCTACAACCTGTTTTAGGAAACCACCTGCATTTGGAGAAAAGACACGAGAAAGGATGATGATACAACAGCATGTCACTGACCTGATGAACATAGAACTAGATTCAGACATAGATTGAGTAATTGCCTATGTAAGGGCAAAAGGAGGGTCTGAGGTTCCGTGACGGTTCCGTGACGACTTGAACCCGTGTTTTCGAGTTTGTCGGAAATACATAAAATTAGTATCAGCGAACCGCAAATGATCCATTTAGTATATCCTAGTGTTTTCGCTACGCTACGAGCAAGAGCACTCCTTCCACTGACACATTTCTGATATACACACGGCATCCATCTTAGATCGTGGCCGCCATTTTGTGTTTCCTTGCCCTCACATATGCAATAGCCTCTGATCACTTCATTCACTCCACTTTGATTAAGGACACGTAGCCTTAGCCGGAGATTCACCTCTTACGTGACACGTGCACCTTAAACCAGATCACGCTGAAGCTGCATGACTCGACAAAGGCTGCCTCCTCTGCCCGAGGCCAGCCCACCTGAACTGGTTTTCCTGTCCATTGTACCTGATCATGATTAGGCGGCCGAAGCCGGTAGCCTTGCCCATTTACAACCCACAAACATCTCTTATCCCGCTTTTCTATCTTCTGCACCTGGCTCTGCTCCTTTCCTTCTGGGCCTTTATTAGGGGGAGGTAACGAACTTTACGATGAGGCGGTCCGGCTCTTGAATACAATATTGACAAGGGATTGTGATGGACTGATGGGAACCCCTCTTCGTGATGTTTGGTATCAGATATTATCGACAGTTCCTGTGTAACGCCAAATATTTATTGTTTAGAGACACAAAAGGTTTGGGAATGTACCAACATGTGAAATATTTGCCTAGAGCACAATTTTTAGTATATAAGGAGCAACCCACTTTGTACAAATCGAACAGTCTCCTGAATTCTGCCCGTGTGTAGATTCTGTGACTTCTGTGTCCCTGCAGTAATAAACCTTTCGTCTTTGACGCCACCATCGAGAAGCCCGTGTTTCTGTTCATTTGTGCACCAAGGCAGGTGGAACTCCGGGGTCTTTGGGTGTTGTACCCTGACACCTCTGGACGGAACCAAAAAAGTCCAGAACTCCACTGTCCTTCGGAGTGTCCCTGTCCTTGGGAGGTGCCCTGTCCTTTGTAGTGGTCCTGTCCTTCGGAGTGTCCCTGTCTTTGGGAGTGTCCCTGTCCTTGGGAGTGTCCCTGTCCTTGGGAGGTGCCCTGTCCTTGGGAGGTGCCTTATTCTTGGAAGGTGCCCTGTCCTTTGTATTGTCGTTGTCTTTGGGAGATGCCCTGTCCTTGGGAGGTGCCCTGTCCTTTGTAGTGTCCCTGTCCTTGGGAGGTGCCCTCTCCTTTGTATTGTCCCTGTCCTTGGGAGGTGCCCTGTCCCTGGGAGGTGCCCTGTCCTTTGTAGTGTCCCTGTCCTTGGGAGGTGCCCTGTCCTTTGTAGTGGCCCTGTCCTTGAGAGTGTCCCTGTCCTTCGGAGTGTCCCTGTCCTTGGGAGGTGCCCTGTCCTTTGTAGTGGTCCTGTCCTTTGGAGTGTCCCTGTCTTTGGGAGTGTCCCTGTCCTTGGGAGTGTCCCTGTCCTTGGGAGGTGCCCTGTCCTTGGGAGGTGCCTTATTCTTGGGAGGTGCCCTGTCCTTGGCAGGTGCCCTTGCCTTGGGAGTACTTTTTGAGGGGGATGCCTGTGTGCCATGTGAATCCCTGTCCCCCAACACCCCTTGAGGATCCTGTGTGTCAACTCCAGGGTAGCTGGTGTTGTGTTCTGCGAAAGATTTCCCTGTCCCAGGGGATGGTGTCTGTGGCCTCCGTGCACTGCCTTGCTGGCTGTGCCTGTTTCTAATGCAATACCCAGAAAATTAGGCCTGTTCTGAAATGTCACTCTCCCCTGAGACATTAAGTGGTGTGGATGGGGGAACAGAAGTAGAACCTTGTCTATGCGACTGCAGACACTGTGTTGGATAATGACTGTACTGTTCTGTGCAGACCAGCAACATCGTCATGCATCCCCTCCATGAATGCTACCACCTGACCCAACTTCCTATCTGCTCTTTGCAGACGATACCCTGCCTATTGCAAAGACACCACAGGGTCTTCAAAAGCTCCTCACCCGCTTCCAGGAGTTCTGTTCCCTTAGGGGCCTGGCAATCAACGTAGATAAGGCCAAATTCCTGACTATGAATCCTCCCAAAAAGCTAGGGCCCCCTCCAGTTCTAAATACTGTTCCCCTGGAGAGGGTCAGTGAGTTTGACTATTTGGGGATTCGCCTCAGCAATTCTATGAGTTGGACCCCTCATATCCAAAAGATGTTGCTTAGCCACAAAAGGGTGACTGGTGCCCTACTCAGGGAACACCGCTCATCCCCCAATCATTGTATCTCCCCGGCTATAGATATATACAAAGCCAGAGGGGTCGCTGCTGCACTGTATGGGGCGGAGTTGTGGGGCTTCACAAACCTGGAGGTATTAGCCAAGTCAGAAAGCAAATTCTTGAAAGAACTTTTGGTGCTTCCATTGAGTACTCCGACATTACCAGTGCTTCTTGACTTGGGTTGTAAACCAATCGCGGACCAGGCGTGGTTACGGCCTCTGCTTTTGTGGGCCCGCTTGTGAAGGGTCCCGGAACTAGCCTCCTATGCAGCAGGTCTGTCTGAGGTAATTGCAATGGAGGGATGGCATCGAATCAAATGGCTACGGGATGTTAAGAGCCTGCTGGTGGAGCTGGGCTTAGAAGAATCCTGGGTTACTCGTTCTGCTCCTCCAAAAGCCACACTGAAGAAGCTATATTGGGACTGGATAGCCTCTAAACTCATTCGCAATCCTCGCCACTGCAACTCGACCGCAGCATTCTTGAGAATTAAAGACGTGGCCGCATTTGAGCCTTACCTGGACCTAATCTCCGTCCCACTGGACAGGGCTCTTTATTTTAAACTCAGAGTGGGCACCCTACCCTTGGGCGACTTGATGTCCAGGTGTAGATCTTCATCTTCCCAGTCCTCACCTTTCTGTGCTTTGTGCTCGACACGGGTAGAGACGGTGGCACATCTCTTCTTCGAATGCCCGGACTATCGTACTCCAAGGAGGCACTGACTAATACCATTGTGCAGGCTCTTAGGTACACGACAGCATCTGGTGGCCCTCCGCATTTTATTGACTGACACATCCCCGCCCATTGTTTGTGGTGTTTCAAAGTTTTTAAAATGGGCATGGGTGATTCGTGCCAAAAGGCTTGCTATTTCAATTTAATTCTCTTTTTAACTATTTATTGTACTATACTTGACTATTTTAAAATTCATAATTGTATGTTACTATAGGCCTTGAGAATGTATTTTTGTATGTATTGCTTTCAAGATATTTACGTATCGAAATAAAGCTTTTACAACAACGTCCTATCGTGGTCCAGGAATGCATTAATCATGTTTGTCTGCCCTACACACAGCTGTGGTAGCAGATCAACTGCCTCAGCACTAAGGGCAGTTTGTGTCACAGGGGCAGGAGCAGTGGTGCTTGCACCGAAGGCCACTCTGCTCCCCCTACTCTGGCGAGCACGAGCAGTACTTGTTGCAGTTGGTGGCAGTGTGGGCCCAGTGTGCTCTGTACCGACTGAAGGTGTAGATTATACACTCCCTGCCTCCCTGTCTCCACCAACAGTGCAGACTCACCACCACTGTCTGAAGATGAGGACGATGGGCTCTCCACAAGTGAGTCCTTAGGGACAGTTCTGTCACCCTCTCCGGGGCTGCTCTCTTCAGTCTCAGTCTGCATGAGTGTGATCTCTGATCCGGATGCATTGCCACCACCAAGCTCCGTTGTTTGTGGGTCAGTGCCCTCGTCCAAAGCTGAAAAAAAGAGAAAATAGGTATACCTAAGTGCCACACTCACGTACTGCAATTACAAAATCAAAACTTCCTTGACTGCTGACCAACATGTAGCACCCATCCTGCACACGAACCACCCCTACCAGACATCCTCATGGCAAAGAACCAGGGGTGCCTGTGAAACATGTGCATCAAACAAACAGGGCAAGTGCATGCAGACCACCACACATGTGATGCCATGGGACCACAGACCTCAATGGCATGTCCGTGGACCCCGCACTCCAATGCAACTGGTATGTCCACCTGGCTGACATGGATGCCAACGCTCACTCCGCTAATGGCACCAACATGCAATTGCAGCACAACAGATACACCACGGATGTCACTACTGTGTCAGAGCAGCAATACATGCATGCACTCACAAGTCACAAACCCATTCAGTGTGCTTACTACTAGTTTGCTGCAGCTCCCCTCTCAACCGGGCGGACAGGTCAGGATGTGTCACAGCTATGATACGGAGCATTAGAGGGGTCATGGTACGTCGTGCAAGCCGGCCTGATCTTGGAATCAGCCCCAGTGTCATCTCTGCCACATTCTTGCTGAGCCTGGAGATGTCGTCCCACCGCTTGTGGCAGTGTGTGTGTCGCCTATTGCACGTCCCCACTGCCCGTACATCATGTGCTATGGTCCTCCACACGGCCTTGCGAAAGTGCAGCTTGACCTCCCATGATGGGAGGCAAGAGGGGGCAAGTCAGTGAACAGTTGGCCATTCACACAGATAGGAGTTACAGGTATCTTTCAGTAGCCATGCACAGTACAACATATGTGAAGGTCCCACTGCACACCGCCAAGATTGCAGAGGTCAGGAGTCAGTGACCACCTCATGCACACCAACATGTCCCCCACTGCACTTACCACCTGTCCTGGGGCACCGTACAGCCGTTCATAGTGGCGGAGCACACCGTCCACAAGGACCTCCAGCTCCGCTGCGGTGAAGGGACGAGACCGGATCTCTCGAACTCTCTGCATGGCAAGGTCCAGGACTGTGGCACCGGCCATGGCTATCCATGCCAGGGTAACATCAATACACAGGGCGGTCACCCACCGCCTGCACCAGGCAGTGGGTGACCGCCCGCACCAGGCGGTGGGTGACCGCCCGCACCCGGCGGTGGGAGACCGACCGCACCAGGCGGTCTGCGGTGGGTGCTGCAATGTGACTGAAAGGGGGGTACCAACTGCCATTTCCACTTGCACATTCAAATGTATGTTTTAGCCTGCCCCGCCCCCGCGGAATGCGTGCTCCGCCTTTGGGATGCCAGTGAGTGATGAATTTCAAATGATGCACCAACGCGGTAGCGCACACAAGCGGTTGGCAGTGTGTGACTGTGATGGACCTTGACCATGCAGCCAATGGTACGCAGAATTGCAGTATCAAGGATCATGTTCTGTGATGGCGGAAGGCGTACCCGGATGCCGTGTGTATACACGCTGTATGTCTCCGCACACATGTAATGATTGTAGGTGTACGTGTGTGTCAGGCCATGTCCGGAAAACGACAATACTCGTTATGACATGTAAATGGCCCCTGTCCACGTGTCACATTAATGTCCATTTGTTGCATGTGTCATCATACAATTTGACCTTGGCAGTGCTTTACAAAGCACAGTGATGTGATCCCAACTTGCGTCAGATGTGCATGGCAATGTGCTGACATATTGGTTTTGAGGTCACACGTTTGTAATTGTACACATCTACACATACCATTAAGGCTGTGTACCAACATTTTGAAGCAGTTGTGAGTGTGTGTTTTGTGTGTGCAAGTAGAAATGATGGGGGTATACATGCTTTCTGTGTATGCGTCTGTGTGTCGTCTGTTGTATGTCCATGCCTGTCATGTGAGGATGCACAGCATTGTTGGTGGGGTCATGGGTGCATGAAGACAAGGAGGGTGTGTTCATGTTCGTGTTGTGAGTGCACATCCATGTGTGTCTGTGGGGATGCTTGTCCGCACATGGGCCCTCAGTCATGTGATGTTGGTTGCTCTTTCAACATGTGTGCACGTACCATTGGACATGTTTGCACATAGGATGTTGTTTGTGGGTGAACAGTGTGTGTGTAGTTATCTGTAGTGCCTTATATTTCTGTCACACATACAATCCGTGTCTGCAACATGTATTATTTGTATTGTGTTGGTCAAGATGTGATAGTGTGGCACAGCTGTGCGGTGTTGGACAATTGACATCTGCTACCATCTACTCCCACACAGGAGGGCTCCAAATGTGCATCGACCATATACTGTGCAGGAGGACATGGTTGAAGAGGAGGTGATCCGCAAATTCCGGCTTGACCGACCGACATTGCAGGACCTTGTAGCACAATTGGCACCTCATCTGAAGCCACGCAGGCCATATCCTGGAGCAATTACACCCATAGCAAAGGTGATGGCGGCACTTCACTTCTTCGCGACAGGCTCATTCCAGTACACAGTTGGTCATGCCGGAGGGATGTCCCAATCCATGTTCAGCATGGTACTGCGGGATGTGCTGGAAGCCATGATGCGTTACAAGAATGATTACATCCATTTCCCACGTCCGGCAGAGCTAGCTGCAGTGAAAGGGGACTTCTATGCCCTGGGCCAGATTCCACATGTAGTGGGTTCCATCGATGGCACACATATTGGTCTGGTTCCACCCCAGGCACATGAACCCATCTATCGCAATCGGAAGCACTACCATTCAATCAATGTGCAAGTGGTGTGCCTGGCTAACAACATCATCTCACATGTGTGTGTCAGATTTCCCGGGTCCGCACATGACTTACACATCCTGCGGAGCAGCATTGTCCTCCAACTGATGGCCAATCTGCGTCAAGAATGTGCGTGGCTTGTAGGTGAGTGTGCTGTGATGACTACTGTGTTGTATGTGTGCCATGCTGTTCACACCAGTCCTGGTAATGATGTATGTGTCTGTCATCCCCCCACCTAGGTGACTCTGCGTACCCAAACCGCCCGTGGCTGCTAAGCCCCCTACGGAATCCTACTACCCCAGGTGAAATGCGCTATGAGGCCCATGGGAAGACACGTAGGGTGGTGGGACGTACATTTGGACTGCTGAAGTCTAGGTTTCGCTGCCTGGATAAAACCGGAGGGGCCCTGCCATACTCACCCGGCAAAGTATGCAAAATCGTGGTTGCCTGCTGCATGCTCCACAACCTGGCCTTGCGCAAGGATATAAAACTGATCATGGACCCTGCTGACCAACAGGTTGCTCCGCCTCCCATCCCACCCATGTCCAGTGATGAGGATAGTGGGGAAGAAGAAGGTGTGGACCAGAGGCGTCAGCTCATTGATCGGTACTTTCCTTGATTGTGAGTTACTACCTCTTGTGCTGCTGTTCAATGCGTGATGTATGTCTGCTGGTGATGGGTGGATGTGGTGTGTGTATGCTGCCTGTTCTGTTATGTTCTGTTTGAACATGGGTGTAGGGCATGGTGTAGGAGCAATGCTCCCTGATGTGTGTCCTGTGATCGGCTTACTTTGTGATGATTGTGGTTTGTGGGATGTTGCAGTACGTTGTTGTGTGATGGGTGCAATTCAGTTTCCTGACCTGTGCTTGTTGCTCTCTGATTGTCCCTAGGTCACTCACACAGAGCCATGATTCCAAACAACATTGATCCCTGCACCTGCTGATGACAACAACAACTGAGAAAAACCTGTGATTAAACATGGAGATCACAAAGTCTTGAGTGTTTCCGTGATTTTTATTTACAGGGTGTGGATTATTGTTAGTACATATTTACAAATAGGGGGTGGAGGGGAAGTGTGAGTTGAAGGTCATGTCAGATGACACCACCGCGGGAACACCACATTGTGTGATGTACACCTAGTCCAACAGACGTATGCCAATGCTTGGCAATGTGGGGCAAGATAGTTCACAGAGTCAATGCCAGGCTCAAGGAAGGGTGTAGTCAGTGTCGGACCCTCTTTGTGCGGGTGGCTGGTGCTTTGCCACTACTCTGTCCTGGATCCAGCCTCAGATGGCCCCTCCGTCTTGGAGCCTGAGTGGACCCAGCTGTGTGGGCAGGTTGTTCGGGGGACACCTCCCTGTCAGTGGCCTCAGGTGATGTTGGCGGTGGTGGTGGTGTCCTGTCCCACTGGCCACTTGGGGGAGGGGGAGGTGGTGTGGCGCGGGATAACCACTCACTCCAAAGAGTTGTTTGCTGCCCCATGAGGTCCACCATTTGGCCCATACGGTTGTCCATGGACCGCAACAGCTGGCAGGTGTCAAGTGAGTCTTGGCGCGCCCGATCCGCCTGTGCCTGCGACCGCTCTTATGACTCTTGCACTCTTGCAATGGCATCCAGGGTCTCGGTCCCAGGATTGTCCCCAACCTCGCCTTGCACCTGCGCTCGTGTTCGTGAGCTGTGGCCTCCCCTGTGTCCTCCCCCGTCCACTCTTCCTGCTAGCCTGTGATGTAGATGGTCTATCATCATCCGATGGGTCAGGCAGGATGGCACTGGCAGGAGTGGTGGTGGTGGTGGTGGCTGCACAGGTCACAATGGCAGTAGTTGCTGTTGTTCCACTGTCCAAGGTGGTGGAGGCAAGGATGTCCTGGGAGCCTGATGGCCCTGGGAGTGTAGTTGGACCGGCATTGTCCTCCACACCCGAGGTGTCGAGGGGATCATCACCAGAGAGTCCAGGCTGTGAGGGGGGCGACTGGTGCTGGCGGTTGCTGTTTTCTCCTGTCAAGTCTTGGTCACCTGAGGGACAAGAAATTAAGAATGAATGCTGTGGACATGACAGGTTTGTTGTTAAATTTCAATTTTCTATGGAATCAGGACATGGTTGTTGGTGTCATCAAATTGGTGTGGTACACAGTACTGGGCATTATGGCGGTGTGGAGGTGGGGAGACAATACTTGGATATGTGTGGTCCTGTCCTGCTATTGGATGGTGCCCCTGTGAAGATGGCTACCTACATGTAAGTTTGAAGAGGGAGATGCAGTGGTCAGCACATATAGGCGGACTCCATCTTGCTCTGGGATGGGACATGGGGGCCTGTTGGGAGTTGTAGTGCTGGGCCCACCCCCACCCCCACCCCCACCCTCCCTGTAGACATGGGGGCCTGTTGGGAGTTGGAGTGCTGGACCCACCCCCACACCCACCCTCCCTGTAGACATGGGGGCCTGTTGGGAGATGTAGTGCTGGACCCACCCCCACACCCACCCTCCCTGTTGACATGGGGGCCTGTTGGGAGTTGTAGTGCTGGACCCACCCCCACCCTCCCTGTAGACATGAGGGCCTGTTGGGAGTTGTAGTCTTGGACCCACCCCCTCCCTCCCTGTAGACATGGGGGCCTGTTGGGAGTTGTAGTGTTGGACCCACCCTCCCTGTAGACATGGGGGCCTGTTGGGAGTTGTACTGCTGGACTCACCCCCACCCTCCCTATAGACATGGGGGCCTGTTGGGAGTTGTAGTGCTGGACCCACGCCCACACCCATCCTCCCTGTAGACATGGGGGCCTGTTGGGAGTTGTAGTGCTGGACCCACCCCTACACTCACCCTCCCTGTAGACCTGGGGGCCTGTTGGGAGTTGTAGTGCTGGACCCACCCCCACACCCACCCTCCCTGTTGACATGGGGGCCTGTTGGGAGTTGTAGTGCTGGGCCCACCCCCACCCTCCCTGTAGACATGAGGGCCTGTTGGGAGTTGTAGTGCTGGACCCACCCCCACCCTCCCTGTAGACATGGGGGCCTGTTGGGAATTGTAGTGCTGGACCCACCCCCACACCCACCCTCCCTGTAGACATGGGGGCCTGTTGGGAGTTGTAGTGCTGGACCCACCCCCACACTCACCCTCCCTGTAGACATGGGGGCCTGTTGGGAGTTGTAGTGCTGCACCCAACCCCACACCCTCCCTCCCTCCCTGTTGTCATGGGGGCCTGTTGGGAGTTGTAGTGCTGGACCCACCCCCACACCCACCCTCCCTGTAGACAAGGGGGCCTGTTGGGAGTTGTAGTGCTGGACCCATCCCCACCCTCCCTGTAGACATAGGGGCCTGTTGGGAGTTGTGGTGCTAGCTGCTTTACCGCATGCAAGCCTGGGAACGTAGGAGGCTACATTTGTGGTTGATCATGGTGGGTGCATTTGAGCCCTGGGCTTCACATTTGGGTGACTGTGTGCTCCACATGCATGGATTGAAGCCTGGGAGATGTGTCTGAGCAGTTGTGCAAGGCAGAATATGACAGTGTGATAGTGGTCATTGGTTTGTACTTACCAGCCTCAACTCCCTCTTCTATTCCTTCCAGACTCTCAGGGTTCAGTATGCCTAGCACCTTCTCCTCCCATTCGGCATATGGTATTTGCTCGGCGGGACCGCCACCGCCAGTGTCGCGTGCCCGCAGGTGGTTCTTGGTGTCGTGTGCCCGCGGTAGTTCTTGGACCTGATGCCTTTCACCCTTGCCTTGAGGTCGTGCCACCGCCTCTGGATGTTGTGTTTGGTGCGTGGAATGGTCCCTGAAGCATTGACTCTGGTCACTATCCTGTCCCACATAGTGATTTTAGTTGCCAAGGTGGTCTGCTGCACTAGGGTACCGAACAGATGTGGTTCAACATGGATGATTTAATCCACCATGACCTTCAACTCTCTCTCTGTGAACTTGGGGTTTTTCTTGGGGGCCATGGTGTGTGATGTGCAAGGTGTTGGTAGTGTGGGGTGTGCAGGTGTGTTGTATGTAGGGATGGTGTAGTGGGGGTTTGTGTGGTGGGTGTGTTGGTGTGCAGGTTGTATGTGTGTTTGTGTGTGTCTGTTGTGTGTGAAGTTCTGCCTCTTTCTTCCAGCTGTGCTTTGATGCAAAGGATTGTGGTAATAGGTGAGATTCCTTTTATACTCTGTGTGGTGGTTGTGTCACAATGGTTTTTAGCAGTCAGGGGTTATATGGGTGTGGAGACTTGGGTGTTCTTGTTTGTGCTGGGGGTGGTGTCATTGGGGCGTGTAGTTGTTGGGGGTGGGTGGGTGTCCTGTTTTTTGTGTTTTCTATTTACTTCCGTCCGCCATTTTTGTTTCGTTTTGACGGCAGGGGTGATGTTCGTTTGGTCCTTCCGCAGTCATGCTCCGTTTGTCGATGCTTTTTTTTCGCGGCGGTCGAGGACGGTGGTGAGTTCCGTTGAGATGGCGGGGTTATCCTAATCGTGCACCCGGACCCTCCACAGGTCTGGCGGCGGTTGGGCCTGTTTCCGTGGTCATTGCGTCTGCAGTGGACGGTGTTTCTGTGGTTCTGTCCACTTGCGGCGGTCTTTCATGAGATCCGTCCGCCGCGGTCGGTGTGTGAAATATCCTAATCACACCCGCGGTTTATCCGCGGTGCGGTCGGGAGTATATTTGCCGCAACCATGACGGTCGGATCAGTTTCCGTCCGCCATCGTAATCGAAGTCTATGTTTGAAAGTTCACCAGATCTTTTGTGGTTTCTTCCTATTGGGTTTAGATTAAATTAATAGGTATGGAACCCTTGTAACTTGTTATCAACATTCCTTTTTCAACACATTGTACTTCATCTATTGAATCACAAAGGCTATAATATATTTATCTTCGTCAGCTTCTGGAATGTTTAAAATGTGAATGCTGTTTCCCCTTGCTTGGTCTTGCTGGGATAGAAATGTCTTCCTTTGTGCCACCTCACACAATTTCTTAACGAATCCTCGCAGAAATCTTTTTAACCGGCTCCTTCATCACAAGAAGTTTCCAAGCCTCATTGACTTCCTTTTGTTTCCATACAATACTATTTATTTGATCAAATGTGAGAATCTTGTGAACCTTTGACTGTAATTATATAATTTCTCATTTTGTCTTTTTTCCAGCGGTTATTGTATAGCATTATTATTCTTCATTAATTTTTCTTGTATTGGTACATTGATGAATAACTGTATCTACGAAGTATTGGTTATATGATTCTATGATTATCTTAAATAAACCTTTTCTTGAACTTAAAAAAAAAAAGAAATGTCTTCCTTTGTGGGTCAGATGGTCAACCTCTGGACTGAGGTTTCTTCTCATCTCTGTGTAAGTTTGATTTTTCGCCTCAGCACCCATAATATTCGTATAGCCTCCCCTGTTTAAAATGTTCTGTCTGTTCCTTTCAACTAGGTGCTTCACTCCATCCATGTGGAATGTGAATGTCACAGATATATGTGCTCTTTTACAGAGGAGACAGTGTGGACATGGACATGGACATGGACATGGAATATATATGTGCTGTTTATTATGTGCAAGTGGGAAACCATTTCTGAATGTGTATGGCTGACAATCTTGAGGCCTGCCAGCACTGGGAAGAAGCAATCAGGTTTTTGAGACCCTCTTGACTGCTAAGGCGCAAAATAGCGCATTATACTCTCCTGTGGCACGGAGCATGATAAGGAGAACACTGCCGGGTGGCTACAGACCTCGGCATGCACTGATGTCCTGAGGCTGAAGGGGAGGGGCATCAACTGTGGGGTGCTTTATAATGCATTCAGTGGTCGAAGTGTGGGAACAGTGTGCCCAAACTATTTTAATTTTAGAAAAACAGTTCCCCTACTTTTTAAGAAAAGGCAACTGTCCAAGGAAGGTTAAATCAGCTGAAGTGTAGAGCAGGAAGTCTACTGTGCAGTGAAACCGTGGGAGGGGCAGACAGCTAAACAAGCCTTCTTGCCAGGGTGCCTGCTGCCTGATAAAAATGTAAATGCGCACAACTGATCACTCTAAATGTAAAGGGTGCTTGGAGCCCGTATTGGCTTTAATTGATTAAATCACTTGAAGCTGCTTGATGACACACATTTATCCTCTGAAGGGCGTTGTAAGCTATAAAGTCTGTGCTTTTAAAAGACAGTTTTAAGAAAAGTTTGTTTCCTGATGACACACGTTTACTCTTGTAGGGGTATTTAAGAGAGCTGCCCGCTAAGCTGTGAAGTGTGTGCTTTTAAAAGACAGGTATAAAAAGACTGCACTATATACAGCCTGCAAAAAATCTATATTTTGGAAACATTTTATATCTTCGAACATTTTGCACATTTTGTAGCAGTCTGTTTTATAGTGAGTGTAAGGCAAGTTTAAAATAATGACTTACATAATCACAGTGCTTTCTATCACAGACTTGGACCTTGTAGCACTAAACATATACAAGTCAGTATTCTCAACTACACCAACCAGGATTCAGTTCTATGGCTCTCTGGTGAAGAGCATTGACTTATAGAGGTTTCATTAATGTACAATAGTGTATTTCACACTGAATAACAGGACTTGTATTTAATTTTTCCTTTAGGCAGTACATTGTTTTATAAGTAGTTACCGGAAGGTGAAAAAACGAAAAAAGTAACAGAACATTAAGTTTTTTAGCCAAACCTTTGACCGCGCCCACATGCTCACTCATCCCTCCCTCTTGCGCTCAGCATTACAGTTCCCATACCTTATTTTAATGCACTTCAACAACTACATGCATTAGACTCTCCTGAAGCATAGGGCACAAAAGGTTATGCTTGGGCCAAGGGCAGACCAATTCTTGCCCTGTCAGAGGCTGGTCTAGGCCTTAACTCTTTGTTGGTGCGGTGGGTCGACCTGCTGAAGTTGCCCTGATTCGCTAATAACATAGTTGAGTTGCAACAACCTCTAACAATATTGCAAAGAAACAAGTAAAACTCTTCTTCTGTTGAAAGTTTATAGAGAAAGTCATGGGGGCTCGAGATAAAGAAAAAGAACTTACTGAAACCTGTTCGGCGACCCGCATACCAAGCTTGAGGAGCGGTTGAATGGCTCGACTGAGCATGCACTGGTTTTGTGTTGGTGCACAGCCTCTAGTATTTGTTGTTCAAATTGAATATTTTTTTGGTATATGGTTGTTTTAAGTTCGGGTGTTCCACTGGTGACGTCTTCTGTCCTTGGTGAACGTCTGGCTTTATTTGACTAATACTGTGCTTCGGAATTTGGTTGCATCCCTTTGGGCACACCTTGGGTTCCTTTGACTAAGAAGGGCTCCACAGAATTTTTTACACTTTGTTGTTTTTTTGCTTTCATATGTATTCTTTATTTTGAAATTTCCGTCATTTCATTCAATGTTTATTCAATCATCATCAATCTTATGGTTAGTACATTCCATTAGCTCCTATGCATTTCGGGCTAGGAAGCCCTTCTTCGGGGAGCATATCTACAAAAGCACAAAAACATAGCATCTGCATTTAGATTTCTAAACATACTTTGCAATGGTTATACTAGATATACATTTTTTGTGGGGTGTCCGTTGGTATATACATATTGAGTTGACATATCAACTTGTGTGTGTTTGGTGATCGTGATGTTTAGAAAACGTGTGCAGGGTATTCTACAAAGTAACCGGATCGTGAAAAAACGTGCTCAAATCGTGCCTTAAATTATAGTAAGAGCAGGTAACACTTACGTTACGTAATGTGATGATCTTTACTCATTCATTAAAAAAACGAGAAGAAAATTGCGGGCGAGAAAACATTAGTGCGGTATTTTGATCCGCATGTCAAAATACAAGTGTGCAGTCTTTTTAAGCTGCATGTCAGAATGAGCATTGCGGTCGGTTAATAAACTTACAATCTGAAGATGCGAAAAAGACGCTGTTCGTCACTGCGGGGTTGTCGTTCACATTGTTGCCGGCCGGCATTTATGTGTTTATAGCTCTGCGGAGCACTCATTGGCTCCGTAAGTTATCACGTTATTATTTCACGGAGCTCAAAGACGGCCTGTAAAATGTCTAAGTGGTCGAGTGATAGCTGGCGGCCATATTAGGCTAGACAAAAGGACGTTTCGCCGAATATAATAAATGCGCTAATGTCAACCTATGAAAGGTGAAAATCGGTAATATCGGGTCTCAAAACAAAAAAGAAGGAATGGGGCCAGATGTAGGTCGGTCGGTAACGGCCGAAAATCGGTATTTTCAGCCGTTACCGACCGGTATACATGATTTGGCATGTAGGGGCACAATTTTACAGAATCGGTAACTTTACCGATTTGGTAAAGTTACCGATTCTGTAAAATACCGATTCGGTATTTTTACCGATTCGGTAAATCTCAAATGTAGGTGGGACTACAAAATCGGTATTTTACCACACAATCCTATTGTGTGGTAAAATACCGATTTCAGGTGTGCATGCACATGTGTGCCTGCACACCTAGCCATGTGACAGACAGACATGCCCTTAGGGCATGTCTGTGTGCCACATGGCGCACATGCCTATTTGTGGGGTGCCAGAGGGTGTCAAAGTGACACCCCCTGCACCCTTGCAAAATTCGGTATTTACCGATTCTGTAAATACAGAATCTGTATTTCCCATTGATTCCTATGGGCTTTGAAGCCCATAGGAATCAATGGGAAATACCGATTCTGTATTTACAGAATCGGTAAATACCGAATGTGACAGATTCGGTATTTACACATCTGGAAATACCTACATGTCCACCAATCGGTAAAATTCGGTAATTGAAAATCGGTAAATCAATTTTACCTACATCGGGCCCTAAGAACCAAAAGGTGGTTAAAAGAGAACGGTGATTACCATACGGTCAAGTGTTACTGTGTTTATAGAATGTGGTGTATTCCACTAATTGCACCTAAAAACAGACATCTACTGCCAAGTAGGCAGTTCGTACATCAAAGTTATAAATAACAAGCTAATTCCATGCGATCATTTAACCCATGTGGTTTCATGGAGTTCAGTTTGTGTATTCAAAAATTCTCACAACGTAAGAGATATTTGTTATTATCTCTGCCTTCTATCCTTGTGATTACTTCTAAAACCAAGAACTTCAGTTGTGAAATATTATGGTTTTGTTCATAGAAATGTGTTGCAACTGATGATTTTTCATTGTGTGTTCTATTATTTGACTTGTGCTCATTAATTCGAGTTTTTATTTTCCGTTCAGTCTTACTTACATATACCTTCTCACACGGATATTTGAGTAGGTATATGACGTTGAATGTATCACACATCGCTGATGCCCTAAGTTTTATGTTATAACCCTTCATAGGGTGTGTTATGTTGCTGCCTCTTATATGTAGTGCTGTTAGCACTCTAGTGTATGCACGTAGCACGCATCCCTGCATCCGCGGGCCAGGCGTGGCCTGCGGGGTTGAATAAATGGAGGGCGCGCGCTCGAGCACGTCACTTCCGACTGGCACTGAGTGTGAGGCTCACTGGTTGCTGCTGCGCTGCGTCCACCCCTGCGCAAGCGAACGAGCGCAGGAAAGGCCTTGCACCTCACCACACAACACTGGCGACGAGTGGAGGGTGCCCGACCCTCGCCCGACGATTTCGACCTTGCCGAAGCAATCTACTCGCCTTTGCGGTGCCTACCGCGTGTGGCCTGGCGGCTCCACCTGCTCATCGGGATACGGCACGCTCCTCCCTGCGCAGTGACGGCCCGTCATGCGTGCAGCCTGGGGTGAAGAGCTCCTCCGACGTGCTGTGTGCTCTGGCCTGCTGGGACCTGGTGCCGCCTGGGACGGAAACTGCACGTTCCCGCTTGCTGACCACGTGGCGCGTGGTGTTGACGGCTAACTTGCCACCATGGGGGACGATGATGCCGCGACACCAGTCATCAACATCCCCTTCCAGCATGCTGCGGCGGGGGTGTTACCCCCGTTCAGTGAGGCGAGTGATCCGTCGACGGCCTCGCCTCGGTGGAAAATCTGGCTGGAGAGACTAGAAAACTATTTTGTGGTCACGAGGGAGACGGATGACGCGGTGAAGAGATCCCTACTTCTCCATTATGCAGGGGACGAGGTATTCAGACTTTTCAAGCACCTCCCCAACCCGACTGCAGTGACCACCTATGCCGCGGCAGTTACTGCGCTCAACAACCATTTTGACCCCCAATTGAATATCGACTTTGAAGTCTTCAAATTAGGGCAAGCCCGCCAACGTGAAGGGGAGTCCATGGATCAATTCCACACCAGAGTAAGGGAGCTGGCCAGCTCCACCGATGAAGACCAGCCAAAGGCCATACGGCGTCAGTTGATCCAAGGTTGCCGGGACAAGACGCTCAGAGGCCACATCCTGCGGAAGCCAGGAATCTCCCTGGAAGATATCCTCATCCTAGCCAGAGCCCACAAACTCTCAGACGCCAGAGCGACGGTCATGGAGCAGGCCCTGCACAAAGCTCCCGCCAAAAGTGAGTCCATCAAAGTTGAACGCGCCGACGCAGTACGGCCTCGAGCACGTGGCCAGGCGCACAAAGGACATTGCAGGGAACCGCCTCCATCACGCTGCGGGTACTGTGGCCATGAACCTCATGCGGCCAGAGACTGCCCGGCTCAAGGGCAAACCTGTGGAAACTGCGGAATCCCTAACCATTTCGCGTCCGTCTGCCGGCGGAAAAACCAACACAGAACCTCCAGAAAGTCGTGGACGCCGTCCAAGACTGTCCGCCAGCTATCACTACAAAACTCACCACCGGAGAGGTCGGGGAAGCACCTACCCGAAACTTATGACGACTCAGACTCGGAAGACGAGGAAGCATATGTGGTCTCCTTTGCAAGAGAACTGAAACAGAGGCGACGACCACAACCAACATGCGTGGTGAAGATGGGGGAGAATGAGGTAAAAGCTATCATCGACACAGGCGCGACTGTCAACGTCATGGGGCTACAACAGTTTAATAAGCTTCGCCCTCGCCCGGAGGTCCTACACTCCAAGACCAGAATCTTTGCCTATGGAGCAGATACCCCACTTCCCCTCAAAGGTAAAATCGTGATACCCATTCGGGCAGATGAGACTGAAATATCCGCAACAATCCACATCATCGACCGGGAGGCCGACACCTTGTTAAGCAGTCACACTGCTGAAGATCTGAAGCTGATCGCCTTCGCCAACCGAATCAGGACCCAGCAAGTGGACGAGCTGCTAGAGCAATTCCCTGAACTATTCAAAGGACTTGGCTGTATTAAGTGCGACCCAATTAGACTCCACATCGACAAGTCTGTCACCCCCAAGGCTCTACGGCACCGGCGGATCCCATTCCACCTGCGACCGCTGGTAGAAAAGGAATTAGAGAAACTTGAGAACCTGGGGGTTATTGAGAAGGTAACAGGGTCCACCCCATGGGTTTCGCCGAAAGTCATAGTGGAGAAACCCAAGCAGCCGGGCGAGATTCGCCTATGCATCGATATGCGGTTACCAAATACCGCCATCAAGAGAGAAAGACACTTGACACCCACTATGGACGACATAGTGGCCGACGTAAACGGCTCGAGATGGTTCTCAAAAATTGATCTCAACGCGGGTTACCATCAACTACCCCTCGCGGAGGAGAGCCGCTTCATTACAACCTTCAGCACTCACCTGGGCCTCCGACGATACAAGCGCCTCAATTTTGGAATATCGTCAGCGGCAGAGGTATTTCAAAATACCATCAGAGAACTGCTGTCAGGCCTGCCGGGGGTGATTAATGTAAGCGACGATATTCTAATCCATTCTGCCACCGCGTCTGACCACTATAAACACCTGAGGGATGTTTTGAAAAGACTGAGCACACATGGGGCCACCCTCCACAGGGACAAGTGCCAATTCTTTCAATCGTCAATTGAGTTCTTTGGCTACGTTTTTAATCAAGAGGGAGTTCAAATTGACCCAAGGAAATCAAAATCCATAAAAGACGCGCCCGCACCGAAATCACCAACGGAGGTGAGGAGTTTCCTTGGGATGGCTACGTATTGTGGCCGGTTCATACCAGGCCTAGCAACACTCAGTGAACCCCTACGAGCACTAACGAAAACGGACGCCAAGTGGCAGTGGGGCCCGAGAGAACAAGAAGCCTTCCAGGGGATAAAGGATGCCCTCCTTGAGCATGCAACGTTATCCTACTTTGACCCCGCCAGAAGGACTGAGGTAATTGTTGATGCCAGCCCGGTGGGCCTGGGGGCAGTCCTGACCCAAGAACACGAGCCGGGCCAATGGACAGCCTTAGCTTTCGCCAGCAAGGCGCTGACCCCGACTGAAACCAGGTATGCCCAAATTGAGCGGGAGGCCCTGGCAATCAAATGGGCTTGCAGTCATTTCCACTTGTATCTACAAGGTCACACATTCGTCATGGTGACGGATCACCAGCCCTTAGTGCCTCTCTTCAAGGGCACTGCCCCACACCCACCGCCGCGAATCGAGAGGTGGGTGATCCAGCTGCAAACCTATGGCATGGAAGTGGTATATAGACCGGGAGCCAAGAATTCGGCTGACTACCTGTCGCGCCACCCGCTACCTCCCGAGTCGATACCTACTGACGACGACTGTGAAGAATACGTCCGGTGGGTGGCCCTCACTTCCTGCCCCCAATGCATGACCATCGAAGAGATCAAGGAAGCAGCAGTGGACAACAGTCCATACATGAGATTGCTGAAGGCGGTACAAGAAGGATCTTGGGCCAACTACCTGCACCCTCCTGACACCTGGGCGGCCTCGGACAAGGAAGCCCTCATCAAATTCTGGCACGTCCGCCACGACCTCAGCGCCACGGAAGAGGGTGTACTGCTAAGAGGGACACGATTGGTAATACCACAGCGCCTCAGATACAGGGCCACCCAACTTGCCCATGGTGGGCATCAGGGTTCCACGAAGATGAAGGCACGCATGCGTGAGAAGGTGTGGTTTCCTGAATTGGAAGTAATGGTCGAGGACTACGTAAAAAACTGCATGTTGTGCCAACTCACGAGTGATCCCGAAAGACCAGCCCCAATAATCACTGAGGAGGCATGCACAACCCCCTGGACTAAGATCAGCTTGGACTTTGGGAGCTTCCCGGGGGAAGGACACACGTTGGTGGCCATTGACTCGTATTCTAAATATCCCCTAGTGGAAAGAGTGCCCTCTACCGCCTTCATACACGTAGGACCGGCACTAGAAAAACTATTTGCCATGTTCGGTTACCCGCAGGAGATAAAAAGCGACAATGGGCCACCCTTCCAGGGAGCAGAGTTCGCAACTTTCCTGAAAGTCAGAGGCATCTCCCACCGACGCAATCACGCCGCAATGGCCTCAAGCCAACGGGGAGGCAGGAATATTTATGCAGACTCTCAATAAGATGTTCAGGATAGCGGTGGTGGAAGAGGCTGACCCGGAACAACGGTTGCATGAGTTCCTACGGGAATATCGAGGAACCCCCCACTGCACCACCCAGAAGAGCCCGTGGTCCCTCATGTTCCAGGGCCGACGTCGAGACCTCCTTCCAACGGCCCCGGAGATGGCGCCAAGCCCAGTCAACACGAGCGAAATTCAGGAACGTCGACATCGAAACAACCAGCGGGCGAGCCAACGGCGCAGAGCGGCACCACAACTGCATCGAGGAGATCGGGTGGTTATAAGGAACAGACGCCCCGGAGGAAAATTCCAGACATTTTATGAGCCGGGCCCATGGACGGTAACCGCTACAAAAGGGACCATGGTGACCGCCAGAAGAGAAGGAGAAGAAGTCTCAAGGAACACCTAGTGGTTCAAAGTGGTCCCCCCTGGGTCGCGGACAGGCACCGATGACGCTGATAGGACCGCTGAATCTCCCCGGCCCCAGACTACCATACCGGAGGAAGACGGAAACCCAACAACGGACCACCGGGAGTCGGCGCCGGAGTCTGCGGGTGAAACACCGATGACACAGACACCCGCCAGGAATCCACCCCGCAACCGAGGACAAGGGACAGACAGCACCCCACGGTACAACCTCAGACCCAATCCACCTCCAAACCAGCGACTAAAAGACTATGCCTGTCAGCTGAGACCCTGAAGCCGTCACCCAAGGGACACGCAAGTACAGAGCCATATCTCAGACACTGTTGCTAATTGATAGACTATTTGTAGATGAGACATTTCGCATAAAGTTTATGAAGTTGGATAGTGATGTAGTGCTGTTAGCACTCTAGTGTATGCACGTAGCACGCATCCCTGCATCCGCGGGCCAGGCGTGGCCTGCGGGGTTGAATAAATGGAGGGCGCGCGCTCGAGCACATCACTTCCGACTGGCACTGAGTGTGAGGCTCACTGGTTGCTGCTGCGCTGCGTCCACCCCTGCGCAAGCGACCGAGCGCAGGAAAGGCCTTGCACCTCACCACACAACATTATACAAGGTTATGTTTGGGCCAAGGGCAGACCAAGTCTTCTTCTTTTGAAAAGTTTCTAGAGAAAGTCATGGGGGCTCTAGATAAAGTGAAAGAACTTGCTGAAACCTGTTCGGCCGACCCGCATACCAAGCTTGAGGAGCGGTTGAATGGCTCGACTGAGCATGCCGCAGCCACCAATGTGGAGGTATGGGTTGCACAGGGGCTCTTCAAAGGAACCAAGATACTCAATACCACAGATTCACAAGAATGATTGTATGGCAAGTAAAGTCCCCGGGGCACTGGCCGATATTCACCCGTACTAGCCTGCCTGTGAGGAGGATAGTGTTGAAATGGATCCTGTTCGCATGGCTTTCTTGAAGCTTTGATCACCCCTAATAGACAAGATGTGCGTGCGGCTGATAGATCAGAATCCTGTTTTCATAACAGGTTGAATGCTGACCTTCGTGGGGAAAACGACTTTTGTTGATCAGGCCGCATAAACGGAATTTGACTAAGGTCTTCAGGCAAACCATCTGGCAACGAAGGGGGGCACTTTTCTTGGTTTGGGCATGAGAAAGCACCTGCAGTGGCCACAGAGTGCGAATATATATATATATATATATATATATATATATATATATATATATATATATATATATATATATATATATATATTAAAATATATATAAATGTCCCCTATTTTACTATAGCTCGTTCGGATGATATGTACTCTTGAGAGTACTAGAGTGTGGACTTCTTTGGATTTGCAGGTGGGAAGGTTAAGCGGTGGGCGAATCACTCATAATGATATCAACATGGTTAGAAGGCTGGAATGGGGTGGAAAGTGCTTACAAACTGAGCATGGGGATTGAGTAGTTGTCACCCTGAAAGATCCAAGTCAGGTGACATTTATCAAGAACTGTCTTCAGTCATGTACCGCGCAAATGACTGCTATTTCGGCTTCCACCTCAGATTTGTGTTGTGGACCCCCACCCCCAGTGCGCAGAGGCATAATAATAGGTCCTTGCAATCCCAGAATACCCCCCCCCCTATCCACCTTATTAAGGCTACATTACAGTCCATGGTAAAGTACATGTTTCTGGAACCTCAGTAGCCATCAATAGCTGCTGCCCTTTAGCTAATACATGTGCCCTTTTATCAGATCTGAAAGATTTAGATTGATACTACTTAAATCCTGCTATCCCTAAGCAAGTCCTTCCAGGTTGTCGCCCATATGCTATGTAATAACAGGGCAAAGATTAGAATGTTGTCATGGAGCATTACCAACCACTGCTCTAAATTGGCCTAAACTCAGATGGAAGAATTGTATTAACAATTATGATATAATTCTATTACAAGAGACCCGGTTGATCAAAAAAGAGTTTTAAACTTTATTTTTTTGTTTTGCTTGCCTTCCACTAGTTTGTTACATGGTAGGGCTAAATGAGGTCTGATTACATTCATATCACTCTCCTTGAAATGCAAGGCTAAAATCTTTGAATCCAACTCATCTAATTTGCAAGCACTATTCCCTAAAATGAGAGAGGGTATTCATTGGTTATTTCTGTATTTACATGTTTAACTGTTACAGAGGTGTCAATATTTCCCAGTTTAGGTCTTCCATCAAATACTACTTTATGGTATTGTTGCTGAGAGGTCTAACAGAGAAATTTGATATCAATTCTGGGGAGATGATGGGTAAAACTAATCGCAGTTTGTTATATTCTAGCAGATCATCATGTCAATCCCTTTACAATAGAGCAAGAAATACACAGGCTTTGCATGACTGATAGAAATTGGGTTACTGGTTGGCAGAGGTATGCACCCTGTCCAAGCAGGAACCACATTCCTAGTCAGGGTTAGTCACTGGTAGCTTGGCAAAGTGCGGGCGGGATACAAGTACCCACTTGGGCCAACTGAATGAAAGTGTCTTGATCCTGGGGCCTTATTTATGAAAAGTGATGCATTGCTGCGTGAAAACAGCGATGCGTCACTTTTCACTGCGCACTCCCTGCGACACCAATGATGCGTCATATTTAATGTATGACGCATCATGTCGCAAGGAGTTACAGATACCTCAGTATTTCTGACGTATCTGTAAGCGCAAAAGTGACGCATTGCTGGAGTGTGTCACAAAAGTGACGCAACTCCAGCAACGCGTCCTTTCACAGGGGGAAAGCCCCATGTGAAAGGGCTTGCGTCAGTCTTACGCCTGCTGTGAGGCAGGCGCAAGATTTTGACGCAACAGCGTCCTAAAAGTGACGCAGTGAAATCTCATAGATTTCACTGCGTCACTATTACGAGGGTTTTTGCGGGGGAACGCCCCCTCTGCATACATTATACCTGAAACAGGTATAATGTGGCGCAGGGGTTTAAAAAGTGACGCATCTACCTAGATGCGTCACTTTTTAAATATGGCGCAACAAGGCGCATGTTTTACGCCACCGATGGGTCACAAAAAGTGACGCATCAGCAGCGCAAAACTGACGCAAGGCCTCATAAATGAGGCCCCTGGAGTCGTTGTAGAGTGGCAGTCATTTCAGCAGCACAGTTCTTCTCTTTCCTTGCAGAGTCTTCACAGGTCGAGAAGTGTACTAACGTCATGGTCCATTGCTTAAACACAGTTGTGCATTTGGAGTGAGGGAGACTTCAAAGTTGTACAGAAGTCCTCCCTCTTGGCCAAGCTCCAGGCTCACTACATGGGGTATGCATGATTTTGTATGTGGACAGGGCGCAGACTATTCAGTTGTAAGTATGAGGCTCTGTCCAGCTCCTCCCTCCCATCTCCCAGGAAGGCCTACCAAGACACACCCATGTTCCCTTTCTGTGTGGCTGACTAGAAGGAATATAAAAAGCTCAGCTATCACCCGACCAAGACTGAACAGACACAGGCAGCAGGCACAAAAATAGGGCAACTCAATTATCCCCAAGGCATTGGGTAAAATCAAGTACACATACAAAGAATTCATTGAGGAATTATTCACATCAACATTTCACACTTACATTGGTCACAAATGTGATTCAGACAGTAAAAGAATTACAACTGTAATCAAAGATGAATTCCAATTTCTATGTATTAGTTTATATTTTTAAATAATTCACTTAGCATTACATCCACATTTTATGACAGAATATATATATATAAATGTTGTGAACAATATACAAAAAGCCAACAGCAACACTGCAACTACCAGAACAATCCTGTATGATGCACCAGTTTGTTAGGGGATTGGCGGTTATGTAGACACCCTTTTCCCAACAAATAATATTGTCAGCAGTACGAATAACAGTCCATATCTTTCACAATTGGAGATATTCAAAACAACTTGAAATCAATTTAAATCAAGTAATTCAAAGGGAAGAAAGGTGTGTTGTCGACATTTCGGTCTTTTATGGCTTCCTGGGTCCGCAAGATAATCTTCAGGGCTTAGCATTGCATATAGGGAATCTCCTGTGGATACTAACAAAACAAACCAATCAATACACCCTATAACCTATTATATTGTCTGCTCACTAGAAGCCAAACACCAGTTTCTGACCAACTAAACAATGAAAAAGTGTAAGCAATTTAAAAACACACCATGTGTGCCCATATGCACACATATAAAACACCCTGGTGTAGCCCAAACACACAAATTAATTAAAATATGAAATACCTACCTACATTGCCAGGGCTTGGAAGGCGCCCCGGGCTCTGCCCTTGGCTGCATGAAGGAATCGGATTGACTTTTGCATGGGGCTCGAACTGCCGGTCTTCATTGCCAGGGGTGCTCCCGTAAGCATTTTAATATATGGAAAAGATGGGTAGACTACCGGGGGTTGGATCTGGATCCGCCATCAGAGAGGGACACTTGCTTGCCAAACTGATGGGTGTGTGGAGGTTGGGCTTTGCAGGGTGGCTGATGGGCTCAGTGTACTGTTCCAGAGATGTAATCCTTTTTCTTTGTGGCGTCGACGTAATCGGGGGGGGGGGGGGGTGGGAGGAGGGGTTTGTTACGTTATGAAAGTCATCGTCATATTTGGTGTATAATTGACGTGTGCAGCAGTCTCTGTGTTGTGGAGCTACGCAATATATGTGAACCGTGACAAATAAATTTGTTTAAAAAATATATATATGAAATACCTTGCTGGTGTCTCTCTCGCATATATTGAGTTTTCATCAAGAATTCTACCAGACTATCACTAAGGACATCGACAAGAGACAAAAGTGAAAATTTGTGATCGTTTATGACCCACATCACAAAAAACGTGGGTCATAAGACAGTAAACAAACCTCCAATGAACAAGGCAATCTGCGTAACCACCTTTAACACCGCTTCCAACAGCATTAGAGGATCCTCAATTCCAATGGACTGCATCTGGATAAACCACTCTTCCCTTTCAAAAGAAGTCAAAATATAAAGGACCTGCTGGTAAACACCAGACCGAGAACTAATCCACTGGGACAGCGAGAGAACCTGTGGGAATTTTCCCCAGTGACCGGGCACATAATATGCGGAACATGTGATGTGTGTCACCTGACTGAAAACACGATAAGTATTGACATTACGCTTGCCTACCCTTGGGAACAACGGTGGCATACACATTGTAAAACCAGCAATGTCATTTACGTGATTAGATACCCCTGCAGTCTTGTGTACATAGGGATGACGACACGCAGAGTCAAAATAAGAATTATGGAACACAGATCCACAATCAGATGTCATAAAACAAGAACACACCTTACCACGCACTACATGGAAAAAAAGCACTCAGTCAATGACTTGTTCCGGATGATAATGGATAAACCAGATATCCCACCAACTGCCCATAATCCAGAAAATGCCCTTCTCATAAGGGAATACAAATGGATATATAGAGTGCATAACCATATAACTGGCCTGAATGATGACATTCCTTGGAACGTCCTAAACAAACTATGACATACTACAGGGTTGGTTACCTTATGAAAATAAATGATAGGACATGCAATCCTAGGGGTGTGACTACTCTCCATGTGATCTAATACACACCCTGGTGAAACACTAACCGCACTGTGTTTCTCACTTCGCCGTGTTTTCTCTGCCCCCACCTCCTAAGACAGAAACCAGGACAGTTCCAACCCCACTCTCACTTAGCAGGGGGTGGTACATTCTACAATTCAGGTCACATGCAGTCTATCAACTTGCGTGTAACTCCAGATAGGGACCAGGAATTCGATGTTAGTCATGCCTGAGACAGGGACAAAGTTCACACCACCCTGCCAATAGACCTGAAGATAACCAACTCACGATAGGTGTAGTTGTATTGAGTATATCTAATAGGAACGGCCTACCATGTCCCCAGTAGACAAATCCCACATTTTTAAGACATTTAGATACCCCGTGGCAATACTCATGAGGCTCCGAGCAGTGTGTCCACACTAACCCCTCCAACCTCTATACTACAACATGGAGGTATTAGGTCGGCGAAATAGTTTGTTCTGCACCTTCGATGTTTCGGAATCACATGCACCATGTCCATGGTCACATGGCTGGACGCAGAGCCTGTGATAACCTGGCTGCAAGGCACTGCTCCCAGTACCTATGTGGCGCCGGGAGGGACGCAATGTATGTGACGAGCTCACCTTGAGGAAGTAAGTGAGGGGATCGGGGACCACGGAGCAAGGACCCAGTGAGTAGATTGAGTGCCTGATTCAGCCCCAGACCGAATGTTGGCCATTCTAACCATGATAACCACCAGGGTATGACGTGAATCAGTTGCACACGTGAGTTTACTGTGGTCACGAAGTATGGCAAGAGATTGGCTGTATATGCTGGCGGTACCATATTTCAACCACCTTTTACATGATCATTTTTATCTCTACCGATGCAGTGTGTGACTACAGGAAGCCGTCCTCACTCCCCCGCCAGTTCAAACACAAGTATCAAGTAAACTCGGTAAGGTATACCGAGTGCGTGCTTATGATGGCTTACTGAGTAATGATAACCCAAGGTATTTTTACCTAAAGAGCGATTTTCCCACGCTCATAGAGGCCAATTGGTCCCACTCACCGGTGACTTTTACATTTACACTAGCATTAGCCGGGCCACATGATAATAGTCAAGAGGGACGAGACCACTTTTTCACTTCAAAAATGATTATATTATATAATCATGCACCACGAATGTCACTGTAGGTTGTGTGTTTATATGTAAAATTTCTCATTGGTTGCAGGATATTTTCTTTGAGTGAGTTACTAAACCTTCACAACCTGATCATTTACACAGGCTGTGACAACGTTCTACCCCTTAAAGTAGGAGGTATGGAGAGTTTCTTAGGGATCTACTCTTTAGTCCTGATGAAAGCCGGGGAAGACACAGTATCCAGCTGAAACGTGTCGACAGTTTGCAGAGTGGAGGGGTAGTGGGTCCATTATAGACCAGCATACCACTATCCAGAGGTTGATTAAAACATTTTCAATCTAACCAGGGAGTCCACCAATAAAGGGAAGTTAAGATATCCCTGTGTTAGTTATAACATTATATTCTCTACACTTTTCCGTTGATCCCGCATGTGTTCCTTGATGTTTGTCTTGACTCCCCCACCCTATTGCTCCACCTCTGTCGTTGGCTTGCGCGGAGGTGTTGTATCAGCCCTATGATGAAGCATGCCACAAATTCTTGTGGGTGAGGACTGTTTTAACAACATGTCTGTCTTGTCTACTCACCTCTTCTGAATAGCGACATGCCTCTTATTGCCCCACTTCTCTTAATGTGCAGAGCTGCCTGTTGCAAGGCCTGAAGCACCTCGTGGAGGTGATACAGGTGTACCTCCCAGCTGGAACTAAAGACAGAAATGTAATTAAGGTAGGTGACAAAAAAAGTCCTCCTTACCAGCCAGGACCCTGTTAACCAACCTTTGGAAGGTAGTAGGGGTATTTTTTAATCCAAAGGCAATCACACAAATCTGGAAGTGGGTGTTCAAAATGACGACCTTCCTTTGGCTCCCTCAGTCAGAATGATCTGCCAGTACCCTGATGTGAAATCAAAGCTACTGAGGGATTTAGAAGCACCCAGCCTGTCGATGATCTCATCAGTTCGGGGGATCGAGTGTGCATCAGTCCTGGTGGCTGAGTTGAGTCCACGCAGAACTAAAGTCCGGTGTGATGTCCGGTGGGGCAGCCTTTGGTGCCAACACCACAGGGCTAGACAAGGGACTATTAGATGGCTCAGTCCCCCTAATGTCAGCACCTTAGAGACTTTCTCCTTGATGCTGGCTCTCAACCTGTATAACAACATGTACATTTTGTTCTTTAGTTCCAGTATCAACATCACCGACGCACAGATGTGTGAGTCTGGGGGTGAGTGAGAACAGCGAGGCAAAATGTCCCAGCAACTGGTAACAGTCCATCTGCTGTTCTTGGGTCAGGATGGAAGGTAGGTTGAAATCCTCTACTGACCCATTGTGTTCCTGTGCACGGAGGAGGACAGGGGGAGAGGTTCACTCTCCACTTCCACTCCCTCTTTACATGGAGCCCCCATAAGGGGTTTCAGGGAGTCTGGAGATCTTCCACGTATGTGGTCCCCCCTTATGCTCTTTGACTTCATATGGAAAAGTCCAGCTGTCTTGGAGAGCCCTGAGTTCCATGACCCACACTTTCAGGTCAGGCTGAAACTCCATCAGTGTGGCCTTCTGGTCATACCAGAGTATCATGATTTATTGGCTGGCCGCTAGATTACTTTCTGCCCTTTTCTAGAAGTGGTGCCTCTGGTTACAGAGGACCAGCATGTAGCCAACCACTTCTTGGGTGGGGGCTTTCCTGGTAGCTGCCCCCACTCCTCCCTGAGAAGGTTCAGAGGTCCCCCAACAGGGTTTTCATAGAGGAGTTCAAAGGGGCTGAACCCTACTCCTTTCTGTGGCACCTCCCTGTAGGCAAAGAGAAGGCATGGCAAGAGGACATCCCACTTATGCCTCATGGGCTCTGGCAGGCCAATAGTCATGCCCTTCAAACTCTTGTTGAATCTCTCCACAACACCATTGGCGTGGGAATGATAGGGTGTGGTGAACTTGTAAGTTATACCACACTCATCCCACATGGATTTAATGTACGCAGACATGAACTTAGTTACTCTGTCAGATACTATCTCCTTGGGGAACCCAACACGGATAAAGCTCACCATTAGAACTCTAGCCACCACAGGCGAAGTCACTGATCTCAGAGGGATGGTCTGTGGGTAGCGGGTGGCATGGTCCATCAAAACCAAGACCAAACTATTCCCTAAGGCTTTCTTGGGGTCCAAGGGTCCGATGATGTAGATGCCCACACTTTCAAAGGTGATGCTAATGACTGGTAATGGGATCAGGGGAGCGTTGTGCTTTTATCCTGATATACCACTGGCCTGGCAGGTGGAACAGAACTTGCAGAATGCATCTCAGGCTGTCTTCATTCGGAGCCAATGGTATTGGGAGACAAGCCTCCCAAAGGTTATGTCTTTCCCCTTATGTCCTGCCAAGGGTATATTGTGAGCCAAACCCAGTAAGAATGTCTGGTAACACTGGGGGACCTCTAGCACATGGACTGCCCCATCACCAGGAACCTTAGGCTTGCTATAAAGGAGCAGCTGCACATCGCATTTTGAACCAGCATCACACTCATAACTGATGCATCGCTGCAGTTGCGTAAATAAAATTGATGCATCTTATGCACTGCGTGGCGGGACACCTGCACATCGTTTTGACTGCACCTCGCATCTTCGTCGATGACGATGCATCCAGGAACAAGGTACGTTGGTTCAGTGGGCCTAAGTGGGTCCCTGTATCCAGCCAGTGATTCATCGCAGTCAGCCTGAAAGTTTACCTTTGCCCCAGTCCAGCGAGACCAGATATCCAATTTAAGTGCATATTGCTTCTAAGCGATATTTTACATTTATTATTTGACAATCCATATCTCAACTTCTACTTGTTGAACTTTTGTCGTTTTGGTCTTGTTTCATTTATAACCTGGTGTGGAGCCTTTTTGTAATGTTGTCACTGTGTTACTGTTTGAAGTGTTGCACAAACACTTTACACATTGTCTCATAAGTTAAGCCTGACTACTTAGTGCCAGGCTACCAGAGAGTGAACACAGGTTAATTTAGGGTGAATTGTGACTTACCCAGACTTGGTTGTGGTTCCTGCTCAGACTGAGTGCATACCTCTGCCAACCAGAAACTCAATTTCTAACACTGAGTTGTTAACAGATGGGAATTTAATTGATTGTCCTTACTGGTTTCTAACTAAACAAACCGCACCAAGTTATGCTACAGTGGAGAAGACTAGTACTTTATTTATTTATTTATTTATTTATTTAAAGAGTTTTATATAGCGCTGGCTAGACCTGCATGCATCAGAGCGCTTTACATAAGGTTCCACATAATTGCAAACTTACATCAGTCACTTATTACCAATGATACCAATAAAAACATTTAAGGAGCATACAAGAAAAGGAAAGAGGAGTGAGATGGGTACGGGGGTAGGGGAGAAAGGGGTAGGGAATAGATACAACAGAGAGATGAAGGGAAAGTCTGCCTGAGGTCCGGCTGCAGTGCGAAGGGTAAGGGGTAGGGTATAGATACAATGGAGAGACAAAGGGAAAGTCTGCCAAAGGTCCGACTGGGTAGGTGACGGCTGAGGGGGAATTCGCAGCCTATCTCCTCTTCAGCTATCAGGTAGCTCTACCGGACATGGGTCAAATAGCTAGGTCTCAATTTCGTTGTAAATGTATACGTGGTAAAAGCATTTAAAATGTAATGCCATGCGTTATAATGGCATTGCGGAGTCATGGTACTTTCGTAATGAAAGTATGCGGAGTGATGGTATGCGAAAAGAAAGTTGCGGAATAATGGGTGTTTACCCTCCCCCGGTTAATACATTAGTGGCACGGCGGCCCACATCTTCAGCAACGGACTCATATTTTTCACGACCCATTTGAAAAATGCACAGGTCTCTCTCATTGATGGCCAGCACTGACATACACTTTTAGACACACCTCCCGCCAAAAGTTCTAGATTTGCGAACTTTAGAGCTGGGGAGCTACGTTCGAATCTCCGCATCAGCTCAACATCCTGTGATTCCAGGCAAATCGCTTTGTCTACCCGTGCCTACCACAAATGAATGTGTTCTTCTGTAATGTAAATTGTGCTCATGCCATGTTGTTGAGTTCGCGCTATATAATATTGCAAGGAAAAATAAAGTAGGGAAACTCGAGTTCACACACTACTGAACGCGCACTCTTAAGTGCATCAGCAGTGCACTGTGAATCTGAGCCTTTCACAGGCCTGTCACAGATAAGAAATGCTATCAAAACGAAATCCCACAAAACAATATACTACTGGCCGGCAGCAATTCATACACGGACAACGTCGGGACGGGCTGCTAGTAAATAAATAAAAGGAGAGTTTAAGGCATGGCAAGGGGTTTCTCATGTCTCGTTGACCTGGCAGTTAAAAACTGCATTCAGGCTGCAGTGGCAGGCCTGGGACATGTTTCAAGGTGTTACTTGAGTGAGTGGCACTATAAGTGCTGAAGGCCCACTGGTAGCAATTCATTTACAGGCCCTGGGTATAAGGTATACCACTCTACAAGGGACTTACAAGTAAAGTAAATATGCCACTTGCATATAAGCCAATTTTAACCATGCGTTTGAGGTGAGATCCAAGTAGCTGGTTAGCAGTGGTAAAGTGCACTGAGACCTAAGGCCAACACAACAAATTCAGCAAAAAGTGGAGGGTAAACGCCAAGACGTTTAGGGGTGACCGTGCAGAGAGGGCCAGGTCTGAGAATGTATATTTAGGTTTTACATGTCCTGACAGGGAAAAGCTCATGAAGTCTCTTTTCACTGTTGTAAGGCTGTCTATCTCATAGACTAATACAGGAATATTCCCTTATTACACTTAATAAATGATAACTTCAGTTTCAGAATCAATAGAGACTGCTTCTTCCACTCAAATGAATTCTAATTTTAAACCCTCTTTAATAGTAAAGACAGATTTAGGTTACTATTGTGAAAATGTTACTTTTACAAAGATGGAATCTTTCTGCCTGAACTAATTGAGAATTTCTGCTAGTGTCCAGGGTCTGTGAATGTGGATGTTTTGTGTTTTCCTTCCAGACACTGTGACAAAAGTGCCTTTGGCATTGGGAAGGGTGTTCCTCTCCTGAGCAAGATGTCCTAGAGGTTTGTACATAGCCTTCCTGAGCTTAAAGGGTAGCTTCAGAGCTGTGCCAATCCCTTCCTGATATCTAAGGGCTGCCTGACCTGCCACTAACAAATGCAGCTCACACTTCTGCATGTATGTCCTTTGTTACCCTAGACGGTACTGGGCCAAACCCAGGAAAGGTGAAAGGTTATACATAGGGGACATACCCTCACAAAGGCTGGCACTGGGAATAAAAGTGGTAACTTCAGAATCTCTTATCAGAACACTCCTGGATCTGTGGAAGATTCAGGAGGACTGCCCTGCTGCCTGAAGAAGGAAGACTAGACCAACTTGCCTTGATCTCTGGCTCCCCAGATGTGACTCCAAGGATCAGTTAGCTGGCCTCCTGTTTGAGCAAGAGGGACACAACAGACTTCTAGAGGCTTTTCCTCCAGCTGCTCAGCTGAGGAGCACCACCTAGACCTGCCTGAACTCTGCTGCTCTCCTCTGCTAGAGTGAGTCCTGATCCCCAAAATGTGCTCCTCAAGCTCCTGGAGGCTGACATATGAGAGTACTCCTCCTCCTTGGGGCAGGGGTTCCAGGTGAAAATCTTGAGATTTGTGGGCTTCTTGCAACCCGAAAGGACTCCTCGTGTCACCCGACAAGCATCTGCGACGCTACTGATGCAAATCTCCAGCTACAACTTGTTTTTTGCATCTACTCCGAGAACCAGTGCCATCTGCAACAGTGTCCAGTGACTACCATGTTCTAGAAAATTCTACCTCTCTTACAAACATTACAAACATTTCACATGACTGAACTGACAACATTCCTTGCTTGGGGGGATGGAAGGTGTTAGACAACTGCAATTTAATGTGTATAGAACTTCCAGAGAATCCAATGAGGACACCATAACCACTTCAATATAATGCTTCCAGGGAGTTTCTGAATATGTGGATATATGACCATGTCAAACAAACAATGGAATTACTCCAAGGGGTCCCACAGAAGTCCAAAATCACATTATAGATTGCTGTGTTGTCTGTATATTATCCTGCGTCCCATATTATTTACAAAGTCTGACAACCCAGTACATCATTACCAAGAACCTCCGATAAGCATTAATCTACCTGCTCCCTGAAGGTCAATCAACTGATTGACTCAAGGTGGACGATCACTGGGAATGCAAGGTCCCACACTCTGTGACAATCTGATTCCCTACATCACAGCACAACCAAGCAATCTCAGATTCAGAAATCTATTCAGGATTTAAAGTTACTGAAGACTTTCCAATGAGTTTGTGTTCAAAAGATTTTAAATTGTGGTTCTACCATCATCACTCTTAATTCACCTGCCATTATTTATCCTGTTTCCTGTTTGTTTTTCCATTCCCCTTATCTAGCTGTCACACGTTGGTGCAATATCACCCCCAGCGCTTTATGGAACAACCAAATAAATAAATCAATCTCTGCAAATAATCAACTGCCACAATTAAGAAGTAAATCTAAAAGTGTTCAACTGTATTTAATTTGGAAATTTAATCATGTAAGGGTTTTCAGAGACACTGCAATATGGTAGAACACTGCACAGAATAAATACTCTATTCACAGTAAACTGCACCACAAACATCTCAGAGTTGCAGATATTCTGCATCCATGCTGTCATTGCCATATGAGAACTGCAGCTTAGATTGCTTCTTCCTAGGAACCACTCTTGTACGCAGGTACTGTAGAAGCCAAGTGCTTTGATTGCTAGTGTCTCCAAATACTCCTTGTGATGTATCTGCTTATGCTTGTCAGTCTGGGGTTACTTTCACTGATCCAAAGTCCTGCCATAGAACTCTAAACACTGAATTTTATAATGTTCAAAGGAGAACACTGATGGTAAAAATACAGATGGCAGGTATGTGTCTTAAAATGTAGTTGACATCAAATTTAAACTCAGTAATTCCAATATATTGCTTCTTCTTATTTCCTTGCCGTAACCACTGAGATGGATGATTACTCTAACTGCATATCTTTTGCACCTTGAAACTATCACTATGCCTGAGGTACAGATGTTCTTCCTTGTTCTAACATTTCCAGGTGTTGCTTCAGAAAAGCCTTGCACTGGACTAAGACACTTTACTTTGTATAGCAATGTCACCCTTGTGGCCTGTTGTAGGCTGTTCTTGCTTGGGTAGCTCTCTGGAAAGAGTTGATTCTTCAATACAGGATTTGGGATGGCACTTGGCTGAATGTCATGACTTAATACTCCTAATATGAAAATTCATCTGTGTGACTTTATATATTAAAGGAACTGTTTATTTAAGAACAGCTTATAGCTAGTATGCTAGAAACTACCAGTAACATTGATTAAAGACAACAGTGATAATTTCTAGATGCACCAGTATATTAGCAGTAACTATGATCCAGGGCAACATTGGCGAATAGGTTCACAATGAAATACATTTTCAATGTGATTGTTCACAAACTGTCCTCCTGGCTTAGTCAGTTCTCTGGTTTCTCATAAACCCAAGCTTTGTGGTTTAATGGTGGATACTATAGCGAGGAAGGAATATCTCTCATCACAGAGCCAAATTGAACAGGTGTTGATTTATCTTCATAAAGAAGAGGCTCTCATCAAAATGCGTTGAGACAAAGATAACATTATACCATAAAAATAGACATTATTTCTTTTTGATATTTGAAAGCATTTGTAAACTGCACTATCACTCACAATAGACTCTCTAGGTGCATCTAAAGGTTCCCTAGGAATGGATTGACCAGGAGGTAAATATGTCAGGTTCTGCTCTGATTTGAAAAGGCAACAAATTCCAAAATCTTGGATCCCCAACCTAATTTTCATATTTATAATTGGGAGCAGTGAAAAGCAATTTTCTTTTTGATCTCGAAGATCAGGATGTAAGTGCTTAAGATGAAAAGTGGAATGGGAGTTATAGTAGCATTTATGAAGAATACATACTTTTTGAATTGTATTCACTTTTGTACTGGGAGCCATAGTCTATAACTGGCCAACCAGTTGTTTAACTTCAAATTGAAATATATTCTAATTTTTGCATTTGGTATGTATATATGGCATTTCCATAGTCCAATTTAAATTGACTATAGACTAGAGCTTTACGGCTGAAGCATAACATTGTGAAAATACCCCTTAAGATTTGTCGGATATAAAAGCTGAATTTTTATAATGTGGAGATTTGGGTCTTGAGTGTTAGTGGAGAATCTGAGATGATTCCTAACTTACGAACAGTTGAGACAAGGCGTAGGCAATTGCCTGAGAAGGAAGGGTACAACGCACCATTTCAGTTAGAGTTTTTTTTTTAAAGTGGATGACGTAAAGCTCCTAAGGTCAGACTCCATTTTATGTAGGCCCTGGCTCCATCTTAGATATTGGACGGTGCCATCTTCTTCATCTCAGACAATGGAAGCTGCCATCTTCCCTGATTTATGCTGAATCGTTGTCTTGTCTGTCATTTGATGCAGATGTCGTCTGACCTAATCTTTCTACGAACTCTGCAAGTGTCAAGCCATTCGATGAATGACATAGATATAACATCTGATGCGACATTAGTCTGGAACAAGTGTCTCCTTTTCACCATGTCAAGGTTAAGGAACAGATAATGACATAGCCAAAAGAGTGTAATCTGAATTGTCGTCCTTTTACCTTAAATGCTCATAAGGAATCGTCTGGGACACGCACCTTGATGCATATAATCAACCCTTGCTCATTGCACCATCAGGATTCAAGCAAACCGGGCCGAAGACGGCTGTAATGCCAGAAACCGGTCCCCGGGAGCTTGTTTCCTTCCCAGTGTAAGAATTGGCTTTTGTAGTTTGGTTTGCCCTGTTCCCATCATGCACTGGGACAGGAACAGACTAATTTGCATACAGCCAGGTTCTGAAACTGGGATGGTGCAGTGAGCTAAAAAACGGTGTTGGATCTAGCCCTGATCTCTTGACTGGGTGAGAGCTTTCTGCTTAATTCAGAGACTCTGTCCCTCACCACCCCTTGTTGTAAATATTTTTGTCCACCCTAAGCGTGGAAGGGTATTCTCAGATGTGAGACCCTTGCTCATTGCACCATCAGGATTCAAGCAAACCGGGCCGAAGACGGCTGTAATGCCAGAAACCGGTCCCCGGGAGCTTGTTTCCTTCCCAGTGTAAGAATTGGCTTTTGTAGTTTGGTTTGCCCTGTTCCCATCATGCACTGGGACAGGAACAGACTAATTTGCATACAGCCAGGTTCTGAAACTGGGATGGTGCAGTGAGCTAAAAAACGGTGTTGGATCTAGCCCTGATCTCTTGACTGGGTGAGAGCTTTCTGCTTAATTCAGAGACTCTGTCCCTCACCACCCCTTGTTGTAAATATTTTTGTCCACCCTAAGCGTGGAAGGGTATTCTCAGATGTGAGACCCTTGCTCATTGCACCATCAGGATTCAAGCAAACCGGGCCGAAGACGGCTGTAATGCCAGAAACCGGTCCCCGGGAGCTTGTTTCCTTCCCAGTGTAAGAATTGGCTTTTGTAGTTTGGTTTGCCCTGTTCCCATCATGCACTGGGACAGGAACAGACTAATTTGCATACAGCCAGGTTCTGAAACTGGGATGGTGCAGTGAGCTAAAAAACGGTGTTGGATCTAGCCCTGATCTCTTGACTGGGTGAGAGCTTTCTGCTTAATTCAGAGACTCTGTCCCTCACCACCCCTTGTTGTAAATATTTTTGTCCACCCTAAGCGTGGAAGGGTATTCTCAGATGTGAGACCCTTGCTCATTGCACCATCAGGATTCAAGCAAACCGGGCCGAAGACGGCTGTAATGCCAGAAACCGGTCCCCGGGAGCTTGTTTCCTTCCCAGTGTAAGAATTGGCTTTTGTAGTTTGGTTTGCCCTGTTCCCATCATGCACTGGGACAGGAACAGACTAATTTGCATACAGCCAGGTTCTGAAACTGGGATGGTGCAGTGAGCTAAAAAACGGTGTTGGATCTAGCCCTGATCTCTTGACTGGGTGAGAGCTTTCTGCTTAATTCAGAGACTCTGTCCCTCACCACCCCTTGTTGTAAATATTTTTGTCCACCCTAAGCGTGGAAGGGTATTCTCAGATGTGAGACCCTTGCTCATTGCACCATCAGGATTCAAGCAAACCGGGCCGAAGACGGCTGTAATGCCAGAAACCGGTCCCCGGGAGCTTGTTTCCTTCCCAGAGTAAGAATTGGCTTTTGTAGTTTGGTTTGCCCTGTTCCCATCATGCACTGGGACAGGAACAGACTAATTTGCATACAGCCAGGTTCTGAAACTGGGATGGTGCAGTGAGCTAAAAAACGGTGTTGGATCTCACCACCCCTTGTTGTAAATATAATCAATGTCAGACATTCCTAAACTTATGTCAGAAATTCCAGTTTCTAATAAGATTTAGTATAGAAGAACTGTCACTTGACCACTTGTCAGAAGAGGCCCTTTGCCCAGATTTTTGCTCAAAATTCTGCCAGAGATGGTCTCACTTACTGCCACCACACTTCACACTTCGCAGATGCTACATCTTGCCTGAAGCTGATAAGCTTAGTCTCGGAGGAAGACCCCTACCGCACTGTGTGTTTGTCCTTCGCACTGTATGTTTTTCCTTCGCAGGTAACACTGTCTTCACGCCTCCGTTGATAAAGACAGCTGTTGCTGTCAACAAGGTATGCAGTGCATCTCTTCTCTCTAAGAAACTCTAGACTGTAAGTTGCTCTGCCTTCCATGCTCTCTCAGTGTAGCACATAGAAGTAGACATTAGGGTATAAACTGCTAGATGACATTTTAACCATGTTAGAAATGTTCATTTTATTCTTGCTATTTATAATATGCCTCCTTGCTGTTTTTATAATATTCTGTGTAGTTGTTTTAGATGTACTGAGAAGCAGATTATTCCTGTAGTAATGAATATGTTTACTTAACCTCTTGGCTGCTAACGACAAGGGTAACTCGTCATGGACTTTCCATTGATTTCAATGGAAATTATATGAGACTACTAATAATGTCTTAGCACTGAAGGTATTAAAGTGTTCATTCTTCTTAGTGCAGTGTGTATGTGATACTGTTGAAAGGGCCGGGCCTTTAATTTCTGCACCGGTACAAGAGACACAATCCAATGGTTCTTTTTAGCAGCATGGAAGCATAGTGGGGAGAAAATTCATTATTAAGCGAATGAATTAACCAAAGAATTCTTTTGGACACATAGTAATCAAAGACAACTACGTCAAGTTAGTTTGATTTATTACAAAGCCAAACATAATTGAACATAAAGGCGCCTGAAGACCAGAGTGTATAGATACATCGGAATTAGTGTTCAACCAAATCTGCATATCCAATTAAGAAGATGTAGGATGAATAATACAATTAATTCAAGAAGCAGAATGCAGAGGATCAGAAAGCATGAGTCCAAATTTCCCTGCATTGTGGGTCGATAAATAAAAAGCATTAATCTATCCCTACACTCACGCTAAAATGAAATCCCTACTCAAGCATCTTCAGGAAGGAGGATGGAAAAGTTTCAGCACGTTGTGTCTTCCTAAGAAGTCCCTCCTCCATTTAATGGTCGGTGGCGTGAAGCTATTGAGACAGAGCTTGTTCTTAGATGCTCTTTCTCTGAAGGCAAAAGAAGAAGTGGGCCCTTTCCCTTCTCCCATCTTCACATTATTCATAGATAACTTTCCTAAGATCCATTCTGGATCATGCCATCTGCTCTGGATACAATCCTAAAGGTGTTTTTCCATGGGACAATGGAATTCTTTTCTTGCAACATTTTGTCCTTGTTTCCCAGGCCTTCTACTGTGTGAATCATAATGACCTTCTTTTATCGACTCTCCTTGATGACTAGTAAAACAAAGACATTATTCTAGCTAACAAGAACGTTTCTTTCACCTGCAACACAAACGTGAGAAAGAACAAATTCAACATCACATGTGAAATTCAAACTGTTAATTCTAAAATGAGAGTTTCCAGGCCTACAAAGTTCAGCTAACATAAGAAGGCACCATAGGAACGTTACAAAATTACATAAGAAATAAGGGACCTTCAGTTAATGCACTTACCTATATATAAATGACACGATTAAGAAACACATTTAGTGCATGAATAATTGTCAGTTTCACAACATGAGTTCTTCATGTTAATGTTTTCTGCTAGTTACATTCACCTTCTTCGTTAATTCTTCATGTTACTTTTCAACGGCCTAAAGCACATCACGTTTCAGGTTAATACATTTCGAAATTCTAACACTTCATGTTATTATGACAAAGGATTATATGCGGATTTGCTCTACATGTGTGATTACAATGCATCCCTACAAATGAAATCGATTTCCGCTACATCACTGTGTATAACAAAGTAGCTTTGTTACTGTTACTACGGTGTCCCTGATCCCCGCCTGGGATTGTTAGTATCCCAAAAGCAATACCTCTATTTCAATACCACATTGAATAGTATTCTGCAGGGCTACAATAACCTGTGTTTCATATTCATCGATGGTGCATTGAACCAAGTTCAGCTGTGTCACCAGTGGGTGGGAAAGCATATTTTGTAGAACTATGTCAGAGTTGTAATTTACGCAGCAGTTGGCGCCCAAAGTGGGACTCGTACCTTACAGTTAACCTGGAGTAGTTTTTTCCAGTATTCACATACATGAGAACCATTGGAACGTCATTAAGGAGAAGTCTGCATAATAGTTGCCACCTACTGGCAAGCAAGGGAGCACCTATTTCCGTAGGTTTGTTAAGCTTGACTCATAAAATTCAATTTGTCATTCTGTGGATTTTCTAATTCTTTGGTTCCAATTTTAATTTGAATCCATTCAATATGGCAGCACCTACTGTGATAGGTGCCAATTACAGGGAAGCATTTACTCAGCATCTCAAAGCTCAAGGTGTCCCCGATGAGGAGTGGGGGGTAGTTACTTTGGAATAGCTCCACATGCGGTGTATGTCTTTGAGGCGTTTTACTCATGGGTAGAATTTGAACCTATTGATGCGACTTCAGGGCAGTTTCATGCCTACACGGCGCTAGACCACTATAGGGCTTTCCAAAATTTGGAAATCCCTTTAACTTACCAGGAACATCTGAATTGTTTTTTTGGTCAATCACCACATATGCATAGAAATGTCTGTTTGTGGCCCCTGGTATACAGGAGACTTGTATAGTTCGTACAAGATACATTGACCTGCTGTCGCAGCAGAATCTGCTGCTCCTGCATAGGTACAAACTATTAGTTCACAGACTATAATGCTACCATGGTAAAAAATAGCCTCCGAAGCGTGTTGAAATGGCTTCCTGGGTTGCTCACAAGACTAGTCAACTGGAAGCAGTGTAATCATAAACTACTACCCAGGACAAACATAGAATGCTGACTATATGTCTCCATCTTGGGATGGTGCCTCCTGTAGAGGAGTGTAATACCAAGGGAAGCATATTTGCCAGCATTTATACTAGTACGTATGGTAAATCTACATTGGCAGTCCTCTCTGATGGACAGGTCTGAATGAGCACATAGCTGCGCTATCTCTAGACTTAGGAATTAAGTTAATGAGTAACTTCTCTACAGTATCCTCTATCTTACTAAGCAATTTCCAAGGAGAGACTTCCGTTCTGGCTATACGTCAGGGACTGGAAGCAGTTCCAATTCAAGATAATGAATGGGAACTCCAAAAAACAGTTGCTGACGTTTACACCTCTGTCGGTATGGATACCTTGGGTACTTGACCTGTTAAGCCACATTTGGAACCTAAAAATGACACTGAGGTTTTAGTTAAAGAGAAATCTGCGACGAATGGGAAGAAAAAAACTGAAAAGCAAAAAAGAGATCAACTGGATCACTCACTTCTTGGGTATCCGGCAGGCAAGGTGATAACATTAAGAGACCGCAAAAAAAATGCTAAAAACATGAACGTATCAGTATTCTGATAACCGTTCTTCACATTCTTTTTAAGACACTGACAGTAATAAAATAGGGAGGAGGAGCCAATCCTAGTACCAAAGAAAAGACAAGTAGAGAAGAATAAGTGAAGCAGGAAGCAGGACTGGCATCAACGTAAATAGAGATGAGAAAGGTTAGGATTCTGACACCCCAGTAAAAAAGAGGACAGTAACAGGACTTTCTAATAAACATGGTAATACAGCTAGGAGTATCCTGTGAAACAGGACTTGGATGAGAGCTCTTCTAGACAGCGCAGAAGAAGTCACAATAGTGAATCAGATGCTTAAGAGGTTTCTGGATGCAAATCCAACTGATTACTTTATATAGATCGAGATTCCAGATAACCATTTAAATCCTCCTGATATGGTTTACTGTCTAAACATACAAATTGAAGGGGACATTCCAGGTATTCTTAAAAGTCTTTTGGTCACAATTATCTGATGATTTTGACATCATCTTAGCAGAATAAAAATGGCCTATAGACTTTATTCGGGAAGCACCCCTGAAGGGAGGAAGTCATAAGGGTAGCCTTCTCTCCAAAAGTACATGAGGATATCAGGGAAATTTATGCCAGTGAGTGGGCTGTGAAACAAGCACCAGCCTTCTATAGAAACCGAGCAGGATGGGACAAGCAGTCCACATTTCATTCTCTCACATACTGAACCACAAGCACAATACCTTTTAATTCCAGAAGCAAAGCGTGATATAAAAGCAACATTAGATCAGTTGCAGTACCAGGGCATAATAGTGTCTCGCTTCTCACCAATTAACTCTCCACTTTATCCCGTCTTCAAGCCAGATGACTCCTATAGAATAGTTTTAGACTATAGAAATTAAAATTTTCACACGCCAACCTACGTGGTACAAAACGCAGATAGCATAGGTTAATGACCAACTTGGTGCGGAAAAAGAGAAAACAACCCTGGATATTTCCAATGGGGTTTTCAGTCAAAAGATATCACCTGAAAGTGAATTTCTTCTTTTTTTTTGTTTAAGAGATTTTTATTTGGTTTTAACAAATACGATACAAAGCCATATACTGTTAGGAGTGAACATATTAAGATAACACATGAGGCATAAAATGAATATAAAATAAAAGATTAAACCATGGGAAGAAGAGAGAGAAAGAAAGAAAAGATTAAGAAGGGAAGAGAAAAAGTCAAAGGAGAGGAGGGATAGAAACAAAAGAGGAAAAAGAAAAAAGTAAACCGAGAGTCAGGAGAATATATGCAGGGAAGGAACGGATGAGGAAATCAGTTGGGAGGATTAGACGAAAAATAAGTAACAAAGGGGAGCCATAGGAGATCAGATTTGATTTTTAAAGAGACAGAAAAAGAGGAGACAACAGCAATCCTATACTCATCACAAATGAAGTTCCACCAAGTAAGTACAGATAATTTGGAGTTATCTTTCCAACAAGATAAAATCACTTTAAACGCAATTGCAATGAAAAGATCAAGTAATCTAGCTTTAGATGTGACAATATCTATATCATCTGAGACAGAACCTAAAAACACATTCAGTAAGGTTAGAGAAGAAGAACATTGAAACATTCGCATGCATATATTCCAAACAGAATTCCAAAAGGATAAAACAAAATAGCACTCATATAATTGATGTTTAAGGGTACCAGTTTCTGAAGAACAAGACCAACAAAGCGAAGAAGATAATGGCGAAAACTTAGAAATACTTACAGGTGTGAAAACAACTCTATGATAGATAAAAAATAGTGATTGAGTAATGCGTGCAGCAGTAGAAACGTTACATTAGTTGGACCATAAGCGATCCCAAATATCAACTAATAAAGAAATATTCAAATCAGTTTCCCATGCAATCTCAATAGGCGATTTGGGTCGGTCAATAACATTAGATAACAATATTTTATATACAAGGGCAGCTTTAGGTTGATGCAGAGAGAACAAAGGATAAAGTGGAGCAGAGGGAGAGAAAGAGGGCAGAGTATCAGGAACGGAAAGGGTTGATAGGTGAGATTGTATAGCAGTAGTTATGTTGACATACTCAGTCAGACAAGAATTGGGCAATTGATATACAGTTTGCATTTCATGAAAAGGAAGAATAGAGTTATTAAAAAAAATTTGATGAACAAATAAAATACCCTTTTCTTTCCAATATTAGAAATAAAAGGACTTTCCCTTATATTTAAGAAACTTATTGTACCACACAATAGATGACAAAAACCATTGAAGAGGAGATAAATCCTTACAGAATGTATCATGCAACAGTGTTTGAGAGTATTTTAGAACCGGGTGTTTGGCCAAAAATGAACAGTTGGACATAAAAACAATGTGTTGAAACGAGACGTCCTTTAAGAGTGAGCGTTCAAAAGCAACCCATTTGGGTAATGGGAAATCCAAAAAATCATATGCTAAAGAAAAGGATTGTTTAACACCTTGGCTGCTAGGCGTTTTCCCCCTGGGTGCTGAAGATCCTTGAATCGTATAGGATCGTGACAAGGTCAACTCGTCATAAGCACAGGGCAGGTAAAGCCCATGACGAGTTGACCTTGTCATTAGCATGGAAGGGGTTAATCAGGAAGGCGGAGTGGTAAATTTTAAAGTTGGGAAAACGGACATCGCCTTCATTCTTAGGACGAATGAGTTTGTGTAAAGCGATACGAGGGTGTTTATTATTCCATAAAAATTTAGAACAAGCAGTATTTAAACAAACAAAATATGAATTAGATATTTTTATAGGGAGCATAGATACAGTGTGAAGTATATGTGGCGTGATAATCATTTTAATAGTATCAAGTCTACCCCACCAGGATAGGAATAAGGGAGACCACATTTGGAGAAGTGATTGGATTTTCTTGATAAGGAATGCAAAAGTAAATTTGAGTGTGTCAACAAGTGATGAAGAAAACCAAATGCCAAGGTATTTGATTTTGGAAGGACACCATGTAAAGTCAGTGGAGTTAAACATATATTGATAACAGGTGGAATTTAAGGGTAAAACTTCTGTTTCAGATAAGTTAAGTTTGTAACCTGAAATGGAAGAATATAAATGAACTTCTTCCATAAAGGGAGGGAGAGATGTGACCAGGTTGGCCATATAAACCAAGATGTCATCAGCGTATGCCGATATTTTTATTTCAACAGAGGTGCATTTAAAACCATTAACATTAGGTTTATTTCGTATTCGTTCCAAAAAAGGTTCAAGGCATAAGATAAAAAATGACGGGGAAAGAGGACAACCTTGTCTTGTACCCCTAGACAAGGGAAAAAACCTACAAAATTGGTTGTTGACAAAAATACTGGCACGAGGAGAAGAATATAGCAGTTTAATCAAGGAAATAAAGGAGGGACCAAAACCAAACCCTTGCAAGGTACGAAACATAAATTGCCAATTGATGCGGTCGAAGGCTTTCTCCGCATCTAAAGACAAGGCTGCTAGTGGGGCTTTATAATTTTTGCTGTGGGAGATAATATTAAAGAATGTGCGAGCATTAAAGTGAATTTCTAACCGCTTTCATTTTCAATAGACTGATGTTTTCTTTCCAGCGCTTGCCCATGGACTATAAGAACAGTCCTGACTTATTTTCAGCATGTATCATGGAGATCTTACAACCAGATCCCGAGGTATTTGTATACACTGATGATATCGATCATACTGAATACGATTTGAGTCTACACCTAATCGGGGTAGACAAAGAGGTTCAAAAATTTACTTTAAGAAATCAAAGATTACCTAGCTGATGGGGACCTTCCTAGGACACGAGTTATCCAGCAAGGGCAAGTGTTTCGCTCCAGACTTCCTTCAGAAGTGTGCTACATTGCAGCCTTCCAATACACTGAAAAAGTTGCAACCCCTGCTGGAATTTCTTAACTTTGAACGTATTCATTTACCTCACTATGCTGAGAGTGAATCCTTTGTATGATGTGATTCCTTCTATGTTTTCATCTAAACAATGTCTGAACGGCCAAACTGATACCTTGGGTGTTCTACAAGCAGACATGCTTGATACTAAGGGCCTCATTTACATCATTCCAGAACGACTGTTGTCCCGCTGCAGCAGCGGTTCGAAGTACTCCATTGAGCAGATGGTGGTACGCCTGCCATATTTAAGATGTGGCATCCACAGGATGTGTCCCACTGCAGCGGGCTTCTCTGATGGCTAGCAGTACTTCATCGCCGTTAGGTCCATGTGTTTGCACAGAGCAGATTTAGATGTACCCGTTGTGCTGGCAGTGCTATGGCCATTAATTATATTTGGGTTGCCAGGTGTCCCTCATTACCTGGGCATACAGTTATAAATTACAACAAGTTCTGTCGGGTGACACAATTCCTCAACAAGAATTGTGAAAAATGTTGACTGCTCAACATTGATAACAAAGGGTTAGAAAATGATCTCTTCAAGGAAGAAAACAATCTTATTTCTGAAAGATGAAAGCAGTTTTTTTTTTGTCAAAGATGTTCATTGTCATATATATCAAACATTTTCTTTACATGATGTAAATCATTTGTTTTTTGTTTTGTTATATTCAGCTGCCCATAACAAACAAAATATATACAGTACATTACAAACACATATAATTAGTGAAAAATGAAATAATCCCAGTGTTCACACACAAAACATTTAAGACAATCAAAACATATAATGTCCGATGTCCAAAGTTTTTAAAGTTGAGGGTATCCTTATCTCTTGCTTTTATATCACAGGATAGCTAACTTAGGACATAAAACTGTGCCGTCGACATTTCGACCCTATGTTCTTGTGTTAGTGACTACGCATCATACTGGGTCTTGCTCAGGACTAAAACTGATAACAGACCAAGGGACAACCTTCAAAACCATGTAATCAGGTACCCAGAGCTTGTGTCCTGTCAAATATCAACATCAATATGAATTTCAAAATCCTGCCCCAGTCGGGGTTCACTTAGAGTGTAGGGGTAAGAATCACCCGCCAAAAAATCCTGTATATTTCTTGATACAAATTTTCAATTGGATCTGTGACTCTTCCTACAACAGATTCCTCTCAGTGGAACTGCGGGTGAGCAGTGGATATGAATTTTGAGTATGATCCCTATCTTCGTGCCCAAGTTTTTCTCCAATGTGAACAGGATGTTGCTCTGACTCCAGTCACTTTATCCAATGAGTTTTACTAGATTATATTCTCTACAGATGGCTGTGCCCAATATGCGGTAGAAGCACAATACAAATACTCAGCAGCCTGTGCTGTAGTAAAAGGTGTCATGAAGGATGATGAATCCACCCCACAGCACGACCACACTATAATCTTAGGTGATAGTACTGCACAGCATGCAGAATTACATGCCCTGTTACTTATTGTGTCGGACTGACCTTTGTAAGTGCAAGTTTACAATGTTACTTACAGCATTGGTGTTTGAATGGATCCAAGGTTTCAAAAGGAAAACCTATAGATAATAAATAGCTTTGGGCAAAGATAGCTGTCTTATAAGATACGCTTCCATTGATCCTTGTGAGGCACAAATTGGACTATCAGCATGATGGTATTCACACCAAAGGGAACTGTATAGCAGTCCTAGCGGCAAAGGTTGCAATTCAGACGGCTAGTGTAGCAGTCCTAGCCAGATCTCAAACGAAGATCAACACAGATGTTATAACAGCCATAAATACAACCAAACATGATAGAAAGCTTCCTGCATGCTTTCCCAAAATACTCTTACACCCTAATTTCAGATAACATTACTGAAGTCACGATACCAGGAGTGAGAGACAGAATAATACTTAACAGTTTGTTTAGATAACATTTAATCAAGGAAGTGCATGAGGGGTTGGCATCTGCTCATGCAGGAATTAATGCAACTGTAGAAATGCTACAGCAACTCCACTGGTGGCCTAGTTTATATAAACAGACTGGAGATTAGGGGACTGATTTAGATCTTGGCAGAACTCTTGTTATCCTTCCGTGGCAGAGTTCACAAGTACTAGGTCGAGCTGACGGATTACCTCCAACTTTATTTAGATGTCGGCTGGCTGATCCTCTGTCGACGTTGACAGAGTGTTTTCCATTGCGTAAGCAGCTCACCACTGTCAATGTGGCGGACTCCTCTGCTGGCTAACATTACTCCATCATTGTCAGGGTGATGGGATTGCACCAAGCCTATTTAGATTTTAGTTGTGTTGGCGTTGTCCTAGCAGAGGATTGCCGATAGAGGGATTCCGTCACAGGACAGGTTCAACATTGTACTATTGTTGTGGCTTTTGGATGGATGCTAGCATCACACACCTGATGTTTTTTGGTTAATTGTTTGCACTTTGCATATCACACTATAGAAAACACTCCATTTCAGGCCATGATCTTCTGCCATTCCACTGCCGCTGAACATTGTTCCTGAGCACCTTTTCAGTAATCAGGTTTCTTTTTTGCTTTTTCTGTCTCTTATTCACTTTATCTTTTCTTTTAATGTATTACCTTATCTGGGTTATTACATTCATTTAAGTTTATCATTTTCACTGTGTTCATTGTCACCCAGGCCACCATCAACCACTTCTTGGGATCCCTTCATCAGTCCTAAGAAATGATGGACCAGCCCCTTACAGAGATCTGGGAGATTAAGCAAATGCAGAGGGAGCACAATGCACAGATGGAAAACCTAAGCTCCAATTTGGCTTCCTGACTGGAGTGCTGCATGGTTGCTTTGCCAATATGTACAGGGCTTCTCCAGCAAAATATTCCCCTTTTTGTAGTCCAACTCCTTTTGGGACAATTACATCTGCCCCAGCCACAGAAAGGGAGGCCTTGACACAAGAGGAAACACATACACCCACCTCAGTCTCTGCAACTATGGATCTACCAATAACTCTCAGGCAGGGACGTTCATGCTGACCACCAGAAGAGGATGGCAAGACCTCCACTACCACCAGCAAGAGACACAGGACCTAATTTCCTCCATTGTGTGACTACCATTCACTCTGTAGACTATTTTCTGGACATATTTACCTTTTTGTGACAGTTGTATTTTGTACATTGGATTTCAAACAATTTTGGCTCTTCAATAATAGTTTCTTTAGCCATGATTGATTTTAAATATTTTTTTGTTTGGTGTTTTTGTTTTCACTTTTTTTTAGTTTATTTGTTTTTTTTTTAAATATAATGAAAAATAACAAGTCAAAGGCTATATTTCTTTTCTCAATTTGTCATTTTTTTCCTTTCATCATGCATTTTAAAATGTAATAAAGATTGTTTATTCATAAATAATTTCCATGTAGGTAATGTTTTTCACATTTTTTAAAACTGACAAAAAAATAACAAAACTCACGAATCAAAAACTAGTATTTTATTAAATTGGAATAAAGAATTATTTGTCATATTCTTCTAATACATTACAATACATGCATAACCTAAATACTAATGCCATTGTTTCATTTACAGTTCCAGAGCTTGCCCCGTGAAAGAACAGGATATAATCAAAACATTCAGATTAAATAGGTAAATTATTATTGATTTATGCAATCAGCTGGAGCCAGCTCTTCTGCTTCACAATAGAAATCCCACATCAATAACACCAATAGTGACAATCATGTCAGTACTCCATTTCATGGACACAGGATCATTCCAATACACTATTGCAGTGCCTGGTGGAATGTCACAACCAACTTTCAGTGGTGTGTTACAAGAGTTCTTTCTACAATGATGAGACACATCAACAGCTTCAAACAGTTTCCATGAAAAATTGTTAATTGTATCAAGCGTGATGCTCTGTCACAAATGTGAAGGATATTACGTTAACCCTATTACAAGTGACATAGCATAAAATGCACTTATGATACAGTAGATGTTCCAAGCTTCACATTTGTGAACTAGTGTTGTAAATGACTAGTAAGCATGTGTGCCAAAATAACTAGAAACATAAGATTAAAAGGCTGCATTAAAAAAAGATGTATTTTTATTGAAAACATTAAGTCATACAGCATTTAGGTGAAGTAACTTTTAAGACATATTTAGCCACAAAACTAAGGGCCCGATGTAGGTAAACTCCAATTTACCACTTCTTAAATACCGAATCATACCAATTCGGTATTTAAGAAGTGGTAAATTGGAGGGGGGGAGATGTGGGTATTTCAGAATCGGTAAATACCGAATCTGTAAGATTCGGTATTTACCGATTCTGTAAATACCGAATCGGTATCCCTCATTGATTCCTATGGGCCTTGAAGCCCATAGGAATCTATGTGCATTACCGAATCGGTATTTACCGATTCGGTAATTACCGATTTCTGCAAGGGTGCAGGGGGTGTCACTTTGACACCCTCTAGCACCCCCAAAACTGGCTTGTGTGCCATGTGGCACACAGACATGCCCTAAGGGCATGTCTGTCTGTCACATGGCGTAGGTGTGCATGCACACATGTGCATGCACACCTGGATTCGGTATTTTAACACCCAATTGGATTGGGTGTAAAAATACCGAATCTGAAGGGCCTGTGGGACTGAAAGTAGTCCCACCTACATCCCGAATTTTAAAACTCGGTAAACTTACCGATTCGGTATTTTTCAAATTCGGTAATTTTGCCGAATTGGTAAAATACCGAATCGGGCAAAAAAAGGTCCCCTACATCTCAAAAGGCCAAATACCGGTAGGAAACGGCCAAATTCGGCCGTTTCCGACCGGTATTTGCCACCTACATCTGGCCCTTAGTACTCTATTTAGCATGCTTCTGGACACCTTACGGTTCTCATATAGATTCATTATCACACACTCAGTGTATCTCGCCCCTGCCAGCCCTACCTAGCCGGTTTACCGGAGAGACGCAGATATTGCATCTTTATGCGTTCCACTTTGCCCATTTACGGTCCCATTTTCCCGGGCATCCTCTGCTTTTATACACATCTTTTTTGGCTATCATACTTTTATCCATGTCTCTCTCCCACCCACTCAGGGTTGGAATGCTCCCTACCCCCCATTTTTTGGCAATATTTCGTTTGGTGAGGATCATTCCCAGGGTGACCCAGGATTGTTCGATGGTGGTTAAGTCTGTGGCGTCCCATAGATTGAGGAGGAGGAATTGCAGATTAGGGCTGAACTCTTTACCATACACTACTTACATCAGGTAAGTTATATCTTTCAAGTACGATTTAATGATAGGGCAATCCCAGAGAGTATGATAGAATGTGCCTTCCTGAGTGCAGAGCTTAATGCACCTGGACTCCTCTCTATTTCCCATTTAAGCTAGTGTACTACCTGTGAGATATGATCTGTGTTGGATTTTAAGCTGAATCAGTTAAGTTTTAGTGGAATGGCTACTTCGCGGAGGGAAGCCAGTGCTTCCTGACAGTCTTCATCCTATAAGGCGCACATGTCTTCCTGCCAGAGGTCTCTGAGCCAGTTTTTGATATACCATGGTGATTGCCTTGCAGCACATGGGTTCTGCTAGGAGCCTATCTTCCAGTGTTGATGCTTCAGGCAAGGTTTCATCTCTGGAGCTGGCGGTCGTCAGGGCATGGCGAATTTGCAAGTATTAGAACCTTTCTGAACTTGCAAATTTATATTCGGTCTGTAGCTCAGAGAACAGTGTTACCCCTCCTCTAGTCCAAACGTCTCCTACCATTGAAATGCAGATGGTGTTGTACTTTTCAAATCCTGGGCAGCTGCTTTATCTACCTAGTTGTTTGCCTTCCCACAGAGGCATTGCTTCCGTTATTTTTCTGTGCCAACCTAGTTTTTGGTTGCCTGGTGCCATATTGCAACTGTTTGAGCCGTTGGACCTGTTAGGTTTTGTTTCTTAGAGTTCGTGTAAAGGGCGCTTTTGTATCTTCCCGAACCCATTAGTATTCTATACATTTGGTGTGCTAGATCAGTGTGTGGGTGATGCACCCAGTGATTGACTACCACTAGTTGGGATGCCCAGTAGTATAGGTTAGGTTTGGGTAGAGCGATCCCTCCTCATACCATCCTCTCATTAATTTGTGCGTAGCTATTTGTGGGGGGTTTCCTTCCCATAGCAGGGTTCTTACTGTGCTCTTAATATTGTTTAAATACGCATCAGGAATTTTGAAAGGAGTGTTTTGTAGTGCGTATAAAAAGTGTGGCAATGCTAGCATCTTGAACAAAGCCACTCGACCCTGTGGGGAAACTGGGAGAGTCTTCTAATGTCGTACATCATTTTGTTAGCGAGTCAGTGGGTCCTGGAGGTTGTTGGTGTGGAAGAGGAGTGGGTCTGGTGTTATAAAGATCCCCAGGTAGCGAAAGCCTTCCCTCGCAATTGTTACCTCGCAGTCGGGTGGTAATGTTGGAGTTGGGTCATGGAGAGTGACTAATGTGGATTTGGACAAATTTATGGTGGAGCCTGAATGCCCGCCAAAGATGGTAAATAGCTGGAGAATCCTGTTGATGGAGGCAGGTGGTGATGCTATATATAGTAATATATCATCTCCGTACAGAGATATTCTGTTTTCGTATTCTTCTACCCATTTTAACCCTCTTATTAGTGGGTCTCCTCTCACCCATGTCTCCAATGGCCCCAGCATCAGGGCAAAGATCAATGGCAACAAGGGGCAGCCCTGCCGGGTTTCTCTCCCCAGTTGGAACTTTCAGATCGTGCAACAGTTCACTATCACCTGGGTCGTCGGGTCCGCATTGAAAAGTCTAATCCACTTTAAATAATTAGGCCAAAGCCCATCCGCTCCAGGAAGGCAAAGAGATATGGCCATTCAATGCTGCAAATGGCAATTTTGATTTATTTAAACCATAAGATATATATGTTTTTAATAAAAAAATACAATTTCATTCATGTTAAAAGTGACAGATTTGCATGATGTTTTACACAACAGAAAAAATGAATTTGATAGGCAAACATTTTTTCTAAAAACAGACAATACTCGAAAACATAACTTTGATGTTGTTTGTTATGTCCAGATGATAAATGAAAAATGAACAAAATTGATTGCTTAAATGGACTTTTGCAGATAGAATGCTCCGTCACATATATGTTGGAGGATACCATCTCAAAAACTCAAAATCAGGAACAAAAAATGACTCATTAGGAAATTTTAGAAATGTATCAAGGAATAATTTATTTCAGAATTGGATTTTTATTTTGAAAAATATATCTGAATTGATATATTTAGAATGTACTGAAATGTTGCACTAATTTTTGATTAAACTCAAAGCCAGAATATTTTTTTTTTCACAATGGCAAAATAAGCTGAAAATAACATAAGATATTTTAAAGGCAAATGTTCAAATGTTTAGTTCTGTTCTGAAGTGGATTAGAAATGTATCAATCCCCATTGTATTTACTTATGTTATAGAGGTAATATGCAACTGCCACAAAATGTGTTTTTGAATTTCTTTGACCGCGTAAGTAAATACATAAGGTGTGATACATTAAGAAGCAACTTAAGTTCTCAATCCTTAAAATTAATTTTAACATTTGAAAAATATTTACATTGAAGTAAGTTTTACCATTGTGAAATGCCCAAATAAAAGAAACAGGCCTTTATTTCATACAAATACTTGTACAACATTGCAGTACATATTACCTAACATAATCTAAGAATTCTTTTTAATAATAATAAATCAGCTTTTTTTGCTGTGTACACACAATGTACAAAGGGATTTTTGTTTTATATTAATTTTTGTGACATAAGTTCATGATTTAAAACAACAAATCAGAACCATTTAGAGCTGTTAAACAGTTCCTGGAGAGAAATGAAAATGGTTAAGAGAAATTATCATATATAATATAGGAGCAATAATGGGAAATTAAAAACTGTAACCAAATGGTTTCTGAAGATGTTCCCCACCTGCTGGAGATAATCCTAAAAATAAACCGAAGTTTAAAAGCCTTGAAGCAGGTGAAATATGACAATTCGGAAAATGTTTTTTAGAAAAGCTTTATGATCAGTTATATTTACACAAACTCAAGAAAACTATTGTATATGTCTATACAGAAGCGTCAAGAGCAGTCAAAGGGGACATGGTCAAGAAGGCAGGGAAGCTGGCCAATATGCATTGGGTTGTGAAACATCTAACGCTGAATGATACCAAGGTACAGAGTGTTAGGAACTGGAGCGGAGGACACCACCTCATCATCATCTTTAGAGACCTCTCCAAGTGACCAGTCCTTGTGGTGGTGGACCCTTTAGGAACTGTACGAAGCTCATCCTTTCCACCACGCAGAGACCAATCTCCACCCTCCCTCCTACTCTCCCCCAGTTGGCCAAACCTGACTCCATAAAAGGACTGAGGACTCCTTTTTCACCTGCACCTCATCCCCTGCCCCTATCACCCTGGCTGCCCTGAGTGAGGAGGCTATTCACCTCTTTTGCAGCATCTCAAGGCCAGACTGCAATAGTAAATGGCAGCCAGGGCCTTATCTGCCAAATGCAACAAATTGTTGGATTTCTGGATGCAATTCATAGTTAAATATCTAACACGCAGAGATTGCTTGCAAAAATAGCAATCTCACTCACCCCAGCCTCCCAACCAGCACAACCTTCTACCCCAACTCAGGGCCCTTATTCAACCCAAATCCCACCAAATTCCCAAGCACATTCACTTTTTTGCAGGTACCCACTCCAACAGACACATGCAGCACAATCACATACACGAACAAATACAAACCCACAACCAAACATAAATAACATACACACACTGTTGACACTATACCCACAGGCACTACAAGCTCATCACCCACCACCACACCCATAGCCAGCACCACACAAACCACAATCACCACCACACCCTCAAGCACCATAACCACCAGCACACCCCCAAGCACCACAATCACCACCACACCCACAACCTCCACCACACCAACAACCACCACAACCATCACCACACCCACAACCCCCACAACAACACACTCATCAAAACCAACAACCTCACACAAAAGCACACCTGTGCACAAAACACCAACCAAAACTAAACACACGCACTCATCAGAATGCCAAACATCAGCCAAACCACACACATCAAAACGTACACAACATACACCAGACCCAAATGTAACTGCCAAACATACAGACACAAGCCACACAACCACACCAACCAACTCAACAGCAAACTTATCAAATCGGACACATGCACATAAAAGCACACCTACACACAAAATACCATCAACCAAAACTAAACGCATACACTCATTAGAATACCAAACACCACCCAAAAACACACACATCCAAACATACACAACACATACCAGACACACATGTTTATGGACACACGCACATCACCCACTCAAGCTCTCTCTACCTCCAAAAGCCAATTGTCTACTCCTACCTGTACTCTTCCTCAAGAAATCACCTCTTACCTGTCCTTAACTTCTGTCAAACGCACCTCTCCCAAGAAAGATCCTTAAGGTGCCTGCTCTGAGCCCAATAGATGCCCTTTTCTGAGGAGGTTACCCTTTGGTAGTATGTTTAGGAGGCAAATTATGGGCAACAAAGCCACAGGTTATTGTAGTATATACTGTTTGTTCTCCTTTTGACTTTTTATTTTAATACAATCTTTATGAGAGAGGTATCTAATTTATAAATGAAAATATATTAATTTGACAAAGTTTGTCCTAACATTCACTATATTATTCATTTACAAGTCATTGATTATTGAAATGTTAATGATGAACATGTGAAATACATATTCTTACTTACATTTATGACAAACAAAACAAAGTTTTCTTTGAATGACATATTTGTACAATCCAAACATTAGTGATAGAAAATTGTAATGGACACTTAAAAACAACTATTGTTTTTTTTGGTGTAAGTGTTAATAGAGGTGTATTTATTAATAAAAGTAATAAAAAAAGAACTGATGTGCATTTCACCTTGAATAAAAAAGATTTTTTTTTAACAAAGTTCTGAAAATGCACTAGACAAGGAAAAATGTTACATCAATAACAGTACATTAATATATATATATATATATATATATATATATATATATATATATATATATATATATATATATATATATATATATATATATATATATATATATATATATATATATATATATTCACTGAAAAAACCATAGGTTATAGACCTTATATAGTTAGGAATTTGCATTTACAAAACCTTGAAAATTCACTGAAAAAACCATAGGTTAGAGACCATATATAGTTAGCTGGACATTTTATTGATATAAAACCAATGAAATTCCATATATAGTTAGTTGCACTAACTATATATTTCGCGCATCCGCAATCCAATGCTGATGATGTCACATATTACATCGTTCATGACATGGTCAGTGACATCACTGATGACATCACTGATGACATCTCAAATGACATCACTGATGACATCATCCAGTGACTGTGTGTTTTTTTTAATTTTAAATATGTTTTACATATTGAAGAATGAGTGGATGTATAAGAGTATGGATGAAGGATTTGATTGTATCAGTGAGTGAGTATGTGTTAGTATATGTGTAAAAATGTAAGGTGTTCTGTGTTTAACTGTATAGATGAAGAAATCAAAGTGTGATTGATTCTTTACAGGACTGACTAGGTGTGTGAGTAACTCCATGGATGAGTGGCAGTGTGTGAGTGTCTGCATAAGTGTATGAGTGCATATGATAGTGTTGTAATAATGAGTGAATGAATGTACGAGTGATTGTATGGGTGAATGAGTGAAAGTGTGGGTAGACGTAGGAATCAGTGAGTGCGTATGTAGTAAATGTTATTCGTGTGTCAATGGTTTAAAAAATGATACTCTGTATGTTACACTAGGTGTAACAGAGGTTATATTAGAGTGTAAGGAGGTGCATCGTATTATCACATGAAGTATATCATCAGTGGTGTGATCATTGATGTTAAATGAGATGTCATCAGTGATGTCATCAGTGATGTCATTTGAGATGTCATCAGTGATGTCATCAGTGATGTCACTGACCATGTCATGAATGTAATATGTGACATCATCAGCATTGGATGGCGGATGCGCGAAATATATAGTTAGTGCAACTAACTATATATGGAATTTCATTGGTTTTATATCAATAAAATGTCCAGCTAACTATATATGGTCTCTAACCTATGGTTTTTTCAGTGAATTTTCAAGGTTTTGTAAATGCAAATTCCTAACTATATATGGTCTATAACCTATGGTTTTTTCAGTGAATTTCATTGGTTTTTTAAAAGCTAATATCTATAGCTGTAAAATATATTCTTTATTACGTGACGTATCACGTAGCCACGTGAGACGCCTCATGACGCGTCGCATAACCGTGACGTATCGGCTCTGCAGCGCAAACAAAACCCGTAACGTAAGCGCGCCGGAGCACGCTTACAGATATATATATTGTTTTTAACCTTAATTTGACAAAATCCACACGTGCACATATCTTGAGACCTTGCAAAGGCACATCAAACAAACAGTCCCTACAATTTTGCCAAGTTTGGTGGAAATCTATTCCCTTAAATTTTATTTTACTGTTTCTCTTGGTTTTCCCCTTGTTACGCTTACCGGAATGCTACCCGGTACGCGAACTGGACGCTCCAAAAACACAAGATGGCGGACTCCCGTTATGCTGCCGGTTAGCTGCCCGTTTTTTTTTTTTGCCCCACGGGGCACTTTAATAGCCCCCTCATCAATCCTAGGGGGTCAGCAGGGGTCTACCTTACCCCCTTTCCTTCATTTACACCTTTTTTTTCCACCTCTTGTCTCTCGATCCTACCGAGAGACAAGATGGCGGCCGTTCCGGACTGTTTACAATGTTGACAGCCAATCAGCTTCTCCTCAGACTCCCTTTACGCTGCCGGTTAGCTGCCCGGTTCGCATACCGGGAGGCGCCTCTACAGTGAAAAACCGCAAACATTTTTTTTTTTTGCCCCGCGGGGCACTTTAATATCCCCCTCATCAATCCTAGGGGGTCAGGAGGGGTCTACCTTGCCCCCTTTCCTTCATTTCTCCCTTCGTTTTTCACCACCTCTTGTCTCTCGATCCTACCGAGAGACAAGATGGCGGCCGCTCCGGACTGTTTAGAATGTTGACAGACACCGGAGAGCCAATCAGCTTCGCTTCGCGAAGTTCCGTTACGCTTCCGGTACGCGAACCGGGGCGCTAACCGGAGCGCTGTCACAGATATATATATTTTTTAAAACGTTAATTTCTCAAAATCCACTGGAGCACATATATTGAGACATAGCGAAGGCACGTCGGGCAAACCATATCTACAATTTTGTCAAGTTTCGTGTAAATCCATTCAGCCGTTCGAGCTAAAAGTGAGTCCAACCGCCCTATGGAAAAATGAATGGGAAAAACGTGTTTTGGGACCCCCCTTTTTTCTCGGCTCCCACTTGACGAAACCCCCCCAAATTTTCAGGGGCTGCTCAGAAACATAATGTGCAAATTACAGCCAATTCCGTCCACAAACGCCAAAGCTATTCGACATATAATTTTCAGAAATCCCATAGGAAAAAAATCCTAACTATATATACCTACTGGCGACCGCCAGTAGGTAATATATATATACATATATATAATATATATATATATATATATATATATATATATATATATATATATATATATATTACCTACTATCGGTCACCATATTACAAACATATAAAATATATTTTTCGTTTAAAAGAATAATACATTTAACGGTTTTTGATAAACCATAGGTTATAGACCATATATAGTTAGGGATTAGCATTTACAAAACCTTATTTTACTCACACAAAACCATTGAAATTCGCATATATAGTTAGTTGCACTAACTATATATCGCGCACCCGCAATCCACTGCTGATGATGTCACATATTACATCATTCATGACATGGTCAGTGACATCACTGATGACATCACTGATGACATCTCAAATGACATCACTGATGACATCACTGATGACAACATCCAGTGACTGTATGTTTCTGTAAAGTTAAAATATGTCTTACATATTGAAGAATGAGTGGATGTATAAGTGTCTGGATGAAGGATTTAGTAGGTGCATGACTGAAAAAAAAAAATATATATATATATATATATATATATATATATATATATATATATAATTTAACTGTAGAACTAACATCAATTTGAAAATAATGTTTTACATTGTCTTTTTTTTTTAATTCACCAACACGAGTAAATGCCAAAAGTATATAAAAAATCTTCTTTTTTTTAAGCAGTCCCAATAAGTAGTAGCAACAATAACAAAGCATAATACATTTCAGGACAACTAACCAAAAAGTAGATATATAACAACAAAGAAAAACAGGGAAGAAAATTTCAATTTCGAAAAAGCCCAGTCTTAATTATACATTGATATTCCTTTAGTCTTAGAACAGTGACCCCCAAATGTTCTTGAATTTTCCCAATTAGCGGGTACCCCTCACTTTAGATAATGCTAGTTCCATATCATGTGTCTCTTTAACCAGTCCCCACCACTCTAAAGCTGACAGAGAAACACATGAAATCCAAACCTGAGCAATTGTGAGCCTGGCACAGATTATTAAGATAATAATTAAATCCGCCTGGCTAGATCTCATATTCTGTACGCTCATCATTACATCTGTTACTGATAACATTATTGGACTCCCCAGTTTCTGGGACATTATTTGAGTCACCTTCTGCCAAAATTCTGCTACATCTGGGCATAAAAAAAACATATGTTTTAAATCAGCTGCCGGTAATTCGCATTTTGGGCACTTTGTCCGATCACTAGCAAAGTTGTTAGATGCCCATTTAGATATTCTTTCGTGTGTATAGTATAGTAAACACATAGTTTATTCTGCTGCAGCTTCAGATTAGATGAATGTACAGACTTATTAATACTGCCTAAAGCATGAAAAATAGTGTCAGCCGAAATTGATATCCCCACGCTTTGACTCCAACGATCTGCTAGCCTAGGAAAATCATCTGCCTTATAAGTATTAAGACTTTTATACCCTATGCTAATCAACGATTTATCATTATCCCCGTAAAAGCAGTTCCATATATCAGAGTCCAGAACATTTATCACTTTCATAGTACGTATAAAATAATTTTGAATCTGATAATATTTAAATTGCATGTTTTCTGACAGATTATATCAAATCTTCAGTCATTTGAATGTAATGAAACCATTATACCCATACAAATCCCCTAAATATTTAATCCTGGCACTAGCCCATCGCTTTGCCACTACATTGTGGAAAATTTCTGTAAGGCCTGGATTGTCCCACAAGGGAAGTTTGACATGATAAAACAATGTATTACATTTAGCCATAATAGTGCGCCAGATAGTAACACTATCACGAGCAGTCTTAAATTTGACCCGCTTGTAATAATTCGGGTCATTCGTTCTGAAAAGGAACATATTATGGTCTTCCCCTAAAATAAATTTATGAAAAAAAGTATTGCTCATGGGATTTAATAAACTACGGAGATGGCCCAAGAAAGCTGCCCAGAAGTATCATTTAAAATCAGGAAAATCGAACCCCCCCTGATTAAATGGGAGCTTCAATAGGTCGATAGCTTGATTCGCTTACTTATAACCCCATATAAAAAACCTACAAACCCCATCCAAGCGTTTAAATTATTCACTCGTAAAGGAATAGACCTGAACAGACAGAGAAATTTGGGCAACATTTTCATTTTCATTAAATCTATTCTCCCGCTGATACCCATAGGCACTTTATGCCATTTCTTGAGTGATTTAACAGTTTCTTTTAGTAGTGTCTCATAGTTTAGTACCACTATCTTTTCTATTCTAGCAGATATTCTAACAGCAAAATAAGTAACAACACTGCAAACTCCCGGGCCTGGAGTTGGTGGTTTATAGTTCAGTATGACGAGTTTTATTTGTGCTTAATTTATAGCCAGAGATTGCGCCAAACCTCTCAGCCTCCTCAACTATCCCCTTCATTGCTTCATCAGTGTCAGTTGAATATACTGCAATGTCGTCTGCATACGCTGTGACTTTAAGACTATTCGTCCCAAATGTAAAAGGTCTTATTTGGGACTGATTTTGCAGGGCAAGAATAAATGGTGCCATTGATAACGCAAACAATAAGGGTGATAAAGGGCACCCCTGACGAGTGCCACAAGAGATTGAAAAAATGGGAGATTGTAGTCCGGCATATATGATTTTTGCAGTAGGATAGTCATATAGGACCATATGTATCAATATCCTGATTTGCGATTCTCAAATTGAGAATTCCAAATAGGGATGAATGTAAAAAATCACACTTTTTTGGCGATTTCTTAATATTCCTTAATTGCAATTAGCAAATTGCGAATCGCAATTAAGGAATACTTTCCCATTCATTTCTATGGGCCAGGAGGCCCATAAGAATGAATGGGAAGTTATTCTCAATTTGCGATTCGCAATTTGAGAATCGCAAATTGAGAATAATTTAAAGGGTGCTGGGGTGTCAAAAGGACACCCTGATGCACCCCTGAAATAAGCATGGGTGCACATGTGGCGCACATACATGCCCTAAGGGCATGTATGTGCTTCACATTGCACTTTGAAAAATGCAAAAAAGTGCATTTTTGGAAGAAATCGCAAATTGCCACCAACTTGAATTTGGTGGTAATTTGCGATTCCTTCAGGCCAAATCGTACTTTTTTGGTGCTCCTTACATTAAATTTAAGGAATCTCAAAATTTGCGATTCCTTAAATGCAAACGCAAAATAAGGAATCGCAAAATTTGCGATTCCTTATTTTGCCTTAATACACACCATTTGGCAAAATTGCATACGCAAACGCTGAAATTCTGCGAATTTCGGCATTTGCGAATGCAATTTTGCTTGATACATATGGCCCATAGATCTTTGACCCATTGCATAAACTTGCCTTTGATGCCAAATGCTAATAATGTGGCCCAGAGAAAATCCCACCCCACTCGGTCGAAAGCTTTCTCAGCATCTAATAAAATCATACCGAGTGGGGTTGATTTTGTCTTAGCAACATTGAATGCTGTTACGGCCATATTTACATGAGCCTTAATATCCCTCCCCAAAATAAAGCCATGTTGTTGGGAAGACACTAGATCAGGCAATATCGGGGCAAGACGAGTCGCCAAGATTTTAGCAAAAATGTTTGTGGCGGTGTTTATGAGCGATATTGGCCTATATGACCAACATTCTTCCTCTGGCTTGTTTTTTAAAAAACAAAAAGACAATCTGTGTGATGTTCCATGAGTCAGGGACCTTTCCTCCTGCCCCAATAAAGCTAATCACTTGATTAAAAAGTGAGAGTAGTTAATCCGTACAAATCTTATATAGTTCGAGGGGTATTGAATCTTCTCCTGATGCTTTACCGGAAGGCAAGGCGGCAATTGCTAATTTAATCTCTGCCATCGTGATATCAGCCATCAATGAATCAGAGATTTCGTCCCCCATCTTTTTCACTAAATTAGTCTGTAGGTACCTATTTATATCACCCAATTCCGATCGATTCTCCGGAGTATACAATTCCAAATAGTAATTAGCAAATTGCTCTATTATCTGGCTTGGGTTCTCATAAACCACATTATTAGACCCTTTAATCGCTGTTATGAAAGTCTTAGCTTTATCATATGCTACCCTAAATGCTAAGATCTTCCCTATTTTTTCTCAGCCCCTTATATTGAGATAGTCGATATTATTTTAGGTTAGCTTTGCTGATTTCCCTGAATGTCTTTTTCAGTGCATACTTTAAGTCAACTCAAATATATCCCAAATCTTCTGCGCTTGGGGAGCCCTTAAGAAGTGCCTCTGCTTATTGATCCTCTACTGTAAGAATACCTAAGATAGTCTTTTCTGTTTCCTTCTTAAGTTCACCATTCTGTCTCCAGATATATTGCTGGGAAAATCCCCTAATACTGGCCTTGCACGTGTCGCACACTACAGTAGGTGAGGCTAAATCAATATTTGTTTCAAGGAATTCCTTCAAATGTCTCTTCATCTGGGTTACAAACTCCTCATCTGAAAGTAGATATCGGGGGAACGAGAAAGACCTAAGTCTCCTTCTCTCAGCTGATATTTTAAATGACATAAGTATGGGATTGTGGTACGAAGTGACCCTTGGGCAGATCTCCATTGTACCAGACTCAATAATCTTATCAGTGGCCCAGGGCATATCTACTTGGGAGCATAGCTTATGTGCGACCGAATAGTAGGTTTAGCCTGCTGTATTCGGGTATAATTCCCGCCACACATCCCTTATAGCATGTAATTGCCCGAGTTCTATGATTGCAGCCCGAGTCTTCTGCATCCTCTGGAAAGCCCATTGTCTGGTGGTATCGATCTCATAATTCATAATACAATTAAAATTCCCCATTACCACCCGTTCGCCTTCCCAGTTTAGCAGCTCTATATTTACCCGATCTATAACTGATGAATCGTAAATATTCGGACCATACAATACACAGAAAACATATTTATAGGGAGGAGACAAGATGGCGCATTGACGCCGTCTCTGGGAACAGACCGCGGAGGCTCCCATAGAGTCTGGCTTCCCTACGAGTTAGCAGAGTATATCAATAATATGTGAATTTTTGAGGTTTTATGGCTCAAAGCGCTTACTACGAGAGAGGAAGGAGAGAAACTAGCTCTGAAAACCCACCGGGATCTGATGCAGGCGATATTCAGAGTTTCTATCAGTTGCTCGTCATCGGCGCTGGTTGCTGTGGGGCTCCTGGTGTGGCGCTCTACCTTTCGGTGTCATATCAGCCCCATCCGCTACTTCGATAGCATCACAGCTGCACATTTGGCGCCATCAAAGGGCTCCGCTCGAGGGGGTCGCGGAGTGAACCACCAAGCATGAGACTCTGTAAGCCAGTAGTGCAATACTTAAAGTCAAGGAACCCAGCAGAGCTTACAGATATTGTTACATTGTCTCCTAATGGCAATCATTTGGTAGAAACAATTATAAATGCTATTTCCAGCTAGCAACAACGTTGCAGTACCCCTGCATCACAGAATATAGGGAAACCAGATCAACAGATCTCCCACACTGAGACACAGATTACAGAGAACATAGATGGTTTCTCTACTGGAATAATTGACATGGAGGTGAAGGAAGCCTTAGGGGGTGACACTGAGTCTGGGTCTACCGGAAATTATAGAAATGGAAATGAAAAATGTATGAATGCTGGGAATGCTGAAATCCCCGATTGTGATCCAGGAGCTCAGTGCGCAGATATTTCTATGGATGAACACGAGAGCTCAATTCTGTCCAGGAAGGACATCAGCTGTTTAAATATCTCTGCGGGAGGTCAGCCGGAGGAGCAGCATGCCAAAGATCTATTAAGGGATCAACGGCCTCGTAGAGAAGTAAAAAAGAAAACAACCGTAATAGCGGCCCTAGGATCTTAAGGCTAAAATAATGAAAGAACCAAAAAAGACGATAATTACAGCAACCATTGCTAATAAAGGGTCCGGGAAACAGAAAATACTAATGGCTAAAGAGTTATCAAATAATAGCCCCATGAGGAAGTGGGTCCAGGCTACAGGAGGAATTAAAATAGTGATTGTCAGACTGTCGGATGTGGGACTTATCGATGGAGGGTCGGGAGTAGGGGGCAGCGGAAGTGGGTCAGATAAAGACCTGGGCTGTCTGACACCCAAATTAGTTTCAAATATAATAAGAGGATCTGGTGGAGCTAGTGGATCTCGCAAAATGGATGATGATGGGATATCCCCAGTGCCTGATCCCCCTCTCACTCTGACCACGCCTTTAATATCTCCAGTACCTCTATTTTCTTACATGCCTCATTCAACAGAGGATTTTCAGAGCAATGAGACCCAGGGCAATGAAGCTGCAATACTGTCAATGATCTTACAGGCCTTGAAGGATCAGAGGGGAGAAACGAGAGAGCTCTTTGCTCAAATCAGAGCGGATAATCACAATATACAGCAAGCCCTTAAGGAGGTTACAGAGAAAGTTGGGGCTGTTACGGAGGAGCTAACCAAGCTCTAGCAGAGGGTTGCTTCTACAGAAGAGTCTACATCTAGAACTGTAAGCTCGGTCTTACAGCATGAGGATCAACTCAGAAGCATGCAACTTAAGCTGGAGGATGTTGAAACTAGACAGAGGAGACAGAACTTAAAACTGTTTGGAATACCTGAAGGCCGAGAGGGGGCGGATCCTAGAGCTTATATAGTCCAGACCTTACAGAAAGCTTTCCCTGAATTGGGAGGCTGCCATTGGGATTGTCAGATCCAGAGAGCTCACAGGCTCCAATCGTGCAACGCCGTCAAGATTCTCGGTATCCAAGACCATTTTTGCTCTACTTTGGCAATTTTTTGCTGCGGCAAGCAGTCTCCCTAAAAGCTGGCCCTAGATCTCCGATAGCTGTTGATTCTCTCTATATATTTTTCTTCTCTGACATGGCAATTGAGATGGCTAATCGATCCATTAAAGGATATGGGGGCTCAAGTCTTCTTGTAGGAGCCTGTTCGCCTGAAGATTATGAGAGGGGGGCAAACGTATTTTCTATTCTCTAAGTCAGATGTGAATGAAATGATCCAGATGGCAAAGGGAGGGGGCTTCTTAGATTTAGACTACTCTGCTGTGCTTTGCTGTTCTCCTTTTCTCTTTCTTAAGTTTAAATCTATTTTTTCTTCTTCAACTCTGATATAAAGTAGGGAGGCCTGCTTATTTGGGAGCCAATGTGAAATGGGGTCCTAGATGGCTGCCACTTCATCGGCAGCTGAAGGAAGAGGAGGATTCCTCCTTTTAGAAACAGGGTGGTGTGGGGGGGGGTCTTGGGCTGGGGAGCTACGTATTGTGGGGGTTCTTGGGTGGGTGCAAAAAAATGAAAAAAACAACATGAGAATATCACAAAATAAAGAGATAAAGGCTAAAAGGACTACAGATTTAGTTAATTGGAAAGAATGTAGAGGATTTATAACAAAATGGAATTAATCAAATGTTTAGCGTGGAATGTGGCAGGCCTGAACAGTATGAATAAGAGACGGCTTGTCTTGGAAGAACTTAAGATGTATAACCCACAGATTCCTTCAGAAACACACATCTCCTATAAAGATAGAGGCTTGCTAAAACAACTAGGATATGATGTTGTTTTTAGTTCTGATCAAAATATCTCAATCCGATGAGTCGCTATTTTAAAACATAAACGATTTAGAGCGGAAGTTGTCAAAGTAATGACAGATAAATGGGATAGATGGGCTATAGTACCGTTAGTGATTGAACGTTTTAATTGTCTAATGCAATTTCTAATTTAATGACATTTGAATTATTCAAAGAATGTGGAATGCATATGTTTATTATTTGATAGTTTACAAAAAATAATTACAAATAATTAAACACATCTGTATGGATGCATTTAGATTTTTGATTAATGTCAATTTTTTGTGTATGTGTCCATTATCATGAAGTCAGCTTGCACCAAATTTGAAAAAAAGAAGTGTACATTTATTAGATGGCCCCATACCAGAGCCTTGGCATAGTGCAGAGATAGTTCCAATTTACAAGAAAAGTCGGCGGCATGAATCTGGGAACTATGGACCTTTTAGCCTAATTGATGGGCTCCAAAAGATCTTCTTTCCACAGGTCCTGGGCAAACTATCAGATTGGGCACTGGTAAATAAAACATTTACAAATTTACAAGCGTGATTTCGCCCAAAAGTAAGTACTCTCGATCAAATCTTGAGGTTTAATTTGATTTATTTGAAAACCTTCCTATTAGGTAAAGGGCACCTGTGTCATTTATTGTTGACCTAAATTCTGCATTTCACACCATCTGAGATGTAAATTGTGGGAAGTATTAGTAAGTATGGGAGTTTCGAATAAGATTCTAGATGTCCTAATAAAAATCCACAAGAACAATACAATGCGGTGAGGCATGGGAGGAACAGTGAACAAACAGCAGCTTTTAAAAGTAAGACAAGGCTGTGTTTTAGCCCTGACTCTCTTCTCCTTGTTTATCAATGATTTGGTAAAATAATGATGCCCCCAAGATTGGTCCCATGAAATATCCTGTGTTGTTATTTGCGGACAACAAGCTCCTCATTTCAAAGACCCCTAGAGGCCTAAAAGCAATTTCAACTGATTTTTGATATTTTGTGTTGATCATGGTCTAGAATTAATATAAACAAGATCAAATTATTGGTTTTTAATTCCTATAAATCTACCACACCAAGACTAACTGTCAATAATACACCTCTAGAGTAGGGCTCTAACTTTACTTATCTGGTGGTGACTCTGTCACACAATTTCTGATGGAAGACCGAAATAAGAAAAAGCGCACTGAAATTAAAACAGTAGGCCGGGGATATTTTAAAACAAAAATAATATTAATTCAACTAGTATAGCTCTTGCCCTTAAGGTATACAAGACTAGGGCAAAAAGTGCTACCCTTTATGGCGTAGAGCTTTGAAGCAATGAGTTAGCAACAGTGAAGAATACACTTCCTAAGATTTTAATATATCTTCTATACAGGTCCATAACCCTCCTACTAATGCAAGATATGGGTTTATCTCTGACTTCATTTACCATCCAGGTGTGACCATTATTATTCTGGCATGGGCTGTGGACAACATCAGAGCTTGATGAGACGTATTGAGCTCTGCTTATAGAGATTCTAAAATCAGAGGGCCATCTGAGGATTCCATGGCTGTCATATGTAAGTATGTAAGGAAAATTTTCCAATCCCTCGCTCTTGAGAATCTTTGGGATTCTCCTGCAGACTCTCATTTGACATTAAAGCAATTAATAAAGGAACAGAGCAGAGAACTCTTTTTGGGGGGGAACAGTAAAGACCAATAAAGCAGGGAGTTTGACTGATCAATTCCTTTACCATATGATCGTCCCTCTTTACAAGCCTTCCCTAGATGTCATGCAGGGCCCTCCCCCCGACAGTTATATCGAATGTTTAGATATGGGATTTTGCCCACACAACAGTATACAGCTAGATGGGCAAACTCCAAGAACTCCAATACTATCTGCCCTGTCTGTGATAGTGCCTCTGAATTGTTAAGTCACGTTGTATTCTTTTGTGTTGTTTATAAAGTACCAAGGAGAAAAAGGATCATACCACTTTGTTGATTACTAGGCATAGGTCACTGGGCCTAGCACTTAGGATACTAAAAACAGATACACGAGAGGTGGTGTTAGTTTAGCCAAATATTTTCATGCTGTATGGATAAATCGGAACCAGGGGGCAGGGTCTCAAAAGATGACCTCGATTTCCAAGATGATCATTGTATTCTGGTACTGGATTCACACGATGCAAAATATGCTAATTCGGATGCTGCTATTTTAGTTTTTATATATTTAAAGTAGTTATCAGATAACATTGTATGGAATGTTAATCCGTTAGGAACCCAAGATATCAACTTTTGTGAATAACTCAATTGTGAAAAAATTGATCATTTTAAATATTTAAAGTTTCTTATGAGAATGCATATGGACATTTTTAGCTAATTTCTTTTGTATGTTTTATGGATTCTCAATCCAAAATAAACAATCGAACTGAATTATACAGCTGTGTTTCTTTAGATTTCTTAAACAACAACATTGCACACATATACATTACACATTAGTAAAATATTGATTGTAAGAGAGATTTAAAAATGCATGAGTCCAGAGCTAATGTAAACACAGAGTTCAAAGGAAAACAAATAAAAAAGAAGCTTACCTTTGATTCTGGCGACAATGATGTTGTTTTGCTTTGTGGTCAAATTGCAGCAGCAAAGGAAGGACTAGGACAATTGGGTTTATGAACGAAACGAAAGTGGAAAAAAGAAAATAAGGTATGTTTCTACCTAACATCTCTTTGAAGCGGCCAACTCAGGTGTGGAGATTTACCCGCCTGTAGCGCTGTTATCTAGTAGTTGCCCAAGTATTAATACCAAGTATTTTTTATGATTAAATTGTAATGTTCCTCATTGAGGTCTGTTATGTTCCAAATGCTCTTTCATAGATGCATTTGTATCCGAGTATTGCGTAACTCTGGCAGTATAAACCTCCGCAGTGTAGGGCAGCGCTGGAACATAACAGACCTCAATGTGGGACAATACAATTTAATCATAAAAAATACTTGGTCTTAATACTTGGGCAACTACTAGATAACAGCGCTACAGATACATACTTAAGCCCTGAAGAAGTCCGTGTGTGGACAGAACGCGATGGCGGTTTCAAAAGTTTTTACACAAAGAAAAATAAAGGATGAAATCGAAAATAATTACAACATCGACTCTTCTTTGGAATATTTGTTGTATTTTGACTGTATAATTGTTATTACTTGTTCGCATAGTGTGCTGGGTTATTCTGTGAACGTCCAAATATTTATTCACTACCGACTAGCTTATTTACTCTACTGAATTTAGTCAAAACCTGGCTATTCAACAAATGTTGATGAAAAAAAGCATTTAGGGAACCAAATTGTAGCAGATCCAAGACAAGGAACCTTAATTTGGGCCTGTATAATACTAAACTAAATGATCTTTCTGAATATAATAATACAACAGACTACATGACAATGAAGGACCAATTTGACCATGTTAAATGAATGGCAATTCAAATTAATATGTCTGAGTCAAACATAAATGATATGGTACACAATGGAACCTTTAATTCAATTCAATTTTCTGTTTAAGGTTTAGCATTATGATCCTGTAACTCTGAAACCTGCAAACAGCATTTTCTTTCCAACACTCCTGGACCTAAGATTATTCATGTTGACCCAAGGCATAATACACAAACACCTATAGTAATTGCAAATTGTAGAGTACGTAAGCTAAGACAATTATGGCTATAACCTTCTAGTTTTTCAGTGGTAAAAGAACACTTCTCTTTCATTAATGAAAATATGGATTTTTCTGACTTTCTTCTGGGGCCACGTCCCAAAAGAAATAAGCAATTCCTTTCAACAGGAATATATGCCATTTATAATGAATTAAACAAATATTCAGAGAAAGAAGCTGCAGAATAAAATAGGCAAATAGGTCAAGGAAACTTGCAAATGGTTTGTAAAGTTATTAACAATGGAATGCACACGCTCTCCAAGAGAGTGTACTTATTAAATCACATTTTGTCCTCAGCCTTAGACCAACATGGGCAAGCTCAGTTAAAGGCAATTATACCGAACTGGGCAATTGGGCACTATAAACACTCATATCAGACTTCGGGTCTTGGCAACTTTTCAATGAAATGTCCATGTTTGAACCATATAATTTGAAACTCACTCAAAAAACAATGGCCAAGAAAGAATCTACATATACACTATTAAGTGTAGAAGAGGTTGAAGATGGAAAGGGAAGATGGCGGGTTGATCCCGCTCCGAGGAGCACACGCTGAGACTGCTCCTGTAATGCCACCTCTCACAGCTAGCATTTTGAAACGGCTTTGCTACCTCCCATGGTAGTGTGTTCACTCACCGGCAGTTCCTAGTGGAGGGCAGAGGGGCCAATTTATTTGGATGCAGTGGCAGCTGTTTGGTCCAGCGCTGGGCTGAGAACTGCAGGCTCACTGGTTGATCTGTGTCTGCCTTTGCTGGTTCTGCATTCGCTGCACTTTCGCGGACCGGGGGAAATCAAACTCGGTCATGGCCCCTACGCATGTGAAGGCGCAGCGTGGTGGTTGACGGGGGCGGTTCATTGGAGCCTCTGCATCTGCATCTGCTTAGCCTCCAGTAATTGCGGAAAGTGCAGAAGATGGAGAAATGAGGGGCCGCCATTATTCAAAGCAGAAAGCCTCTAACACACGGGTTAGGCGACCCATTCTTCCTCAAGGCAATGCAAGCGATCTTCTACATGCCGGCAACATGGAAACTACTGAAGCTTCTTTGGTGGATGTACTTTTGATGGCTGTGCAAGGGAGAAATGGAGCAGCAGGATCGGGGCTTCACTCTTCTCCTCAACAGACCATACCAGGAGGGGCTGATCCTCTACAAGGTAAAAACTTTTCTCAAGTTACTCATGTAAATGTAAAATTGAGTGTTGTGAATCAAAATGAGAATGCCCTAACTCAGCTAATGGGGTCCTCTCTGTTAGTGGATGACGAACGAAGTACAAGACTCAGGTGGAGTGGCTAAACCGGGCACAGGATCACAGGAGCCACAGATATGCATGGAAGGCATGGAAAGTTTGGAGTCTGGCAAGATAAATATTTGTGCTGATGTGAGCAGTATTAGTGGAATACAGTGGCATAGTGAAAGCTTGGAACCTAGATCAGAGGCCACGCCTGGGGTTACAATTGGGCAAAAGTTATTGCAGGAGTCTCTCAAGGGGATGTTTCAGGGCATTGTATCGCAAGAGGATGAAGTTGGAAAGAAAGGGGCGTTACATAAGAAAAAGCAAGCCAAAGCGAAGATTTGGAAGGTCTGCCACAGCTTTAGGAAATCACAGGATGCTCGTCCTGATTTCAGTACTCTAGCTACACGCTACAAGGGGAGCCTAAGGATAGTCCCCTACGCAAGTGGGTTACTTTCAATGGAGAGCTTAAGGCTTTGATTTCAAGGCTATCTAAAAGCGGATCGGGCCTCCAATCCTACTCAACGTTATTAGGGGATGAAACGCAAACATTAACGGACACTAGCTCTGATACTGGCGTAACTCAGAGCCCTGCACTTGGACTTGGTAATGTGACGGATGGTCCTTTGGATTCTCCAGGTTGTTCATCTCTCTGTGGGACCCCCTCCTGCCACTTCGGTAATAGGTAAGAAGGAACAGACTGGCTAGGAGGATGTATTGAGTGCAAAGGAACATTCATTTTTTGCAGATCCAATGAGCCGAAGCATTGGAGCATTATGCCCAAGTTAAAGAGGATAATATGGCAGTGCAGCAAGCACTAATAGAAGTAACTAGTAAGATGGCTTGCTTAACCCTTGACGTGGCAGAGCTCCAAAAACGAGTGGCAAGGGCAGATGTAGTAGGTACAGTAACCGTAAAAGCAATTAAGGAGCAGGAACATCAACATACATACATTCAAAGTAAAATCGAGGATCTGGAGAACAGACAGCATTGGAATATTCTCAGGCTATTCTGCATACCAGAAGGAAAAGAAGGTAATGATCCCCGGGCCTACATTGTAAGTTTTCTTCAAAAAGCTCTCCCGGACCTGGCATATTGGGATTTGTACTCTCAAATCCAGAGAGCTCATAGAATTCCCTTGTTTACTAAGCATGTAGTGAACTCTAAGCACTCGCACCCTCGTCCTATTCTCATCTATGCAGGTAATTTTCTTTTGCGACAGGTGAACTATTTTAAAGCCCACCCAACAGCCCTTCTAACAGTTGATTCATTGGCAATCTTTGTTCGATCGGATTTATGCAAGACCACAAAGGATAGGCGATGGAAGATGCTTCAGCTAATTGATCCATTAAAAGTTGCAGGGGCACAGGTGTTCTTGCAGGAGTCAGCGTGACTCAAGGTCATAAAGGACGGACAGCTAGAGATCTTTCATAAGCAACTGGAGGTCTCACAAGCTCTTAGACAGTGGCAACAATGGACCTTGCAGACTTCCTATTAGCCTTATTTTTTAATATCTATGTGGGGAGACCATTTGTGTTAAGATTATGTGTATGACTAGCTTCAAAGTTGGGGGTAGGTCACTAACGTATTAGTGTGACTGTGATGTTGGTGGGGGTATGTCAGGCGGTCTTTGTTGTGCTCCCAGTGGGCTGTCAAAGCAGCTGACAGCAAAGGGGATGGATGATTCCCTTTTCCAAGTGTAGGATGAAAAGGGTGGATTCAGGGTGGTCTTGGGGTTCTGTGGAAGGTGGTTGTGTCAATTGGTATGTCAGCCACATGATATTGGGTAATGGTGCTGAGGATAGTTTTAAGAGAAAGAAAGTCTGGAAATTGTATTCAGTATACAATATATAGAAGGAGGAAGGCAGTGTGAGATGGTAGTTAAGTTTCAAAGTCTGAAAGCTGGATTAATACGGTGACTACATTAAAATGTATGTGCTAGAACGTGGCAGGGCTAAATCAAGCTAGGAAGCAACAATTAATATGGATGGAACTGGCAGCATACAAGCCACAGATTGTAGGTATAACTGAAATTCATTTGGCATATAAAGATCAACAAGGTTTGAAACAATTGGGGTATGAAACACTTATCTGTACTTCCCACGCAGTACCTTTACGGGGGTCGCCATAATTAAAACTAGGAAGCTGGCTGTCAAGATTTTTAGAACTGCCTCAGATTGTAGGGGCAGATGGGCTATAGCACAGCTTGTCATTAACGGCCAAACATGTACCATTTGTGTGGTGTTTGCCCCTAATTGGGATGATCCTGCAGTTTTTTTATTATTTAAATCTGGAATTGTTGGATTGGCCTGGAGATTTTAACTGTGTAGTGGACTATCGCATTTACACTACTAACCGACAAGCTAACATTAGGATGGCCAAAATGTGCGCATCTCTCACGAAAATAATGACATTGCACAGTTTAGTTGACGTATGGAGAACTCTGTTCCCTCTGGTACCAGGTTATACTTATTATGCTTCTCATCATAGACAGTATTCTTGACTAGATATGATATGTGTACAAGGACAGTTGTTGGGACGGGCGCCTATCAAGATATGTCCAAAGATTACTTCAGATCACAACCCCATTATGTTTAATATGCAGCCCATGCCAATAGAGGGAAGGGGCCAACAACCGTTTTCATTTCCTCGATACCTGCTTGCCAATATGAAATACAGGGGATATATTAAGTGCCTACTTTTAGAATATAGTCATAACAATAGAGGTTCTGCTTCGGTTGCAACTATTTGTTATATATTCTAATGGTGACGCTTTGGTTTATTTTGACTCAGAACAGATGTAAACAGCAGGAAGAGGCTAAAAGTTGGTAGGTGTGTTTGGATTTAAAAATACACCATGCACAGGCTAACCTTTCAAAGGATTCGCAGGAGAAGTCACTATACCTAAAGCTAATTGAGAGGCGTCAAACGCCTAATAGGGGGCTAATCGAGAAGGTGGCTGCCACTTATCAGAAAAACAGGGCTTTTCATTACGAGTATGAGGAAAAAGTGAGGCGTCTCCTGGCTCATCTGATCTCTGATAGAAGTGCGAACAATATCCTATATCAGATTATTGGGGATGATGATCTAGTACACAGCAATCCTTAATCGGTTGTGGAGCAACTTGCTATGTTTTATCAAAGGGTGTATTATAGGCATGATAGTAATAATCACCAGGCTGCAGTTAAGTACTCCCAGGAAAGTGGTATGCCTCGACTCGATCTCGAGCAGCAACGTGTTCTAGAGGAAAAGATCAGCCTCAGGGAGGTCTAGGTAGCTATAAGTGCTCTGCCTTCAGGGAAGGCAACCGGTGAGATGTGATACCTGTGGAATTTTATAAAGTATTTATAGATATTCTTGCACCAGAGTTCCCTGATCTGGTTATGGCTATTAGTAATGGAGACACTGCTCCACTATCATGTGGACTGACCGATGTGTTTTTTCTCAAAACAGGTAAACCACCTGAAGAACGGAGCTCTTATCTACCAATTTACCTGATAAATGCGGACGCCAAGGTCTTCTCTAAAATGTTAGCCCTGCGTCAAGCTCCAGTCATGCACAATTTGGTTTCAGGGCAGCAACACAGTTTTATCCCTCGTAGAGATACTTTGTCACATATCAACACCGCAATCAAGGCGTATGATGTTGATGGTAAAACGAAGGACAACATGAGGATGATTATGCTGGATTCAAAGAAATCCTTCGACCGGGTTACTTGGGAAGGCTTTGACTGGTTAAGGATGCATGTGGGTTAGGTAGTCATTTGATGACACTAGTGCACACGCTCTATAAGAACCCGGTTGCTAAGGTGTTGATGGACAGCTACTCCTCTTTTTATTTTTCAATCGGTAGGGGCAGGAGTGTCCACTTTCTCCCTTGCTGTTTGCCCTCTATATCGAACCTTATCTAAGGCACCTTAACTTGAGCAAGGGTAAACAGCCTGTCAGGTTAAATGGTATTGGGTTTAAAATAATGTCTTATGCTGATGATGTAGCAGTTTTTGCTAGCAATCCAAGGGGGGCTGTTAATCCTATGTCCAAGGAGGCTGAACAATTTGGTGCCCTCTCCGGATATAAATAAAATCTCTCTGAGACACAGGTTATCCTAAATTTTAAATTACCTTCTTTTACGATAGGCAGGGTAGATACAGCTATATATGTTGGCATGCGTTTGTGTAGTCATGCGGAGAACATCATCGCTCTCAAGAATTAACCCTTTTGAAAATGGTAATAGCAAAACTGCGACAATGACAGAAGCTCTCTTTGAGTATTCTAGGTAGATGTCATATTGTCAAAATGAATATATTGTCAAAGTTTCTTTATCCATTTCGTTCAATACCACTACAAGTTCCTGATTCTTTTTTTAAACGTCTTGAAGGGGCAGTGAGTAGTTTTATATGGGGCAATAGGAGGCCTAAGCGGGCTATCTGCTTCTTGAAGGTACCCTATATGCAGGGTGCATTTAAATTACCGGATTTTAAGCTATTTTTCTGGGCATCATTCACTGGTCGCATTCAAAGCCTATTGGATGAAAGTAACTCAGATGTCAATTAGCATTGGGATTGGGTTTTAGGTTTTCTTTGCATAGGTTGATGGATCCCAAATACTTCAAGAGGGTGAGGTTTAAGGTAATAAGAGATATAGTTTGAATCTGGTGTGAAATATGCACAACATTTTCATTTCCATCTGTTCCATCCTTTGCTTATCCCACTTTGGGGCAATCCATTATTCCCTGACATATTTCATGATAACTCTGGGCAGCGTTGGGGTCAGCTGGGCATAGTTAACTTGAGGCATTTGTACGATAGTCAGGGATTCCGGACTTTTGCTGCATTACAGGATGCATATGGGCTTCTGCAGCGCTATTTTTTAAAATACCTGCAGGTGAGGGATTATATTGAAATATAAGCTTGCTTACAGTAATGATGAAGAAAGATCCGATCTTCTTACCTGCTATTACCAACTTGGGCAAGAAACAAGTACGGTTAGCATAAGTACGATATATCAGAAATGTATGGCTTGTGCTCTGGATGATTCAACTTGCCTTAAAATGGAGCCTGCGTTTGGCAACTTTGGTTACGGCTGCTGAAATAAAGGATACGCTAGCAATTTTAGACAAGTCAATCAATTTGGTTTGTCTTAAACTACAGCAATTTAAGACAATTTGCATGCTATATCACACACCAGATCGTATTTCGAAATGGAGGCAGCTGGGACTTCTGAGTATTTATATTGCCCCATGTGCAGACTTTATGCAACAGATAAAGTACACATGTTCGCTGACTGTCCCGAGCTCAAAGGATGTTGGGACTGTCTATTTTAATTGAGCTCAGCACATGTGGGGTTTAAAACGAATCTAAGCTATAATGAAATTATTCTGGGTTATAAACCTGGGTTGGCCTCCAGCCTCACTAATTATGATCATAGTAGCTAGCGCTCGTTTATGTGTTGCCAGGGTATGGACAGATCCCACACAGGATGGAGGAGGCGTTGCTGATGCCCAGACCAAACGAACTTGCTCCCAGTACTTGTTGAAACGACCCTGATTTGGTGAGTAGATTTCGGGTTACCTGGAACCACACTTGAACAGGAGAGGGAGGATTATAAACCCCCAGTCAGCGGTATTTTAATATAACCCCTAAGTGGAAAAATTACATTCTTGGGATTACAGTGAACACCTGGCCTAAAATGTTAAGAGGTCCGATTCTATTTCTTACGAAGAGACGAAAGAGGGTCCTTGTGCTAGGTGTTGAGGCTGACGATCGAGTTTATAATTCCACATTACTATATCAGTAGCTGAGTGAACACCGCCAACAGTGATTATCCATATATTTATTATTCCGGTGTGGGAATGAAAAAAACCTTATCTAGTTGTCCTGAAGGTGGGATTTATTTAATAACATCCGCCGAAACGCGTCAATTCTGAGCTTTACTGGATCCAACCACAAGGAATCACTGGGATGAATTGAATTTTGTATTCACCAGGATGAATAACTTGATGTTCAAAGTCGGATCAGATTACGCAACAGCACTTTAACAACTGTGCAATATTGTCTCTCTATTAGGATTTGTGCTTTTTCCTTTTTATTGTTTACCTTATATTTGTTCACTGAATATATTAGTTTGTTTAGCGTATGTTATAGATGTATTGTTTTATTACTGAATGTCTTGTTTTTAAACAATGTGTATAATTGAATTTGTATGATATATTAAAGGAACTCTTTTTAATTAATATCCATGATGTTATATTTCTAATTGGGTGGCATATTGTTTTTTAGCTTGGGCTCTGGTAAACACATCTACCCTTATGTGGTGAAGGGCAATCTTGCAGTGAATGGTGGGTGATTGTGTGTAAGTATTTTAGTTTGCAAAGCAAAAAGTTTTTCTTCGACAGACCCCACACAGCCCAAGGTGTCTGAATTTTGGGTATTGTTCAGCCAAATTTATGAAAGTATAATCACCGTTTTAAAAGCTAGGGGTCCTCGATCACTCGGCCTGGCAATTCTGGGTGTGATTACCCCTGACTTTTTGGCTCTACCTCCGCTATTTTTGACTGGCTTAGATGCTTTGGACACCTTGCCACTGCTAAACTGTGTCAAAGTGTAAGTGCTCCCTGTATAAAGTAATGATAATTGGTTGTCCATGATTGGTATGTTTGCCTTACTAAGTAACGTCCCTAGTAAAGTGCACTATGTGTGCCAGGGATGGTAATGCAACTGCTACACTGATTGTGCCACCCACACAAGTAGCCTTAAAAAGGGAACTAAGGCCTGCCATTGCAGGGCCTGCGCGCAGTTTGTTAAACTGCCATGTTGTTCTGTCAAGTGCATTCACTTGCCAGACCTTACCCTTCCCTTTTTTGCACATTAGACACCACTATTGTAGGTCTAGGGTACCCCCTGGACAGGGTGTAGTGCATGTGAAAGGTAAGACAAGTACTAAGGTGTGTGTCATGCCCTGACAGTAAAATATTCTCCATTTTCGTTTTTCACTGTTGAAAGACCATCTTGCCCATAGGATAGAATGGGAAGGCTGTGTAATATGTTTTCCAGTCTATCTTCCCAAGGGCTTGAGATGTAAAGGTGAAGTTTAGTATGCCTGAACTCACATTGTAATAACACATATTTTTATGAAGGCGTTTTTTGCATTGTGTTTTCAGAAGCCACTCTTTTAAAAGTGGCTGAGTTTTGGGCTCTAACATTTTTGTGTGTCTCGGCCTGACTGTGGATTGACTGTTCTGTGTTTGAAAGCGATAGGATCTGGGGAACGTCTTGACCCAGGGGAAGAGGTGAGACAGCAACAAGCTGACCTGCTTCTGGAGTGTAAGGGGAGGAGACGCCCTTACAGGTGAAGAGGCCTTGGTTGCTGCTATTAAACAATTGGCTCATCTCCTGCTGAGTGATTGAGAATCCAGGCCCCCACTAATCAAAGGGAGAGAGATGTAACTGGCAGGGAGGCACCCAGAATTGGTTTGAACAGGGTCCAGTGGCCCCTGAAGCACAAAGACTTCAAAGCCATTGAGGGGTATAACTATGAGGGCTGAAGCACCTGAACTTTGGAGAATGGCTTGATCAAGTGTGAAAAAGACTGGAGCTACTTCCTGGTCAAGAGGACCTTTGTCAAGGAAGAAACAACTGAAGAGACTGAAGGATAGGACTGACCCTTGCTGTGTGATCTGGGGCTGGCCTGCAGTTTGCTGTTTCAAGCAAGGAAAGGCCAAAGGGACTTTGCTGTGGGCTGGGTCCCCCTGCTTAAAGGATTTTGCTGTGTGCTGTGTCCTGAAGTAACTATCCCCAAGGGCCTGAGGTGAGGTGGCTCCCTGTTTGGAAATACAGGAACATAAACGTTTCCAGGAGAGTCTCAGCAGCGATGTGGGAGCGTGCCTGTTGCAGTCTGAGACCCTCGTAAGAACTGCCTGTGATCGTCGGCGCCTGGTGTCCAAGTGAGTCTCAGTGACGCAGTGTGCGCGTGCTTTGTGCAGCACTGAGACCTTCAGGAGGATCGGCCTGTGATCAGGGCACCTGCAATCCAAGCAAGGATCAGCGACGCTGTGTGCGTTTGCTTCATGCAACCTGAACCCCGTTGTGAGGATTGTCCAGTGATCATGTGCACCAGAATCCAAGTGAGTCTCATCGACTCTGTGTGCGTGTGCGTTGAGCACGGTGAGACCTTTGTGAGGATTTGCTTTGTTATCGTGTGCACCGGAATCCAAGTGAATCTTATCGACGCTGTGAGTGTTGGCTTTGTGCACTTTGAGACCTTCGTGAGGATTTGCCTTGTTAGCGTGTGCACCGAAATCCACATGAGTCTCATTGTCGCTGTGTGCAGGTGCATTGCGCATCTGGAGACATTTGTGAGGATTCGCCGTGTTATCTTGTGCACCGTGGTAAAGGGAGTCTCAGCAACACTGTGCGTGTGATCTTCGTGCAACCTGAGATCTGTGTGTGGAGTGCCCAGTGATAGTGCACCCGGTGAAGGAAGACTCAGTGACGCTGCGTGCGTATGCTTTGTGGCAGCCTGAAATCTTTGTATGTGAAGCGGCCAGGACCGGCAGTCGCAGAGGAGCTGTGTTGCTGGCCCGAGCCACCGTTGCCATTTCACAAAGCTGCTTGGAGGCCCATCCGCTGGATGAGGAGAGGAGAGTGGGTTTGTGCCCCCCAGGTAACGTGTATCGACTCCTGGGGCAGGACATGGGCTTGGAGGGAGACGCTCTTGTCCTCTCTCTCATGTTGGAAGCGCGAGCCTCTGCTTCGGCTTGTGTCACGGCCCATATTGCCAAAGGGAGTGGTGGTACAGGGGCCGGAGTGCGAAGCTGCACTTTGGAATTACATCGTACTGAGTTGGGGGCAAGTGTAAGAGGCTGACTGAAGGTCAGAAGTGGAGGCGAGAGACCGCCTAAGGCCCAGTGATCGGGCTTGGGTTTACTACATAGTATCTTCTGTCAAAAAGAACAATCCCTTTGGACTCTTTTATCGAAACATACCAAGATAGCTCTCAACCATCCTTCAGCATCCCATTCATCAGCACCAAATAGAGACCAAAAACATAATATAAATTCTATATATTTAAAATTTTTAGGATCCTTATAGATTCAATAGATGCACAAAAAGATTAAAAAACATATGTATCTTCAATATACACAATACAAATATTTCTTACACAAACAGGGAGAATATATCAAGCTTTTCTTTTTAAACAGTTTCAACAACCAAATGAATTAAGTAAGCACTCCAAGTTTTTAACCGGTTATTTTGGTAACCCTGGAATGATATTTGATCACTTTCCTCCTTTTATTCTTTACTACTCAGACCAGGTATTGCTTGGGTGCTTTTCTTAACCAAAGTGACGCGTTTCGGTCTTATAGTTAGATTCTCCACCTTCTTCAGGCTTTAAGAATTTTATGCAATGTCTCCCACCACATATATCAGATAAAGAGTGTGCACAAGGGGTGTCTTTCTCTCCCCAAGGACCGTTTCCTTTTCAGTGTGGTCACAGCACATAGGGCCAGATGTAGGTCGCCAATTACCGGTCGGTAACGGCCGATTTCGGCCGTTACCGACCGGTAATTGGTTTTTGAGATGTAGGGGGCCCGAATTTTACCGAATCTGTAAATTTACCGATTCGGTAAATTTACAGATTGGGTAAAATGCCGACTCGGTATATTTACCGAATCGGTAATTCCAGATGTAGGTGGCACTTAAAATAGTGCCATAGGCCCTTAAGAATTCGTTATTTACCATGAAATACTATCTCATGGTAAATAACAAATTCCAGTGTACATGCACATCTGTGCATGTACACCTGTGCCATGTGGCACACATACATGCCCTAAGGGCATGTATGTGTGTCACATTGCACACAAGCCAGAATCAGGGGTGCAACAGAGTGTCAAAGTGACACCCTGTCCCCCTTGTAAATTAGGTAATTTTACCGAATCAGTATTTACCGATTCGATAATTGAAATTGATTCCTATGAGCCTCAAGGCCCATAGGAATCAATGGCAATTAACGAATCGGTAAATACCGATTTGGTAATTACCGAATCTTACCGATTCGGTAATTGATTCGGTAAATATACCTACATCCCGATTGCCAGTTATTAAATACCGAATCGGTATGATTCAGTATTTAAGAATCGGTAATCAGGGATTACCTACATCTGGCCCTAAATATGGCACATGTGGTGTAAATATATTCCCTTAGTATGTTCTTTTTCTTGTTCTTTTTGCAGGCTCAGTTGAAATATATGTAACAACCAGGGGACATAACCTCACTGGTTACACTTAATTCTCACTTAGTATTATCTCAGCCACAGGAGCTATGGCCCTCAGAGTGACAAAAATCCCATGTTTAGCATGAAGCAGCACCCCGTCAATTCCTGTGTAAGGGCTTCCAAACCACCCGGCCTCTGGACTAAAGAGTCTCCTCGCCTGCTCCTTGCTTCTGTACACAAACCGATACGGTCCTAGGGATGCTTGTTTCCAGTCCAGGGAGGACCTGGCCTGGCAGTTGGGGCTGGACTGTTCCCATTGTGCGCAGGGTCAAGACTGATTTGCATATGGCTGGGTCCAAACTGGAATGGCATGGTGAGCAAAAAAACAATGGATTTAGGCCCAGATCTCTGTACTGGGGTGAATGTATGACATTGTTCTGCATTCTGTCCATCAATTGTTCTTTTTGCATTTGTCATCCCAAGTGGGACGGGTATGCCAAGACATGGGTCCCATGCTCTCCATGCCACTGGAGTCAAGCTATCCTGGCTGATGAGGGCTGAAAGCCCGAAACCGGTCCTAGGATGCTTGTTTCCAGTCCAGGGAGGACCTGGCCTGGCAGTTCAGGCTGGACTGTTCCCATTGGGTGCAGAGTCAAGGCTGATTTGCATATGGCTGGGTCCAAACTGGAATGGCATGGTGAGCAAAAAAACTATAGATTTAGGCCCAGATCTATGTACTGGGGTGATGTATGACATTGTTCTGCATTCTGTCCATCAATTGAAATCCTGGCTGCTTGTGCCAAGCTACCGAGGGGGTGAGTGGGGCTCTCTAAGAAGGTGGCCTTCCTTTCTCTGATGTTGGAACGTGGGTCCCTACTTGGCCTAAGGTACCTACCTCAGCCAACCAGGGATCCAGGGTCTAACATTTGGTGGTCAGCGGTGTGGGATTTGAATGTATATTTGCAAATTCACTCACAGTAATTTGTGTATATCATAAATAGCGCAGACCACGACGCAACCACATATTGTGTTCTTGATTTGTTGGTTCTATTTGTTTTTGTTTTTTGAGCAACCTTTAAGCCACACATCATGTCTCAGAGGAGTAAAGGAGCCGGTGAGGCTGCCGAATTAGAGTTCAACATTGAGACATTGCTTACCTGCAAAGTTGATCAGTTGAGGCAGTTCTGCAGAGCTTTGGGATGTCCCATGAAAAGTAGCACCAAGAAGGAGGAGCTGCAGGTGGCCTTGAGGGCCTGATGGGAAGCCAAAGTGACTCAGAAGGACGGTGATGTTGAGGTGGATGAGGATGACCCAGGCAATGGATTTGGTCCACAGGATTTGCCAGTGAAGGGACCAGCTTCTTTGACTGGTAGTAGTCATTCAGGGAGGAGTTTTTCACCAGAGGAGTTGGAGGAAAACCAAAGGGTTAGAGAGCATGAGGTGGAGGTGTTGAAATTTAAAACTCAGGCAGATTAAAAGAAGCTGCTCATTCAAAGTGAAAAGTGAGCAGAGGAGAGCAGGAATGCTCTCACCCTGGAAGAGAAAAAGATTCTCTTAGCTCATGAGTTAAGCAAGAGGGAACTGGACATTAAGGTTAAAATGGTAGAGTCCAGTTTGAATGGTGGTAGCGTACAACCAGTGCCAGTGGGGAAGGTGTACATTCCAAAAGACTTAGTGTGAGATTGCCAGAGAGGTGATAAAATATATGTGTGGTTCACAGGATATGAGATCGCACTGAGGATGAATGAGGTGCCTGAGAAGCATTGGGGTGCGGGCCTAGAGAAAGACATTGAGACTTTTGGGAGGGATGTCTGACCCCCTTTAGAGAGGGCGGGAACCCTGAACTATGCCAATATGAAGGAGGCTTTATGCATCAGGTATGGGCTCACTCCTGAACAGTACTGGCAGAAATTCAGGAACTTCAAGAAACAGGAATGCAGTAATTGGGTTGAGTGTCTGAATGCGTACACGTGTGCCCTGGAAGGTTGGATGAAGGGCAGCAAGGCAACTGATTTTAAGAGCTTATGCGATTTAATTAGTCAGGAGCACTTGAGTAGTCTGTGTGCTCCAGAGCTGCGCCAGCATCTTTTGGACAGCAAGCTGGCTGATCCCAGTAAGCTTGTTGAAGAGGCGGACCACTGGACCAGTACCCGGGTCGAGGAGGGGATGGGTCATCCGAAAGGACCGCATCAACCAGACAGGAGGAGGCATCGCCATCGTCCACAGAAAACACCATCCGGATCACGACCAGCTCCGACGACACCCTCACTACCGCTGAAAACCTCCACTTCCAGATACACACCGACCCCAAGACCACACTTAGAGGCACCCTCATCTACAGACCACCAGGACCCCGCACACAATTCAGCGAAGACATCACTGACTTCATCAGCCCACAAGCCCTCCCCTCCGAGGCCTACATTCTCCTAGGGGACCTCAACTTCCACCTGGAAAAGAACAACGACAGCAACACCACCACCCTTCTGGACAACCTCGCCAATCTCGGACTCAAACAACTGGTAAACACACCCACCCACTATGCCGGACACACACTCGACCCAATCTTCTCCTCCAGCAAGCACGTCTCCTTCAATCACGTCACAGGACTCCACTGGACGGACCACAGCTGCGTCCACTTCAACTTCAGAAAGACCACGAACCACCACCACCCACAACAAGTCCCCCGCAGAAACTGGAACAAACCTACCACCGACCAGCTCACCACATCGCGAAACTAAAACCCTCCCGCCAAATCCTCGGACCCAAATCAAGCAGCCATCAATCTCACACAATGGATCACCCACTGCGCTGGCGAATTAGCACCCTTGAAAAAGCAACACAACAAGCCAGGTAACAAAAAAGCATCCTGGTTCAATGAAGACCTCAAGAACTCCAAAAAGAACTGCCGCACCCTCGAGAAAGCCTGGTGAAGAAACCCAACCACAGACAACATGACCGCCCTCAAAAACGCCACCCGCAAACACCATCAGCTGATCCGATCCACCAAGAAATCAACATTCAAGGATCGACTCGACAACAACGCCCACAACAGCAGGGAACTCTTCAGCATCGTCAAAGAGCTCACCAATCCCAGCGCCGGCACCAACGACATCACTCCCTCTCAAGACCTCTGCGACTCTCTAGCCTTGTTCTTCCACAGAAAAGTCGCTGACATACATAACAGCTTCGGCGACCTGTTCACCCCCCTTAACACCGAACTAAAGCACCCCACCACCACCCTTTGCGCCTGGAACCCGATCAGCACCGAAGACACCACCCGCTTGATGAACTCCATTCACTCCGGATCACCAACCAACCCCTGCCCCCACCACATCTTCAACAAGGCAGACTCTACCATCACACCCCATCTCCGGGATATCATCAACTGCTCCCTCAACACCGCTACCTTCCCGGAAAGCTGGAAACATGCCGAACTCAGTGCCCTCCTGAAGAAACCTACAGCAGACCCCACTGAACTTAAGAACTACCGCCCCATCTCGCTCCTCCCTTTCCCTGCCAAAGTCATAGAGAAGGCCGTCAACAGTCAGCTCGCTGCCTTCCTCGAATCTAACGGCTCCCTGGACCCCTCACAGTCCGGCTTCCGAGCCAAACACAGCACCGAGACCGCCCTCATCACAGCCACAGACGACATTCGAACACTACTCGACAACGGGGAAACAGCTGCCCTCATCCTCCTGGACCTCTCCGCAGCGTTTGACACGGTCTGCCATAGCACCCTTATACAACGCCTCAGCAACGTCGGGATAAGAGGAAAAGCATTGGATTGGATCATATCGTTCCTCGCCGGAAGAACACAGAGAGTCCGCCTCCCCCCTTTCAGATCAGAGGCCACCGAAGTCATCTGCGGAGTACCACAAGGATAATCGCTCAGCCCCACCCTCTTCAACGTCTACATGAGCCCCCTTGCATCCATCCCACGCCAACACAACCTCAACATCATCTCCTACGCCGACGACACACAGCTGATCCTCTCCCTCACCAAAGACCCAAACACCTACAAAACCAACCTACACGAAGGGATGAAAGACATAGCTGAGTGGATGAAGAACAGCCGCTTAAAACTGAATTCAGACAAGACGGAAGTCCTCATCCTAGGGTCATCCCCCTCCGCATGGGACGACTCATGGCGGCCACCAGCCCTAGGCAGCGCGCCCAAACCAACGGCCCATGCTCGCAACCTGGGATTCATTCTAGACTCCTCTCTCTCAATGACCAGACAAGTCAACGCCATTTCATCATCATGCTTTAACAACTTACGCATGCTCAAAAAGATCTTCCGATGGATCCCCACCGAAACAAGAAAGACGGTCACCCAAGCACTTGTCACAAGCCGTCTGGACTACAGAAACACCCTCTACGCCGGAACCACAGCCAAATTACAGAAAAAACTCCAACGCATTCAGAACGCCTCCGCCAGACTCATCCTAGACATACCCCGCCACAATCACATATCCGGTCACCTGAGAGACCTTCATTGGCTCCCCGTCAACAAGAGAATAACATTCCGCCTCCTCACCCACGCACACAAAGCCCTCTATGACCTAGGACCCAATACCTCAACACGCGCCTGACCTTCTACACCCCCACCGCCAACTACAATCTTCCAATCAAGCCCTCGCCGCGATTCCATGCATCCGAAGAACCACCATGGGAGGAAGATCTTTATCCTACTTAGCAGCCATAACCTGGAACTCTCTCCCCACCCACCTCCGCCTTACACAGAACCACCTCTCATTCAGAAAACAACTCAAAACTTGGCTATTTGATAAGTAACGACCCCCCCCCCTCAAGCGCCTTGAGACTCTCCGGGTGAGTAGTGCGCTATACAAATCTTGACTTGACTTGACTTGACTTGACTTGAGGTACCACTACCAAAAGTGCACAGGGTCCCCCGCAGAAGGTGGGGGAGGACAAGGGTAACCACAAGGGGTTCTCTAAAGGGCCCAAACGTAGTTCTCAGGTGAAAGGGCCCCAGTCCCCAAAGGCTAATAGGGCCTGGCTCCATAAGGGCAAGCGGGACAACCAAGGTCCTCTTACTTGTTACTTCTGTAAAGAAGTGGGTCATATTTCCCCTAGCTGCCCCAAGAAGTCATCTGCATCCACTGGTGCTCCAACACCAGAATTAGTGAGTGTAGCATTGGGGGAGGAGTTGAGTCCTTGGAATGGGGAGGAACATGCAGTTATGACCCTGGTCTCATTGGGAGACCAAGAGATGGTCCAGGAAATCTCTCTGGCTGAAAATGCTAAAAAATACAGGCAGTGGGTGACCATCAATGGAAAGATGTTGGAGGTTCTGAGGGACACCGGAGCCAGTATGACATCTGTAAGGTGTCAGTGGGTGTCTGAAGAGCAGGTAATTCTCAATGTACTTCACCCTGTAGTTGCAGCAGACAACTCAGTGCGCCTCTGCAAGGTGGCCCTGGTTCCCTTTGAGTGGGGAGGGGTCTCAGGTTCTTTGAAGGTCGTTGTAAGTCCGTCCATGCCTGTAGACTGTCTGCTGGGGAATGACCTGGAGAGTTCCCCGTGAAGGAGGTGGAGCGCCATGCACATTTGGAGATGGTTGGTCTGCCTGAGTGGGTTTGTGTAACCACTCGGTCTATGGCAAGCCTGTAAAGGTAATAAAGAGGACCTGGAGCCTGAAACAGTGGCCCAGGTGCCTGCCATAAAGAGAAGAGGCAGGGGGTGCGGGAAATCGGCCCCACAGTTCCCACGGTCCAGGAAGAGGCACCTTTTGAGGGGGATGTCCTGGAACCGACGGGGGAACAAGTGGCTTAACTGTGGGATGTCTTTGAGCTGACCGAATGGCAGCAGGAGGGAGGGCCCTCCAGGGAGGAATTCTGTGAGGAGCAGAAGAAGTGCCCTTCTCTTGTAGATTTAGGGAAACAGGCCGCAAATCAGGCAACCGGTGATCAGTCTGGATCACACTTGATTTACGATGAGAATGATCTCCTGTACAGTGAGCCTAAAGTTGCTGAACCTGGGTCAGCCCGTGCACTGGTGGTACCCCAGCGCTTCAGAGCCTTCCTACTGGGATTGGCTCATGATGTACCTTTAGTAGGACATTTGGGGCAGGACAAGACCTCTGAGAGCCTTGTCACTCACTTATACTGGCCTCAAATGCGCAAGAGTTCTGATACTCATTGCATGACCTGTCATACATGTCAGGCAAGTGGGAAGAATGGAAGGATATGCAAGGCTCCCCTCCAACTCTTACCGGTGGTCAGCACCCCCTTTGAGAGGGTGGGCATTGACATTGTGGGGCCACTAGATCGCAAGACAGCCATGGGCAACAGGTTCATCCTGGTCTTGGTGGACCATGCCACTCGGTACCCGAAAGCCATCCCTCTCCGGACAGTGACAACCCCCGTGATGGGCCGTGCACTGATGGGGATTTTCTCCTGCGTGGGGTTCCCCAGAGAGGTGATGTCCGATAGGGATACTAATTTCATATCGAGGTATATGAAATCCGTCTGGAAGGAGTGCGGTATAACCTGCAAGTTCACCACGCCATACCACCCCCAGGGTAATGGTCTGGTTGAGAGATTTAACCAGACCCTGAAGGGCATGATTATGGGTCTTGAGGAACCCATGAGGCATAAGTGGGACGTTCTCTTACCATGCCTGCTGTTTGCTTACAGGGAGATGCCACAGAAGTCCTTAGATGTCGGTCCCTTTGAGTTCCTGTATGGGCACCCTGTAAGAGGACCCTTGAGTTTGGTGAAGGAGGGCTGGGAGAAGGCTCCTGGTAAACCCCCATGATGTATATAGCTACATCAGTAACTAAACTAGTAGTTTCAGCCAAATCTGGAAGCCAGCCAGGAAGAGATGAAACTGTGGTAAGACCAGAATGCCACTCTGGTCGAGTTTCAACCTGGGCAGATGTAGTGCTAGAGGCACTCTTGTGGTTTGAGACCCTGTGATGACCATTGATTACCATTATTTTAACTGACTTTAGTGTGTTATATCATCCTAGCTTGGATGTACGACGGTCCTGCATATGCCTGTTTCTCTTTGTTCTTGTATTCTTGTTGTCTTTCAGTGGGAGCTGTCATAGAGTAGAATAGCCTTGCCAACAATAGAACGTCTGGGTTGTGCATTTGAAAGAGTGAAACGGAGAGAGAGGTGTGGAATGTACTCTTTGGTTTCGAAGTGCAGTGCTGTGGACAGTGATGAATTATGAAGTGCTTACTATTGGCTTTGACATGGACTCATGTCATCCTTTTTCCTTGGCTTTGCCTTACTTCAGCTTTCCTGCGTGCACAGCAGTGCTTGCAAGTTGCTTGGGTTATTCACATTCAAGTTCTTTCTATTTTCGTGAGGGATTGTTTATGTATTCTGAAAGTCTTGTGAGCTTCGTCAAGATAGAGGCTAGAACATGCGAGATTTGAAGAAGAGGACATGAGAGCTCCTTCCTGCCGTGGGAATGCTTGCTTGGAACTTGGCCAGTTCTGGTAAGATTCCTGTGGCCCAGCGGGAGGTCTTTCTCAAATCTTCTGATGTGTTTAAAGCTGAGGGTTGTGGACTTCCAAACCGGGAGTTTGGAATCCTAGCGAGGATGGACGCATCTATCTCGGAGCATGGACCCTGGTTGCTGAAGGTTCTCCATCACGGCTGTTTACTTCCCCAGTCTGAGATGCGGTGTTTTGCACCAGGTGATGTACTGAGTTTTGATTATTACCATTGTGATGTGAGCCAGTGGCTGTGATCATTTGATGTGTTGTCTTTGTGATGTGTGAGTGAGTGTGCTTACTTTGTGATGCAGGAGTGAGTCAAGGTGCACCTCCAAAGTACTCATTTGATGTATATATAGCTTTCTGATCTCTTGCAAGACGTCCAGTATATTTGCTTGCGTCTTATCTCATATTATTTGCTGCTTGTTTATTAATCAGTATTACTCATGCATTTAGGTTATTATTGCTTGCATTTAAACATATATATCTCTTTGTATATTTGAATCTTTTGCATTTGACATCTGGGAAAGCTTGTGAGAGCATTGTGTGAAATAAACCCCAAGCCTTATTCAAAAGAGAGAGAGTCTTTGCATTTTGTAAAATAAAACCCTTTTCTAAAGGTGCTGTGTTAAAGCGTTTTGACTGCGCCGGGTGATGGGCTACTGTGTGGAAGAATCTGTATTATCTTATAGGCGCAATCAAAACAGCAGAAAGTATGGGTGATGGCGCCAGTGGAGCCTTTTGTGCTCCAGGACAAATGGACTAGAACTTATGAGGTGATGGAGCGCAGGAGTGAAGTGACCTACCTGGTTGACTCCTGGTCTCCTAGGAACCCTTTGAGGGTCCTCCATGTGAACCGCCTCAAACCACACTTTGAGAGGTCGGAGGTGACCATGCTCTTGGCTACCCATGACGGGGTGGAAGAGGAGAGTGAACCTTTTACTGACCTCCTGTCAGCCAAGGAGAAGGATAGGTCAGTGGATGGGGTGAACCTCTCACCTACCCCGACCCCAGAACAGCAGAGGGACTGTCGCCAGGTATTGGGTCAGTTCGCCTCTCTGTTCTCCCTGATCCCATGAGTCACCCATTGGTGCGTCCATGATGCGGAGACTGGAGACAGTCTGCCTGTAAAACAAAACTTTTACAGAGTATCTGATAAGGTCAAGGCCAGCATCAAGGAGGAGGTTTCCAAGATGCTGGTGCTAGGGGTGATTGAGCCATCCAGCAGCCCCGGTGCTAGCCCAGTGGTCCTTGTGCCAAAAGCTGCTGCACCAGGTGCCACCCCAGAACTCCAGTTCTGTGTGGATTACCGTGGGCTCCATGCCGTGACTAAGAATGACGCGCACCCCAACCCCAGTGTTGATGAGCTTGTGGATCGGCTGGGAGCTGCCCGGTACCGCAGTACATTTGACTTGACGTCGGGGTACTTGCAGATTGCCTTGACCGTGGGGGCCAAATAGAGGTCGGAGTTCTCAATACCAGAGGGACACTACCAGTTCAGGGTTATGCCCTTTGGGTTGAAGAACGTCCCTGTCACCTTCCAGAGATTGGTTAACCAGGTGTTGAGTGGGCTGGAGGATTTCAGCGCAACCTACCTGGATGACATTACGGTGTTCAGCTCCAGTTGGGAGGAACATTTGCAACACCTCTGTGAAGTATTGAAGGCCTTGCAGAGGGCAGGCCTGACTATCAAGACGAGTAAGCGCCAGATAGGGCAGGGTTCTGTGGTATACGTAGGACACCAGGTAGGGAGTGGCCGGGTGGTGCCCCTAAAAGCAAAGATTGATACCATTCTGGCTTAGGAACCCCCAAGACCAGTGAGGGCCTTTCTTGGACTCACTGGGTATTACCGACGGTTCGTGAAGGGGTATGGCACCATTGTTGCCCCTTGACAGAACTGACATCAAAGAACCAGCTCAAAAAGGTGATCTGGACTGCTGCCTGCCAGATGGCTTTTGATGCCCTGAAGACTGCCATGTGCACGGCGCCCATGCTCAAGGCGCCTGATTTCTCCAGTGAATTTGTAGTGCAGACAGATGCTTCAGAGCATGGGGTGGAAGCGGTGCTCTCACAATTGAATCACGAGGGCTTGGACCAACCCGTAGCTTTCATTAGCAGGAGGCTACTTCCCAGGGAACAGAGGTGCAGTGCAATTGAAAGCAAAGCTTTTGCTGTGGTCTGGGCTCTGAAGAAGTTGAGGCCTTACTTGTTTGGGACTCACTTCCTGGTTCAGACAGACCACAGGCCCCTCAGATGGTTGATGCAGATGAGGGGTGAGAATCCTATACTGTTGAGGTGGTCCATCTCCCCACAGAGAATGGAATTAATGGTGGAACACCGCCCTGGAACAGAACACGCCAATGCCGACGATCTGTCCAGATTTTTCCACCTTAGTGATGAGAACTCCCACTCTGGCCGCAGCTCCTGTACCTGAACGTGGTACCGACGGAGAGAGCGGGCCCCCTTCCCTGAGCTGTTGCCAGCTTGAAGTGTGGGTACTTATCCAATACTCTTGGGTATTTCCAGTAATACTCTACAACAAAATATAGGATTACTGGTTTTGTATCATCATTTCTTTCACTTTGAATTAGCAGCAGCTTTAGTTCTTTTTTGGTCCTGATGGAAGCCTGGATACTTGTTTGGATCACTCAGGCTGAAACATGTTGACCGTGTTTTGACACTTAGCAGTTTAAATCCATACTGCTTATTGCACTGCTTTTGAACCCTACCAGTGCGAGCAAGTGAATAAAGAATTTTGTTTCGCCCCCACTAGGTAGTTTTAATCTCACTAATTTAATTCACTTCTTTACCTTTTTGCGCTGCGTCCTCACTACACCAGAAACTCTCATATAGGATTTTAGCATCCTTAACAGTGTAGCACTACCCCAAAAAACATCCCAGAGCTCCTTCCTCACAGTGAGGGAGTTGTGCCCTCAGTGGGACTCGGTTTTCCCATTGGGAGGAGAAACCAATATGATGAAGCATACCACCTATGGTGGGTGAGTGTATTCGTCCTAAAAGGGATTTCTCCCCTGTGGAGATTTTGTAAGACACTAGTCCGTCATTTCTTAGTTTGCCTTTGTGCTAGCATAGACCCGAGGATTTTTTGTGTTAAAACTAGGTGGGTAGTTCTCCCCACTGTTCGGCTGGGGGGCATGTGTTAGACCTGGCACTTCTAGGTGTGATTACCCCAGACTTTTTGCCTCTACCTCCGCTATTGTTAACTGGCTTAGATGCTTTGGACACTTTGCCACGGTATACAACCGTTACCACGCATCTTTTACCACGAAATACTATTACCACGAAACCTTTACAACGCAAGTGTATTTACAACGCATGTTTTTACAACGAATGACATTACATCGCAGATGCTATTACAACGCATGCCATTACAACGTAAGTATTGGTAAGTTTATCTTTAAAATAAAAATTAATTTAATTTAAAATAAATTACTTTTATTTCATTATTTTAATAAATATTTAAATTAAATTAAATAAATTAGGGCTTAGGGATAGGTATGGGTTTTGGGGTATAGGGGTATTTTTAGGGTTCAGGGCTAGGTTTGGGTTTTGGGGTACAGGGGTATTTTTAGGGTTCAGGGTTAGGTTTGGGTTTTGGGGTACAGGGGTATTTTTAGGGTTCAGGGCTAGGTTTGTGTTTTGAGGTGCAGGGGTATTTTTAGGGTTCAGGGGTAGGTTTGGGTTTTGGGGTATAGGGGTATTTCTAGGGTTCAGGGGTAGGTTTGGGTTTTGAGGTACAGGGGTATTTTTAGGGTTCAGGGCTAGGTTTGGGTTATGGGGTACAGGGGTATTTTTAGGGTTCAGGGCTATGTTTGGGGTTTGGGGTATAGGGGTATTTTTAGGGTTCAGGGCTAGGTTTGGGTTATGGGGTACAGGTGTATTTTTAGGGTTCAGGGGTAGGTTTGGGTTTTGGGGTATAGGGGTATTTTTAACATATATATATGTATTTACAAATTCTTTAAAAAAATTAATAAATTAAATAAAATAATTAACTATTTTTTACTTACATTTTTAAAAAAATATATATACTTACCTATACTTACGTTGTAATGGTATGCGTTGTAATAGTATCTGCGATGTAATGACATGCGTTGTAAAGGCATTCGTTGTAAAGGATCCTGCATTGTAAAAATTGCGTGGTAATGGTATGCGTGGTAAAAGTATGCGTGGTAACGTCATACATCCCTTTGCCACTTCTAAACAGTATCAAAGTGTAAGTGTTCCCTGTATAAAGTAATGGTAATTGGATGTCATAATTGGTATGTTTGCCTTACTAAGTAAAGTCCCTAGTAATGTGCACTATGTGTGCCAGGGCTAGTAATGCAACTGCTACTAGTTTACCTGCAGCACTGATTGTGCCACCCACACAAGTAGCCTTAAAAAGTGAACTCAGGCCTGCCATTGCAGGGCCTGCGCGCAGTTTGTTAAACTGCCATGTTGGTCTGTCAAGTGCATTCACTTGCCAGACCTAACCCTCCCCTTTCTATGCACATTAGACACCCCTATGGTAGGTCTAGGGTACCCCCTGGACAGGGTGTAATCCATGCGAAAGGTAGGACAAGTACTAAGATGTGTGTCATGTTCTGACAGTGAAATAGTCTCCACTTTCTTTTTTCTCTGTTGAAAGGCCATCTAGGATAGAATGGGAAGGCTGTGTAATATGTTTTCCAGCCTATCTTCACAAGGGCTTAAGATGGAAAGGTGAAGTTTAGTATGCCCAAACTCACAATGTAATAACACATCTTTTTATGAAGGTGGTTTTTGCATTGTGTGTTCTGAAGCCACTCTTTAAGAAGTGGATGAGTTTTGTGCTCTAACATTTCTGTGTGCCTCTGCCTGGCTGTGGATTGACTGTCTGGATTTGAAAGCGATAGGATCTGGGGAATGTCTTGAACCAGGGAGGAGGTGAGACAGCAACAGGCTGACCTGCATCTGGAGTGTAGGGGGAGGAGAAGCCCTTAGAGGTGAAGAGGCCTGGGTTGCTGCTATAAAACAATTTGCTCATCTCCTGCTGAGTGGTTGAGAATCCAGACCCCCACTAATCAAAGGGAGAGAGGTGTCACTGGCAGGGAGGCACCCAGAACTGATTTGAACAGGGGTCAGCACCACTGAAGCACAAAGGCTTCAAAGCCCTTGAGGGATATAACTATGAGAGCTGAAGCCCCTGAACTTTGGAGAATGGCTTGATCAAGTGTGAACAAGACTGGAGCTACTTCGTGGTCAAGAGGACCTTTGCCAAGGAAGAAACAACTGAAGAGACTGAAGGATAGGACGACTGACCCTGGGGCTGGCCTGCTGTTTGCTGCTTCAACCAAGGAAAGGCTAAAGGGACTTGCTGTGTGCTGTGTCCCCCTGCTTGAAGGACTTTGCTGTGGGCTGTGTCCTGAAGTAACTATCCCCAAGGGCCTGAGGTGAGCTGGCTCCCTGTTTGGAAACACAGGAACATAAACGTTTCGAGGAGAGTTTCAGCGGCACTGTGGGAGCGTGCCTGTTGCAGTCTGAGACCCTCATAGGAACTGCCTGTGATCGTGGGCGCCTGGTGTCCAAGTGACTCTCAGTGGCGCTGTGTACGTGTGCTTTGTGCAGCACTGAGACCTTCAGGGGGATTGGCCTGTGATCGGGGGCACCTGGAATCCAAGCAAGGATCAGCGGCGTTGTGTGCGGGTACTTTGTGCAACCCGTTGTGAGGATTGTCCAGTAATCGGGTGCACCGGAATCCAAGTGAGTCTCATCGACGCTGTGTGTGTGTGCGGTGGGCACTGTGAGACCTTTGTGAGGATTTGCCTTGTTACCGTGTTTACTGGAATCCAAGTGAGTCTCATTGACGCTGTAAGTGTGTGCGTTGTGCACTGTGAGACCTTCGTGAGGATTTGCCTTGTTATCGTGTGCACCGGAATCCACGTGAGTCTTATCGCCGCTGTGTGCGGGTGTGCTGCGCACCGGGAGACTTTCGTGAGGATTCGCCGTGTTATCGTGTGCATCGGAGTAAAGGGAGTCTCAGCGACGCTCTGCGTGTGATCTTGTGCAGCCTGAGACCTGTGTGTGGAGTGCCCAGTAAGCATGGGCGGAAAATCCGTTTCGCTCGCGGATTTTGCGGATTTTCGGTAAATTCGCAATCCGCGAGATTCGCGAATCTCCCGCAAAATCTGCAAATCCGCGAGCAGCGGATTTTGCTCGCACTGTTCGCGTGAGTTCGCGGCTTCCCAGTACAACTTCGCGCCCCGCGAATAAGCGCTAAATTGCAGAAATACGATCTTAGCAAAACTGAAACTACTTACCAGGTTCAAAAGTTCAGGCTCATCATTAGTAGCCATTTCCTGTAGTGCTTCCTGAGGGGCCCCTCCAGAGTTCAGTTGCCTACTTGCAACTATTATGTGACCCAGCTCTGAACCTCAGAATAGTTACACATATGCCACAAAGGTCCTGAATTACAGCTAAGGGAGACAAGCAGGAGCCAGGCTGGAAGTTCAAATCCATTAATCAGCCCCTAATTCATTATTGTCAGTTGGGGCAGGGCAGGTGTTGTAACTAATTTTGCAACAATGAAAGCACTTAGCAAGTGCAAAAGATCACTAATCAGGAAGCACTAAGGAAGCAGGTGCCAGCTAAAAAAATATTCTGTGACACATTAATCAGCCCCAAATTAATTCAGGTCACTTGAGGCAGGGAAGGTGTGCTTTGCTTTGCCACAATAATGTACACTGACTGGACAACCAGAGGGTGCTGTGATGAAACAGAGGGTGGCATGGGTGGGCCAGAGGGTGGCATGAGTAGTCAGAGAGTGGCAGTGGTGACAGAGAGTGGCAGTGATGAAGAAGAGTGTCCCAAACAGGCTGGACGCGTAGAAACAACAAGTTCGCAAAACTTGCGACCCGACAGGTAAGTTCGCGTTTTGCGAAATTGTACAAAACCCTCGCGAACTGACAGAAACACGCGCGAACACAAAAAAAAAATCCGCAAATTCGCGAGAATTCGCGGATTTTGCGAATTGCGAGTTCGCAAATCCGCAAAATTCGCGAACGCGAGATTCGCAAAATTCGCCCATGCTTAGTGCCCAGTGATCGTGCACCCGGAGTAAAGGCAGAATCAGCTACGCTGTTTGCGTGTGCATTGTGGCAGCCTGATATTTTCGTAAGTGAAGCGCCCGGACCGGCAGTCCCAGAGGAGCTGTGTTGCCAGTCCGAACCACGGTTGCTATTTCACAAAACTGCTTGGAGGCCCAGCCGCTGAACGAGGAGAGGAGAGTGGTTTTGCGCCCCTTATGTAACGTGTGTCGACTCCTGGGATGGGGCGCAGGCTCGGAGGGAGGCGCTCTCGGCCTCTCTCTCGTGTTAGCAGCGCGAGCCTCTGCTTCGGCTCATGTTGCGGCCCGTATTGCCAAAGGGAGTGGAGGTACAGGGGCCGGAGTGCGAAGCTGCACTTTGGAATTACATCGTACTGTGTTGGGGGCAACTGAAAGAGGCTGACTGAAGGTCATAAGAGGAAGCGGAGAGACCGCCTAAGGCCCGGTGATCGGGGCCTGGGTGTACTGCGTTGTATTACATTTCTGAGAGCGGAGTACCTGACTGATGTATTACACATTGCAACATTTCTGTATAACGAACTACTTGATTGTTGTATGACGTATTGCCTTATTCCTGCATAACAAACTACCTGATTAGTGTATTCCCCTTGCATTATTCCTGCTTAACAAATTACCTGATTGGTGTATACGCATTGCCTTATTATTGCAGAACGGCATATCTGGTGGTTGGATTACGCATTGCATTTTTTTACCTTGCAAAGTGGCTGATTATTGCCATACTCATTGCATTCTTTTCATTGCAGAGTGTCTGATTGCTATGTTACGCATTTCAGTATTTTTACATTGCAAAAGTACCTGATTCAAGCATTACGAACTGTATGACATGTGGTTAGGAGTACAGGAGAATGTTTAGTAGTGCTCATTGACATCGCGAGAACTTACAAGGGCTGGCTGGCTTAACAACCGGCCAGGAGAAATATTACACAACCGCATATGTTGGTTTTATATTGTGTGGTCTTATCGTATATTTTTTTACATAACGTTTATACTCATTTTATAAAACTTGTATGGAGTCTATTTGTGGTGTCATCATTGGATTATTGTGAGCGTGGTTACGAATACTTTACACATTTGCCTTGAGGATAAGCCTGGCTGCTCTTGCCAACCTACTGAGGGGGTGAGCGGGGATATCTAAGAAGGTGACCTTCCTTTCCCTGAAGTTTGAACGCAGGTCCCTACTTGGCCTAAGGTACCTAACTCAGCCAACCAGGGATCCCAGGTCTAACAATTATGTTGCTTCATTTTGGGATATTCCAGCTTGTTTGTAGTCCCCTCTCTCCCCCCATTCTTTATTTCATCTTTTTGTTTTGTTATATTCTGCTTATGTAAGTGACGGTATTGACTGTCTGTTCTGACTCTTGGTAAAATCAAATAAAAATTAATTTAAAAAAAAAGAAGAGGTTAAAGATGCATCATTTATATTCAGTGACACTCCGCCTATGACCTGGTTAATACACAGTATTATATCCTTGCCCATCACAACATTTTGTTTTCATGACTGTCAAAAATGTAAATCAATTGGCTCTTAAGAAACTGTGCACAGTTCACAATTGTTCCATTCATGGAAATTTCCTTTTTCCCTCATCTGTTTAAATGAAAATGAAGATGGCCCTGTGTATATTAGTACAGCAAATTGCAGAAATCCCCTTAGACATTCTCTTCTGTGTTACACTATATCTTTATGGAGAATGTGTAATGCTGTGATGCCATGGTTAAGTTGTGTTTTCTCTGTTTCCTCCATTGCATCCATCCATACATACACATTATGAACTCATGAATAATGGTTCTCATTTATTCCCAACAAATGTTACTTGCTGTGGGTTGGAACCCGACCAGCCATACCTGGTAACGGTTTCAGAAACAATACAGTGTTATGGAAGTACCTTGTATCCACCACCTTGAAATCTCATTAAGAACATCTCTTGGCCTAGAATAAACATGAAATCTATGCATTTTGACGATTTAAGCAAGACATTGTCTGTTCTATTACAAAATGAAGTCCCTTTGACTTCAGCGGTTAAAATGTATAACCTGCAGACAGCAAGAACTGCTTCAGAAATACAGAGGCTGTTACACGCACAATATCTGACACAGTTTGCAGATACCGCACAAACAATTTGTAATTCGTCTTTGAGAATTGGTGTTGTGCATTGGATCTGGTCTGGTGACTGGATTTAGAGCAGTATTTGGCGTGAATCCATAATTTGTTCACTCTTTATTCTACAGCCTTTTAGGAGGATTTCCAATCATCATAATGCTTATCGGCTGTGGTATCATCATCTTTCTCCTGTTCCAACAAGGAAATCAACAACACAGAGTACACATATCCAGCTGAACAAAGCTGCCGAGAGACTATAGCACACTACATTGGACATGCTTGGCTATCTGGACTCAGTGTGCACTGGATGCTCACATTTCGAACAATGGATGCTAAACAAGTAAAACCTGTGTTCTGGTGCATAAACTGTCCAACCGAAATCATCTTGGACTTACATCTGGAACAGCCCCTGTAGCTTATCTGGCTATGGAAACAATTGTTTAACCTCTAAATAAGCACCAGAGACAATGCCAAGCACTGCATCTGTCCCTTCTACAAGATGCTACATATGGCAGATCAGTGTCACCGGTGGCACTTTTCAAAGCAGCTCTTGACAGAAGTGCTTGACTTGCTGTTATTTTTCGAGCCCCTTGGAGAGGAGCTGCAATTACCACTGAGTGCCTCAGACGAGCAACCAACTGGTGCTCCATCGGATACACAGATTGTTAACTATGAAAACGCTATGTATGGTTTTCGTAAAGATCACACTTGATGATTTCCACTGATGAGGAATGAACTCCAAGATGTGGTTTGGCCAACAACATGTATTCATCATATATACCACAAAAGTCTGTATGAACTATTAAAAGAAGAACATCTTTTCTTTTTTATAGACTCTTTTTAATTCTTTCTTTAATTTTGCTTTTTATATCTTATATTTCTTAATCTGGTCTATTTCATTTCATCACTGGTATGCTTGATCGCCAACACACTAGAAATAGTTTGGATAGATTACAATATATATTATTTTTTTTAAATTGTGTAAGCCTTAAAAGTATTCATGTTTCACTATACTTACTATATATATATAGTTTTTGCTAATTACATATAAGCTATGTTGACTGCCATTGTTTTATTTTACACGTATAGTTTGATCATTTTTATAATTTATACTAGGTATTTTAGATCCCAGTAACTTGAGAGCATGGATTTCCCTACACATTAGAACCCCCCCCCCTCCCACACTTATTAGATACACCACTATGACTTCACATTCAAAAGTACTAGACTGGGATGAAATAAAGCCCCTAAGGTCTGGCTTCATATTATGTAGGCCCTGACTCCATGTTAGATAATTTAGGTCTCTATCTTTTTTATCTTAGACAATGGAAGCCTCCAACTTCCCTGATTTATACAGAATCGTTGTCATGTCTGCCTTTTGACGCAGATGTCATCTGACCATATCTTTCTAAGAACTGTGAAAGTGTCAAGTCATTTGACTAATGATATTGATACAACACCTGATGCGGCATTAGTCTGGGACAAGTGTCTACTTTTCACCATGTCAAGGTTAACTAAGAACAGTCAAGTCAAGTCAAGTCAAGTCAAAGAATTTATATAGCGCACTACATACCCAGAGGGTCTCAAGGCGCTTAGGGAGGGGAGGAGGATTACTTGTCAAATATCCATGTTTTAAGTTGCTTTCTGAATGCTAGGTGGTTCTGGGTAAGGCGAAGGTAAGTGGGGAGTGAGTTCCAAGTTTTAGCTGCCAGGTATGAGAAGGATCTTCCTCCCATGGTGGTCTTGTTGATGCGGGGTACAGTGGCGAGGGCTTGGCTGGAAGAACGTAGTTGGCGGGAGGGGGTGTAGAAGGACAGTCGTGAGTTGAGGCATTCTGGTCCGATGTCGTAGAGTGATTTGTGTGCGTGGGTCAGCAGTCGGAAAGTGATCCTCTTATCGACGGGCAGCCAGTGGAGGTCTTTCAGGTGGCCAGAGATGTGTTCGTTACGCGGGATGTCTAATATGATCCTGGCTGAGGCGTTTTGGATTCGTTGGAGTTTCTTCTGGATTTTAGCGGTAGTACCTGCGTAGAGGGTGTTTCCGTAGTCCAGTCGGCTCGTGACCAGAGCGTGGGTGACTGTTTTTCTGGTTTCGGTGGGGATCCAGCGAAATATTTTTTTGAGCATGCGAAGAATGTTGAAGCAGGATGAGGATACGGCGCTGACTTGTCTGTTCATTGAAAGTGAAGAATCCAGGATAACGCCTAGGTTCCGTGCGTGGTCTGTCGGGATGGGTGCTTTTCCAAGGGCTTCTGGCCACCAAGAGTCGTCCCATGCAGAGGGGGATGTACCTAAGATGAGGACTTCTGTTTTATCTGAGTTCAGTTTCAGACGGCTGTGTTTCATCCATTCGGCAACTTCTTTCATACCTTCGTGTAGGTTGGTTTTGGCGTTGCTGGGGTCATTGGTGAGAGAAAGGATCAGTTGAGTGTCATCCGCGTAGGAGATGATGTTGAGATTGTGTTGGCGAGCGATGGCCGCAAGGGGGCTCATGTATACGTTGAAGAGGGTGGGACTGAGTGAGGATCCTTGTGGTACGCCGCAGATGACTTCGGTGGCCTCGGACTTGAATGGTGGAAGGCGGACTCTCTGGGTTCTTCCGGTGAGGAACGAGGTGATCCATTCAAGTGCTTTTCCTTGTATTCCGATGTTTCTAAGGCGTTGTAAAAGGGTGCTGTGGCAGACTGTGTCGAAGGCTGCAGGGAGGTCGAGGAGGATGAGGGCGACTGTGTCTCCATTGTCCAGTAGAGTTCGGATGTCGTCTGTTGCTGCGATGAGGGCGGTCTCAGTGCTGTGTTTTGCTCGGAAGCCAGATTGTGAGGAGTCGAGGGATTTGTTGGCTTCGAGGAAAGCGGCGAGTTGGTTGTTGACAGCTTTCTCGATGACTTTGGCCGGGAAAGGAAGGAGCGATATGATACAGACATATAGCTGAAATAGTGTTGTTTGAAATGATGTCCTTTTTTCTTTTATTTCCATAAAGAAACAACTGGGACGCACACTTTGATGCACATAATATGTCAGACATTCTAAACTTATGTCAGAAATTCCAATTTCTGATGAGATTTAATATATAGGAACTGTCACTTGACCACAGAGATGGTGTCACCTACCGCCAGCACATTTCACAGATGCTACATCTCAGTAAGGCAAGTCACGGATGAAATCCGCAAAGGCAGTGTGTGTTTTCCCTTCACAGCGTATCTTCACACTTCAGCTGATAAAGACAGCCTTGCTGTCAACAAGGTATGCAGTACATCTCTTCTCACTAAGAAATTCTAGTCTGCAAGTTGCTCTGCCTTCCATGCTCTCTTAGTGTAGCGCATATATATAGACGCTAAGGTGTTAGGTGCAAGATGGCATTTTAACCATATTAGAAATATTCATGTTATTCTTGTTATTAACAACAAGTCTTCTTGCTGCTTTTATAATATTCTGTGTGGTTGTTTTAGATGTACTGAGAAAGCAGACTTTTAAACTCGAATAAGTGAGTAGAACGAGACAGCGACTAAGAGGATGGGGTTCTGTGGCTTGCTTAGAAAATAATTCTTCACTGATTACCTCAGCTTTGTTGGAAAATAAGATGGATAGGTTAACTACAAAATGATGTGATAGGATAACGTTGTTTTGCTCTCTGCTCTTCAATGTGTTGACTACTGAGAATTTCTGGGAACATTTTTATCTTTAGGGTTTCCATATCTGCTAAATATACTTAAGCAGCAATTTAGCACAGGTGTCTTATTTTGTGCATGATTTATGCGGAATTCCCTCCATTTTTAAATTTCGTTTTTTCTGCACTTTAATCTGTCATTTGGCACCAGCGTCTTTGCTTGATATTTATTTTGCAGGTGGGCCCCATGACTCCAAGGCCTGGTCATGCTTCTCCTAGAATGAAGTCACCATTTTGACTGGGTGGGGCATTACTAAAGCATTTGCTGCTTTTGTAAATTTTCTAATAAAAAGTTAAGAAAATGGAGGATTAATGGCTAAGGCAATCAAAACCATTGAACTAATCGTAAGTTATAAGTGCGTGGAAAATGTTTCTCAATTTGAGTGTAACCTGCCTTGGTGAAGTGTACGCCAGTAACAATTGTGGGGTTTAGTAGAAAACAAAGTTTAGGCTCTTCTGATATTGGCTCCTAAAAGAGTTTAATGTATGACATATTTGGAATAAATTTGCAGTGGGTGCTCACATAAATACAACAAAATACAGCTATCAATGCAATTGCAGCAGGCTTCAATAACAGGTTATTCTGGTGGGCTTTAAATTCTATGGCGTTAGAAAAATCTTCAGATATATATCTATGAGATACCACTGGCCTGGCAAATTTAGAAGTGAGAGTAAAGGTCTGGTGTGCTATGCTTGAGCTTCCACAGCACCACAGCTCAACATTCAACAAATGGAAATAAACCAAAGTCTTGCAAATACACCTTGGGTTCACTGGTTGGTAGTGTGTCTAAGTCAAGGCGCAACCATGAAATAACTGATGGGAAGGTAAAGGGCATAATGTCCTCATGACAAATATTGCGAAACTGTATGTACAGGAAATTAATAGTTGTCAAGGAAAAACACTCATACCAAAACTGGATAAGCACCTTTGCAACCAACTTTGCCATCAGCAGGGGATTTGCATGTTAGGTTTCTAGATTTGAAGGCTGTTTCAGGCCCAATTACCATCTACGATGGTTGAAAAACATTTAAGTATCAAAGCCATTATTTGCTGGGTGAAAACTTTGGCACAGGTCTGGGTCTAAAGGGAAACTAAACTGTGTGTTTTTAAGGTTGTGACCATTGCACAATGTAGTATTCAGACTTAGACCCTGTTGTTAACTTATGTTTTCTCACATGTATGCCAGTCACTGGCAGAGGGCAATAAAGTCCCGACACCCTGAGATCAGGATGGCGGTGTTTGAGGTTCAGGCAAATGCTGAGAAAGGTCAAAGTAGCGTTCGTGGCCCTTTTGTCAATTTAGTGATTGGTCAATATTTTATTGTTTTTCGTCCATAGTATGTCCTCTGATCAGTCTCTGCTGCAGGGTGTTTCCTATGAAAATGGTATCTTCCTCTCCTGGATTCTACCATGTCTTCTTGGTTAGTGTTCACGATGCTGTGGTAATAGGTTTTCACACACAGAATTATGGAATTTGATTTAATTCTACATTTCTTTAAAATGTCATTTTTTGGCCCTACTTGAAACTTGGAGCCTTATTCACAAACTGCATTTTGTAGTATGTAAAGTAGTACTACAGTAGTATTACCTACTTACTGCAAAAAACAATTCACAAACCCACAGGAGTGTTGACTTCCGCCACATCTCCTATCTCCTCTATGGGAAGTTCTCTGCATATGTATGTTTACTAATTCGTGGTAAATAAGGGAGAGACCCAGGCAGTGGTAGGAAAATTAGGACTATCTACAACAAAATGTGAGGGGTTTAGGGAAAAGTAAGGATGGGTTTAGGATGGGAGAGGCACTACAAGCACCCACAATTATTAACAAACTGCACTTCTAAATGTACTACAGTCCTAATGGTGACAACACAGAAGTAAATGTACTGGAGCCTATACTTGGGGAAAGTAATTTACCACACATGTCCACTCGCAGTTACTGCAAAATAGACCTACAGAAAATAATCGAGGCTAGAACTAAATTAACACTCTCTAAGCAATAATGTGGAATATTAAAATATAATACACATTAAATAAACATCTACTGTTGGTAGGAATAGTTTTTTATGACTTTTAAGAAATATTATTTATAAATTCAATATACATATATTTAATTTAACTACTTAACAGGCTAACATATTTTACATTTATATTTTATAGTAAAATATTTTTTCAGCATTTTTAAGAATAAGAACCTTTATTCATTTTCCCTATACTGAACCATAGAGAAATCTCTGACGGTGGCGGAGACCTCCAGCTATGTGTGAATAGTTACTAACTTTATACTTGTAAATCCAGTCCGGCCCGATTACTAGTTCGGCAGTCCATGGAACCGCCAAACCTGTGGTGGTGGTCCTTGGATCACCAGACTGGCGGTCCACCCACCATATTACAAGTACAGTGGTTGGACCACCACTGAACCACTGCTACTGCAGGGATTCTTGACCCCGTGGTGGTGGCGCAGTGGCCTGAGGAAGTAATATGCTGGCTGTGCTGCAGTGGCACCACCGAGCATATTATGAGTTTTCTCACTGCCCTCCTTTTCATGGCTGTGAGTCCGCCATGAAAAAGGTGGTGGTGAGGAAACTGAGATGGCCCTTAGAGGGCGCCCTGTCTCCTCTGTGCATGGGGATGCATACAGGGAGGCACATGTTGTCCCCCCTGTATTTTTGCACACCCTATTCCTGCACAGAAAGAAATGTATTGTGCATTTCTTTCCGTGCAGGAATGGACTGCAGCTGTCTCACAGCGGTGCATGTCTAAAGCACACCTTTGTGCCTTAGATGCACACCGTCGGAATATGGCGGGCGGTTAGTCTACGGGTTTGGCGGTCTCGCAGTGGGGTGCTCGCTTGGAGGCTCGCTGCAAGACTGACAAAGTCTGAATCAGGCCCTTAGATGTCTCATCCACTTAAACTGGAGAAGTGGAGAATACAAGTCTACACTTATGTGTACATCTACACCTGGAATTAGTGAATAACACAAAAGTGTAGATTTGCTTCTAGGTACAAGAGTAGATTTACACATGAATACATTTATACATGTAAATTTACCTTTGTGAGTAAGGCCGTTGACTTTTCTTCAGAAATATCCTCACCTGGCTTCTTCAAGAAACCAGGGCAAGTATACCGTCATGATTACTAAGCCATCACGACCAGCAGCAAGTTTATCTTGCATACAAGCACACCATCTCTGGTGGATCTCTGTACCCCCACAGCTCGGACGCCAACTGAGTGCAGACTGAAAACTTGTAAAGATTTTGGCCTTTAGAGAATCAGCATGGGTACTAATTGGACCAAAACACACTCTCAATTAAAGGATCACACAGGGCACAAGGGGTGAAAAGAACAGCCAGGGCACAAGAGTGGATACTTACGTGCATAGTTACTCTACTATTTATAAAAGGGAATTCCTTGTCAGAATTAAGGCTTGGGACACCACTCGATCTGGGGGACTGGAGGAGGTGTTAGACAGGTCAGTGTTAACTTAGAAGATTCAGAAAACTAGACCTCTAACTGCAGATACTTTCCCTACTCACTTCTGGGTTTGAGGTCAGTTTGTTTCATTTGTGGCAAAGCCTTTTTATAAGACCTACGATAAATTGTGCACCCTGCCTAGTAATGAGTCGTTAATTGCATTATCTTTTCATGTATGCTTAGTTTGCACTCGTGCCTCAGTTCTTCACATCTGTAGTCTTCCTCCTGTTCAGTTTCCTCAGGGTTCCCAGTCCCTTGACTATTAGTGTGTTGCTCTGCTGTGCTGTGCCTTGTTTCTCCTAATTTACTCATCCCAGTTGGATTGGTGAGTTGTCAGCAGTATCCTCGCGCTGTCAACTGGTTTCTAAGTCAGCTCATCCTTGTTAGAGCCACACCAGCTGTTAAGACCAGTAAGCATAATGTTTGTAAGTACCGTGTTTGTATCTATTCGTATCTATTCCATTACATTTATCTATCCCTCCTCTCCTACAACTGTGGCACCTGTACAAACCCCATTAACATCTGTCTGTGAGGTACTCCTTACAGAATTAGTTAGGTTACAAAATCTCTTCTGGTGCTTATATCGCTAGCTGTTTCCCCTTCCCTGTTCCTATTGCAGACAGCAAGTTCTGTTTTCTGTTGGCATAGAGAATCAGGGGCAGCATAGGTTTTCTGCGCCCGGACAAACTTCCAGCATGCCAGTTTGGCGAGTCATCCAAATGGACCCATTAGAAAACCCCATTGCAGAAAAGGCAAATGCCATTACCAAGAATTTAAAGGGACTGGAAATCGCTAGACAGGAACAAGCATTTCTACTCACTAGCATCAATCAGATAATGCCTCATCTTCCACATGTACATCTTGGCAAAATTCCAGTCCGTAGTAATGTTTTATTTGAAACACAAGTTGTCGCCAAATCTAAAACTACCGTTTTTCTGAGTTTGGTATCACCGGAGAAATTCTGTGGCGACCCCGATAAATTCCAGAATTTTGTGACTCAATGTCAATTACACCTTCTGGTTTAGCCGCACAATTTATTACAGACGCAGTAAAGATTACTTTTATTTTGTCCTATTTCAGTAAGGAATGTCTTATGTGGAATCTAACTTTAATTTTGAAACCAAGGTAGTGGTTAAGACACTGGGTTAGTTCTTACCTCAGTTTACTGCATGATTGGGAAACTGAGTGTTGTAAATAAATGCCACGTAGTCCATGTAGTTTCTTGATGCTCCTTTATTCATGTTAGTTGGTAAGTCAAGTATATAAAGGAGGAACCCCACCAGGAGCGGCCTCCTGCCACTCAGCCCTCATTCAACTGCCAGACATCCACCCGAACATTCCAACATGCTCTTGTATCACACATTCTATGCTGAGCAGCAGGGACAAGTATAACACTGACATTCCACCCAAACGGATCATATGAGCCTACTCATATGGACAGATGAACCTGCTGACGTACCCTATCAAGGCATGAGGGAAGATTTAAAAGACGTCCTAGCACCTATTCTTAACCATCCTACTCAATAGAAACTACAACCCCGACAACCTTTCAATTTAAATTTCATGGGCACATCTCACACAAATACAGATGATCAGCTTCGAGAAATGTGAATTTTCATTTCAATCCTTTATTCTTCTATACAAAAATCAATTTTTTTATGTATCTTCTTTCTTTTGTAAAATGATATTGTTCTTTAACAACACAGTACATCCTCACGTCTTCAACACAGGTTCCAATGAAAACAGGATTGAAATGAATAAAATAACATTACATGTCCTCTCATCCACAACCATACATACTACGTAAAACTCTTGTCCATCATACAAACATACAATTGTTAAAAAAAATCTTTACTGTGTCAACATTAGTCTTGCTAGTTTTAAAAGATGCCCTAGCTCCCGTTGTTAACCAACTAACCACATCCTCTGCATTAATTGATCTAACTTTACAAGTAGGTGCTCATTTAAGATCCAGACAGGCTGAGGAGAAAAATGTTTACTGAAATAGCCGGGTCCCCAAAGGACTAGATACCATTGAGATTACTATTTCACAAGATGAACCTATGAAAATTGGAGAAACTTACAAGATTTTGACTACGGGCAAAAAAGAGCACAGAACGTGAAGTTAGTCTTTGCTTATATTGAGGTCAGTCAGGACACATTGTGTGAAAATGTCCTCGCGGTAGCTCGGCCCTGAATAAAAGACCAGGAAGGAGCATGCATATCATAGAATTGTCCGTTCTTAACAGAGCCCATTACTTCCAGGTAGTTCTGCTCACTATACTGATAGGACCCACTACTGTATAGGCTCTAGTAGATTTTGGGACTTCAGAAGGTTTCATGGATAATGGTTTCCAAATTTGAGGTCAGATTCCCATTCCAAAAAAGCCAGAGCAAGACAAAATACAGGGAATAGGTGGAACAGCACTCACCTCTGGGGCAGTGAGTCAAGAAAGCGTTCCTCTATTAATGGCTACCTAAAAAGGGCATGTAGAGATAATACAGTTGACCTCACAAATGCCCTTTCCTTCTCAATTATATTTGAACAACAGGGCTGCGACATTACAACACTCAAATTAATTGGGAAGATCACAAGATTTGCATTGCAGAATTCAAGATTCTGCAAAGGACTTTGAGCCTAATTCCCAAGCACTTTGAAAAACGTTTACCTTTGGAGTAAGTTTACTACTTTTGGAATTCTCAAACTTCAAGTGAAAGCTACAGGTCACCACTCCCAGAGTAAAGCAACTGGCTTACTCTAGTGTGTTTGGGTGACGTTCCTCCCTAAAACACTCCATAAATCCCTCCGTCTCCCTAATCCAATCCCCTTTAGGAGTATTTCTGCCCCTTTTACCTCCCTCCCATCTGTGTCCCTCCCATATATACTACTAAAACCTATACTTGCATGTGCGGAGACTCCGCAGTTGAGGTGGAGAACTTCCCACAGGAGTATAAGCAAAACCTAAATTTTGTAGTGCGTTTTAAAGCAATACTAAGGGGTCGAATCCGATTTGGGAAAAAGCGCTCTGATTAGCTGTACGGAGCGTATTTCGCGTATGAATCGTACACCTACAACGTCCCAGTACGTACGAGCAAGTACGATTCCAACCCAAAGCGCCACTCCGTACGACTCGTACCAAACACCGTACAACTTCAAAGTACATACGGATTGTCTCCGGGTGACGCTGTACGCTACATCCGTATGTAAATAGGCAGCCATTTCAGGACCAGGAAGTACGATCCGTGTTGACGACACTCCGTACAACCCTTTTGCTATGAGAGCTATAAACAGCCGTAAAACCAGAGTCTGGCCCGAACTGCACCCCGGTACGTGACACACACAACATGAACCCCCTCGAGCGTGTCATCCCAGCCCAGTACGCCTGCGACCTCGTATATAGAAACCGACAACGGCGCTGACGGTGAGTACAACGTCCCGCAACAAGGGAAGTATACCTGTACGGTCCGCCACACGCTAGCGCATATCACAATTGCAATAGTGATACGTGCCGCACACACATCAGAAATGTCGAGGTACGTTCCGCCACACGCTAGCGCATATCACAATTGCAATAGTGATACGTGCCGCACACACGTCAGAAATGTTGGGATACGGTCCGCCACACGCTAGCGCATATCACAATTGCAATAGTGATATGTGCCGCACACATGTCAGAAATGTCGGGGTACGGGGCGTGGCCAAGCAGCATGGCCGACAGGACGTGAGCTCTGCCAGCTCCCGTCCTGCGGACCCGTAAAATCCTGTGGGTGATCCTGCCCAGGCTCCGGTGAATGGCCCTGACAGTCCGGAGGAATCCCTGACGCTGCGGGGAACGCATCTGCCGATTTCCGGCCGGCGGGGGTGACGCAGTGACAGCGGAGCAACTCCAGTGCTCCAGTGCGGCCGCCGAGCCTACGCGAGGCCGCGGATGGGGCCTGGTCGGTCAGGGGTGTCCGCTTCCTGACGCACGGCGGGAGACCTGCAGAGCAATCTTAGTGCTTGTCCCGCGTCTGGACCTTGACCCAGGGGACGACGCCGTGAACGAGGGCATGCTGAGAGGCGCTGGACCGGGGGACGCCCCGGGAGAGGACTCACCCCCGGAGGGACGGGCCGCGACACCACAGCACAGGTTAGGGGGCCCCGGACCCGTGTGAGAGCCCTGAAGTGCGCTTGCCTGGCGGTGCAGCTGCCCACCTGGGGCGCGATCGGTTCTCCTGGACCGGAGGGGCGAAGAGAGAGCCGAGGACCAGTGCGTGCCCCTCCCCCCACCAGGCCGCCATCTTGAGGTCGGCCGCCGGGCTGGGGAGACGGCGAGTGACCGGCTGGGACTGCTGAACTGTGTGCCGGTGGGATAGGAGCGGGCTGGGGGCCCAGGAAGGCACAGGCGAGCGGCGCAGACGGGGCAAGCACTTACATTAAGCCCCTGACGCTCTGTGTGGGGCCGGCCGGCTTCCTCCGGGCTTTCCTGCCTCCTGGAGTGCGGGGAGGAGGGGGCACCACATTGACTCTTGGTAGAAACCCCGGACCGCTGGAGGTCATATCGGGCGCAAGCTGGACTCCTGATTGCAGCGCCGCAGCAGAGCGCCTTGGGGGGCCCCCCCTCCTACCTGTCCACTGGCTGAGTGATCGGGGCATGAGAGCTGAGCCACCCGCACGGGCCGGGTGCGGAGTATAGAAGGGCCTGCTTCCTGTGGGGCTCGGCTGGACGCAGGGGCGCGGAGCCGCCCCCGCTGGGGGCCACAGGGAACCACGTAGTGATCGTGCCGCCCCGCTGGTGGGGTGCAGTTGCCGGAAACCCCCTTGCCGGTGCGGGAGGCTTCCTGACGGTGCCTGCGGTCCCGCCGACCTGACTGTGACGGGAGTGTTGGGAGAGTGAGGTCGCCCAGCTGACTACACAAGGGTGAGGGCTCGAGCGCGACCCACTGCGGAATTTGCCACCGGCTGGGTGGAGGCGGAGGTGGACTTGTTGCTACTCTACAGGCGGGCCAACCCCGCATCAGGATCATCCTGAGGATGCGTAAGGACAGGGCGTCCCGCTCGTCGCAGGCCAATACGATCACCCAGTACACCACGCAAAGGCTGCCGCCCCAGAGGATTACACGCCAATCGGGCCAGGATGAGGTACCCGGGGACTCCGGTGAGCCCTCCCGTGCGGAACTCCTAAAGGCTATTCAGGGCTCCCACTCGGCGCTGGAGAGGCAAATTGAAACAGTCTCCATCGACGTCAATCTCCTGCGAACGGACCTCCGTAAGGTAGCGGACAAAGTTACAGACGCGGAGGCTAACATCGAGCAGCTACAGGGGGAGGTGGCCTCTCTCCGGAAGACGGTCACACAACTCTCGGCGACGACTGGTGCTCTGGAACGGAGAGCTGAGGACGCAGAAGGGAGGGCGCGTCGCAGCAACATTAGAGTCCTGGGAGTTCCCGAGAGGCTGGAGGCTGGAGACCCTGAACGCTTCCTGGAAGCATGGATCAGGGCGAAGTTGTGCCCACAGGGTCTCTCGGAAGTGTTTGTTATCGAGAGAGCTCACCGAGCCCTGGTTCCCCCGCCACAACCGGGGGCCCCGCCGCGAGCTCTGATTGCCAAGATATTGAATTATCGGGATCGGGACTGCATCCTGCGAGCAGCAAGGGAGAACCCGGACCTGGCCATTGAGAATAGCCGGATTTCAATATACCCGGACTATACCCACCAGGTTCAGGAGATGAGGAAATCCTTTCTGGGGGTTAAGCAGAAGCTCCGGGCGATGGAGTTACAATATATGTTACTATATCCCGCCAAACTTAAGGTGCTGGCTCAGGGCAAGGCGCACTTCTTTGAATCGCCGGAGGAAGTTTGGGAATGGCTGGAGGTCAGGGGAGATGGGGTTCCACCGGGGGCCCGTGGTGGGTCCAAGGAGACTTGGGGGAGCCGTCCCCAGCGGCAGCGGAGGCCTCGAGGTGGACGGAGACGGCGCTCCACGTCGGAGCACACGGAAGAACCTAGAATCACGGTGGGACCGGATGGCGGAATGCTCCTGGAACCCCTGCTGCAGGGGGCCGAGGCGGACTCTCAAAATCCGCTGGATCCTGCGGAACTCCTGGTCCCGGACACAATACCAGCAGCGGTGAGGGATGTGGCACCGTCGGACCTGGTGATTCAGGAGACTGGGGGAGCTGGGGCCCCGGAGGTGAATGGCCCACCCTGAGGTGATGTAGAAGCCCTATGTACTTTGTCATTGGATGGCGGCGGCGGCTCTCGGGGTGGAGAGGGGTATGAGTGGACACTGGTGAGACATTGTATCCGGAGCCATCAGACTATACTTATTGGGGAGCAACGGAGCCCAGTAGATTTGCAATGTGGGTACTGATTATTTTTTGGGAGGCGGGGGCGTTATTGTCGGGCCTGAGCCTGCATGGTCGACTACGGCAGGGCCGGAGCCGGGTGTACATCATGTGAGCATTGGGTCTTGCGGGGAGCTGGGGGGGGGGGGTATGCAGTTTGTTGTTGTGTGGGTGTGTGATGGGTTGTGAGGGGTGTGTGGGGAGGCTGTGCACGTCCTGGCACCAGCGGGGGAAGGGTGGGTTGACAGGTTGGGTTGTTGTCTTTATCCTGCTCGTGGGCGGGGGGGGGGGGAAGTGTTCTGCAAATGTTGCAACGTTGAAGGGGGGGGTGGATGGGGGGGTACTGTTTATTATTGTTGGTATAGGCATCATGTGTATCACTGTTCAGGCCCCTAGGAGGCGGTGTTTTGGCGGCAGATCACATGGCCCGATGGGGCACTTACTGGAAAAATGGGATACAAGTTCTTAACGTGGAATGTGCGTGGGTTGGGCACTTGTACCAAGCGTTATAGGGTCCTGTCCTTCCTCCGGAGGCATGCCATCTCAATTGCGTGTTTACAAGAAACACATCTGAATGAGGAGGGGGCGCAAAAGCTCGCTAAAAAATGGCGGGGTCAGGTCTTTCACTCTTCCTTTTCGACATATGCGCGTGGGGTCTTGATTTGGGTGGCACCAGGGGTCCCCCTTGCAGTACAGTATGCAGAGGCAGACATCGAGGGCAGGTACCTGCTGCTGAGAGTGAAGTTGAATGGCAGGGACCTTACACTCCTTAATACTTACGCACCCAATGTAGACGATACGACCTTCTACCCACAAATGCAAGACGTCTTAGTGTCGGACGTGGACAGCCCTCTTCTGTGGTTCGGGGACTTTAATTGTGTCTTGGACCCGGTCCTAGACAGACATCCTCCCCGTGCGGGGACGAAACCTCGCATGACGGCAAGACTGCGCGAGGTCATGACGAACTTGGGAGCGGTAGATGTGTGAAGTCAGAGCCACCCGTCGCAGAAACTGTACACCTGCTACACTCCTACACACGACACCCATAGCAGACTAGACAGGGTCCTCGCCGCGAATATAGACGCGTCGTATTCTCTGAAGGTCACCCATCTGGCCCGCTTCCTGTCTGATCACTCCCCGGTGTTGTGCGTTATGCAGGACACCGACCAGCCCAGCCGCCCCCGTACATGGCGGATGCCTGCGGACTTACTGCAGGACCCATTGGGTAGAGATCATGTGCAGACTACACTCACTAACTACGTAGACCTCAACTGGGGGGGGGACGACGTGCCTCTGTCAACGAGGTGGGACGCACTGAAGGCGGTGGTGCGAGGGGAATGCATGGCTCTTACTTATGGGGTCCGCCGACAGCTGGCCCGTGAACTGAGGGAGGCCGAAGACACCCTGCGGACTCGCCAGGCCTCGCCAGATCCTGGGGAACCGGAACTGGCCCTGGAGCGGGAAGCCCAGGAGAAAGTCCATGATATCCTTACGCGCCTCGACAGATACACGCTGGGGCAATTTAGACAGCGACTCCACAGGGAAGGGGACAAATCTGGCCGATTGTTGGCCTGGATATTGAGGAGAGAATCGGCACCGGTTCGGATACTGGCCCTGAGGGGGCCCGACGGGACCATGGTGCATTCAGAGTCCGGTATATTGCGGATTCTCCAATCCCACCTGCAGCAGGTGTACACGGCGGATCCGCTGGTCACCGAAGCATCCTATCAATCTTACCTCCGTGGAGTGGCCCTCCCGGCCCTCCCGAGTGAAGCAGCGGAAGAATTAGATGGGGCTTTGACCCTCCGCGAAGTGCGGGTGGCTATGGCCAGCCTACCGACGGCGAAATCCCCAGGAGGAGATGGGTTTCCCTCCGAGTTCTACCACGCATTCGGAGACATCCTTGGCCCCCTCCTCCTCCAGGTCTTTCTTACAGCGCTGGAGGATGGAGCTCTCCCGCCCACGATGTACCAAGGCGAGATCTGCATGATCCTAAAGCCGGGTGGTGATGGTTGCGACCCCGCGGCGTACCGCCCTATCACAATGATTAATACGGATGTCAAGGTCCTAACTAAACTCTTAGCCGCTCGATTGGCACCGCACATGGCCCAGTTGGTCCACCAGGACCAGTGTGGGTTTATCCCCGGGCGCAACACCGCGATGAATCTGCGACGATTAACCCATATTATGCATGAGGTTCGCGGCAGAGAGGATCCCCAGGTCCTGGTGTCGATAGACTTGGCCAAGGCATTTGACACGGTCTGCTGGGGATACCTATCAGAGGTCCTTCGGCAAGTGGGATTGGGGCCAGTGTTTCGCAAATGGATACAGATACTGTATAGGGCGCCTCGGGCCAGAGTCAGACTTGGGGCCGCACGCTCAGGGGACTGGGCGTTGGGGAGAGGCACCCGTCAGGGATGCCCCCTCTCGCCGCTCCTGTTCGCCCTGGCGATTGAGCCATTGGCGGTGGAGGTCCGCACCACGATGGACCATTGGGGGATCAAAGTGGGGAGTAACATCCACACGGTGTCCTTGTATGCGGACGACGCACTGTTTTATTTAACGTCTCCGCAGGACGCGTTACCAGCTTTACTACAGCTGCTGGACCGTTTTGGCGCAGCTTCGGGCCTGCGTATCAATGCAGGAAAGTCCCTGATCTTCCCCCTAGCGGGTTACAATGTGGACGCGCGCGGGGACTTGCCACACCTGGGTCTGCGGTGGGAACTGGAGGCCTTCCGCTATTTGGGGATACAGGTGGCGTCGTCGGATGAACAATTGCTGGCCCGCAATGCGGACAGGGTAGTGCACTCCCTACAACAATCAGTGGCATTCTGGAACACGTTGCCTCTCTCCCTGATGGGACGTCTGGCAGTGGCGAAAATGGTGATGCTGCCGCGGGTACTGTACGTGTTGCAGAATTCGCTGTGCCCACTTCCCCCGCGGATGTTCCGCACTCTTAACACTCTCCTTACGTCTTTACTCTGGGCGGGCAGGCGTAGTAGAGTTGCCTTGCACACGGTGGTCCGCAGCTGGGAGGAGGGGGGGTTGGAGGCGCCGAGATTCGACCTCTACTACTATGCAGCTCAGCTGTTGCCAGCTGCCAGGTGGTTCGCGGATGCGGACACCTGGGAACTTCGGCTCCTTGCGGGTAGTGCAGATGAGAGAGCGGTACAGATGGCCCTGATGCGCGGCAGGGGCGCGGATGCGACGCTGCCATATGTAGTGCGCCACACCGCAGCCATTTGGCAGCGTGTTGTGGAAAAAATCCTACGGAGGGCCCCCTTTCACAGAGAGCTGCCGATATGGATCATGGCCCCGGTGGTGGACATGGAGGTACACATGCCTTTCCATGACTGGAGAGCGGGTGGGTGCGAGCTGTTGGCAGATCTCTACCCAGACGATACGTTCCTGTCTTTCGAACGGGCGACAGAGACATTCGGACTCGGGGAGGGACAGTTCCTACACTACAGGGGCCTACATGCACTGGCACGTGACACTTGGCCGCAATTCCCTGAGGCGCCCCCTGTGTCCCATACCCTCAATATTATCCTGTCCTGTGGTAGGGGCAGGAGGCTGGTGACACTATTGTACTCAGCCATGCGGCAGGACTCCACGCCACCGGTCCCCCCGGCATGGGCGGCCTGGGAGGCTGACCTGGGGGTCGCATTAGACCCAACACAACGCAAACGCATTGGTACACTCACCCGGAAGGTGTCGTGCAACGCACGGTTCAAATTGACACACTTTAACTTCTTACACCGAACGTATGTGACTCCGGTTGCTTTGAAGCGTATAGCCCCGGACAAGCGCGATAACTGCCCAAGATGTGGCGCGCCGGGGGCCTCCTTTCTTCACCTAGCATGGGACTGCCCACTGGTGTACGCCTTCTGGCAGTCGGTGGTGGCGCACATTTGCAGAACTACTGCACTCCAGATGGAACTGACCCCCCTTCACTGCTTGTTAGCCTTAGTCCCCAAGCCCAGGAAATGTAATCTACCCTACAAGATGTTACAGCTACTTTTAGTACTGGCGAGGAGGAGGGTGGCCATCACGTGGATGGGGCAGAGGGCCCCGGAGATGTCACACTGGCTTAGGGATGTGGGGGAATGGTCCCTGGCGGAGGAAACCTTTATGCAGACTGTGCGTAGGGATGTGAAACTGCAGGACGACCTGCTTGCGTGGAGAATGATGCGAGTGCTGGGTGAGGCGGCCGAGGATTCGGATGGCACGAGTGCGGAGTTGTTCACCCCTGGGGATACGGAGTCTGAGGAGGAGGACGGGGAGGGCGGTAGGGAGGGAGGGGGAAACTGGTGAGTTGGGGGAGTGTCTGATCGCACACACACATGTAAGTCACAACTGGGGAATCTTATGTCTTGTATCTCAAGGAGTCAGTTCTAATGTATGCACCGATCGCTGCTATGCCTGCCTATAGGAGTGCTATAATGAGGTGGACGACCTGGGTACACATGTTTTAGCCATGAATGCCGAAGTTTTGGGGGGAGGGGTGCCTTAGGGGAGTTGGGGGGTAAACTGTATTGCAGATGCTCGAAAGAAAAAGCAGATCAGAATATCCTGCCGTGCAGTCGCAGGGCTGGGTTCAGCACCTGGCTTCTATGCTACCAGATACCGCCGCCCGGCCCTCGGGTTGTGGGCTGATGGGCCGTGTATACAGAAAAATGTACTATGACGTAATGTGGTTGGTCTCCTGTGACTGTTGACGCAACTGTTATCTGCTATCATTATCTGCACCAAAAATAAAGGTTTTAAAAAAAAAAGAAATGTCGGGGTACGTTACGCAACATGCTAGCGCATATCACAATTGCAATAGTGATACGTGCCACACACACGTCAGAAATGTCAGGGTATGGTACGCCACACGCTAGCGCATATCACGATTGCAATAGTGATATGTGCCGCACACACGTCAGAAATGCCGGGGTACGGTACGCCACACGCTAGCACATATCACAATTGCAATAGTGATACGTGCCGCACACACGTCAGAAATATCGGGGTAAGGTACGCCAAACGCTGGGGCACATCACTATTTCAATAGTGATACGTGCCGCACAAACGTCAGAAATTTCGGGTAAGGTATGCCACACGCTAGCGCATATCACCATTGCAATAGTGATACGTGCCGCACACACGTCAGAAATGTCGAGTACGGTGCGTCACATCTGAGTGGTGGGTGGTAAAGACTGCCAGCAGTATAGAGGGTGGGTGCACAGGACTCCCAGCAGTGCCCAACAGTATAGGGGGTGGGTGCACAGGACTCCCAGTAGTGTCCAGCAGTGCCCAACAGTATTGGGGGTGGGTGCACAGGACTTCCAGTAGTGCCTAGCTGTGCCCAACAGTATAGGGGTGGGGGCACAGGACTCCCAGTAGTGCCCAGCAGTGCCCAACAGTATAGGGGGTGGGTGCACAGGACTCCCAGTAGTGCCCAGCAGTATAGGGGGTGGGTGTACAGGACTCCCAGCAGTGCCCAACAGTATAGCGGGTGGGTGCACAGGACTCCCAGCAGTGCCCAACAGTATAGGGGATGGGTGCACAGGACTCCCAGTAGTGCCCAGTAGTGCCCAACAGTGCCCAACAGTATAGGGGGTGGGTGCACAGGACTCCCAGCAGTGTCCAGCAGTGCCCAACAGTGTAGGGGGTGGGTGCACAGGACTCCCAGTAGTGCCCAACAGTATAGGGGGTGGGTGCACAGGACTCCCAGTAGTGTCCAGCAGTGCCCAACAGTATAGGGGCTGGGTGCACAGGACTCCCAGTAGTGCCCAGCAGTGTCCAGCAGTACCCGATAGTGTAGGGGGTGGGTGCACAGGACTCCCAGTAGTGCCCAGCAGTGCCCAGCATTATAGGGGGTGGGTGCACAGGACTCCCAGTAGTGCCCAGCAGTGCCCAACAGTATAGGGGGTGGGTGCACAAGACTCCCAGTAGTGCCCAGCAATGCCCAACAGTATAGGGGGTGGGTGCACAGGACTCGCAGTAGTGCCCAGCAGTGTCCAGCAGTGCCCAACAGTATAGGGGGTGGGTGCACAAGACTCCCAGTAGTGCCCAGCAGTGCCCAACAGTATAGGGGGTGGGTGCACATGACTGCCAGCACTACTCAGTCATAGGGGTGTGCATGTCCAACATCATACATCAAATGGGAACTGGGAACACTCATGTCCAGCAGTGCCCAACAGTATAGGGGCTGGGTGCACAGGACTCCCAGTAGTGCCCAGCAGTGTCCAGCAGTACCCAATAGTGTAGGGGGTGGGTGCACAGGACTCCCAGTAGTGCCCAGCAGTGCCCAGCATTATAGGGGGTGGGTGTACAGGACTCCCAGCAGTGCCCAACAGTATAGGGGGTGGGTGCACAGGACTCCCAGTAGTGCCCAGCAGGGCCCAACAGTATAGGGGGTGGGTGCACAGGACTCCCAGTAGTGCCCAGCAATGCCCAACAGTATAGGGGGTGGGTGCACAGGACTCGCAGTAGTGCCCAGCAGTGTCCAGCAGTGCCCAACAGTATAGGGGGTGGGTGCACAGGACTCCCAGTAGTGCCCAGCAGTGTCCAGGAGTGCCCAACAGTATAGGGGGTGGGTGCACAAGACTCCCAGTAGTGCCCAGCAGTGCCCAACAGTATAGGGGGTGGGTGCACATGACTGCCAGCACTACTCAGTCATAGGGGTGTGCATGTCCAACATCATACATCAACTGGGAACTGGGAACACTCATGATAGTTGCATATCAACACATCACACACAGCAGTGACCTACTCCACGGAGAATGGTATCCTGTCACACACTGGGTGACACACCACATGTGGGTGTATTGTCAGATCCCACATGTACATACACCCGTCTAGTTTGCTGGCACACACCCCTCCATCATGACTCAATAGTGTGTAGTGATGTAACAGACCACCAAAGAAATGAAGCACAAATGGACTAATAAAGTTTCATGTACATCCCGGACATGATGTGATTGTCCAGGTGGTGCAACATGTACTCCCTCATGGATGTGGCAGGGTAGAAATCCCCTAGATACAAAGAATCAAAATGTATTTTGTGTGTCCAAATATTAAACATGTGCAATCTGAAACATAACGTCAAGGCTGATAACATTGTCATGCATAGTCTGATAAAGTATGATGATCTCCCTGAAGGCATTACTACATACTACAAACCCAAGCACAGTGAGTAGCATGGATGCCACTGACCAATTATCTGAATTCATTTGTGAGCAGGCAAGGCCATTGCCGAATGGTAGCTACAAATCTATAGGGAATCAACAGAAACGTCATCACAACCATTGTGTAACTGTCAGTAGTGAACATCACATGTGTCACTGAGGAAGGGACACTCTTTGGGACAATGTCTGCATGCAAACTGCAGACACACCAATCTAGATGGTTTGCTGCAACATGGGGATAGCACAAACATACCATGGTCCACCTCATTACCATCAGGAATTAGACATATGTTACAATACCCAAATATGAACATTACACCAACCTGTAGGCACACAGCAGTCAAAGCAATTTCCTGAAATGCAAAAGTTCAGAATGAAAAAAGAAAAGCTTTATTCAGCGCCAAATCAAAAATACGAAAATAATGAGTCCAGGTTCACAGAAGGCCAATGGCCAGTCCAAATACATGTCCCCAACAGTGGTGGCGTTGTGGATGTTGTCACACCCAAACTTGCCTACACTTGGAGATCAACTGTCTGTGGACACATGGGGGGCATTATCGGGGTAATTGTCCGGCACCGCAGGGACAGGAGAGGGAAGGGCAGGTGTAGTGAGTGCAGGTGGGGTGGATTCCTCCACAGTGTCCGGTGCAGCGCCAAATGATGACTAATATTCAGCGCTGCACACTGCTGCCAGTTCAGACAAACTACCACCTGAACCCGGGGACACAATGGGGGTGGAGGTAGAGGGCTGTGAGTCAGGTGTCGTGTGTCTGTGGATGCGTGTGTGACATCTGTCCCCTCTCCCTGTGGGTGTGCCTACATACCCTTGAGATTGGGTGCGTGGAGATTTGCGTTTCGACTGCTGTGTGGGTGTGCTGGGTGCGTCTGTTGTGGTGTCTGACCTGTGGCGTCTGAGTGTAAGTTGGACAGGTATGGGAGAGGGTGATGTGGATGGGTCTGAAGGAGTGGGGTGGGGCTGACGCTGCAGGATGGACAGTGCTGCCATCAGTGAAGACTCTATGGCTGCCAAACTCCGACTTTGGCCAGACATGCCTGATGACATGCCCTCCATGTATGACAACAACTGCGTTATGATGTGTGTTTGGCCATGGAGGACAGTCAGCATTGATGCCTGACCAACTTGGATCTGCCGGAGCAGGTCCACAGACTCAGCACTGAGGGCAGCAGGGGAGACAGGGGTAGGGGCTGCGGTGCCCGGGACAAAGGAGACACCGGGGGTAGCACGGAACCTGGGGACCCTAACAACTGGGAGGGTGGAGATGGTTCCGGAGGAGGGTACAGGCACAGTTTTTGTAGATGGCATAGGCATCACTGACATATTATAGAATGCCAAAATATTGACCTACCAAAATATCGAGGTAAAAATATAGAATGCCAAAATATCGACCTGCTATCTCCAAACAGGTAAGTACAAAAATATCGAATCAAAAATATCGATGTAAAAAATATAGTTAGTCAAAATATCGAATTTTTTAAAATGCTTTAAATTAATTAAAAATTAATGAAATAATAAATATAATTAACTTAAACATACTTAAATACTTAAATAACCTTAAAATAATAAATAATTAATGTAAGTAAAAAAAACATACAAATTGATTTGCGTTGGATAGCGTAGGGGTAAAAAATACTATTCCAACTCCAGAGAGTGCAACAGTAGAGAAATCGCTGGATAGCGTAGGGGTAAAAATTACTATTCCCACTCCAGAGAGTGCAACAGTAGGGAAAGCGTTGGATAGCGTAGGGGTAAAAATTACTATTCCCACTCCAGAGAGTGCAACAGTAGGGAAAGCGTTGGATAGCGTAGAGGTAAAAATTACTATTCCCACTCCAGAGAGTGCAACAGTAGGGAAAGCGTTGGATAGCGTAGGTGTAAAAATTACTATTCCAACTCCAGAGAGTGCAACAGTAGGGAAAGCGCTGGATAGCGTAGGGGTAAAAATTACTATTCCCACTCCAGAGAGTGCAACAGTAGGGAACGCGTTGGATAGCCTAGAGATAAAAATTACTATTCCCACTCCGAGAGTGCAACAGTAGGGAAAGCGTTGGATAGCCTAGAGATACAAATTACTATTCCCACTCCAGAGAGTGCAACAGTAGGGAAAGCGTTGGATAGCGTAGGGGTAAAAATTACTATTCCAACTCCAGGGAGTGAAATAGTAGGGAAAGCGTTGGATAGCGTAGGGGTAAAAATTACTATTCCATCTCCAGAGAGTGCAACAGTAGGGAAAGCGCTGGATAGCGTAGGGGTAAAAATTTCTATTCCCACTCCAGAGAGGGCAACAGTAGGGAAAGCGTTGGATAGCGTAGAGGTAAAAATGACTATTCCCACTCCAGAGAGTGCAACAGTAGGGAAAGCGTTGGATAGCGTAGGTGTAAAAATTACTATTACAACTCCAGAGAGTGCAACAGTAGGGAAATCGCTGGATAGCGTAGGGGTAAAAATTACTATTCCCACTCCAGAGAGTGCAACAGAAGGGAAAGCATTGGATAGCGTAGGGGTAAAAATTACTATTCCCACTCCAGAGAGTGCAACAGTAGGGAAAGCGTTGGATAGCGTAGGGGTAAAAATTACTATAAAGTAAATAAAGGGAAAGTAAATACTTCATATATAAATAAAAATAAAATAAATAATACTTAACACTTTTATATAATATATTATTAATCAATTACAAACACAAATAAAAATGATTTAATAAACATAATTACCTACTAATACAAATTATTTACCAATTAACAATAATTTAATTAACAATTAGAAAATAATTAAAAATTTGATAAAATAAAAAAAAGAATTTAGAAATAGAATTGCTTACAATTAAATTACTCCCCACTCTATTCCCCTATAAGCCCGTGACCCCCTACAGAAACTAAATTATTAAAATTACATAATTATCAATTAATGAATTAATTAAAATTAATGACCCATTATATTTTAATTAATTACCAATTAATAATTAATTAACAAATAATTCAAAATAAACCAATAAATAAATTAACATATTTAATTGATTATAATGAAATTACTTCCCACCCTACTCACCTATAAACCCACAACCCGCTACAGAATTATATTACGCAAAAATAAGTACCATAAAAATAATTAATTAATCTTTACTACTATTATAAAGAGAGAACTGTGTCTTTTGAGCCAGGACATATTTGAAAACCTCAGGGCAAGCAGAAGGACATAGGCTATATAAAAATAAAAAATATACGTTGTTTAAAAAATTTTGAAATGAAAATAAAGTAGTGCCTTGCAAGTAGCGCCGGCCGCGACGTCTGCGTGATGACATCGGGAGCGCGGGGAGGAGCGGCGTTCAGGAGCAACAGGAAGAGCGGAGGACATGAGCGCGGGGAGGAGCGGCGACCGGCGGTCAAGCGGTGAGGAGCAGCGAGAAGCGGAGGAGCAGTGGAGCAGTAAAATCAGCAGCGCGGGGAGGAGTGGCGGGTGAGGTAAGTGAAGCAGCCAAGCGCCGCGGGTGCGCACCGAGGGACGCGCGGGAGGAATGAGTGCACACAAGCCCAAAATGCTGCCCCCAGGCCCCTTCTGCCCCGGGCAACGCCGGCGGGTGAGGTAAGTGAAGCAGCCAAGAGCCGCGGGTGCGCACAGAGGGACGGGCGGTTGCCATGAGTGCACGCAAACCTGAAATGCTGCCCCCCGCCCCTTCTGCCCCAGGCAACGCGGGGGCGGGCTGCTAGTATAAATAATAAAATAAATATACACTTTTCAAACATATACTAACATAAAAAACACTTTAAAAATTGATATTAACTTACTTACCTCAAATTCGATATTTTTGTAGTCTATATTCTGTCCATTCTATATTTTTGTAGTCTATATTCTGTCCATTCGATATTATGTCCATTCTATATTTTTTAATTCGATATTAATGCTATCCTATTCGATATTTTTGTAGTCTATATTCTGTCCAGTCGATATTGTGTCCATTCTATATTTTTTAATCAATATTAATGCAAATCGATAATAAAAACTCGATATTTTGACTGTATACCATGGCATAGCTGCATACTCCCCCTCCTCCTGGGAGTCAGAATCAGAGCCGTCCGCATGGTATGAGGTGTCGTGCACATGAGGTCCGGCCGCCTGACTCCCCTCACCCTCTGTGCCACTGCCGCCCTCCGACTCCTCAAAGCTGGTGGCAGTGCTGCTGGGTCCCTCTGTCCGGTCCGTGCCTGTGTCTCTTCCAGATTGTGGTGTTGATGCTGTTGGCAAGGAGAAAATGAAAAATATATCAGTCACCTGTACACATCAGACATATCAGTAACAAATCATTTGGGGACATTTCGATTCATGGCATGCATCATGAGTCACATGCCACATAACTCAGCACATGTATAAGTCTAGTAATGCGCAATTGTAATAGACACAAAGCTCATTGTATACAAAGATACAAGTAACAGACAAGGCCACAACTTGTAGGAGAGTCACAATGATGAGCCACTGCCTGTCAACAGGATAGGTGTGGATCAATCACCGTTCAGTTGCCCACTCTGCCACCCAAGTCCAGACATGGTCATGTTCAAATCTGTCTGACCCTGTGCCACATGGGAACAGTCCTGGCCGAACCTCCATGTGATGCCATCCCTGGACCTGAAACAAGTTTTCACTCACCTCTCACTGGCATCACAGCTGTCTACAGCCAGGCCTGTGTGAAACACAGATGTGTATACAAACAAGCATGGCTGAAGACCGCTGTAATGCCAGAAAGTGGTTCCAGGAACCTTGTTCCCAGTCCAGGGAAGGCATGGCTTGACAATTATGGCTGGACTGTTCCCATGAGGCACATGGACAGACAGATTTGCAGATGACCATGTTTGAACTTGGGGGGCAGAGTGGGCAACAGAGAGGTGATGGATAAAACCCTGACCTGTTGACTGTGTGTGAGTATATGATTGGTACAGAGGCTCCCTCCATCCCCACACACTGTAGTTACACTCCTCACAGGGGCAACTATCACCACACCATACAGTTAATAACACAGAACACACACTGGCTGTCAATTGAAGTGGCACACATGTCCAAAATTCTGAAAATGACAAAGCTAATGTGCCTGCAATTGTGAATGTGAAAACATTGATGCATTCTTGACACACCCGCAACCACATGGGAAATCTGAATACTGTAGTTTGCAAACCAAGAAAATACTGTGTTACACCACCAATCCATACATGTAGCAATAAAAGATGTGGAACAATCATCTCTGGAAGCCAATAACATCGCCTGTAAATCCAACAATGACTGCATTGTCCATCAGCACAGGCTAAGTGCACAGTGACAATTTCACATCAGAAATAACATACACAGCACACCACTGACAAAGCCAAACAGGCAGGCCCATCACACCTCCCATGCACAACACCCCATTCACCCCGTCAATGTGAGTGATACAGCTCAAGTAGTGAGAACTCATAATCTGGGTATCAATAACTGGGCAGCTATATCAAGTAAGCCAAGGTCACATTGTGTGGCTGCCCATCAATATTACTTACAAACAACCTGCAACATTTCTTGTGAATATGCACACATGCACTGCCCAGTGGGAGTATGCACCAGCCAAATTTTGTATACATGGACAGTGTGCACATGTAGCTAACACATGAGAAGTACAAAGTATACCAGGGACAAAGGCCACTGAGGCAGAACCCTGCAGAACTCCATGTAGAGACTCATGATCGGTGCCAAAATATCATGAAGGGCAAACACAGGGCACATGTCGTGCAACAGTTAAGGTACCAACACGTGTCACAGACCTCCCTCCAACATGATGATGTGATAAGCAATATGCATACTAATACATTGCACCCTAGGAGGACATGCGCAAAAATGAAAGACCCAAAGCAGGGGACAAATGTGGAGGAGGGGAAGGGATGTAAAAGAGCATCTGCTGAATATGGGGCATTTAAATGACAATGCATAAAGTGCCTGTCTGACCACACCACCCCAACTGTGGGAGTGTTACCAGGCTTCGGAGCACTGCAGGTAGCATGTGACACACATGACAACAAACAGACATGTATCTACCCCCTCCTTGCTGCTGTCCCTCCTGCAACTGCCTATGGAGGTCTGGGAAAACCACTTCCAGGACCCGGAGCATGTGGGGGGTGAGGTGACGGGTGCCACCATGCCAGCGTGGAGCTTCAAGCTTCAGCTGGACCCGGTGATATGGCGGGTCCAGCACCGGATGTCCTGCCACCTCTTCCTGATGTTACGGATCCTCCGGCGAGGGCGCCCCTCACTCCTGACAGCCCTGGCTATGTCCAGCCAGATCTCCCCCTTCTCATAGGCAGATACCTGTCAGGAAGATAAAGTGAAACAACACCAGTACATCTGGTCCAAGTCCCAAAGACACACACTTGCAGCACATTGACGATGACAACAGGGCATAGGATGCTGACCGGACTTGCATCATTGTCCATGTGAATGTGGCCTGTGAGCAAACAGCAATGCACTACATGTCTTTGAAAGGCTACAGATGCCATAAGGGCTGCAAACCACTCACTGAGCATGGCACACACTGAACAAGATATGCTACTTCAGGGTGTTGGACAGCACGTGACATGCTGTCACATATCCCCCTACACCTAAATACCCTCAGCAGACCACACATGCACACCCTGGCACAGATCATTTGCTTGACATTGTCAACAGTGTATACAACCTCTCTTTGCACATGTCACACTTTAGGAAGATGTGACACAGGCCTCATGCTAACTGTCCAATTCATGCACACGGCACTGCATACTTGTCACATCAGATGGGTACAGCTGTGGCATACGTCATGCATCAGTGTTGCTAAACAGCACATACACAATTAGCCAGGTGACAAAGAACATTCACACTCTTCAATGTCCATGACTTCAAAGCATGCATTTGTCCAACATCCACACAGGAGATGAATAACAATCATCAACAGTGAGTACATTCATCTGTCACTCTGGGGAGTGAGCAGTAAACACTATTTCACCACATCATTCACTGCATGGGAGATACCACAATGTACACACCCGGCACTCACTCAAAACACCATTGCATCTCAGTTCCATTAATACACAATGGCTGTAGTGTCACACACACAAAAGGTGCACAGTCCAAGGTAGTGCAGTCATCACTCACCCGCTCCCCTGGTCTCCCATACGCACGTACTATTAGGGTACGCTCTGCTTGCGTATGTCTACAATGCAATAGGGAAACGACCCATGCACACGCACGTACTATTGGGGTACGCTCTGCTCGCGTATGTCTACAATGCAATAGGGAAACGACCCATACACATGCATGTACTATTGGGGTACACTCTGCTCGCGTATGTCTACAATGCAATAGGGAAACGACCCGTACACACGCACATACTATTGGGGTACGCTCTTCTCACGTATGTCTACAATGCAATAGGGAAACAACCCGTACACACGCACGTACTATTCGGGTACTCGGCGTTTCACACGCTCTAGTGAATGCATGTGTACAGTGCATTCAACAAGCTCACGCATGGCACCATTACTATAGTGAGAACAGAACACATGGCAGGGATGTGCATGTGAGGTCATCATGAGGATGTCCATGTATGTGTTGGCATGGCATACTTACATGAGCATGCCCTAGGTGTGGCACACAGTTCTATAGCAGAGGGCATGTGATCTAGTGGCACAGTTGATGTGTGATGGGCTGTGGAGACAAGACATTTGTGATGGGCCACTATGTCGTTCACATTACCTTCACACTTGTCACATGAGTAACATCATGAACATGTTGTTATTCACATGAACACTGGGATGTCACACTCTTCAGTACGGGCATCTGTCACATGATGCCAGGGACAGGGGCACTGTCTCACTTGACCAATTGACGCTCAGCATTACCCTGTGTGACAATGTACTGTGTGTGCCATGTAACAGATTGGACATGCTGTTTGTATCCGGTAAACGTAATCCTTTTTAGGGGCATCTGTGATGGGTCTCTGTCGTGATTGCAAGTGTCTCACATGTACGCACACCATGCCACAGGGGCATTTCTACAGCTCATGTGTGTGATGGCATCATAGAGCATTTGTCCACAGACTTACAGATCTGCATTCTGAGGATGGGTGTGGTGTAGTTTAGTCAAATGCACAACTCAGGTACAATATCACCGAAATGTAAAAAATATAGCACATGTGATGTGGGTGTGTTCCTTGCAGTCAGCTGTCTGGATGTGTTAACAACCTTCTCATGCAGGTCATATGACGTGTGTCACTGACGTGATACATTGTTCTTGTAACTCAGACCAGCCCAGCTGAACATTTCAATGCATGTCATGTCCATTTCACTGACAACAGGTGAATCAGTTTTGTTGTAGGAGTGCCAACTAGCTGGCATAAGTGTCCATGATGTATAGCCCACAGCAAAATCATTTGTGATTTTATGTGTTGAAGCAGTGTTGATTGTGCTATGTACATTGTAATTATTGTTTGCTGATAGGTGTACACCTTTCTCCCCAAACATGTTGTGCAGGGCACCCCCTCTGCTAAGGCCGTTGCCTGACTTGGATGCCATGAGGGTACGCCGCTACAGATTCACTCGCCAGTTGATTCAGAAGTTGACAGACAGGCTGTAACCACATCTCCAACCGCGACACAGGTATCCAACTGCGCTGACACCCAAGGTAAAGGTGATGGCAGCCCTACATTTATTTGCCACAGGTACGTTCCAATTCACCATAGCTGATGTGGGGGGGATGTCCCAGACCATCTTCAGCCGTGTACTACGTGATGTCTTAGCTGCTATGTTGGAGCACATTGATGAATTCATTAAGTTCCCTACTCCAGAAAAGTTGACCAATGTCAAGGGTGAATTCTATGCCCTGGGACACATGCCACATGTAATTGGGTCCATTGATGGGACACATGTTGGACTGGTGCCACCACAGGCTCTGGAGCAGGCCTACCGCAACAGGAAATATTACCACTCCATAAATGCCCTGGTGGTGTGTCTTGCTAACATGATGATTTCCCATGTTTGTGCACGTTTTCCAGGATCGTGCCACGATGCATTCATCATGAGGCGGAGCAGGGTACCACAGATGATGCTGCAGCTGCGCAACCATCGTGCATGTCTTGTTGGTGGGTAAACACTGTTTCTCATGTATGTCCTAATGTAATTTGTCTCTCTCACTGCTTCTCTTTACACACTCATTGCCATGATGTATTGTTGTAGGAGACGCCGGATATCCAAACATGCCGTGGCTCATGACTCAACTACACAACCCCAGAACAGCTGCAGACCAGCGGTACAATAATGCACACGGGCAGACCAGGCGTGTGATAGAGCGTACGTTTGGACTCCTGAAGAGCCGGTTCAGGTGTCTCGACAAGACAGGCGGATCCCTACCATACACCCCGCTCAAAGTGTGTAACATCTTCATTGTGTGCTGCATGCTGCACAACATGGCAGTGGAGAATGACGTGCCACTCATCCTGGATCCTGATGATGAGGAACATCCCCCCGTTGAGGATGAAGGCCTTGGCCAGGATGCTAGCGATGAGGAGGATGATGATGATATCCGGAGTCAGCTCATATGCTACTTCTTCTCATAACGGTGAGTACCTGTAAAATAGTGTTCATGCTACTACCATGGAGTGACATGTGTAGCATACTGTGTGTCCAGCAGACTGTCTACAATGTCACTTTGATGTTTGTGGTGCAGTGTCACACAAGTGCTGATTTGATGCCACGCACATGAGCGCAATGAGTGAACTTTGAATGTAAAGTGTACTATATTGTTAGTGTTCTGTACATAACCATGTCAGAATTAATATATCCAGTATGTGACCCCTTGTGTGCCTGTCCTTTCCAGGTCACCCTGCCTGTTGTCTGTTTGTGTCATCTTGGTCCTCCTGCAATTCCTCTTGATGATAGCAACGTCGGATGAATCTGCGTTCCCTGCATGGACATGTGGAAATGTCAGTTTGGGTAAGGATTACAAACAGGCAGTTTATTGTTGGTATGGTTCATAAATGTGTGGAAACTGTTCATGCGCATGTTGTAGGCCCATACTTACATTGTCACGTTACCATGTATCAATTTCATGTTGCGCCACTCCCATGACAAGACACTCACATTTCTTGACAGTCATCTGTAGTTGAGTATTGACTTTGGTGAATGCATCAATGTGTGGTAACATTGACCCTGACACATTGCGGATAACACGGTTTGCCATTGTGTGTGACATCACAAACTCAGGCTTTGTGGAGAATTGCAGCCTCACTGTGTGCAGCAGGATGTGTCCGAATCATCCACTCAACCTTGTGGGCCAGTACAGTTTGATTTCCAGAAAACAATGTTGTGTCGGTGTGGGCCAGTTTATGTCCCACATGTTCTGTCAACTATCCTGTGAGTCTGTTTTCATGGATGCATTGCCCCTAGTGGCAGTATGTCATGTCACTGTCATGTCGTCACCTCAGTGCCGGTGGAGAACACTGCTTCGCTAGCCTTCTCGGTGAGTTGATGTTCACTTTCCATTTCCCTTGATGCCAGGTATGTTGCGCTGATGTCATCACTACGTTAGGCTGTAGCAAATGTTAAATCTCCATGGCACCAGTCGAGCGAGGTAATTCACAGGATTATCTTGTGCCGTGCAGCATCTCATGGTCACGGTAGGCTTATTTTTGTGGCTTTGTTCCTCATTACTCGCTGTTGAGTTTGGTCACACCTGCTTGTCATGTTTAGCATAGTGGGGCACAGTTGCAAGAGCCAATGACTGGCTCCTGTGGGGCTTTCTTGTGTTTAGGTCATTCCTTTCCTCATTTGAGGAGCTGCTAACGGCTCTTGCGGGTGATGTCTACTTTCCTGTCATGGCCCTTATAGATTCACAGGGCTACATACGGATTGTTGGCCTTGTGTCAGTAGCACTGCTATACATTACATTTTCTAAGATTAGGACCCTCAATCATACACTGTGAAATATTTGATGGCCGCATGGATCTGATTGCATAGTAGCAGCCTTGTGAGCATTACACTTGCTTTGTTCAGGTGAGAAACTGTACTACCTATTTATCTGTTGGTGTTGAAGCATCTGATCTAGTCTCATTGCTAAATATGTGATCACACATAGGGTACAGTGCCAGTAGTTACACTTCACAGGTGTGACTGGTACAGTGTAGGTCCAAAAGTATTCTGTGATTCTGTGACAAACGTATTGACTCCTTATGCATGTTTAACTTTGTTTCAGATGTCCCTCCATGCAGTCCCCATCCTCTCCTTCACTCGCCTGATCTCCCTTTTGTGTCTGTAATTTGTACTCAGAACAAGGGGCTATTTGGAGCTGGAACCCTTTCAGCATCGCACCACTCTGATGATCAAAGGTACGGCCAGTCCCTGGCAGTCGTGTGGAGAATCTTTCAGCCGCATTACAGGTGACATCATTGCACGACTGTTATTGTCTCCAGAGCAATGCCACTGGGCATGTACAATGGCTAATGCAGCATGGCCTCACAAACAACGTTATCCTATTGTGTAGTAAGTGTGTTTAACACAGTACATTGTGCCTCATTGCTGTCAACGCACATCTCTTGCCGGTCTGCATGCGTTCAATATGGCATTGTTTAAATTTTTTTATTCATATGTGATTACGTGTACAGTCACAACATGCATGCTGTTGGGAATGGAAAATGTACCATATAGTGCATGACGTACATGGTTGTGTATGTGTTGTTTAGCTTGCTACACACGACGTGCAGGCTACACCTGCTGACGCTGTGTGTCCTCTGCCCCGCTTGGCCTTAGGCTGCCTTATCCTGTGCCCATGATCTTTGGCGACTGTTCAGACATTTAGGCCGCGTTGAGCCATGGGTGACCAGACACTCCAGGCTTCACATACACATGTCACTTTGTGCCCTGCTAGAATCCTTGGATTTGTGTGCTTGTTTAGCATGTTGTCACACCCCTTCTGTTATCATGTGTTCACTCATTCGTGCTGCTGCATCCCCAGCCACAACGCAGCACCGAGTGGCCAGATCCTGCACCACACACACATACAAGACACTCCTCCATCCATCTATTCTTAAAGCATGCCGCAGCTTGTCTGTGCCACTGTTGCACAACCTCCATGAGAAAGGCAGGTCTGTCAGCACCGGCAACAAGCACACTGCAAGACGCTCACCTCTTTTCATGACTCATGTGACACAACACACTCTTGCTCCAGCCACCCTCCACACAGTGAACACCAGACAATCATCCACCTGGTATCATGCTACCACAAACACACCCATGACAGCTTCTCAGCCTGTGTGTGCATCTCATACTGGCAACACGATGCAGCCCCACCTAACAGCGCGTCTACGTGCAACCAGGATATGGGCCTCGTACAGCACACACACAAGCAGCACCACATTGTACTGTGTTACCTCGTCAACACAACTGCACCACACATCGCCTTCATTACTGTAATGTGGTAGTACGCAACATCAGAACACCACTTCTACATAGCCATCACAGATGGATAGTCCAAAACCCACAGGGACCGCAGACCAAAACCAGGATTATGATTGGTCCAACTTAAGGAGGTACACCCTCAGAGTCACATACAACACCAAGGACACACTCCGCATTGTCAAACATCTGCACATCCGGGATCACACCCACTGCCTGTCCACCATCATTGTAACTATCATCTACAGCTCTCCAATCCTACACGCACAATTTGGCTAAGCCATCTATCAAACAATCAATCTATTCAATTTGTAAGCGCCCTACCTACCCGTGAGGGTCTCAATGTACTGGGGGGGGCTGCTACAGATCGAAAATCCCAGTCTGGTGAAGTCTTCTGAAGGCCAGCAGGTCCTGGGTCAGTTGTAGCCTTGTAGGGAGTGTTTTCCAGGTCTTTGAGGTAAGGTAGGAGGAGGATCTGTCACTGACGGTGGTTTTCTGGAAGTGAGGGACTGTGGCAAGTGCGAGGTTTGCAGAGCGGAGGCTGCGGGTGGGTTTGTAGAAGCTGAGTCGGTTGTAATGGTATGCTGGTCCCACGTGGTTAGGAGCTTTGTGTGCGTGGATGATGAGTCTGGAGGTGATCCTGTTGTTGACAGGGAGCCAATGCAGGCCTCTCAGGTGTGGTGTGATATGGAAGTGTTGGGGAAATCAACGATCATACGTGACGAGGCGTTCTGTATGCGTTGCAGCAGTCTCATGTTTTTGGTTAGTGTAGCTGCATAGGGGGCGTTCCCGTAATCCAGTGAGCTCGTGGAGAGGGCCCAGATGACTGTTTCTCAAGAGTTTGAGGTGATCCATCTCAAGGATTTGAGGATGACCCACAGGTTGCGTGCGTGGTTGGTGGGTTCTGGGGCAGTTCCTAGCGATGTTGGCCAACACGAGTCGTCACAGGCTGAGGTAGAGGGGCCGTATATGAGGTCCACCATTTAGTCAGAATTGTGCTTCAGCCTGCGGTCCTTCATCCTTTTGGCAACGGCCTTCATTCCTCTGTGGAGGTTTCCTTTGGCAGTCTGTGGTTCTTTGGCGAGGGATGTGATCAGCTATGTGTAATTAGCGTAGGAGATGATGGTGAGGATATGTTGTAGTGATAACATTCAAGGGCATTGACCCGCATAGTGCTCCAAAAATTTCAAATATGGACACTTTAAAAACTAAAGGATTCTCAGAAGAAGAATTTAATAAAATTGTCAATGGTACATCTAAAAATTATACTTCCATAGCAAATTCTAATAATGATGAGGAGAAATGGCGTGAATTGTGGAACAACAAAAATAAACTAGTTCGCACAGAACTACACGCGGATTTCTTAATCGATTATCTGAAGAAGGGCATAATTCCCAGTGGCCTCCAGGTCAAGAATGAACCAGGGGTTTTCATTCGCCATGCGGGATTTATAGAAAATTGGACCCTGATTGCCAACAGGTGTAGCAGGGATTGGATGTTGCTAATAATTGAGACGGCCAATTCCATATTGATAATCGAAAGAAAAGAGATAGCTGAGTTAGAAGCAAAATTAGATACCTCAATACTAGAAGATGCTAAGAAAAAACTTGAGGATATTCAATAGGACGTCTCAGGTTACAGGGATTACTTATTCGGTAAAAAAACTAATTAATTTAATAAAGATGTCTCTAATTACAACACTGAGATAGTTTATCCCTATACTCAAAAAGACTTTTTCGATCGCCCCAGAGAGAATTTTTCCACTAGAAATCAATGGCAACAACCATGGAGAACATACCCTAAAAAAAGAGTGACCTTTTCGTACTCGTCATACACTAGTACTGACTCCGAACAAGAAAATACAACAGATAAAAATAGAACAGGAGAATCCACCTCAACTCCTAACAGAGAGTCGCTACCTTTTTTAGGACAACGTGGTCGGGGGAATCATCAAAACCACCACAATCACCCAAGAGGCAACGGGAGAGGGAAGTTTTTCCCTCAACCTCAACAACAGAGAAGGTACTATACGAGGAGTCAACCCAAATGGTATTAAATCAGAAAGCACCAATTATAAACCTCTCTGATGTATCTTTAACTAAAACAGAAAAACAAGTCCTTGAAAAAGGTTTAGGTTTCGCCATCAGTTCCCATGTCAATAAATACAATTTAGAAAGAGACCTTCAAGGTTTTTTTTAGAAAGATTAGACTGCAAGACTTTTTTAAAGACAAACCTGCCAAAGAGGGTCCCACCAACAAATCGGGTCTTAAACCGAGATCCACCTGGACACCCAACCTTGGGATGGTCAGTAAACAAGTAGATTTATTTGAGAAAGTGGTGGAAAGTAACATCTCAGACCTACTTACGCACCCATTAGCAGGTAGAAATCACCTTAGTCTAGATGAAAGAGTGGCGTTAAAAAATCTTGAAAATAATGACCTGTTAACTATCAAACCCGGAGACAAGGGGGGCAGTATCGTAGTAATGAATACTGAAGACTACGAAAATAGAATAATGACACTTCTCAATAACACTGAACACTACTGTCCTTCCAATAGATCAGAATGGAACGCCTTGATCCAGAAAGTGAATACGCTCTTAGATTTTGCCAAAGAAGACGAAGTGATCTGTCTAGACGAATATAAATTCCTGAGGAACGAGGCACCAATCATCCCAGCCCTTAACGGCTTTCCAAAAGTCCACAAAAGTATAGTTAACCCACCTATGAGACCCATTGTGTCATCCATTAATTCCATCACAGAACCCTTGAGTAAATATATAGATAAGTTTCTTCAACCTATAGTTACCTAGCAGAAGGCATATGTAAAGGATACAACATCGATGATCGAAAAAATTGAAGGTTTACCATATGATTATAATACACAATGGCTGGTAACCCTGGACATAGAGGCCCTCTATACAAACATCCCACAGGATGATACTATCAAGATGTTAGAGGGTCTTCTCAAAAATGAGGCGGAAGATTTAGATCAACATGCAATGTTTATCTTGGAATGTGCAGAGATCATTTTGAAAAATAATATTTTTCTTTTCAAAAATAATTTTTTTAAGCAAATAAAGGGGACCAGCATGGGGGCCACCTGTGCGCCAAGTCTGGCCTGTTTATACGTAGCGGCATTCGAAGAGAAACATATTTTTAATGATTTAGCTCCATTTAGTGAAAATATCGGGTGCTGGTCGAGATATATTGACGATATTTTCTTTATATGGACCGGTACCCTGGATTCACTTAATGTTTTCATTGATTGGCTAAACTTGGGCGATAAAAATTTGAAATTCACGTCCAATTTTAATAAAGATACAATAGAATTTTTGGACATCAAAATCAGAGTTCAAAACGCAATCCTTGGTGTCGATCTCTATACGAAACCAACCGACCGCAACACCCTATTACATTACAATAGCAATCACCCGAGCAGCCAAAAGAACAACATACCATTTGGTCAATACTTACGGATAAAACGTAATTGTACTAACATACAAGATTATTACAAACATGCTGATGTCCTGTCTGCCAAACATAGAAATAGAGGGTACCCCAAGAGTCTAATCAAACGTGCGTACAAACGCGCAAAATACTATAATAGAGAGACCCTCTTTGATAAAAATAAGGATAAGGATCACATCACGAATACAAACGATAAGACCAAAGACAGATTAATCTTTGTCACCAACTTCAGTGCAGCAAGTAACAAAATCAAAAACATAATAAACCGCAACTGGTCATTACTGAACGACAAACCAGGAGAAAAAATTCCTAAACCAATGTTCAGTTTCCGTAGAAATAGAACTATCAAAAATTGCCTGGTACACACTTTTAAAGAGAATACACGTGTCACCCAAAGTACAATCAATAATACTCCCTTACCAGTTGGCAATTTCACTTGTAACATGTGCCTAAATTGCACTTCATTGATCAAAGGCAACTTAATACTGTATAATGGAGTGCAACATAGGTTAAAAAACTTTGTGAATTGCAGAACAAAAAACTTGATCTACATGATCAAGTGTCCGTGTAACAAAGCCTACATCGGTGAAACAGCTAGGGAAATTAAAACCAGGATTACGGAACACAAATCGGCTATTAGAACGAAAAAAAGATCTGCCCCACTAGTAGAACACTGGTTAACACACAACCATAAAATAGAAGATCTAAAATGGTGTGTTGTTGAAGCTATGTCAAATAATACCAGAGGTGGCAATATGGACAATAAGAGAAAGAAGAGAGAACAGTTTTATATGTCCTTATTTAACACTTTCCGCACTGGATTAAACAACAGAGAGGAGTGGGAGAGATTAATTCTGTAATGATAAAATATATATAAGCGATGAGAATTTGGTTTGTGGATTACAGGCATTCCGTCAAGCCGAGTACAATTAGCTAGACTTTATAAATAAATACTCCCCTTATGACCTTCTTTTTTTCATATTCATTGGGTGGTATAGAGTAAAAACATAGACCCAAAAAAACCAAAAAAAGTAAATATGCATTATCTTCGATTTAGGTTGTACATTATCAATATTTCTGAAATGTGTACCTATCTGAACTATGCACTGTGCACTAGATGTTGATGTATAATTTTTGCTTATATTGATTTGTTGTGACTTTGATGATTAAAGCGACATGAATGGCACTGGTGTATATTAAGTACCTAAAACGAAATACTGTTTAACTTTGCAAATCTGTATTAGAGAAAAATGTGTTTATCGACCACATATAATGAGGGATACAGACAAGTCGTGGAATAAAATTAATGAAATGTGTATAAGTATAAGTGAAAATATGAGGATGTCTGATATCATGGAATGGATATACTTATTTATGCATATCAATGTCTATTGTCGATATCATTATTATTATACCTGCCTACATATTAGAAATCAGATTAGATGATGTCTTATCAAAGGATATAGGAGGATTGGTTAATCTGATATAACCATAAATATAAGTTAAGAGAAATTTAAAATCGGGAGCCAACTGTATGACCTCAGTAGTTAGAGAACACATAGAGTATAGCAGGTTTCTCATTATCACTGCCCGTTCCAAAATGGTCGACCTATACATATTTCCGCTTTCTCAGATAAACGATAGGTACAGTTAGCGAAAATAGTCGTTGTACACTGTGGGCTCTCATCGTTGAAATCTGTCAAAAAATAGCAGTAAAATTATAACTAAATAATCATTTGAAGTTTACGAAACCGGGATTAACTTCCGGGTCATCAGTCTAAAACACGGCGATATGACTCTGACAAAAAAGCAATTCGGGCTGTAATACAGTCGCCTGACGCTAAAATTAACATAGTGGTAATAGAAAACTACATTTAGCTATATAGTTTGTCGATTTATATAGCATGATTCCCAAATCGGAATCAACTGTTTCCGGGTCACAACGGGAATCGCCAGCATAAAAATAGACGCCGATAACATACGAGTTACTCTTCGAATCGCCAGGAAGACACGAGCACGGAGGAGCAGGGAGGCCGCAGTCTTATCGTGGGGTGAGCAACTCTCCACGTAGCGGAGGACAGACATTATTTGTAACCCTTACTCGGTTGCTCAATTGCAACCTTGAATCTTAATAACTTGGGATTTTCTTGGCTCTACTATGGAGTCTAGTTTAAACTATTACTTCTGATACCCCCTATAATACTAACAAAAAGTGCAACCAATCATAACTGCACTATACCTAGAGTAAACAGATATTCGAGTGCATATTTCTTACTTTATATCTTGTCACTAAAACGGGCATTTGTCGTGTTGCTATCCATAACCTACTTAAAAATCTTGTATTCCAACCTCCAACTTAGACCACCATATGATATTTTTACACCATATTTTTACAGATTTCTTCCTCTAACTATTGAAAAGAGGTTCTGGACAATTATTTATTCTAAGCCATTGAAGCCCAGAGTTTAAAACGACCTACAATACATCAAACCAGGTTAGTGCACTATTAAATATATGATGATAAGTGAATTAGTGAGATATCTACATAACAGTTAAGAGTAATACATACAATTGTTACTTTTTACTCAGATCCTAAGAAATTTACTTCTCCCCTACAACTATCGGTGGCCCCTCCGTGCACTCAGAAATATCTAGCTCTATGACCATAGGTAAATTCCGTTTTATAACATGTGCTATAGATAAGCTCTAGAGCTCAAAATTACGATACTGAGCACTCCTGTACCTTTTTGCTCATTTAGACGAATGGAAACATGAAATTCCAAAGATATTCTTAACAGATTGGAAATTATTTTGAAACGTTTACAGACAAATTCCTGTCGGAATCACAGGTATGTGTCCTATCATGTGACCTAAAGGTTAAAGGCGACTATCAGGTAGATATTGTATTTAAAATGACACGCCATAGAAATAAGCTATATGGATCCTATCATGCGACTGAACTGAGAAAGACGACTTTTAGGTAAATGGTATATCTGAAACGACACGCCATAGAAATAACTTATGACTATCTCAAAATATATTTGCACAATTAAGTCTTCATTATTAAACTGTTTCAGCTTAGGGTGAACGTGAAGAACCGTTGGTAATGGAGCTCGACACGCTCAATATCCTAATCATGAATAGTATTAGTTAGGCAAGTGTGACTTTCTGATGAAATATTGTATAAGACACTGAAAATATTCTCTTGATTTACAGATTCGGAGTCAAATGTTTTAATGTCCTGAAGAAGGTGTCCAGAATCAAAAAGCACTGAAACGCCGCGTCGACTGTTTTTAACTTTGACTGTCCATGATACTTACTGCACTACCACTGCTGGTGGTTGTTTTAAACCGTTTTATTCTTGTCATTAGTTTTGTTTTAGATTGTAACCCAGTTGGGAGGTACAAATAAATTTTGTAATCTTTTTTATATAAAATTTGGTTGTTTGGTATATTTACTTAAGGTTTTATTTGTTGCTTCAGTTGTCCACTTTGCCCTGAATGTGTCTCTAATTTAGATTGGTATCAAATTTTGACCCTATTGCAAGCCATAGCTCTTTCTAGTAATGACAACCTCAGCGAATTTAATCCGCTAGGCACTAAACAGGGACTCTACACCTTTTTCTTTGAGGATATGTTGTAGTGCAGCCTGGGTGAGTGTTGCCATGTGGATTTTGATCAACGTCGGGCAGAGGGATGATCCCTGTGGGACGTTGCGGATGGTCTCAGTGGTCTTGGAATGGAAGTGTGGGAGGCAGACGCTCTGGGCCCTGCGGGAGAGGAAGGATGTGGCCCAGGCCAGGGCAATCTCTAGGATTCTGGCATCATGGATGCGTGCTGTAAGGGTGTCTTGGCAGACCGTGTGGAAGGCTGGTGATAGGCCCAGAAGGATGAGGGCGGCTGTTTCTCCTTTGTCCATGAGGATGCTGATGTCGTTGTTGGCGGTGATGAGGGCGGGGTCCGTGCTGTGGCAGCAGCGGAATCCAGGCTGGGATGGTCCCATGATGTCGTTGTCTTCGAGGTAGCGGGTCAGCAGTCTGTTGACGATCTTCTATGTGACCTTTTCTGTGAAGGGGAGATGGCCCACAAATTCTTCAGGTATTTGTAGTCCGCATTTTGTGTATTCACTAAGACGTTGAGCTCAACATTCTCCCAGCTCCCACTGAAGATAGCTGTCTGGAAGGTGAAGTGGATTGTTTTTGGGAGAAGAGGTGCGCTGGCTTAGCTGGATTTGTTGAAAATGTTGAGAAGCCATGTGTCAGATGAGGATCCGGAGTGGATGGAGTCCATGGTCCTGATGGTGTCTTCATTGCTGACGTAGTACCGGGCGGTCAAATTATTTTTGTGGATGTTGGTCTAAGGGGGGGTGTACTCCTTTGTGGGGGGGTAGCGGAGAGGAAGCTGTTTTGAATGTTGATGATCTTACAGGGTCAGAAGGTGGACAGTGAGTCACACAGGTCTTGTGATGGTGCTATGTCATTGGTGTTGTAGGTGTTTGCTATTATGTGCGATGCCGTCTAGGCTGTCCTGTTGGCGGTCCTGATGAGTTGGTGGTGTATGCATGTGGCGCTCTTGTGTGCAGTGTAGCTGTATGGTGTTTGGTTGCGAAGCCAGCTCCTCTACAGCTTCCAACAGGTGCACTTGTAGGTCCTGAGGTCTTTGGTGAACCATGCGGCTATCTTGTTGTTGTGATAGGTGGCGGAGGCCTTGAGTGTGACGGGGATGTCGGCGCAGTTGTTGATCCCCTGTTTGAGGTTGATGGCAGCAGAGTCGGGGTAGGTGTGGTCGGCGGGTGGTCCCAGGGCAAGGGTGGCGGTCACTTAGTCCACGGTAGCCTTGCACCAACAGCGGCGTGGCATGTACTGTGTGCGGGGTGGTGTGGTGGGTTTACCGAAATGAAGTTGAGGCATCTGTGGTCTGTCCAGTGGTATAAGGTGGTGTGGTTGAAGGAGACATGTTGAGTTGCAAAGAAGATGGGGTCCTGTGTGTGTCCAGCAGTGTGGGTGGGTGTTGTCATGAGTAGTTTAAATCAGAGGTTGACGAGGTTGTCCATCATGGCAGCGGAGCTTGCTGTGTTGTTGTTCTCAAGCTGGAAGTTCATGTCCACAAGGAGTATGGAATCCTTGTAGCCAAGGCTGTGCGTGCTGATGAGGTCAGGGATGGGGTTGATGGTTCGTGGTCGTGGTCCAGGTGGTCTGTCGATGAGTGTTCCTCTGAGGGTGTTGTTGGCGTCAGTGTGCATCTGTAAGTGCATGTGCTAGGTGGTGTGGAGTGTGTCGTTGGTGTTGGTAGTGACTCTGGGAGTGTTCATGTGGATGATGGTGAATCCCCCTCCCACTCTGTTGGTGCGTTGTCTGCGGGAGATCTTATGGTCTTCTGGGATGGCTATGGCGATGTCTGTTAACGCGGTGGTCTTCAGCCTGGTCGCCGTCAACGACACCAGCCAGCCCAACTACAGCAAGAACCTCTACACAGGTACAAGTACCAGACTCCAGGAGTACTTGTGTAACTACAGGGTGCATGCACACACCTCATCCTCAACATCCCCTGCTACTGCCACATGACCGTCTACCTGAGATACCTACAATAGTCCCACAGTCAACTACAGGTTCTCCTTCATAATCCTCAGCCACACTCAGTAGGCACTCCACAGGCCCAGGCCAATACACTAATATGGACGTCTATCATCCAACACCCCGTTGCCCGCAGTCCGTCCTGCCACCCTTGGCCTGGACACCATTCATGAAATCCACAGTACAACTGCATGCGGCTGATAGTTCTCATACCTCTGTACACAGATCCTGGTACTCCCTCCGTGGACACCTACATAATACCCATGATCTGTACACCTCCAAGTGACTCTTCTGTACCGGTCTGTAATTGCAGTATTGCAAGCCAACCCCCCCTTCTGCATTTTGTAACCATCACAGGTGTGTATTGCTATCCGTGTAGTTGTTGGAATATTGTGACCTATGTGTGTCCTCAACCGGGCTCAGATCCCAGTGTGTGGATGGCTGCAGTTTGTTCAAAACTCTTGTAATATTTCCATGTCCCCACACATATGTTTTTGCATCTGGGTACAAAACATCTCCACCACTGCGTATTATGTTATTTACATTTATTTTCAGATCTTGTGCTTGAGAAGTGAGTAGGTGCTGTACAAAAAGGGGGGGAATCCAAAGTTCACAGCTGGAGATTTGATGCCTTACAGGTTGAGTCAACAGAGTCCAGGCCACAGTGCTTGGCATCACTGGGCACAATGCAACCAGCAAGTCCATGTGCGCAAGCCAGAAAGTCAATAAGGTGATGCTGTTGCACACAAAGGCAAGATGCCAGACCAGGTGATCTGGGAGTTGTGCATGGCCCTATGCATCTCAACGTCTTGTCCGTGGTCGACCCACCTTCCTTCGGGGACCCTCATGTGCAGGCCTTGACGATGCGTGGGATGCTCCGTCTGACAAATCCTCCTCCTCCTCCTCCCTCCCTGTGCCTGTTGTTGGTCTTTGCCTAGATGTTTCTGTCCTTGTGACACAGGGAGGGTGCTGCATGTTGGCAGCGATCAGATGGAGTGATTGGTTAATTTCCCTATGCACCGTCATGAGCTCATCCAGTCTTGCCTCCATCCGTCCCTGGTGTTGTTCTTGACTGGCATGTAGCTGGGCCTGCTGATCTGTCATTTTGTTGAGGGCCTCCACTACCAGGCTGAACTCCCTGGTGTCCCGCCGGTATACATCTATGATGTCTCTGAGTTCTGACATACCGGGCCCTGCAGCTGGCTGGTCAGGTTCTCGCCTCCACCTTACGCCACTCCCACCACCCCTGGCCACACGAGCACGGCCTGCATTTGTGGGCACATCAGGTCGACGGGACCCATGAGTGCTGGCAGTGTTGGTGTCATCTGCCACCTCGTGGGTGCCCGGCGAACCTTGTCCCTCATTGTCAGACTGGCTCTGTTGTGGATTATGGTCAGGGCTCCCAGATGTCTGCTGGGATGTGGCGGGAATGGGTGTGGTGGTTGGCACAGATCTATCTGATCCAGCTGCTGCATGGGTTTGGGATCCAGAGGGGCCGTGTTGGTTGGGGTCAACCACGGTGTGTTGAGAGGCATCGCTGTCGGTGGGGTCAGGGTCCTGCTGAGCCTGGGACTGGGATCCATCTCCCCCCTGATTGGGGGTAGTTTCCACACATTCACCTGTGGGTGTGAGAGACAAACACTGTTAATGCACTATCCTGCAACATCCAATTTTAAAATCCATTGCCGTTAGCACTGTTCCACCTGCTTTGGATTGTTGTAATTGTTCACTTGTGTTTGGGTATGTTGTGGGATGAGATTGACATGAGCTCAGGGGTGCTTGACATGTTGGGTACTGTTTACGGTGACTGGCAGAGCCATTGCTGTGGCTTGTGTCACAACCACCACACAGATCCAGCTGTGCTCTGTGTTGGCCAATCTGCACAATGCAGCGTCAATCCTAATGCCTGGTTCAAGCATGCACAGGGTTGTAATGCAGCATGTTTATGATGTAGACTGAGTGGAATTTTGCTGATTTCATTCAGCAACTTTTGAGAGGTGTAGCTGTGCCGTGACTGCCACCCACTGCCAACCCCCCAGGACCAGTACACCTACTTCTGGCAGAGGGCTTTAGAATGTGGCACTTCTCCAAGATGCATTACCATGTCAATACCAAGGTACATGGTGCTACTTGAGTGCATCCACAGCGTCACAAAACTGTGGCAACAGCATTGTGTGTGGCACAATGGACTTGTGATTCAGCACTGTGCTTTTTTGCTTGGATGTGTCATCAGATCAGTATTTTTTATGTTGTATTACATGACGATTGTGACAGTGGTGCACTCCATTGCCTGTCCCCAGGGGATCAGTTCCTGTAAGGGGTGTGTGTCACACCCCATGCTAGTAGTTTGAGTGTGATCTGCAAGTGGGCGTCCCTCGTGATGTGTCTGTCCCCCATGAAGCATGCTGCCATGATAATGGTTGTGAGTTCCTGTGCAGGATACCTGACCTTGTCCTGGTGTTAGTGTTTGCACTGGTCACAGGAGGCCCTTGTGCTGCCTACACCAGGGCCCAGTGTCCGATATCTTGTCAGTACTTTCACACTCCATGTGCATTGAGCATGGTGCATGGGTGTGTACTTGGGCCATATGGGTTGAGTGCAGACTCCTACCCTACACCTTGCACCCTCTCACCCTCCCCCTTGCAGGCTTCTGGCACTCCCCTTGCACCCACCCCATACTGTTAGGCACTGCTGGGAGTCAAGGCCACACACCTTCACACCACCCTATACTGTTAGGCACTGCTGGGAGTCATGGCCACACCCCCCACACCACCCCCATACTGTTAGGCACTGCTGGGAGTCATGGCCACACCCCCCACACCACCCCCATACTGTTAGGCACTGCTGGGAGTCATGGCCACACCCCACAGACTGTTAGGCACTGCTGGGAGTCATGGCCACACACCCCTACACCACCCCATACTGTTAGGCACTGCTGGGAGTCATGGCCACACCACCCCCATACTGTTAGGCACTGCTGGGAGTCATGGCCACACACCCCCACACCACCCCCATACTGTTAGGCACTGCTGGGAGTCATGGCCACACCCCCATACCACCCCCATACTGTTAGGCACTGCTGGGAGTCATGGCCACACCACACCCATACTGTTCGGCACTGCTGGAGTCATGGCCACACACCACCACACCACCCCCATACTGTTAGGCACTGCTGGGAGTCATGGCTACCCCCCCACACCACCCACATACTGTTAGGCACTGCCGGGAGTCATGGCCACACACCCCCACACCCCAACACCACCCCCATACTGTTAGGCACTGCTGGGAGTCATTGCCACCCCCCCACACCACCCCCATACTGTTAGGCACTGCTGGGAGTCATGGCCACATACCCCCACACCACCCCCATACTGCTAGGCACTGCTGGGAGTCATGGCCACACCCCCCATACCACCCCCATACTGTTAGGCACTGCTGGGAGTCATGGCCACACCACACCCATACTGTTAGGCACTGCTGGAGTCATTGCCACACCCCCCCACACCACCCCCATACTGTTAGGCACTGCTGGGAGTCATGGCCATACACCCCCATACTGTTAGGCACTGCTGGGAGTCATGGCTACCCCCCCACACCACCCACGTACTGTTAGGCACTGCTGGAAGTCATTGCCACCCCCCCACACCACCCCATACTGTTAGGCACTGCTGGGAGTCATGGCCACACACCCCCACACCACCCCCATACTGTTAGGCACTGCTGGGAGTCATGGCCACACCACCCACATCCTGTTAGGCACTGCTGGGAGTCATGGCCACACACCCAGACACCACCCCATACTGTTAGGCACTGCTGGGAGTCATGGCCATACCACCCCCATACTGTTAGGCATTGCTGGGAGTCATGGCCACACACCCCCACACCACCCCCATACTGTTAGGCACTGCTGGGAGTCATGGTCACACCCCCCATACTGTTAGGCACTGCTGGGAGTCCCCACATGTTACATGAGTTGTTTGAATACTCACCAGGCTCCACGGCTCCTTCGATTCCGTGAACTCCCACCGTTGGTAGCAGGGCCATGACTTTCTCCTCCCAAGGATGGTATTGTGGAGGTCTGCGGGGAACACCACCTCCAGTGTGGTGTGCATTGGCGTAGTCTTGGTCCATCTTCTTCTTGACCATCCTCCGCAGATCGTCCCACCTGACCTGGCATTCCTGCCTGTTGCACTTGATGGGTGCAACAGCATTGACCTTATCAACTATCCTCACCCACAGGCGTGTTTTGTCCGCTATGCTGGTCTGTCTGACCAATGCGCCAAACAGCTGTGGCTCAACTCTGATGATTTCATCTGTAAGAATCTCCATCTCTGGGTTAGTTAACTTTGGATTCTTTGGTGTGGTCATGGTGTGGGGTATGTGTGATTGGGGGGGGTGATGGTGTGTATAGATGAGGGTGTGTGGGTCTGATTGTGAAGGGGGTGGTGTGTGTGTGAATGAAATAGGGTGTATGTGTGAAGGTGTATGGCTGCAGTTGTTGGTGTGCTATCAGTGTCTTTGCGCAAATAGGTGTGTTGCAAAGGATGATGGGTTGTATGTGTGGGCCCTTTTATTGGTCCATTTGTGGGTATGGCTTTTTTAGAAAGTTTAGTGGGTGTGTTATAAGGGGTGGGTGTGACTTGGGCCCTCTATTTGCATGTTGCCAGGACATTGTTTTCCTATGGTGTGTGCACAGGAGACATGTTTTGTGGGGTTGTGCGACTCCTTTGCACCCTCCTTGTGCTGGGTTCGGGGTTTGTGTGCGCTTTATTAGTGGGAGGTGTGCAGTTCGTTTTTGTTGTTGTTGCTGGCTCATAAGGGACGTTTTTGGGGTGTTCGCGTATGCTTCATTGAGGGGTGTGCGGGTCGTATTTGATGGTGTAGCTAGCTGTTACGGTCCGTTTTCCAGGTGGAGGTTTGTGTACGCTTCATTGAGGGGTGTGCGGGTCGTATTTACTGGTGAGGCTGGCTGTTATGGTCCGTTTTGGGGGGAGGGGGTCCGTGTACGCTTCATTGAGGGGTGTGCGGGTCGTATTTGATGGTGCGGCTGGCTGTTACGGTCCGTTTTCCGGGTGGGGGTTTGTGTACGCATCATGGAGGGGTGTGCAGGTCATACTTACTGGTGCGGCTGGCTGTTACGGTCTGTTTTCCGGGTGGGGGTTCGTGTACGCTTGATTGAGAGGTGTGCGTGTCATATTTGTTGGTGCGGCTGGCTGTTGCGGTCCGTTTTCCGGGTGAGGGTTCGTGTACGCTTCATTGAGGGGTGTGCGGGTCATATTTACTGGTGCGGCTGGCTCTTACGGTCCGTTTTCCGGGTGAGGGTTCGTGTACGCTTGATTGAGAAGTGTGCGGGTTGTATTTGCTCATGCGGCTGGCTGTTACGGTCTGTTTTCGGGGGGGGTTTGTGTACGCTTGATTGAAGGGTGTGCGGGTCGTATATGTTGGTACCGCTCGTTTATACGCGATGTTTTCCGTACGAATCATGATTCATGCGCGACTACGTTTGCCCGTACAAATCGCGTACTTGGTCCCGGTCTGGATCGTACTTGTTAGTTTGTACGGCATGTTTACAAATCGTACGGTTTGGGTTATGATTTTGTACGGGTCTTCCATTATGGTTCGTACGGTTCGCTGATATTCGGACGTATTTTCGGGATACGGATCGTACTACGCAGTTCGGATGGTCTTTTACCATTCGTACGGAGACCGCTACGAATACGAGTCGTACGACGGTATTTTCTCCCGAATCGGAATCGGCCCCAAAATGTACTACAAAGTGTAGTTTGTGAATCTGGCCCATTGCCTCCAGCAACTCACAATCCTTATTCTGTTTTGTAGTGAAGAATATTCTTACACCCATAGAAAAATCTCTGGGAGACTAAAGCGGCATATCAACTCCTTAGCAGGACTTCACAGATGTATTTAGTATAATAGGAACAGATTTGTTGCAGCCTCATCTGTAGAATAACTGCAGAATACACTTAATTTCTGATAAACAAATTTGCTTGGTATAATCTATCCCCTCGCTGTCAAAAAAGATGAGATTCTGCAACAATAGCTCTTGAAAACATAAGGCCTGATTTATAGATTGACAGAGTGGGTACTCCATCGTTACGGCAACTAAGAACCCTCTCTGCCAAATTGAAGGTCCACACTCCTACTTTTGAGTTGGACAGACCTTCAGTATGTTGACGCAGAGACTTACTTCATCATTTTAAAATTTCTAATACCCAGATTTTGGAAATATTGGCAATTACACATATGTTTTCTATAGTGAAAGCATGCAGAAGCATCAGAGAGATAGAGGAAGAAGTCTGTGGCCAAGGGCACATAGCAGCAGATGCCACCTCGGCCTAGCAGCGGTGTTTGCACTTACCGAGGGCCTAAATCACTGCAGCCAAGCGGTGAGACCTGTTTGCTTATCCCAGCATACTAACCCTCTAAAGGCTCTCTTTTTGTACCTATGAATGAATGTGGAGAACATGTGTGTGCTAGGATGACAAGGGGGGCACAGACCAGCCCATCAGACCACAGGCAGCCAGTGAGAAGCGTTTGTGAGCAGAGACCTTGATATTTGCACCCACTAAGGGCCTTTCTGCAGAGGGCGGCGCATGGTTGACTCCTTATATATTTCTGTAAACCAGATTCTCCGTGTAGCCAATAATGAATACAGTGCATGCCATGTGTTGATAATGTAATTCTTGCTTGCACTGAATCGAAAAATATGAATCTTCTACATCATCACCGAAACTGAAAACCTGCTTTTCGAAATCTTTTAATAATACTTTTTTTTTTTAAATTAGTTTCTGGGTTATCTGGATTTATTAGAGCATCTCTTAGTAATAGTTGCCCTTGAAGAATAGATTTAGCTGCCAGTTTTAAAAACTCAAGGCAATATCATTTTATTTTCAGATGGGTATATAGTGCAAGGCTATCTAGGACGCGGCATATCTTAATCCTTTATTTCTTGTTTCATTGTGTAAAATTAATGTTGGCACATTTTGTAAATTGCATTCGCAATATTGTGTTAACTTTTATGTTGAGACCTTGTTCCTCAGTTTTTGTTAGTCATTGACCGAAATAATCTATTTTGATTGAATTTGATCAGCATCTTCTCTGGGGTATCCTGAGATTTCCTCAACGTTCCTATAGATTGTACAGAAATGTGAAAACATTGCCAAGGTTTATCAGATATTTTGGGGAAATGTTTACTGTTTCTTTCCTTTGACCATTGGTTTGTTAAGGCATAATGGTCAGTACCTATACAAAAAAGAGTCTTTCTTCACTGTGAAATTCTCACTGCATCTTTCTTGCAAAGAAGGCAGCAAAACTAACTTGTATTCTTTGTGTCATCGCCTCGCTTAGGGTCAGGTGAGGCATTGTTCTATGATATGTAGGCTCCTAATAGACACGACTGTAACACTTTACTATGTAGGCAGCTGTGGCTCCTCTGTTATGGTGGAGGAGCGTCACCCCACTGCCTCATCCAGCAGATAATAGCATGTAAAATAAAATGGTAATAAAGCAGTTTTATTATCATTTCCTTTTATGTGGCGGAGCCGCAGCCCAGTCTTGAAGGCGAGGCCATCCTCTGACAGCAGCAGCAGGAAGTGTAGTGGGCACAGGGTACTGCAAGTGCGCATGATGGTTTGGCCAGCTGTCTTATCACAGCCAAACCCTCATGTGGACTTAGATATCTCCAAGCTGTTGGATAGAGATACATCAGGCACAGGCTCTGTGCTCAAGACACAGGCTCCCAGTACCTCTGGGAGTGTAAAACCAGCCCTCTCCGTTCAATCCCAGCGCTGCTTTCATGCTGGTATTAGTATTGCTTTGTTCGCCCTAAGTTGGCGGGGTATGCTCAGACGTGAGTACCTTGCTCACTTGGCCACTGGATTCAAGATAGCCTGGCTGATGAGGATTATGAATTTGAAACCGGTCCAAGGATGCTTGTTTCCGGTCCAGGGAAGACCTGGCTTGGCAGTTCGGGCTGGACTGTTCCCATGAGGCACAGGGTCAAACTGATTTGCATATGGCCATGTCTGAACTGGGGTGGCAGAGTGGGCTAAAGAATGGTGATGGATTAAACCCAGATCAGTTGACTGGGGGTGAGTGTTTGATTTGCTCAAACGCTCCGTCCATGATCCCCTTTTGTATCGCGGTATTAGTATTACCAGCATGAGAGCATTGTCTGGATTGGCCCAGAAGAGTCTGGGAACCTGTGATCAGGAGCAGAAGAGCACCGAAACGGCGAGGCAGCTGGTAAGTTTTCTTTTCAATTTGTTTTATAGTTCCGCATCACCACTTGTCCCTGCTGGCAGCCACCACTGTATGTATGTTGTACAACAGAGCTTACTAAACTGTGTCGCGACACAGTGTGGGTGTGTTGCACGATGACGTCTGTGGCTAGATCCAGGGCCGGCGCTAGGCATGGGCAGTGTGGGCAGCCGCCCAGGGCCTCGCGCTCAGGGGGCCTCGCGCCCCCGTGAAAGGTCACACGTTCACAGCTCACTACAGGGCCCCCTGCCTCACCTGATCGCGCCCCCGTGAAAGGCACACATTCACAGCTCACTACAGGGCCCCCTGCCTCGCCTGATCGCGCCCCCGTGAAAGGCACACATTCACAGCTCACTACAGGGCCCCCTGCCTCGCCTGATCACGCCCCCGTGAAAGGCACACATTCACAGCTCACTACAGGGCCCCCTGCCTCACCTGATCACATTGCAGGTGGGGGAAGGTGCAAACGGATTGGGGTCGGCATAACAGCTGGGCCAGCAATTATGTTGGCTCACAATGTCAGGGGCGGGGCAGCGCCTCGGATAAGTACCGGCCATTCTAGGCTCTGTTTCTGCATTTTGTTTCCAGGCAACGGAGGCCCCTTTGTTTCTTGTGAGCACCAGCCGGACACAGGTAAGAGGAGGTGGGTGAAGGGAGGAGGGAGCAGCCAGATCAACTGGCGTTAAGTCATTTGTTATCCTTGACAGCAGGCATGGCTGTAATTTCCTTTTGTACAAAAGGAAGAAAGGTCTCATCTTGCAGTTTGTTTCCGCGCATGTGGAATAAATGCCTGACATATTTAACAAGTCAAGAAGGTGGCACCCTGTTTACCCAGTAGCCCCACCATAAAAACGTTTATGTTGTAGATATCAACGTTTGCATTCTGAAACGTGTGTTTTGTTTTTGTATGTGTGCCAACAAATTCTGGCAAGCAAAAAGCTTTAATTTATAGAGAAATGTCTGGTTTAAGGAGTCCATACGGGTCGGGCAAAGCGCTTACGTTTCATAGGGCGAGACTTAAACCTCTTTCTACCCCATGAATTTGAAAAAAATGTTACTTTATTTGTGAGGGCTTCACTTCAGAATGTGGAGATGGTCTCTGAATAGTTGCCACTCCCCCCTCCCAAAGTTCATACACACTTTACTGCTCGCATCTGCTCGCTGTCCCACGGTTTTCCGCAAAGCCCTCAAGTTTCCCTAGTCCATGCGTTAAGTATCCCATCCACTCCAGATTTGTGCTCGGTATTACCGATTTAATGGCAAAGCCAACAGGTCTTGCATTTTGTGACTTATTTGTTATTGCCAATGGCTTTTAGCTCGGCTCTACAGCATCCAGGTTGCTGTGCAGCATAGCTAAAGAATATTAATAAGAAAATTCCTATGACGGCTCCGTCATTTTGAATGTAGGTGCACCATGCATTTGCACACCTACAAAATGACTCAAGAACATTTTTTTAATACTTTTATTTTGCAATCCGAGTTGGAACAGGGAGGGCATGGGTAATGGAAGGAGGAAAGCAAACATGCGAGAGAGAGAGAGAGGAACAGCGAGAGGGGGAGAGAAGCACACGGCTGAAAAGCAACAAGGGAGGAGAAGAGCACAATTGTGAGTGCATCACAAAAGGATGAGGGAGAGAAGCAATTGGGATTGAAAGAGCAACATCGAGCATGACAGGGGAAGAGAAGCACACTAGGGAGACCGCTTGAAAACACATGCATTCTTTTGGTGGGCTTGAGAAAAAAGAAGAAAGAAATTCCCTAAAAGTAGAAGTGGAAGGGTAAAAGTAAATTGCATATGTTCCAGGGGAGTGATAGACATAAGATGGGCAAGGCAAGCCATTCAAACGGAAGCAGGTAAACAAGAGTGACAGTAAAGCTGGCCAATGGAAATTAATGGGTGGGCTGCAAGTCCTTCTATGCTCCTTGTAATCTCACAATAAGTCTTTCACAACCAGAGAGGAATCGCCCTAAAATGTGGATCAGGAATAGCTGCTTATTGCAAATCAGGCAGTTCTTACAATACATCACAAGATTGAGCAAAAAAAAGCCCCAACAGTGACAAGTGCCATAACTATTGATGTTGACCTCTTAAACGTAAAGCTAGCATGGCTATGCTATATAACTAAAACAAGGAGTGGTAAGGACTGGTTTTGTGGAAGTAGGAGACCGTAAGATACTTTGTGTAGATTGGAGAAAGGTACCAAGCATGCCTCTGGAACACATTCACCTCTGCCAAGTGTTTGTCATAGCAAGCTCTGTTTTTTTTAACCCTCACCCTGCCTTTCCTGGTCCATTGTTCATTGGAAGGGCTAAAACTCACAGGATAACTACGGAGTGCTAGGGAGTACAGAGTGACTAGGGAGTGCTAGGGAGTGCAGAGTGACTGCAGAGTGCTAGGGGGAGCTAGGGAGTGCTAGGCAGTGCAGAGTGACTAGGGAGTACTAGGGAGTGCAGAGTGACTAGGGAGTACTAGGGAGTGCAGAGTGACTAGGGAGTACTAGGGAGTGCAGAGTGACTAGGGAGTGCTAGGGAGTGCAGAGTGACTAGGGAGTGCTAGGGAGGGCAGAGTGACTGCAGAGTGACTAGGGAGTGCAGAGTGGCTAGGGAGTGCTAGGGAGTGCAGAGGGACTAGGGAGTGCTAGGGAGTGCAGAGTGCAAGGGAGTGCATAGTGCAAGGGAGGGCTAGGGAGTGCAGAGTGACTAGGGAGTGCAGAGTGACTAGGGAGTGCTATGGAGTGCTAGGGACTGCAGAGTGACTGCAGATATTAAGCTAATGGCAATGTAAATGACAATGCCATTTATTTATCTGTTTTCAAAACCAACACATAAATACAAATTTTGTCATTTACAATGCCAATAGCTCTAACTTTTTTTTTTTTTGTGAGGTCTTATATAGGGCTCCCACCATTGCATTGTAAATGCTTGTTTATATTTAACGCTTAAAGACGTATTTGAGACTTTGAGTTTGGAGGGCACGTAGAGACGGAATGGGGAATAGGTTAAATATGCTTGGTATGTTACATCCCAATTCAAAAAAAAAAAATAGGCAATTTTGGGTACGAAATGGTGTTACAAATTTGCTTTTGTTTATAAGATAATAAAAGCTCAACCAAGCAATTTATATCAGCTAATGCTGTTACTCAGTCCAAATGGACTATTCTTGTTTATTTTCAGAGGTTAAAATGGCTGATGTGGTCCTGCTGGCATTCAGATGAGTAGTGTGTAGTTACAAACAGATCACTGTAACAAGTGTTTTATGGCGGTGGGCTTTCTAACTTGTATCGGAACTTGTGACCGAAAGTTTACACACAGATCTCTGCAGCAGGTACACGAACCAGGCTAGTTACCCTACAGGGGTTGTACCTGTAACCTGTATTATGTGTGGTAGAGCAAAACACACAAGATGATGGACGGAATGATGCACCATGGCAAAACATTCACCCCCAGTCACAGATCTGGGTTTAGTCCATCGTTATTTTGCTCACCAAGCCACCCCAGTTCAAACATGGCCATATGCAAATCAGTCTTGACCCTGTGCCTCATGAGAACAGTCCAGCCCGAACTACCAAGCCATGTCTTCTCTGGACCGGAATCAAGCATCCTAGGACCGGTTTCTGGCTATCAGAGCACACCTCTGCGAGCCGTATATCAACTCCTAAGCTTTAACTGGGCATGCATGTTTGCGTTATGCATGATACACAGATACATGACCTTTCCTGAATGAATCAATAACAGGGAGCCACTCAACAGGAATAATCTAAAAAGTTGGAGTTACTCTATTTATGTTTCACTGGAATTGTGTTTTTATGTGTTCATTCTCTCAACGTTGTTTGATTGCAATATTTCATTTTATCTACTTTTTATAATAAATTGATATTTGCTCACCTGTTTTCAACCCCCTCTACTTTTTGTCAATGTTACTGATATCCACATTAGTTAGCTTCCGTGATGCCAAATAAGATCAATAGTACTGCGATGTCGCTTTCTGTGATGTCACTTCTTGTGACGCAATATGCAATTAGGGGGGCCTCGCATCTTCCCTTTCGCCCGGGGCATCAGAAGGCCTAGGACCGGCCCTGGCTAGATCAGGGCACTTGCTCTCTTGGATGTTTGCATTCAGTGATGCAGTAAGCCAATGAAGGAGAAGCGTTAGGCGAGCGCGAGCTGAGCGTGCGGTCTTGTTCCCTTTTGCGACGCAGTGACCACCTCCGCTCTCCATCCCAGATGCTCGGTAAGTTTGTCGGCCTGTAACTTCGTTTTCTGTTGTGCGCTCATAACAGTTTGTTGTTTTCTGCCCTGGGGTTTGAGGAACAAAGCTCTTGTGTTAACATTGTGAGAGACGGAGCATTTGTCAGCATCCTGTCCAAGAGTGCGCAATGGTTTGCATGCCGGCTGCAGAATCACGGATTTGAATTCTGCAAAGACAGACTCCGTATCAATTCATTAGGAGCCGTGTAGGTGGTTATTAAATCTGTAAAAGTAAATTTATTCTTTCTGTGTAAAGGTTTGCACATCTCTATAGCACTGCAGTGTTTATTTTCTCGCTCTCCTTATTTCCTTTAGACTTCCAATCCTTTTCTATCGCTTTCCCTTTTCTCTCCTTTGCGCCCCCAATTTTATCTGGCCCCCTCGTAGGTTATATACAGATCTCGGCAACAGGAACGGTAACCACTTAAGCAAAGAAGCAGTGACAAGTCAACTGCACACGCAATTTACAGTGCTTCTAACTGAAGCACCTTGAGGAAAAAAAACTTACTAACATCACATAGAAGGGAAGTACAGAGCCACAACTGGAATCTTAGGGAGCAGGTCACTCCATTATCTTCTTGTTTTGTGCATCGTTCAGTCAAGCACCTCACGACTTACGCCATTTCACAGACTATAAAAATCATCTATAAAAACCCTGTAAAAATCACATACAAACTTGAACCTATAAATACCCTTTTCTAACTTTGTTGGTTCCGGAACACAGGCGGTGTTCATGTTTATGTACCTGCATTTCTGCAAATTACAATGTTGTTATTGAAGAACAGTTTTGAATTAGCACTTGTTGCTTTTAACTACTGAATGGTAAACAGATCCTGCGAGGTACATTGGTCCTTGTGAATAGTTGTAGAAAAGATTAATGAGTCGTCTGTTGAGCAAACTTATGCTCGCTCATGCAAGGACTGCCGGAAGCTTCCTTCTTTGCTGTACTGAAGGAAACCTGGGGGTGCAGAAATCAATTATAGAATACTGGAAACATTTTGATGTTCGATCTTGAACTCAGTTTAGCGGGGCGGTATAGAAGAATACAAACACTGAGAATGGTATTTAGTCGGTTTTGCGTTTGCTGTAAAAATTGACGTCTGGATAGCCTTCTTTTTATTTCACAGCACTGGGCTGTGCCTCCCGCCACACAAGTCCTTGTATAGGAAATGGGTAGTAAGTGAGAACCAGCAAAGCTTCACCCGATCTTAGGTTCAAAAGAAAGAGGCACGAAGGAAGGTCGCCATGCGTATCAACTTGTACCTGACTTTGAGATCTCAATTAATCTGTCCGCTAAACAGAAAGAAATTGAATACACAACTCATCAAATAAATCTTTTGCTGCTTGCATGAAAAAACCTAACACCACCACCTTTCTTTAAAAAAAAAAATAACCAGGACCTTTCTAGAAAGCTAACAAAACCCTCAGAATACATGCCACGCTTTAAACCACCCATAAAAATAATTGTGAAGACAGTGTAAGTGCAGCACTGTGGTGAAAGTACAGCGCTGTCTGGTAGTGGTATGCGATGCTAATGAAGCATATTAGGGTGCCTGCTATGCTATCTAGAGAGGTAGAGTGGCACCGAGGGTGGTAGTGTAGCAATGTAGGGAGATAGGAAGTGATGGTAATGCGCTGAGGAAAGCGGACCCACCGGAATTCAATGCGCAGAGACTGGCTGATAAGTTGCATGATTGTTTTACCACTCACAATTCCCCATGCCTGAACACATTTTTGTAGAACTCGTTTTCAGCAAGGCAGCAGGTGGACTTTGTGCATGGTCGAAAGGTTTGGCAGTGCGTGCACCCGCCCTTTTTGTGCTGTAAATCACTGGGGAATGTGTCAATGTGTGCATGATTATATTCTTGTTTCAGGCATAAACCTAACCTTGCTTACACCTAGTTTTGCCAGTCACTGTCTTTGTTAGAACAGATTCACAATTGCTTTATTAACCTTCCAGCTTTCCCACATTTCCTTGAAAATGCACCATTTGCCCACTATTTTTTCAGAATTTTCTCGTGGCGATGCCCTCTCCCAGCCCCCGTGCCCCCCTTAGGGGGTTCGGGCTCGCTGGCTATGCTCGCTTGCATTACTGTGTCGCAAAATGAAGATTGTCTGAAAGGTGTGTCCCCAACTTGAAAAGTTTGGAAAGCTGTGTTGTAGAGGAACCACACCGGTCTGGAGGGAAGGGAGGAGCATGTGTAAGTAGCAGTACACAATAACAGAACAACATGAAACACACTGTCCTACCAAAACTGTACATTTGTAGCACAACAGATCCAAGCTTATCCCGAGAAATAATATAAACATTTTGTAGCCTTATAATAAGCATTGAAAAGTTCTGGTACCTAGCAATCCTCGTTTTTAGGTGATCCTGGATCTAGAGATGTTCCAGTGTCTATAAGTTTGCTAGTGTTTCTCTTTTTTCTTAGGCTGGTTTAACATGTGCAGTGGAGAGGGTAGTTTGGAATGGTTGCTTTAGATAGTGCTGCCACATGAAAGTCGTAACTAAAAGAGCCTCAAGGCCTGGCAAGGGATTTTTGTGATTTCTTCTGGTCCCTCTGACCACACTGTATACTCTGCTCAGCAACTTGCTGCCCTAGTCCTAATCCGGACTGGGTGCTGGAGTCAGCTATGCATCAAGGAAGTCTCATAAGGGTGGAGCTAGGAGGTCTGCTGTGGTATGATGACCCTTGACATCTGAAGGGGCAAGTCTAGACCGCATGGCAGCATGGATGGTTCCAGACACCCTCTTAGACACCAAGAGCTTGTTCAAGACTCAAGTAAATTTGTATAATATTAGTGAGCTTTTTTTTAATAGCCCAAGCGCTTCTTTTGGAGCACTATCTCCATTTGATGCAGGAGTGCAGTTGTGGCTGCTTGAAAGCCCTTTGGACTTGTATATGTGACACTATGGCACAAAGAATGGCGCCATCAAAACTTGGGATATAGGGGCAAGCTGGCAAAAATGTCCTCTTGTGACGGACGTAATGTGAACATTGTTAGAGGACGTTTCTTCCATTTGATGACTAGAAACCTCATTGAGTTCTGTTAAGGGGCTTCCTACGGCAAACCAACTGTTCCACTCGCAGCAGTCAGCCGGTGCAGATGGCACTCGCTTCGCGCGATTTAAATGTTAACTATAGGAACTCGGCAGGTCTCTCTGTTAGAACCAGATGTATCGCGTTGTTCATTGAATTGATGTAGTGTTCACACTATGTTTTTCGTGCTTTATGAATTTATTTATAAAATATGCATTTGAATATAAAAGATAATCAGTTGTTGTTTTCAACGTGTATAATAACCCCTTCGATGCTGATGACGAGCTCAGCTCGTCATCAGCCACGGGGGGCGTGTGCTGATGACGATCTGAGCTCGTCATGTAACGCGGCTTTTGTAAAAAAGCCGAGCAGCGCAAAAATGACCGCCGCAGCGATGCGGATAAGGTATAGAATTCAGAGCACTGGCCGAGAACATAATTTTCCTAAAGAGACTGAAAATAGCCTGAATGCTTGTCTGTAACTTTGAATGTTTCTCATGCAAATATTATGTAAGGGGCTATTGCTTCTAACCCACTGTGTTGTTATTTCATGTACGGTCCATAGATATGTTAAAAAGTCAGATGTTTGACGTTTTTTAATCTTCAAATTTGCGGAGTTTTATTGTTCAAGTACCTTGCGGGCACCAGCAGTTACCTGGAGGTTACACCTTACTGGTTGCTTATATTGTTCTGTCATCGCAAGATGTCACTTGGTGATGAACCGGCCTACTCCACAGCCCTAGTAAAGTCTGGAAGAGTTTCTATCTGTGTATGTAGCATCTTCTCCACCTCAGCACACTCTTGATCAATTTCCGCCCATCCCAGCTACCAAGAGCAATTCCACTTTGCAAATGTTACTAACCTTTGAGTCAATCACTGCTCCGCAATAGCAGACTTACAATGGTGCATATTTTTTACGACAGCTGGCTACATCTTTTCATTATATTCTGTTTCAGTAATAATGATGTCAGTAAAAATGATGTCACAAAATGGTTGCTGTCATCGGAGTGATTGCAGCAAAGGTTAATATCTTCAAGTAAGGCACATACTGACAATGCTTTCACTTCAATACTCCTCTTCCAGTTTGGCTTCCGTGAGGTTTAGGTTTGAATTCCATGAGGATTAGAACCCTCAAGCACCAGAAGGAACGCAGATATGACAACAGTGTCATTGAATCTGCACGCAGGGTTCATTTTAATGTGTCACACTAGTCACAAGGCCTCACAATACTGAAACTGTCGTTTGCTGCTGATTTTTCTCATAGTCCATAATACATAGAAGCAAACACACTTCAGTAATCACTACAGGTGTACCTTCTCACACTGTCAATGCCCATACACATTATAAGGCCTACAAAATGTCATCACAGGTCTCTAAAGGGTTTGTTCTGCGACAAGCTACGTTACACAGGTACAGGGCTGAGCTAGACAGTAGTCTCACAGACTCCACTCGCACACATGCGCCTCTTGTACTGATGTTACCTCATTCCCTCAATTTGTGAAGCGCTCTGATATCCTTCGGGATCAAGTTTGCGCTATATAAAACTTTATAAATAAATAAAATAAAAATAAATAAATCTTTGCCGCACGGAGACTACTTCGTCTCTGCTGCCGACATACACCTCGATGGGCCGACAGAGTAAGGGACTTTGGAGATTTGGCCATTTATCTGCCCACCCTATTTAGAGTAGGTAGACAAATGGACAGTTTTCACTGTCCATCACTATCCAATGAAACCTGGCAGTAACGGACAGCGAAAACTGTAAAATGACCCCAGGCCGTAGCGGAAAAACTAATTGGGCAAGTGGGTCATTGTTTTGTTATTTTGAAAAAGAAAATCCCGCTTTTGTATTTTCTTTATGAAAGTAAAAGTTTTTTTATAATTGCTGCATGGCTCCATCATGTTGACGGAGCTGTCCATCAAACTCTCAATGCATTTCCTGTTACTGCAAGAAATGTCTGTTAAGCTGGCGAACATCTCAACCTTTGTCTGGCAGGTACTCCCTCCGGGCGTTGGAGTACTTTAATCGCCGCCCGAACACAGTGAATACCCATCCAACATAATCTAAATCAAGCCCTTAGACATGTGATCGATTATCCACTCAACATCCCCTGCAAAGTCACCCATATTCTTGTGACAGAATTTCCCCCTTGCCTGGATTACTAGGAACTGAATGCAATCACAGTCTGGAATCAATACCTCCTTCCTATTATGTCAGTATTGTTGCATCAAGTAAAGTTTGCAACTATCTTCACAAAGGTAGATCTACACGGAGCGTATAAATCATTCAGAGTACATGAAGGTGATGAACGAAATCGACATTTAATACTGGACATTACCGGTGTGGTCACCCTTATTGTATGTGGCAAACCCCATGGGGGAAATCAATATTTAAGACTTGCTACGGTCACTTTGAGTATTTAGTCATGCTGTTTGGCCGTTGTAACACAGCCACCATCTTCAAACCTTTGTCAATAACATCTTAAGAGACTTACTAGATGTATTCATGGTTGTATACTTGGATTACATACTGATTGATTCCAGTGCGATCCAAGAAAGTCAGAAACAAGTATGTGAAGTCCCGCACAGGCTACAAAAGCACTCTCCTTATGCAAAATTAGAAAGTGTCTTTTTGAGGTGCCCAGTAGGACCTTTCTGGGTTTTGGGATCTCAGTAGAAGATCTTAATACAAATTGTGCGGGGAGAAGTTTTAAGTGGGCTCTCTCTACTCTCATTGCAATTATGAGACGTAAAAAAAATTGAAACTCTCCCCAGACATATGCCAGGGTGTGAGAGACAACTAACCAGTATGTTCTCTCTTGATGTGTCTCTTAGTATAAATTTGTCAAAGGAGGTCAAAGCAGTTTTGGAATAGCTTATGTCTAAGACTGTAAATGAAGTACAGGGATTTCTTCATTTCACAAACATTTACAGACAGTTCATTCAGATGTTCTGCTCAATAATTCTACTCCTAGTGCAACTCACCAGAAAGGAACAAGAGCAATCTTTTTGAACTTTCAAAATACAGTTCACTTCAGCACCCCTCTTCTTTGTCAAAATTCTGCAGAGAGCTGTGTGGAAGAACAGGTCTTAGATGCTTATCCACCAAACTCCACTCAGAAAGAACCATAAGGAAAGAATAGATAATCTCACCCCTACTATCTTATAATAGGTGAAAGTAGGGAAAGGGAAGAGAGAAACAACCTGGAGCAGATGGCACGTCTCTAAGAGGGCCGATGCTATATCTCTGTCTTAAGATTCTCTCCTAACGCTATATTAAAGGGACTGCCCAACCCATGATTTCTTCTATCTGAGTCAATGTAGTACTCTTGAAATGGTGTAACATTTAACAGAATGTAATCCTTATTACCTGATGCTCCATAGACAAGGTGGGTAACGAGCTAAGGAAGTAACCGCAAACCTTCCCTTTGTTTGGGAGCACCAGGAGTTGCTGAAGAATGGAAGATGTGTATAATCAAGGGAGAATGCAGATCCAGATGGGAATAGATCTGTAGAAATATGAATCTAAAGACAAGGAAACATGAGGAAAAAGACAGAACAAAACAACAGTGCATGGAAAAGCAAAGGAACAATCAGAGTGAACAAGAGCCCTACAAAAAGCATGTTAAGGCAACTTGTTGCAGCCTTCATGCTGCTTAAATTAGTCGGGAAACAGTCCTTCTTCTGACCTGATTTGTTGGATTCCCCGGCTTCTGAATCTCACCCCCTACCATTTATGACCATGTCTCCACAGTTTCCATTTCGGTGATTATCTCTTATTGCCAGTTACTCACCAAATCCTTCCCTAAATCATGACACTCTGACATTCAAATGAATCGTTTCCTTTTGTGAATCTATTATTATTGGGTTTTAAGATTGATACAATGCAAGTCATATGAAAAAAGCAAGCGATGTTGGGCATTACACCAGGCATATAAGGCACAGCATAATCATATAGCATATTTACTGTTCACGCTTGGGCAATGTACAGGGTGATCAAGAGTGCGACTCACAGGTACATTTGACCTCTAGCATATAGTGGGTATATATCTGTGTAAGTTGCGGTTCTAGCACTCGGCTGGAGGCACCTGCAGTGCCCACTGGTTGCCAATGGATGAGCGTCAGGGCGCACGGTATTTCGCGACCTTGCCAGTGCAGCATACAGTGTGCAGCACAGGTGTAAGTTCTTGACTAGTCGCCGCGCACCTGGGGCAAGCGCTGGCAAGTTAGACTCTCCTTAGAGGACGTCGGGACAGTCGGCTCCTTGACACCTGGAGACCTGACGTCAAGTCCACCTGGGCGGGTGCTCACTGAGGGGGCAGCGCCCAAGTGGGTCAGCAATTAAACATGTGGCTCCGTGGCATGTCTACTGGTCTGCTGAGTTGCCGGCACGCCATGACTGCGCTGGCTGTAGTGGCGTCGAAAGCGGAGGCACCTTTACGGGGTATTGATCCTCCGCCGCGCAAGATGTCAGGTCGGCGCTGCTGTGGCGTCTTCGTGCTCCAGTAGCTGCTGGCAGAAGAGAGTGAGGGGAGTAGGTGTGCACTCTTTAAGGGGTCCCGCAACGATAGGGGTGCTAGTGATTCATCTGCAAGGGCTTGGGACGTGGTCAGTAGGCTATCCACAGAGTGTTCCTCCTACTGGGCTGCAGAAATAATGGGAGTGCTATAGGCGCTGCTTTGAGTGTTTACTGATGAATCGTTTCCTTTTGTTGTGCGAATCAATGCTTTCTCATTTGCTTCTGGTGCTGTACTTTTTCAGCAGGATGTTGACTCTCAAGACCTACATCCAATAGCGTATTATTCCAGACCCTTGACTGAACCTGAGAAGAACTACACAAGTTATGGTCTGGAATTATTGGCCATCAAAGAGGCGTTTGCATATTGAAGACATGATCTGAAAGGCGTTTAACAGTTGAACACAGTCTGGATGGACCATAAAATATGTTTTATCTGAAAACTCTGAATTGTGCCAACATAAAACAAGCATGATTAGATTTGTCTCCAGCTGTGACTATTAAATAACCTATAGATTTTGTTTGAGACATGGAGAAGCAGATGATTTATCTCAACAGACAGATGTTGCTAAAAAGGAAGATGCACAAGGTACGGCCCCTAAGATGTTAAAAAGTTCCCGTTATTCATCTAAATGCTTACTGGAATTGGTAAAGGGATCTCATCTTATAATCTCCAGTAAGTAATGGAGCATGCAATAAGGAGTATTGTATTATGATGATGCCTTATTCCTTGCTGGTCAATTCATACAAAACATGATTGGAGAATCATGGTATCTTGATTCTGCAAAAGCGGGCATCCAGGACAATGCACAATGTTTGAAACCATGGTTGGAATCTTTTAGTGGTCTAATCTTCAGACCTCGGTCACAGGCTACATAAAGAATTGTGTATTTTTTGCACAAGCAAAGTCTCCTCCAGTTGGAGTCTGCAACCTCTTCCTACTCCTAAACAACCATGGGATATAAGCTTGGTGGTCTTCTTCGCTAAGCTGCTTCCCTCACGTGGGTATACAATGATCTCAACAGAAGTTGGCTACTTAAGATGGGTCACTTCATCTTTTTCAAGAAAGTGCCCAGTGCTGACCTGAGGGTGGTCAGAAAAACTGCTTGCCATTCTGGTGGCGGGGCATGGCCCAATTTCCTTTTTTCTCCCTCTTTTTTTTTTGGGATTATTCTTTCCCTGGTGTCTGATAAGCGTTATGTCTAACTGGTGTGGCAGATTTGGATAAACACCCCCAGTCCGCCTCTGCAGGGTGGGGGGGGCAGAAATGTAGTGGGGCTTGTTGTGGGTTGGTGGCACAGCCTGATGTCTCATTGGAGTAACACCATTCCTTTTTTTGGCTGGTTTTGTCCAGGTGTCTGTGGGGCTTTCTGCCCACCCTCATGAGGGCAGCTGGGGGTAAAACCCCCACCCATCCACCGCCTAAGAAGGCAGAAACACTATTGCATCCAATCTGAGGTGGAGGCATGTCTACCTCTTCTATTTAGTGGCTACTTTTTAGGGCTCGCGCCTGCGTTGCCATGTGCAGCACTGCTCGCGCAGAGCGAGAGCCCTTTTGTCTGGGCTTTTGAAAGCTGAGCACACGCTTGTGCGTGTGATCAGGCTTTCGCCCTCAGGCATAGGCTTTTGCGTCTTTTTTTTTTAAAAAGGCACACAATTGGGCAAAGGCGGGCGCATGTCCCACCTTTGTAACGCCCATTCCCGTCGGTGGCTAGCACGCTCAGCAGCGTGTGTTCGCCTCGCTGCTTGTGCTGCCGCGCTCCCTCCCCCACTCCTCTGAGGTGCGCGCACCACTGGTTTCGTTTTTTATCTCTGAGGGTGGTCAACATTCCCCCCTCCCCACTAATTTGCTTTTGCGGCAGTCCGTTGTTTGACTACTTTCTCTTGTGATTATATGCTCGCCACCTGTTAATAGGACTTTTTTTTACATTCTTATTACTTTAAAGTTTAATGGCTATTGTATATGCTTACAAATGTTGTTGAGTTGCCAAGGTAAGAGGTGCTGGCTTTGCCAGTGTTTGTTACCTCTTGCACTCGGTAGGCAGCATGGATGCTGATTTACAAAAATGCCAGAGGAATACATGTACCTGCAAGTAGATGTGAAGCCTGCATTAACTCGCTCAATGTCATTAGACTGGCCGGCGACCAGTGCTGGCGTTTTAGCCAAACACAGCAAAGCATCCCTGGACTTGTAGTTTCACATTAAAGTATGGGCCTCAAAGTACCACAATGCTCATCACCAGCACTGGAGCTATTGCACCTTATGTCATGTGACCTGCTGAAGGATCTGGTGGTTATATGAATATATAAAAAGCACCAAGTGCAAGTCTAACAGGGCTTTCAAGTCTGTGTCTTCAAAGATAGGCCCTGGGGGTTCGGACTCCTTCAGGACTACAATTGGATTTGGCTCCTAAGAAAGTGTAGCATAGAGCTGATCAGCTCAGCGCCAATAAACTGGGACTCGAGGAGCTGGGCGTGGACTCCCCAACAAGACAGAGGGCGCTTTTAGGCGTGGTGTGTTTTCTGTGACGCACAGGTGACGTCGGTAGTGTTTGTTTTACTTCTGTAAGTCTGGGAGGGATGTCAGGGTGAGCAAACAATCAAATCTGGTGCTTGGGTACTTATGTGCTTCCCAGGGACAGGCTGATAATGAAGAGCCTGAGCAGAGCTGGCAATTAACCTAGTGAAAATACTACTTTTAGGGCAGGAAGGAGCTATCACTACAGTAACGTGCAGTGTAATACAGCTGTCGGAGGGGGGCTGTATGACATACTTTCTTCGCAATCTGGCACATAACCCGCATTCCATCCTGGCACTGCCGTCCCAGACGATGATACACCCAGGTGTCTTTAGGACTGGTGACATAGCGCCAACTACACTGGTTGCAAGGCGCTTTATATGGATAGCAGGGGAAAAAGTTGAGAAAGAGATTGCTAGAGCTCCCACGTTTTCCATTTCCACGCATGAGTAGCACGTCCAGTCATTTTCTTTAAATTCTAGGGTTCCTGGTTTTGCAATGGGCTACACAGGACTACAAATCCCAGCATGCATCTGCAAGTCTGTACTGGAGAAGCAACTGAGGCATGGAGCTCAACAACTCGAGAGCGTTGTAAGATTTGTGTCAAAACTTGCATTCAGGCAGATACCAGGGGTGGATGGTCTTAAGGGACGAAGTGGGCATTGCCCCCTAACAAAGAAACAATAAAACACGGAGTTCTAATAAAAGGCTTCATAGTGTTTTGTTTCAGGAAGTAAAGAGCCTGAAATCGTTTTTTTAGCAACTGGATTAGTGAAGACAGCTGTGCCTGTGCCGGCTTCCGGGCGAGAAAATACTCGCCCAGGAGACACAAAGCAGTGTTGTGTCGTCTGGGTGGTGGGTGCGACATTTTTGAATGCCATTGCATTTGCTTGATTCAGGGCGTTAATGCCTGCGACCTTGGGTGGGATCCACATAACGCCAGAGACAAAGGAGGCGGAGCTGATTAGGTGTCAGCAAACATGAGAGCCACTCCCCAACCTCATACGTGGGCATGCTTTGGTTTTAGAGGACATGCTGAAGGAGGGGCCCACAGTGTATTTGGCAGTTGATACAGCGGAGGGAATAAGACGCACCGGCAGCTGAAGCAAGGTACGGTTTTTGCTCATGTAGCGCGGAGAGGCCGTCACCCCAACGGCCCAGGAACTCTTCTCCCCCATGTGGGTATTCATTATGTGACCCCCCCCCCCTCTTGTCTCCGCAGCCGAACGATTATTCAATGGAACAGTGCCGCTCCCGGGTCGAGGTGGAAGAAGATGGCGGTCTCTTTTATTGGCACACTCTAGGCGAGTGGGAGGAGCCTGCACCGACGTCAAGTACGGCAGCTGACGGCTCACAGGTGTGCTTGTTCACCGGAGGAGTTGGAGGCGAGTGTGGAGCGGAGTCGAGCGAGGAGTCGGAGATTGAATTTGGAGAAGCAGAAGTGAGAGGAGGAACCGGATTACCACCTACGGCAGAGAGGAGAGGAGACCCGTTGGTGGCGCGGGAGCCAGGAGGCATTCGGCAACACGAGCCGCCCAGCCGCACGCCAGGAGGTGTGTGGCTTACAGAGGTACAGAGCCGTATAGCGGGCTGGGTGGGGAGAAGGGGTAGGTCAGTCCCGTGACCTCATACCCTGCTATATTCCCCGGTAACTCTTTCCAGCACACCCCCTGTCCCTCTCACGAGACTGTAAATATTCACACGTGGTGTTCCCTCACTCCCTATCCCTTGCACCAATTAGGACATCAGACTTAAGACTGATATCTGTCCTTTCTTCCTTTTCTTCCTCACGGCTCACCTACCACCATCATGGAGCCGGAAGAATCTCACTCCCGGAGAAGCCCCAGACGAATCAAGAAGGAAGAAGACCGTAACAGGCCGAAGAGGAGAACGGAAAGAAGCCGATCTCCCCGGAGGCCCTCTTTGAGAACAAGCATTGGAAATGCAATAGGTCTCGCATTAGGAAAGTTTGAGCGATTGTTATTGTAAATGACACTTTTTTATTTATGTGTTGGTTTTTAAAAATGCAAAATTAATAGCTTTGTCAGTTACAATGTCAATAGTTTTAACTTTCGCAAATGTGACACCTATAGCATTTGTAATGCAATGTGTGTTGTATTTACGTGACTTAGATGTATTGATATTACAAATCACAATGGCTTTTATTTTTGTAAATGATTAATACTTAATTAAAAGTTATTTTAATTTATAATGGCAATACCTTAAACGTTTGTAAATAAGTTTTGTGAAGATTATGTTCAGTGTATTTTATTGTGACGAAAATCCAAGCACATTGCATTTGCACCTACACACACACATATAGATGTGGTGGATCTGGGGGATATGGTGGTGGTGGATGTGTTTGTGGATGTGGTGGTGGATGCAGTGGTGGTCATGGATGTGGTGTTGGTGGATGCAGTGGTGGTGGATGCGGTGGTGTTGGAAGTGTTGGTGGATGTGTTGGTGGATGTGTGGTGGTGGTGGGTGTGGTGGATGTGGTGGTGGTGGATGTGGTGGATGTGGTGGTGGTGGGTGTGGTGAAAGTGGTGGTGGATGTGGTGGTGTATGTGGTGGTGTATGTGGTGGTGTATGTGGTGGTGTATGTGGTGGTGTTGGATGTGGTGGTGGATGTGGTGGTGGATGTGGTGTTGGTGGATGCGGTGGTGGTGGGTGTGGTGGTGGTGGGTGTGGTGGTGGATGTGGATGTGGTGGTGGTGGATGCGGTGGATGTGGTGGATGTGGTGCTGGTGCATGCGGTGGATGTGGTGGTGGATGTGGCGGTGGATGTGGATGTGGTGGTGGATGTGGTGGTGGATGTGGTGGTGGTGGATGCGGTGGTGGTGGTGGTGGATGGGGTGGTGGTGGGTGTGGTGGATCTGGTGGCGGTGGATGTGGCTGTGGATGTGGCAGTGTATGTGGCAGTGGTTGTGGTGGTGCATGTGGAGGTGGATTTGGAGTTGATGGTGGATGTGGTGGTGGTGGATGTGGTGGTGGTGGATGCGGTGGTGGTGGTGGATGCAGTGGTGGTGGTGGATGGGGTGGTGGTGGATGGGGTGGTGGATGTAGTGGTGGTGGGTGTGGTGGATGTGGTGGTGGTGGGTGTGGTGGATGTGGCGGTGGATGTGGCGGTGGATGTGGCGGTGAATGTGATGGTGGATGTGGTGGTGGATGTGGTGGTGCATGTGGAGGTGGATTTGGAGTTGATGGTGGATGTGGTGGTGGTGGATGTGGTGGTGGTGGATGTGGTGGTGGTGGATGTGGTGGTGGATGTGGTGATGGTGGATGCGGTGGTGGTGGATGCGGTGGTGGTGGTGGATGGGGTGGTGGTGGATGGGGTGGTGTATGTAGTGGTGGTGGGTGTGGTGGTGGTGGGTGTGGTGGATGTGGCGGTGGATGTGGCGGTGGATGTGGCGGTGAATGTGGTGGTGGATGTGGTGGTGCATGTGGAGGTGGATTTGGAGTTGATGGTGGATGTGGTGGTGGTGGATGTTTAATGAGCAATTGCACAGCTGTGTTCCATTTACTCATGTGAAGTTGCACATCAGTTAAAGTTAGCACGTGGAAACGATTATTAGCAGGACTTAAAAAGAACTGGGTACTGTTGTAGTGCAGGCCAGCCAGCCAGAAAGAAATGACTGAACGAAAAGGACCCCATTTCCTATTTCCCCTTGTGACCTCATATTTATTAGGATTATTACTGTTCGTGATAACCTTTGAGAGTTTGTGAGCACTGTGCCTTTAGTGCATATGCGAAATTGAGACCCACTACTCCAATTCGAAAATGCGGCAAGCTCGATGCGCATGCGCATCGACAGGAGAGACCTAAAAAAAAATTAATACAATAGACATTGGAAATTACTAATACATGCCGCCCCAGCCATTCATTTAGCTTTGGGGACCGGAAATAATCTGAACTGTTGCAGTTGCAGGAGGGAGAGATGGTTAGTAGTTGTTTTGGCAGCGATGACAAGGGCAGTGGGTGGTGTAGGCTCCAGTGATTTCCTGGTCAGGGCTCTGGCAGTTACTATTTTACAAATTAAGCACTGCCTCATCCTCAGAAACGGTTAAATAGCATTTAACATTCCACGCATCTGCATATATGGTCTATTTCACTTGTCTCTAAAAAAGTAACTAAAACGAGGATGTAAGGGGTTAAATGTATGCCGAAGGTAAATTCAGACTGAAGGGGCCTCATGATTAAGTGGTACAGCTGTTTCTGTGTTAAATAGTTGTAAGAGGCATACACAATCATTGTCTTATCATATGTTTATGCTGCTGTGGTAATAAACTGGAATTTGAACTTTCCACTGTAGTAATAAACGTGGAGTGTGCGGTAACTTTCACTACGGAGAAGAGTTAGCGGCATGGGTGTGGGCAGTGCATTTGTATTGTAATGGGAGCATCTCAGCCATAACATATGGAATTGGGGGAGAGGAGAGATACACAGCGCACTAAGTGCTGGAGGGAATGACGGGTAGTGTGAGGGAGCGGAGAGTGAGCACCCCACCGGCCTGGAAGTGGGAACTCAGCCCAGCGCGTGGCTGTGTGCAGCGAGGTGTGCCCTGCGGCTGCAGCAGGCATCAGTCAATGCAGCTCCCAGCGGCCCCTGCGGAAGGCACTGCGTTGTACACTATTCACTCATGTGATGGGGGAGCACCGCAGGGAAGACGGGACCCCCCTGGAAGGTAGGAAGGCCCAAGCGGGAGGGGGTGAGGGGCAACGGCCGTGTGGGGGCGACACAGGAGGAGATATAGTGAGGAGAGAGGCCGGTAAATAGACCTATGAGGGAGAGAGAGGGTGGGATAAAGATGGGGGCTGAGGAAGAGAGAGTGAGGGGAGGTTTTGAGGACGAGGGTTGGGGGCAAAGGCGTGGAAAAGAGAGGGTAAGTAGCAAGCATGGAGAGCGAGGCGAAGAGTGGAGGCGGCGGCAAGGCTCGAGTGTGAAGAGGAGGCGGATGAAGCAGCACTGAGAATACTTACAGGAAAAACAAGCTTCTGTGTTCTGCGACACGGCGGGGAGGGGGCGGAGCGGGGAGAGGTGCGACACGGCAGGCAGGGGAGGAGAGTAGGAGGAGGAGGGGGGAGGAGAGTAGGAGGAGGAGGGGGGAGGAGAAATGCGACACAAACAAGACGGAGGGAAGGCAGATAAGGGGAGGGGGGGAGGAGAAATGCGACACGGCGGGCAGGGGAGGGGGCGGAGCGGGGAGAGGGTGTGAAAGCAGCAGGGGCCTGGAGTGCGGCTGAGGGAACTGATGTGCACGCGCTTTTAAGCTCAATGCGCATGTGCATTGAGCTTAAAAGTCACGGGCACTGCAAGGAATCGCCACGATTCCTTTCAAGTTAGTTAAAGAGTGGTTAAGACCCCATAGTCTTGCAAGCTCGATGCGCATGCGCATCGACAGGCGAGACCTAAAAACGTGTACAGACTTTCTGTATTCCCAAATAAAACCCGGTGTCATGAAAACCCGCCTCTTGCCCTTTCCTCCACAACCCGCTACAGCTCGGTTCTACTATGGGTTTGCAGTTTGGGAACCTTTTCCTGTGTGATTTGAAGTTCCCTTTCAATGCAGAGAAACACCAGGAACGCTGTTTGTGTTACTATTGTGTGCCTGTTCATGGCCCTGTGTTTATCAGCTCTTGCACGCCCAGGACGTCACATGTGAATGTGAAAGCAAGCACAGTTCGGGGGAAGCTTTGAAAGTAAAATACTGCCTTGAATGGTTTGCCTTTCTGTTTCATCGCTTCTTGTAGACGCGTAACGGTGTTTGAGCCCCAAGTCAGCATTTGACAAGGAGGCTGCAGTGATAGTACTAAGGACTACCCTAATTACAAAAAAACAGCGTGTAAAACAGACACAGTGAGAAATCCCTTTTAAATTAACATGTCCACACTTTTTTAAACCACATATCTCATAACCTTTGAAAATACTAGCCAGTGCTGAAAAAAAACCTATCACATAGTAATAATAATATAGTCCGAAAATTAGCAATGATAATGAGCAACTTTAAAAACAGTTGTTTTCAGATCACAGAGTCAGAACGTATTTATTTACCGAAGGCATTTAGAGCCAGGGGCCAGAAAATAATGTGCGCACTGCTGAAGGAGACAAGATTCTTGTGGAACTCTGCAACAGTCAACATAAAGTGCTCATTTCAGAGGTAAGGACAGCCTTTTTCCATTTCAGTCTGAGGCTGTGTGCGTCATAAGCATGTCACAAACTGTTTCTAGCTGTAGCTGACAGTCTATGTGCTTGAGATTTAAAACACGCTGGTTCTTTTAATAAGTACACCGTCTTTTAGAGTGTGGACCAGCTGCTCCCACTATTCTTGAAACGGGTATGCAATGGATATGCAAATGAAAGGACACTACTCTAAACATGGAGTAACTGGGTGAATTATGATAAAGGAGTAGACGTTATCCATCGTTTTCCTATTTAAACTTCTCAATATTGCTCGTCCCAAAATGTCAAAGATATATTGTAGGTTTATGGTACTTTAAAAACCTTGTCATACATTTGCCTGCATAATAGGATGTGGACACATTGACCTTCAGCATGAAACCTTCTTGGATCAATTGGTGCCATTTGCTTTGCTCTGTCAGTTCGATGATGACTTTTGCGGCCACCTCTTTCAAAGGTCACCAGCCGCCACTGGCAGATACCTGCCTAAGTTCACTTATTTGTTGAAGGGTTTTGTCAAGATCCATGCGTCAACTTACAGCGACTTCGTAGCACTTGAATATCAAGGCATGAAGGTCATGAGTAGTGAGAGCCAGCCTCTGACTGCCCCCACACACCACCATCAAGGCATCAGCACCTCCCTTGTAGCTCAACACTTCCATCTTCGAGGAGTCCTTGTTCCGGATCAGCCACCCCCCCTGGGTTTGGTGGATTCCAGAGTCTGGGACACCAGATCACCAGAGATCTTCCGCCTGAACTCGTGGCTTCTTTGAAAGCTCACTCGAGTTTCCTGTGTATGTGTGCCACAGTGTGAGTGGTAAAACGCGAGGAGGTGGTAGTGAGCAGCAGCGTGCCCCACAGAATTGCATTAAGTCCTGAACTGAGGGCAATCACTGACGGACACATGGTCATTCCCCGCAGAATGCTGTAAACATACACTGCATTGTGCTGTGAGGCTGAAGCCACTCCCCCCAGCCCCCAAGTACCCACCACTCTCTCCTCTTCTGCCCGCCCACTCGCTGCCAGGACTGCCCCAGTCCTAGCTCACATACTAATATACTTTTGCTTTGTGTGAGTCAGCTAAAGGTGCGTTTCCACTTTTATTCTGAGGGCTGTCTGGCTTTCTATGCTGCCTAAGACTAAAAGCAACTTAATTTGGCATGAAAAGTGGAATTTAGTACAAGCTGGGGTGGGAAGGGGCATTTCAATTACACAGCCGCTCGGAAGTGCATTTAGAGGGCAACAAAATATAGTTGAAAAGAAAATAATTTTAGGAGTGACATACCGAGCAGTATAAAAAAAAAAACATTTGTAAGAAAAAGGTTTTGCTTCCTACTGAGTTTATGGCAAGGATCCTCTTTTTTCCATACCTACAACAAACATAACTTGGATGTCTATCCTGCATTGCAGAAAGCATTGCACTTAGCACATTAACTAAGCGCTTTGCATTGACTTTTTTCCATTTTTTTAGAAAGTATTTGTTTGACTCACAGGTCCACCTGTCAAGTCTGTGTCTCGTCGGAGCTTGTGGATATTTTATCGGAGAATAAGGTGTTATGAACAGTGGATATCCCCTAGCATGAAAGTGCAAGACCTGCTAAAAAGGTCAGTCATCCAATGATTGTTAAAAGTCAGAAGTTAGAAAAGGGTACGCCATGAAGTATGCTTCTGACTGACCCTGTAATTATGAGCTTCCTCTTCTGAGAGTGAGCCACCAGACTCACTCTGTTACTCACGCCATACCATCACATAACAAAACACACTATACAATAACACACCATACTATTTCAAAATACAGAATAGCAGGAATACCACTTTATGGCAACCAACACCATGCCATATTATACTATTTAATGACAGATCAAACCATACCATAGTGTACCATAACAGCCCATACCATAGCATACAATGATGTTTACAGAGGAAAAAGTCTCCCCTTAACTCGTGAGTTTGTTGCCATTCACAAACTCCTATCCGATCTGTCCCCTAATTTGATATGGTCAGAAGTCACCTTGGGGTAGTAGCAACTTTAAATAAAACGAGAAACAAGGTTGTACAACTAGTGTCTATTCTTCCAAACAGCGTTGAGTGCTAACACTTTTAAATTGTACGTCTCCGATGGTACAATACAAAAATCCACTTCACACGACACAATTCCACAACTAACAATTCCAACCCAACCCACATCATTCCACTGCACACCATATACATCCATAACACATGGATAAAAGACATTGGGCTATATGTAGGTAAATACTATTTACCGATTCTAAAATACAGAATTTTACCGATTCAGTATTTTAGAATCGGTAAATGGTATGGAGGTATTGATTTGGTAATTTTTACTGAATTGGTAAAATTTGGTAAATACCGATTCGGTATATACCTATTTGGTATTTCCCATTCATTCCTATGGGCCTGGAGGCCCTTAGGAATGAATGGGAATTACCGATTCGGTCAAAACCGAATCGGTAATAGGGGGAAGACTTACAAAGGTGACAGGGTGTAACATTGACACCCTGTTGCACCCCTGAATAGTGCATGAGTGCACATGTGGCAGACATACATGCCCTAAGGGCATGTATATCTGCCACATGGCACTTTTGGAAAAGCACAAATTTGCTTTTTCACAGGTTTTCGATATTTACCACCAACTTGTAGTTGGTGGTAAATAACAAATCCTTAAATGACAAATACACTCACTTGAGTGCTCCCTACATTACCGATTCGGTAATTTACCGAATCAGTATTTAAGAATTCGGTAATTTACCGATTCCTTAAATTACTGATTAGGTAAAATACCAAATCCTTAAATTAGGCCCCTACATCTCAAATGCCTAATAGCTATACCGGTTGGTAACAGCCAAAATTCGGTAATTTAGGCCATTACTGACCGGTATTGGGCGACCTACATCTGGCCCTAAGTCCTTTACAACGCCAATAGCTCTAACTCAATTAAATGTGAGCCCTATTGCATTTTCAATGCTTGCTTAAGTAGTGTCTAATGCATATAGTGGACCATAACTTCAAGTGGGTCAAAAAGAAATAAACCAAAGGAACTACATCAGACCATAGTCAATTTAACAATCTCAAAACCAAAACTGGCCTCCCATTCAACAACAATATGCAAATGATGATGTTGCCCAAAGGTATGATCCGAGGATTAAGTTTCATGTCTGCAGATCTCAGGAATGGAACCAACTTGCAGCACTACCCAGGAGGCCACATCCCCTCTTGTGGATCTTTCTTGGATTCAACCATGAACTGTCTCATCTTAGTTCAAAAACGCTAACAGGGTGGTAGATTGTATTCATTTTCTCAATGTCATTTTAGTTGCTTTCTTACTTTGTCTCCATTGCCCAAAGGCAAGAATAAGTGATCTGGTTTGATGTATTCATGTGGCCTGTTGAGATACATTGACAGAGTTCTTTTAATATCCAAAGTATTAAAAAGTTGTTCCTTATCCAAAGAGAAGAATAGAAAGAAGGAAGAGCCACTTCTTCTGAAACATGAACTTAAGAGTTGACTTTGGCAATAAAGGAAGGATTACATTTTTTTTTTAGTTCAAAATATTTTATCGAATTTCTTTAGATATGATCAACTAATAAAGACAATACAAAAATATTATCTTTTGGTAAAGAAATACCTATATAACAAAGTATAGATCAATCATCAACAATAAAAAGTACAATAGGTAATTAGATTATATATGTACATGTGGAACAAAAAAGAGGGAAGGGAAGGGAGGAGGGGATAAATATAACAAATAATCATCATACATTTATAGAGCTACTATAGTGTACAATAAGAATAAACTTTTTGGATTAAAAATCAGAATTAAGTAATAAATATAACTTTAAGAGGATAAATATACATCAACTGGTGACCAAAAAGACTGGTAAGAAATTGAGTTATGAGTAATCCTATTCATGGATAATTGAGCACCTCTTCTGGTAAAAATAACCCACGACGACCAAGTATGAACAGATAATATAGATGCATCTTTCCAACGAAAAGTACTGGATTTTAACGCTGCTGAGATTGGAAAATTGAAAAGTTTGCATTCTAAATCATGTAAATTTAGTGAAATAATAGTGGATTTACATATTATTAATTGATAAGAAACTTCAAGGTGGAGGTTGAAAATCTTTCTCATGACGTCCCAGACTTCAGACCAAAATATAAAAACTAAAGGGCAATCGAAAAGCATATGTTGCAATGGGCCTGTATGTAATTTACAATGCCAACAGTCTGCAGAAGGAAGAAGTTTTGCCTTAAATAAACATGATGGTGTCCATGAACGATTGTATAGGATATAAGAATTGGTTTGGTGTATTGAAACAGGCAGCCAACCAGATATACTGTTAAGCCCAATATCCTTCCATCTATCATAAGATAAAGAAAGTGAAAGCTCACTATTCCAAAAATTTGAAATAATTTCTATATTGCTACCTACAGTATCAGATAATTTTTTAGATTAACAGTAGAAGAGATATCATTGGAAAAGGAATCTAAGATTGAATTACATAAATATCGGTACTTAATAAAGTCAGATTTAGATAAACTAAATTTTGTCTGCAACGATTCAAAAGAAATAAAGGTATTATTGAAATAAACATCTTTAAGATAGAAAATATCAGCTTTAATCCTTGAAAACCAGAAACTAATATGTCTATTCATTTTGATAACGCTACTATACCAAAGAGATGATTCATCAGTATTATTCATTGGAACAAGAAAAATTTAATCAAGATCATTAAATAAAATTTTAGTGGATTTAATAATAACTGTTTTTTGGGAAAATTAGGCGTTATTAGACATAGACACCAAAGTAGGTAAAGGAAATGGATATACTATTGACCTCTCAATACATAAGCACGCAGGAGGGTTATTTAAAGAAGAGTGATTAAACCATAAGGAACTTTGTTTTAAAATAAAAGCTTTATGATAAAGGAAAAAATTTGGGATACCAAAACCAGCATTACGCTTAGGCACTTTTAATACGAGGAGATTTGTTGTTCCATAAAAACTTTGACAAAACTGTATCAATATCTTTATAAAACTTTAACCCCTTAAGTGCTGCCGTCGGCCAACGGTCGTCGCGAGCACTACCTTGCCAGTGCTGCGCACGACCGTTGGCCGACGGGCCAGCATTCGTTCTTCAAACGTTCAGCACTGGGCGCTGAACGTTCGACGCTCCTATGAGGTTAATGGAAATTGTGTAGGGATCATGGCGAGAGTATAAAAGATTTTGGGAGCAATAGTCATTTTTATGGAATCTATTCTGCCTCACCTTGTAAGATGTAATGACGCCCATTTAGACGTTTTGTCTTTAATATAATTTAGAATAAAATCACAATTTCAATTTATTGTTGATTTGATAGATGAAGAAAATAAGATTCCAAGATATTTTAACTTACTTTTTTGCCAAATAATTTCACCCATGGGAAGAATATCAGGAGTGCAATAGACATTTAAGGGGAAAAAATCTGTTTTGTTGGTATTTAAAGTGTAACCGGAAACTTTCGAATAATTTGTTATACTATCCATTAAAGATGGGAATGAAGCTAAAGGATCACTTACAAATAAAAGCACATCATTCGCATAAGCAAGGGTTTTTACAATAACATCCATAATATTGGTCCCTTTAATATTATCACAATTTCTTATAAAAATAAGAAAAGGTTCAATGCCAATCAAAAATAACAGAGGAGAAAGAGGACATCCTTGTCTTGTACCTCTAAAAAGTGAAAATTGATTTGATACTTGGCCATTAATAAATAAACGGGCAGTAGGGGCAAAATATAAAGCCGAAATCATGCGTAAAAAAGTATCTCCAGATTAGCCCTGACTATCTATCTGAGCCAATGGCGGCTCCTTGCTGACGACGCTCGACTGCAGCTGGCCTTGGCAGCATCGGAGGCTAGGGCAATTGCTCATTCGTGCCGCACCCGCCCCTGCTTTTACCATCGGATTATCGGCAGAATGGATATGCCCGCTGAATTGCAGTATGGGGAAGATCGCCCACCCTCGCCCTGGGACTGTAGCACCATATCCGGGCTGGGGACCGAATTGAATGCACCCTCTTGTGATCTTGAGACAGGGGGACCGCAGCCTGCATTGTCCTGTGGGGATATCCTGGCTGCCCTTTGTGATCTGCGATCGACATTGCGTCATGGCTCCCGCATGTTAGGTGAGAAGCTCAATGACATTGCTTTCGCTTTGGGGCGGGAGCGGAGGGTCTGTTCCCAGCAACGATTGCTTTTTCCCTTGTTGGTGCTTGAAAGGGCTACTGTGTTTCCAAGTGCCCCCAGCGATGGAGAGACCGGTTATGACTGTATTGGCGCCTGTAGACGGCCGTCTACCAGCTCAGCCCGTGATACTTTGTTTCCCCCTCTGGGGACTGACTTTTTGTATCTGCTACCATTGTCATTAACGAGACTGCCGGCTAAGCAACTTCTGGCCCCCCCGAAAGCTCCTTCACTATGGCCTCTGCTTTTTTCACTGTGGAGCTTGTATTACCAGTATGCTTCGGAGGCTCTTTCTGCTGAGGTTAACGAACTTTTGGGTGTTTGGCAACGTCCATTTTATTTTTACGAGTCTCCCCCTTCCTCTTGGCATCCATTTTGTCTCTTTGTTTCAGAGGGGGTTGGCCTTCCTCGAGGGGTGTGTTCAGGGGGGCATCCGAGATCGGGCCAGGGCTAGGCGGGTTTCTCCGTGGTACTGATTTATTGACTGGCGGGGATTAGGTTGGGACTGCTACATATATGGACTGCATGAATCAGAAGCACAATAAGAATTGACTCTCCCCGTCTGTGCCTGTGTTTGCTAATTGCTGCTTTGCTTGTGATATTTGGGGCGGGGGCGTATGGGTGGCTGGGTTGACCGGGAGCATATAGAACTGGCCCTCCTCTCGGTTCATTCGTGATTCCCTTTTTTTTTCTTCTTTTCCTCCTTTCTTTCTAGCTGAATTTCAGGTACTCTTTTTTGGGCGACAGACACACTGCAAGGGGGGGGGTAGGCCGTAGCCTCTGCATGCGTGTGGGGTGGGGGGATGGGGGGGGCTTTCGTTGGTCTTTGTTCTATGGGCCTTATTTTTCTTCTTCTTCTGTGTTCTTGCTTTACTACTCTTTTTCTTTGGATCGGTGGGGTGGAGAGGTGGAGGGGGGGTGACGATCGGCACGTGGAATGATTAATGGTTGCTTGTCCTTCTGGATTGATTCGTGCCGCTATATTGCCTATGTTTTTGCTAGCTTCTTTACTGCTGATGATGTTGCCCGCTCCTGTTTCTGCATGAAAATTACAAAAAACAATTTGATGGACAGAATGTAGATCAATGTCTTACATTCACCCCAGTACAAGGATCTGGGCCTAAATCCATCGTTTTTTGCACTCCACACCACCCTGGGTCAGATAATGGCTTTATGCAAATCAGCTCTGACCCTGTGCCCCATGGGAACAGTCCAGTCCGAACTACAACAGCCATATCTTTCCCAGACCAGAATCAAGCATCCGAGGACCGGACCGGTTTCGAGGTAACACCTCTCATCAGCCCGGCTAGCTTGACTCCAGTGTTGTGGTGGCTTTTGTAGTTCGGACTGGACTGTTCCCATGGGGCAACAGGGTCAGAGCTGATTTGCATATCGCCATTGTCTAACCCAGGGTGGTGTGGAGTGCAAAAAAACGATGGATTTGGGCCCAGATCTTTTGACTGGGGGAGTGTGTGACATTGATCCACATTCAGTCCATCACTTGTTGTTTTTGCAATTGCCGCCCTAAGTGCGCTGGGGATGCCCAGACGTTGGTCCCAGGCACTCCACACCACTTGGAGTGAAGCTAGCCGGGCTGATGAGAGGTGTTACCTCGAAACCGGTCCGGTCCTCGGATGCTTCATTCCGTTCTGGGAAGGACATGGCTTTTGTAGTTCGGACTGGACTGTTCCCATGGGGCAACAGGGTCAGAGCTGATTTGCATATCTCCATTGTCTAACCCAGGGTGGTGTGGAGTGCAAAAAAACGATGGATTTGGGCCCAGATCTTTTGACTGGGGGAGTGTGTGACATTGATCCACATTCAGTCCATCACTTGTTGTTTTTGCAATTGCCGCCCTAAGTGAGCTGGGGATGCCCAGACGTGGGTCCCAGGCACTCCACACCACTTGGAGTCAAGCTAGCCGGGCTGATGAGAGGTGTTACCTCGAAACCGGTCCGGTCCTCGGATGCTTGATTCCGTTCTGGGAAGGACATGGCTTTTGTAGTTCGGACTGGACTGTTCCCATGGGGCAACAGGGTCAGAGCTGATTTGCATATCGCCATTGTCTAACCTAGGGTGGTGTGGAGTGCAAAAAAACGATGGATTTGGGCCCAGATCTTTTGACTGGGGGAGTGTGTGACATTGATCCACATTCAGTCAATCACTTGTTGTTTTTGCAATTGCCTGTTTCGGCATGGTCATCTGGTCCCTGATCCTTCTTGGGTACTATTCTTTATAGAAAAAACTTTTTAAAATAAACCTTCATACCTCCTGTTTCCCGGCAGTCCCCTTGGGTCCAGTGTAACTTGAACTGTTTGCTACCTTGTAATGTGATACTGCTGGGATCCGTCTATTTGCAACTTTGCTTCAAGTGTTTTCGAGGCCGGCCGGATGGTTGTGGGCCCGTATTTGTTTTGCCTTTTTTGACAATAAAGGTTTTCAAAAATTAATAAAAAAAAAAAAAAAAGTATCTCCAAAATTAAATGATGATATTGTAGATAATAAAAATTGCCAATGAATTTTATCAAATGCCTTCTCAGCATCTAAAGCTAAAATTCCAGAGTACAAGGAAAGGGTAGAACTTTGTTCAATAATATGCAATAGAGTCCTAGTATTATTAGCAGAATATCTATTCTTCATAAACCCAGATTGATCAGGATGTATAATGGAATCTAAAATAGGGGCTAGTCTAGAAGCAAGTATTTTAGCATAACACTTGCAATCTTGATTAATTAAAGATATAGGACGATAATTAGACACAAGAGTGGATCTTTATCTGGTTTTGGAAGTACTATCATTTAAAGAATCTGTAAATGATCCAGAGGTAGTACCTGTGGAACCAAAACACGTAAATAGTTCGTATAAAAAAGGTAATCGGTGTGACTGAAATTCTTTGTAAAATTCTGCTGGAATACCATCAGGACCAGGAGATGTATTCTTTTTAAGGGACATTATAGCTGATAGTATTTCATGTTTTGTAATAGGAACATCCAAACCAATGTTATCTGTTTGTGAAATCTTGGGCAACTTACATTAAGTTAAGAAGGAATCAATTAAAGAATCATCCTGAAAATCGTGCTTATTATATAGGGGTCGATTCCGATCCGGAAAAAAAATCCGCCGTACGATTCGTATTCGTAGCCGAATCCGTACGAATGGGAAAGTACCGTACGACCTGCGTAGTACGATTAATTTTCGTCAATTACCGTACAAAAATCATCACACCGTACGAATCAAAGTCGGTGACCCGTACGAATTAGATTCAGAAATCCTTCCGTACGATTACTAAACATGCCGTACAACAACACTAGTACGATCCGGTGCGGAAAGCCTGTACACGATTTGTACGGGCCGAAGTAGTCGCGCATGAAGACTGATTCGTACAGAAACATCTCCTAATAGCAAGCGGCAGCGAAACATACCAACCGTGTAAAACTCGATGAAGCGAACGAGAACCCCAACACCCCCAACTGCCTGTACAAGTCACCTGCATGCACGCACACCACACGCACATCCCCCTCAAGCGAACGCGACCCCCAACACCCCCAATGGCCCATACAAGTCACACGCACGCACACCACACGCACACCCCCCTCAAGCGAACGCAAACCCCAACACCCCCAACGGCCCGTACAAGTCACTCGCACGCACGCACACCACACGCACACCCCCTTCAAGCGAACGCGAACCCAAACACCCCCAACGGCCCGTACAAGTCACCCGCACGCACACACACCACACGCACACACCCTCAAGTGAACGCAACCCCCAACACCCCCAACGGCCTGTACAAGTCACCCGCACGCACAAACACCCCCTCCTCAAGTGAACGCGAACCCCAACACCCCCAACGGCCCGTACAAGTCACCCGCACGCACAAACACCACACGCACACCCCCCTCAAGCGAACACGACCCCCAACACTCCCAACAGCCCGTACAAGTCACCCGCATGCACAAACACCACACGCACACCCCCCATCAAGCGAACGCGACCCCCAACACCCCCAAGGGCCCGTACAAGTCACCCGCACGCACGCATACCACACGCAAACCCCCCCTCAAGCGAACGCGACCCCCAACACCCCCAACGGCCCGTACAAGTCACCCGCACGCACAAACACCCCCCCTCAAGCGAACACGAACCCCAATACCCCCAACGGCCCATACAAGTCACCCACACGCACGCACACCACATGCACACCCCCCTCAAGCAAACGCAAACCCCAACAGCCCAATGGCCCGTACAAGCCACCCACACGCACGCACACCACACGCACACCCCCTCAAGCGAACGCGAACCCCAACACCCCTAACGTCCCGTACAAGTCACCGGCACGCACAAACACCCCCCTCAAGAGAACGCGAACCCCAACACCCCCAATGGCCCGTACAAGTCACCCGCATGCACGCACACCACACGCACACCCCCCCTCAAGCTAATGCGAACCCCAACACCCCCAATGGCCTGTACAAGTTACCCGCACGCACACACACCACACGCACACCCCCCCCTCAAGCGAACGCGACACCCAACACCCCCAACGGCCCGTACAAGTCACTCGCACTCACAAACACCCCCCTCAAGCGAACGCGAACCCAACGGCCCGTACAAGTCACCCGCATGCACGCACACCACACGCACACCCCCCTCAAGCTAACACGAACCCCACCACCCCCAACTGCCCGTACAAGTCACCCGCACGCACGCAAACCACACGCATACCCCCTCAAGCGAACATGACCCCCAACACCCCCAACGGCCCGTACAAGCCACCCGCACGCACGCACACCACACGCACACCCCCCTCAAGCGAACGCGAACCCCAACACCCCCAGCAACCCTTACAAGTCACCCGCATGCACGCACACCACACGTACACCCCCCCTCAAGCGAACGGAAACCCCAACACCCCCAACGGCCCGTACAAGTCACCCGCACACACGAACACCACACGCACACACCCCTCAAGTGAACGTGACCCCCAACACCCCCAACAGCCCGTACAAGTCACCCGCACACACAAACACCCCACCTCAAGCGAACGCGAACCCTAACACCCCCAACGGCCCGTACAAGTCACCCGCATGCACAAACACCCCCCCTCAAGCGAACGCGACCCCCAACACCCCCAACGGCCTGTACAAGTCACCCGCATGCACAAACACCCCCCCTCAAGCGAACGCGACCCCCAATACCCCCAACGGCCCGTACAAGTCACCCGCACGCACAAACACCCCCCTCAAGCGAACGCGACCCCCAACACCCCCAACGGCCCGAACAAGTCACCTGCACGCACAAACACCCCCCCTCAATCGAAGCGAACCTCAGCACCCCCAACGGCCCGTACAAGTCACCGCACGCCCACCACACGCATACCCCCCTCAAGCGAACGCGACCCCCAAGACCCCAAACGGCCAGTACAAGTCACCCGCACGCATGCACACCCCCCCTCAAGCAAACGCGAACCCCAACACCCCCAACGGCCCGTACAAGTCACCTGCACACACGCACACCACACGCACACCCCCCTCAAGCGAACGCGACCCCCAACACCCCCAATGGCCCGTACAAGTCACCCGCATGCACAAACACCCCCCCTCAAGCGAACGCGAACCCCAGCCCCCCCAATGGGCCCGTACAAGTCACCCGCACGCACGCACACCACACGCATACCCCCCTCAAGCGATCGCAACCCCCAACACCCCCAACAGCCCATACAAGTCACCCGCACGCACGCGCACCAGACGCACACCCCCCCTCAAGCAAACGCGACCCCCAACACCCCCAACAGCCCGTACAAGTCACCCGCACGCACAAACACCACACGCACACACAACGCAAACCCCTAAACCAACACAAGGACTATTCAAACTAGTCGTACAACAACACTAAACATATCTCCTGTGTACACACCATTGACAAACAAAGTTCTGGCCACAGCCAAATAGAGGGCATAAGTCACCCCCCCCCCCATATAACACACACACCACCAATTCAAACTAAGCCACACCCAAAAATGGACCAATAAAAATGGACACGCATACAACCCAACATCCCTTGCAACATACCTACTTGCAAAAAGAAGAGCCTGCCAGCACATCACCAACTGCACTCATTAACCTTCACACATACAACCTATTACATATACACCCACACCACCCCCTTCACAATCAGACACACACACCCTCTTACATCCACACACCATCACCCTCTCAATGACACACACCCCACACCATGACCACACAAAAGAATCCAAAGTTCACCAACCCGGAAAATGAGATCCTTGTAGATGAAGTCATCCGAGTCGAGCCCCAGCTGTTTGGTGCATTGGTCAGACAGACCAGCATAGCTGACAAAACTCGCATGTGGGAGAGGATCGTTGACAAGGTCAATGCTGTTGCACCCATAAGGTGCACCAATGTGGAATGCAAGTCCAGGTGGTATGATCTGCGAAGGATGGTCAAGAAGATGGACCTGGACTACGCCGCTGTACACCACACTGGCGGTGGTGGTCCCCGTAGACCTCCAGTATACCATCCCTGGGAGGAGAAAGTCATGACCCTGCTGCCACCGGTGGGAGTACACGGAATAGAAGGAGTCATTGAGCCTGGTGAGTACACAACAAACACATGTAATATGGTGGAACTTACCAAAGTGCACAGAAGTATGGGGGTGGGTGGCCATGAGTCACAGCTGTGCAAAACTGTATGGGGGTAGTTGCAAGGTAGAGGCAGAAAGGGTGGAAGGCATAGGGTAGGAGGCTGCTCTCATCCCATATGTCCCAGGTACACACACAAGCACCATGCTGAACACACAGGGAGTGTGAAAGTACAGACAAGACAGTACACCACACAAATCTATTTTTTCCATGTTCTTGAGACATGTTTTGTAGATGCATCATTTGGTGACACAGTAAGGCAGTGTAGCAAGCGAGTGAGGCCAAACCACCTGTCTCCATCCCTCTGTTGCCCTCTTCCATCTGTCTGTCTCCCTCCCTCTGACAGTTTCCCTGTGTCTGGCAACCTCTGTCTCTGTCCCTCTGTCTCCGTCCCCCTCTAACTCCGTCCCACTCACTCTCCCTCTGTCTGTCTCCCTAGCTAGGTCTGGCTTACACACCCTGTCACCCTCCTCCCTCTGTATTACGCCTTCAGATTTCCTCCCACGGTCAACTCACCCCAGTGACCTGGGCACACACAGTCACACCCCAGCACTTCATAGATCCAATAAAGACCATACACCAGAGTGTCGAGGGATGTTACTCAATTACCAGCAGTAATGTGCCAACTGCCTGTGACACACCCAGCATTTGCAGGTGACACAGTACTGTTTCAGGACACACAGTCTGTAAAGCTCTGTAGTAGACAATGGGCCCTGGTGTAGGCAGAACAAGGCACTCCTGTAAACATTGCAAACAAAAACTCCAGGACAAGGTCAGACATCTTGTGAAGGAACCCTCAACGACAATCAAGGTAGCATGTCTCCTGAGGGCACAGCCAAACCACAAAAAAGATGGAAGATTGCAAATCACATACCAACTACTAGCATGGCCCGTCACACACACCCCGTACAGAAAGTAATCCCATGGGGACAGGCAATGGAGTGCTACACTGTCACAATGGTCAAGTACCACAACTAAACAGTTTCACATATGAATACACATACAACAATAACATGCACAGTGCAGATGCTCAAGTCCATTGTGCCTCTCGAACAATGCACTTGGCCCATCATATGAATGTTGTGCATGCACTTAAGTCCCATCATGGACATGGGTATTGCCAAGGTGATGCTTCTAGGACAAGTGCCACGTCCTAAAGCCATGATGCAGAAGTGGGTGTACAGGTCCTGGGGGGTTGGCATTGCTTGGCATCACGGAACAGCAACAACTATCCAAAGTACTGGAATGTATCAGTAAAAAATAAACTCTGTCTCTTACAAGAACCTGCTGCATCTAAACTCTGTGCATGCCTGACGCAGCCATAAGGATTGACACTGTATCCTGAATGTAGCGTGAAACAGTGCATTGCTGCATATGTGTTGTGCTGGCAAGACAAGACACAGCAATGGCTGTGTCACTCATTGTCAAGAGAATGGAAGAAGGAAAAAATACTTGACTACATGTCTATTTGCTACCACAACATACACAACTGAACAATGACAACAATGTCAAGCTTGTGGAACTGTGATACTGATAATGGATAAAAGATATATATGTTTCCTGATAGTGCATTAACTGTGTCTGTCTCTCACACACACAGGGCAATGTGTGGAAACCACCCCCAACCAGGGGGGAGAAGGATCCCAGTCCCAGGCTCATCCGGACCCTGACCCCACCGACAGCAACGCCACTCAACGCACTGTGGGTGACCCCAACCAACCTGGCCCCTCTGGATCCCAAACCCCTGCAGCAACTGTCCCAGCTACATCTGTGCCAACCACCGGACCCATTCCCACCACATCCCAGCAGACAGGTCAGAGCCCTGCCCATGATCCAACAGACAGCCAGTCTGAAAATGACGGACATTCGTTGACGGGCACCCTTGAGGTGGCAGACAACATCCACCCTGCCAGCACTCGGGGGTCCCGTCGATCGGATGTGCCCACAAGCGCAGGCCGTGCTCGTTTGGGTCAGGGTGGTGGGAGTGGCGCAAGGCGGAGGCTAGATTCTGGCCAGTCAGCTGCAGGTACCGGTCTGACTGAACTGACTACCATCCTGGAGGCATACCGGCGGGACACCAGGGAGGTTAGCCAGGTAGCGGAGGCCCTCACTGAACTCAAACAACAGCAGGCTGAGCAACATGCCAGGCAAGAACAACATTATGGACGGGTGGAGGCAACACTGGCTGCGCTCTTGACGGTGCATCGGGACATGAGCCAATCACTACGTCAGATTGCTGGCAACATGCAGCACCCTCCCTGTGTCACCAGGCCACAAACATCAAGGCAAAGTGCAACACCAGCCACAGAGAGGGAGGAGGAGGAGGAGGAACTGTCTGACGTAGCGTCCCATGCATCGCCCAGGTCTGCACCTGAGGGTCCCCCAAGGAAGAAGTGTCGTCCACAGCTAAGACATTGAGAGGCAGTGGGTCATGCACAACTCCCAGGACACCTGACCTGGCATATTGCCCTTGGGTGCAACAGCATCACCCATCAGACTCTCCCACATGGACTTGCTTGGCACAATCTGCCCAATGATGCCAAGCACTGTGTGCTGGACTCTGTTGGCTTTAACTGCAAGGCATCTCATCTCCAGCAGTGAACTTTGGATTCCCCACCTTTCTGTACAGCACCTACTCACGTTTCCTGCACAAGATCACCTAATAAATTCAAATTTCATCACACGCATTTGTGTAGTCATCCTGTAACCACAATATGAAGAATATGTGTGTGCAAATGTATGAAATGCAAGAGTACGCAATAAACTGTAGCCATCCACACACTTGGATATGAGTCTGGATGAGAACACACATAGGTAACAATATTCCAACAACTAGATACATGGATAGAAACACACACCTGTGATGGTTAGTAAATGGTGGAGGGTGGTTTGCCTCACAAAACTGCTATTAATGACAGGCACAGGAGAGTCACTTGGAGGTGTATAGATCAGGGCTATAAAGCTAGGTGGCCACGTTGGGAGTACCTACAACTGTGTCCTCAGGTATGGCAACTATCATCAGGATGCTGCTGTACTGTGGATGTGATGAATGGTGCACAGGCAAAGGGTGGCAGCACAGACTGTGGCCTATGGGCTGTATCAGTCTACACAAGCTCACCTGATCATGTGACCTCCCCCTATGGAGTTACAAGTACACAACTGATGTGATGTGTGCAATGCCTACAGAACACCTAGCCAAGTGTGACAATTATCTTCACCAGAACGGCCACATCACACCACACCCAAGAGACGTGGTTATGGTGTGTGTACCCGGTGGCTAATCCACTGGCTGTGAGGGAAATGTAGAATAGGTCTGCCAAGGTAGTGTTCTGCCACGTTACTGTAAGGAAGGCGAGGTGTGCTGCTGTGGTACTGACAAGGTAACACTGTCCATATTTTGGTGGAAGGAAGGTGTGTGTGTGCCCTACGAGGGACATTACCTGGTTGTACGTCGACACACTGTCATGTGTCTCTGCATAGTCTTGCCAGTATGTGTTGCACACACAGGCAGATGATCCGTCATGGGTGAGTTTGAGGTCTTCCGATACCAGGTGGATGGTTCCCTGTGTGTAGGATGGCTGGAGCATGCTCTACTAATGGCTTGAAGGAGGGGTAATCTGTAGGCGTGTGTGGTCCTGGATCTGGGTAGTGTGCGCAACATAGTGGCTGTTTATGCAGCAGCAGTAATGAGTGAAGACATTACGGCTGAAGGTGTGCGACAACTTGCAAAACAAGCACATACCACAAGGGTATTGTCAAGCCACTAAATTACATGTGTATGTGGAAGCAGGAGTGTCTGCGTCACTCAGGGTCACTGCAAATTAAATGACACAGTAATCAGCAAAGATGACAGTCACAGGATCTGGCCCCTTAGGGACAAGTGGGGCACAGGACACACACCATCAGCAAGTGTAGTCTACATGTACTGTGTCCAAAGCAACACAGGAGCTACACACCCATCTACCTCACACACAATACTTTACTTAAGCCTCAACCTACACCATCCATGTTGTCACAGTACACGTAAACACCTATCATCAATGATCCTACAATAGTTCATATATTATACATGCACATTAGAAGAACATGTGCATTGACATCAAGGATGCACAATATTCATTTGGAATGACACGTCATGCACAACATGATGATTTACCTTGTGAGGCCATGGAGCAAAATCCAACATACATGGTCAGTGCCATTGACCCGTAGACAAAATAAGTCATTGAATGATCTCACCTGGAATGCAGCTGAAACATTCGCCCCTAGACTGCCAGGGACTGGCCGTACCTTACTCCATCAGAGTGGTGTGATGCTCAAAGGGTTCCACCTCCAAATAGCCCCTTGGTCTGAGTACAAATGACAGACACAAAAGGGTGATCAGGCGAGGGAAGGAGAGGATGGGAACTGCAGGGAGGGAGACCTGAAACAGAGGCAAACAAGCATTAGGAGTACAATCTCATGTCACAGACACTACAAATACCACATGATATTCACTGTACCAGTCACACCTGTGAAGTGTACCAACTGTAGCCAATTAGAGATCAGTCATCATGCTATCACATAAGAGCAGATGCCGTAACACGGACACATGAAACCTAGGACAGCCTGTCACCTATTTCAGTCTTGTGTAAAGGTCACAAGTCTGCTACGATGCAATGATATTTGTGTTAAAAAATAATCATTCACAATGTATGATGATGTGTCCCCTGCAAACACATGTAAACATATGGAAGTGGTACTTACGCAAAGTGTAACATCTGTATATGTTCATGTGTACCCGTAAGGGCCATGAGGGCAGACTGTACATCACCCACAACAGCTGTCAGCATCACATATGATGAGGAAGATAATTACCAAATTGCAATACAGGCACTCTATAGCAAGTATTTTGCTATAGTAACTGTGCCTCACCATGATAAACATGACAAGCTGGTGGAATAATAGTCAACACCAATCAATGAGGAGCCAAGCCACATAAAGAACCCGACCGTCGCACAGAAATGCTGCACGGGACAAGAGAATCATGGGAATGACCGCACCCCACTGTTGGCACAGAATATTTAACATGTGCATCAGCACACCATTGTGATGTCATCAGCCCAACAGACATGGCATCAGGTCAATGTAAACCGAACTCATACTCACAGTGAAGGCTGGTGTAGCGGTACTCACAACCTGCAGTGAGGTAACGACACAACAGCGACATGACATACTGCAACAAGGGGTAATGCATCCATGCGAACAGAATCACAGGACAGTTGTCTTAACATGTGGAACATTCACTGGGCCACACCTACACAACATGGTTGTTATGTACCAAACTGGACTGGTCCACAAGGTGGAGGTGATGATCTTGATACATTGTAATGCACACAGTGAGGCTGCAATCCCCCACAGAGTCTGTGGTTGTGACCTCCAACACAATGTCAAACCATGATATATGCAATGTCTCAGTGTCAATGTCAACACACATTGATGCTGCCATCAGAGTCTAAAACAACTACAGATGACTGTCAGGTGGGGTGACTATCCTGTCATGGGAGTGGGCCTACATGTAATAGGAAACATGATGTGGTTACATGTATGCATGGTCACAGAACATGTGCAAGAACATGTACCACACTATTGAAAACATATCAACGCTAAACAGCCTTATATGAGTCCTTACCCAAATAGACTTTTCCACATGTCCATGCATGCTCCCTTGATTCGGCTGACGTTGCAATCATAATGAGCAAAAGCAGGATGACCAAGATGGCGCCAGCGGACAACAGGCAGGGCGAGCTGGGGATGAGAGGCACACAAGGGTTCAAGTCCCATAGGATGTCATTCTGACATACTCATGTTAAGTAGCCTGATGTTGTAGTACACTTGTACATTCCAAGTACACCATAGCACATATGTGTGTTGCATTACATCTGCACCTGTGTGACACTGCACATCAAACATCAAAGTGACATTGCATACAGTCAGCTGCATACACAGCATGCTACCCATGCAACTCTAAAGTTGAGGTTTGGACAAAATTCACCTATGACTCACCATCATGAAAAGAAGTTGCGGATGAGGTGACTCCGGATATCATCTTCAACCTCCTCGTCATTCGCATCCTGGCCAAGGCCTTCGTCCTCAACAGGCAGATGTTCCAGCTCATCAGGATCTAGGATGAGTGGCACAGCCTTCTCCACTGCCATGTTGTGCAGCATGCAGCACACAATGAAGATGTTACACACCTTGAGTGGGGTGTATTGGAGTGCTCCGCCTGTCTTGTCCAGGCACCTGAACCTGCTATTCAGGAGTCCAAATGTACGCTCGATAACCCGCCTGGTCTTCCCATGAGCATTGTTGTACCGCTGGTCTGCAGCTGTCCTGGGATTGCGTAGGGGAGTCATTAGCCACGGCATATTTGGATATCCTGCGTCTTCTGCAAATTGACATCATGGAAATGAGTGTGTAATATGATGCCGTTCATGAAGTAATGACATACTGACATACATGGCTAACAGGGTACACCCACCAACTAGACATGCCCGATGGTTGTGCAGCTGCAGCATCATCTGTAGTATCCTGCTACGCCTCATGATGAAAGCATCGTGGCACGATCCTGGAAAGCGAGCACAAACATGTGAGATAAGCATGTTGGCAAGACAGACCACCAGGGCATTTATCGAGTGGTAGTGTTTCCTGTTGCGGTACGCTTGCTCCTGAGCCTGCGGTGGCACCAGAGTAACATGTGTACCATCAATTGCACCATTTAAATGTGGCATGCATCCTAGGGCATAGAATTCCCCCTTGACATCTGTCAACTGTTCAGGAGTAGGGAATGTGATGAATTCATCAATGTGCAGCAACATTGCATCCAATACAGCACTTAATACCCGGCTGAACATTGTCTGTGACATCCCTCCCACATCAGCTATGGTAAATTGGAACGTACCTGTGGCAAAGAAATGTAGTGCCGCCATCACCTTTACCTTGGGTGTCAGCACAGTCGGATACCTGTGTCGTGGTTGCAGGTGTGCTTCCAGTCTGTCCGTCAGGTCCTGAATCAACTGTGCTGGGAAGCGGTAACGCCGTATGCAATCACGTTCCCTCATAGCATCCAAGTCTGGCAACGGCCTTTCAAGAGCGGGTGCCCTGCAAAACATTTTCCGGTGAAAAATTGTGTACAACTGTCAGACAAAGAAAATTACAATGTACATGGCACAAGCAACACTGCTCAACACATCAATACAATTGTGAGTGGGGCGTGGGCTACACACACAGGAAACATATGACAGCTGCCAGCCACTCCTGCATGTAAAGTACAAGACCTGTGGTTTGTGGAATAGATATGACATGTATACAAATGATCTGATGGGAAGGTCTGAGTGAGCAGGACAATGTATCTGGTCAGTCACACACGTCACGTGATTTGCATTAGGAGGTTGTCTGCACCTCCAGACAGCTGACAGCAATGCACACACCCACAACACATGTTCCATCATTTGCACTGATCAGACATATTCTCTTTGCGGTGTGACATTTCCAATAGTCAAACATAGGCATCATCAGACAGCATAAATTTATCTTATTGACTATTTGTGTATGATGCCATCACACATATGGACGGATCATTGGCACAGTGGCATGGTGTGCGTACATGGGAAACCCTCTCATCACAGCAAGGACACATCATCTATGCTCCTACAGCAGATATACTTAACAGTATGAACAAGTTACTTACCTTTTGTAATGAATCATCTGTAAGTAACAGTAGTCTGCATCAGATTCCTACCTTGGAAAACATACCCCAGCAAGACCAATGCCTGTGGTGAGTCTTGAAAGAAATAATCACACAAGAAAATCCAGGAGGACGGAGCGGCCAAATAAGACATCCCTCCGGACTTGGCTGTCCAGGCAGTAGTGTTTTCCAAACTTGTGCATTGAGGCCCACGTAGTTGCCTGACAAATGTTCTGCAAAGGGACTTCCCGACCCAGGGCAGTAGTAGCCACCGTGTCCCGAGTGCAATGGGCCCTCAGCCCAACATGAGTCTACGTATTTGGGAAGGGGTACCAAGCCTTCATACACCAGACAACACACAGAGAGATGGTCTGCTCGTGTACCGGCCTTCACTTTTCAGCAAACACGTGACAGACTAAAAGGTGTTCATCCACCAGGAACTGTTGTGTGCGATCCAGATAGTATGTGAGCACATATTTTGGGTCCAGACGGTGTAGCTGCTCCATCTTCTTTGGGGGATGCGTAGGCGGGAATAAGGTGTAGAAGATGAAAGAGTGCCTGATGTGGAAGTCCGTGTCAAACTAGTGCTGGAAATAGGGTGTTTTCTGAAACGCAAACTTGTCCGGATGGACTGAAAGGTTAGGAGGTTATGTAGAAAGAGCCTGAAGCTCACTCACTCTCCTGGCAGAGTTGATGGCAAAGAGAAAAGCAGTCTTCGGAGTAAGAAGGTGGAGAAGAAAATTGTGCAGTTGCTCAAAGGGAGCACACATCAGAAATGTAAGAACCATGTTGAAGTCCCACTGAGTCATCACATACGGAACATGATGAAACGTGTGTCTGATGCCTTACAGAAAACAAGTCACAATAGGGGACTAGTACAAAGAAGGTTGATCAGTCAGCCTTAGTATGGGTGAAAGGCCAGGAACGTAGCCCTTGACAGTGGCCAGAGCAGAGCCCTGCTGGGCATGAGGAAGAAGGAAGAGATGAAATTCATGAAGAGGTGCAGAAAGAGAGTCCACAGCCTTTGGTGTGCACCATGCCACAAATCTGGTCCACCTGCAGGTGTATTCCAACTTTGTGGAGTGAAGCCTGGCAGCATGGATGATATTACAGACTTGCGGATGAAAGTCAAATGGCCTCTACTGTCGCCGCTCAATCTACAAGCATGGAGGTGGAGACTGTACAGGTGGTGGACCGTCCTCTGCTGCTGCAACATAGGGGCCTCCAGGAGAGGCAGGTGAACCGGCTGGTCAACGGACATACTGAGAACTCGGGATACCAGTACCGACATGTACATCCGTGTTGCGCAGCTAAGGCCAAAGTGCAGCTGGGAAACTGTAAGTGCTTGTGGCCTAACGTGAACCGCAGGTAGGGCCGGTGGGCCGGCAGGATGGGGATGCAGTAATATACATCCTGCAAGTCCACGGCTACCATCCGGTCTCCTTGGTCCAGGGCAGGTAGGTCCTGAGCCACTATCAGCATTTTGAGCGTCTACTTCCGGAGGAAGCCATTGTTGTTACATGTGTCCAAGATAGTGGGTAGGCCCCCATTGGCATTCTTGGGTAGCAGTAAGTAGTCGGAGTAGCAGACACACCCTATTTTGGGCCCAGGAACGGGGATGATGGCCCCCTTGGCCAAGAGGGCTGTAACTCCTGCATGCTGCAGTTGCCAATGATCTCCACATACGCTTTTGTATTGCGGTGGCATGGCTTAAGTGGTTGCATCAAGGGTGAGGGAATAGCCGCTTGGGATGATTTTGTGCACCCACCTGTCAAAAGTGACAGTGCGCCAGTGGTGGAGGTGTTGCCGAACCATGCCCCCCACTGGTGTCACATGGCCCTGAAAGTGCAGAGTAGGGGTGTGTATAGGCAGATGTTGCAGGGGAGGTGTGGACTGACCTCCCCGTTGTCCCCGACAGCCGCCACAGCGGTTACCTCTGGCCCCACCGCGTTGGATGTTAGTCAGCATTGCGTGGCTGCCAGCACATGTGTGTATGCCACTTCCTTGGCCACAAAAAGAGCAAAAGGTACCAGTTTGCTGGTGCAGGGGCAACAGGCCCATGGACCTGCCCATAGCCCTGGAGTCCTTAATGTGCTACAGCGCATGGTCTGCCTTGATGCAAAAAAGGCAACTAACATCAAACGGCATGTCCATGAGTGTACTCTGGACATCGGGTACAAATTGGTTTGGACTCCAACCAGGCTTTGCTACAAATTGGCTCCGAGGTTGCCATCGCCCTGCCCAGTGAGTTGATGTGATCCAGCCCACACCGCATCAAATGCCATGCCGCAGCTTGCCCTTCCACAAGGGCTTGTGCAAGTTTTGCCTGTACTGACAACGGGAAGCAGTTCGGCAACCGTGTCCCATAAAGAGTGGGTGTAGCGGACAAAGAGACATGTGACATTGGGAGACTGCAGTCCCAGACTCAGGGAGGATGATACCATCTTGCCGTACTGCTCATACCTCTTGAATACCCTGTCCGGCTGAGCAGATGGGAATACGGTCTGTGATTTGGAGGCTTGGATGCCCAGGCTCTCTGGGGTGGGGTGGGAGGACAGGACACATGGGTCGTCCGGTGGCGGGTGTTGGCATCTGCCCACGTGCATATCTACAGCCGAACCTGCATCGGGCCTGGACCTAGTGCACAAAATAGCGTCAGTCAATGCCTCATGACACGGCTGCAGAGGCTCAGCCGAGCGTGATTGCACTTTAAGGACCTCAGTGAGGAGGTCGGTCCTCAGGGCTGCGACAGTGAGACGAAGGGGCAAGGCTTTGTCCGCCCATGTCAACACCACACTGTAGGTTGGCCCCTCCTCAAAAGCCACGGTTGGATTTGTGACAAAACCAGTGTCAGACGAGGTGTGCAGACCACTCATATCCCCCAGTCCACCTGTCCATTCGTCTTGGGACTGACACTCACGTGTCAGTGGGTCTTCAGACCAATCCCAATACTCCTTATCACCCATTCCATGCTTATCAGGGTTGTGAACAGATGTGGCCGGCTACTCTAATTTATACTCCCCATGCAACATCAAATACGGCATTTGACTGCGCCGTTCCCACGCCAGAGCCGTTTACAGTGTGGTATTGGGGACGGCACCACCCGAGGACAGCGCCGAGGGTGAAACCTGGGGGACTGTAGACGGTGACTGCGTGAGGTCAACCAGCCAGGACAAGAAACAAGTTTTGGATCCAGTGTGGGCCAGCGGTGCAGGGCCAAATAGCGCCGTCTGAGCCAAAGCACCTGTTGGCATCGGGCCAGAAGCACCAGACCCACTAGGGACCCCAGACGTGTCCGCTGGGCCCAAAGCCGCCGCATTTCCCGTCGGAGGAGTGAGGGACATCATGGCCATGAGGAAGCGCCCAAACTCATCCTGTTTTCCATGCTGCCCAGGAACCGGAGGTTGTGGGGCAGGCTATGATGCACGCCACTCTGACAGAGCCGTGTGGGCGGTGTCACACATACCCCCTGCCACATTGCACGTGCATCGTGGGGATTTGGAATAGCGATGACCTCTCTGACTTCTTGTGTTTTGCTGACGACTTAGCCACAGAGGAGTGATGTTGACTCCCGGAGCTCTGATGGCTCAAACCCCATGCCCGGTCCCTCGACCTCCGTCCAGACCCTGACCTCTTGCAGTGCAGGCCAACTGCTGGAGTCGGAGCCGCTTGCGGGACCACTCCCGCCTAGCCTCCAAAGTCAGGGCCCGGCAGTCGGGGCAGCTCTTGTTGTCGTGGTTGACGTGGGGACAGTGGAGACACCGACGGTGAGGGTCAGTCACCGACATCAGTCGGTCGCTATCCTCACAGGCTTGACACCGGACATCCCCATTGACACCGTCCAGAGTCGAAAATTCAACTAAAGTCATCAAAAGTGATTGTACAAGGTTTTGATTTTGAATAACTTAGGTGACACTTATACCAGCACTGCGCTCCTGGTGCGAAAAAATCGGAGCTGACGCCAGCACACGTAGGCGGGGTCTGAGTACTCAGACATCGTCATAATGGCGCACACAACGCCAACGACACATGCTAAGCCACAGACGTCGCCTACCGACGCACAAGGGTACTGCTAAGCACAAATTTGCAGATCCAGTCTGACGCTTGTGGATATTGTAAGGGGAGGAAAATTATATTAACCTGTTCATTTCATATGCTGTCAGCATGGACAATGTCGCATGTGGCACACACATGACGTGGTCACACAGGGTCGTGCTGTGCTTCAATTTCACATCTGTGACAGTGGGCATGTCAATGTCATGATGTGACAGTTCCATGTAGTCAATGGTGTGCACTTCCAATGTTGATGTGCATCACAATATGTTGCAGACGTTACTCAGGTGATACGTGTTGTATGTATGTGAACCACATGTGGTACATGATAATTGACATGTCTCAAAAGCTCTTCACACATCAACTGACCCACAAGATGACATTTCCTGTGCTTCATCATTATCTGCCACACCTAGGGCCGCTGATGGAAGGATGCCATGCAGATGTATACATCCACATGGTCAGCATGAGTGTACACTACATCCCTGCCATGTGATTTGCTAGGTTCACTCTCCCAATGTTGACATGTATGAAGTCATGGACGCAGCCTACACAACCATTCAATTGAGCATGTCTGACGCACTGTACCCCAATCGTACATGCGTGTGTAGGCCTCGTTTCCACAATGCATTTTAGACATACCCGAGCAGTGCGTACCCCAATCGTACGTGCGTGTGTAGGCCTCGTTTCCCAATGCATTGTAGACATACGCGAGCAGAGCGTACCCCAATCGTACGTGCGTGGGTATGCCTCGTTTCCCAATACATTGTACACATACGCGAGCAGAGCGTACCCCAATCGTACGTGCGTGTGTAGGCCTCGTGTCCACAATGCATTGTAGACATGCGCGAGCAGTGTGTACCCCAATCGTACGTGCGTGTGTAGGCCTCGTTTCCCAATGCATTGTAGACATACGCGAGCAGAGCGTACCCCAATCGTACGTGCGTGTGTAGGCCTCGTTTCCCAATGCATTGTAGACATACGCGAGCAGAGCGTATCCCAATTGTACGTGCGTGTGTAGGCCAGCAAGAAGGAGGTAGGTACATGTCTGTTTGTTGTCATGTGTGTCACATGCTACCTGCAGTGCTCCCAGGCATGCTAATACTCCCGCAGTTGGAGTGGTGTTGTCAGACAGTCACTTCATGCATTGGCATAAGAATGGCCAAGTTTCAGGAGATGCTTTTTACATGCCTTGCCCTACTCCACATTTGCCCAGCTCTGTGCCAACACTTTTTCTTTCACAGGTACTCCTAAGGTGCTATGTGTTAGTATGCAAATTCCTTAGCACATCATCATGTTGGAGTGAGGTCTGTGACACCTATTGTTACCTTACATGTAGCACCACATGTGCACTGGGTCTGCCCTTCTACATATTTTCGCACTGATCTTGAGTATCAACATGTATTTTCTGCAAGAGTCAGCCTCAGGGGCCTTGGTCCATGGTGTACTTTCTATTTGTGATGTCTTGGCTACAGGACCACACTGTACATGTATAATAATTTTGGCTTGTGCATACTCACACTGTGCAGTGTGTGTGTGCATATACTCAAAATGTTTTGCATGTTGTTTTGAAATCCTATAGATGGTCAGCCAGACAATGTGACTTTGTGTGTAGACGTCTGTCATGCCAGTGTGAGGTGAAGGTACACTTGGCTCCAGTTCCCAGGATGGCTTCACATGGCAGTTCATGAAGGACTTTTAGCATGTGGCACAGGGGCGCAGCAATTCCACCAACACCAGGTCTGGTTTTGTGTGTCAGGGTGGGAAAATGAACAGTGACTGATCATCATCTATCCGGTTGTCAGGCAGTCGGTCATCAATGTGTCTCTCTCATACAAGTTGTTGCCTTGCCTATTATTTCTACCCTAGCATACATTGAACTTAGTTTCTCTTCATAATGCCCAAGACTATGCTTGGCATTGTGCATAGTTCAGTGGATTTGGACTCATGATGCAGGCCATGTTTCGAAATGTGTGCTATTTTTTTAAAGCTGATTTGTCAGATGTGTACAGGTGACTGATATGTATTTCTTATTCTCCTTGCCAACAGCATCATCACCACAATCTGGAGGAGACACAGACACGGACCACACAGAGGGACCCAGAGACAGAGCCACCAGCTATGAGGAGTCGGAGGGAGCCAGTGGCACGGAGGCTGAGGAGAGACTGCGAGCCTAACCCCATGTGACCGACACATCCTACCATGCAGACGGCTCGGAATCAGACTCTCAGGAGGAGGGGGAATATGCAGAAATGGCCTCTTCTTCACCTTTGGCTGGCCTCTCCTCCTCCATTTCCATCTCCACCCTCCCAGTTGTAAGGGTCCCTAGGGTCCGTGCTAGCCCCCGTGTCTCCTTTGGTCCCGGCACCGCAGCACCTGCCCCTGTGTCCCCTGCTGCCCTCAGTGCTGAGTCTGTGGACCTACTCCGGCAGCTTGTAGTAGGTCAGACATCCATGTTGACTGTCCTCCATGGACAGACACAACTCATTACACAGTTGTTGTCGTTCATGGAGGGCATGTCATCTGGCATGTCTGATCTACGTCGGAGTGTGGCTGCCATAGAGTAAACACTGACGGCAGCTATGTCCACCCTGCAGTATCTGCCCCCCGCCTCCTTCTGACCCATCCACCTCAGCCTCTCCCATACCTTCCAAAAGTACACGCAGACGCCACAGGTCAGACACAACAACAGACACACCCAGCACACCCACACGGCAGAAGAAACTCAAATCACCACGCACCCAATCTCAAGGGGATGTAGGCACACCCACAGGGAGAGGAGACAGACATACCACACGCATCCACAGAACCACAACCACAGACTCACAACCCTCTACCTCCACCCCTAATATGTCCTCTGGTTCAGGTGGAAGTTTTACAGAACTGGCTGAAGTGTGCAGCCAAGTTTATATTGCTACTTTCTGCAATGCACCGGACAGTGTGGATGAATCCACACCACCTGCACCCACTATACCTGTCCTTCCCTCCCCTGTCCCTGCGGTGCAGGGGGATTCCACAGATGAAGCCCCCACTGTTTCCACTGAACTCCATGTGCAGGCAAGTTTGGGTGTGTCAACATCCATTGTGGCACAATGTGTTTTGATCACTTGTTTGGACTGGCCGTTGGTCTTCAAAGAGCAAGGACTCTTATTTGCATTTTATTTTTGGATCCAGCTGAATAAAGCTATTTATTTCTGTTTCTGTACTTTAGTTTGTCTGTTAATGTCTTTGACTGCTGTGTGCCTGGGAGCTGGTGTGATGTTCAAATTTGGGTATAGTAACATGTGTCTATTTCCAGATGGTAATGAGGTTACCAATGGTATGTTCCAGCTTTTACTGATGGGGGTCTTAGCCACACACACACACACTGTTATGCTGGGCATTGCTGGGCACTGGTGGGGCTCTTTGCCACACACACACTGTTATGCTGGGCACTGCTGGGCACTGGTGGGACTCTTTGCCACACACACACTGTTATGCTGGGCACTGCTGGGCACTGGTGGGGCTCTTTGCCACACACACACTGTTATGCTGGGCACTGGTGGGGGTCTTAGCCACACACACACTGTTATGCTGGGCACTGGTGGGCACTGGTGGGGGTCTTAGCCACACACACACTGTTATGCTGGGCACTGGTGGGGCTCTTTGCCACATACACACTGTTATGCTGGGCACTAGTGGGCACTGGTGGGGGTCTTAGCCACACCACACACACACTGTTGTGCTGGGCACTGCTGGGCACTGGTGGGGGACTTAGCTACACACACACTGTTATGCTGGGCACTGGTGGGCACTGGTGGGGGTCTTAGTCACACACACACTGTTGTGCTGGGCACTGCTGGGCACTGGTGTGGGTCTTAGCCACACACTGTTATGGTGGGCACTGCTGGGCACTGGTGGGGGTCTTAGCCACACACACACTCTGATGATGGACACTACTGGGTATGTTTTGTACACATAACTTACACTTGCACTAAGACTGCAGACATATGTACCACACGTCTGACTATTACACTGGTGAAATGCGGTAGCGTACTGTACCCCGGGATCGATGATGTTGGTGCGGCACGTCTGACAATTACACTGGTGATGTGCGGTCGCATACCGCACCCCGAAATCGATGACGTGGGTGCGACACGTCTGACAATTACACTGGTGATGTGCAGTCGCGTACCGCACCCAGAAATCGATGACGTGGGTGCGGCACATCTGACAATTACACTGGTGATGTGCGGTCGCGAGAGACAATAGCATCTACCCATTTCTTCTTCATATAATCTAAAATGTTATCATCTATATGAGTCTCTTGTATAAAACAAACATCCGCTTTGCAACTATTGAGATAATCAAGAATTCTGGTACGTTTAACTGTATGGCGCAAACCTTTAACATTTAATGAAACAACTTTAATATTATGTAAATTAACCATAACAGAGGAAAGGAGAAAAGAAATCAAGAAGAGGAAAGTAAAGGTAGATCAAGAGAATGAGAAAAAGGCAGCTCCAAAGAAGAAAAAAGGAAAGGATAAATGAAAAAAACAAGGAAAAAACGACAAACAGAACACATAAATGTGAAATGTGAAACACGCACACGCTTTAGGAGAGACTGCGAGCCTAACCCCATGTGACCGACACATCCTACCATGCAGACGGCTCGGAATCAGACTCTCAGGAGGAGGGGGAATATGCAGAAATGGCCTCTTCTTCACCTTTGGCTGGCCTCTCCTCCTCCATTTCCATCTCCACCCTCCCAGTTGTAAGGGTCCCTAGGGTCCGTGCTAGCCCCCGTGTCTCCTTTGGTCCCGGCACCGCAGCACCTGCCCCTGTGTCCCCTGCTGCCCTCAGTGCTGAGTCTGTGGACCTACTCCGGCAGCTTGTAGTAGGTCAGACATCCATGTTGACTGTCCTCCATGGACAGACACAACTCATTACACAGTTGTTGTCGTTCATGGAGGGCATGTCATCTGGCATGTCTGATCTACGTCGGAGTGTGGCTGCCATAGAGTAAACACTGACGGCAGCTATGTCCACCCTGCAGTATCTGCCCCCCGCCTCCTTCTGACCCATCCACCTCAGCCTCTCCCATACCTTCCAAAAGTACACGCAGACGCCACAGGTCAGACACAACAACAGACACACCCAGCACACCCACACGGCAGAAGAAACTCAAATCACCACGCACCCAATCTCAAGGGGATGTAGGCACACCCACAGGGAGAGGAGACAGACATACCACACGCATCCACAGAACCACAACCACAGACTCACAACCCTCTACCTCCACCCCTAATATGTCCTCTGGTTCAGGTGGAAGTTTTACAGAACTGGCTGAAGTGTGCAGCCAAGTTTATATTGCTACTTTCTGCAATGCACCGGACAGTGTGGATGAATCCACACCACCTGCACCCACTATACCTGTCCTTCCCTCCCCTGTCCCTGCGGTGCAGGGGGATTCCACAGATGAAGCCCCCACTGTTTCCACTGAACTCCATGTGCAGGCAAGTTTGGGTGTGTCAACATCCATTGTGGCACAATGTGTTTTGATCACTTGTTTGGACTGGCCGTTGGTCTTCAAAGAGCAAGGACTCTTATTTGCATTTTATTTTTGGATCCAGCTGAATAAAGCTATTTATTTCTGTTTCTGTACTTTAGTTTGTCTGTTAATGTCTTTGACTGCTGTGTGCCTGGGAGCTGGTGTGATGTTCAAATTTGGGTATAGTAACATGTGTCTATTTCCAGATGGTAATGAGGTTACCAATGGTATGTTCCAGCTTTTACTGATGGGGGTCTTAGCCACACACACACACACTGTTATGCTGGGCATTGCTGGGCACTGGTGGGGCTCTTTGCCACACACACACTGTTATGCTGGGCACTGCTGGGCACTGGTGGGACTCTTTGCCACACACACACTGTTATGCTGGGCACTGCTGGGCACTGGTGGGGCTCTTTGCCACACACACACTGTTATGCTGGGCACTGGTGGGGGTCTTAGCCACACACACACTGTTATGCTGGGCACTGGTGGGCACTGGTGGGGGTCTTAGCCACACACACACTGGTGTGCTGGGCACTGCTGGGCACTGGTGGGGCTCTTTGCCACACACTGTTATGCTGGGCACTGCTTGGCACTGGTGGGGGTCTTAGCCACACACACTCTGTTATGCTGGGCACTGGTGGGGCTCTTTGCCACATACACACTGTTATGCTGGGCACTAGTGGGCACTGGTGGGGGTCTTAGCCACACCACACACACACTGTTGTGCTGGGCACTGCTGGGCACTGGTGGGGGACTTAGCTACACACACACTGTTATGCTGGGCACTGGTGGGCACTGGTGGGGGTCTTAGTCACACACACACTGTTGTGCTGGGCACTGCTGGGCACTGGTGTGGGTCTTAGCCACACACTGTTATGGTGGGCACTGCTGGGCACTGGTGGGGGTCTTAGCCACACACACACTCTGATGATGGACACTACTGGGTATGTTTTGTACACATAACTTACACTTGCACTAAGACTGCAGACATATGTACCACACGTCTGACTATTACACTGGTGAAATGCGGTAGCGTACTGTACCCCGGGATCGATGATGTTGGTGCGGCACGTCTGACAATTACACTGGTGATGTGCGGTCGCATACCGCACCCCGAAATCGATGACGTGGGTGCGACACGTCTGACAATTACACTGGTGATGTGCAGTCGCGTACCGCACCCAGAAATCGATGACGTGGGTGCGGCACATCTGACAATTACACTGGTGATGTGCGGTCGCGAGAGACAATAGCATCTACCCATTTCTTCTTCATATAATCTAAAATGTTATCATCTATATGAGTCTCTTGTATAAAACAAACATCCGCTTTGCAACTATTGAGATAATCAAGAATTCTGGTACGTTTAACTGTATGGCGCAAACCTTTAACATTTAATGAAACAACTTTAATATTATGTAAATTAACCATAACAGAGGAAAGGAGAAAAGAAATCAAGAAGAGGAAAGTAAAGGTAGATCAAGAGAATGAGAAAAAGGCAGCTCCAAAGAAGAAAAAAGGAAAGGATAAATGAAAAAAACAAGGAAAAAACGACAAACAGAACACATAAATGTGAAATGTGAAACACGCACACGCTTTAAACGCATGACCGGAACCGCTGGAGCCCTTTCTAAATAAAATTCAGAATTGAGTCAGAAAATACATAACTGGTAAAAGTCACGTAGCAGAGTCATTGGTATCCATTGAGTGCTGCAACTGCTGATCCAAAAAAAAAATTCTCAAATCTTCTGGACGATAAAAAGATTTAGAGAAGTTATTCTTCCAAATGCGCATTGTCGGCGGATCAAAAAGACTATGGGGTCGATTATGATGGCGGTGAATCGCATCCTCCAGGCCGGTGGAAGCCACCGCCGGCCCGGAGGAAGTGGATTCACCGCCACAGTCCTTGAAAACACCCACCGCCAGATTATGATGGCGGTGGGATCAGCGGCGGACGGCAGGTCCGTCCACCGCTGATCCACGGGGTGTGGACCACAATATGATGGCGGTGTTTGCAAGACACCGCCAGCCATATTATGATGGGTGCGGAGACATGCTTTTCCGTGGTGGATATTCCGCCGTGAAAAAGCATGTGGACCTTTGCTTCTGGGGGCCCCTTGCGGGCCCCCAGGATGTTGGGTGGTAGGGGGTGCACTTGGGGGGTACCTATGGTACCCTCCTGCATGCACAAAGAATGCACATGCAAAGCATGCATTTTTAACTTTGCGGCGGGTGCTGCTTTAAGCAGCACCCGCCGCAATGTTAAATATACAGGAGGTGACCGCCAGGGTGGCGGTCACATCCTAATTCCTATGGAGGGAACGCCGCTGCCCCTGCGGACGGTCCCTCCACCTCGGGGGTGGCGGACGGCCGCCATCCTAATCGACACCTATATTTGTAGCCTAGACTCTGCAATTGAGGACGAATAGCAGGGAATTCTTTGCGAATGGAAACAGTTTCCTTGGCAAAGTCTTGATAAATGAATTTTTTGTTTCCATTTACCATCAATGAATGTATTTCTCTAGCTGATTTTCTGATTAGAACTAAATGGTGGTGTCAAAGAACTTTTAAAATTATTTGTCGTGGTTTGGTGTGCATAGGGTTCCTGTGAGATGGAATCCTGTGAGCCTTATCAATCTCAAATTTTTCTGAAAATTTAATTTGTTAAAGACTAGGCAATAAGTTCTCCAAATATAATCTGCAGTTATTTCCCTCAACATCCTCTGGCAAATTAAATATGCGTAAATTATAATGTCTGTTTCAATTTTCCAAGTCCAATAATGGTGAAATTTTTGCCACAAGTGGGGAAAAAGTGACAAGTTTGACCTTATTATCCTGTATTTTAATGGAGTTATCCGACATTTTCATTGACAGGCTAGCCATTTCTTTACGCATATTTTTAATTTAAGAAGCAATAGTATCTGTACTGACTCGAAGAGCCTGAATTTCCTCCAATGTTAAATATAATAAGGGTTCAGATGACTCCACTACTTTAGATTTAGCAGGAGGAGGAGAAACTTGTTGTCTTCTTTTATTATTAATAGGACTTTTATTTTCCATTTTGAAGTGAAAGGAGGCAAGATTATAATTGCAGCTGTAAAGTATTGTAGAAAAACAAGCAAAAACTGTGGAAAGAGCCAAAAAATGACTGGTGCAGCAGCCTAAATGGGCTGGGGGAGTGGCTTGGCCCAAGGCAGGCCCTTTCCTAACAAGTCCCCTTGACTGAATGCCTGGCTGTACCTGAGAGCTGTGCTGGAAGCAGGAACCAAAGGACGAAAAAACCCACTTCCACTGCGCAGAAAGTTTAGAAAACGGTCCACAGCTGAGGATATTGGTGTAGAACTGCAGCGACCTCCTTGAGCAATATATTTTGACAAGAAATCGTTGTTAAATGATTAAAAACGGGCCGAAAACGTGCGGAGACTCTCATGCGGCGGCCATCTTGAATCGGACGCTCGCTCGGCTCAGGACGGATTACATTTTAAGTTTGCCTCATCCATGTAGCAACTCAGAAAAGGAAGATGACAAAACAAAGCTGTTAGCTCTCAAATTCTGTGAGCAGAAATAACTGCTACAAGAAAATAAATCCATGGGGAAACACATGTTCACATCCACACACTCTAGATCTTCCAAGTGGTGAAACTGCAAAGTTATTTAAAGTACTGTAAAGGCCCAAATTGGAGAAACAGAATGAGTATAAGGCTATAGGAAATTAAATAACTAGAGAACAGAGATTTCATGCCCTCTGATGTTTCTGTAATTTTTCTAAAGGCCTTAATGGCAAACCACTGAAATTTAAAAGTAGAGATAGCCAGATTCAGATAGAAGCAGTCTAGGAAATATAGTAGCACAGAAGCCAAAGAGTAGGAAGACACTGATCATGATTTGAACACCACTTGTCTAAGGACACACTGTTTTGATTAAGCCTTTAAATTAGAAAGCCTCCAGGACTTTTGAATTGTCTCAACAATGTGCACAGGAAGACCTTTATTTAGAATATTCAATCTCTCAACACCCAGAAGGAGAGAGCTTACTTGATTTGTCGTGGCAGAACCAGAGAATTGAGAGCAGATGTCCACAGAGAAAAAACCCAAAGAGGCGAAATGCTACAGCCCACAGCAGATTAAACCAAGAAATCTGTGGCCAGTAATGAAAAACTAACATCACCTTCGCCCGCTCGTCCTAAATCTTGAATAGGAGTCTCTGCTTTAGAGGAAACAATAAGAAAGCATAAGGCAACCTCTTAGGCCACTTTACCACAAGAATGTCTGTTCCCCAAATTCCTCCCTCTGGGAAATGGTCCAAAATCTTTTCAGATGAGCATTGATTTGAGGCAAGCAAATCCAAGGAGTTCCGAACCTTTTGCAAATCTTCCAAAAAGTTATTCTGGACAGAGCAAGATCCTGAGATGACAGAAACGTTCCTGCTCAACTGGCCTGGGTGCTCCCCTGATGATTGATGTAGCCACTGTGTTCTGTTCCGACAAAAATTATCTTCTGATAAATCAGATACTGAAAGATTGAGGAGCTCCCTACAAACAGAAGGTAGCTTCTGCCAATATTAATTCTGTGGACCACTTGAACTGGCATGATTAGAGATCTATCATCTCTCCACATCCCAAATGGCTGGTATCTGTAGTAGGAATTAATGGAAGGACTGGATCCATGGAAATTTCTTAGGTCGTATTTTTCCCTTCACAACACCACAACTAATTATCATGTATTATATGTATATGTTTAATTTATTTTTTATTATTTATTTATTATTATTATTATTATCTTCCTCTCCTGGATTCTACCATGTCTTCTCGGTCAGTATTCAAGATGCTGTGGTAATAGGTTTTCCCACACTGAATTATGGAATTAGATTTAATTCTAAATTTCTTTAAAGTGGCATTTTTTGGGCCTACTTGAAACATGGAGCCTAATTCACAAACTGCATTTTGTAGTATGTAAAGTAGTACTACAGTAGTATTACCTACTTACTACAAAAACAATTCACAAACCCTCAGGTGTGATGTCCACCACCACATCTCCTATCTCCTCTATGGGAAGATGTCTGCACATGTATGTTTACTAATTAGTGGTAAATAAGGGAGAAACCCAGGCTGTGGTAGGAAAATTAGGACTATCTACAACAAAATGTGAGGGGTTTAGGGAAAAGTAAGGATGGGTTTAGGATGGGAGAGGCACTACAAGCACCCACAATTATTAACAAACTGCAATTCTAAATTGACTACAGTTCTAAGGGTGACAACACAGTAGTAAATGTACTGGAGCCTATACTTGGAGAAAGTAATTCACCACACATGTCCACTCACAGTTACTGCAAAATACACCTATAGAAAATAATCGAGGTAAGAACTTAAATTAGCACTCTCTAAGCAATAATGTGAAATATTTAGATATTATACACATTAAAAAAACATTTAGGGGTCGATTACGATTCGAGAAAAAAAAGTCTGTACGATTTGTATCCGGAGCCCTCTCCGTGCAAATCGTACCCGTCCGTCCGAGTCGCGTAGTACGATCCGTATTCAGTGAATCCATCCAAATCGTCACGATCCATACGTATTGCAAGGCTGAAACCGTGAACCGTATGACTCGTACACATGCCGCACGACTCGTACACATGTCGTATGACCCGATGAGTACGATCCGGACCGGGGTATGAGGACGCGATTTGTACGGTCCACGTCAGGTAAGGGCGAGTCGTACGGAAAAGTACACAAACACATACACCGTACAGTCTGTACACCCCATGATCGCAGGGGTACGCACCGTACCCCTGCGATCATGGGCTGTACGAGCCTTACCCCATGTACGATGGGTGTACGAGCCGTACCCCATGTACGATGGGTGTACGAGCCATACCCCATCTACGAGGGGTTTACCCATCGTACATGGGGTATGGCTCGTACACCCCATGATCGCAGGGGTACCGTGCATAACCCTGCGATCATGGGGTGTACGCACCGTACCCGGGGGGGCGTTCCGTACCGTATCGTACTTGCTGGGTCGTAAAAACCAGCCACGAACCGTACAGATGTCGCGTACAGCGGGTTCAAAGGGAGAATCGTACGGAGATTAGAGTCGTACGGTCTCTGTACGACTCTTACGGAGTACGGCTCCTGGTACGAAACGTACTTCGTCGTACATACGGGGGACGTTGCAGGGTACGATTCGTACGGGAAAAACGTTCCGAACGGCTATTCGGAGCGCTTTTTCCCGAATCGGAATCGGCCCCTTACTGTTGGTAGGAATCGTTTTAAATCACTTTTAAGAAATATAATTTATAAATTCAATATACATATATATAATTTAACTACTTAACAGGCTAACATATTTTACATTCATATTTTAAAGTAAAATATTTTTTCAGCATTTTTAAGAATAAGAACCTTTATTAATTTTCTCTATACTAGACATCCAGCAGTGTGAATAGTTACTAACTTTATACTTGTAAATCCAGTCTTATGGCCCGATTACTAGTTCGATTTACAAAAGGGGGTGGTGATGAACAGAGTGTCTGAATTGAGCAGACCACTCTTACCCAGTCCAAAGATCAGGGCTTGATCCATCACCGTTATTTATCTCACTGCCCCATCCCAGCTCAGAATCTGGCTATATGCAAATCAGTCTGTCCCTGGCCCAGTGCATCATGGGAACAGGGCAGACTAAACTACCAAGCCAATTCTTTACCAGAAAGGAGACAAGCTACCGGGGACCGGTTTCTGGCATTTCAGCCTCTTCGGCCCGGCTTGCTTGAATCCTGATGGAGCAGTGAGAAAGGGACTCATGTCTGAGTATACCCTGCCACACCTATAGTGGCCAAAATCGATTTACAAAAGGGGGTGGTGATGAACAGAGTGTCTGAATTGAGCAGACCACTCTTACCCAGTCCAAAGATCAGGGCTTGATCCATCACCGTTATTTATCTCACTGCCCCATCCCAGCTCAGAATCTGGCTATATGCAAATCAGTCTGTCCCTGGCCCAGTGCATCATGGGAACAGGGCAGACTAGACTACCAAGCCAATTCTTTACCAGAAAGGAGACAAGCTACCGGGGACCGGTTTCTGGCATTTCAGCCTCTTCGGCCCGGCTTGCTTGAATCCTGATGGAGCAGTGAGAAAGGGACTCATGTCTGAGTATACCCTGCCACACCTAAAGTGGCCAAAATCGATTTACAAAAGGGGGTGGTGATGAACAGAGTCCTGATCTCTTGACTGGGTGAGAGCTTTCTGCTTAATTCAGAGACTCTGTCCCTCACCACCCCTTGTTGTAAATATTCTGATTACTAGTTCGGCAGCCCATGGGACCGCCAAACCTGTGGTGGTGGTCCACCCGCCATATTACAAGTACAGTGGTTGGACCACCACTGAACCACTGCTACCGCAGGGATTCTTGATCCCGTTGGTGGTGGCGCAGCGGCATGACGAAGTAATATGCTGGCTGTGCTGCAGTGGCACCTCCAAGCATATTATGAGTTTTCTCACTGCCCTCCTTTTCATGGCGGTGAGCCCGCCATGAAAACGGTGGTGGTGAGGAAACTAAGATGGCCCTTAGAGGGCCCCCTGTCTGCTCTGTGCATGGGGGTGCATGCAGGGAGGCACCCCAGTCGTGCCTGATTGCTGTCACGAGGAGGAACAACGCTATTCATCCATGTTCCGCCCCATTCTTAACTATGCCAGATCCGACAGCCACGAGCTGAATGATAGCGCGCTTCACTTCCGACGAGAATTTCCCGAATATCTAGGACACTTGATATTCTGTCCATTTACTAGATTGTTCCCCCGTAATTTTTAATTTTTTTTAACTCTTTTTATTATAAAATGAACAGAACAAAAGAAAAGAACATTTAAAGTCTCAGGTGAATGCAATCAATTTACAACAATTCGGTTCATTCGGCACTGTACAGGATCAAATAGTTAATAAATAAGCTTCGGGATCATGGGGATTCCTGCGTTTCAATATCCGGATCTCCTCCTGGGGCTTCACAGAGGCCTCCACGATATTGGTTCCAAGCCCCCCATACCTCCCTCCACTTCCGGGGGCAACCCCTGGCAACATAGACAGCACGCTCTCTCATCATGCACCAATCGAGGTCCTCCTCCCATTTATGGACCTGGGCAGCTGGTGGGCGCCCCACAACTGTGCAATATTACGCTTGGCCACCATATATGCCAGTGTCACCCACTGTTTCTGGTAATCATTAAGATCTGTTGGTTCTCATACATTCAAAAGGCACCTGCTGACTTCCATACGCACTTCTAACCCCAGCAGCGCTCTCATCTCCTCGTGAACTTTCTCCCAATAGGTTTGTACAAAGGTGAATTGCCAAATAATATGCATCAATGTGCCCACTTCCCCACATTCTCTCCTGCATTCTGCGTTAGACGCTCTACCCATTCGCACGAGTCGTGGCCCGGTAATATAGACTCTGTGGAGCACTTTCAGTTGGACCAGGCAAAGCCTCATCTGAACAGTACCTACCTTGGGGGAGGATAGTGCCTCCGCCCAGTCCTCATCATCCATCTCAAGACCATCAGCACACCATTGCGTTCTAAGCATAACCAACAAGTTAACTAAAGATAGTACGAGGAGGAACTCAGACCCCAGCCACTACCCCACCCCTCCAGATAATCCACCCTATGCACAGTCATAATTAAGTTCCATTTGAAAACCCTTCTCCCTCCGCAACGTTAGCGAACCAATTAAATCACATCTCACTGTTACTCTGCTGTCTCATCCGGTCCCTCATCAGTTGGCGGCCATGTGGTGCTGTCCAACCAGTCCGACGCTGCCTCCGGATGATCAAAAAACCATGCCCTCCCATCCACCTCCACCCGAAGCTTAGCAGGAAAAAGCATTGAATAGCGTAGTCCCTTTTCTCTCAGTCTTCTTTTAACAGGAATAAAGCTCTGTCTTTGCCGTTGTACCGCCTGGGTGAAGTCCGGAAAGAAGGACAAAGTCGTGTTTTCAAAACGAAGCGGGTCTGCTGAACGCGCTGCCTGGAGAATTACATCTCTGTCCCTGTAGTTCAGCACTCTCGCTATCATAGGGCAAGGAGGCGCCCCGGGTCTCGGCTGGCCACTCGGCACTCTATGAGCCCGCTCAATGGAGAAAAAGTTACTGAGGCCCTTTGGCTGTAAGTGATTCAGCACAATGTTCTCTACAAAGAGATCCGAGGCCTGCCCTTCCGATTTCTCCGGTATTCCAAGAATTCGGGTATTTTTCCCCCTATTACGCCCTTCATATTCATAAAGTTTCCGACGTGTTTCCTCTTGGGCCGCTTGCATGGCTCGGACCTCTCGCTGCACCTCCGCCATGTCGTCCACTAGACTGGACGTCTAGCGATTTGACTTTTTCGCTCATCTTGGCATGGTCAGCTCGTAATAAGTTAAACTCCAATTTCACTGCGTCCAACTTATTGTCCAATGCGTCCATTTTTTCCACCATGGAAGTCTGTACTTTGTTGGCTGCCAGGGGGCATGGCTAGGGCGCCGATGGTGGAGGTCGCCTCAGCGCTCGGCTCCGCGATCGAGCCGCCATTAATCCTGTTTTCCAGGCGTCAAGGGCTCCCCAGCCCCCCCGATTGTTGAGTGAGGTGGGACGCTGAGCCGGGGGTCGACATCGGAGAGCAGCGGCGAGGCACGGTCGAGGAGAACGAGGACCGATTGAGTGCCTATGAACCAAGCTCAAAATGGCGCCTGCTCCGTCTTGGTGATCCTGAGGCGGCCCGCAGACCTGGGAAGCTTGAGAAACCGGCGAAGTCTTCTTTCTCTTTCCCCTTAATGGTGGAGCGATGCCGGTGCCAGCTGCCTGAGCGGACGACGGCGCTCGTGAACTCTTCGAGTGGTGCCCGTCGAGAACGCTGCTCGGTTGGACCCTTGGAACGCTGCGTGGCGCGGAGCTGAGGAGAGAGGGGGGAGCTGACCAGAACCCCATCGGACTCGGGCCGCCATCGGCCTCCGCCGCTTCGGATCTCGAGCACGCTGACTCGCGTGCCCATCCGGACCACGCTGAGGGGAAACCGAGCCCAGTGCAGAGAGTTAGAGGCCGAAGGTGGATGGAGGGTGATCGACCTAGCCTTGGGGCCTACGCGGTCCACCGACGGTGATGGTGGAGGCCTGCAGTTTGGGACAGTGGTGGAGGTGGCTCGAGAGGATCGCTGCCTCCGGCCGTAAACTACAAACTGGTGGTGGCCCTTCTCCCCCCTCCCCGCCTTTTTCTCCGAGGGAGTGGGCTACCATCCCTCGCTTGGCCCCCTGATACCGCACCCCGACAAAAAGACGACTCGAGAGGTCCCGCGCCACGTGGTGACTGCAGCGGGCGCCATTGCTGCCTGATCCGAGCAACCTCGGCGAATCTACTACAGGCCTACCAACAAGTATCAGTGGACTCTGGTATTCACTACGAGCAGAGCGACTTGAGTGGGCGAGCTCCTGGCTCCACGCTCCTGGACCGCGAGCGGTCGAGACTCTCTCCGTCGCCACACCGCGAGCTGGATGTTGGGCCACACCGAAACACGAGCTGTGACGGGAGCTGGCTGCGGCTTGGTTGACGTTCCTCATCTGGGCGATCGCCCGGTTCAACGCCGGGGACCACGGCCACCATGGGGAAGCTGAAGGGCACTAAAGGTGGTGCGCAGGCCACCTCGGACGCAGAGGCGCCGGACAAGGGAGACCAGCTGGACCCGGAGACGACGAGGGACCCGCACCTCCAGCACCAACTGGACAAGATCCTGACGGCGATAACCGATACGAGATCGGCACTCCAACAAGACATTGCCCAGGTCGCGACGAGCCTGGGATTGCTCAGGGCTGACCATGGCAAGCTCTCGGACAGAGTCAAGGAGGTGGAGAGCTCGGTTAGTACCCTGGAGCCGGCGCAAAAAACGTTGGCCACCACCATGAAAGACGCCCTGATTCGGATCGACGCACTGGAGAGAAGGGCAGAGGACGCGGAAGGACGCAATAGAAGGAACAACATCCGCATAGTGGGACTACCGGAAAAAAATGAAGGTGGGGACATGGTGGCCTATCTGGAGGACTGGCTCAGGGCGGTGGTGGCGACCGAGGGGCTCTCCTCGTTTTACACCCTGGAACGGGCGCACAGGGTTCCATCCAGACCACCGCAACAAGGCCGGCCTCCGCGTCCTGTGGTGGCGCGGCTGCTGCACTTCCGAGACAGGGACCTGCTCCTTAATAATGCCAGGGTGAATGGACCCTTCCAGGTGGAGAACAGTAAAGTAAATATCTTCCCGGACTACATCTATGAGACCCAGCGCAAGAGAGCTTCCTTCTTAGCAATTAAGCGTGAACTGAGAAGTGAGAGTATTGAGTACTCTTTTTGTTATTTCCAGCGAGGCTCCGAATCATACTGGATGGCACAACTAAATTTTTTGATACCCCGGATGACGTGTGCAGCTGGCTGGAACTGTATAGAGCTGGCAAGGATGGCCCTGGGTCTTCTTTCTCGGCTACCTCGGAGGTCGGACTACGGCGGAGGTATAAAAGGTTCCGGAATGGGCGGGGCAGGCTTGGTCGACCCTCGACTATGGAGACAACGGCGGAACGGCGAGGTGTGTTGGAGATGGTGTCCAGTATGTCGGGATCTCAAGGTGGGCCCATAATCAAAACGGAACCTGGCAGTGGAGAAGACCGCACAGACATGGAGGACTCCGAAACTGACAGTGTGCCCCTTCCTGTGATCACCCCAGAGACAGCAGAAGGGCTACTTGATGGACAAGGGTGATTTCGGGTGAGCCGATTCCAACAAAGGTGTGGGTGGTGGGAAGGGGGGCGAGCCCTCGCGGGGAATGTTAGGTAATTTGATGATGGATGGGTTGGGGATAAGACCTATGCTTGCCCTAGATAATAATGGCTCGATCGCAATTAGGTAGCTCGGACGTGGGGAGGCCCCCTGTCGGCGCTCGGCCCCCATATTGCCCTTAAGGCATGCCTGCGGTGGCTACCGTCAGGATAGTCTTCGTTTTTCTGGGGACAGTTTGGATGGGAACTAGATTGCCATCTTTGGGACCTGTTCTAGGGAGGGTGGGGGGGAGGTATGGTTTGGGGGTGAACTGTTATTGTTGGGGGTGGGTACGCCATTGGTGCAAAGCAACTACTGTGTGTGACCTTTCTGGAGCACGAATGGGGGAGAAGTGGCAGGACGCAATGGGACAATGGCTGAATTTTCCACTTTGAAATGCATTACCTGGAAAGCGCGCGGGCTACATACCATGTCCAGGCGCCACAAGATACATGCTTATCTAGTGGAAAAGTGTGGCTCAATGGTTAGAGCAGGCAGACCTCGATGCAGAGCTCTGGCCAGGGACCAGGGTTCGATTCCTGCCCCGGCAGGTCTTGGGCTCAATAATTCCCCTGACCGGATATTCTCGACTCAGTGCCTATTCTGATCATTGGTCCTACGCTGCAACTCTAGGCAATAGCTTGCTTATTCTCCACAACGGCCCCCACAATGCGAGGGATGCCTGGTCTGCACCATGGGGGTGCCCAGGAGTGGACACTTCACAGGGAAAGCCAGGAAGGGTTCCCTTGCGGTATTCGTACAATCGCCGGGAAACCCACTGCGGGTAGCTGTGCGCTATACAAGTACAAAAGCATAAACAAAAATAGTGCGTAGGGGAGTACAGATTGCGCTATTGCAGGAAACGCACCTCACGAAAGCAGAGGGACTGGCCTTACAGCGCAGTTGGAGGGGACAGGTATACAACACCACATACTCGGCCTATGCTAGAGGCGCGCTGATTTGGATAAGAGCTGGGGTCCCCCTACAGGTGACGAAACATACAGTAGATCCGGAAGGGAGGTTTGTGGCCATAGCGGGCAAATTGGGGGGAAAGACATAAATATTTGCAGCATTTATGCATCTAACGTGGACCAACTAGCCTTCTTCGCGGCGCTATCGGGTTCCTTGGCCCACTATCTGGCAGGGGACTTCAACTCGGTGGTGGACATAGACCTTGATAGATCACACCCTCCCCTGGCGGATTCACCAACATGCCGGGTAGCCAAGAGTAGACAGGAATGGCAGACTAAATGGGGACTGACGGACATCTGGCGAGCCCAACACCCGTATACCCGGGACTACTCTCATTTCTCTGGTATGCATGAACTACATGTGAGACTGGATGGGTTCTTGGGATCGGCGGGATTGGTATCCTCGGCTGTGAGATCCGAGTACTTAGCGAGGACTATTTCCAACCACAACCCTCTTCTGGCCGACTTCAGGTGGTTCCCGGGTACCCCCTGAGTTCCAACTTGGAGGTTGCGCCCCGAAATGTTAGAGGATTTACTGTTCCGGAGCGAACTGGAAGACATGATCACCACCTACTTTGCGGAGAATGAGAGCACGACTGGGGCGAGGGCCACAGAGTGGGACGCATTTAAGGTAGTAGTGAGAGGCTATTGCATAACTAAGAAAGTGGGGATGCGACTAGTCCTTTTAGAGGACCTCGGAAAGGCAGATCGGAAACTTCGTGAGTTGGAGCTCTTGCGACCCGGCCGCCAGGAGCTTCAACAGCAGACCGCAGTGGCGAAAGAAGCTGTAGCTGTTGAAGTTGAAAGACTACGCAGTTTTGATTATAAAACTTACCTGACCAGATCGCTAGTGGAGGATGACAAATCGGGGGCACTCCTGGCTTGGCTTGCTAATCCCACGAGGCGTACCTCTCCCACGGTTTCTATGCGGGACACTGAGGGAGTGGAGGTCTATACCCAGCCCGAAATCCTCAGTTGTTTATGAACTACTACGAAGACCTGTATCAAAGTAGGATAATAGCAGACACTGCCCCCATTGATAACTTCTTACGGGATTTGCCCATCCCTACTCTAGAACCCGAACAGGCAAAGGACTTGGGTAAAGACATAGAACTAGGGGAGATCCGCAGTGCCATAAAACGTATGGCACGCAACAAAACTCCGGGATTAGACGGGCTTCCAGTAGAGTTCTATGCCACCTATGTCGACCTGCTGGCCCCGCGGCTGTTGGTAGTATATAAGAGGCAAAACGCCTAGGGCGCCTCCCGGGCTCGATGCGGGAGGCCCTGGTAGTCCCCCTACTTAAGCTCGACAGGGAGAGTGGCGACCCGGCGTCTTATAGGCCGCTATTGATGCTCACGGTAGATTACAAAATATTAAGCAGCATCCTAGCGTCGAGACTACTGGGACACATGAGCTCTCTGGTGCACAAGGACCAAGCGGGGTTCATTCCCAAGCGAAACACAACAATGAACATACGCCGCCTGCTCCGCCTGTTGGAAGAGGGCCACGAAGGGACTCCCCAACCCATGATACTTTCGATTGACCTGGAGAAGGCTTTCGATAGTCTAGAGTGGGAGTACCTCCGTAGAGTGCTTAGTTGTTATGGGGTAGGAGAGGGATTCTTGCAGTGGACAACAGTGCTCTATGCCTCTGCGATGGCGAGGGTAAGATCAGGACCGTTGATCTCCCAGCAATATGCGGTGGAACGAGGTACGAGGCAGGGCTGCTCACTATCCCCGCTGCTCTTTGCGCTGGCGGTGGAGCCCCTGGTGTTGTCGATCCGCACCGGGGCCCACTATGGAGGACTGAGGACCTTATCAGGGCAACAGTTTATTTCCCTTTATGCTGATGACCTTCTGCTTTTCCTGGAGGATGCTGAGGGGGCCTTAGCTGGTGCCGACGCCGTACTCACTTCCTTTGGTGAAATATCGGGCCTCAGGGTAAACTGGTCGAAAACTTGCTTATTCCCAGTTCGTAAAGGAGAACCTCAACCCGACACGCCCAGAGCAATCAGATGGGCACCCAGCTACCTGAAATACTTGGGGGTTTACATCTACCACTGCCCTGCTGACGTCCTGGAGGGCAATATATCCCATAGCATTAGGGCTCTAAAGGGCAGCATGTCCTTTTGGGCCACCCTGCCGTTGTCGGTAGCAGGACGAATAGCGCTATTAAAGATGGTGGCGCTTCCCCGGCTACTCTATTACTTCAGGACGCTTCCAATTTGGATCCCACCTGCCGTATTCCGGAACTTGAGATCGCTAATTGTAGCTTTCCTCTGGGGACCGGGCCGCCACAGAGTGACGCTTAAGACCTTGATGAGACCTAAAGCGGAGGGGGGGCTAGCTGTCCCTGATTTTGAAACATACTACTTGGCAGCCCAGCTGCAGATCTACACTCAGGAGGTGGCACGGGAGTTCCGGGTCCAGAGGAGGAGCGGGGGCTGGGAATACCCAGGCACGTTCTCTCTTATATCGCAATGCAGCAGAGGCTTGCCATAAGGGACCTCACGCAGGAAGAACGCACTATCAGATCGTGCTGGAACCGCATGCAGCGCAAGACAGGAATTAACCACCCCTACGCCCCCGAAATCCCATTGGGAATGCTTACAGCGTTAACACATGGTGGGGATTGGTCGCAATTACAAACTTGGGAGGACGCGGGCATACAAGTCATTGGCGACCTGTACGAAGACGGAGCGCTGTTGCCCTTTCAAGCAATCTTGGACAGTTTCGACGTACCCAGGGGTGATTTCCTGTTACACGCGGTGATCACGAGGGCACTTCAGGCACACTGGCAGAGCAGTCTTGAAGAACCACAGACGTCTATGGCATGTCAATATGTCATGATGGCAGCGGGGACGGTTAAAGCAGTGACGTGTTTATACTCCAGGATGGTTAACGAGAGGCTGCCTCCGCTAGAGGCACTCACGGCCAAATGAGAGGCAGATATAGGGAGAGACATCCGGAGTCCACATGGGCCCAGCTGATGCACCGAGCTTGGAAGAGCACGCGCAACGCTCGGTTCCAATTGGTCCACTTTTATATATTACACCGAGCATACCTGACCCCGGAGAAGATACAAAAGTACTTCCCCTCTGACACTGCGGCCTGAATTAGATGCCAGACGAACGGAGCAGACCTAAGCCACATGCTATGGTCCTGCCCTGCTCTGTCCTCCTACTGGAAAATGATAGGGGATACCCTTAACAGGGTCACAGAGCGAACCCTGCAATTTGACATAGCAGTGGGGATCCTACATTGGTTTCCGCATACCCCCAAAATGAAAATTACCAGCAAATTCTTTGACATGGGATTACTCTTAGCGAAACGGGAAATAACGCGGCACTGGAAGGAACGAGTTGGTCCAACGGGCACTAAATGGTGCAACAAGTTCCTTAAATGGGCTGAGGGTGAGAGTACCTTGAGATATCAGCTAGGGAGGCGTCAGCAGAATGAGAGGGCGTTGGAATCAGCGCAAGCATGGGAAACATTGGTGCAGGCCTTACGCAATCATGACACGCAAAGTGACACGGACAGTGATACCAACGAGCAGCCTACGTCCCCGTAATATGACAGGTATAATGCACTTCCCCCAGACTGCGAAAAGTCTCCTGCCGTATGCTTTTTGATATGGGTGGAAAAAGGGAGGAGGGAGCACTTCCAAGCTTCCAAATAGGTTCTTGATGCCTCGAACCTGATGTCCTGCTACTAGACCTCTGGGAGAGTTTTGTTGTGTTGGGGGGGTTTTCTTTCTTTTAGACAAGCAGATGTGAAACTTTTCTCCATAACTGGTCATATCTGGTTGGCCACGGGACCCACGTTCATCGTCGTATTGAAAATTGCCGCCCGACCCCCGGGTTGTGGGCTGAATGGCTGTGTAACAGTACTACCTTAACCTTGGTGCTACCATCACCGATTGCACTATTGTTGACCGATGTATAACTGTGAATTTTTATCTGCAATAAAAATATATTTACAAAAAAAAAAAAATTGTTGATAGCTGCCATGACATCGGGCAACGTAAGTTCCGCTGCCTCTCCCAAGTGACGGAGAGGTCCTTCGTTCCACTCGCGACCCTCTGGCCTGTGCATATCGGTCCATCTTGTTAGATTGTACAGCCTTCGACCCTCTTCCAGCCCGCGAGGGGGGTTTTTCATTGCCCGGTTTTGACGCCATGCGCAGGATCGTGATGGTCTCCGCTTCCGAGTTTCGAGGCCGAACTTCACACCTCGGACTTTGTATCGCACCTCAATCGGGCATACAATGTACAGCCTGTGTCCGTGGCGCAGCGTCGGTCGGCTCAGATGTCACAACTGCAATGGGCGATTTGGAGGTCCACAACCGTACCGAGCCAGAGCTTCCGGTGTCGCAGGTCGCTGTTGTTGCATTAACGTCCGGCTGAGATGCACACCACAGCCTCTGGGCTCCGAAGGTGTCAAAGCCCAAATCTTCCGATGTCGCTCCTGAGGGGTAGAAACGTCGGTTTTCGTCCCAATTTTCAGCTACTATTATCGTTACGACTCATCCGTCGAAGTTCACTCTCGGGTGACCGGATCAAGTTAGGATAGACGTAGCGGAGGAGCGGGCTCTACGGAGCTAAGGTCTCACGCGGCCACTTAGTCCCACGCGTAGCTCCTCCTCCTTCCCCCGTAATTTTGAGCACGACTGCCTGGTCCGAGGAGTGTCCCGTTACCATGCACGGCTCTCAAGGAAGTCTGCCCACCCCTCCCCTACTGTCCTGAAGAAGACCCGCATTGTAAGGGAAAACCCCCCCTACATGGAATAGGGTCGAAACGTAGACTACTTACCCCCATGATACCAGCTTCTACCGCTAGCAAGATTAACACAGTTGTTACGGAAGCCTGGTTATGAGAATTCTTTGACCATTGTGGCATGTTTATGTGGCCCCGTGTTGGGGAGCCAATTCAGAATTGTACATATGAATAATATAAAATTGAATTTATTTTTCACTTGAATGTTGAATCTTTTTTTTTCTATTTTCCTCGAATCCCCTAACTGCACTACCCCTCTCCCACTCCCTTCTCTTTCTTATGTGGGCATAACTGCATCCAAAACATTTAAACCTTTGATGTCATTTTACAACTTATAATAAGGTTTGAGTACTTTGTGAATAAAAACACTGTACTCTGGATTTGTTTTTCTTGACTCCTCTCACATTTCTTCTATCTTTAAATATTTCTGTCTTTCCCAGTCCGGGACCCCTCTGTTTATAATAATAGGCTGTGCTGCAGTGGCACCACCAAGCATATTATGAGTTTTCTCACTGCCCTCCTTTTCATGGTGGTGAGCCCGCCATGAAAACGGTGGTGGTGAGGAAACTAATATGGCCCTTAGGGGGCCCCCTGTCTCCTCTGTGCATGGGGGTGCATGCAGGGAGGCACATGTTGCCCCCCCCTGTATTTTTGCACCGCCTATTCCTGCACAGAAAGAAATGTATTATGCATTTCTTTCCGTTCAGGAATAGGTTGCAGCTGTCTCACGGCGGTGCATGTCTAAAGCACACCTATGTGCCTTAGATGCACACCGTCTGAATATGGCGGGCGGTTAGACTGCGGGTTTGGCGGTTTCGCAGTGGGGTGCTCGTGTGGAGGCTCACTGCACGACTGCCAATGTCTGAAAAAGGCCCTTAGATGTCTCATCCCCCTAAACTGGAAGAGTGGAGACATGCAAGTCTACACTTATGTGTAAATCTACACCTGGAATTAGTGAATAACACAAATGTGTAGATTTGCTTCTAGGTACAAGAGCAGATTTACACATGAATACATTTATACGTGTAAATTTACCTTTGTGAGTAAGGCCGTTGACTTTTCTTCAGAAATATCCTCACCTGGCTTCTTCAAGAAACCAGGGCAAGTATACCGTCATCATTACTAAGCCATCACGACCAGCAGCAAGTTTATCTTGCATACAAGCACACCATCTCTGGTGGCTCTCTGTACCCCCACAACTAGGACACTATCTGAGTGCAGACTGAAAACTTGTAAAAATGTTGGTCTTCAGAGAATCAGCATGAGTACTAATTGGACCAAAACACACTCTCAAGGGATCACACAGGGCACAGGGGGTGAAAAGATCAATCAGGGCACAAGGGTGGATTCATATGTACAAAGTTACCCTACTATTTATACAAGGGAGAATTGTGATTTTCATTTCAATTCTTTATTCTTCTATACAAAAATCAATTTTTTTATGTATCTTCTTCCTTTTGTAAAATGTTATTGTTCTTCAACAACACAGTACATCCTCACTGTCTTCAACACGGGTTCCAATGAAAACAGGATTGAAATGAATAAAATACCATTACATGTCCTCTCATCCACAACCATACATACTATATAAAACTCTTGTCCATCATACAAACATACAATTGTTAAAAAAATCTTTACTGTGTCAACATTAGTCTTGCTAGTTTTAAAAGATGCCCAAGCTCCCGTTGTTAACCAACCAACCACATTGTCTGCATTAATTGATCTAACTTTACAAGTACGTGCTCATTTAAGATCCAGACAGGCTGAGGAGAAAAATGATTAGTGAAATAGCCGGGTCCCCAAAGAACTAGATACCATTGAGAATACTATTTCACAAGATGAACCTATGAAAGTTGGAGAAACTTGCAAGATTTTAAGATTTTAACTACGGGCAAAAAAGAACACAGAACGCGAAGTCAGTCTTTGCTTATATTGAGGTCAGTCAGGACACATTGTGTGAAAATGTCCTTGCAGTCGCTCGTCCCTGAATAAAAGTCCAGGAAGGAGCATGCATATCATAGAATTGTCCGTTGTTAACAGAGCCCATTACTTCCAGGTAGTTCTGCTCACTATACTGATAGGACCCATTACTGTATAGGCTCTAGTAGATTTTGGGACTTCAGAAGGTTTCATGGATAATAGTTTCCAAATTTGAGGTCAGATTCCCATTCCAAAAAAGCCAGAGCAAGACAAAATACAGGGAATAGGTGGAACAGCACTCACCTCTGGGGCAGTGAGTCAAGAAAGCATTCCTCTATTAATGGCCACCTAAAAAGGGCATGTAGAGATAATACCGTTGACCTCACAAATGCCCTTTCCTTCTCAATTATATTTGGAACAACAGGGCTGCGACATTACAACACTCAAATTAATTGCGAAGATCACAAGATTTGCATTGCAGAATTCAAGATTCTGCAAAGGACTTTGAGCCTAATTCCCAAGCACTTTGAAAAACGTTTACCTTTGGAGTAAGTTAACTACTTTTGGAATTCTCAAACTTCAAGTGAAAGCTACAGGTCACCACTCCCAGAGTAAAGCAACTGGCTTACTCTAGTGTGTTTGGGTGACGTTCCTCCCTAAAACACTCACTGGCCCTCCATAAATCCCTCCAACGTCTCCCTAATCCCATGTCCTTTAGGAGTATTTCTGCCCCTTTTACCTCCCTCCCATCTGTGTCCCTCCCATATATACTACTAAAACCTATACTTACATGTCGGGAGACTCCGCTGTTGAGGTGGAGAACTTCCCACAGGAGTATAAGCAAAACTTACATTTTGTAGTACGTTTTAAAGCAATACAAAATGTACTACAAAGTGTAGTTTGTGAATCTGGCCCATTGCCTCCAGCAACTCACAATCCTTATTCTGTTTTGTAGTGAAGAATATTCTTACACCCATAGAAAAATCTCTGGGAGACTAAAGCGGCATATCAACTCCTTAGCAGGACTTTACAGATGTATTTAGTATAATAGGAACAGATTTGTTGCAGCCTCATCTGTAGAATAACTGCATAATACACTTAAATCCTGATAAACAAATTTGCTTGGTATAATCTATCTCCTCGCTGTCAAAAAAGATGAGATTCAGCAACAATAGCTCTTGAAAACTTCAGGCCTGATTTATAGATTGACAGAGTGGGTACTCCGTTGTTACGGCAACTAAGAACCCTCTCTGCCAAACTGAAGGTCCACACTCCTACTTTTGAGTCGGATAGACCTTCAGTATGTTGATGCAGAGACTACTTCATCTTTGCCGCACAGAGACTACTTTGTCTCTGCTGCCAACATACACCTCGATGGGCCGACAGAGTAAGGGCCGTTGGAGATTTGGCCATTTGTCTGCCCACCCTATTTAGAGTAGGCAGACAAATGGACAACTATTCAATGAAACCTGGCAGTAATGGACAGCAAAAACTGTAAAATGACCCCAGGCCATAGGGGAAAACGAATTGGGCAAGTGGGTCATTGTTTGTTTATTTTGAAAAAGAAAATCCCACTTTTGTATTTTCTTTATGAAAGTAAAAGTTTTTTTACAATTGCTGCATGGCTCCATCATGTTGACGGAGCTGTCCATCAAACTCTCAATGCATTTCCTGTTACTGCAAGAAATGTCCACTAAGCTGGCGAACATCTCAACCTTTGTCTGGCAGGTACTCCCTCCGGGAGTTGGAGTAATTTAATCGCTGCCCGAACACAGTGAATACCCATCCAACATAATCTAAATCAAACCCTTAGACATGTGATCGATTATCCACTCAACATCCCCTGCAAAGCCACCCATATTCTTGTGACAAAATTTCCCCCTTGCCTGGATTACTCGGAACTGAATGCAATCACAGTCCGGAATCAATACCTCCTTCCTATTATGTCAGTATTGTTGCATCAAGTAAAATTTGCAACTATCTTCACAAAGGTAGATCTACAAGGAGCGTATAACTCATTCAGAGTACATGAAGGTGATGAACAAAATCGACATTTAATACTGAACATTACCGGTGTAGTCACCCTTATTGTTTGTGGCAAACGCCATTGGGGAAATCAATATTTAAGACTTGCTACGGTCACTTTGAGTATTTAGTCATGCTGTTTGGCCTTTGTAACACAGCCACCATCTTCAAATCTTTGTCAATAACATCTTACGAGACTTACTAGATGTATTCATGGTTGTATACTTGGATTACATACTGATTGATTCCAGTGCGATCCAAGAAAGTCAGAAACATGTATGTGAAGTCCCGCACAGGCTACAAAAGCACTGTCCTTATGCAAAATTAGAAAGTGTCTTTTTGAGGTGCCCAGTATGACCTTTCTGGGTTTTGAGATTTCAGGAAAAGCTCTTAATACAAATTGTGCGGGGGAGAAATTTTAAGTTGGCTCTCTCTACTCTCATTGCAATTATGAGACGTAAATAAATTAGAAATTCTCCCCACACATATGCCAGGGTGTGAGAGACAACTAACCAGTATGTTCTCTCTTGATGTGTCTCTTAGTATAAATTTGTCAAAGGAGGTCAAAGCAGTTTTGGAATAGCTTATGTCCAAGACTGTAAATGAAGTACATGAATTTCTTCATTTCACAAACATTTACAGACAGTTCATTCAGAAGTTCTTCTGAATAATTCTACTCCTAGTGCGACTCACCAGAAAGGAACAAGAACAATCTTTTTGAACTTTCAAAATACAGTTCACTTCAGCACCCCTCTTCCTTGTCAAAATTCTGCAGAGAGCTGTGTGGAAGAACAGGTCTTAGACGCTTATCCACCAAACTCCACTCAGAAAGAGCCATAAGGAAAGAATAGATAATCTCACCCCTACTATCTTATAATATGTGAAAGTAGGGAAAGGGAAGAGAGAAACACCCTGGAGCAGATGGCACGTCTCTCAGCGGGCCGATGTTATGTCTCTGTCTTAAGATTCTCTCTCATCGCTATATTAAAGGGACTGCCCAACCCATGATTTCTTCTATCTGAGTCAATGTAGTACTCTTGAAATGGTGTGACATTTAAGAGAATGTAATCCTTATTACCTGATGCTCCATAGACAAGGTGGGTAACGAGTTCAGGAAGTAACCGCAAACCTTCCCTTTGTTTGGGAGCACCAGGAGTTGCTGAAGAATGGAAGATGTGTCTAATCAAGGGAGAATGCAGATCCAGATGGGAATAGATCTGTAAAAATATGAATCTAAAGACAAGGAAACATGAGGAAAAAGACAGAACAAAACAACAGTGCATGGAAAAGCAAAGGAGTGAACAATCAGAGGGAACAAGAGCCCTACAAAAAGCATGTTGAGGCAACTTGTTGCAGCCTTCATGCTGCTTAAATTAGTCGGGAAACAGTCCTTCTTCTGACCTGATTTGTTGGCTTCCTCTGGATGCCCCGGCTCCTGAATCTCACCCCCTACCATTTATGACCATGTCTCCACAGTCTCCATTTCGGTGATTATCTCTTATTGCCAGTTACTCAACAAATCCTTCCCTAAATCATGACACTCTGACATCCAAATGAATCGTTTCCTTTTGTGAATCTATTATTATTGGGTTTTAAGATTGATACAATGCAAGTCATATGAAAAAAGCAAGCGATGTTGGGCATTACACCTGGCATATAAGACACAGCATAATCATATAGCATATTTACTGGTCACGCTCGGGCAATGTACAGGGTGATCAAGAGTGCGACTCACAGGTACATTTGACCTCTAGCATAGAGTGGGTATATATTATTATTATTATGGAATTTTACAAAGTGCATGGTGTCCACGCGCTGAGAGCGAAGTATGAAGTAAGCAGATCAAGAGGTTACAGAAGTGCTAAGCGGAAGAGGTAGGTTTTTAGGGCTCTGCGGAACTTGTCCTCAGAAGGTTCGAGGCGAAGCTCCATCGGAAGCAAATTCCAGTTCTTGGCTGCGAGGAGCCTAAAGGATCTACCCCCCATGCGAGCTTTAGAGATTTTGGGGACGACTGCCAGACCGGTGCCTTAGGATCTAAGCATCCGCTCTGGTCTGTAGGGGGTGATGAGGCTATGTAGGGGGGCGGGCGCCCTGCCTCCGATGATGCGATGACTAAGCATGGGCGAATTTTGCGAATCTCGCGTTCGCGAATTTTGCGGATTTGCGAACTCGCAATCCCCAAAATCCGCGAATTCTCGCAAATTTGCGGATTTTTTTTTATGTTCGCACGGGTTTCTGCAAGTTCGCGAGGGTTTTGTACAATTTCGCAAATTGCGAAATTGTACAAAACGCGTGCGAACTTGCAGAAACCCGTGCGAACACAATGTGCCCAGTAGGGTATGTGCCTCTTGTGTGAATAAAAGGTCAGAGAAAGATCAGTTCAGCAGATGAAGAGAAAGAAGCTCCTGGTCACAGGAACAGCACGGGTATTGCGCTCGTGAAAGTCAAGGATGCAAAGCCTATCCAGCATCACAGCTGATTTTCCACGGTAGATTTGGGAAGAAGGCACACCTGTCCAGCCTCGACGACGCTCACGATTGTTTTTGGGCTAATGAATGAGTCACTGAATTTGAGCATCAACTAGTTCGAGCGACCATGTGTGTGTTACTATGCAATCGCCCCGAAGGGCGCAGGGGTCCCTTGAGTGAGCTGCAGACCTGTGCCCAGCCATGCAACTATTTTACAATGGCGCCAGCAAGCTGCCAGCGCCGTTGTAAAATAGTTACAAAGTTAGCTTGCACAGGAAGCACTTAGATAAAATAAAGCAGCACCTGCTTCGTTTTATCTAGTGGTTCCTGTGCAAGCTAACTTTGTAACTATTTTACAACGGCGCTGGCAGCTTGCTGGCGCCATTGTAAAATAGTTGCATGAGTGGGGGTTCAACTTTTGAACCCGTTACGTTCACGGATTTTTTTTGCGGATTTTGCGGGAAATCCGCAAAATTCGCGGATTGCGGATTTCCCAAAAATCCGCAAAATCCGCGAGCGTAACGGATTTCCCGCTCACACTTAGCGATGACACATGCATAGTGCTTTGAAGGTAATCCTTTCTCTGATCGGAAGCCAGTGAAGGGACTTCAAAGCAGCTTTAGAGGGCGTTCTCCTAGGAAGCCTTAGCACCAGCCGGTCTGCTGCATTTTGAAGTACCTGGAGACGATTGAGGCTTCTAGCTGTTATACCCAGATATAGAAGGTTAGCGTAATCGAGTCTAGATGTGACCAAGGCATGCACAAGAGTCTGCCTGGCACCAACAGGAAGTAGGTCCAGGACCTTACGTAAGCTCTTGAGTATACCGAAGCACATTCCGACAACCCGATTAACCTGGGGAGCAAATGACAGGTCGCAGTCAAATGATACCCCGAGATTTTTGGCCTGTTGACAAGGCACTGGAGTAGAGCCCAGGCAATCTGGCCACCATGCCGAGGACCACAAAGTCGGACCACCTCCAACCACAAGCACTTCAGTTTTGGACCCATTCAGCTTCAGGCAGTTGTTAGACATCCAGGAAGCAAGCTCCTGCATGCAAGCACTGAAGCTGGATGCTGCAACTTCAGGTGCCCGTGACAGTGAGATGACCAGCTGTGTGTCATCAGCATATGACACTAGTTGAATGCCATGACTTTCCGCAATGGTGGCTACAGGGGAAGCGTATAGGTTAAACAGGGTAGGGCTCAGGGCAGAGCCCTGAGGAACCCCTTGATCGAGATTGAACACACAAGAGTAGTGTTCTCCCTGTCTGACCTGAAAGCCCCTATCAGTCAGGAAAGATTGGATCCATCTCAGCGCTGTCCCATTTACTCCGCCTTTATTAAGACACTGTAGCAAGGTGAAGTGTGCTACAGTGTCAAAGGCAGCACTTAGGTCAAGTAAAATGAGGGCCATAGTATGCCCCTCATCTACCCCTTGCCTGATGGTCCCAGTGGCCATGAGCAGCGCCGACTCCGTGGGGTGGCGTGAACGAAAGCCAAACTGAGTGGGATGGAGAAGGTTGGCTTTCTCCACAAATGCCATAAGTTGAAGATTTGCCACCTTTTCAGCCACTTTGGCCAGGTAGGGGAGGAGGGAGATGGGACGGAGATTGTCCAGCCTGTCCCACCTAAGATTCGTTTTTTTTTAAGTGGGAGTACTATCGCTTGCTTCCACCTTTTGGGTACGGTGCCGGACCTAAAGGAAAGATCCAGAACATCCCTAATATAGGGTTCAAGGATTTCAATACTCTCTCCAAGAAGTTTCGGTGATGCCGGATCACGGGGGGATCCTGACTTAATGGAGCGGCATATCTGCTGAAGCTCGTTAGGGGATGGGGTGAGAAAGTTGTCCAGCCTATTAACACCTGCATCCACCAATATACTCTCACTGAACTCTGTTCCCTTTTTCTTTCCCCCTGAAAAAGCGGAATAGATAGTGGCCACTTTATCAGAAAAGAAAGCGGCAATGCGGTTACAGGATTCCTCTGAGACCGAGGATGGGTCAACAGATGAGCCGCAGAGAGAGATTTCCTTATAAATTTTAAATAGCTCCTTAGTAGAATTTTGAGCTTCTCCTATCCTACCTGAAAAATAATTTGTTTTTGCACGCCTGATCAAGCTATGATATTCTCTGCGTTTGCCTATATATCTCAGTCTTGCTTGATCGAGGTAGGCCACCCTTCACTGTATTTCTAGTTGTTTACATTCTGCTTTAGCTAGGCGAAGTTCTTCGCTAAACCAGGGGGCGGATTTATGGGGTCTACTACAGGGCTTTTTGTGACAGAGAGGGGCTGTGTCATCTAAAGCATTAGTAATACGACCTTCTAATCTATCTGATGCAGTAACAGCATCCTCACCTCCTGGTTTGCCGCCTTTGGTCAGAGCAGTATCGAACTTGGCTTTGGAAATCTGTGTAAGTTGCAGTTCTAGCACTCGGCTGGAGGCACCTGCAGTGCCCACTGGTTGCCAAAGGATGAGCGTCAGGGCGCACGGTATTTGGCGACCTTGCGTGTGCAGCACGGGTGTAAGTTCTTGACTAGTCGCCGCGCCCCTGGGGCAAGTGCTGGCAAGTTAGACTCTCCTTAGAGGACGTTGGGACAGTCGGCTCCTTGACACCTGGAGACCTGACGTTAAGTCCACCTGGGTGGGCGCTTGCTGAGGGGGCAGCGTCCAAGTGGGTCAGCAATTAAACATGTGGCTCCGTGGCAAGCCTACTGGTCTGCTGAGTTGTCGCCACGCCATGACTGCACTGGCTGTAGTAGCGTCGAAAGCGGAGTCACGTTTACGGGGTATTGATCCTCCGCCGCGCAAGATGTTAGGTCGGCGCTGCTGTGGCGTCTTCGTGATCCACTAGCTGCAGGCAGAAGAGAGAGAGGGGAGTAGGTGTTCACTCTTTAAGGGGTCCCGCGACAATAGGGGTGCTTGTGATTCATCTGCAAGGGCTTGGGACGTGGTCAGTAGGCTATTCACAGAGTGTTCCTCCTACTGGGCTGCAGAAATAATGGGAGTGCTAAAGGCGCTGCTTTGAGTGTTTACTGATGAATCGTTTCCTTTTGTTTTGCGAATCAAGGCTTTCTCATTTGCTTCTGGTGCTGTACTTTTTCAGCAGGATGTTGACTCTCAAGACCTATATCCAATAGCTTATTATTCCAGACCCTTGACTGAACCTGAGAAGAACTACACAAGTTATGGTCGGGAATTATTGGCCATCAAAGAGGCGTTTGCACATTGAAGACATGATCTGGAAAGCGCTCAACAGTTGAACACAGTCTGGATTGACCATAAAAAAATATGTTTTATCTGAAAACTATGAATTGTTTCAACATAAAACAAGCATGATGAGATTTGTCACTAGCTGTGACTATTAAATAACCTATAGATTTTGTTGGAGACATGGAGAGGCAGATGATTTTTCTCAACAGACAGATGTTGCTAAAAAGGCATATGCACAAGGTGAGATGTTAAAAAGTTAAAAAGTTCCCGTTATTCATCTAAATGCTTACTGGAATTGGTAAAGGGATCTCAACTTGTAATCTCCAGTAAGCAATGGAGCATGCAATAAGGAGTATTGTATTATGATGATGCCTTATTCCTTGCTGGTCAATTCATACAAAACATGATTGGAGAATCATAGTATCTTGATTCTGCAAAAGCGGGCATCCAGGACAATGCACAATGCTTGAAACCATGGTTGGAATCTTTTAGTGGTCTAATCTTCAGACCTTGGTCACAGGCTACATAAAGAATTGTGTATTTTTTGCACAAGCAAAGTCTCCTCCAGTTGGAAGTCTGCAACCTCTTCCTACTCCTAAACAACCATGGGATATAAGCTTGGTGGACTTCTTTGCTAAACTGCTTTCATCACGTGGGTATACAATGATCTCAACAGAAGTTGGCCACTTAAGATGGGTCACTTCATCTTTTTCAAGAAAGTGCCCAGTGCTGACCCGAGGGTGGTCAGAAAAACTGCTTGCCATTCTGGTGGCGGGGCATGGCCCAATTTCCTTTTTTCTCCCTCTTTTTTTGGGGGGATTATTCTTTCCCTGGTGTCTAATAAGCGTTATGTCTAACTGGTGTGGCAGATTTGGATAAACACCCCCAGTCCGCCTCTGGAGGGTGGGGGGGGGGGCAGAAATGTAGTGGGGCTTGTTGTGGGTTGGTGGCACAGCCTGATGTCTCATTGGAGTAACACCACTCCTTTTTTTGGATAGTTTTGTCCAGGTGTCTGTGGGGCTTTCTGCCCACCCTCATGAGGGCAGCTGGGGGTAAAACCCCCACCCATCCACCGCCTAAGAAGGCAGAAACACTATTGCATCCAATCTGAGGTGGAGGCATTGCCTGTACCTGGACAGGCTGCCCCCCGAGCAAAGTCTACCCCTTCTATTTAGTGGCTACTTTTTAGGGCATGCGCCTGCGTTGCCGTGCGCAGCACTGCTCGTGCAGAGCGAGAGCCCTTTTGTCTGGGCTTTTGAAAGCAGACCACATGCTTGTGCGTGTGATCAGGCTTTCGCCCTCAGGCATCGGCTTTCGCGTCTTTCTTTTTTTAAAAGGCACACAATTGGGCAAAGGCGGGCGCATGTCCCGCCTTTGTAACGCCCATTCCCGATGGTGGCTAGCACGCTCAGCAGCGTGCGTTCGCCTCGCTGCCTGTGCTGCCGCGCTCCCTCCCCCGCTCCTCTGTGGTGCGCGCACCACTAGTTTCGTTTTTTATCTCTGAGGGTGGTCAACATACCCCCGTCCCCCCTAATTTGCTTTTGCGGGAGTCCGTTGTTTGACTACTTTCTCTTGTGATTATATGCTCTCCACCTGTTAATAGGACTTTTTTTTACATTCTTATTACTTTAAACTTTAATGGCTATTGTATATGCCTACAAATGTTGCTGAGTTGCCAAGGTAAGAGGTGCTGGCTTTGTCAGTGTTTGTTACCTCTTGCACTCGGTAGGCAGCATGGATGCTGATTTACAAAAATGCCAGAGGAATACATGTACCTGCAAGTAAATGTGAAACCTGCATTAACTCGCTCGATGTCATTAGACTGGCCAGCGACCAGTGCTGGCGTTATAGCCAAACACAGCAAAGCATCCCTGGACTTGTAGTTTTGCATTGAGGTATGGGCCTCAAAGTACAACAATGCTCATCACCAGTAAGGGAGCTATTGCACCTTATGTCATGTGACCCGCTGAAGGATCTAGTGGTTATATGAATACTTAAAAAGCACCAAGTGCGAGTCCCACAGCGCTTTCAAGTCTGTGTCTTCAAAGATAGGCCCCGGGGGTTCGGACTCCTTCAGGACTACAATGGGATTTGGCTCCTAAGAAAGTGTAGCATAGCGCTGATCAGCTCAGCGCCAATAAAGTGGGACTCGAGGAGCTGGGCGTGGACTCCCCAACAAGACAGAGGGCGCTTTTAGGCGTGGTGCGTTTTTCTGTGACGCACAGGTGACGTCGGCAGTGTTTGTTTTAGGTCTTACTTTTGTCAGTCTGGGAGGGGTGTCAGGGTGAGCAAACAATCAAACCTGGTGCCCGGGTACTAATGTGCTGCCCAGGGACTGGCTGATAATGAAGAGCCCGACTAGAGCAGGCAATTAACCTTGTGAAAATACCGCTTTTAGGGCAGGAAGGAGCTATCACTACATTAATGTGCAGTATAATACAGCTGTCGGAGGGGGGGCTGTATGACATACTATTTTCGCAATCTGGCACATAACCCGCATTCCATCCTGGCACTGTCATCCCAGACGATGATACACCCAGGTGTCTTTAGGACTGGTGACATAGCGCCAACTACACTGGTTGCAAGGCGCTTTAAATGGATAGCAGGGGAAAAAAGTTGAGAAAGAGATTGCTAGAGCTCCCACGTTTTCCATTTCCACGCATGAGTAGCTCGTCCAGTCATTTTCTTTAAATTTTAGGGTTCCTGGTTTTACAATGGGCTACACAGGACTACAAATCCCAGCATGCATCTACAAGTCTGTACTGGAGAAGCAACTGAGGCATGGAGCTCGACAACTCGAGAGTGTTGAAAGATTGGTGTCAAAACTTGCATTCAGGCAGATACCAGGGGTGGCTGGTCTTAAGGGACGAAGTGGGCATTGCCCCCCTAACAAACAAACAATAAAACACGGAGTTCTAATAAAAGGCTTCATAGTGTTTTGTTTCAGGAAGTAAAGAGCCTGAAGTCGTTTTTTTTAGCATCTGGATAAGTGAAGACAGCTGCGCATGTGCCGTCTTCCGGGAGAAAAAATACTCGCCCAGGAGTAACACCGCAGTGTTGTGTCGTCAGGGTGGTGGGTGCGAACTTTTTCAATGCCATTGCATTTGCTTGATTCAGGGCGTTCATGCCTGCGACCTTGGGTGGGATCCACCGCTTTTGGCCGCCATAAGTGTGGCAGGGTATGCTCAGAAGTGAGTCCCTTGCTCACTTTGCCACTGGATTCAAGCAAGCCGGGCTGAAGACGGCTGGAATGCCAGAAACCGGTCCTCGGAAGCTTGTTTCCAGTCCAGGGAAGATATGGATTGGCAGTTCGGGCTGGACTGTTCCCATGAGGCACAGGGTCAGACTGATTTGCATATAGCCATGTCTGAACTGGGGTGGCAGAGTGGGCTAAAGAACGGTGATGGATTAAACCCAGATCTTTTGACTGGGTGTGAGTGTTTGATTGATTTAGATGCTCCGTCCATCACCACCCCCTTTTGTACCGCTTTTGGCCGCCATAAGTGTGGCAGGGTATGCTCAGACGTGAGTCCCTTGCTCACTTTGCCACTGGATTCAAGCAAGCCGGGCTGAAGACAGCTGGAATGCCAGAAACCGGTCCTCGGAAGCTTGTTTCCGGTCCAGGGAAGACATGGCTTGGCAGTTTGGACTGGACTGTTCCCATGAGGCACAGGGTCAGACTGATTTGCATATAGCCATGTCTGAACTGGGGTGGCAGAGTGGGCTAAAGAACGGTGATGGATTAAACCCAGATCTTTTGACTGGGTGTGAGTGTTTGATTGATTCAGATGCTCCGTCCATCACTACCCCCTTTTGTACTGGGATCCACATAACGCCAGAGACAAAGGAGGCGGAGCTGATTAGGTGTCAGCAAACATGAGAGCCCCTCCCCAACCCCATACGTGGGCATGCTTTTATTTTAGAGGACGTGCTGAAGGAGGGCCCGCAGTGTATTTGGCAGTTGATACAGCGGAGGAAATAAGACGTACCGGTGGGTGAAGCAAGGTACGTTTTTTGCTCAGTTCTACTATGGGTTTGCAGTTTGGGAACCTTTTTCTTTGTGATTTGAAGTTTCCTTTCAATGCAGAGAAACACCAGGAACACTGTATGTGTTACTATTGTGTGCCTGTTCATGGCCCTGTGTTTACCAGCTCTTGCATGCCCAGGAAGTCACATGTGAATGTGAAAGCAAGAACAGTTCGGGGGAAGCTTTGAAAGTAAAATACTGCCTTGAATGGTTTGCCTTTCTGTTTCATCGCTTCTTGTAGACGCGTATCGTTGTTTGAGCCCCAAGTCTGCATTTGACAAGGAGGCTGCAGCATCAGTACCATGGACTACCCTAATTACAAAAAAACAGCGTGTAAAATAGACAGAGAAATCCTGTAGGGTTTGCAGTCTAGTGTTCACGCTACGTGAGGACGTAGCGTGAACGGCGGCCATTTTGGGTCGCGCGCAAGGAGCCCGACATCGGGCGCCGGAGCTGATTAGGATAGCAGCCAGCTCGGCGCTCTTCGTGGGAAGTTAATTGTTGAAATAAATAGCGGTTAACAAAGCCAACAGTGTCCTGTCATCCTTGAGAGATAACACGACCTCTACAGTAGCGACGAGGCTGGGACCAAGGAAAACAATAAAAATACGCAAAAAAGGGTACCCACAGCAGCAACAGGAGAGGACACCCAGACAGCAGCACAAGACTTGCCCCACAGGAGGTAGGCCAGACGACCACGGAGAGCGCAGCAGAAGCGGCAGGTCTCACCAGCATCTATGATAAAATCAAAGAGTCCAGGTACAGGGGCACCACTCACCCAGGACTAAGAGGGAGGAATAAGCATAACCAGGAAGGGTGAGGTGGCAGGAAGACAGCTACCCACGGCCTAACAGACACCAGGAAAGCACACAAGTGGCAACACTGCAGGGAGGGAGCCCAACAGAGCAGGAGCACTGGCGGAATTAAGGAGCAGTGATATAGGAGACGCAGGGAGTCCCCAACTCCAATCAGAACAGGGAGAGGAGAGCAGTGTACCAGGCAGCCCCAAGAGCCTGAATACAGCGCCGGAAAAGAGCGAAACCATGTGCGCGCAGACATCCTCAGCGGCGGCTCCAATACCATTCCTGCCCAAACCGGGAGAATCCCTAATGAAGTGGGATGATTGGAGAGTGTACATTCTAAATTACATTGAGGTCCTGGAAGACGAAAATGAGGAGGCGTTCACAAATAAAAGGAAAAGAAGGATTTTACTGCACAACCTAGGCCCGAAGGGGATCAGGGTACTTAAGAACCTAGTACCCAAGCCCCGGCAAGATGCAGATGACGACGTCTTCGCTCATGCGATTGAAGAACTCAACGAGCACTACCGGCCTGCAGTGTGTGTGTCATTAGACCGTTACAACTTTCAGAAGAGGAAACAAGAAAATGGAGAATCAATTGACGAGTATGTGGCAGCGTTGAAAAGGTTAGCGATGACGTATAAATATGGCGCACTCCATGATGAGTTCATCAAGGACCAAATTGTGATGCACACAACAAATAAAACGGTACAAGACAAACTATGGGCGAGTGGAGATGCCACATTGAAGGAGGTGATCGAGATAGTAAAAAGGCAGAATTAGCGAGGAGATGTGCAGACGCAGCTAAGAGAGAACCAGCGGTGAGACCAATGGTGAATAACGTGGATGAGGAAGAACCCAAAGGAGGGAACAAGAACATGGGAGCGACCTACAGAGGACCAACAAGTGGCCGGGGAAGCCGGGAACACAGGGGAAGCAGATGAAAGGAGTTAAGAATCCCTACTACCGTTGTGGCAGTTCGGCTCACGAACCACACGACAAGAGATGCCCGGCGTTCATGCTAAGTGCATGTTTTGCGGCATAATGGGGCATTACGAGAAAGCAAGCCGCAACACAGTGAAGTATGTGGACCCAGACCAGGAGGACATAGAAGGAAGATGTCAAGAGGAAGAGGACACGGTGCTATGTATAGAGGATCAGGTACTAGGAGTGGACATCAGGAGGTCGAACGAACCGCTACTCGACATGCTAATAGGCGGTGTGATGATAAGAATCGTGGAGGACTCAGGATCGCCATACACAATAGCCCAGAGAGCAGTCTGGACTGAGAAATTCATGCCTCATTTGGGTCCAAGGTTAGAACCGTCAGACATTAGACCTGTCTCGTACACTGGAGATCGCATTCCAATGGTGGGGTATCGACCGTTGAAATTCGAGTTCAGTGGACGGAGTGCTGATTGCAAACTATATGTAGCAGAAAAGGGCCTGTCAGTTCTAGGTTGGATGGATCAAGGAGACCTGGGCATCAAGTTGGACCCCGGCGGAGCAGTACAGGTGCTGATGACGGCGCCGGAACAATGGCCGAACCTAGAACTATGGAAAAGAGACTTCCCAAAGGTGTTCGGTGGAAAGGTTGGGAAGCTGGAAAAAGTCTCGCACAAGATCGTCCTCAAGATGGATGCCACACCGGTATCACACAAAGTGCGGAACGTACCCATTGCAGTGAGGGAAGCAATGCAACATGAACTGCGGGAGCTGGAAAGGAATGGTATAATCGAACCCATAACATGTGCAGAGTGGCTAGAGTCCCTGGTGGTAGTAATGAAGCCCAACGGCAAGGTCCGGTTGTGTGTGGACCTACGTGAACTGAACAAAAGCATTGTGGTGGAAAAGTTCCCGTTACCCCACATCGATGAAATGTTAGCCAAAACTAAGGGAATAAAATGGTACTCCACTATTGACCTAACGTCAGCGTACCACCAGATAGTGCTACACCCGGAGAGCAGGAAGTTGACATCATTTATAACTCCCTTCGGATGTTACCAATTCTGCAGAATGCCTTTTGGGCTTGCCTCGGCAGCGGCCCTCTTCCAGAAACTCATGCACCGCCTCTTCAAAGACATGGAAGGGATCCAACACTTCCAAGATGATATCCTGGTGATGGGTAGAGACCGACAGGACCACGACACCAAGTTGGCCAGGGTACTGAATGTGCTGGAAGACAAAGGCCTAACCGCAGAGTGGGAAAAGTGCCGTCTAGGGATGGCCTCAGTCACCTATCTCATGAAATTAGAGAACAGGGCATCACACCAAAAAAGGAGAACGTGAAAGCAATATGTGATGCTCCACCCCCCTCCAGCAAGGAAGAAGTCAGGTCCTTTCTAGGAATGGCTGAGTACTATAGCAAATTTGTACAACACTTTGCCACCAAGACTCACCATATGAGGCAACTCACGAGAGAGAAGACGGCATTCACATGGATGGAAGAGACGCAGAAGGAGTTTGAATGCATCAAAAGGGATGTCGTTCAAGCCATACCCCTCCAGGGGTATGATCCGCAGGGCCAAACGGTTGACGGACGCCAGCGACAAAGGGCTGGGAGCAGTCCTAATGCAAGACAGGGGTGGCGGAATAATGGAGACATTAAGCTTCACATCCAGAGCCCTGACAGACACAGAAAAAAGTTTAGTGGCATTGAAAAAGAAATGCTTGCAGTAGTGTGGGCCATGGGCAGGTTTCGCCAGTTCTTATGGGGCACGAGGTTCCAACTTAAAACGGACCACTAACCTTCCTGGGAAGCAGGAACAAGGTGGCAGACTACCTGAGCAGGGCTGCAGCAATGGAAATAGCCAACGAAGAGAAGGAAGTGCGTGAATAGATGGTGGCATTGATGGAAGACCCAGAGAAAGTAATAAGCAATCAAGAATGGAAGGAAGCGCACAAGGAGGATATGAACATCCAAGAGGTGATGGAACACATAGTGGGAGGATGGCTAAAAAAAAAGCATTTACGAGGAAACTTAAGGAAATATTACGAAGTGAGAGAGGAACTGTCCCTGGATGACAAGGTAGTGTTTGTATACAGAGGTGATAAGGTGGTACCCCCAGAGGGGCTAATTCCTAGGCTACTAGCAATACTGCATGAGGGTCATGTAGGTATCGGAAAAACTAAACTGAGGGCCAAACAAGGATACTGGTGGCTAGGCATGGACATACAAACAGAACGACATGTAAAAGAGTGCCACCAATGCCAGCGTGCAGATATAACGATGACACCATTGAGGCCGGCCTTAGGAAAATTCGCTGCCCCGAAGAATCCATGGGAGGAACTCTCCATTGACATATTAGGACCGATATTAGACGAACAAGGTACTCCGAAATATCTGTGTGTCATAGTGGACAGGTACTCTAAATGGCCTGAAGTTCACATCCAAGAAGAGATGGATACGGAGACCATACTTAAGTTTCTCACAGCGACCTTTCTCAGGGAAGGTATTCCCAAGTCCATATTGAGTTATAATGGTCCTCAATTCACATCAGAAAAATGGCTCAAATATATGGAGAGGAATGGGATCATCACCAAACACACGTCCATATATCACCCAACTGGAAATAGACAAGTGGAACGATTTAATAGAGTACAATTGGGGTCCAGCTAGGCAGCCATCATGATAGGGAAGGACTGGGAAAAAGAGATTTTAAACATGATTTGGGCCTACCGCATCACACCCACAAGTACGGGGTACAGCCCTTTCAGATCCTCAGAAGCAGAGATCCCTTCACTAAAGACAATTTGGCATGGAAGGAAAAGACGGTTACTAGCAAATGGTCTCCTGCCGTAGTACAGAAAAATTTGGAAAAAGCTCAAACCATATATACAGAACATTATAACAAAAGGAAAAATGTAAAGGACACGTCCTTGGAAGAAGGAGAATGGGTGAGGGTTAACTCCTTCGACGCTCATGACGAGCTCAGCTCGTCATGATGTACACCTCCATACACTCATGACGAGTTGAGCTCGTCATGAACAATGGGGAATCTCAAGTTACAGCACAGGAGGGGAAAATGCACAGCAGCAATGTGGTTAAGCTGGCAGTGTTACAGAAAAGGGTGACAGTAAATACAGCCGGCCCCTACAAGTAAAAGAAGTATATGACAGAGCAGCGTTGCTCAGTGATGGGAATGTGTGGTCCCAGGATCGCATGGCTCGATGCAACAAGATCATACAATGGGCTCCCGAAGATCGGGAACAGGGGGCGACAGATCAGAGTACATCTGAGAATGAGCACACCACCCAGGAAGGAAACATGGCAGGTGTTGAACCAGGGTTGGAGCAAGGAGGCAGCAAAACTCCCCGAGCAGAGATACAGAGTCGAGAGAGGAGAGAGCCGTCTGGCAGAGAGAGTCTGTGTACCCAAGAAGGTAGAGAGAGGGGGTCCACGGTGGACAGCGGGAGAGAAGTGACTTCCACCCCGGTAAGATGCACAAGGGGGGGGCGATTGATTGTAAGACCTTCCAGGTTCCGAGACTATGATATGGGTGAAGGACAGTAACACCCCCAAGATTGCTTTTATCCATGTGATACAAAAAGGGGAAGATATGTAGGGTTTGCAGTCTAGTGTTCACGCTACGTGAGGACGTAGTGTGAACAGCGGCCATATTGGGTCACGCGCGAGGAGCGCGATATCGGGCGCCGGAGCTGATTAGGATAGCAGCCAGCTCGGCGCTCTTCGTGGGAAGTTAATTGTTGAAATAAATAGCGGTTAACAAAGCCAACAGTGTCCAGTCATCCTTGAGAGATAACACGACCTCTACAAATCCCTTTTAAATTAACATTTCCACATTTTTTAAACCACATATCTCATAACCTTTGAAAATACTAGCCAGTGCTAAAAAAAAACTTTCAAATAGTAATATTAATATAGTCCGAAAATTAGCAATGATAATGAGCAACTTTAAAAGCAGTTGTTTTCAGATCACAGAGTCAGAACGTCTTTATTTACCGAAGGCATTTAGAGCCATGGGCCAGAAAATAATGTGCGCACTGCTGAAGGAGACAAGATTCTTGTGGAACTCTGAAACAGTCAACATCAAGTGCTCATTTCAGAGGAAAGGACAGCCTTTTTCCATTTCAGTCTGAGGCTGTGAGCGTCATAAACATGTCACAAACTGTTTCTAGCTGTAGCTGACAGTCTATGTGCTTGAGATTTAAAACACGCTGGTTCTTTTAATAAGTACACCGTCTTTTAGAGTGTGGACCAGCTGCTCCCACTATTCTTGAAACGGGTATGCAATGGATATGCAAATGAAAGGACGCTACTCTAAACATGGAGTAACTGCGTGAATTATGATAAACAAGTAGAAGTTATCCATCATTTACCTATTTAAACTTCTCAATATTGCTCGTCCCAAAATGTCAAAGATATGTTGTAGGTTTATGGTACTGTGAAAACCTTTTCATACATTTGCCTGCATAATAGGATGTGGACACATTGACCTTCAGCATGAAACCTCCTTGGATCAATTGGTGCCATTTGCTTTGCTCTGTCAGTTCAATGATGACTTTTGCGCCTCACCTCTTTCAAAGGTCACTAGCCGCCACTGGCTGATACCTGCCTAAGTTCACTTATTTGTTGAAAGGTTTTGTCAAGATCCATGCGTCAACTTACAGCGACTTCGTAGCACTTGAATATCAAGGCATGAAGGTCATGAGTAGTGAGAGCCAGCCTCTGACTGCCCCCACACACCACCATCATGGCATCAGCACCTCCCTCGTAGCTCAACACTTCCATCTTCGAGGAGTCCTTGTTTCGGATCAGCCATCCCCCCTGGGTTTGGTGGATTCCAGAGTCTAGGACACCAGATCACCAGAGATCTTCCGCCTGAACTCGTGGCTTCTTTGAGAGCTCACTCGCGTTTCCTGCGTATGTGTGCCACAGTGTGAGTGGTAAAACGCGAGGAGGTGGTTTCGAGCAGCAGCGTGCCCCACAGAATTGCATTAAGTCCTGAACTGAGGGCAATCACTGACGGACACATGGTCATTCCCCGCAGAATGCTGTACCCATACACTGCATTGTGCTGTGAGGCTGAAGCCACTCCCCCCCCCCCCCCCCCAGTCCCCACCACTCTCTCCAAAGGGGGCAGCAGGGCAATTTTAGCAATCCCCTAATCTCACGTTTACGACGTTATTCCGGTGTATGGTAGTTGAAAGAACTCTTCGTTGTCAAAATGTGACCTTTTCAGTTAGCCCACATACTAATATACTTTTGCTTTGTGTGAGTCAGCTAAAGGTGCGTTTCCACTTTTATTCTGAGGGCTGTCTGGCTTTCTATGCTGCCTAAGACTAAAAGCAACTTAATTTGGCATGAAAAGTGGAATTTAGTACAAACTGGGGTGGGAAGGGGCATTTCAATTACACAGCCGCAAGGCAGTGCATTTAGAGGGCAACTGATTATAGTTAATAAGAAAATAATTTTAGGAGTGACATACCGAGCAGTATAAAAAAAAAAAACATTTGTAAGAAAAAGGTTTTGCTTCCTACTGAGTTTATGGCAAGGATCCTCTTTTTTCCATACCTACAACAAACATAACTTGGATGTCTATCCTGCATTGCAGAAAGCATTGCACTTAGCACATTAACTAAGCGCTTTGCATTGACTTTTTTCCATTTTTTTGGAAAGTATTTGTTTGACTCACAGGTCCACCTGTCAAGTCTGTGTCTTGTCGGAGCTTGTGGATATTTTATCGGAGAATAAGGTGTTATGAACAGTGGATATCCCCTAGCATGAAAGTGCAAGACCTGCTAAAAAGGTCAGTCATCCAGTGATTGTTAAAAGTCAGAAGTTAGAAAAGGATATGCCATGACGTATGCTTCTGACTGACCCTGTAATTATGAGCTTCCTCTTCTGAGAGTGAGCCACCAGACTCACTCTGTTACTCACGCCATACCATCACATAACAAAACACACTATACAATAACACACCATACTATTCCGAAATACAGAATAGCAGAAATACCACTTTATGGCAACCAACACCATGCCATATTATACTATTTAATGACAGATCAAACCGTACCATAGTGTACCATAACAGCCCATACCATAGCATACAATGATGTTTACAGATGAAAAAGTCTACTCTTAACTTGTGAGTTTATTGTGATTCACAAACTCCTGTCCGATCCGTCCCCTAGTTTGAAATGGTCAGAAGTCACCTTGGGGAAGTAGCAACTTTAAATAAAATGAAAACAAGGTTGTACAACAGTGTTGAGTGCTAACACTTTTAAATTGTGCATCTCCGATGGTACAATACAAAAATCCACTTCACACCACACAATTCCACAACTAACAATTCCAACCCAACAACATCATTCCACTGCACACCATGTACATCCATAACACATGGATAAAAGACATTGGGCTATATGTAGGCAAATACTATTTACCGATTCTAAAATACAGAATTTTATTGATTCTGTATTCTAGAATCGGTAAATGGTATGGAGGTATTGATTTGGTAATTTTTACCAAAATCGGTAAAATTCGGTAAAAACCGATTTGGTATTTACCGATTTGGTATTCCCCATTCATTCCTATGGGCCTGAAGGCCCATAGGAATGAATGGGAATTACTGATTCGGTAAATACCAAATCGGTAATAGGGGGAAGACTTACAAGGGTGGCAGGGTGTCACATTGACACCCTGTTGCACCCCTTAATAGTGCATGGGTGCACATGTGGCAGACATGCATGCCTAAGGGCATGTATGTCTGCCACATGGCACTTTTGGAAAAGCACGAATTTGCTTTTTCACAGGTTTTCGATATTTACCACCAACTTGTAGTTGGTGGTAAATAACGAAGCCTTAAATGACAAATGCACTCACTTGAGTGCTCCCTACATTACCGATTCGGTAATTTACCGAATCGGTATTTAAGAATTCGGTAATTTACCGATTCCTTAAATTATCGATTCTGTAAAATACTGAATCCTTAAACTAGGTCCCTACATCTCAAATGCCTAGTACCGGTCGGTAACGGCCGAAATTCTGTAATTTAGGCCATTACTGACCGGTATTGGGCTACCTGCATCTGGCCCTAAGTCCTTTACTAAGCCAATAGCTCTAGCTCATGTAAATGTGAGGCCTATTGCATTTTCAATGCTTGTTTAACTAGTGTCTAGTGCATATAGTGGACCATAACTTTCAAGTGGGTCAAAAGGAAATAAACCAAAGGAACTACATCAGACCATAGTCAATTTAAGAATCTCAAAACCAAAACTGGCCTCCCATTCAACAACAATCTGCAAATGATGATGTTGCCCAAAGGTGTGATCCGAGGATTACGTTTCAGCTCTGCAGATCTCAGGAATGGAACAACTTGCAGCACTACCCAGGAGGCCACATCCCCTCTTGTGGATCTTTCTTGGATTCCACCAAGAACTGTCTCATCTTAGTTCAAAAACGCTAACAGGGTGGGAGATTGTATTTATTTTCTCAATGTCATTTTAGTTGCTTTCTTACTTTGTCTCCATTGCCCAAAGGGCAAGAATAAGTAATCTGGCTTGATGTATTCATGTGGCCTGTTGAGATAAATTGACAGAGCTCTTTCAATATCCAAAGTATTAAAAAGTTGTTCCTTATCCATTGAGAAGAGTAGAAAGAAGGAAGAGCCACTTCTTCTGAAACATGAACTTAAAAGTTGACTTTGGCAATAAAGAAAGGATTACAGTTTTTTTTAGTTCAAAATATTTTATCGAATTTCTTTAGATATGATCAACTAATAAAGACAATACAAAAATATTATCTTTTGGTAAAGAAATACCTATATAACAAAGTATAGATCAATCATCAACAATAAAAAGTACAATAGGTAATTAGATAATATATGTACATGTGGAACAAAAAGGAGGGAGTGGAAGGGAAGGGAGGAGGGGATAAATATAACAATTAATCATCATACATTTATAGAGCTACTATAGTATACAATAAGAATAAACTTTTTGGATTAAAAATTAGAATTAAGTAATAAATACAACTTTAAGAGGATAAATATACATCTACTGGTGACCAAAAAGACTGGTAAGAAATTGAGTTATGAGTAATCCCATTCATGGATAATTGAGCACCTCTTCTGGTAAAAATAACCCACGACGACCAAGTATGAACAGATAATATAGATGCATCTTTCCAACAAAAAATAATGGATTTTAACGCTGCTGAGATTTCAAAAATGTAAAAGTTTGCATTCTAAATCATGTACATTTATTGAAATAATAGTGGATTTACATATTATTAATTGATAAGAAACTTCAATATGGAGGTTGAAAATCTTTCTCATGACGTCCCTGACTTCAGACCAAAATGTAAAAACTAAAGGGCAATCGAAAAGCATATGTCGCAATGGGCCTGTATGTAATTTACAATGCCAACAGTCTGCAGAGGGAAGAAGTTTTGCCTTACATAAACATGATGGTGCCCATAAACTATTGTATAGGATATAAGAATTGGTTTGGTGTATTGAAACAGGCTGCCAACCAGATATACTATTAAGCCAAATATCCCTCCATGTATCATAAGATAAAGAAAGTGAAAGCTCACTATTCCAAAAATTTGAAATAATTTCTAAATTGCTACCTAGAGTATCAGATAATTTTTATATAGAATAGAAACCCCATGAGATGAAATAGAGATCGTTTGAATGTAAATTGGTAAATCAGCTTTAACAGTAGAAGAGATATCATTGGGAAAGGAATATAAGATTGAATTACATAAATATTGGTACTTAATAAAGTCAGATTTACATAAACCAAATTTTGTCTGCAACGATTCAAAAGAAAGAAAGGTATTTTTGAAATAAACATCTTTAAGATAGAAAATATCAGTTTTAATCCTTGAAAACCAGAAACTAATATTTCTATTCATTTTGATAACGCTACTATACCAAAGAGATCCATCAGTATTATTCATGGGAACAAGAAAAATGTAATCAAGATCATTAAATAACATTTTAGTGGATTTAATAATAACTGTTTTTGGGAAAAATTAGGCGTTATTAGACATAGACACCAAAGTAGGTAAAGGAAATGGATATACTTTTGACCTCTCAATACATAAGCACGCAGGAGGGTTATTTAAAGGAGAGTGATTAAACCATAATGGACTTTGTTTTAAAATAAAAGCTTTATGATAAAGGAAAAAATCTGGGATACCAAACCCAGCATTACGCTTAGGCACTTTTAATTTTTTATAACTAATACGAGGAGATTTGTGGTTCCATAAAAACTTTGACAAAAATGTATCAATATCTTTATAAAACTTTGATGGAAATTTTGTAGGGATCATGGCGAGAGTATAAAAGATTTTGGGAGCAATAGTCATTTTTATGGAATCCATTCTGCCTCACCATGTAAGATGTAATGACGCCCATTTTGACATTTTGGGGTCGATTCCGATTCGGGAAAAAAACAACCGTACAATTTGTATTCGGAGCCCTCTCCGTACGAATCGCACCCGTCCGTCCGAGTCGCAAAGTACGATCCGTATTCCGTGAATCCGTCCGAATTGTCGCGATCCGTACGTATTGCAAGGCTGAAACGGTGAACCGTACGACTCGTACACATACCGTACGACTCGTACACATGCCGTACGACCCGACGAGTACGATCCGGACCGGGGTATGAGGACGCGATTCGTACGGTCCACGTCAGGTAAGGGCAAGTCGTACGGAAAAGCACACAAACACATACACACCGTACGGTCTGTACACCCGATGATCGCAGGGGTACGCACCGTACCCCTGCGATCATGGGGTGTACGAGCCGTACCCCCATTGTACTATCAGTGTACGAGCCGTACCCCCATTGTACGATCACTGTACGAGCCGTACCCCAATTTTACGATCAGTGTACGAGCCGTACCCTCATTGTACGATCAGTGTACGAGCCGTACCCCCATTGTACGATCAGTGTACGAGCCGTACCCCCATTGTACGATCGGTGTACGAGCTGTACCCCCATCGTACATGGGGTACGGCTCATACACTGATCGTACAATGGGGGTACGGCTCGTACACTGATCGTACAATGGGGGTACGGCTCATACACTGATCGTACAATGGGGGTACAGCTCGTACACACCATGATCTCAGGGGTACGGTGCGTACCCCTGCGATCATGGGGGGTACGCACCGTACCCGGGGGACCGTTCTGTACCTGTTTCGGCACGAACTCTGCTTTTACGGCTGGTTTCAGGTCCCGTAGAAAAAGGGTCGTACGGTGCGTACCTGACACGTATCGTACTTGCTGGGTCGTAAAAACCAGCCGCGAACCGTACAGATGTCGCGTACAGTGGGTTCCGAGGGAGAATCGTACTGAGATTAGAGTCGTACGGTGTCTTGTACGACTCGTACGGAGTACGGCTCCTGGTACGAATCGTACTTCGTCGTACGTACGGGGGATATTGCAGGGTACGATTCGTATGGGAAAAACGCTCCGAACGGCTATTCGGAGCGGTTTTTCCCGAATCGGAATCGACCCCCATGTCTTTAATATAATTTAGAATAAAATCACAATTTCATTTTATTGTTGTTTGATAGATGAAGAAAATAAGATTCCAAGATATTTTAACTTACTTTTTTGCCAAATAATTTCACGCATGGGAAGCATATCAGGAGTGCAATAGACATTTAAGGGAAAACATTCTGTTTTGTTGGTATTTAAAGTGTAACCGGAAACTTTAGAACAATTTGTTATAAAATCCATTAAAGATGGGAATGAAACTAAAGGATCACTTACAAATAAAAGCACATCATTCGCATAAGCAAGTATTTTTTACTATAACATCCTTAATATTGATCCCTTTAAAATTATCACAATTTCTTATAAAAATAAGAAAATGTTCAATGCCAATCAAAAATAACAGAGGAGAAAGAGGACACCTTGTCTTGTACCTCTAAAAAGTGAAAATTGATTTGATACTTGGCCATTATTAAATAAACTGGCAGTAGGGGCAAAATATAAAGCTGAAATCATGCGTAAAAAAAGTATCTCCAAAATTAAATGATGATATTGTTGATAATAAAAATTGCCAATGGATTTTATTGAATGCCTTCTCAGCATCTAAAGCTAAAATTCCAGAGGGCAAGGAAAGGGTAGAACTGTGTTCAATAATATGCAATAGAGTTCTAGTATTATTAGCAGAATATCTATTCTTCATAAACCCAGATTGATCAGGATGTATAATGGAATCTAAAATGGGGGCTAGTCTAGAAGCAAGTATTTTAGCATAAAACTTGCAATCAAGATTAATTAAAGATATAGGATGATAATTAGACACAAGAGTGGGATCCTAATCTGGTTTTGGAAGTACTATCATTTAAAGCTTCTGTAAATGATCCAGAGGTAGTACCTGTGGAGCCAAAAAACGTAAATAGTTTGTATAAAAAAGGTAATTGGTGTGACTGAAATTCTTTGTAAAATTCTGCTGGAATACCATCAGGACCAGGAGATGTATTCTTTTTAAGAGATTGTATAGCTGATAGTATTTCATGGTTTGTAATAGGAACATCCAAGCCAATGTTATCTGTTTGTGAAATCTTGGGCAACTTACATGAAGTCTAGAAGGAATCAATTAAAGAATCATCCTGAAAATCGGGCTTATTATATAATGTAGAATAGAAATTCAAAAATTCATTAACAATATCATTGTGAGAAAGAGCAATGTTTCCATTTGGACTGTGAATGGAGTTGGTTTGAGTTTTATCTTTTTTTATACGCATATAATTAACTAATAGTTTTCCAGATCTATTGCCATTAAAGCTAAATCTAGCCTTAGTATTCAAAATTTAGACCCCAGCTCTTTTACTAAGTCTAGAAATAAATTCATAGTGTCATTTTTGTAACGTAAATTTCTATTGAGGATTGCTGGATGTAATAAAAAGTCGCTTAAATTTCGCAATCTGTGTCTGAAGGAGTTTAGTCTTTGTGTGAAAGGTTTTATTTTCATGGGCATTTATAGATATAGTAACGCCCCTAATGTAAGCTTTGAAAGCATCCTATCTAGTAATCATAGATGTAGAACCTTCAGGATTGAGTATAAAATATTCTTGAAGGGCCAATAACAGTTTAGGCTTATTATATTCCTTTAAAATTATACCAGCGTTCATTCTCCATCTAGATTAATAAAATTTGAGTCCAAATTCAAAACCAAAGAAATCATAGCATGATCTGATATATCAATGTTACCAATAGTAGGAGTAGTTATTGAACTGATGAGTTGCCTGGAAACCAAGAAGCAATGAATTCTAGAATGGGAATTGTGAGGATTTGAGAAAAACGTAAAACTTTTTTCCATAGGAAAATTTAACCTCCAAATATCAGCTAACTTAGAGGCTTCAATAAATGATTTGAAAGCAAAATAAACTTTGGAAGGGTGAAACTTAGTCATAGATAATCTATCCAATAAAGGGTCAAAAATAACATTAAAATCTTCTCCAACAATCAAAGGGGCATTACCGATCTTTAGAACCTCTGTAGTAAGATAAGTCAAAAAAACTTGGTCATCTGCTGTAGGACCATAAACATTTAAGAAAAATAGAAATGTATCATGAACTTTAATTTTAACTATAACATATCTACCATCCTTATCAGATGTTTGACTTAAAATTTGACAATGCAATTTTTTGCTAATAAAATGGTTACACCATTTTTCCTACCATTCGCAGGAGAAGAGACAATAACATCTACCCATTTCTTCTTCATTTATTCTAAAATGTTATCATCTATATGAGTCTCTTGTATAAAACAAACATCCGCTTTGCAACTATTGAGATAATCAAGAATTCTGGTACGTTTAACTGGATGGCGCAAACCTTTAACATTTAATGAAACAACTTTAATATTATGTAAATTAACCATAACAGAGGAAATGAGAAAAGAAATCAAGAAGAGGAAAGTAAAGGTAGATCAAGAGAATGAGAAAAAGGTAGCTCCAAAGTAGAAAAAATTGAAAGGATAAATAAAAAATTTGGAAAAAACGACAAACAGAACACATTAATGGAAATGTGAAACGCGCACACGCTTTACAAGCATGACCGGAACCGCTGGAGCCATTTCTTAAAGAAAATTCAGAATTGAGTCAGAAAATACATAACTGGTAAAAGTCACGTAGCAGAGTCATTGGTATCCATTGAGTGCTACAACTGCTGATCCAAAAAATTTCTCAAATGTTCTGGACGATAAAAAGATTTAGAGAAGTTATCCTTCCAAATGCGCATCGTCAACGGGTCAAAAAGACTATATTTGGTGCCTAGACTGCGCAATTGAGGACGAATAGCAGGGAATTCTTTGCGAATGGAAACAGTTTCCTTAGCAAAGTCTTGATGAATGAATTTTTTGTTTCCATTTACCATCAATGAAGGTATTTCTCTAGCTGCTTTACTGATTAGAACTAAATGGTGGTGTCGAAGAACTTTAAAAATTATTTGTCGTGATTTGGTGTGCATAGGGTTCCTGTGAGATGGAATCCTGTGAGCCTTTTCAATCTCAAATTTTTCAGAAAATTTAATTTGTTAAAGACTAGGCAATAAGTTCTCCAAATATAATCTGCAGTTATTTCCCTCAACATCCTCGGGCAAATTAAATATGCATAAATGATAATGTCTGTTACGATTTTCCAAGTCCAATAATGTTGAACTCATAGGTGAAATTTTTGCTACAAGTGGGGAAAAAGTGACAAGTTTGACCTTATTATCCTGTATTTTAATGGAGTTATCTGAAATTTTCATTGACAGGCTAGCCATTTCTTTACGCACATTTTTAATTTAAGAAGCAATAGTATCTGTACTGACTCGAAGAGCCTGAATTTTGTCCAATATTAAATATAATGAGGGTTCAGATGACTCCACTACTTTACATTTAGCAGGAGGAGGAGAAACTTGTTGTCTTCTTTTATTATTAATAGGACTTTTATTTTCCATTTTGAAGTGAAAAGAGACAAGATTATAATTGCAGCTGTAAAGTATTGTAGAAAAACAAGCAAAAACTGTGGAAAGAGACAAAAAATGACTGGTGCAGCAGCCTAAATGGGATGGGGGAGTGGCTAGGCCCAAGGCTGGCCCTTTCCAGACAAGTCGCCCTGCCCCCTTGACTGAATGCCTGGCTGTACCTGAGAGCTGTGCTGGAAGCAGGAACCAAAGGACGAAAAAACCCACTTCCACTGCGCAGAAAGTTTAGAAAACGGTCCACAGCTGAGGATATTGGTGTAGAACTGCAGTGACCTCTTGAGCAATATTTTCTGACAGGAAATTGTCGTTAAATGATTAAAAATGGGCCGAAAACGTGCGGAGACTCTCACACGGCGGCCATCTTGAATCGGGCGCTCGCTCGGCTCAGGACGGATTACATTTTAAGTTTGCCCCATCCATGTAGGAACTCAGAAAAGGAAGATGACAAAACAAAGCTGTTAGCTCTCAAATCCTGTGAGCAGAAATAACTGCTACGAGAAAATAAACCCTAGGGGAAACACATGTTCACATCCACACACTCTAGATCTTCCAAGTGGTGAATCTGCAAAGTTATTTAAAGTACTGTAAGGGCCCAAATTGGAGAAACAGAATGAGTATAAGGCTATAGAAAAGCAAATAACTAGAGAACAGAGATTTCATGTCCTCTGATGTTTCTGTAATTTCTCTAAAGGCCTTAATGGCAAACCACTGAAATTTAAAAGTAGAAATAGCCAGATTCAGATAGAAGCAGTCTAGGAAATATAGTAGCACAGAAGCCAAAGAGTAGGTGTGAACACCACTTGTCTAAGGACACACTGTTTTGATTAATCCTTTAAATTAGAAAGCCTCCAGGACTTTTGAATTGTCTCAACAATGTGCACAGGAAGACCTTTATTTGGAATATTCAATCTCTAAACACCCAGAAGGAGAGAGCTTACTTGATTTGTCGTGGCAGAACCAGAGAATTGAGAGCAGATGTCCATAGAGGAAAAACCCAAAGAGGCGAAATGCTACAGCCCACAGCAGATTAAACCAAGAAATCTGTGGCCAGTAATGAACAACTATTATCACCTCCGCCCGCTCATCCTAAATGTTGAATAGGAGTCTCTGCTTTAGAGGAAACAATAGGAAAGCATAGGGCAACCTCTTAAGCCACTTTACCATAAGAATGTCTGTTCCCCAAACTCCTCCCTCTGGGAAATGGTCCAAAATCTTTTCAGATGAGCATTGATTTGAGGCAAGCAAATCCAAGGTGTTCCGAACCTTTTGCAAATCTTCCAAAAAGTTATTCTGGACAGAGCACTATCCTGAGATGACAGAAACGTTCCTGCTCAACTGGCCTGGGTGGTCCCCTGATGATTGATGTAGCCACTGTGTTCTGTTCCGACAAAAATTATCTTCTGATAAATCAGATACTGAAAATTGAGGATCTCTCTACAAATAGAAGGTAGCCCCTGCCAATATTAATTCTGTGGACCACTTGACTGGCATGATTAGAGATCTATCATCTCTCCACATCCCAAATGGCTGGTATCTGTAGTAAGAATTAATGGAAGGACTGGATGCATGGAAATTTCTTAGGTCGTATTCTTCCCATCACAACACCAATGCAGGTTCTTCCTCTTGGTCTCCGGAGAAACCTGCACTACTTGCTAAATTGCTAATGCGCAGCACCTATTAAAACCTTAGAAACTTTTATTGCCATTTTGCTACAGATATGTGCTAACAGGCGTACATGTCAATTTGATGTTTTTCACAAAATAATTCACATTTTATAGGTAGGTCAATGACCAGATGAAAATTACCTGAAATATTTCAAAAAAGAAATATAATTGTATATTTTCCCATCCCCTCCTCCACCATATGGGACTGGAATTATCACTCTTTTCTCTAGTAGGGCTTTGACACTATCTACAAGAACTTTCTTCCTGATGTAACAACTGGGCACTGGTATAGGAATGGTCCCTAAAGATGGAGGATGAAACAGGAACTCTATCTTGTACCCTTTCTCCATAATTTCCGAGATCTAATTGTCCAATGTTATTTTCTGTTGTTTCGAGAAGAACAGATTAATGCAATCTCTAACCTTTAATGCTTGGCCATTGTGTTCTCTGTTCTCAAAATAGTCACAATTGCATATCTTTATAGCCTGAGTCTAGCTTTTCCTTTGTAAATGAGCAGAAGGGCTTTCTTAGAAATAGGAAACTGTGGTCTTGACTCTGGTGCCTCCTTCAAGGATGTATAAAGGAATGTTTCAACTGTACAAAACCAGAAGATGTAGATGAGTGACGCCTGAAAAGAAGAGGAATATTTATTTTCTTTTAAGACCTGATGCGGCTTGTCACACTGTTCTGGTTCAAACAATCAAAATCCCTCAAAGGGCATTCTGTATTTTTATGTTATGCAGATTTCTGGAGTGCACTATCACCCGGGAGGGTATCCTGGTGCTAAGCATGTGGGAGTCTAGCCAAACCTAGGGCCTTGCTGGACTACTCGAAAAAGCCAAGCTAACAGCTTCTTGAAGAATTGATTAAATGAGGGAGAGGTCATTGGGTGTAGCTCTTTGCCTTAATGGCATAGCTCTTTGGGCTGCATCTGTATTCCACCCGTCAGATCAAGGCTGTGTCTTGCTACCACGAAGCCCCACTTGCTAAAGTGTCAGATCTCACCATGGAAAAAAAAAACACCTGACTAGAAATTTGTTTGGTGCTTGGAGTTCACCAAGTCAGAACACTTGGATCCATCCTGAATAGACTTAAAGTCTGGAATAAGACATGGCACTATATGAACTCCATATATGCCATCCTCCATGGCCACATGAGAACTTAAAAAAAACCTTCTTGAGAGCTTCATCAATCTTTTTATCAGCTGGGTCTTTTAGAATATTCTTTACTGTCTCTGAAAACCTGGCCAACAACTGGCCACAACACAGTCAACCAACACAGAATGAGGAAAAGATGAATTTATGTTTTCCAAGGGATATCATTTTTGCCATAAATCTTGGTAGTGAAATCTTATCTTGATCTTTCCATTCTAGCTTAATAACTTCCAACAAAAATTGGTGAATAGGCATGCCCAAGTTAGGTTTCGGCAACTGCCTCAGTAGAGACTTCTCAAAAGTATCAGGCTTCTCCAAGCCGCGAAATCACATATTCGCCCTCATATGAGAAAGAGCTATTGTAACAGGTCCTTCTAACTATACTTTTCCTTCTGATCAATAAGAGGAATGAACTCCTCACTGATACCAGAACCACCAGAGGCAGAAAAGGTCTCTCTTGCATTTGTTATAGCCCCTTCTGCCTCAGAACTGTCTTTTGTTTATGCTGGCAGACACTCCAAAACAATTATTATGATCCTATCCTACTCATCCATGCTGCTTCTCCTATGTTTCTTAGGAGCTGGGGAAGCAGACCCAGGAGAGTGAGGGTGTTGGTAGAAGGCGGTGATGGGGAGATATGCCTCCTCTTTTCTTTTATTCCCAACTAGAAATACAGCACCACCAGCCAAACAAAAAGCCTTTAAAACATTCCTCCTGATCTTAGAGGTCAATGGACTGTATCAGGAAGCCACTATGGGCTTAGACAACACCCACGCACATCGCCAGAGAAGAGAAATGAACCAAAAGCTTACTTACACAGAAAACCTCACAGTGAGTATTCTAACATTGGAATGTCTGGGACTTTCACATACAAATCCTATTACGAGCAGCTCCCTTGATGGAGGAATAATTCCCCTACATCAAGCAGAGGAGGAAACGTCTTCAAACTGCTCTGATGTCTATCATAGGCCTACTCTTTTTGATCTAATCCCAGGGAGTCAGAAAAAAAACCAGGAGGATGCTGGAAATGCCAGACCCATTATGGCATCCTCCAGCTTGCATTTCAGCACTCCTTAATTCTGTCTGAGGGGTGGGATTCAAAGGAATGACTTGGACAAGAAAGAGGGACATAGAGGTATTGAAAAAGTTAAACCACAAGCTTAATCAAAAGAAAGTTGTTTAAAACTCCACCTGGAATGACTCAAAGGGGTCGATTCCAATTCGGGAGAAAAAACATCCGTACGATTCGCATCCGGAGCCCTCTCTGTACGAATCGTACCCGTCTGTCTGAGTCGCGCAGTACGATCCGTATTTCGTGAATCGGTCCGAATCGTCGCGATCCGTACGTATGGCAAGGCTGAAGCCGTGAACCGTACGACTCGTACACATGCCGTACGACCCGACGAGTATGATTCGGAACGTGTCATACGGTCCACGTCAGGTAAGGGCGAATCGTACGGGAAAGCACACAATCACATACACACCGTACGGTCCGTACGCCCCATGATCGCGGGGTACGGTGCATACCCCTGCGATCATGGTGTGTACACATCGTACCCCTGCGATCGCAGGGTGTACGCACCGTACACCCTGCAAACATGGGGGGTAGGCACCGTACCCGGGGGGGGGCGTTTCGTACCTGTTTCGAGGCAAACTCTGCTTTTACAGCTGTTTTCGGCTGTCATAGGAAAAGGGTCGTACGGTGCGTACCCGACACAAATCGTACTTGCTGGGTCAGAAAAACAGCCGCGAACTGTACGGATGTCGCGTACAGCGGGTTCCGAGGGAGAATCGTGCGCTGATTTGAATCGTACAGTCTTTGTACGATTCGTACGGAGTCCTGCTCCAGGTATGAATCGTACTTCGTCGTACATGCAGGGGACGTGGCAGGGTACGAATCATACAGGAAAAACGCTCCGAACGGCTATTCGGAGCGTTTTTTACCGAATCGGAATCGACCACCTGGTGTCACATACCTATCAATCGCATTGCCCCCCATCCCCGCCGATCTGGAGTGTGTCACTTTTTTAGAGCACCATTCACAGTCCTGCAAAAAAAATTATGCCTCCATACAGAGTTTAGTAGGGTCATCCTCTTTGCAAACTCAGAAACTCCTAAAATGGTAAATCCTTCATTCACTTCAAGGAGGGTAAGGTCTCCAGATTTCCACTTTGTTTTGTAAGGCATTTAACGGGCAAGATATTACACAAAATAAGCAGGCACTTTGCAGCAATATGTGGACAAACTGTGTCACTGTGCCAGATTAAGAGGTTGATTACAGCTGCTTTTAAGGTCGATAATTCAAGACCTCTGTTTATACTTCTGTATATACTTCTTTGTGAGCTTATAGCCCTCCCACTGATTTCCATTTGTTTGTTTCAGTGCCCCTTAAAAATCCTTGCTTGCTAATGGTCAATCCTTCCTCTTTGTACCTCCCTTTGGTCATTTGTTTCCACTCACAGAGCAGGAACCAAGTACTGTGTCTTTATGCTTTTGTTGTTTATCTGTTCATTTAGGAGACTATTTTGTTCTTTGTTTCTTGTTCATATTTCATCCTGTGTTTACCAATGCTAATCATTCTTCCAAGCACGTCTAGGCTGCAACAGTGCATTTTTTTAATTTCATTTGGTTGCTACTTTCCACTCACACCAACACTTTATTTATTACAGTTGGTTATAGCGCAAACTAGAAAATATTGGAGCTCTTTACATGAGTGCCACTTACCCTATTTTGTTACATTAGGCACGGGCAAATCGAGTGATCTGCCCAGAATTGGATCTTGAGTTGATACCAAGACTCGAACCCTGTCCCTCAGATCCAAAGCCAAAAGTTCTGGCCTTTATGCCATATGCTCTTCCCTTCTCTGTGTGGCTGCTTCTCGAATTATCACCCAGCCACCATTTCTCCGTGTTGCAGAACAACTTTCATCTGGTGTCCACCAGTGCTAAGCACTCCTCCAAGAGAGCATGTAAACTGCTGTTTAATATTATTTTTACTTGACCAGTTTAAGATTTTTCCAGCTATTCCACCTGAAACTCAAACAAAAAATAGTTTTAGAAAGGTAAAGAGTATGGAGTATAAAGTATAGTATACTGCTGCAAAACGAAATACTTATAAGGTCCCAAAAGCAAGCCATATTGACTATGCCAATGCTTGTTGTGAAAAGCTATCATTAAGGCTGTCTTATTTTCTAGAGATCTAAACGGCAGGCTAGATGTGCACTCTTTAGGTGCAGGATGTAGCATTTCATGTCTCCCAATGACCCCGGTGGGAGGATTCAACTAGTATTTCAGAGTGCTCCAAAAATACATCTCAGCAGAAAGCCCTTTGAGGATCAGGATTTCAGGAGTGGACCCCCACTGCAACCGGCTCAAAGCTACTGACAGCTAACCTATCATCATCAACCGGGTATGCAGACAAAATATCGATGTTTTAATATGAATATACCATAATATCGATTTTTTTTAATATCGAAGGGACATAATATAGAAGGTAAGTAATATCGAATTTTTTAATATCGAAGGGACAGAATTTCAGAGGTAAGTAATATTGATTTTGTTAATATCGATATTAGTAATATCGATGGTACTAATATTGATTTCTATAATATTTTTATGTATATTATTATGTATTTAATATGTATTATATTTGTTTTAATGTAAAAAAAAAGTAAATTTTGTATTTTAGTACCGTAGCGGGTTTTGGGTCTATAGGGGAGTAGGGTGGGAAGTAATTTAATTATACTAAATTAATTATTCATTTTTTAGGAATTATAAAATCTTTTAAATTAATTGGTAATAAATTTTTATTAATTGGTAATTTATTTTACTTAATTGATTAATTTATAATTATGTCTGTAGCAGGTTATGGGTTTTTGGGGAATAGGGTGGGAAGTAATTTAATTATACTAAATTACACTAAATTAATTATACATTTTTTAGGAATTAAAAATTAATTTGTATTAATTGGTAATTAATTTTTATTAATTGGTAATTTATTTTAATTAATTGATTAATTGATAATTATGGTTGTAGCGGGTTATGCGTTTATAGGGGAATAAGGTGGGAAGTTATTTAAATGTAATTAATTAATTTATTTTCATTAATTGTTATTGCTAATTATATTATTGTTAATCAATTATTAATTGGGAATTAATTTGTAATATTTGATAATTCATTTTAATGAATTGATTCATTGATACTTATGTTAAGTGTATTATTTTATTATTGGTGTTTGTTGTGCGTTCATAGGGGAATAGTGTGTTAAGTATTTGATATGTAATAAGTAGTTATTAAATCTATAGTTGGGTATTGATAATTAATTTTTGGGATATTAATTATTAATTGGTAATTATTTTTTAAATAATTATTTATTGGTTTTTGTAAATAGTTTAGATTAATTCAATATTTTTTTAAAATAATTTTAAATATTAATTATTTTTTATAAGTATGTTATTTTTACCTTCCACACTATCCAACACTTTCCCTACTTTTGCACTCTTTGGAGTGGTAATAGTAATTTTTACCCCTACGCTATCCAACAATTTCTCTACTGTTGCACTCTCTGGAGTGGGAATAGTAATTTTTACCCCTACGCTATCGAACACTTTCACTACTGTTGCGCTCTCTGGAGTGGGAATAGTAATTTTTACCCCTACGCTATCCAACACTTTCCCTACTGTTGCACTCTCTGGAGTGGGAATAGTAATTTTTACCCCTACGCTATCCAACACTTTCCCTACTGTTGCAGTCTCTGGAGTGGGAATAGTAATTGTTACCCCTACGCTATCCAACACTTTCCCTACTGTTGCACTCTCTGGAGTGGGAATAGTAATTTTTACCCCTACGCTATCCAACACTTTCCGTACTGTTGCACTCTCTGGAGTGGGAATAGTAGTTGTTACCCCTACGCTATCCAACACTTTCCCTACTGTTGCACTCTCTGGAGTGAGAATAGTAATTTTTACCCCTACGCTATCCAACACTTTCCCTACTGTTGCACTCCCTGGAGTGGGAATAGTAATTGTTACCCCTTCGCTATCTAACACTTCCCCTACTGTTGCACTCTCTGGAGTGAGAATAGTAATTGTTACCCCTACTCTATACAACTCTTTCCCTACTGTTGTACTCTCTAGAGTGGGAATAGTAATTGTTACCCCTACGCTATCCAACACTTTGCTTACTGTTGCATTCTCTAGAGTGGGAATAGTAATTTTTACCCCTACGCTATCTAACACTTCCCCTACTGTTGCACTCTCTGGAGTTGCAATAGTACATTTTACCCCTACGCTATCCAACACTTTCCCTACTGTTGCACTCTTTGGAGTGGGAATAGTAATTTTTACCCTTACGCTATCCAACACTTTCCCTACTGTTGCACTCGTTGGAGTGGGAATAGTAATTTTTACCCCTACGCTATCCAACATTTTCCTTACTGTTGTTTGTTTGGAGTTGGAATAGTATTTTATTCCCTCTGTTATTTAATATTCTTTGTATTGTTTTAGTTAATGCATTAGATAATTAATGTTAAAAATATTAAAAGTAAATTAATTATTTTTAATTTGTTTTGCATAATTATTTTAATTTTATTTATGTTTTTATTTTGTGTGTAGATGAATTTGTAATTTATAATATTTGTAACTATATATAAGTTATTACAATAAATGTTAAAACTAATTATCAAGTAAGTATATATATTAAATGTATATGTTTAATTATTTTTTTATTAAATTATGTATATTACTTATTTATTTTAAATGATATAAAATATTTTAACTATGTTTATTATATTTTAAAGTAGTTTTTAATTAATTTTACATTTTTTTAATTTAAAAAAACGATATTTTTTAAAAACTATATTTTTCACATCAATATTTTTTCTCCGATATTTTAGTACTTACCTTGTTTTAGATAGGATATCGATATTGTTTACATCTATATTATTACTCCAATATTTTTGTATTTTCATATTTTGAGTTTCTATATTTCGTCATAGATCCCATCAACCCAAGCACCCTAATGCCATGTTTACATAATTCTATATATAATGTTAATTTCTACCCTAGTCTCTGCCATACTCCGGGTCAGTGCCAAACGCTGAGCCGGCTGGCAAATAACAACTTGCCTTCTTGGCATCAAAAGGTAAATTGCTCGGTCTGCTGAGGCTTTCAGTATTTATAACTTACACAGGTGCATAGAATGTCAGCTGAGTGGCTACATTTTAGGAGGCACTGCAGAACAATAGAGTGGGAGAGGGACAGACGTGGCGGTACACATGCACGCACTCGAGTGGTCCTTTCACAGCCGCACTCTAGCGTTCTGCTGCGCCTCCTAAAATTAGGCCACTCAGGTGGCATTTTATGCACTTGTGCACGTTAGAAATACTGAAAGGCTCAGCAGATGGAGAAGTTTATCTGAGGGACAGACGTGGACATACACGCACACGAGGAGGCCTTTCACAACAGCACTCTGCGTCAGTGCTATATATGTACAAACTGAACACTTCAGCCACACAGACCTGTTCCATTTGTATTTCTGCTCGAAGCAGATACTCAGAGGTACTGAGACTGTGTCCCACACAGCGCCAGGTCAGACCCTCCGAACAATAACGACAAGGGAACTGGCTGCCCCAAAAGCCTAAGCATTCCTTTGCCAAGAGAGAGAAAGAAGCTGCCTCAGACCAAAGGAAAACAAGCATTGGGCGCGCACGAGCCGCCTCGAGACGCGATATGTGGTGGGCGAGGGAGAGAAGCGGGAGTTGTTTGCCCGCTTGGCCAATGCTTGGAGAAAAAAGGATGCGAGTTGTGCGCGTGCGCGATGTCGCCTCCGCTTGTGCATGTGCGCGTAACCGCTAGCTCCATGCTAGCAAAAAGCATGTGGTAGGACTTTTCAAAGCCCACTACTAAATGTCTCGCTGTGCAGCACATGCGCTGGCTCAGGCAAGACCTAAAAAATATAGAAAATCTATGAGCGCCAGTTAAATTAGTTACATTAGGCAATGGAGAAATCAACAAATTCGCCCAAAATCACAGAATGTTGAGTCTACACAGAGACAAACCCTGTTCCTGAGATTCAAAGCTGGCAGCTCTGGCCGTTATGCTACATGCTCTACCCTTCTCCTGGTTGCTGCTTTTAAAATCTCCTCCCACCCACCATTTATCTGTGTTACAGAGCCCTGATTCCTTTCCAACCCTCCAAATTGGTTTTCTTAAAGTTCACTCAGCTATTTGCAGAGTCCCCTCCCAAGCCCAGGCCCCTTTGTATAAGGCTGCTGCCTTAGTTAACCAAGCAGAAAGCCAACTCAACTCGCAACTGACTTCTCATTCCGGCTACTGTTAGCAATGAGTGGCCAATAAAGCACTTTTAAAGATAGAATTTAAATGTATTTGATATTCATTCATGCGCTAAGTTTAGCTAAGAGCCCAAGACACTTTCCAGAGCTTCAGATTTACAGCTCCCCATGGTCAGTCAGTGGTAGCTGATTGCTTATGGTTAATAAATATACGTTTTTGCTGTACTTCTTTGCTGAATGTGACTTTATGATTTTCTTAAGCACACAATGCTAATTTTAATGATTTAGGCCACGCCCCTAAGTGGGCTAACCACACCCTATTAAGAGGCATGCCACTACCCTTTAAGAGAACACCACCCCCCCCCAGTCTTTTTATCCCACTTAAAGCCCGGTGCATGGCTTAAATACTTTTGAGGTCCCGAACTCGAGACCTATTTGTAGGAGAGTAGGATCTGCTTACTATGGTTACCCCCACTTTTTGCTGTGTTTCACTAATTTATCGCCTTTAGTCTTGCTAGGGCCCTGCTAACCAGGACCCCAGCCTAGCTGCTTCCTCTTTAAACTGATTGCATGTACATTAGGTACACTCCAAATTGGTTACTGGGTTACCCTTGTGAGTCCCTAGTATATGGTACCTTAGGTACCAAGGGCATAGGTGCCCCAGAGGCCTACCAGGGGCTGAAGCATGTATTATCCCTCCCCTAGGAAGCCTTCTAAAATGACACCACAGGTCTGATACTGCAGCCTGGGTAAGGTGGTGCTTGCACCCCTTACTTAGATTTAGTATACCTATATCTACCTTTTAAAACAGACACATATAAACCTATAAGTCACTCCTATGGCAGGCCTTGACAAACTTGGAGGCAGAGTGCTTGGCTTTGTGTGATAGGAGGCCCTAGCATGAGCTGAGCCCCTCTGCAGCTTTCGGAATCCCTTCCTTATAGCTGTTCTGTGATACAGCCTTATCACATACTCTGAAGTGCATTATAGCCTCGCGGTTAATGCCAACTTCGTAATGGCTGCATCAAAACATGTTGTGTTTGGTGTCAAACACTTTGCAATACTACCCCCCCCCCCCCGCAAGTTCTGGCGAGGGGGTAGCATTCCACCCTTCTAGAGGGAGAAGACATGTATACACTGGTCTACCCGGTAAAAGTTAAACAGAGCCCCAGCATCACAAAATGGATGCTGCTGCCACAAACACAAGTCTGACCTCCTCCTGCTGGATGACACTCCGGGAGGGGAGTGCTGGACAATAAGTTTCTGTCACAGGGAGGTGTCACCACCTCCCCTGACAGGCTTTAGTGTATTGGGCAGGGGGGTACATTCAGTGAATGCTTTTCAGACAGTGCCTGGGGCACACAAGGTGTCCCCGTGCATTTCCCAGTTCAAACCGGTTGCTGGGGCACTCAGCCCAGCTCTGGCGCAAAACTGGACAAAGGTAAAGGGGTGTAACCACCCCCTCCCCAGTCCTCCCATAGGTGGGACATTAGAGTTAGTCCAACCCCTAAACTTAGTATAAGTATAGGAACCCAGTCCTAAGGACTTTAGATTACCCTGGACAAAACTCTGCAACATATATCTTGGACCTTCAACATTCTATTTTGACTAGAAGACTGAAGAAATCTCCCTTGGGGTCAAGGAGTGACTCCCCTTTTCAAACAGGCACCAAAGAAGCATCTTGCCGGTCTACATTTTCAATCCTGAAGAATCTGCGACACAGGACATAGACTTCCAGACATCTCCGAGGCAGACACGAGTCCCCAGCAAAGCTGAGACCTGTAGCCATCACAGGAGACGTGGGACCGGAACTCCTGGACATCCAGCGCATTTGCTAGTGCATCAACTTCCTGAGCTTTCCCGAAGCTGTGCATTGAGCTACTTGTAGTCCATGCCCTTAGCACCTTTTGCACCGAAGCTTGTGGGCCTACACTCCACGAGTGTTCCGTGGACCTGCTTCCTGCATTTCTGCTCGAAGCCCCTTTGCGATCCCTGGTCCGTCAACTGGTGGGTCCCCACAAAGTAATCTCTTTTGTTTCTTGGGATTTCCTGGTTGCTATATATAGATATATGTTGCAGACGTGCCCTGACTCCCCTCCAAAGGGTGAGTCCCTCAGACCTTGCTGGTCTGCACCGAAGCCAATCTTTGCATTCTGCGTGAGTTGCTGTTGCCAAGGCTTTTTGGGTCCAATCAGGATACTGATGCTGCAGCACTCGACATCTGACATGGAACAGCTGAAATCCAGCTCCTGGTTGTCATCAACGCCTCCTGGTCCTCGTGGCTGAAGAGTCAAGCTTCACCTACATCACCTGAAATTACCCGAAATCGGCTGGCATCTTCTTGTTGCCTCCCTGGTCACTGGCTAGTGACCCAGACTCTGTTCCCTCTGTTTTCAGGTTCTTCAGATCTCCGATCGACCATTGGATCCATCTGTACACTCTTCATTTGGTCGCCTGCAGCACTTCATTGCAGCTCTCCATAGGAAACGATGACGAAACCTGACACGAAAAGACAACTATGCACCCGGCTTTTTGGGTGAGGTAACACGAGTACTTTGGTGCTCACATGGGTCTTGACTCTCAAAGTACCCGGTACTTAAGGGGTTTGTTCCTAGTCCACTCCTATGTGTCCTTAATCTTTAAAAATCTAATTGCTACTTTCTACATAGAAGTCAATGGTGATTCGCGGCTGTGTTTAGACACTGCTCGCGTCCCCAGTGGGTCTCCTGCGTCCCTACCTTGGGTGGTTCCTGGTTGCCCAAGTGGTTTTACAGGCCCTAGGCCTTGCTTCTATCTCTCTCGTAGTTCTTATGCCACTTTCTTAGTATATGGTTTTGTGAGGCCTGTAGGGCAAAACGTATACTGTGCTAATTTACTGTGTGCTATTTAAGTAATTGTATTGTACTTTTGCCTCTAGCCTCATAAGGAGACTAGAGGGGTGTGTTTAGAATAAATACATATATTTTATATATATATACCTGGTGTGGTTCTCCTTTCATTTGATCATTCATGAGATTATAGACTGGTAAACAAGCTGCTTTACATTCGTTCACGACTTAGCCTGAAGGCTGCTCTCCACAGCTACTACTAGGATAGCTTTCTATAAGGTTGTCTTTAACCGACCATCAATAAGGGGTCGTTTGGACTGGTGCAAGGTGCCCACTAGAATAGTGGACAGCATATGCCAGGCCAACTTCTCACATTGGTGGCAGCGGTGGGATTCCAGCTTGCATTGTTTTACCAGATAATCTCAAGTGTTGATCATTTGAAACACCACTAAAGGTACCAAAGGTACATATAATACAAGCTTAAAATACAGTACGTTCTACTGAACTTAGAGTTGTGTGTCAAGGGCTTAGCACACCCTTTCTATAACTCAAGAGAGTCCAGTAGGTACCCAACTAGAGTAGGTAGTGCATACACCACACCTCACTAGTTATGTCTTCACGGGCAGGACCTAGTGTGCCCTTGCCAGATGTCAGTAAATTACAAACATCCCCTTTCTCTGAGTTAAGGGCTCTGTGTACATTGAGGAAACTGAAGACTGGCAAAGGTGCCAACACCCAATACCTCAGAGAGGTATTGCTGTTAGATGACCTGAAGAAGGCTTCAGAGCCTGTAGGGGTAGGCAGTGGGTTAGGAGCAACAGATGAGGAAGATCCCAGTGGTCTAATCCCACAGGATTCAGACTCTGATGCTGACCAGGAAGTTGACGATGAACTAGACCTGGAGAACTCAGCTCCTACTGGAGATAAGGAAGGCCAAAGAGTCCCTCTCTTTGTCCCCCCAGGAAGAGTCGGTGGTGTGCACAGAAGACCAAGATAACATTTAATGAAATCTAATCATTCAGGCACATCTCTAGGGTCCTCTGCCTCTTCTCATAGGAGGGCTACCTTCCAGGAGAAGAGGTAGTATCAGGTGAGAATGGAAGAATCTCAACTGAGAATAAGGAGACAGAAGGTAGCCTTAGACAAGGAGACCCTAGAGCTTGAAAGAGCAAGAAAAAAGATGGAGCTAGAGCCCCATGTTGGCAGCAACTTCCCTAGTGGTAGGGAAAGGTCTTATGACCATAGAAACCTTAACAAGATTGTCCCTTCCTATCATACTGGGGATGACATCCACAAATGGATAACTGCACTGGAGAGGGCCTGCAAAGTGCAGAAGGTATCCCAGGAGCAGTGGGCAGCAATCTTGTGGCTTTACTTTGCACACAAAGGAAGAGACAAGCTCCTCACTGTCAGAGAAGAGGATGCTGGTGATTACAAGGTCCTGAAGAGTGCTCTGATAGATGGGTTTGGCTTAACCACTGAGCAGTATATCATACAGTTCAGAGATACTCAGAAGGCACAGACTCAGGACTGGGTTGACTTTGTAGATTGTGCTACTAAGGCTCTGGAGGGCTGGTTAGTGGCCAGTAAAGGTGTGACTATACAGGATTGTATAATCTAATCATGAGGGAGCAGATCCTTAATAACTGCCAAAATCAGCTGTTGCATCAGCACCTGGTAGACTCTGATCTGACCTCTCCCCAGGAATTGGGAAAGAAGGCAGACAAATGGGTCAAAACCAGGGTGAAGCAGAAGGTACAGAACCAAGGTGGTGACCAAAAGAAGCAAGATCAAAAAGGTGGGGAGAAGGGTAAAGACCAGAAGTCTTCACAAGGTCCCCAAAAAGCTTCTAATATTGGGAATCCACAATCTTCCAAAAAGAAAGAAGGCCCAAGAAAACCATGGTGTAAAGTATCTAAACAGAATAGCCATTGGACCAGTGACTGCACCAAGAAAGATGCAGCCCAGCCACCATTGCCCCTAAGGCAACTGTTCTCCCTAGTTCAGCTACAAGTGGTAGTTCTCAGCAGAAGGGTGTAGTAGGGTTAACCCTGGGATCTGAGATGGACTCTGGCCTAGTCAGAGTTCCAACTCAGGCTGTGTTAGTCTGTGAGGGAGGCATGGATATGACCTCCTCTGTGAGTCCCAGTAACCTGGGCAAGTAAAGACAACAGCCTTTGATAAATGAGAAAAAGGCAGAAGCCTACAGGGACACAGGGGCCAGTGTCACAATGGTGACACCAGACTTTGTGGACCCTGGACAAGTCATACTTGGAGAGACTTACCAAGTGATCAATGCTAGCAATGTCAGGACCACCCATGCCCTGGCAGTTAACCAAAATCGTTCGTACCTGTTATATGTTTGTCTGGCATCCCCGGGGGCAGAATAGCGGGTGGTAAATAAAAGCCGCATCGCAGTGAGGTCACTTACCCGTAGGAAGTTAGTGCATGGTTAGGTAGAACCGGAAGCACTATTTAGGATTTTCTGTATGAATGTGTGAATAAATGATAGCAAAGAGTTCGCTAGCAAAACTTTTAGTGTGATATCACCTAGAAAGGATCACACAGAAGGAGTAGCAGGTTCGTCTGAGCTTGATTGATAGCAAAGGGGTTCGCTGGTGAAACTTTGGACTTAGTATATATCCCTGAGTGGATTAGTCCAAAGGAGTAGCAGGTTCTCTAATGCTTGTGTGAAGGGTAGGCGGAAGGGATCTACTCGTAGTATATGAAAAGTAAACGGAAGGGATTTACTTGCAGTGAAACATATCTTTCCTTTCTAGTCACTCGTTACAGTGGCAAATGTTTTTACATTGTTGATTAAAAGAAAATTGCACTTTAAAATAAAAGAATTGAGTTTTTTCATTACCTTGTGAAGGAAGGAGTCAGTTGCGGAGCTGCGCTGATGTCACTCTGGTATTGGTTGAGCCAGCAGGCGTGTAGCTGAGATAGAAATTGTAAAGGAGGGGTGAGTACAGGAGCGTGGGAACTCGTCTCAAGAGAAAAGTTGCGCAATCATTGGTTACATTTTGTTTGAGACTGCATTGTTGATTGGTCGATAAATTATTATTGGGAGTAAATTGTAAACAAAGCTGAGTGTTATTATACGATTTTGAATTTTTGCAAAAATATATGTGGCATTAAACAGAAACTCGACCTGATCGAAGATATTTAGGGTTTGCTAGGGAACAGATGATAAGGGGCAGACCTTGCAAAATGTGTGGAAGCAAAAGAAAACTGTCACTCGTAGGCAGAGTTAAGAATTTCTTTAAAAAAGATAAGCCGATTAAAACTAGAGAAGGAGTTATTATTCCACCACCAAATACTCCTGCATCGTTTATGACGTTTGACAGGGGTTACCACACTTGTGTATGGTTAGAGAACTGGGTGGAATACACTAAAGATGACAGAATTTTGGCATTTCCCTTAGATGGCACATTTAATGGCAGAATTTTGTTCAATTTAAGGACACAAATGAATGATTTACATCCTAGACCTAGATTAACGCAATATGAGGCACTAGAAGAATGGGAGATTGAGGCTTTTGAGCGAGACAGACCTAGAACTGACAAAGGATTGAGTAAATTCTACCCTAAAGTTCAACAAGAAACCAGGGATAAACAAATGAAACAATGGAGACAGAACATGTTAGTTGAAGGATTATATCCTGTATTAACTTTAGAAGAGTCCATTGGAAGTAAAAGGACTGAGAAAACAAAACATTTAATGACTAGTGGTGATTCAGACGATGAGTATATGGAGGATTTATGAATGAAAAATCCACCACCTTATAATGAGGGACCAAGTACAGTGAATCCAAATGCCCCGATTTTAAAACCACCTTTGATTCCGCAAGTGGTACATGAAACCTCAATCGAAAGGGTATTGCAAGAGAGAGAAAGAGAAGCATTTAATAAACAGAGAAGTGAAGTAATTTACAACATTTCTCAATTAAACACAAGTCCCGAAGCTTTGACAATTCCAGTAACTATAGGCCCAGTTGTTCCTTTGTACGGAAATAAGCAGGCTAGTCCAAAAGCTCCGGTTATAACTACATCGGTAGTACAGCCAAAAAGAGAACTATTGATAGTAGGCGACCAGGCCAGTGAATGCGAGTCAGTAATCTCCTTAATTGATTTACCAATTAGAGAACCAGAAAGTAGTTCAATTAAGAAAACCACACCTTTAAATTTAAGAGAAGTACAGATGGAGAAATCCTCAGGTACGAGAAGTGCAACTGTAGTAACTCCTGAAGAGGTAGACAGGTGGACACGAGAAATAGAGAAACCAAAGCCACAGCCAAAGCCATTGGATATATACAAATTGAGAATCAAATTGGAGGAACTAATGGCTGGGAATGTGGGATTGGACAGGCTAAATACTCTTAGTGAAGATGAATTATTATGTATTTGTAAAAGCATTACTCGAAATACAAGGGTGTTCCATGAAAAATTAATGCACACCGCAGCCAGCATGGGAAATGACATTGGTAACTCTAAAGTCTTGCAAAAACCATATTGAGCAGAATTCTCTGACAAAGATTTAGAAAACATGAATGTGTCAGGAAGAAAAGTACAGATAAGAGAGCTACTAGCATTGTTACAAAAGTGGGGAGAACTAGAAAAGTGGAAAGCCAGGTGGGCAAAGAAAAAAGAAGAGGTTCAATCAAAACAAATGACTTCAGAGTATGTTTTAAAAGAAGCAGAAAAAGTGGAAAAATAATGTCCTATGCGAGAGGTACCAGGTGGAGGTTATGTGCATGTTCCATGGTCCTGACAGGATATTGTGTCATTTACACATGATTTCCCAAAACTTCGTGATAAACCTGTAGAATGGTACAGACAAGTCGATAGATTCGTAAAAGTTTCAAAGTGTCTTTTGAAAGACTTAGATGCATTATTCGACATTGTAGTTCCAGTAGATTTGTGGACAGAATGTAAAATTGCTTTTGATTGGCCTAGTGAGGAGTACCCTAGAGACCCAAAGACAGGGGCACCTTCCGAGGATGTCATGAAAAAGTACAATCAGGTAATACTTTACCTTAAAGGAAAGGTGTGTGCAAAAGAGACAGACTGGATGAGAATAGATAGAACCACCCAGAATAAGTACGAGTCTGTGCATGCATATTATGAGCGTTCAGTGCAGGTATTCAAACAGGACAGTGGATTGGATAGCATAGATATGAAGGATATGACACATTTCATTTATCGATTTGTGTTAGGATTAAGACCTGAAATTTCACAATGGATTAAAGATAATAAAATGTGTTGGCAGGCTAAGCCCATAGACAAAGTCCTTCCTTAAATATGCCAAATATTGTGAAGATGAGCTAGAAAATAAACAAAAAGAGTTAAAAGAAAAAGTCATGTGGGTACAAGTAAAATTAGCAGAGCAACAAGAACAACAGTTAAATCAGATGAATAGTAATCAGAATCAGGGTGATGGAAATGGAGGAAAGCCAAGGGGAAAACTCAATAGAGAGGATACAAAAAGAAAATTCCCATGTCACGGGTGCGGCAAGCTAGGGCACTGGAAGAACGACTGTAAGGCTGGGCAGAGTGGTAATGTGCTGATTAATGATTTGAATCCACAGACACAGAATGAGGTGCCACGGAAGACCCAGCAGCAGGTAATACAGAATCAGTTATCCCCTGCACCTATGCCAAATTACAGGAGCAAAGCACAACAGAGTGTAGATACCACAAATTGGGAAGGAAGGGAAAGAAAAGATACAGCAACTTCACAATTTCTTCTGAGTGATACATTCTTTTGTGAAGAGCCTTACTGACGGTGCCTGAGGGGGGAGGACGAGGAGTGCGTGCTTGGCGCCTCCTTGCCGGTAGACCAGTCAGGGCCATACATTGAAGGAAAGGTTGAAGGAAATGATGTCACCTTTCTGTTGGACACTGGTGTTACCCGTTCTACTGTGAGAACAGCAGACGTTCCAAACCTACCCCTCTCGGGAGAAGCGATCCAAGTAGTGGGCGTTTCTAATAAACAAATTAGTACCCCAGTTACAGAACCAATGGAAGTTAGAATAGGCAATTTTAAAGAAATGCATAGATTTGTTGTATGTGATTCAAGTCCGGTAAACCTGTTAGATCGAGACTTAGGGGCCCATTAGGATGACGGGCGGACTTTGTCCGCCCGCCATCCTGTCGGAATGCGGGACCACCCGCATAAGGGCGGGGATCCCGTGGGGAGTATTAGGATGTGCCCGCCACAGTGGCGGGCACATCCTGCATTTTTAGCATTGTGGCGGACGGTGCTCTCTACACCGCCTGCCACAATGCTAAAAATGCATTGTTGCATTTGCATAAACAAAGCGGCAGGCACCGCGCAGTGCCTGACGCTTTGTTTATGCAAATGCTGGGGGGTACCAAGGTACCCCCCGTGTGCACCCCCAACCTCTCCTTCACTCTGGGGGCCCCCTGTGTGAAGACAGCATGCCTTTCCGTGGCAGCATCGCTGCCGCGGAAAGGCACCTACAGACGCCCATCATAATATGGCTGGCGGTGTCTGATAGACACTGCCACCATATTATTCCTTTTCCTCCCCGGCCGCAAGGCGACCGGGGCGGAAAAGTGGCGGACGGTCTTTCCGTCCGCTGAGGTCCCCCCCGCCATACTAATATGGCGGGGGGAAAACGAGTGTGGATGTCGGGCGGATTGCCCCCGCCAGGCTGGCGGTGGCTACCGCCAGAATGGCGGGGGCAATCTGCCCGACTTCATAATGGGTCCCATACTGTGCAAAATGAATTGCACTATTTTCTGTACTCCAAATGATGTTGAAATTCAAACCCCAGACGAAGATGGAATTTATAAATTAATGTTAGCAAGACCAGAGACAGAAATTAAAAGACTGACCATAGAGGACTTACCAACAGAACTGCAACAGACAGTAAAACCAGATGTATGGGACTTTAATGGAAAAGATGTAGGATTAATGGCAAATGTTGACCCAATAAAAGTAACCTTAAGAGAAGATGCAGTTTACCCAAATACTCGACAGTATAAAATGAGTTCAGAAATAAAAGCAGGTGTTGCAGTAGAAATAAAACGTTTGGTTGAAGGAGGAATTTTACAAGAAGTAATGAACAGTCCATGTAATTCACCCATAATTGGTATAAAGAAACCGAGTGGCAAGTTCAGGGTCATACAAGACCTCCGAAAAGTTAATAAGATTGTTGTTCCTTGCTGTCCAATCGTGCCAAATCCTGCAGTGATTTGTATCAGATACCGTGGAAGGCTGGATGGTTTAATGTCATTGACCTTTGTCAAGCATTTTTCTCGATTCCACTACACCAAGATAGCAAATTTCTGAATTGAATTCGACAGTCATGTTTATGTTTGGAATCGTGTCCCTCACGGGTACACAGAAAGCCCCTCGATTTTTATTCAGATTTTGAAAAAGTGCCTTGAGTCTTTGGTACTGCCTGGACAGTCAGTCTTGGTTCAGTATATAGATGACCTATTGGTGGCATCTAAAACTCGGAATGACTGTGTTGTCGATACCATAGCTTTACTGAATCATTTAGGTGAAGGAGGACATAAAGTGTCACTGGAAAAATTGCAATTCTGTGCCACATCAGTGAAATATCTGGGGCACCAGATAGAGAAAGGTGTCCGAAGAGTTACCTCAGAAAGAATCAGAATAATTAGAAACATGAATTTGCCTCAAATACAAAAAGAGATCAGAATGTTTCTTGGAGTTGTGGGATATTGCAGCCAATGGATTGTGGGATTTGCAGTCCTAGCAAAGCCATTAATACAAATGACAAAGAAGAGAGCAAAGGACCCAGTAGAGTGGGATGACGAAAGCTTGACTGCCTTTGTAAAATTACGAGAATGTCTGTGTACAGCTACAGCATTAGGAATGCCTGACTGTTCAAAAGATTTTGCACTCTTTTGTGACACACAAGATAATTGTGCACTTTCAGTCTTGACTCAGAGTCATGGATTAGTGTGACGTCCTGTGGCATATTTTTCTTCCACATTATACCCAGTGGCAGCTGCATTGTCCGTATGTCTGAAAGCGGTAGCTGCAACTTGCATGAGCCTTGAGCAGAGTGAGTACATTATTATGGGACATCCTGTAACTGTGTATGTTCGACATGCAGTTGTAATTTTGATAACCAGGACTAAGACCCAGTATCTCACACCTAGTCAGCTGAAGTACGAGAGGATTCTTGTAGGTGCAGGAAAAGTAACCATTGCTAGGTGTAATATTCTTAACCTAGCAACACTGCTACCTAATTCACATACTGCAGAAGTGAATGGAGAAGTTGAACATGACTGCATTGACCTGACTGAATATAGCACCAAACCACGACCAGACATAAGAGAAGAGCCATTAATTGATTCAGATTATGAGCTATTTGTAGATGGCTCATGTATGAGACATGAGGATGGAGGTCTGAGCGCTGCTCACGCAGTGTGCACCTTGGGAGGTCCAGTTGCAGCATCCCATTTGCCTGGAGTCAAGTCTGCACAAGTAGCCAAATTGGTTGCCCTGGCAAAGGCCTGCAAATTTGGGAAAAGTTGCAAAGTAACCATATACACTGACAGCCAGTATGGTTACGGGGTTGTGCATGACTATGGACATTTATGGATGCGAATAGAGTTTCTGACTTCTTCAGGTACTCCAATCAGAAATTGTCAATATGTGAAGGATTTACCGGAAGCAATCCAGTTGCCAAAAGAAGTGGCTGTGGTCAAGTGTGCTGCTCACAAATCTGGCAATGACAAAGTGACAGCTGGTAACCGATATGCTGACCAGTTAGCCTTACATTGTGCAAAATATAAAATGGCTGTTAACAAGAAAGTTGAGGTGTGCGGAAACAGCTGCCAACTTATGTTGCTAGAAGGTGTGAATACGTGGGAAGAAGTGAGAGATTTGCAAAATGCCGCAGAACCAAAAGAAAAGGAAGAGTGGAGGAAATCAGATTGTCAGCGAAGGGCTGAGGATGGTGTCATTGTTTATCTTGATGAAATGCCAATGTTACCAGACTGTCTGCTTGCTCCTTGTCACGATCACACCGACCCACGAACTACCCCGAGGCACGGAGTGGAGCCGCGGGAACTACATTTACCAGCATGCATAGCGGGAGGCAGAGCGGAACGAACACGCCTACATAAGCCGGCAGACGCGAGGACGCTGCGTCGGATATTCGTACTGTTGTTGGCGTCGTAGGATTTCCCTCCCTAGTGTCCAAGTAGGTATTCACCATAGGACGCCGAAACCAGATTGAGCGGACGCTCTCTGGTTTATCTTGATCTCGACTTAGATTGTATCTTGGACGCACACCACGGAGGTGTTTTGCCGCGTCTGAGACATCCTCGTCTCTGAGACGCACACCACGGAGGTGTTTTTCTGTGTCTCAGTGTATCGGAACCAAAACCCCTTGTTCCGAAGTCAGGCAAGATCGAGCGGCTGCTCTCTGCCTGAGCTTTACTGTTTGGGATTCCTGAGAAACAGTAGGATAGGGCTCTCAAAGTGGTACAGGTCGAGCGGCTGTTCCCTGCCATTACTCAAACGGAAGGTAGAAGGCCCGGCTGGGCATTTCCCTCGTGGGTAATTTCATCCGAGCCCTTCCGAAGATCAGGACCTGGGCTCAGCCTATCGAACCCATCACAACTGTCGAACGGCATTGTCGGCCGCTACTTAGCACAGTGTCCTTCGTTGGCAGAACACTGGGACTGGTGTTCATGCGAAGGACGGTGAGATCATTACGGAGCTGTGATTGGGTATCGTTGACACTCTTTGATACTAACTATATTGTGTGTAACTATAATAAGCATTGCTCTTTACCTTTGAACATTAAATCGGTAAAGCTTTCATTGGTTGTCTGTTGTCCAAGTATTTGCGGGCTGTCCCCGATCCCGGGAACCTCAGGGCGTTACACTCCTATGGCTAGGATAATTCACGGAGATTCTCATTTGGGAAGGGATGCTATGATACATCTGTTCAGACAGTCATGGTTTAATACGAAATTCAGCAACGTAGCAGAGGCACTCTGCCAGAGGTGTTTGGTTTGTCAGCAAATGAACCCAGGAAAGAAAACAGAAGTATTACCAGGAAAGATTGGGAAGGCAGAGGGTCCCTTTTTACGTTTACAGATTCATTTCATTCAGTTACCCCCTTGTCGAGCATTAAAATATGTACTTGTCATTGTCTGCCTGTTTTCAAAATGGGTGGAAACCTACCCCAAAAGTAGGAATGATAGCATCACAGTAGCCAAACTTTTACTTAGAGAGCTGATACCACGTTTCGGTTTTCCAGTAACAATTGAATCGGACAGAGGCTGCCATTTTAATAATGTAGCATTCAAAATTAAGCAGAAACTGCACTGTGTATATCGTCCAGAGGCTTCGGAATAGTAGTAGAACAATTGAATGGCACGATCAAATCAAGACTGGGAAAAATGTATGAGTCAACTCGATTGGAGTGGCCAGATGCTTTGCCACTTGTTCTGATGGGACTTAGAAGTATTCCAGACTGGAACACAGGCTTGAGTCCCCATGAGATACTGATGGGAAGAGCAATGAGGCAAGCATGGGTGCCAGGACACAAGCTGCTAAATATATCTGATGATTTGGTACTGGAGTACTGCAAAGAACTGGCTGACCAGGTGCGTTCTATCTCTCACCAGGTTGGGGAAGACGCTGTCGCCAGACCAGCAACTCCAGCACATGACCTGAACCCAGATGATTGGGTGGTGCTGAAGAAGCATACTCGGAAAACTTGCCTAGCACTGAGGTGGGGAAAACCATGACAAGTAATTTTGGTTACCAACACAGCTGTAATGTGTGCAGGAGTTCCACACTGGATTCATGCCAGTCATACAGAAAAGGTGACTTAACCTGAAGAAACTGAGGCTGAAGGTTGTGCAGCTGAGGAGTCTCAAGAAATCGATCCTGAAGTAGCTGAAGACGAACAACCGAGCACCAGGTAAAGCTTATCAAGATAGACAAAGTGATAGTGAGGATGAGACAGGTGCAGAAGAAGGTACTTAGATCATAGAAATTCAAGTCAAAAGGGATTCTGAAGAGGACCAGATAGGGAAAGATCAAACAATCGACACTCCACCAAGAACTCCTGAGCCTCAAAAGGGACAGACAGTGATTAGAGCGGAGGCTCGAGCAGAAGACAATGAAGGGTTCGAAGAGCTTGAGCAGGACCAGACTGGAGTAGAAAATTGTGTTCAGGACGAAAAAGGTGAAACAAATAAAAGCCAAAATCAGCAAATACCTGAACAAAGTCAGATTAGTGACCAGGCAGAAGACACAGAAATAAGACCTGGACCTAGTCAGTTAGAGAGGGAAATAGAGGAGAGTATTGAAATTGATGTGCCGCAACTGAATGAAAATAAAAGAGCATTTGAAAAAAGCCCAAGCACAGTGCCAGCTAAAAGACTCAGAAAAGGAGACAAGTGGTCTAGATTTGTCAAAAGACTGAGACTGCGTTTAAAGACAATTATTGAAGAACCTGAACAAGTAGATGAAATAACAAGTCAAACTGATCAAACTGTGATACAGCCAAGAAGGAGAAGTCCACGATTAAAGAGTCTGAATAATGAATACAAGGGCCCTGAGTGTCAGGTTTGCACTCCGCAAAATCCGCACGCAGAAATAATGCTCCACCTCCGGATCTCCCAAACACCCCGACTGTATAACATAGGGTGTTCAAGTGATACGGCGAGGGAAAAACCCCCAAAAGGGGAAAAAACCCAAAAGAAAAGATAGAAGGAAGGGACAGCGGGGGGAACAGAAGCTGCAAGAGAAATACACACGCATTAATATTGTACTGAATGCTACTCTCATTACATTCTCGCGACATGTAACGCAACCTGATTCACCTGTCATAAAGCACGTGTTTGCCCCTTCATACAGCCTTGTCTTCTTTGTCCCTCCTGCCCTTCATAACACAAGAAGCAAGGTTATTAAAGGCCATGAAAGAATGAGCTTCCTATATTAAGCTATCAATCTGGATACATACCCTGCAATGTAAAACAGGCTAAACCTTAAAATGAACATTCCCAAAAAATAAACGAAGATTTCAGCAAAATAAATCCACCGTAATTGGAGGGTTGCAGAAAAGCAACTCAAGTCAAGCAAGCAGATACCTCCTCTGCTGAGTAATAGTTAAAGTTAGTCCCAAATAGCACGTCTAGTATCCAAGATAAACTAAACACGGCATGATGTAGTTACAGCACTACTATCATCCGCTTTAGTATTTGTAATCCACAAGGTTTACATCCACATCCTGTAATCCTTTTTTCGTGCCGGCATTGCGGAGGACTCCCCCCAGCAATCCGTCACTAGACTATAAACATACAACCCCCATCCGGGTGTTGTTGACATCCGAATATCAAGTTAGCACTAATCCCAACAAAAATAAGTACTGTAATGTTCCTCGCAGCCGCGAGGCACAGGATGACTCGGGCAATGTCCCCCCAAGCCGGAACCAGTCTAAACGAACAATGCGCTAGCAGCGTGAACACGTTACCCGACTCGTTCTCTCTTCTCACGCTTCTCTGGAAACTCTGCGTTCTCTGTTCCCACGCTCATAGGGTTATCAGGGATATCGGGAAACAGAACGCTACCTCCGGAATCAAACAAAATCACGAGCACTGTTCCATGGTCCCGCCCCGCTATATCCTGTTTGCAGCAAAGGAGCATGGGACCTGTAGTTCTTGGCCCTCAAGCCATGGGAGTTGTAGTTCAGGTAGGCGCGGTACGGACTAGATCCTGACACTGAGTGGACCTACATTGTGCTGAAAGATTTTGAAAACTTGGAAATCAGTGACGGAAGTGATGAAGAATTGATTACTGATCAAACTGACGAAGAAGTGAGACCAACATGAAATTCGCACAGGGTAAAATCTGTGTAAAAGTTACAAAGAGGGGTTGCATCTCCTTTAGTTAGAAATGGCTGATCATACTGCTAATGGAAGACCGAAAAGAAATTGTTTAAAGACATGCTGCAGAGTATGTTTATGTAGTATAGCAATAGTACTTGTAGTTTGGATAGGACTAACAATAGCTATTCCTTACATGATGAGTAATGACACAAAATTGTACCAGAATGAGCAATTGCCAAAAGATATAGAAGAGCTACAAACAAGATATACACCACAAAGAGTAGATACACAAGAGAAAGCACTTAGCATTAGACAAACAAAAGTAGACTCAGAAGCACCAAATGAGGAAGGACTGCATTATAATAAAATTAAAGACAGAACTCACTTAAATGTATTTGCAAACATATTAGTACACTATGTAGAAGCCATGTAAATAGATGATTGCTACGTTTGTATGAAGCTGCCTACTTCAGATGCTGAAGGTGTAACCTACCACCATTTGCCATTAACATATGGAATTTCCTGTAGTATTTTAGCTAGCTTATTTTAAAAGAAAGGACCTTTACAGTATTATTATTCTAATTTAGACGTGGTATTTTCTGAACTTTCTATACGTAGAGACCTGAATCCTGTACATATTACAAGAAATGTAGCACGTTACATGAGTGAATATTTTCTAACTATAGGTACAATAGATATAGCTGACGCACATAAGAATAATCTAACATGTTTATTGCAAGGAAAAGAAAATATATTTTTGAATATGGTTGAGAAAAGGAGAGAGAATTTCCAAAGAAAGGCAAATGATAAGAATCATAAAATTCCTACATGGGCTGAAAGCATAGGGAACACCTCAAATGGTGGGGCTAATGCTGCTATGTTGCTGGATTTCGAAAAGAAGGGGAAACTCTGTCTCCACAGAGAGAAAATTAGTTATTATAACAATGTATTCATTGGTTCCAGTGAATGTGAACACAATTATAAGGTAATTGGGGGTTGGGGTTCAAAAATGGGTCCGAACCTGTGTTTCCTGGAGTTTATTATATATGTGGGAACAAGGCTTATTGCAAATTACCAGATCACTGGTATGGAAGTTGTTATTTTGGTATCGGCTTCCCAAAGATATAGCATGTGGATAAAATCTCTTGAAACAATGAAGAAACTAATGGATTAGTACGTAGTAAAAGAGCTAATTTGGGTGAAATAGTGGGTGATATATTTAGTGCATTGATACCTACAGTGGGAGTGGCTCTGAATACACACAGAATCTGCAAATTGTCAACAGTAGTGGGTCGGTTATCAACTGACACTGCTGGAGGGTTCTTAATGGTCAATACCGAATTGGTTGCGATCAGATCAATGGTTTTACAAAATCGACTTGCTCTTGATACATTATTGGCAAAGGAGGGTGGAGTCTTTAGAATGTTGAAGGCGCAACATTGTTGCACTTACATACCAGACAAAAGTGTTGAAATTAAGCGGTATGTGAGAAATATTACTAATTTAGAAAAAGAGCTTAAACCACTGGAGGATGATAGTGTATGGAAGAGGCTTACTGATGGTCTCTCCTCTGCAGGTAGTTGGCTTTCTAATGTAGGAAAGAGTATTGTAGGTAAAATACTGATGCCAATGGTGGGAATAGGTTTACTAGTTTTAGGGATAATAATTTGTTGCAAATGTCGAAAGTATAGAAAGAAATACTCCGTAAATAGGCGAGGAGTTAAGAGAAATATTGATGAGCTTGAATTAGAAGAAATGAATAGCAAAATATATAAGAACATGAAAGATTCTCATGGTAATAATGAGAAAAAGCAAAATAGAAAGTTTGAAAAGATTGAATTGGGTGAAATGTGACAAGTTGGCATCTGTTTTCAATTAATTTGTGATGATATAAAATATCATCAAAGAGGGTATTGATGGAGCAAGGATTCGCATGTGAAGCGACTTGCTCATACTCATGAACCTCGAATAACAATAACGAATTAACCAACATGTATGTCTTATTAATTTTGCACCTTTTACATCAACTTCGGGTGTCCGAGAGAAGCTTGCTTATGTGTTTTACTAACCATAATACGCTTGCATCTAAGATGGCTGCTGCTACGCAGGATTTTCTACTGCGCATGCGTCTGTCATACTCACGTGACATGACGTACTCTCAGCTTTGGAGGGAAACTGTCGCTTCTGCGCACTAGTGTTAAAATGGCTGCTCTATGTTCTTACATGCTAGAAGCTTGCACTGCTGCTTTTGCTAAGCTGTTCGTTCTGCCTAATCCTAATGCTAAAGTTAAAATTAAGATAATGGGTATAGAGTAGAAATACATGGTATACAGTGTATTCATTTATTTCTGTGTTCTAAAACTGCTTCCTTTTACTTTTCATGTATCGCATTCTTTGGGCCTGGGAGATGCTATTACTCCATTTTGAAAGTCTTTCTGCGCATGACCCAGTCTGGCCAGGAACTGAACTCGTTGTCATTGAAAATGAGCCAAAAGACAGTCACAGCCAAGATGCGCCTGGGAAGATGACTTCTGACCCCGCTAGAAGAAGCTAAATTGCATACAATGTATTAGTCAATAGAACATCCATTGTTAGGTGAAATACAGATGTCATGGGAATGTAAATTGATGGGGTGGGAACGAAAAGTTAATATTCATCACTGATGTAAAAGAATTGGGGTGGTGTGATGACCTCTCCTCCTCTTTTGTCCAATCTAAATTGGGGATCCTTACACTTGCAAAATTTGGGGGGGGTACACTTACCTGGAAAACAGTATAACTAGGGTAGGCTTAGCTTGTTAATTTGTCCGACTTGTTCGAATAGCTGACCTGTCACTGACCCAACGCACTCAATAGGTGATTTAGAGCAGAGGGCTGCAGAAATGCATTGTCACGCATTTTGACAGCGCTGAAACTGACTGCTTTAGCCTACGCCAGGTGCTCGTGCGTGCGTTGATGCCTCTGACAAATGTGTGATGCGCCCAGCCGGGCTGCAGCAGACTTCACTTGCCAGCAGGCTCCATGTATCTTAAGAGTTAAAGATCCGACTTGTGCACTGCTCTCAGTGCTACAATATTACATTCGATCTCCCCTACCGCCTCAGTTATGTGGCAACTTGGCCGTGGCGCCGTGTGGCGCGCGACGTCACGTTACGTCCTGCTTACAAGGTGCGCGTCGAGAGTTAAATTTAATGAAATTGGAGTTAGAGGCCAGCTGACAATGGTTAGTGCCGTGGGGGCGCCGGAATCATAGGGCTCGGCTGCCTGACAATCGCACTGGCTGCTGCACGGCCTAGCCCTCCACGCATTTTATGGCCAGGCTTCCAGCGAATACTTATTTCCGAGCCGGGAGCTTGGCCGGGCCCAGTGAGGGTGCTGCAGCCTGAGCCAGTGACCTTCACAACATGGAGTTAAGGAGCACCGATTGCAGTGTGGGACGTACAGGCAATCGGCAGAGTCGTGGCTATTCTCTTCGGAGTTGGAGCTGTCTGGCAGCTCTCTGCAGGACCAATGGGCCCTGCTTTCCCTGGCCGGCGTTATTTTATGCACAACGTAAAAGGCTGCTGCACACAGAATGAGAAACATCAAGATAAAGATCAGCAGGACCAGCTGGGTGAGTCCGCTTCTCCCCGTTTTCACTCCCAGATTCACTGGCAGCATGTGTTCTAACTCATTACATCCCCTTACTTCCCAGATATCATTTTTATGAAAAAGCGTTACTGTTAGTACTGCCACTTTTGCCTTCCTTTCTCAAAGATATACTTTGTTGCTGCTAATATTTTCAAGCCGAGTTTATCAGTTTAAAATAAATCAAACTGATCTGTGTAAGTATAGAATTTAGAAAGAACGATATTTTTTAATCCAAAATACTTTGTGCTCTGCGCTGTCGTGCTTGTCTCCAAGTCTGTGGAGGACTCAGGGGGCGGGCGGCAAACCCTCGATTGGCGCGGTGGTAAAGTTGAAGTCTGTTCAGACTGTAACACTATCCATCCGAGTCTGTTTTAGTTTCTTATTATGTAGTCAGGCTGCCTGCCTTCCTCGATTTTAACTTTGACCTGCTGGCCTCAAGAGATGCAGTGACTCACTCAATAACTTTGCTTTCTGCAATTTTCAGGTTTGGGTTGAGGTTTCAGCAGGGCTGGCTGTTCCTTTCATCCTTCTGATGACGTTTTAACTCAGCACCATAGTTGAGTTGGATCAGCAAGTGTGTCTGACTCAGAGAACGGCGTATAGTTGTTGGTCAATTGGGCTGACTTAAGCTACGTTAGAACTAACGTTTAGCTTGGGGCTCGCACTTTCACAGCCGGTATTTATGTCCTACAGCCTCCTTCCTGTGTTGGGGACACGTGCATTATGCTGTCTATTTCACTTGGGCCAGGGTTCTGGCGCAGGCAAAAGAAGCATACATTCCAGCCCCTCGCCAAAGGCCCAATAGCTTTGCAGCAGGCAGCAGCAGTGTCTTTTCTGGTGTGCTCGAGGCTGCCTTGGCCCGGTCAAGAGAGCAGTCGGTCTGCTGCATCCTATCGCCAGATATCAGAGGGACAACTCTAACGACGTCAAGTCTGCAGCTCGCAGTCTCATGCAGGTGGATTTATGGTAGCCCTGAGACGGATACTCAGCACAAGCACCACAGCGACGTCACCAGTGAAGCACTCTGCCAGGCAGACTCGCTCCTCCAGGCAATTGTGAGCTGGCAGCCTGGGAGAGTCGTGCACTAATGGCCCGATTCACAGAATGAACTTAAGACTCAATCCTAAACTTATTACTATTTTGGTATTCACAGAATGCACTTACTACTTTTGGTATTCACAGAATGAACTTACTACTTTTGGTATTCACAGAAGTTAGGATTTTGTCTTAAGTTTGTCTTAAGACAAACTTAAGACCGACTTAAGACAAAATTAAGACAGACTTAAGACAGACTTAAGTTAGGATTTTGTCTTAAGTCTGTCTTAAGTTTGTCTTAAGTCTGTCTTAAGTCTGTCTTAAGACAAAATCCTAACTTCTGTGAATACCAAAAGTAGTAAGTTTAGGATTTTGTCTTAAGTTAGTTCTGTGAATCAGCCCCATTCTGTGACTGCCAAAAGTAGTAAGTGCATTCTGTGAATACCAAAATAGTAGTAAGTTTAGGATTGAGTCTTAAGTTCATTCTGTGAATCGGGCCCACAGTCTCTCTGATTCTGTACTGAAGTTCCCTCTGAATGTTGCTAGCATATATTTTAACAGTAGTAGACCGTAATTCCAATTAGTTTACACCAAAATGAGTCGGAGACATAGTTTTCTTAGTTTATATATATTGCACTCATTTGAAATGCACAAAAATGTCATGCGTGTAGGATAACTTGTTACATCCACAAAGAGTGAATTAATGCATGACATAATTTGAGATGAATCATGTTGTGTTTTCAGTGACCTCTTAAAGTTTTTTTGTTGCTCAAATAGGTGTAATTTCTTAAATGTATGTTTTCCTATATGTTTTATTTGATCGCGAAAAAGTGTCACTCGTAGTCATTGAAATGTCACTCATAATTACACTGAAATTATAAAAATGTCACACATAGTCATCTGAAACCTTGGCAGTTATGTGCAAGGTGTCCACTAGAATAGTGGACAGCATATGCCAGGCCAACTTCTCATACTATTGGTTATGCCAAAGCTTGTTTTACTCCCAGTCTCACGAGACTCTCTCAGTGCTTCAGGTTATTTCCCCTTTTGGCCTAAAATTAAACTTTAACCATTCCTAGTCCACGCTCGCCCTTTACCATGATGGCTGCCAAATGCTTTTTTCCTGCTTCATCCGCAGTCAACTCAATTCGTCCGTTTTACTCCCGTAAGCGCATGCGCGTACGTCAGGCATTGCACGTCGGCCAGCCTCTGGAGACGCTCGGCTCTCTGCCGCAGGGGGCGGAAGCATCGCTTTAATACACACTGCTCACTGCTGGTGCAGCGGTGTGTGCCCGCAGAGAGAGGGCTGAGGGCACTGCACTCTAGAGCGCAGCTCTGTCCGTCCGTACTGAGGGCATGGGCATCTGAGTGCAGGAGTAGCAGAAGGCTGTCCAACGGGAAGGCAGTTCAGTGGGTGAGTGTTGGATGCTGCAGCAGCACATAGCTCCCGGTGTTGGTCAGAGAGAACCGTCAGGCTCACCCCAGAGCAACACTTTTTAAGTTGTGCATAACTTTTTATTTAATTACACTTCTTTTTTTTTTGTGATGTTTACTGTGTAAGGCTTTTTTGATGCATACATTTATCACATGACATATTTCACAGTCGCTACAATGAACTCGGAGCAATAGATAATCCAGACGTATTGCGTATAATAGATGTCAACTGCATAAATACCTGTGTAGTGTAGCGCATTGAGAAATGTAATACTTTTATTTTCCAATTATATCCAGCTTTCTTTATTTTTAAATTACACGACTACGGTATGCATAATTTTCTGTCCTACTTTTTTTTGCCGCATGATCCATTTTCTAGAAGTGATTTATCCCAAACTTAATTCAGGTCATGATCTGGGCTTTAATTGTCCCTTTACTTTGCTGGTCCTTCTTTTCGCACTGCTTCGCGAGCTTGGAATCGACATTAGGTTACTATGTAAATACACTCTAGACCAGCTTCCTTGATTTCAGTTCTCACGGCTCATAAACTCCTCCGTTACAGCGACAGGGCACTCTTGGAAGATATAGCAGCTCTCGTAACTTCCCTCCGCCCGTACTGCCTTGAGTCTCGTTCGGGTGCGTTACTACATCTGGCTGGCCGTGCGCCTGTTTTTGAAGGTAAGGGCGTTCAGCTGCCAGAAGTAACTATGAAGTTAAAATTCAAACATTTGGATCTCCGAGCATCACCATTTTGGTGCATTGCGAAACTTACCCCATAATAGTCTGAAGTATGCATTTTAGCTCGAGGTTTGCAGAAGACTGTGGTGGGAATAGAATGCATTTGGATCGATTCATTTCTCCAGAACTTGACAGGACAGCAGTTCCAGTCCTGTGAAATTAAAACGCTATCCCCTAGCCGCCATTCTCCCTCTCTTATACTTTATTTCGGTCAATTTGACCATAAAAAATACATTTAAAAAACATTTCATAAAATTGCCAAATACCTGATGCATTACATAGATACAAGGGAAGTAGTACACAAACACAGGGAGATAACAATGTAATCGTTCGTCAAGTAATCAGCCTCAACACGCCCTGAATTGCTAGGTCATGATTCGTTATATAAAATTTGTGTTAAAAGCAATATAAATATATCATCATTAAAAAAGGTTAAAAGCATACATAAGATTTCATAAATGAATTGATGTGGGTCACCTACAATTTAACTCTCTTACAGCGAGGTTTGCATATTTACCAACGTACGGTTTGAAACGCAATTTAAAATTTAAAATGACCCCTAGAATTTGAGCCCCATTCTCTTCCTAACCAGGAATACATTGAATAAAAACCTGCTTACAGAAAAAACTATGGGTTGTGATGAATCAGTTTTCAATATGCGCTCAACAGTACTGCAGCACCTACTGTCTAGGGCCCTGCAGAGAAGTATAATCCAGCGTTTTCTAGCTATAGTGTACGCTGGACAAAAGAATAATATGTGAGCTTCATTTTCTTTTTCTGATACATCACAAAGGGGACAAATATCACTTCTAGGACTTCCCCCATTTCCATTCCATCTGGATGTGTTGATGCCTATTTGCAAAATACCATAACGAAATTGCAGGTTTAAAGATTTTGCTAACGGAGGCTCTATCTCGTCAAGGAAGGGCTCTAAATTTGCTACGTCTTTGAAAGCCAGAAACTTCGCGGTAAGGACCCAACGGTCGTATTGTTTACTAAATTGGACATTATGTGGGCCCAGAATATCTCTTTTAGATGTTTTTTGCAAGATACTGTTAGCTGTTCAGGGTCGTTCCAATAATGGGGCAGACCCAACTTTTGCATCCATGGCATAACGTGGGTTAACCACGGAATGTCTTTGGGTCTTCTCACCTTTAAAATTTCCTCCAGGCCAGTTTTATAATGAGTCAGTTCAGGGGTTGACCAGATCCTGATCCAGAATAAGAGTGGCCTTAATGCCGCATTGTGGGATATACGTTTTATATTCAGGTCCAGGGTTACAGGGAACAGCGGCGTCCTGTTGGGAAGTTTTAATAGTTGTCTGTAAAATATGTTTTCTTCCCGCTCCAAAATTTTTCTTGCACTGTGGGCCCCAGATCTCGGCCCAGTATAGCGCTGCCACTTGTGCTTTAATTTTATATACCTCCAATGCAGGAGAAATTGCCCTGCATGAGCTGGCCTCATGTTTTTTTGAGATAGGTGCCGAGTTCTGAACCAGCATTATCCTGCTCTTTTCGATTTGGCCTTTCCAAGTCATTTTACTATCCAGGTTTATTCCCAGGTAATTGAAGCTATCTACATGTTCTAGTGGTTGATTGTTTAAGACAAGGTTATTTTTAAATGTTCTGTGGGGGTTTAGTGTCATATATTTAGTCTTGCTGGAGTTTATTTCGAGGCCCTTCTGCAAGCAATATCTATCAAAGGTATCCTCTAGGGATTGAAGTCCCTTGGGGGTTTGTGATATTAAAATAGTGCCATCGGCGAATAATAGGGCCGATACCACTTCGCCCCCAAGCGAGGGGAATCATGCTTGCAGTCTAACAAAAACTCGGAGATGTCGTTGACATAAAGTGAGAAGAGGGTTGGTGCCAGGACGCATCCCTGTCTTACTTACTCCTCTTGTCACTGGAATTGGTTTGGTTAATTCTCCCCTTGGTCCCCAGCGTACCGTAGCAAAGTTTCCTGCATGTATCTTTACCATTTGTATTAATATTTCCAGTGGTACCCCAATTTTCCTTAATGTCTCCCATAACTGGGAACGAGGGACTAAATCAAATGCAGCCCGTAAATCTATAAAAGCAACATAAAGGCTGCCCTTCCTATAGATAATGTATTTCCAGTAAATGCACATAAACCTAAATACTTGATCAAGTGTACTTGTTTTTGATCTGAACCCTGCTTGGTATTTAGTTAAAATATCCACCTCATCCATCCAATCTATCAATCTATTTAAAATATGCCTAGCATAAATTTTCTGGAGTATGTCTAATAAACTAATTGGGTGGTTTGTTGGCTGGGTCCTGTCGATTACCCTTTTTAAAAATAGTGACGATCTCCGCCCCTTTCCACGTGTGGGGAATTGGTGTTCCGGCAGCTATCGAGTTACATAAAAAATTTACATAGGGACTCCAGACTTCTAAATCATGTTTTATTAGGTCGCCTGGAATCCTGTCTGGGCCTGGGGCCTTCCCAGCTTTGATAGCCCCTATTGCAATTTTTGTCTCCTCCAAACAAAAGTGCAGGACTGTATCTGAGGTTAAGTCCTCTGTTTCGTCACTGGTGGCGGAGACGCCCTCGCTATAATCCTGGTAGAGGTTAGTAAAGTGGTCTACCCAGGTTTTCTCATCTAAGTAGAGATCTTTGTTGCTTTTCCCAGTTTTGTTTCCCATGGCAATTAGGCACCAAAAGGCAGCCTGGTCCTTAGCCTTGGCAGCGACAATTGGATCTGTCCATATGTCGTTGTCCCAGGTTTTTTTTGCTTCTATTATAATCTTTTTATACTTTTGCCTGTATGCACTAATTTCCGTATGACTCTTGTTTTTAATAGCATGTACAAGCTCCGTCTTTGCTACTCTGCATTCCTTACTGTACCAGGGATTGGCTAACTCATAATGCTTACTTATCCCTGAATCTTCCTTTTTGTACAGCTTTGTCAATAACGGGAATAAAGTTTCTACTAAGGTGTAATGTATTTTTAGTATCCTTTCATCTCCTTCTTTAAATTCTTCGAGTGGGGCAACAATTTCAAAAAATGTATTATAAATGTCTGCCATTTTGTCGTCTTTAGCTAGGATGTAAGGCCACTTCAAGGCCCTTCTAATGTTACTTGTTTGTAGCTCTCCATTTAATATAGTACCCCCTTCCACGCGTGTATTTTTGGTTTTAAATGGGTGAGGTTCTAATTGCAATTCTAAAGGGTAGTGATCGCTCTCCTCCCCGTTCATAACCCTCAAGTCTATAGTAATGTACCATAGGTTCATAGAAACCAATATATAGTCTATCTGGCTTAATGAGTTACCTCTGTGGAATGTGCAACCTCTGGGTCTAATGGATGGTAGGCGTCCGTTGCACGCCCGTAGTTCGTGTCCTACCGCAAATTTTAAAATCTGAGATGCCACGACCGTGCATTTGACCTCAATGCTGGAATCAAGGGTGGGGATCTTATATGCCACATCTTGCTCTTCGAAAAGGTCACTTATGCCAATCATGGGTTCATATTTGCAGTTGAAGTCCCCTCCACAGATTACACTGGACTCTGCCTCAACTGAATCTAGGAAAAAGTCAAGTTGTTTTATTACTGGTGATTTACTACAACTGCTACGTGATCTATTATAAATATTAAGCAGATATATAATCCTTTTGTCCCGCGTTACAAGTTTTAATCCCAGTATATCCGGGGAATCAATATACACGGGAGTTATATCTACTTCCAAGGTAATGTTTATCCATATGACCAGTCCACCGGAGGGTCTTCCTCTTCCGCACTGGGTGGCATTTACGCTGTATGTTTTGTAACCTGGTCTTTGTGGAGATTCTTGTGACCAAGTCTCCTGCAGGAGTACTACATCATACTGATTTATGTACTCGTTCCAGGAGCCATCAACTAAGTTCTTATTGAGTCCTGCGATGTTCCAGGAAATCAACTTTGTGTCAAAACGCCCCTGGCTCCTACCATAACTTCAGGATCTATTGTTATTGGTAGGGTGTTCGCTACCTCCGGCTCTATTTGTTGGTTTAGGTTTAAATTACCGTCTGCTAGGACTATTCTTGGTGCAACACCGTCGTTTGTTATGTTTTTCGCTGAGGCTCCCAGTGTTGTCTTATTTACATTCTCTGCTCTGATAGGACTGTTTACCTTCAGTCCTGCTGTTTCTTTTTTGTCACTTAGTCAATCCAGGTCATCTAAGGTGGATAGGTCCGAAAATCGATTGGTTACTGCTAAATTGGGGGTCATCGTGCTACACTAACCACCCTGAGTTGGTTTGTAAAAATATCCCAGTGGAAGGGTGTGAATATCTGTGATCTGGTATGGGTTTTCTTCCTGACAGTCTAATATCTTCCTTACGATTTGTGGTCTTCTAAAGTTTACCACCACACAATCCCCTCTGATGTTTTTGGGGCCTTCCCCCACCCAACTAACTCGGCAAATCATCAGTATTTCATCTGCTTTTGTAGGGTGGAAGCGTTTGAATTTTGCTAGCCAATTTACAGTTTTGTTCCGGAGATCAATCCATGATTCTCTTTGGTTACGTCTTAAAGTTGGAACCCCAGTTAAGACAAGTACGTAAGGACAGGAAGCAGGGGGGAGCTGCAACACGTCTTCATTCGGTACTAGATCAGTGCCTTTGGGACTGTACATTTTTGATTTCCCCCGGTGACTACCTGCGATGTCTAGGGTTGGTGGTTTAGGTCTAGCACTTATTGTGCCTTCCTGAGTTGTCTCACTAACTGGGTCTCCCTCCTTGATTATCTGCTGCTTAGGATCCCCTACGCTGGTGTCGGCCACTGTACTCGCGTTGGTAGTTCTACTATTTCCCCCGGCTGGTGTTATATTTTGTATGTTCTTCCTAGAGGGATTACTGGATTTCTCTGTGTATGTGTCAGCCCTGCCTTTACTCTCCATTTGTTTATTCATTTTCTCGACCTTTGTTTTGAGGTTACTTAAACATGCTCTCAAGCTTTCTTCCATTTTTTTCTAGTCTCTCTCTAAGTACATTTTCCATTAAAGTTGTAATTTTAGTCTCTATTTTCTCGGCCAACTGTTCAGCCCAGTGTTCACCATCACGGGGCTCTGTTTGGGTACTAATTGATTTCATTTGTGGGATAGTTACCCACGCACCAACTACCTTGTTTTTTCCATTCGCTACCACTACCTTCTTGTTTTTGTTGTTACGTGGTGGTGATCTCTTTTGCTGGGCCCGTGTTTCGATTTGTATTGTCTAGTGCAACCCTTTGATTACGCAGCCTAGATGCAAGGTGTGGACTGATAACGCTGTTTGTTGGGTCCCGTGTATCGGGTATAAGTAAGTTAGGGGTAGTGGATAGCCTTGGATCATTGGTGATAATTATTGCGGGGCTTAGTGGAACTATACCCGTTGGATTAATTAGTGATAGAGATAGGTCTGTACTAGCTTCGCTGGAGTGACTAGATTCCAAAGTGCTATCAGGGTCTGGATTTGGCGCTTTTTTCTCCATTTTCCCCTGCCCTGAGTGACCAGACTCTGTGCTTGTTTGGACTAGCACTAAAGGTTTTGTTACAGGTGATATGGCTTTCCCTATTACTCCTAGGGATGACCTTTTGGCCGCAAGACCCATAGATAACTTTCTTTCAGTCAGAATCATCTCTTTCTCGAGGACTGATTCGGCTCTGTCCAGAAAAGCATCAAGTGACTCGACCACACTGGACCCCACCCATGGCCCCATTTTCTGTCTTGAAGTCATAATTTGTTCCACACCTTATACTCTATAAAAGGTTAATGTCACGAACCAGTTTTCCAGCTGCAGACTTCTCTTGGTACATAATGGGCTTGGAGTTGCAAAATTAAGGGGTGTGGCCCAGCCCGGCCTCCTCTGGCTCCGGATGGCGACAGATGGCCCTGCCCTTGACGCGGGCTAATCCTGCACGTGATCCCGCGACGCGGAGTCTGCCCTCCTCTAAAATGCGCCTCCTGGCGCGGAAATACTGAGCTGGTCCTACTATACTTTCGGCAATTACATTCACAGTATCTCCAGTTGGCTCACTGGTGTGGCTATTCTTAGCCTCATATTCAGTCAACGAGTCTACAACAGGGTATGCCTATATTTAAAATGTCCTCATAAAATCTCTGCGTGTCATACACCATATGTCTACACTCCCTCTATTCAAGCTATGCTTGTGCAACCCCGTGTGTGAGTGCTGAGAGGGAAAGGTCCAGTTAAGTCAAAATAATACAAGATCAGAAAAAATGTGTGGACGATAGGAAGGTACCTCACGGGAGCAACCACCAGGGAACTGCTGACAGGTTCTCGTCAGTATGTTCCACTTCTCACCATTGGCTCCTTCCCATCAAAAATAAACAAAATGCAAAGTAGGAAAAAAGGAAATTTTTTAGCTCAAACGTGTATTTCCCTACCCTAACCATGTGCCTATACCCCCATAGACATCAACACCGCTATTCAGTGTGATCCTACTTATAAAAATGGAGTTAAAAATCTCTAGCTTCTTGGACACCTTTATTCTGCGCTGAGTCTCTACTCCCACTAAAACCAACACTTTACCGTTGTGCTTCGTTTTATATTATATGAAGCCAACATGTTTCATTGCCTGTGTGAATATCGTCAGCAATTTCGTCAGGGCTGGGGGTGTTTCCATCACATAACGCCGGTCACCGCCGACGACAAAATCTGTGTCTCTTATGTGGCTCAAATACCTTGGGTTATAATTTTCTTGTTTGTGTGTTTAAAAAGTTGTGATTGGAGGGTACCTGAGTCTTAATATTTCCCTCTGTGCTCCTTTTGTGTAGGGGCGGAAATACTGAGGTCAGCTGCAGCTGGGGAGTCTGGGATTTGGAGTTCCCACCTCAACTCGGCGGCCGCTTAAAGATGGTGCTGCGGCGGCGGGAGGGGGGACTGGATGGCCCAAAGTTGCTGCCGGTGGCTTCCGCGGTCAGGTCACGGTCAGGTTTGATGCCCAGAGTTGTTTTCACAAAAGTAAGTGAAGCGCCCGCTCTGCCGACTCTGCCCTCCTCATAAATGCGCCTCCTGGTGCGAAAATACTGAGGTCAGCTGCCGCTGGGGAGTCTGGGATTTTGAGTCCCCCCCCCTCCACTCGGCGGCCGTTTAAACATGGTGCTGCGGCGGCGGAAGGGGGGGACTGGATGGCCCAAAGTTGCTGCCGGTGGCTCCCGCGGTCAGGTCACGGTCAGGTTTGATGCCCAGAGTTGTTTTCACAAAAGTAAGTGAAGCCATTCAAAACTTTGAGTATAACCGATGACCTTCTTCCTTTTGACATTCAAGTACACCTTTGTTTAAAGTTGACCTGTGCTAAATATGCCTCCTGCACTGATCGCTCAAGTAGCTGCTTCGGCACCTGTTGAAATTCATTAGGCTCCATGAACGATCTGCTCCCTCTCATGTCCATTCCAGTACTTTCACTGTACTGACTACACATTATTCGTCACAAACGTATCTCATCAAACACGTGTGAACTGGAAGTTTGAAGTTTATTTTATTATGCTTCATTAATTAAAACCATTGCATACAAAAGCTAACATTTCTCACTGTTTTTGATAAAATCATTATATAATAAAAGGTTTTACATTACGTTAAGAGAGCTCAAATTATTAAAACATTCTGCACGTTAGCCGGGTTGACTGTTAATATTATTTCGACTGTAGCTATTCTTGTAAAAATCCAGTCGGTTCGTGTAATGAATAGTCTTTTAGCCACTCGGTCCGGTGCTTCATTCTTTTTGCGGTTATGTTGAGGAATTTAATTAGCCGGCAATTTAACTTGTCCAGCTCGGGGTTGAAGCACAGCATTAACGCTTGTCTGCACGATCTGGCTCCGTACTGTTTGAACACTGGCTTTAGCAGAGCGACCCTTATATCTTTTAACGTGTTACAGATGCATATAACATGAACTGCGTCCTCAACGCCGCTGCAACATAAACAACACTGCTGGACTCCTCCCAAGGCGGCAGAAATTGATTAAAGGGGCCGGCCCCCAGTCGAAGTTTTAGGAATTTTTCCTTGATGTTAATTTTTAATCCCATCTTCAGGTAGAACTGGGGTTTTAGCTTTTTGTATGTATGTAAGACCATCCAGCCGTGCGATCCTTTGGCTAATGTTTTTTGTCCTCTATTGCGGATAGTAAATGAGTTACCTTTGACACGCTTTTTTTGAATGTTAGATGGTTTACCTGGACGTCCCACAGCTCTGTTAAACTTAGGTGTGTGATAGATTCCTGGAGATAAAGAATTGCTGGTGATTTTCCTGGGTGGGAAAGTTCAGTCCAAAGTTGGTCATTCAGTGTTCCCTTTTTGTCGCCTTTAATTTTATGCCAACATTTCGCCTATGCTCCCATGCATTCAAGGGACTGTTTTTGGAAACCAAATTCCAATTGTATTTGTGCCGCGGAGACCATTCTTGGGAGTTAGAAGATTGCACGGTATGATTTGGATATTATATTATCAAGAGTTGTTGCATCTTTTCCCTTCAACGCTTCGATCCCGTAAGTAATAGTTGGCTTGAGTTTAGCTTGCAAAACCCTTAGCAAAGGGTCAAACGTCAGGTCCGGTAAAAGCTTCTTTAGAGGCTTTATGGCTAAGTAGGTCATTACCCCCTTTCTCCGCAGGGCTTCTAATTGCGGTTTTGATGAGTTGGTTTGGTCCAGTATTACCCCATGGTATTTATAGCTTACTCCTTGTTCCAAACGATGACCATCAAGGAACCAACTAAGATGTTTCTTATTCCGGTAATTAACTACCATTATTTTTGTTTTATTGTAGTTTATTTTTAGTGCGTTTTTTTTTTTTAATTTGGGGGTAACATTCTATAGATGCTGGAGACCAATTGCGGTCCTACTTATCAGAACTAGGTCATCCGCGTATAGCAGGTTTGACAGAGTGGCGTTCCCTAGTTTTGGTGCGTGGCTTCTCCGGTAAGTCCGCTAGGAAGAGATTGAATAGCATAGGGGCTAGAACACACTCTTGTTTAAGTCCTTTTGATGTGGGGATTTTTTTTATATTTGTAGACAGTCACCGAGCTTTATCCTGACCCATGTTTTGGTGTGTAAATTCCTTAATTGGTGTAAGGTTTAAAAGGATCCCCCAGACATCTAATTTTTGCCAAAGTTTTGTGCGATCTTCGTGATCGAATGCCGCAACAAAGTCTATGAAACAGAGAAAAAGCAGAAAATTTTCCTGTTTTGCTGCATCTATGAGCAGGGTCAGGGCCGTTATGTTGGTTATTGATCCTTGCCCTTTCCGAAATCCAGTTTGTGTTAGTGGTATTATTTCTTTCTCTTCAGCCCAAGTGGTTATATCATTTAGGAGGAGCCTGCAAAATATTTAGCCTCGATGTCGATCAGTGTTATTAGGCGATAGTTTTTCGGCACAGCCCTTGCTCCTTGTTTATAGGAACTGGGGATCAGTGACCGCTGGCTCTGCACCGCCTACTTCGGAGTTGTATCTCTGCATCTTCTGAAGTGCTTTAGAAACTTCCTTTTCCATATTTCTGCCCATCTGGACATGAACAATTGTTTCTTTGAAAAATCACCTGTACCTATTGCTGACTCCGTTCACTATGTACACGTTACATATCGCATGAATACGTTGGGAGTGGCAATGAGATTACTGAAAGTGACTACTGAAGTGCATAGTAATTGCTACCTAGTGCTTCATTCGGCACTAATGACGTTATTTAGAGTACATTTGGTAACACCTGCCTCTGCTACCAACTGAAAGCCTTGTCCTGTGCCAGTTATAGTGACAGACTAATCTAGTGGTTAGACAGTTGTGCGGCACAGCTCATGGGTGAAGTCTGTTTGCACCAAGTGTCTGTCAGACATGGTCTAGCTCGCGGAGCCCACAGTTGTGCCCTCTGGACAATGTGGGCACAGAACTTTTTACAGTCCTCACAGAACAGTTATAGGTAAAACTTTGTTTGCCTTTTTAGTGTACTTAATTTCCTTTTTAAAAATAATTTTATTATCAGTTCCATAGCAATAGAACATGTAAACATCCTTGAACATAAAGAAGCAGCATAGCACATCACATTATTGTCAAAAATACCATCAAGTATTAAAAAGTCCCATTTACATATTTTCACAGCTTTCATAACTCGGCCCCTTCCAATCACGCTTAGGCCATCAGTCTTCATCCGAGTCTGAGTCCCCATCATCTCGATCCGGTGGTGGATCACAAATATCACCTCTGTATTTATTCCATGCCCCCCAGATTTGACTCCATTTTCTAGAGCATCCCCTCCTAATGAATACCGCCCTCTCAGCTACCATGGCTGCATCCATATCTCTACCCCACGCTCCCAGAGATGGCACCTCCACCCCCCCCCCCCACCATTTTTGCTCTATGTTCCTCTTGGCCACCATGATTCCTAGTGTTACCCAGCTCTGCCCAGAACGTGTGAGGTCATTTGGTTTCCATATGTTTAATAAGCAACGTCTGGGCTCAGGTAAGAGGAAGACCCCTTCCAAATGTGATATAGTTCTCATTACTTGTGTCCAATAATCCGCTATTTTAGGGCAATCCCATACTATGTGAAAAAAGGTTCCCTCTCCTCCGCAACCTCGCAGACAGAAGCCTTCCCAATCTTGTGTAAAATGTGTCTAGTATAATATGATAGGTGTATGAGGCGCAGCTGTACCAGCCTGAGGCGTGAGGGTATGCACACCTCCCTTGGGGATCCCAACGCCTCTTGCCACTCCGAATCATCAATCTCACCGATATCTTGGGCCCATTTATCTCTTAGGGGTCCCGTCGGGTCAGGCAGGTTATTCACTCGTTTACGGTAGGTTAGAGAGGTTGCCCTTCTTGGCATGTAATCAGTTAACAATCTATCCTCCATGGGGATGCGTCGGGAACTTCTGAACCGGGCTGTAGTGCTGTCATTAGGGCATGCCTTATCTGTATATACCTGAATAGTTCCCAAGATCATCCCAGCGATCAAATCCTTTACTGTATCTTAGTCTGCCAAGCCATTTTGTGTCCCATAGCGGAGTAAGCTGCGTCAGCACCCCTCGCCATCCTATTCTGGCCTGGGCCGCATGCCACAAACCAGTGTGTGACGTACCAGACCAAATAATGCTAAGAACAATTTCTTGTCGAAAAGGGCAGCGAACAAATCTCTTACGCCTAGTTGTGCCCTGTCTGCCTTGAATGCCGAATCCGATTGTGGGGGGTGTATCCATTGATTAATTACTTTCAGCTGCGCCGCCCAGTAATAAAGTTGTATATCAGGAAGCGCAATTCCTCCGTCCTACCATCCGCGCACCAACTCGGCTTGCGCAATACGCACTGGCTTGTTACCCCACAGTAGATTAGAGACCAGTGCCGAGATAGCTTTAAAATAAGATGGCAGTACTGGGTATGGCGTGTTTTCCAAAATATAGAGGAACCGGGGTAGGGCCATCATTTTAAAAAGTGCTGCCTTCCCCAGTAGGGTCAGCGGTAATGTTCCCCAGTGACGTACGTCTCTTCTGAGGCGCTCTAGCGCTGGCTGCAAATTCTTATTGTAGAATTCATCCGGGTCAATTGTGATGTATACACCCAAGTACTTGAATGTACTTTCCGCAATCTGAAGCAGACAGTTGTCAGGAAGATGCGGCGGCGGACCATGTAACACATATAATATTGACTTTGACTAGTTGATGGTATACCCTGACACCTTCAATATGGAGCGCCTCGGTAAAGTTAAATATAGCAAAATATCGTCTGCATATAGAGACACTCGATCTTCCTAGTCATCTGTCCATTTGAGGCCCTTTATCATTGGCTCCCAGCGTATCCACGCCGCCAGTTGCTCCACCACCAGAGCAAAAAGTAGCAGCGACAGTGGGCAGCCCTGGCGTGTGCCTCTTGCTAAGGGAGAGTCATCCAAGATGTGGCCATTGGCAGTCACATGCGCCATTGGTTTGGTGTACAGAAGTTGAATCCATGAACAGAATTTTGAACCAAACCCTAGATGCAGAAGCACTGCGAATAAAAAGGGCCATTGGACCAAGTCGAACGCCATATACGCGTCCAGTGAAAGCACCACCACGGGCTCCTGTCGGTACGCTGCTCGTGCAAGCACACCATGTAGTCTCCTCAGATTGAGCGCCGTGTTCCTGCCAGGCATGAAGCCCGATTGGTCTGGGTTTATGAGCTTTGACAGGTATGGTGTGAGCCGGGTCGCAAGCAGCTTTGCAAGGATTTTAGCCTCTGCATTAATGAGGGAAATTGGCCGGTATGAGGTACATTTATATGCATGCTTTCCAGGTTTGAGTATACCCACTATGGTGGCCGTGCGCTGGTCCAGTGGGAGTTCCCCTGCTCTCAAACTATTGTTGAACATATTCAATAGGTGCGGCGCTTTGGAATCCGCCGGGTCCTACAGCTTTGCCCGATTGCAACGCCCTAATGGCTGCTTGCAATTTGTCAGCCGTGAGGTCGGCCTCCAACTCCTGCGCTTCTTCTGGGGTCAATTTGGGCACGGCGAGGTCCTGTATGTAAGTCAGTGCCTCTTCTACTGACATTACCGAGTCAGATGAGTAAATTGTCTGACCGTGCCGTGCCAGTGTCTGTACTATTGCGGGTGGGTCAGTGGACGGTTGGTCCCCCCCTGTGCAGAGCTGTGCTATTCATCTATCACTGTCCTCCCGTTTATCTAGCCACGCCAATAACTTCCTGTCTTTGTCGCCTACGTCATATACTTTGTGTCGGGTGTCCGCCAATTGCTGTCTGGTCAATTCCGCTAGATGTTCTCTATGGTGTCGCTGTTTGAGTCGCATGGCGTGGGAGGTGTCAGGGGTTAGGTCTCTAGTGTGGTGTTCTTCTGCAATATACAGTTTGGACTCTAGAATCTGCAGTTCCCTCCGCCCCTCACGTTTGTTGGCTGTGATGGAAGCTATGGCTAGTCCCCTGACTACTGTCTTAAACGCTTCCCAGAGAGTGATAGGAGATTCGACGGATCCTGTATTTTCTTGAAAGTAATGGTTTGTTGCCTTCTTAAGTGCCCTTCCAAGTTTGAGGAACTTGTAGATAGCTAGGGCATATTGGGTAGACCCGGCGCCGTTTCTGTTGGTGATGGGTATATCTGAGCAGCAGTGGGGAATGGTCGGAGATACCCTGCGGCCGAATTTCTATATTGTCTACATTTGGTAGGCTACCCAGTGAACCCAGGAAATAATCTATTCTCGTCAAACTATTATGGACACTTGAGTGATATGTAAATTGATGGTCAGTGGGGTGGTGCATTCTCCATATGTCTATAAGACCCATTGCCTCTATGAAACTCCCAAGGCGCGACACCTTGGAGGTACTCTCTCTCTCACAGGACATCTGTCTATGGAGTCGTTTACAACCGCATTAAAGACTCCACTGCTGAGGAGTAGATCCCCTTTTGGCAACCCAAGTAAATACTCACTTAGATCTGGCAAGGCCATTGCATGCAACGCTGGGGGGACGTAAACTGAAGTTATTTAGGGGCCTTCCTTCCCACTGTGAAATGATGGCGGCGAATCTCCCCGATCATCAGACTTAACTCCCTTTATTATCAAAGGTAACTGTTTCTTCACCAGTATCCCAACTCCCCTGGAGCCAGATGTGATTTCGGAATGTACCTACATTTTAAACCCCCATCTGTCCATTGCTTTGGTGGACGTGCCTGTGAGATGTGTCTCCTGTAGGAGTACCACTGCTGGGCCATCCCTCTTTATACATTGTAGAACCAGACCCGCTTTATTTTATCCCCCAGGCGGCGCACATTCCACGTGAGTACAGAGAGAGTTGGTACCGCGGTGCTGGGGCCCACAACTGAGTCAACCTGTGTGTCGTCTCCCATTGCCATGCCGAACAAACCTATTAAAACTAGTGACTTCTCCCACAAGGGAACGTGAGTACTTCCCCGCGTGTGCTAATACTGCATAACTATTTTCACACTTAACAATAACATTTCCACTATACCAAGAACTTAGAAACCGTCCCAATCCCTCAACCCCCCTCCCTGCCATGCGGACCCAGAAATGCCCTCCACCCCAACTCAGCAGAGTGCTTAAAACCCAATCCCCGAAACTTTACTTGCATGTACAGGAGCGGGAGGTCCGAGGAAGACAATTACTTCCCTCTGCCCCAGAGTCCTCAGCCATCAATACATCCATTATAGTCACAATCTCGAGGTGAACCAGTACATGTATCAGGGCACCCCCCCCCCTTATTTGACGGTGGGTAGACCCTGAAGACCTCATTCCACAGTCCTTATCTAGTTGTTCCATTTCTTCCTCTTCTTGTGCAATGTCATCAGGATTAAGCCGTCGTCGTCTCCTCCGTGCTCGTCCGGACCCCTCTGCTGGTCGCCACCCCTCAAGCCAGTCGTGTGTCTCTTTCGGTGTTTCAAAAAACCAGGTCTTTCTGTCTGCCACAACACAGAGTTTTGCTGGAAAGAGCATGGAATACGGTAGCTCACGGGCCCTCAGCGCCTTTTTGACCTCTAGAAAATGTCTGCGGCGTGCCTCGACTGTCTCCGTATAGTCTGGAACAAAGGAGATCACTGAGTTTTGTACTCGGATAGGCGGCGCTACCCGGGTCGTTTGTAAAATGGCATCCCTGTCTCCAAAGGTGAATATACGGGCAAGCACCGGTCTTGGGGGGGCCCCCGGTCTCGGTCTACCACATGGCACCCTATGTGCCCGTTCCACGGAAAAGAAGGCGGATAATCCTTAAGGTTGCAGGCGGCTCTTTATGAGCTCTTCCACATAGAGATCCATTGCGGGCCCCCTTAATTTTCTGGAAGCCCCGTAATTTGAACATTGTTGCGGTGGGAACGTCCTTCTTGATCATCCAGCTTGGCCACCATACGCTTGTTGTCTGCTTCCAGTTGCGTCACTTTCTTGAGCAGCGACATAGTGTCCTTAGTGAGGGACGTTGCCACCTGCTCCACCTCAGTTACTCTTGTTGACATTTTTTGAAAATCTGCTCTTAAGAATGTGACGTCTGTTGAGATGGAGCCGACCTTTGTCTGTACCTGATGCAGGCCGGCCATTACATCCTCTAGTGTCATGTTGGAGCCACCTTCTTCTTCCGCACTTTTGGCCCCTGTCCCTTTACGTTCTGACAGTGAAGGAAAGTCTCTAGTGTAGGCAAACTTATCCAGCTTGCCCTGCTGGGTCGCGCGAGACCCCTTGCTGCTCATTGTCCGCTCCACAGCCCCTTCCCTCTGCTGTCTGCTGTCTGGTGTCTGTATAATTGACGTTGTTGTAATGGGCAGTCCGCAGGTCTCCCTTGGGGGGTTCTACGTTTGGTTCACAGTTCCGCGATCTGGTGTATGTTCTCCCAGCGTCACACTTGCATTTTCTGGGAGGTAATCATATTGTAACTCCAGTACCGGCCTTCTGTTGTCCCACGTGTCGCCTCACATGTCCCTGGGTGAGCCTGCGTCTCACTGGCGCCGCTGGGCGTTGAGGCCCGCAGCATTCATGTCATTTTACACCCCTTGATTGAGGCAATGTTTAATTGGGCCGTCCTTCAGGCGACCTACCATCCGGCCGCCACCCGTTATGCCTCACGGAAGTCTGTCTCTTACTGGCCCCAAATACTGCCTTACCAGCTTTAAATAGACGTCATCCACATTGGGCCCACCAGATCAGCTAGCCCCACCACAGCGACCATCACAAGTACCGCCTCTGGTGTCCCCCATGTGGTCCAGTCCATTCTTTGAGGCTGCCGCTCCACTGCCGACTGTTGCGCAGATGTACCTCCACGGTGCTGGTTCTCTCCCTCGCCGTCCCGCAGGGCCGGCCAGCCCAATCCCGTCTCTCACCTCATATTTCTGGGGGAGAGTTCCACCGTCGCTGAGCACCTGGTTAGCAGAGCGTTGGCAACACCGCCACTGCCCCCGCCCGATCGCGCTTTTTCCCCAGTGTGCGCCGCCTCTTCGCCCGTCCAGGTAGGCAGTCACAGTGCATCCGTTTGGGTCCGGCGCCAAAACGGAGTCCCTGGCTTCAGGCTCGCATGTAGGCCACAATCTTCCGGCCTCGATAACTCAGGGCACCGACCTTGGGGAGACTGCAACTCTGGGTCGGCCGGCTCCGCTCCACCTCCGCTTTGCAATTCTGGCTCTGGGTACAAGTAACAATTAGCAGTGCGGATTAATTTTCGGATATGCGAGGGAGTCGGCCTCACCCCCGTAGCTCGACTAGGCTGCGGCCACCTTGCTTGGCTGCTAGCAACGCCCCTACCTTAATTTCCTTTTTAGATTAAATTTTCTTTTTCTTTAATAAAGTGCAGAGCTCCAACTAGCCAGTTATATTTAGAAGTTTGCACTCAGAGTGCCCTGATGCATCATTAAGACCACCTCAAAGTCCTGGAAAGGGAAGACTCTGAGAGGTATCAGTGAATTACTTTCTATATAAAGGGAGCATCTTTTTTTTTTTACTGCAACAGAAATTCTGCATGGAAACCGTAAGACACTAAGAACAAATCATTAAAGTGTCCGTCTCTTACCCTTTAAAAGTGATGACCTCAAATAAGTATGCTTGTGGTTCTTGATTTACAAGGCATATTTGGAGTCGTACCTACAACTTATATAGGTAGAAATTTCTAGATTTCTTTTGTGTACATTGTTGGAGTTCTGAAAGAAGGTTTGTTATGTCATCATATAGGTTTTTGCACACTTATGTTATTGGTGTGAAATGGCATTTACTGGTATCACACATGACATTTTCGCATAAGGAGATATCTCGTTAAAAAAAATAATTCGGCATATTAGAAGGAACAGGATCGTACTGCAAATATCCAACAGTGTGATATTTTCTGCTTGAACCAATCTCCTGCAAGAAATATGAGGCAAAATTGAGTTATGCATTATTTCTTCAGCTTACTTGAAATTTTACACTGGCCTTATTTTGACCCCCATAAGCGTCAAATATGGAGGTGGAGAATATGAAGTACCTGTTTGAGTAGATAATTCATAATGGAGACTTTCTATAGTTTCCGCACGGTGGCCATTCAGCACCAAAGATTCTAGTTTTGAAAGTAGGTGGATAGATATTTTTTGGGGCAAAGTTCATTGAGGATTGGTTAATAATCAAAGTATTGTGGATTTCAACTCCACTCTTTTGATGTTGTATGAGATTGAACTATAATTTCAAAGTTGCTCTTATGCTCCTGATTTATTTTTGTGTGTAAGTTAACTATATAAATTAAAAATAAATACAAATGTCTTTTATGTTAAATAATGCAATATTATCCCCCCCCCCTGCAGTGGTTGTTCAGTGATGCAGTGAAAATGCTGATTTAGTTCCAAAAATACACTCCTAATGAGATTATAAGTAATTGGTTGATATTTATTTACTATGTGGATAATTAAAAACCACTGCAATATTGACAAAGACACAAACTTAGCAAAAACAGTAAATCAGATGGAAAAACACACACGTTGTACAATTTGACAATGCAGCAAAACATGTGATGAGCACATCATTTAGTAGAAGAGTTAGCTTATATGTTTCACAGACTTCTAACATAAGGCTGAACTGTGGGCCTGTATCTATAGGTACAAAGAACAGTTTGCAGAAAAATTACCTCTTTTGTCAACAACTGAAGCCACAGAACGACTGTTATGCACACCTGGAAACGGGGGCATTATTTCTAGTTATAAACGTGTTAAAACAAAAATTTTGATAAAAAGTTCAGACTTATGAATTCAGACAAAGTCCACAGTGCATTGTGCGAAAAAATGACTACTTCTGTCCGTGACGACAGTTCAAAGGAAAGCTATTGTAAGCACCTAGCAGCAAGGGCATGTTACTGGCTACAAACAGTTTAGAAAGTCATCAAGTTAAACAGAAGAATGAATACAGCCTGTTCAGATCTGGAGAATGTAATCAATCAGGGAATAGTGAAGCGCACTACTCATTGATAAGGGTCTCAAGGTGCAGGGGGGGGTGCAGCTCTGGTCAGTCGAAGAGCCAGGCCTTGAGGGTCCTCCTGAAGACGTTGATCGGGAGCTCGCTCCAGGTCTTTGCCGCGATGTGGGAGAAGTGCTCCGCAAACAAATGATGGACGGAATGCTGAATAAATCATACCTTCACCACCAATCAAGAGATACGAGTTAAATCAATTGTTCTTTAGCTCACCATGCCACCCCAGTTTATACCCGGCCATATGCAAATGAGTCTTGAACCTGTCCCTCATCGGAACATTCCAGACCGAACTGCCTAGCCAGGTCCTCCCTGGCCCTCCCTGCCACTGGAGTCAAGCTATCCTGATGAGGGCTGAAAGCCCGAAACCGGTCCTAGGATGCTTGTTTCTATTCCAGGGAGGACCTGGCCTGGCAGTTCGGGCTGGACTGTTCCCATTGGGTGCAGTGTCAAGACTGTTTTGCATAAGGCTGGGTCCAAACTGGAATGGCGTGGTGAGCAAAAAAACAATGGATTTATGCCCAGATCTCTGTAATGGGGTGAATGTATGACATTGTTCTGCATTCTGTCCATCAATTGTTCTTTTTGTGATGTAGGAGAAGGCTCTTCCACCCGTGCTGGCTCTGCGGATGTGCAGGGTTTCGGTGAGGGCGAGGTGGGTCGATCGGAGGTTTCTCCTTGGTACGTGGAAGGAGATTCTTTCATTGAGATATTGGGGTCCAGTGTTGTGGAGGCATTTGTAGGCATGGGTGAGTATCTTGAAGGGTACTCTCTTCTCGACGGGGAGCCAGTGGAGGTCTTGCATGTGTTGCGTTATGTGTTTGGGTCGAGGGATGCCGAGGACGAGTCTGGCTGTGGTGTTCTGTATGGTCTGGAGCTTGCAGAGCAGAGATTTGTTGATCCCGGCATAGAGTGCGTTTCTGTAGTCCAGTCTTCTGGTTTTGAGTGCATGGGTGAAGGTTTTTCTTGATTGGGGGGGTGGGGTGAGAATCCATTTGAAGGTCTTGCGAAGGGTGTTGAAGCAGGTGATCGATTGATCCAGTGCAGTTAATTCATAGCAACAGAGGCGAGTTATGTCCTTGGCTTGTTCTAGGCCAACTTTACGGCTGAAGCCTCGACACAGTGCAGTCTTTTTAGTAGGTATTCTGGTACTCAGTGTAGCAGTGCATTACAATAGTCAAGCTTACTAAGAATGCCACTTTGCACAATCAAGGTTTTTGCATGCTGGGGAAACATTGGTAGAATTTCCTTGAACGAGAAAAGTGCCTGCCACTTTTATTACATGGCTCTGCAAGGACAACTTCTTATCAAAGGTGACTCCCAGTGCCTAGAAATTCAGGCAGAGTTTCATGGGAATGTTTGTAGCTGCACAGCACAGAAACAAGGTTTTGTCCCCATTCAATTTTAATGAGTTACTGTCAAGCCATTTGACAATGTCACTTATGCAATTGTGAAAAAAAAGAGGCCAGTGCGTCCCGTTTGTTACTTTCAATGGACAAGATCAGCTGGGGATCATCAGCGTTATTGTCTAGCCTGATGTTATGGGACTTGATGAGAGTTATCGGGGGCCTCATATGAAATGTAAAAAAGGATCGGGCTGAGTGCTGATCCCTTTGGTACTTCATGTCCGATGTTCTTAAAACAAGAGCGATCAGGAGGTAACGAAACTGCTTTAAAGTGATCAGACAGGTAGGAGCTCATCCAGTTAAGTGCTGTCTCGCTGACCTCTGTCCTGGCTAATCTTGCCCGTAATGTCTTATAGTTCACCATATCGAAAGCAGCTGACAGATCGAGCAATATCAGAACCACTGACAGCTGCTGACTACCCTCATTTGGAGCTCGTCCATGGCCAGGAGCAGAGCAGATTCGGTGCATTGTCCTGGTACCAAACTGCTCCTCCTCCAATAGATTTTGGTATACCAGATGACAGGGAAGTATTTTACTCACAAAACGTTGTAGAATTTTTCCGGGAAGGGCTGAAGCAATGTAGGCCTAAAGTTACTGAGGATCAGGATGTCACCTGAGGGTTTCATCAGCAGGGGGGTGATTAGAGCCTTTCTCCAGGCTTGCGGAACAGTACCAGTTTCCATAGAGTGATTGCATCTCTTTTGAATGGCAGGGGGCCGTTCATCTGCCATATCTTTCCAGACTCATGTTTGGCAGCGGGTCTAGGGTTGAACCAGATGTAGTGGACAAAGCTAAAGCTCAAATACTCTCATCAGTCATGGGTTCAATACATTCAAGCTTACTAATGAGGCTGGCAGGAGTTTATGCAGGGTTAGAGCTAGTTATGGGTCGAGGTCCCAATGTCTTCGTTATTTAAATCTTCAAAGAAATCTGCAAGATTATCACTTAAAGCCTGTGAGGGTTATATTACTGGTTTCATACACCCCAGTTAAGCCAGTTTGGGAATGATATTAAAAGCTTGTTTGGCGGTATTGGGGGCATCCAAGATTTCATTTGTATGGGAATTGCCTTTTGCCTTAGTGATCTACTGCTTATAGTCATTAAGGGCACTCTTTAGGCACTTTTTATCCTCATCTGTGTATGACCTGCGCCACTGTCTTTGTAGTTTCTTGCAGGCTTGTTTAGAGTTTTTTATTACAGTATTATACCATGGGGTTAATGGCATACCCTGTGTTTTCATGTCTTTCAGGGTTATTTCTCTATCCAGTGTTTTGCTGATTTTATCCACTATTGCTTCATAGCAGTGGCAGCCGCCACAAATAAAGGGTGGTGAGACGGAGAGGGGTAACATGGGGGAGAGAAATAATAGATTAAAAAAAAGTACCCTATAGCTAGCCACCGGCCGCCTTCAGCATCTCGTTCGTTGCCTCTCCTTCCCAGGTCCCAGCAGCCTCTGTGACAGACTCCCATCAAATAGCACGAGGATGGGTCTGAGTGGGTTGAAAAGATGTCCTGCTCAGACCAGGGAGTCTGTTGGGGGCTTCTCTGGCCCGGCTGCTCAATGCAGCTGGGCTGAAGAAAACCTAAGTACTCGTGTGTTTTGGTCGGCCTGAGACGGCCGGCCAAACACACAGGAGCACTTAGGGAGTGGAGTGCACGTAGCACTCTTTCCCCCCCCCCTCCCCTCCTCCCCCTCCATGCCTCAGCCCGCCCATCCCTACAGAGCTGGTTCTGAGCCAGGCTGTAGGGTGACGCTCCTCTGCCATTTTGAGGAGCCGCTGCTGCTTCATAGTTGTCTTCTGCTGTTCTGCTATAGTGGTATGTTGTCTAGATCTAACAGTAATCAATTTGTGCCAAGCTCTTCTGTTTGGACAATTCAATATTCTGGACATTTTATTTCTTTATATTAATGTGGAAAGCCACTTGTGCATAGTCGGTCCAACGCATGGATTGAATATTATCCACTACAGTTAAATCTTCTGGGGAGAAGATAAGATCAAAGGGGTGACCACCTTGGTGAGTGGGGCCATGCACTAACTACCACAATCCCAGGATTGGATTCCTCAGACGACACAGCCTTTCCCAGATTTTAGTGTGAAACCCATTAATTTTGAGCCTATCAATTCATCCAAGGTGAGAGTGGTAAAGTTCCACATTTCTTCAAAGATTATGCCCACTCTCCCTCTTTTTCTGTTTTCTTGAGGCCTATGTAATATTTTAAACCACAGTGGGCAGACCTCGCTCAATAGGTGAGTCATGGGAAACCCACGTTTCTGTTATAAATAGTATGTCCCACTTATCAGTTTCTAACATCAGTTTAATCTCTGTGGAGTGCTTAACTAGAGACCTCACATTTATAAGTCCACATCTCATTATATCAGGTGTGTTTTTGGTGAGGACAGGTGAAAGTACTTCCTCATTCTTATTAGGGGTATTTGATTATTATATTGTTTACCTATTTGTAGGAGTTTGTCTGTAGTATAACAGATTCTTGGAGTTGTGCTATTGTTTGCGTTCGGTGCGCAGATGGGTGTCTTTTTCTTTTACTTATAGATGTAATGTGTGTTATTGTACATGTATATGGATTTGTATATGGATATTTGCTTTAATGTTTGAGATTGTATATTGTGGTGTTGGGAGTTAGGGTTAAAACAGGATGAAGACGAAAAAGAAATGTGAGGTGGCAATTTGCTTCTTTTTTATAAACCCCGCCTTCAACAGTGGCTGGGGTGTTGGAGGGTGTTTTGTTTACTTTAACCTCCTCTCTTCCTTGTAAGCACCAGGGTGCACTTTTTTTTCAGCACCCCCACCCTGCATTTGTTATCCTACTTATCTTGTTCCTCATCTTGGGGGAGGGGGATGGATTGGTGGTTAGTGTCCTGCCCCAGCCTTGCCCAGAGCAGCAGTCTAGTTGGGTCCTCGCCCCTGCCTTACCAGAGGGGTTTGGTGTGTTGTGTTAAACGCTCCCATTTGGGTATTTGTTATACTCCACACCTCTCCTCTTTGGCAAAGGGTGAGAAGTAGATGTGTTTGGTTTTAAAGTTTCATTAAAACATTAAGCAACACAGTTTTCAACAAAATTGCATTTCTACTTTTCATTCAAAAGCGTTTTTTAAGATATAGCATTTTTTTTTTTTAAGAAGTGCTTTGGGCTTGTGTCAAGAAAAGCTTTATTCGGCTGCTATTTAAAACCGACATAAAAGAACACCACAATTATATACACAATTCATTAAAAATTCAATTCAAGAAATTAAAAGAAATACACTTCATTTAGTGTTTAAAAAAGGAGACCAATTGCAGCCATTAGCCTTCTAGAATATTTATTTTCCTGAGATAAAACATGGCCTTGAAAATTGCGCTAGTCTCCACGCTATATGTACGATATCAAATAGCTGAAGTACGAACATGGCTTGGTGGCATTGTCTGAAACCTAAGTTTTTTAAAAGTGGAATAATCCAGACTTTTCTCTGTTCCAGGTAAAATTTACAAAACAGGACTACATGCATAGTAGACTAGTCAGACATTTTATCGCAGGAGCACAGTATTAATTCACATGACCAATCATTAGGTTAGGAAACGACACAAGTTAATGTACGATTCCCAGTCTGAACCTAGTTAAAAGAAATCGATCAAAGGTGCCCTGTACAAATAATAAATAAGCCTCCATCCCCATAGTGGTTCGTATTAACAGGTGATGTCTCACTGTTTTTTTCTGAAATTTCCCCCACCAATCTATTTACTTCCAGAAGCTGGAGACAATCTTTCTTTAAAGTCTTTCTTGGGATCTCCCTCATAGATATAGGGTTTAGGAAATATTCTGGGTGGCCCAGAGCGTTCATAAAATAGTGAACAAATTTGAGACAATGTATTGTAAGTGCCCTCTCTGATTTCAGAATATCTTTTAAAATTGCCCTATTTAACTTTGTCTGGTCCTTGCACCAGACTCTATGCCACAACAATATAGGCTCAATCTTTACAAGATCCACTATGTAATGTTGCGCTAGCTCATCATGGCAAATAAAGGAAGAGGTACTAGGTGGTACAGAGAGAATGTGTCGTAAAAAAATATTTTGACTGTTTGTATGGCGGTAGTATCTGTGAAACCCCACACCCCAGCCCCGTAAATTGCCATGGTCACGCCTTTTGCTTTATAAATATATGTAGCAATTCCGATAGCAACGCCATTGTGGATCTAGAGAATGCCAATTTTTTGGCAGATACAGCTGCTGCCCATGAATCGTGCTGGTTAAAAAGTATGCCTAAATATGTTTTTTTTTTTATTTTTTTTTTTTTTTTATTGATGATGGCTTCTCGCCATCAATATACATTTCACGGGTCCTCTGGGTCCCTTGCCTGCATCTCAGGACATAGGTCTTAGCTATGTTAGTTTTGAGACCTAGATCCTTCATAAACAAACTAAAGCCATCCAGGGCACGTTGAAGGCCGTTTTGAGTGCGTGCCATCAAAACTGCATCATCCGCATACAATAATGTGGGAATAGAGCGGCCCTCTACCTGAGGATAATCTTAGCCCTGGAGGAGGAGTGCAGCTTCAAGGACATTGATGTAAAGATTAAAAAGAAAAGGGGCCAAGACACATCCTTGTCTGACCCCACTTCGGACCGGAAAGGCTCGAGTGCATTCACCCTTCAGACCAAACTGAACGCTTGCAGAAGCTCCACTGTACAGCCGCTTTAAGAGCATAATAATTTTATAGTAGTCCCCTTTCCTTTCAAGGACCTCCCACAGCTTATGGTGTCTGACTGAGTCGAAGGTTGCGGTAAGGTTGACAAAGGCCAAGTATAAACTACCTTTTTTACCTTTTTTTACTCTTGTATACTTGCCTATCAGTAAAAAAAGGTTGAGGGACTGTTCAACGGTTCCAAGACCATCGCAAAATCTATAGCACCCCGGATCTTCACGATCTCCCTTGTTGTAGATTGGAATAATTATGGATTGTGCCCAGGTCTGGGGAAGAGTGGATTTTATACTAGCATTAATAGCCTGGGTTAATATCGGCCCCCACAAGGGAATATTATGTTTAAACATGTCGACCGGGACCCCATCGGGTACTGGCTCTTTGCCGGCCGAACTTCTTGCTAATGCCCTTGTCACTTCCTCCGAGGTGATTTCTAAATCATTTTGTTCAGCAATGTTGGTACTATCAACTATGGAATATCCTACGGAAATCCCCTGCTCATTGTACAGCTTTGAGAAATGGGGCCGTTACAAGGAGAAAGGAAAGGGGTCCTCAATACCTTCCCGAACGCTATATTATCTTTCTGCTGTGCGGCACTATGAGGTGAATCCCAAACTTAATTTCACAAGGTTAGTTTCCTGTCTTTTATTGCCCCTTTGTAATGGCGGGAGACACTCGTGCAGTGCAGAAGGACTCCAGAGGGCAGCGGGACTTCAGGACACAGCTCGCCCCTCCCCCAAGCCACCGGGGGCATTTAAACCACCTCTTGCGTCTCCCGCTTCGTGGGATACACTCGTGCAGCGTCAAAAGTACTCCAGAGGGCAGCGGGGCTTCACGATACAGCTCGCCCCTCCCCCATGCCACCGGAGGCATTTAAACCACCTCTCACGCCAGCGCCAGAAGGACTCCAGAGGGCAGCGCGGCTTCAGGACACAGCTCACCCCCCCCCAAGCCACCGGGGGCATTTAAACCACCGCTCGTGTCTCCCGCTTCGCGGAAGACATTCGTGCAGCGCCAGAAGGACTCCAGAGGGCAGCGGGGCTTCAGGACATAGCTCCCCTCTCCCCCAAGCCACTGGGAGGTTAAATCCGACCCAAATTAGCCGCGACGCGTGACTTGCCGGGCTAAGCCCGGGCAATGGGCGGGCCGTCTGTGGCCGTCCGGGGCCGGAGGTGGCTGGGCTGCGCCCCCCTCTATTTACCTCTGAGCAGCATGATGCATGGACAATAAGGTACTGTCTGCTACAATCAGCTGGGGCTGAGTAGTGACTTTTAGAAGATTGGTCTCCTACAAACTATTGTTTACTTAGCGGCCGAGTGGATTTGCTGGTCAACGAGGGGTCGTGCTAATCCTATTAGAATTCACTCTCCCCACGCTGCAGCAAGTAACAAGTAATGGGGAAAAGGAAATCAATGGAGGGGGAGGGTCACTACCAACTAAAAGAGGGAAGAAACCAAAGAAAGTAGCACATGCGGCTAGCAACTGTGTCCTAACAAGGATTGAAGCAATTGTAAATGAATGCAAGGAAGTTTTGTGGGCTAATAACACAACTCTCCCAGCCGCTATTAACAATCCACCAGATGAAGTGTTAGCTGAGGTACAGAGAAGAGTAATCCCTTCCATTTTTAGTAAGAAAACACCCCAAAGATACACCATTGGCGAGGTACATAGATTAGCGGAGGGAACCCCAGCGACCCCTCTTATAGTGCAGAAGGTAGGTGAAATACCTGGAGACACCAACAAAGGGATTCTAGACGTAGGTATAACAAAGGCCCAACTACCGTGCTCAAATAGATTTGCAATCTTAGAATCCATTGATGAGGGCAGCAGAGCTAAGATTTTGAGCAAAGAAAATGTAATAGAATCCCTTGAAAGTACAGCGACCTGCAGCGCTTGTTGTTCTAATATTAGTAGAACTCCTCGAAAGAGAATTAGCTTCCCTGAGAAAGAAGGTGGATGCACTCCGGCACAGTCGAACTGATACTCTTGGCTCCTCTGTACCATCTGACTCTAGCTGTGGGTATAGACCGCCTGCTACTGCTGCTCCTTCTACACTCCCTGCTCCCCACAGTGTTTGCGATAGGTCTTTGGTGGGGGATACTGAGGGAACAGGGAAGAGGCCAGCATTAGGGCAAATGATCCATGCACAGGCACCTCTAGAAAGGTCTAAACCTCTTAGAAATCCAAATCTCTGGTGTGATCAAGACATATCCAAGGGAATTAGACTGGTTGCATTAGACTGACGACCTCCTAAAGAAAATCATTATAGTAACGCCCCGATTAGGGAAGGTCAGGGTATCCATTCAAGACCGGGCACACATATGGGAAATACTCCCCTAGAAAAACCTCTTCCCATAATTTACATGACCAAGGTTCCAAGACTTAAGAGTACCCAAAGCTATGAAAGTAGTGAATCCCTTCACAATAAAGTGATACATTGGATAAGATATGTAAGGGGCTGTAGGTCGGTAATAAGGGAGGACCTGGCAAAAGTAAGGAGGGTCACACTGGGAAGTTCGCAGACTGACTGTATTGAGATACAGTTATTGAACGCTACAATTGCTAAGAACCTGGTGGAACTGGAGTTCTGCACTTCTCCACCCGGGCACTCCGCCATACAGTTTCGCTGCTCCCCACAATGGTCACTAGAGGGGGAGGGGAGAGAGTCTGGTCTAAGTTCAATTGATTGACTGGATGAGGTCCTGACACTGGATCCCCATCAGTAAGTAGTGGATGGGTGTAGGGAAGATGAGCCTGCTTGATTTGTTGTTTAGAGACTAGTAGAGGCGAGGGGGGAGCACTAATGATGTAAGTATTGAGAATGTAAGTAACACCGGGTTAATCCGCTTTCTCTCGTGGAACATAGCAGGATTAGAAAAAAAATTGCTGCTCCCAGAGTGGAATGATTTTATTGATACACAAGATATCTGCTTGTTCCCAGAGACATGAAGTCTGGTTCCCCTACATAAATCTGGGTTTGCCACCTATTTTATCCCAGCATTAAGCCTGGGGAGGGGTCGTCCATTAGGGGGCCTCCATATTTGGTTTAGTATTTCTTTAAACTGGACAACCATCATGCATACGACTCCATCAAACGACATTCTACACCTGTCGGAGAAAGGTCCTTCAAACAGTCCCAATGTGGAGATAGTTAATGTGTACGCCAGAGGGTCCCCCTTGAATGTTCCATCGGCTACCTTAGCAGTATTAGAATCTGAACTGTCCACTACCCACTCCAGTTCTGTCATTATAGTGGCAGGAGATTTTAATTGCACATTCGAACCGCTAAGCGAGGAGGATGTGCTGGGTACTGGGGAGCAGGACAGAAAATTTGCCATTCCACTGCTTAGCCTTCCACCAATTACAAAGTGGACACAAAGGGTTATACTATTGAATGCCTTAACCATGGAGTATAACCTAAGAGCAGTGAACGGAAGAACACGTTCCAATCCAAAAGGGTCTAATACATACAACAGGTTCAGCTGCTCTTCACGGATCGATTATGTTTTGCTAGATATCCGGCTTTGGGGTGACCTCATGGATATGGAAGTGAAAGCAACCCAGGATAGTGATAATAATCCCCTTTGTTTGCAAATAAGAAACAACTGGGCCATCTCTAAGTCCTCTAATTCTGTGAGGATGCTAACAAAAGAGGTAGTTTCTTCCCATTGCAACCACCATCTTAAATGGCATAAGGTCGCTTATCAGGAGGACAAATTGAACAGTATAAGAGAGCTCATTGAGCAGAAATCCACAGAGTTTGAGGCCATTAGTGTTGTTGTAGAGACTTCTCCCCTTCCTGAATTCTTTCAAAAGACGATAGACGGTTTGGGAAAGTTAGTTCCTATTCCATACCCTAGCAATCAGAGTACCCATAAAAAACAACTTCCTAGGCCCTCTAACCTGTGGTACTCAGAAGTTTGCAGGGAAAAGAGGCGTAGCCTTTCAGTGGCTCTACAAAGCAACAATCCCTCTCTGGTTAGACTTGCGAGGAAAGAGTACGCAAGGACAGTGGAGCTAGCCAAACGCAATTGGGAAGAACACCACTGGCAGGAACTTAAAGCCGCCTCCCGACTAAAAGACACCGCTATGTTCTGGGAATTACTTAATAAAGGTAGTCGGAAGGGATCCGATCCGATTCCTAATCATATCACAGAACAAGAATGGCATGCCCATTTTCTTGGCCTGTATTGTGATACTGGAACCACTCCGTTAGGTCCCAGTGAAAACACCCCATTAACAGCTGGGGACCCTATACCAGATTACTCGCAAGAGGGGACTAGACTAGCCAAACCCTTTGAGTTCAATGAGGTGTCATCTGCCATAGCTGGGCTAGCCGCAGGAAAGGCGGCGGGTCCTGATGGCCTTCTTGGTGACCTACTGCTGCGTGAAGTAAAAGTGTGGGCTGATTTTATTCTGCTTATAATGAACTTGATAGCTAGACAATCCCGTCCCGGACTATTGGAAGAGGGCAGAGGTAGTTGCAATATATAAAAAGGGCAACAGGGAGGATCCTGCCAACTACAGGCCTATTAGTTTAATCGACTTAACACAAAAAGTGGTTGGCAGGGTACTCCTAACGAGAATAAGGTCTTGGATGGATGATGGCAACGTCCTTTCGCATTTCCAGGCAGGGTTCAGAAAGAAAGTTGTAACGATGGACCAAGTGTTTAGATTCTGTACCCTATAATGGAAAGTAGTGACCATTGGGAAAGGTAGTCTATATCTGGCCTTTATAGACCTCAAGACCGCATTCGACCTGGTCCCACATGCAAAGCTTTGGCAAGTTTTGTCTGACCTGGGGATCCCGCCTATTGATTTCATCAAGCGTCTCCACGAGGGGAATTATGGCAGAATCGGGTAGGGTAACCAAGGACAGTTAACGGGAAGGGTGGCAGTGAATAGGGGTGTCCGCCAGGGTTGTGTTTTGGCTCCAACTTTGTTCTCTCTCTTTGTAAATGGGGTGGTAGACCATTTGAGAGAGGTTCCAACTGATGCCCCAACCCTGACCGTAGAGAACCCCCCCCCCCCTCCTATTCGCAGACGACATGCTATTGGTGTCAAAACCCCCAGTGGCCTACAAAAATTGTTAGACCGGTTCAGTCAGTTTTGTGATATACGGGGACTATCGATTAACACTAGCCAAACTAAACGGATGACACTCTCCCCATCAAAACGCTTTAAGAACTGCATCAACCTGAATGACATCCCCTCTGGAAACTGTAGAGTCCTTTGACTATTTGGGCATTAGGATGAATAACTAAATGAATTGGAATACCAATCTGGCCAAAATGCCCCGTAATCATAAGCGGGTGGCGGGGCTATCTTAAGTGAGCAGCAGCTCTCATCTAGTAGACAAGTAGGCCCGGCTCTCGTGGTCTACGATGGTAAGGCACTGCCCTCAGCACTCTACGGATCAGAGTTATGGGGATTCGAGAATGTTTGCGATTTAGAGAGATAAGAGAATACATTATACAGAGGCCTGGTTTCTCTCCCTCTCTCCACCCCTCTAACTCCTCTCCGCAAAGACCTTGAGAAGCATTCTGTTGCAAACATTGCAAGATTACGACCGCTTCTTTTTTTGGGTGCGCCTAGAAGGACCCCCGAACTGGCCAACTATGCCGCCGCATTGAGTGAGATCATCAGTCTAGACACAGGAAACAGGATCAAGTGGATCTGTAAATTAAAGCTGTTGGTAACAGAAATCGGGTTTGGAAAGACATGGGCAAACCAGACCCCACCAGTTAAACAAATTGTTAAGAAGGCATACTGGGAATGGGTGAAAGGGGAGGAGGCCCGAAAACCCAATTGGGGGACCCTCACAGAACAGTTTTTAGAGCACAAGCTGGATGCAAAATTTGAGCATTATCTCGATTTTATACAATCCCCGCGAGATAGAATGCTCTATATAAAGTTTAGGCTAGGAATTCTCCCTCTTAACGAGTTGTAGCGGGCTGGAGAAACCATAGTTTAACTTCTGTGAGTTGCCAGGCGCCCTTAGAAACTATCCCCCATTTCCTCTTTGCGTGTCCCGCTTATAGGGCCGCCAGGAGGAAATGGCTTAAACCTACTTGCAGAAATCTGGGGTTTAAGGACTATAGGGTAGCACTACGCACATTTAAAACAGATACCTCTTCCACCTGCATGATCTGTGCGGTAGCAAAATTCTTGGGCAACGCATGGCTGATACGTACTAAGCTGCTAAAGCACAGTAAGAGTTAGTGATTTGAGGGCCCAAATGCTGTATATATACCACTTTGTATATATCTGTTTTTATTGTATATACTGTATACGTTTTTTAATGGATTTTTTTAGACACATTTTTTAGTGTTATTAGTTGTATGAATCGATGGACTTTTATTTCTAAATCACCCTTGTACATGCTTTTATGATATTTTATATCGAATAAAGTACATACAACAACAACTATTCTTGCTTGTCGTATTTTAGTCGGCGATCTGGGTCGTGTATGCAGAACCTTTTTCAGGTTGGCATAAGTCCTAGTGCATTTAGCGTCAAACCAACTAGAGGGTTTCACCGTATTACTAAACTGAACTGTCAGCAGATTTTTCTCCCTCATATCTATGAAGGAGTTCACAATGGCCTCATCCGGGGCGACCTCGCTCAAGCAGGTGTCCAACATGGGCCTACATTTACCTATAACTTTTTCAATCAGTAAATCTGCTTCCACTTTCTCCCACTTTAATGAATGGTTTTGCTCAGTGTAACATCCCCCATCATTCGAGTAGATTTCACTATCTTATTAAAACTGTAGAAAAGTAGTTTAAGTTTTAAAAGGAGGGTGAAATGTTCACTTAGGGCAATTTCCCCCACTTTAAATAATGAAACCAAATGGAAGTGGGAGCGTGAGGTCCAGATAAAATCAATGATGGTAGCGCGTGTCCTCTTCCCTTAAAGGTGGGGGGCATACAAGAGGGATTAGTTATTAATTCATTGGCTAATCCAAGATCCAATTTAAACAAGCATTTGTAATGCAATAGGTCTCGCATTAGGAAAGTGTGAGCTATTGGTATTGTCAATGGCAATTTTTTTGAATATGTGTTGGCTTTGAAAATATTTAAATTAATAGCATTGTTATTCACAAAGCCAATAGCTTACACTTTCCTAATGCGAGTCCTATTGGCTATGGCAATGCTTATTGGTAGCAAGCAAGGACAGTGCTGTTGTGGTGCTGAGTGATGATGTGGTTGGGCTGAGTGATGCGGTGGTGTCCCCGAGTGATGCGGTGGTGTCCCCGAGTGATGCGGTGGTGTCCCCGAGTGATGCGGTGGTGTCCCCGAGTGATGCGGTGGTGTCCCCGAGTGATGCGGTGGTGCCCCCGAGTGATGCGGTGGTGCCCCCGAGTGATGCGGTGGTGCCCCCGAGTGATGCGGTGGTGCCCCCTGAGTGATGTGGTGGTGTCCCTGAGTGATGTGGTGCAGCAGCACAGAGACTGAAGCTAAGAACACGCAGGATTGAGTGCTAGAAAGCGCGTTCAGTTTATCAAAGCACAGAATGATGGAGCCGGGAAAAAGCAAGGGGAAACAGGAAAACACAGGGAGAGTGTATAATGATAGAGGCAGCCAGAGCTGGGGCTTGGGCAGCAATCAAGTACGGGGTCGAGAAGGCACTGAATGGGAGAACACGGAAAACACCCAGGGCCAAGGAAGGAAGATGCAAGCACACGGTAGAGCAGGCGGAGACCAGAGGGCAAGGAGTAGCAAGCAAAACAAGCTCTCGGCATTGCTGTGGCGGGGAGGCGGGGAAGCGGGAGCGCATTCCTTTGAAGTCTGATGAGGGGGGCGAGGAGCGTCAGCCTTTGAAGTCTGATGCGAGGCACAGACAATAGTTGGTGTGTGACGTGGCTGGTGTTGTGCACACGCATAGATCACATGAACTGTGTCCAATCCGCCGTTTTGGTAAACTGTTCTTTTCCCCTATAATCTCGCCGGAGCAATGCGCAAGCGCATTGGCTCAGGCGAGACCTAAAGAAGAGAGATGGTGGGAAATTCCAAATATGTGAAAGAATGGGTGTATTAAGCAGACCCCCCAGGATTTCGTGATGTCTCAATTTACAAAAATATCACGAAATCTGCACTTTTGCAAAAATGCCTGATTTTTACAAAAGTACTGCAAAATATAAACAAGGGTTGGCGGGCGAAGGTTACTTCACGACAAGGCATGTATCTGCACGCTTTCTTCATTCTCCCACACCCTGACACTTACAAAACCACACCGATGAAAAGACAAACCACACCGATGAAAAGACTCTTCCATGAAGTTCACAAACTCACACAGGTTTCCCTGCAACAGGGACTTTTTTCCTTTTAAGATAATAAAGCTTCTTGCTTGCGCTGCAAATTTGCTGGAGTGAAAAAGACTTCCATAAAGAACTGCTTTGAGTCTTAAGTGCAAAATGCTTTCCCAAGGCAAACAGTTGAGTAAGAAGCTGAGCAGGCATGAATAATTCATTACTGCTGGCGATCTATAACTCGCTAACCTCCCTGGGCTGTTCCAGTAAAAATGTGTCCAACAAACCTCCCTGATGTAGTCAAGATGTTCAGAGCGATGTTAACAAATATATTGCAAAAAGCTTAAAAGCAGTTGGCAGGAGTCACGAGAGAGCACTATCATTATCCCAGCAGACGGTGGGGTGGACGGTATAAAGGGGCAGAGGAAGGTAGGTGACATCCCTGAAAGGTTGCTGTGGTTGGGGCAGAGCCTGTCGGGGAAAGCACTCGGACGTGAAAGTGATCGCGCGGGGGGGAGATGAGGGAGCATGCGAGTGGTGCATGTATGTGCCTGAGCGAGGCACATGGGAGAGCGAGACTGACCAGGAGGGAGGGGAAAAGGGAGGGGTTACGGCAAGCAGAGAAGCCTGATTATGGCCACAGCTGTGCGCGAGTGGTAATCACGCCATATGGGCCTCTGCGCGCGAGCCCGCTCACATGCACTGCAAGCGGGAGCGCATTCCTTTGAAGTCTGATGCGGGGAGAGGCAGCCTTTGAAGTCTGATGCGAGGCACAGACAAATGGTGGTGTGTGACGTGGCAGATGCCAGCTTCTCGCTTGAATGCCTCACATTCACTGGCCATAAACCGCATTCCAAAGGTCTTTGATAGACTTTTCTTTTCCCCCTTACTAATATCTTGCTAGCAATGCGCAAGGGCATTGGCTCAGTGAGACCTAAAAATGGGCTCATTAAATAAATCTCTCATCTTTCAGTGATTAAAATGGCTACTATTGTCTGCTTCATTAAACAGGCTTCACAGTCGTACATCCATATAGCTACATAAACCACACTTTGAGTCACCCAAAAACAGAATTGACGTATCTTTAACTTTCCCGTTGCATATTTTCGTAACCACCTCCATTACGCTCTTAACCGCTAGGTGTAGCTCATTTTGGGTGGCATTATTCTATACATTAATCAGGAGAGTACGATATTTAGTGCTGAAGTTTATTTCTACTAACTGGTAGAAGGTGCGCCCTTCATGAAACACAGTGTTACTTAAAGGCATACGGTTTGCAATGTAAGTGGATATACTGCCTTTGGGTCTCCCTCCCAAACCTTTTAACTGCCTGGGTGTGGTATGTCTTGTAGCCATTTATATGAATAGGTTCTATTGCCCATGTCTCTTGCAAACCAAGAATGTCCATGTTCTCAAAGGCTTCCCAAACTGGATTTAGTAGCTTATTTCTTAGGCCTGAAATGTTCCAGGATGCCATGGTGGATATATTAGGATCAGGTAGGCCTTTGGGTTTGGTGGGGGTCAATCTCACGGCCTTGTGGGCGTCTAGAATGGATGTCATGAGTGGACCTGGAACAAACTCGTATTGATCCAGGGAGACCGCTTGAACCCCATGGATAATCTTCCAGCTTATGTGTTTCTCTATGCTCTCCGGGATTGAATTTGGACCCATGTGACGGGGATCTATCCACTTTGATCCTGTTTTTAAAGCCCACTGTGGTGTTGGTGTCCTAGCCAGTGACTTGTGCATCTACTACATCTACCTCCTGTGCAGTGGGATTGTTCTTCTTTTGAATAAAACTGGAAATTAAGTTGATAGAGACAGTGTAAATCTCAATCAAGGATGCTGTTGTACTGTAATGTCCTTTGTTTGCTCTCTGGGTATGTGCCGTTGCGCCTCCTTCGGCAACTTTGAAATCTGATTTGCCCTACCTTGCTCTGCCCTTTCCATCAACCCCCTTTGCGGCTTTTGTGGCCCGACTCAGTGACCAGGGTCTACCAAGAGCCGGCAGGACCAGAGGCTTCACACCACGCACTCTGCTCCTGTTCAACTGCTCCGCCCGCCACCTTCCTCCAGGAAGCTGGTCGGATTCTCATAGTTTGTACTGTGTAGTTGCTGAACCACTTCATTCATAAGATGCTTCCTCTGCAACCTATTGTTGGCTTTGCCTCCTGAAACGATTATCCTTAGCTAGGCAGCGGACTCGCAGCACAGGATGTAAGAGGAAGTCCTCCTTGCAGTATCATTCCTCCAATCAGAAGCGTGCAGAGAAGATCAGCATATGGCGAGCCACAGCCCCTTTCCTAGCTGTTATTTTGTACTCCTCGAAGCAGTCTGTGAAACTTGCGTTAACAAGCCAGGCATAAAAACGAAGTTTAAAAACAGATTTGTTAGTAGGGGTGAGCGGATCATAACTCTTCTATATCTGTAATTTCTGTGGGAATCCATACTTGTCTGGAAGCTATAGCAGTGTTATACCAATCAACCCATAAGACTATAGATCTTTTCACCCCTTTCTACAATTTGATCCTTAAAATGACATCAAACTACAGAAACAAGTATATGTCAAACAAATGCACACTTTATGAAATCTTTCCCTTAACTCCCTCCTCCAAAAACAAATATACACAAATTAAAATTTTGATGGGAAGGTTGAAGCTTTGTTTGAAATGTGGTTTTACTTCTAAAAAAACATGATAATGCTAGACTTTGGCATATCACGTTGTCTTATTTGCTCTTAATGCGTTCTCTCTTTTTGCAGGCACATACTAGGGCTTTAAGTGAGGCCACCAATTGTCCATTCAACTGTTAGCTGTACTTTTGCTGCTCCTACAAATCAAGCTAAGGATACCAACTTTTTTTAAATTACACTTTTTATTGGGTTTTAAGAAATATACAACTGCATCAGTATGAACAAATGACCATTGCTGCACAATTGTCAGGTATACCCTCATAACAAGTTAACATGACAAGAATTCTCATTGACTGTGTTAACCCTGCAGAATAGAACAATCTGAGTTGGCCATCCAATCCTCCCATGCCTCTTGATGTTCCACAGGGCAGCCACGGGATTTGTATATGGTTTTTTTCACCGCAGCACAGTAGTCCATCTTGTGTGTCCATTCAATCATTGGCGATGCCTGTGCAGATAGCCAGTATCGTTCTCTGACCTTCTTAGCAATAAGAAAGCCCATTGCAACGAGTATTCTCGTGAATTGCCTCCTTCTCCATTTGTCCATCAGCCACAGTAAAATCAGTTTTAGATCAGGTACCACTGTACAACCTACTACTTGCAATAGTGTGGTGCATACGTTCCGCTGGTACCTTTTGGGTAACCGGGCATTCCCATATTGTGTGTCAGAATGTACCCAGGGATTGTTGACATTGTAAGCACCGCATGTCTATGCCTCTCTTTTTTGCCTTGTTGCGCTGTAGAATGTATGGTGCTGGTGTTTAAGTTGGATGAGTTGCAGTTTCATTGACATTGGTAGTTCCATAGGAGCCATTCTGGCCTCCACCCACTACTCCTCTTCTATGGGTTCCGCATCACCCTCCCACCTTCCCCCCAATGCCAGCATCAGGCCCAGGGTGTTATTTACTAGGGTGTGGTATGAAATGGAGATCCCTCTCCTGCCTATCTGTGACGTTTATCATCAGGGGGTTGTATTGAGGGACATCTTGCGTGGAATTGAGGGTTACCTCCAGTGCTTCTGCAATTCTAAACCACTTTAAAATTGCATCCTGTGCATTGTATATGTGTATGTGAGGTGTTGTAATGTGCACATGGAGTTGCCTTTCCAAACCTCTACTGATTTGTATATACCAATGTTATTTCATGCAAGGAAAATCTCTAGAGTGACTGTGTGTTTGAGCTAGCTCCCGGCCCACAGTGCTCTTTCTGCTGTTGGCGCTTCATGTCACCTGGTCCACCACAGTGCTTGATACCAGCACATTAGGGATGTTTGAGTTGCAGGTAGAAGGTTTGTGGGTGTGCTGGAACCATTAAGGAGATTGGGTATGCCATGGTGCTCAAGTGCATGGAGCTCTAATGCCATGGAGGGGATGTCTAATTCTGCAAAAAAACACTCATTTACTGGTATAAGATGACTAGTCCAGTAACATAGCCTTATATCTGCAATCCCCAGAACCCATCATAGGAGTGGAGTACACTTTTACAGTAGGAGATGCGAGGCAGGCCTCCTGCTCCGAGGAATTTCACCATAGCTGACTATAGGGTGTGGAAGAAGGCAGGAGGTATGTTATGTGGGTAGTTCTGTAACGTGTAAACGAGTCGAGAGTGCTAGCATCTTAAACAGTGGTCCTTTACCCACTATGTGTATCGAAAGACTTTTCCAGTGGTCTATGTCTCTCCATACCAGAGTTACTAAAAGTGTGATATTTAGTTCCCATGCCTGTTTGGTAAATACAATGCACATCCCTAGAAATTTCAAGTTTTGAGTCTGCCATTGTAAGAGATGCATGCCATTATGTCCTCTTGTGCATCAGTCAGGAGGATGTAGGTAGATTTAGGCCAGTTAACGGTAAGTCCGGACGTGCCAGTGTACATCTGTAGCGTAACTCAAAGTTGCTGATATGAATGAGGAGTTTATGGGCATATAACAGAATCCTCTCCACCATCAGGCCATCGGAACCCACTGAGCGGCACGTCTTGCCTAATCCATTCCGCATTGGCTCAATGACTAGGGAAAATAGGAGAGGCAACCTCTTGGAACAGAATACTGGGACGCAGCGGTGAAAGAGGGGGCCAAAGTTCATGCTTTCCATAGGCAAAATATAAATTGCCAGCGTATCTAATTAAAGGTCTTTTCGAAATTAGTTGAAATAAGTGCCCTGTGTTCTGTACCATTGCTAGTCAGTAATGTTTTGTTAGGCCGTCGAGGACACTTTTTGTTGCTACGCCATGGCATTAGCCATTTTGGTCCAGTGTATCATGAAATGAATCGTCTTTACAGTTGGTTCACAGCAATTTGGCGAGGATCTTGGTCTCCATATTGATAAATGAGATGGGTCTACATGATTTGCGCATGCCAGGTCGTTTCTGTGGTTTCAGGATCACTGAGATCGTGGCTTCCCAGAAGTCGTGTGGGAGCTTTCCTGATCTCAGGGTGTTATTATACATGTCGAGCAACGTTGGAATCAACCGTGATGCGTGCCTCTTATACATTCCCAGTGGGAAACCCTTTTGTTCAGGTGTTTTCCTGGTAGGAAGCACCTGGATTGCTTCCATTGTCTCTTTGGCAGTAAGTGGTTCTTCTGGGCCTCACCTATCCGCATCTGCGAGTTTTGGAATTATCAAGTCTTCAATGATCGAGTAACACTGTTCTGCTGCAGGTCTAGGTCGTTCCGCGTAGAGGCGTGTGTTTTGTAATTCGCTAATTCTCTGGCTTTGAGATTAGGGGTTGTGATTGATGGACCCGTGTTCGTAATCCGGTTTAGGGCTAGCAGTAATTCTGTTCCCTGTTTGCTAGCCAGTTTAGGAATTTCACTGCCTTGTCCCATAGTTCGTAAAGCTTGTTTTGCGTAGTTAGTGTGCTAGAGTTGCCGTATCAAGTAGTTTTGTCTGAGTGTCAACCTCTTCATTTCTAGGATATTCTCTCCTGGTCATTGGGGGTTTCCATGAGGTTCTCCTCTGCCATGTGTATTTCATCTTCTAAATCAGCTGTGCCTCTGTGTTTACGAACTTTGACTGTGGCTTGGTTGGATATATTTTGTTCCCTCAGTACCGTCTTTGAGGCCTTCCAAAATATGGTGGGCGAATCCACTGTATCTTTGTTCATTGTGAGATAGCCAGATAGTTGCTCTCTGAGGAAGTCATGAAATGCGGTATCCAAGAGCCACTCAGCCACCCTTGCCCCAGCCGTCCATTGTCTTCTGGGTGACTGGAGTGTGAGGGTTATTATATACGTGGTCAGTTAGTTCAAGTGGCAGGATTCAAGAAGCCGCCTGCCCAGCTATCTGCTGAGGGCAAGAGAAAGTAATCTATTCGGTAAGAGGACTTGTGTGAGTGAGAATAGAAATTGAATTCTCTAGTCTGCAGGTGGAGTCAACGGCAGGCATCCGTCAGGGCCAGGGAGGTGATCTATCATGCCAGGTCGTTCGATTTACGTACCAAAGAGTTGATAGAGTCAAGGTGGGACTCCTTGACTGAGTTCAAGTCGCCACCCAATAATGTTGGGCCTGGGGATGATTGTACTAGTGCTGTTGTTAATGCATACAATGTGTTCATCACAAGCCTATGGGTGCATAGATGGTTGCAATTATCCATTATGTGCCTTCCAAGTTCCCTTCAATAATGACAAAGCGGCCCAAGGCGTTGCAGGGAAATTTAGTGACTTGCTTGGAAAAGTGTTTGTGTAGAAGAATAGCTGCCCCAAGAGACTTAGTGGTGTAATCGGTCTGATACACTCTGGTATACCAGCTCATTGTAGGAAGGGGCAGTTATTGCCAAGCAGATGCTATGTTTCTGGCAATAGCGCCACTGGTGCTTAAGGTTTTGGGACAATTGCTGTTACTGGAGTCTTATTATTAAGACTGTTAACGTTCGTTCCAAGAGAGTGCATTGAATGGTACTAGTGATTCCATCATGGGGGTTTGGTACAGTGTGTGTATAGAAGGGGCGTAGAAGCAGTGAAGCATAAAATATAAACAAAAAATCAATTTAACCCCTTGCATGCTGCTGCGGTTCTGCGCCTGTGCGGCAAAATCGTGAGTGGGCGGGTTTATGACGGCCCCCAGTCGTCGTCAGCACACGAGAGCCGTAGTGCATGACGGATGGGGGCCGTCATCAGCATGCAAGGGGTGAACAAAACCTACAGTAACTCGAGCATTGTAACTGCCCCAAGCCGGTACAACAACATACCCGCACCCCACACTTCCACTCCAGAATCATTTGTTGTCCTCTCTAAACCAAGAACTAGGTGGTAGGTCAGTAACTGGACCCCAAGCCAAAGTGAGCCATAAAAGTAATGAAGCAGGTTTGGTGGTGTTGACAGTTATAACTAGCCAGTCATCCTAGTTATTCAACTATCCGAAGATTCTAATGTAACGTGGACCCAAGTGGTGACGAGGGCAGTGTGCATTGCCCCGGATCAATGAAGAGTGGAAGAGCATTGTCTGGAAGAGAATACCTTCTTTGGAGTCTGATGGCATCTGTGGCTGCGAGCCCTGGCGTTTGTCTTGTTTATCTTTTACAGCCCCTCTGATTTCGGTCCATGGCGTTGTCTCTGCGAAGCGTTAGGGCCCCACATGATGGTTGTGGTTTAAAGACAAGGGTGCGTTGTTCCGTTGCTAGGTCCAAGATGTAGGAAGGTGGAATCTTGCTTCATGGTTACCCCCACTTTTTGCCTGGTGTTTTGCTGGTTTTCGACTTAGTTGGACTGGGACCCTGCTATTCAGGGCCCCAGTCTATCTGCTTTCTCTATAAAATGGACTCCATGTACTTTAGGTACATACCAGATTGGCTACTGGGTTACCTTTGTGAGTCCCTGTTTATGGTGCCTTGGGTACCCAGGGTATAGGAACCCAAGAGGCCTACCAGGGGCTAAAGCATGTATTGTGCCACCCCTGGTTAGTCTGCACTTGCAGCCTGGGTAAGTTGGTGTAAGCACCCCTTACTTAGATATAGTATACCTAGATCTACCTTTATATATAGACACATAGTAACCTATAAGTCACTCCTATAGCAGGCCTTGACAATCCTGAAGGCAGAGTGCTTGGTTTGCGTGTGAGAGGGTGCCCTAGCATGAGCTGAGCCCCATCTGCAGCTCTCATTACCATCTCCTTATAGCTGTTAAGTGCATTATAATCCTCGCGGTTAAGGCTAACTTTGGTTTGGCTTTATCAAAACATGTTGTGTAAGGTGTCAAACACTTTGGAATACTACCCACCCCCCCACCAGTTCTGGTGGTGGGGGTAGCATTTCGCCCTTCTAGAGGTAGAAGACCTGTACACACTGGTATCCCCGGTTAAAGTTAACCAGAGCCCCAGCATCACAAAATGGAGGCTGCTGCCACAGACACGAGTCTGCCCCCCTGCTGCTGGACAAAACTCCTGCAGGGGAGGCCTGGACAATAGGTTTCCTGTCCAGGGAGGTGCTAGCACCTCCCCAGACAGGCTTTAGTGTATTGGGGCATGGTGGGTTGCATTCACTGAATGCTTTCTGACACTGCCTGGGGCACACAAGGTGCTCCATGCATGTCCCAGTTCAAACCGGTTGCTGGGGCACTCAGCCCCAGCTCTGGCACGCAACTGGACAAAGGGAAAGGGGTGTAACCACCCTCTCCCAAGGTCAACCCATAGGTGGGACCTTGGAGTTAGTCCAACCCCTAAACTTGCTATAAGAATAGGATCCCAGTCCTTAGGACTTTAGATTACCCTGGACGAAACTCTGCTACATATATCTTGGACCTTCGACATTCCATATTGACTGGAAGATGGAAGACCTCTCCCTTGTGGTCAAGGAGTGACCACCCTGTTCAAACGGGCAACAAAAGCATCTTTGCCGGTCTGTATTTTCGAAGGCTCCCGCCGGATCCCGAAGAATCTGCGACACAGGACACGGACTTTCAGACATCTCTGAAGCTGACCCGAGACCCCAGCAAAGCTGAGACCCGTAGCTGACACGAGAGACGTGGGACCGGAACTCCTGGACATACTGCATTATTGCACCTGCATCTACTTCCCGAGGTATCCCGAAGTTGTGCATTGGGGTATTTGAAGCTCCTGTCCCGAGCACCTTTTGCACTGAAGTACAGAGGCCAGCACTCCACGAGTGACCCGTGAGTCCCCTTTCTTCACTGCAGCTCGAGGCCCCTTCGCGGTTCCTAGTCCGTTGGCTAGTGAGCCCCCACAAAGGCCAATCCTTGATTTCTTGAGCTTTCCTGGTTGCTCCAGAAGTGCTTTGACTCCCCTCCAAAGGAGGAGTCCCTCAGACCTTGCTGGTCTGAACCGAAGCCAATCTAGTCATCTTGCATGCGTTGCTGTTGCCAAGGCTTGTTGGGTCCAATCCGGATTCTGACGCTGCAGCACTCGACATCCTTTGTGGGACAGCTCGAATCCAGCTCCTGACATCGTCGACGCCTCCTGGTGCTCGTGGCTGAAGAGTCAAGCTTCACCTCTTTCACCTGAAATCACCCGACATTGGTTGGCATCTTCCCATTGCCATCCTGGTCACTGGCTAGTGACCCAGACACTGTCCCTTCTGCTTTCAGGTTCTTCACAGCTCCGATCCACTCTTGGATCCACCCGGACACTTTTCCTCTGGTCGCCTGCAGCATTTCATCGCAGCTCTCCATAGGAATCGACAACGAAACACAACACCAAAAGACATCTATGCACCCGACTTCCCTGGGTGAGGTAACACGAGTACTCCGGTGCTCCTGTGGGTCTTGACTCTCGAAGTGTCCTAGTCTAAAAGGGTTCCATCATTATTTCACCTCTAAGTACCCTTAATCTTTAAAATTGGAACTTGTTTGTTTATAGAAAGTTAATGGTGATCTGCGGCTGTGTTTAGACACTGCACGCGTCCCCTGTGAACCTCCTGTGTCCCTACCTTGGGTGGTTCCTGGTAGCCCCAGCGGTTCTACAGGCCCTAGGCCTGCTTTCTAACCCCCACGTGGTTCTTATACCACTATGTTAGTATATGGTTTGAGACCCCTAGGGCATAACGTATACTGTGCAACTTATCGTATGCTAATTAAGTTCCTTGTATTGTACTTTTACCTCTGACCTCATAAAGAGTCCAGAGGGATTGTGTTTAGAATAAATACATATATATTTGATATATACCTTGTGTGGTGTGCTTTTGTTTGCTCATTCAAGAGATTATAATTGGTAAAACAACTAGCTTAACTCGCCTCTAAGTCTTAGCCTGAAGGCTGCTCTCCACAGCTACCACTAGGATAGCTTTCTATAAAGGTTGACTTTAAGCCTACCATCAATAAGGGTCGTTTGGACTGGTGCAAGGTGCCCACTAGAATAGTGGACATCATATGCCAGACCAACTTCTCACATTGGTGTGCAGCGGAAGGATTAGAGCTTGCATTGTTTTACCAAATAATCCTGAGAATATCATTAAACAAATTACATTAAGATACTAGTAGGTACATATAAATCAAGCTTAAAATACATACGTTCTACTGCACTTAGCAGTTGTAGGTGTTAAAGGCTTAGCACACCCTGACTACAACTACTAGAGGTTTAGTAGGAAACCAAGTAGTGTAGGTAGGTGCACACACCACACCAGTCATGGCTTTAAAGGCAGGACGTAGTGGGTCTCTGCCAGATGACAGCACAGTGCTGCCATCTAAGTATGACCCGTTCTCCTTCCAGGAGTTAAGGGGTCTGTGTGCCGTAAGAAAATTAAAGCAAGGACAAAGTCCCACCACCTGATAGATATCTTAGTGGCAGATCACTTGGAAAAAGCATCAGATCCAGATAGACTAGGTAATGGGAGTGGAGTGCATCCATCAGCAGAAGAGGATACTAGTGGGGTCCCCCACCAGAACGCTGTTTATGATGATGATGCAGACCAGGATGATGTCAATAGACTCAACCTGTGAAACACAGGGCTACCAGGAGATGAGGTGGGTCAGAATGGGCCTCCCTCCATCCCCCCACGTAGACCTGTAGGTGTGCCTAGAAGGGAAAGATCACCTTCAGTGGAATCCAACCATTCTGGCTCATCTGTAGGGTCCTCTGCCTCTGCTCATAGGAGAAGAGCTTCTCCTGAGAAGAGGGAACATGAAGCTAGGATGAAAGAAGCCAAGCTTTGGATAAGGCAACAAGAAGTACCCTTAGAAAAGGAGACCCTAGCTCTTGAGAGAGAGAGAGAGAAAAAATATGGGACTAGAGTCCCATGGTGGCAGCAATATCCCTAGTGGTAGGGATAGGTCTTATGACCATAGAAACCCAAGCAAGATTGTCCCTCCCTATCAGGTTGGGGATGACATCCACAAATTAATAACTACCCTGGAAAGGGCCTGCAAAGTACAGCAGGTACCACCAAGGCAGTGGGCAGCAATCTTGTGTCTCTCCTTTGCTGACAAAGGTAGAGATACGCTCCTCACTGTAAGAGAAAAGGATGCTGATAATTACAAACTACTGAAGAGTGCTCTGATAGATTGGTTTGGCTTAACCACTGAATAGTATAGGTTACAGTTCAGATATACCCAGAAGACACAGACTCCGGACAGGACTGATTTTGTAGATTGTGCTACTAAGGCTCTGAAAGGGGGGGGCCCGCTGCGTCAAGATGGCGGTCGCACTCTGAGAGTGCTTTTGGACCCCCTCCGACATCCGCCCGGCACCCGCTGCTAACTGCCTACCTTTCTGTCATCTGCCTGACTGGCGCGGATCCTTGTGTGGTCCGCTTCCCTCCGATGTCCTTGAGAGCCACTCCGGAGCTCCCTTCCTCCCCCCTAGCTTCTTGCTCCCGGAGGCCCGGCTAAAATGGTGGCCCCCTGGTAGCGCGGGCATGAGGTTGGGGTCCGGGGTGGCAGATCGGGGGAGGCTTGCTTGTATTGGCGCCGCCTGCTCAAGCCCCGAACCCCCCCGGTGGAGGACTGTGATCGGCGGAGGGACCTGTGGGCGGCGGCCTGGTAGCTCGTCACCCCCCCACCGGAGGGGCCACAGCTGCCGGGAGCGTCCATGAGGGAGAGAGACTGGGTCCGCGTGATCTCCCCTGGGACCAGGGCCCCGCGCTCTCTTCGCTTCTGCACCCCCCATGAGGCGGCCCTCCGGACCCCTACCGCCAGCGTGAGTGCCTCTGCCCCAGGGAGTCGCTCTGCGGGAAGACCTGACCACCACCACGAGGCCGTAGAAGCGGCCCTGCGACCCCTCCTATTCCGGGGCGACTGCGACCACCTGCACCTTGCCACGTGAACCTGTGCCAAAAGGAGGCCTGCCTGGGGCCGTGCTCCTCGGGAGAGACACAGCGGGTTTGTTACCTGCCGCGGAACTGGAGGTGGCCTGCCCTATGACCGACCTGTCTGAGACCCGTCTATGAGCGCCACCGTGCCCCAGGAGCATGGTAGCTCGTCACCCCTCATGTGCAGGGACACCGCCGCCCCCCCCTGCTGCCCCCCCTGCTGCCTGTGCGAGGCCGGCTGAGGCAGCCGGCTCCCCAGAGGCGTTAAAGGGAAGGTGGAGTTGTCGGCGGGGGCCGAGCTTCCTCGGGGTGCCATCGTTCCTCCGGGGAGTGACCCGTTGACCGGAGGGGCCACAGCTGCCGGGAGCGTCCATGAGGGAGAGAGACTGGGTCCGCGTGATCTCCCCTGGGACCTAGGCCCCGCGCTTGCTTCGCTTCTGCACCCCCCACGAGACGGCCCTCCGGCCCCCTACAACCGGCTTGAGTGCCTCTGCCCCAGGGAGTCGCTCTGCAGGAAGACCTGACCACCACCACGAGGCCGTAGAAGCGGCCCTGCGACCCCTCCTCCTCCGGGGTGACTGCGACCACCTGCACCTTGCCACGCTAACCTGTGCCAAAAGGAGGCCCCCGGGGAGGATCACCGGGGCATTGGCCTGCCTGGGGCCGTGTGCCCCGGGAGAGACACAGCGGGTTTGTTACCTGCCGCGGAACTGGAGGTGGCCTGCCCTATGACCGACCTGTCTTAGACCCGTCTATGAGCGCCACCGTGCCCCAGGTGCATTGTCGTGGAGCACCGCGGCCCCGGGAAGACTGACCAGCGCATTACGGGCGGCCTTCCCCCCCCTCCGCTCCACCCTCGCTCTGAGCTCTCCGACCTAAAGGACTCTGATATAGGCGGGCCAGGTGTCACGGAGAGGCCCGCTGATCATATCCGGTGGCCAGGTGCCGCTGGACCTACTCCCCGTCCTCTCCATCACGCGTTGGTTGACTGTCCACACCTATGGGCAAACCCCGCGCCCTCCCGGCCCCTGGCCCCACAACCCAAACGACAATAGAACAGTTTGCGAAATAGGATCGGGGATCTGGCAGCGGAACGGGGGCCGGTTCTGGCCCAGCTGGGGGGGACCTATCGACCATCCTTCAACTTCAAATGATCTCCACGTCCCAAACGTCAGTTGAGAGCAAAATTGGGGAGGTGCGGATCAATGTGGCCCTCATCCGCCAGGACCTTCGCAAGGCCACGGAGCGTATCACGGAGGCTGAGTCCCGGATCTCCACCCTGGAAGACGACGTCAATATCCCTCAAGTCTCAAATGGCCCGTCTCCAATCGCAGACCTCAGAGCTCCACCGCCGGGCTAAGGATGCACCGAAACAACCTGCGCCTCCTGGACTTACCGGAAGGGGTGGAGAAGGAAAACACCGCCACCTTTATGGAGACCTGGATCCGCTCCTGGATGCCCAAGGAGATGCTCTCCCCCCGGTTCGCGGTGGAATGAGCTCATCGCTCCCTTGCCCCTAAGCCGCCACCTGGAGCCCCTGCCCGTCCCATCATCCTTCGTGTCCTTAACTTCCGCAACAGTGACGCCATTTGGAGGCGGCCAGAGAGCTGGGGTCACTGCATCACCTAGACTCTAGGATCATGGTGTTCCCGGACTACTCGAAGGAGGTTCAGTCTCAACGTCGCTCATACGACGAAGTTAAACAAAAACTTAGAGCGCTGGGCCTTCACTATGGGCTCCTCTTCCCGGCCCGGCTTAAAGTGATCTTTCAGAACAAGACCTTCTTCTTTGACTCCCCTCAAGCAGCGTGGGCCTGGCTCACGGAGGAGCGGCCCCTCTGGCCGAAGAAGACTCTCTCCCCATCCCAGAGAGCCCCCGAGCAGGCAAACCGCACCACACCACGCCGAAGCCCAGGCGCCGTAGGACCGGATCCCGGAGAAGGGCCGGTCGCCGAGGTGGTGGCTCCCAATCGCCAGAAGCACGGGCCCAACACTCTTCGATCCAGACTCCGGAACAGGGCCCCGCTCCCCCGCCACTGGCCTCCTCCCTGATCGACCTGGGCAGTGTCCCCGGACCTAGTGAAATTTTGTGACGCACCATGTCAGACTCTGACCTGTCCGGGAGCCCTGTGATTCGCGGCTCGGACAGGGATACCGGATCATGATTGACAACACCACTAGTGCCGGAAGCTCCAACCAGGGGCTCATCATCCATGACCACGTCTCTAGCTCTGTGACCGAGCTCATACGGGGGTCGCCAACCTGATCTGTCTGGGTCCTCACATTGATGCACTCCTGAGTTTGAATACCTTAACCTGCAGATGATCGTTTATTCTCTTTTCCTCTAACCTGCAGTTAGCATTTCAACCAAACACATGGAGGGGGTCCAACTCAGCCTTGTCCTAATCTTGTGGTTGCCAACCGTTTTAGTTTAGCTGTTCGCCTCCCTGTGAGGTGTTTGTGACTTGTTTAAGGGCGACAGATGCTTCCTGTTTTGAAGTATAGGCTGGGGGGAAAGGGAGGGATGAGAGACCGTTGTCTCTCAAGAGTTTGTTTTTGGCCGCCCATGGGCCGCCATGTGTTGTTCATGTTGGTAGTCACATGTCCTATTGTCTTCCTCTGCTGGCACATACACTCCTGTTCCAACCAACTACGCCCTGGTGCCCCAGATCCGGCCGAGGCCTTCCCCCTGACTACGAGGGGTTCTTCCGCCCTGCTTGCCTCACGCTAAACCTCACCTTCACAAATGACCCACATGCTTAACACGCCCCTCCACATCCTCTCTTGGAACTTAAACGACCTCCTAGACCGCATTAAACGTACTGCAGTGCTCCGCGCAGTCCGCCAACACATGTCTGATGCCCTACTCCTCCAGGAGACACATCTTCTTGGCTCCCAATGCCACGTCCTGGCCCGCTACGGGTTTGACCGGGTCTGGCACTCTGGCTTTGCTAGAGGCTCCAGGCTCCAGGGGTGTGGCCATTCTTCTGAGACGTGGGCTCCCCTTCACTGTAGTAGACGTCGCCATTGATCCGCAAGGGACGTTTGTGGTTGTGTCGGGGATGGTTGAAGGCAATCCTGTGAATCTCCTTTGCACTTATGTTCCCACGGCCCTCCTGTCATCCACCCTTCGGCACCTTACACAGGTGATCTCCTCCCTTCCCCAGGGCCTCACTGTCATCGGGGGTGACTTCAATGCTGTCCTACAACCCTCCCGGGATGTGACGGGCCCTCCCTCGACGCACCGGTTGACCTCTGCGAAGAGCCTCGTGGGTTGGACCTCGGCTATGGGTTTCTGTGATGTATGGAGGGTGTGGAACCCCCGAAAAGAACAATACACACACGTCAGCCTCCCACCATACCCACTCCCACATAGACCTCATTCTGATGCCTGCAACAGACTGCCAGTTGGTGTCCGGGGTTGAGATCCTCCCTAGGGAAATCTCCGACCATTCCCCCCTTTCTCTCCGTATCGGGTCTCCCTCTACAGGCCCTAAGACAACCTGGCACTTAAACTCCTGGTTCCTGCAGGATCCCGCGCTGGTGGAATCCCTTGGCCAGGAGCTCTGCCATTACTTCGCCGCTAACGCAGGATTGGTCCCTTTGCATGTTATACTCTGAGAAGCGGGCAAGGCGGTGGTTCGAGGGGTGGCCAGGGGGTTAAAACATGCCAAACGCGCGGCCCAGATCACCCAACTGGCGCAGCTGGAGTCCCGAGCTGTTCTTTTGGAGCGGACTCAACTGGCCAGGGATGACACTGACTCCTCTAGGCAGCTGGCGTTGGTCCGGGACGAGATCCGGCGGCTCTCCCTGGAGTTGGCCAAAATGCTATGGCGCTCCTCCGTGGCCCGCATTTATGGATGGGGTGACAAGAATGGCAAATTGCTCCACAATCTGATATCCAACCCTAGGGCCCATCGCTTCATTCCAGAGATCCGAACGGCCGATGGGACTCGCCAGGTGACATCAGTGGCTATTGCGCAAATCTTCGCCCACTACTACACGGCCCTATACGCAGCACGCCCCCCAGAACCTCCCTCGCTGATTTGATGGAGAAATATGGGATTTGCCTCCCCCGTGAAATCGCGGACTCCCTAGACGACCCCCTCACCCTGGAGGAAATCCATGGAGCTATCACCCTGCTGCACTCCGGCAAGACGCTCTGACCCAATGGATTCCCCCAAGAATACTACTCTATGTTCCGGGATGACCTTGTCCCCCACTTAACGGAGCTCTTCCGCCAGGTGGTTGACGACGGGTCTTTCCCATCTGAATCTGACGTGGCGACCATTGTGGTCATCCCGAAGACACAGCCGCCTTCCCTAGACTGCTCTGACTACCGCCCAATCTCACTGATAAACACCGAAATTAAAATCTGCGCTACAGCGATAGCTCAACGACTTTGGCCCCTTCTACCCGACCTCGTCCACCCTGACCAATGCGGGTTCATGTCAGCCAGTGGCACCCGCCAGTGCATCCGTCGCCTCCACCTGGCGCTGGCCCATCGGCACCGACTATCCCCGTACTTGGCGCTTCTCCTTGTGGACTTTGAAAAGGCCTTTGACACGGTGGACTGGGGATATTTAAGGGATGTTCTGGAGCGCATGGGTTTCGGCCTCCCATTCCGCCACCTGATCCAGGTCCTTTACAACTGCCCTAGAGCCCGTGTTCTTGTCAACGGTGCAATTTCTGAGCCATTCCCGATCCGGAGAGGCACCCGGCAAGGCTGCCCCCTCTCCCCACTCCTATTCGCTCTGGCGATGGAGCCTCTAGCGGCGCTGGTCCTGCAGGACTCTCTTATCCAGGGATGGGTGTGGGATCAGAGCCAGCTGGATAAAATCGCCTTGTACGCGGATTATTTTCTGCTCTACTTGGCCAACCCGGAGCATTCCGGCCCTAGGTCTCTAATTTCCCTCTCTGAGTTCAAACAGGTCTCCGGCCTTCGTCTCAACAAGTCATGATGGGTAACCTGGGGAGAGGGGGGTGTCCCGTATATACCGAGCCCTGGTAAATAACTGTCCCACATCCCTGGACCGGCTTAGGGAGCGATGGGAGGGGTGGGTAGGTCCTTTGAACGAGGCAGACTGGCGGGATGCCCTGTTGGCACCCAAAACCCTGACCACATCTTCTAAACTACGCCTGGTCCAGCTTTACTATCTCCACTTGGCCTACCTCACCCCGGCGCGTCTTTTTCGCGCTGGCATATGAGCCTCCTCGGACTGTGCGCGCTGCTCTGGTGCCCCAGCCGACTTCTTCCATATGGTGTGGCTATGCCCGGCCTTGGATCAGTTCCGGGGAGGGGTGGAGCGTGAGCTCATGCAGGCCTTGGGATGGGTAGTTCCCCACGACCCGAGACACTTGCTACTGGGAGTGTTCGACGGCCTAGATGGCTCCCGGGCTGATAGGCGCTTCCTGGGTACAGCACTAGCAGTGGCGAAACGAGATATAGCGGCTAGATGGTCCCAGGCTGAGGCACCGACACTGCAGAAATTAAGGAGGGGTGTGGACTGGTGCGGGGTGCAGGAGGAGTCCCTCTTCGAGGCTCGGGATGCCCAGAAATGTTCAACAAAGTGTGGGGCAAATAGTTTGGCCTGCTTCCGCCTTGAAGGGCCCCAGTCCGCTCTGCCGGTTTGATGCAAAAGGGCTATTTCCCTATTCAGAAGTGACTAATAAGTGTTGTGATGTTATCAGTGGGGAACGTTTTTTTTTAAATGTGATGTGTGACTCGTTACCATTGAATTTACATGTACCCAAAACTTTAATAAAACTTGATTATCAAAAAAAAAGGCTCTGAAAGTATGGTTGCTGGGCAGCAAAGTGCAAGACTTCACAGGATTGTATAATTTGATTATGAGGGAGCAGGTCCTTAATAATTGTCAGAACCAGTTTTTACACCAGCACCTGTTGAACTCTGATCTGACCTCTCCCCAAGAATTGGGAAAGAAGGCAGACAAATGGGTCAGAACCAGGGTTAGGCCTAAAAATCAGGGTGGTGAAGAAGAAAGATTCTACCAAGCCACTAGAGAAAGGTGGGAATAAATATAAAGAGAAATCCACAACAGGGCCCCAAAACTCCTCCGAGGAGGGTCGGTCCCAAACTCCTTCCTCTTCTACCAAGAGACCTTTTTGCTATGTATGTAAGAAACCTGGGCACTGGAAAACTGACAGTAGTTGCCCAAAGGCCAGCGATAAGGAAAATATTCCTCCAAGTAATACTCCAACACCTCCTGTTACTACTAGTAGTAATCCCCCAGGTGGTGGGAGTGCCCCCAAATATTTGGTTGGGGTTTCTTGGGGAACTCAGGTGGGCTCTGGCCTAACGAGGTCCCCTACTACAGCAACTCTAGTCTGTGATGGTTCAGAAAAGGGGGTGGTGATGAACAGAGTGTCTGAATTAAGCAGACCACTCTTACCCAGTCCAAAGATCAGGGCTTGATCCATCACTGTTATTTAGCTCACTGCACCATCCCAGCTCAGAACCTGGCTATATGCAAATCAGTCTGTCCCTGGCCCAGTGCATCATGGGAACAGGGCAGACCAAACTACCAAGCCAATTCTTCACCGGAAAGGAGACAAGCTTCCGGGGACCGGTTTCTGGCATTTCAGCCGTCGTCGGCCCGGCTTGCTTGAATCCTGATGGTGCAGTGAGCAAGGGACTCATGTCTGAGTATACCCTTCCACACCTATAGTGGCCAAAAACGATTCAGAAAAGGGGGTGGTGATGAACAGAGTGTCTGAATTAAGCAGACCACTCTTACCCAGTCCAAAGATCAGGGCTTGATCCATCACCGTTATTTAGCTCACTGCACCATCCCAGCTCAGAACCTGGCTATATGCAAATCAGTCTGTGATGGTGGCATGGGGTTTGCCAACTTCACTGTGTGTTCCAATTCCTTGGGCAAGTACAGACAGGAGCCCCATATCAATGGTCAGACAGCTGTGGCCTATAGGGACACAGGGGCTAGTATCACCATGGTGACAGAGACTAGTACCCCCAGAACAGCTCTGGGTTTTCATACCAGGTGACCAATATTGATGGAGTGAAGTCAGATCATGCCATGGCTGTAATAAATCTCAGCTGGGGAGGAGTTACTGGCCCCAAGAGAGTAGGGGCAGTGACCCCAAACTTGCCTGTAGATTGTTTACCAGGCAATGATCTGGAACGCTCAGCCTCTGCGGAGGTGAAAAAAGAGGCTCATTCCAAAATGATAAGGCTTCCTAAAAAGATTAGTGGGGCTGTGAGGGCCACAGCCCAAACCCAGACAGATGTTAGTGTTGGGAAGCCTCAAACTATGGATCACTCCACTCAGACAGAGAGCATTGGGGAGGAGGAAAAGTCTCCCTCCCATCAGACTTTAGGTGAGGGTCAGCCTCCTCAGGGAACTGACCCTACCCTTTGTGAAGGAACTGCCCCAGAGGTAGTCAGGCCTGGCCTAGCTGAGCCCCTGATGTCGGTGGACCCTTCCAAGGAGGAACCCAGTATGGATCAGGTAACCTGCCCCTCTATACCCTGCCTCAGTCATCCCAGGGCTGCAGAGGTCAGGGAGGTCCGTGGACCCCAAAGGGCCCCCTGTCCTGAGGAACCCCCCCATCAGCAGATTAGGGGTACCCAGTCTAGCAGCCCTAGCCAAGTGAAAATTCCTCAACCCTCTGAGGGATCCCCCTTACCCTTGTGTAGGGACCTCCCCCAGATGGACTCTGTTTGGCAAAGGCAAACCTGGGACCCAGTGGCCCCAAATCTGCCCTGTCCCTCCAGGGTCCCACCCAAAGGGATCCAACCTCCATCTGTAGGCAGAGAAAGGTTGACCCTGAGAGCATAGTGCCACTCAGTCATGGAAAGAATGGCCTTTATGGTGGACAGTGATTTGAGGAAGCTGAGCCCACCCTTAGTAGGGTCTCACTTCAACCCTCAACCCCAACACCAGCCTTTAACTTTACCAAAACACCCCACAGGTAATAATTCCCTATGTTGGAGACCCTCTGATACCCCTAGGGTGAGGGATTGCTTTGTGGACCATAAGTCGGGGGGTAACCATGCTAGTGCAGGTACTTCCTTATATGGCCACTTAGTCAATATAGGCTCAACTGGGCAAGGTTAGCCTCATCTCCTTTCGTTTGGGGGAGGGGGGGGGGGGTGTTTATGTAGGAAGGGGGAATCTTGCTGCATGGTTACCCCCACTTTTTGCCCGGTGTTTTGCTGGTTTTCGACTTAGTTGGACTGGGACCCTGCTATTCAGGGCCCCAGTCTATCTGCTTTTTCTATAGAATGGACTCTATGTACTTTAGGTACATACCAGATTGGCTACTGGGTCACCTTTGTGAGTCCCTGTATATGGTACCTTAGTTCCCCAGGGCATAGGTACCCCAGGGGCCTACCAGGGGTGGAAGCATGTATTGTACCACCCCTGGTTAGCCTTCCAAACTGATACCACAGGTCAGCACTTGCAGTCTGGGTAAAGTGCTGTAAGAACACCTTACTTGGATATAGTATACCTACATCTACCTTTATATATAGATACATAGTAACCTATAAGTCACTCCAATGGCAGGCCTGGACAATCCTGAAGGCAGAGTGCTTGGTTTTGTGTGAGAGGATGCCCTAGCATGAGCTGAGACCCTCTGCAGCTTTCGGAACCATCTCCTTATAGCTGGTCTTAGGAATACTACCACCCCCCCCCCCCCCCACCAGTTCTGGTGGTGGGGGTAGCATTCCACCCTTCTAGAGGGAGAAGACATGTACACACTGGTATACCCTGTTGAAGTTAAACAGAGCCCCAGCATCACAAAATGGATGCTGCTGCCACAGACACAAGTCTGCTCTCCTGCTGCTGGACGAAACTCTGAAAGGGGAGGCCTGGACAATAGGTTTCCTGTCCAGGGAGGTGCTAGCACCTCCTCAGACAGGCTTTAGTGTATTGGGGCAGAGTGGGTTGCATTCAGTGAATGCTTTTCAGACACTGCCTGGAGCACACAAGGTGCTCCATGCATTTCCCAATTCAAACCGGTTGCTGGGACACTCAGCTCCAGCTCTGGCTCGAAACTGGACAAAGGGGAAGGGGTGTAACCACCCCCTCCCCAGGTCCACCCATAGGTGTGACCTTAAAGTTAGTCCAACCCCTAAACTTGCTATAAGGATAGGGTCCCAGTCCCTAGGACTTTAATTTACCCTGGATGAAACTCTGCAACATATATCTTTGAACTTCGACATTCCATATCGACTGGAAGATGGAAGAAATCTCCCTTGTGGTCAAGGAGTGACCACCCTGTTCAAACAGGCAACAAAAGCATCTTTGCCGGTCTGCGTTTTCGAGGCTCCCGCAGTATCCCGAAGAATCTGCGTCACAGGACATGGACTTCGAGACATCTCTGAAGCTGACCCGAGATCCCAGCAAAGCTGAGACCCGTAGCTAACACGAGAGATGTGGGGCCGGAACTCATGGACATCCTGCATTTTTGCACCTGCACCTACTTCCCGAGGTATCCCGAAGTTGTGCATTGGGGTATATGAGGCCCCTGTCCCGAGCTGGCCTCTGTACCAAGTACAGAGGCCAGCACCCGTGAGTCCCCTTTCTTCTCCACAGCTCGAGGCCCCTTCGCGGTTCCTAGTCCGTTGCTAGTGAGCCCCCACGAAGGCCAATCCTTGATTTCTTTAGCTTTCCTGGTTGTTCCAGGCGTGCTCGGACTCCCCTCCAAAGGAGGAGTCCCCCAGACCTTGCTGGTCTGAACCGAAGACAATCTTGTCATCTTGCGTGGGTTGCTGTTGCCCAGGCTTGTTGGGTCCAATCCGGATTCCGACGCTGCAGCACTCGACATCCTTTGTGGGACAGCTCGAATCCAGCTCCTGGTCATCGTCGACGCCTCCTGGTGCTCGTGGCTGAAGAGTCAAGCTTCACCTCTTTCACCTGAAATCACCCGACATTGGTTGGCATCTTCCCATCGCCATCCTGGTCACTGGCTAGTGACCCAGACACTGCCCCCCCTGCTCTCAGGTTCTTCACAACTCCGATGCACTCTTGGATCTACCCGGACACTTTTCCTCTGGTTGCCTGCAGCATTTCTTTGCAGCTCTCCTTAGGAATCGATGACGAAAGCTGACACCAAAAGACACCTATGCACCCGACTTCCCTGGGTGAGGTAACGCGAGTAGTCCGGTGCTCCTGTGGGTCTTGACTCTCGAAGTGTCCTAGTTTAAAAGGGTTCCATCGTAGTTCACCTCTAAGTGCCCTTAATTTTTAAAATTGTAACTTGTTCGTTCTCCATAGAAAGTCAATGGTGATCTGTGGCTGTGTTTAGACACTGCACACGTCCCACGTGGGCCTCCTGTGTCCCTAAATTGGGTGATTCCTGGTAGCCCCAGCGGTTCTACAGGCCCTAGGCCTACTTTCTAACCCTCACGTGGTTCTTATACCACTATTTTAGTATATGGTTTGTGGGGCCCCTAGGGCATAACGTATACTGTTCAACTTATCGTATGCGAATTAAGTTCTTTGTATTGTACTTTTACCTCTGACCTCATAAAGAGTCCAGAGGGGTTGTGTTTAGAATAAATACATTATATTTGATATATACCTTGTGTGGTGTGCTTTCATTTGATCATTCAAGAGATTGTAATTGGTAAAACAACTAGCTTAACTCGCCTCTAAGTCTTAGCCTTAAGGCTGCTCTCCACAGCTACCACTGGGATAGCTGTTTTTAAAGGTTGACTTTAAACCTACCATCAATAAGGGTTGTTCGGACTGGTGCAAGGTACCCACTAGAATAGTGGACATCATATGCCAGGCCAACTTCTCACACAAGACTCCTCTGGTGCCCCGATGAAAAGGGACTTGGAATTGTAAATTGCTCAAAGCTTCACTGTCAAGAATAGCCTGTATTGGACTCCTTGGGCTCTGAGGTAGTGTTTGGCCTTATTTGACAGAATACATGTAATCCGGGAAAAAGATAATCCCGCTCGCCTGGAATTTGAGGTCCCCCTGTCTTTTGTGCCTCTCAGATGATCGCGTCCCTATCCCTGTAGTTCAGGAATTTAGCGATATCGGGCTAGGGGGGCCTCCCTAAGAGGGGTTTCTGTGCCAGGAGGTGGTGTGCCTTTTCCGTAACAAAGGAAGCCGAGAGTTGAGTTGTGGGCATAAAGGTAGCAATTCAGTTTTCCAAAAATTGTTTTGCTGTGTGGCCCTCCTCTCCCTCAGGGAACCGAACAAAGAAGTGTTGCACGGACGGGCTCTGCCTTCAGCATCCTTCACACAAGCCTCCAGAACTTAGTCATGCGTGAGAGTTGCAAGACCGTCATTTTAAGTTCTCGTAGGCTCGAGTTTGGACACCCATCCCTCTGCTTCAGTTACTCTGTCTGCCATCCCCTGCAGATTCTGCTGCAGGAAGGTTACCCCAACACCACCCTCGCCGAATTTGGCCTCCAGCGCTGTACAAGAAGCTTCAATGGCTTTCTGAATAGTATCCGTGTTGTCAAGGTTCGCAGGCATTGTTGGTCGACCCACTGTCTCTGATGCCCCTTGGGCTTTGGATGTTGGGGCTGTAAATTTGTCTATTTTAGCCTGTATCTGGGAGGTTGAAGGTTTGTCCTGACCTATGGTAGTTGTACTCTTATCTCCCGCTCCCCAAAGCAGGAAGTCTGGTTCAGCAGACACAGCTACTCCCCCGTCTGCCTTGGCAAGGTTGCGGGGTCGGAGCAAGGGACCCCTGCAGCCCACGTGGCAAAACATCTCTTCCGGTGATAGCATTAACTGGGGAGTTTCTGGTTTCTTGCCCGCTTGCCCCATTTTTGGCCTTAATGAAGGCAGCGCAAGCGTCCGTTCCCCAAGAGACGAAGTTGGAGCCTTAATGGGCTGTAAGATACAAGAAAGGGCTCAGACAGGACACCTATAGTCACTATTTAGTCAACAGAGTATAGATCACATCAATTGGTATAAATTAGCCCACTCAACAACATTCCAAGAGTATTAATAGTTAAAGTAGTCAAAATATAAGGATCCAAGGCATGTAGCAGTCTTAATGAAATGATTTTGGAATAAAGACTATCAAAACTTCCCAGCACACGACTTCCCAACATGTTTCGTCTTTCAAGAAGACTTTTTGAAGGCAATAATTAAAGTTAGAGAACACTACTACCCACCTTTGTGATGTCCTTAATGGGCTGTGTCGGTTATTAAGGCGGAAAGGTGCGGGGGTCTTTCCAGTAAGGGTGCCCGGGGTATCAAGTGAAATATTCCCCGATATCCTTCTCCTCTTGTGTAAAAGTAATTATCTTCCTGGGTGGGTCCCAACAAGAGCCTCTCGCTGCCTGATGCGCCTAACCCACCTTCCCAGGCTAGTACAGAAACGACACCTAGGTCCTCCGAGAACTCCGTTTTAAGCCTCTTCCTGTCCATTGGCTCCAGCTCGGCTGGCCCTCCTGCAGGGTAGAAGTCCCCCACTCCTCCAATGGCTGGCAGAAGTTTTGCTGTGTGTGCTGCGGTGCCCCATACCGCCAGGCTAGGTCCACGGTCCGTCCACGCGGGTAGCAGTCGATGGCCTCTTCCGGGTCTGGTGTGCACTGGAGTTGTCTCCCTTTGCGTGTTCGGCTGTTTGCAGGAGGGGAACCCCAGCTAGTTGGCATCTCAACCCTGAGGCTGCACCGTCACAAAGGTAGACCTCGTGTGAGGACCAGTTCAGCAGTTCCCTCTGCAGCACTGTTTTGCTCCTGGTGTACCCCCTAAGTGTGGGAGGCCCACAAGTGTATCAGGCAGGTAGGAGTCTGTCAGCACCTAGGATGAGGAATTAATCGAGTTGGTGGCCAGGAGCTCAGTGAGGCGTATCCACCATCACATTTAGAGTATGTTTTTAAAATTTACAGTTTACTTTTTGCTTTTTTATATGTATAAACTTTATTAATCTGATAAAATGTCATTTTCAAAACCATTGTGTGCCCCTTAAGTCGGTGATGCGGATCCCCAGTGGTCCAGAGACCGCAGGTAAAGATTCATTACTGTACAGTCTTGAGTATGTGTTTTTCACTATAAATAATTCAGGACTCTTGGCGTTATCATAACTTTTATTAATGAACACATCAGACAAAACCTATGGCATCTGAGAACCTTTCCAATTAACCAATCCGATCTAAAGCCTAGTGATAAGCCAAATCAAGTAGTACTGGTTTGGCTTATCACCGTAACCAACTCTTGACTACTGTATTTAGCACAATCTGTGCCATAAAGGCACTCTTTTCAGCAGAAGCCCAAAACCTCAGCCCAGTCAAATCCAGCAGGGGAAAATGTCTAAATGCAGGTGGTGCTAAAGCCTCTCTCTCGATAGTGCGTCTCAGTGTTTTTTTTTCAGTTGATCAAATAAGGTTCTGGGGACAGCTGCTCTGTCTACCAGACCTGACAAGCTACACGTGCCTCTCTCCATTTCCTTTCTGACCATTTAACAGTTGTATGTTTACCTCTCGTCCTCTGCTGTCTCTTTTGCCCCCCACAAATTTTTCTTTGTGCTTTCTTCAGCGCTGACTAATGCTACCTGCTGCTACTGTGAGCAAATTAATTTGCTTTAAGGAAATCAATGAGTCTTTCTTTTTGGGAAGGTTTTCATGAACAGACTGTGTGGAGCAAACAACACAGTACAGCAAAGTATATTTTCATTAATCCTGCTGGATAAGTGTCACGTTCTGTGCAGTAATTCATAGAAATGTGTTCTTTAAGTAGAGCTGTCCTGTCCATAGTAAAATCCAACTATGTGTCTTGTGGAGTAAAACACTATGCAGTGTTAGCCAACCCATTGTTGCCACGTTAAACCACTGAAGAGTTTGACCAACGTAAATGGCAGGACTCTAAAAATCCAGAGTTTCCAAAAATAATTTGTAAACCACCGTAGAGAAAAGACTCACTAACGTGGGGCTTCATGCTGAGCTTAAGAAAAGAATATTTGAACGCCAGTGAACTTAACAACATCTGCTTCAGATACTCCCAGAGTGCAACAGAGGTGGCCATCAAATCCTGTGAAGAATACTGGCACTTTTAATCTGAACCCCATAAGAGACACTGCAGCAGAGTATCCATCAACAAGCCCTGGCCATGGGGAAGAAGAGGCCAGCGCTGGTTGATTAGTCCAATAAAACCAGTTGTCAGTTGACCGTAAATGATATCGGCAACTGACAGACTATTATGAATCATGCTTGATAGCGAATGTTTGGGAAGAGGGGTGAAGCTGAACTTTTGTAGCAGCATAAAGATAAATATAATGGAAAACCTCACCAAAGAAAGCGTCCATGGAGTCAGTATCACCTGACTAAGAGACCAGAAAGCTCTGTAAAATGTCTGGGTTGAGCAGTATGTACTTTTTCATGAGCTGGTTGGCTTCAGCAAAAGAGGTGGGAGGTTTTGGAAAGAGGAATGATTTTAATCTGAAAATAGATAAGAAAGTGCTAATGTTTCTTAGGTTTGTTTGGGAGGGGTAAAAATGAGTGGGTGCTGATCTGGGAAAGTATAAGTGTTTAATATCAGGATGATGAGAAGGAGTGGAAAGCTAAAGATGCACAGTCCGTGTTCAGAAGTCTGGCATTCCAAAATGTAACGCTAGATAATAATTTTGATTTTGAGCTTAAGACTGCACTATCTTCACGTTTGGATAGTTAAGTGAACCTACTTTGAAAGAAGTTACCCTTCCCCTGTAATAAAAGGGCCCCTGTCCTTAAGGTGCCATTACATTATCTGACACATGCATGCAGGAGACTTTTTAGGTGGAAACTCATTAGTGCAGACTGAATTACCACAATTCCCAACCACCACAAGCACATTGGAGTGTAAGTTTTCTTCAGGAAGAAATTTACTTTCATGAAAACTGTCTTAAAACAGTTATTGTCTGGGTATAACGTGATAACATATGTAACCACAGGCATATAACATATTTCCATTCAGTAGCACATTAAAACCAGACATTGGCTTTTCCTGTCTTTGGTATTGGTGACATAGTAATGGTGTAGTATTTGTGATGGTATTGCTTCTGGTGTTGGAAATATTTGTGGTGGTATTGCTTCTGGTGTTGGAATTATTTGTGGTGGTATTGGAGTTCATAGTATTATTGGTGGTGTTTTTATTAGTGATGTAAATGGCACTAGTTATATTGATATACATTTTTATATTGGCGTGAATGGTATTCTTGATGTAGTGTGGTCATGTTCTTTTGAAAATAATTAACTCTCATGCAACCTAATGTACAACAATTATTGGCAAACCAAATAGGCCTATGTTTTGCATGACAACATCTGCAAACATAGACGTGCTGAAATGTGGTATTGGGGGCATGTGGCAGGGATGTATTGGTGGCTGTGGCGTTCCTGGTGAGTAGTAGTAGTGCTGGCATTGGTAGGGGTAGTAGTAATGATAGTGTGATAACAGGCAAAATACCTGCTGCATTCAAAAGTGCATGTGATGGTTGAATATACTATTAAGATGGAAAATAGACCTTCATGCATTGACACATGCTGTACATTTAGCACTAGGATTAAGAGCAGTTGAATGAAAGCTTATATTAAGGGATTCATTCTGATGAGACTCTGAAAGCCTCCGAACGCAGTTCACAGGCTTTCCAAGCCTCATTGTGGCTTTAAAACCGACAACTCATTACAATGGAGGCTGTCCAAAGAGCTCAAGGAGCCAGTCTGCCTGTCGGAAGCAGCACATAATCCCGATGGATGGCGTTCTACACCGTCCGGATTATGATGTCTGTTTCCGTCAGAGTTTCCATGCTGGGCTTTCTGACAAGGAAACCCTGTCGGAAAGCAACTTTGGGGGCCCCTAGCAGGGTCCCCTTCAGCCAACGGCCTCCGGTTGGGGGGCGAGGGGGCACCTATGGTGCTCACTGTTCGCCATGCGGTGAAGGGATGAACGCAAACTCCCTTTTCTGTATGGGAGCTTGTGCTGTGGACAGTTTCTGACCTCGGCACAAGCTCCCATACAGAAAAGGGACCATGAGACCACACCATTTGCGGTCGCATCAAAATTCTGTGTTCAGGACCACCGACTGGAGGTCGGTCGGACCAGTATCCACAACAGCGTCAGTCCGACATCTAAATAAGGCCCTATGTGCAAACCCGGTATACCTGAGAAACTGGTATAAGTAAAAAAAATATATACCCTTGGGGAAGCATTATACCTAGGCTTCTATGGCCAAACCAAACTAGTACACAGCTGTGTATAGTTAGACAATGGTTTAATCCCTATTATAATCATAAAGGTGTTGAAAAAAACGTTTGCAGTAGGTAGTCCTATGAACGGTATGGTAAAATGGAATAGGTGAACACAGTCCACTGGTGATTTCTTAAGAGGCAATCCGTTACCATTCGTGACTTTCGTATTGTTACATTTCCTTAAAAAAACTCAGAATTAAAGTACATTTCAGTCACTACTACTTTTCTTTGTCAACATGTTATTATGTTGATATTTCTACTCTCGGTGTAAATGATTGCAGGATCTTCTTCAGGACAGTAGAGGAGGCAACCTATTGAGCTAGGGATACATGGAAAAAATAATTACCTTGTTGTCGTAGTATAGAAACAAAATATTAGTTCATATGTGGAGCCTTATTGGAGGGATCTTACCGCCCATCCAAAAAGACACTCCAGTAGTAGATCACTAGTACGAACTGTGATATGTTTGTACAAATCTAAAAGTGAAGAATAAAAAAGCAAAATTAGTCCGGAAGGTGACAAAAGCCACAAAATGATGTGTCCCCCGGTCAGTTGGAAACCTATCGCTCTTGAGAAATGCAACTGAAAGTCTAGCTAAGTATGAGTAAGACATCTGCTGCACTGCTAAATGCCCAGTGCTCTGAGTTCAGAACGAATGCCAACACTGCACCCCTGCATCACCAGAGCCAACTTTGAAGGTGCAGGGTCGACAAGTGCACCCACTAGCACTGCAGAAGCAGTGTCTCTGTGTGCAAGAGTGGCCTAAAATGGAATTACCTGATCATGCAGACATAAATTCGGAATGAGAATATTAACTGTATGCCAGTGTTAACAAAACTGTTTGAATAGCTTGTAAAAACCGCATCTGTTCCTAATCTATGCCAATCCTATACTTTTTTGTAAGTAATCATAGACATGGGGGGGGGGCTCCTAAAATGGAGAGAGGACACCATGACTGGTGCAGAGCTTGACTAGGAGTCATAGGTGAGATCGCAGTCCTGTAACTGAACCCCTATTTAACTGTGTAATATTTCTTTTTGGCTGTGATGTTAAAGTACTTTCTCGTAACTAAGCTAAGCACTAGGGGGGGGGGCTGAACAGTACATTATTGTATCTGCTATTTTACTGTTGAGTTCTGAGCTCTTGCCCCCATCAATCTACTACCCTCAGAAACCTTTGACTGTCGAAGGGGTATACGTGACAAAGTTTAGCTAAGTTTTAGGCAACTGGTATTACTGTTAGACAGGCTATGAGACTACGTAAATTCAATCACATTATGCCCATCTTGGTCTCTTCTAAGTGGCTTTCAGTAGAAGTGAGGAACATGTACAAACTTGCCAGTATCACACACAAAGATGTCTTTCACAATACCCCTCATTATCTTATGGGAAACTGGCCATATCGGGAAGGGAGCACACAGTGTTTGGAGTACATTTTTTTTTTTCTTCAAATTTTTGAAAACCTTTATTCAAAACAGAGCACACAGCTATTCAGCCTGACATCCCGGAGGCAAGGCAGCAGGGGTAACAGGAGAGAAATAGTGCCAAACGATTCAGACATAATCATCGAAGGTTATTTTTACATTAAGATGAAAGTTCAACAAAAGGGCGCCCGAGGGCGCGAAAATGGCAATAGAGGCAATGTGAAGCTGGGCGTCAGGGATGGGTGGGGGAGGAAAGGCAGGGAAGTGAACATCAAGGATAAGATTCCAGAATGGGAAGGAGGAGGGGGGGGGAAGAAACAGGAGAATACAGTACATCAGAGCTCAGTTGGCGTCACAGGTCAGGGTGACACATTATCATGCAGGCTGACTGATTCAGGCGGCAAGCACACGTCTCCCCTGTACTCATTCCATGCCCCCCAAATTTTATTCCAGGTTTGAGGCCTCCCTCTTGCCACATAGACTGTCTTCTCCCGGAACATGCACCAGTCCATGTTGGCTTTCCACTGTACCAGCAGGGGGGCCGCGGACGCACCCCACTTCTGAGCTATGTCCCTCTTGGCCACCATGTTCCCAAGGGTCACCCACCTAGTCTGCGCAGCGCTGTGGTCAGAAGGCTCCCATACGTTCAGGAGGCATCTACGAGCTTCCGCGTGGGCAGCCACGCCAGTAACCTCCTCCATGACTCGGTGCACTCTCCTCCAGTAGGAGGCTATCACTGGGCATTCCCAAAGGATGTGCAAGAAAGTGGCGAGAGCTCCGCAGCCTCTACGACAGAGACCGTCAGGCGAGAATCCCATGCGCATTAATCGAGGCCCTGTCATATACACCGGTGCAGGATCTTAAATTGCACGAGGCGAAGACGGGAGGAAATTGCAACCTCCTTAGGGGAGGAAACCGCACTCTGCCAATCTCTTCATCAAGTTCAAGGCCATCCGCCACCCACTGGTCCCGCAAGTTAAGGAGGAGATCTGTGCGCACGTTAATCAATTTTTTATATGAAAGGGAGATCGCGCTGTCCGGCATGTGCCCATCCAGTATCCTGTCCTCCAGAGGGGAACTCTCAGGAATGACGCTGTCCGGCGGTGTGGCCGAGAGCAGCGCATGTCTCAGTTAAGCGTATCGGAAAAACTCTGTCGCGCCCAGCTGGTATTCGGTTTGTAACTGGGGGAAGGTCTTAATTGAGCCTCTGGAGAGCATGTCTTCAACCCTGCTAATGCCGATGAGGTCCCACTTATCAAACCCCTTGGTGTGCCATAGTCTACCCAGGATGTCCGAATCAAAGAGGGGAGTGAACCTTGTGAGTCTGCCTTGCCAACCCTGTGCCTTAGTGACCGCCCGCCAAGTGTGGACCGCCGTCCGAGTAGGGCCCGTCAACCGCCGGTCGAGAGACTTCGAGTATAGGGCCCGATAATAGTTACCATCGCCCATCAGCCATCTATCCATGGCATAGCCGGGACTACCCACAGGGCCATAGAACCCGTGGTTGAGGGCAGCAAATTGAGAAGACGAATAGTAGCGGCGCACGTCTGGGAGAGCAATGCCACCATCGTACCAGGGGAGCGTGAGTTTGTGGATGGCAACGCGGGGTCGACCATCCCAGAGGAGGGTCCGAAGGAGGCCTTCAAGGTCTCGAAAGTAGCGCGCTGGGACAGGGTCCTGGGCGTTTTGCAGGGCGTACAAGAACCTGGGCAGGGACATCATCTTAAACAGAGCGGCACGGCCAAGGAGGGAGAGCGGTAGCTTACGCCAGCTGTCTACATCACGCTGCAGACGCTGGAGAGGAGGGAGTAAGTTGTGGTCGTATCGCAACTTGGGGTTACCAGAGATGTAGATGCCCAAGTACTTGAAGCCGCGTGTGGCAATCTGAATGTAGCAGCCTCTGGGAAGTCGTGGAGTATCTCCTTTAAGGACATATAGGGACGATTTGGCCCAGTTTATAATAAGACCAGAGTACCGCCCGAAAAGTCTGATCACATCACAGGCCACAGTGAGGGACCTGCAGGGGGAAGTCAGATAAATCAAGATATCATCGGCGTACAAGGATACCCTGTCTTCAAAGCCAGGGGCCCACGTAATGCCGCGTAGGTCAGGATGCACACGCAGTAGGGCTGCGAGCGGTTCAAGGGCCAAGGCGAACAAAAGGGGCGACAGGGGGCAGCCCTGTCTAGTACCCCGATGTAGGGAGAATGGCGTCGACAGGCGGCCGTTGACCGTGACATTAGCCATCGGATCCGCATACAGTAGCTTCACCCAGCTCACAAAGACCGGCCCAAATCCAAGTTTGGACAGCACTGCCCAGAGGTATGGCCACTCGAGAGAATCGAAAGCCATCGTGGCGTCGAGGGACGCGAGGACAGCCGGCTCTTCGAGGGTGTGGGCTCTAGCCATGACACCGTGGAGGCGACGTAGATTGAGAGCGGTGTTTCGGTGGGGGATGAATCCCGACTGGTCAGGGTGTACGAGGTCGCTAATAACACCAATCAGCCGGTTGGCGAGCAACTTGGCGAGCAACTTGGGTTCCACGTTAAGGAGAGAGATGGGACGGTACGATCGACAGACGTCACGTGGTTTACCCTCCTTGTGGATGACCACAATGGTAGCCAGCCGCTGATCCAGGGGGAGACAGCCCCTCTCAAAGGATTCCAGGAACATTTTCCGCAAGTGCGGAGACACCGCATCCGGGCGGATTTTATACAGTTCAACCGGTATGCCGTTAGGCCCAGAGGCCTTTCCGGTCCGTAGGGAGCGGATCGCCAAAGCAATCTCGTCAGCGGTGATGTCCCTATCCAAGTCCGCTCTCTCGTCCTCAGAAAGGCAGGGAAGGTCAATCTCCGAAAGGAAAGCCGACGAATCCGCCTCCGAAAAGTCCGAAGCAGACTCATAGACTCCCCGAAAATAACCAGCGAATGAGTCGACAATGGCACTCGGGTCCGTAAGGACCACACCGTCGTCTCCCAGGAGTTCAGGTACCACGCGACTGGCCATCTCCCTCCTGTCTAACCAAGCCAGCAACTTCCCAGCCTTATCGCCCACATCATACACGCGGCCCTGCTGTTCCTTGGCCAGAGTGAGTGCGGCATTCGCGGCCAAATCGTGGTACTCCGCTTGTTTCAGCGAGAGGGTATGCAAGACAGAGGGGTCCGGCTCGGGCCCCAACTGGGACTCGAGACGCAGGACCTCTTGCTCAACAAACAGCAGGTCAGAATCTCTAGTCCGGCGGGCTTCAGCGATGAGTGCCTGGGCCTCACCTCGGAGCACCGTCTTAAAGGCCTCCCACAACGTAACGGCCGACCTAACCGAGCCCACGTTTTCGGAAAAATAAAGATCAATGGCTTTGGCCAGGAGAGAGCGGGTCTTGATGTTACGAAAATACCACGGATTGACCGCGGCCGGTCGCTCCGACAAGACCACCCCGAAGTCGAAAGAGACCCATAACGGGGAGTGATCAGAAATGCCCCGCGCCAAGAAGCGGGCTTCAGAGACGGCCAATGCGTCCGACGCCAATGTGAGGACATAATCGATGCGGGAAAGACTCCCATGTGCACCCGAAAGAAAGGAAAATTGACGGAGCGTAGGGTGTAGCAGACGCCAGCCATCTACCAGGCCCATAGACTCGAGAAAGGAGGACAGCCACATCTGTGAGTTACGTAGGTCCCGGGGCGGTTGGCGATCAAGCAGACCAGAGCAAACCGAATTAAAGTCACCCCCCACTATCAACCGGCCAGCCGGCATAGACAAGATGGCACCACCAAGGTCCTGAAAGGTACTGGATTGAAGCCCCGGGGGGACGTATACAGAAAGCAACGTGAGGGAACGCCCTTCCCATCTACCAGCCACGGCAGCGTAACGCCCTCTGTCGTCAATCAAGGTGACATCTACCTCTAGGGGAAGGGACGCGCGTACGAGGATACCCGCCCCCCGGGAACCGGAAGAGAACCCCGAATGTGCCACCATTTTGTAGCCTTTGCGATTCAAAGCTTTACAAGCGTTGCCCACCAGGTGTGTCTCTTGAATGAGGACAACATCAGGCATGTGACGTTTGATCAGTTGTATCACCACCCCTCTCTTAATTCGGTCACCCAACCCGTTAACATTCCAACTGAGAATTCGTAACTTTCTACCCCCCATCCCCCCACTGCCCGCCCCACCCAATCCCACAAGACACCTGCATCAAATACAGTTCAGGAGCACAAATGACCCATTGCCACACAAAGGAAAGAAAGAAAAAACCAACAAACAAGATAACTCTCCCCAACATACCCCCTACCCTGCACCCCTGCATCAGACTAAAAAGCCCCCCCAACCAGCAGTGTGCCTGTCGCCCCATTAACTACTCTACGAAAGACCCAGAGGAGTAAGGAATCTCCATGAAAACGTCCCGCCACCCACCATGTAAATGAAGAAGAGACCGGTAATTAACGAGTCACAATTCCGGCAGTCATTCGAGGCAGGGGTAGCATCAGCTCCTTGCTCAGTCTCGCCGTTCCGCTCCGCCCGAGGCGCCCCCAACTTCATCCTCCTGTTCGTCCCGATGTGGCGAAACCGTGTCCAACCATTCACTGACATTTTCAGGATAGTCAAAGAAAAGGGCACGTCCCTTATGTTCAACACGGAGTTTCGCGGGGAACATCATTGAATACTTGAGACCCAAGTCCCTGAGGCGCCTCTTCACTCCCGCGTAGCTCAAGCGTTGGCGCTGTACCAGCCTGGTAAAGTCCAGATAAAAGTGCACCTCCGCATTCTGGTATTGGAGTGGCCCATGCGATCTGGAAGCTTGAAGGATCGCATCACGGTCCCTGAAGTTAAGGAGGCGCGCCACAATCGGTCGCGTTTTCGGCTCCCGTTTTCGGCGGGCCACCCGGTACCCGGTGGGCACGTTCCACTGAGAAAAAGTTGCTCAGTCCAGGGGGCGCCAAATGGGTTTTAACCAAGTCCTCCACAAATAGGTCCGCCGCGGCATTCTCGGACCCCTCCGGTACACCAACTATGCGGACGTTCTGCCGCCTGGCTCGCCCCTCAAAGTCCTCCAGCCGCCTTGAGAATAGATCAGTGGTCATCCGCAGGTTGCGGACCTCAGTCTGTAACTCAGAAACGTTGGAGGTTAGGCTGGAGGTCTTGATGTCGAGCGCCTTCACACGCTCGTTGGTCTTGCCCAAGTCGGCCCTTATAAGGGTAATATCAACGGCCATAGAGTCTACTTTGTGGTTCAGGGTCTCGTGCTGTTGCTGCATGTCGGCCCGGAGGCTCGTGATGGCACCCATGATGTCCACGAGGGTGGGGTCCGATCCATCCGGCGGGCTCGTCGATGGGGTCCCTTTAGAAACGGCCCCCGATGTAGGTGGCGACTTGAGATTCACATATCGCTCAATGCGATTCTGCTGCGTTTGCGACTTGCCCCGGCCACCCTTGATCGATGTCCTGTCCGGGTCACCTCTGCCCGCCATGATGGGTACGAGAGAACAAAGGCAAGGTGTCCACAAGTCCGGGTCCGCAGCCGGAAGGCAGGTGGGGCCAAGGAGGCAAGACCAGGGTGTAGAAGGCACAAGCAGGAACACAATCACTCCACCAACGAGGGCGGCAGGCGGGCACTACGCAGTCCGATCGTGCGAAGTGGCGAAGTCCGGAGGGACAATGGCACCGTCAAGGAGCGGAGTTCAGCTCGAAGTAACTTTGCACAGGAACCACCGATTTGGAAGCCGATTGCAGTCCTCGCCTGAGCAGGCCACCAGCAATACAATTCCACCAACGTGGATCAGGATTTCAGGCAGGATATTTGCGGTGGGTCGGACGGTCCACGGAGCTCCGAGCTTACGCGGCCATCTTGGTCGCCCGCAAAGCTCCTCCTGGAGTAAATTTTTATCTGCGAGCACCAAAATTCAAGGAGAACAAGACACTCTGTGTGCTTCTCATGAAGTGTACCTAGAGTGTGCTACTCCATTTCACCTGTCCTGAGAGCAACTTCACTGTGTGCTCTTTTTTACTAAGCGTTGAAAAAACTGTTATTTCAACACTACCTGTAAACCTGAATGAGGAGTGTATCCACTGTTTTTTCCAGTAAAGTGTACCAAGTATAAGAACCTTCAGACACCACCACGCAGATACCCTATTGCTTGAATGTTCCCTTAAGTGAACTGTTGACATACATATATCTATCTATCTATCTCACATTTGATGGATTCTCTTAATGTTGTTATATTCCATAGGCTGCACTAACATGTTGGTTCACCTGAGTACTGGATTTGATTGGCCCGAATTCGTGTGCTTCCCTAAAAAGACTTCCTGTGTTGCACTTTTTGTCTTGTGTCAAAGTTTGTACTTGACACAGAAAGACTTAGTTGGTTATAGTGTCACGCCAATGATCATGGCTATAGACGTGTTCTTTGTATTATGAAAGTTATGATAAAGGCCGTAGGCATGGAATATCTATTGCAAAAAGCATATGTTAAAGTCAATAGGCATTGAAGTGTGGATTGCTATTCCACTGTATTAATGCCTACAGATAGATATTTTGCTACAGAGAATCTCAGATTATGGTAGTAGGCAATGGTTTTTGTGGTGGGCCCCCTTGTGCCAAACCATGAATACAGAAGATTTGCTCTGCGAAAATCCTTGTTAGGCAGTCTTGTGAGAGATAGTATTTTGGAGATATAGTATTTTGCTTAGCCACCTGCATTTTTTTTTTTTACACAATTCTAATTTTACAACTCGATCTGAATGTTGCCTTGTGGAAAACCTTAGCTCAGAACTGTAGGCCTGAGTTGGTTATGGTGACAAATTAGAGGCCTGATTGGAGCACTGGAAATGTTATGTCTGATGCCATAAGTCTGATCTTCTTCTTATGAAACTTCAACAAAGGCAGTTGGTTTAGCTTATTCATTGTGAAAGCTTATGTTAAAGCCAGTAAGCCTTAAAAGGTTGTTTGTTATCACATTGTGTTACAGGCTATAGACTTGTATTGTGTTACACATAATCTAGAAAAATACCACAGTAGGCAAAGGTTTTGGTGTTGACCAACCGCTGAAACACCCTGGGGCTTTTTTTTGTTGTCTTTTTTCAATCTTTTTATTGAGCTTTATTTCGCACAGATTCTTCATGTTACTTGAGTTACATTGGTGTCCCTATGTGCATCACATTTCTATTATTCACCATTTGCATTATATAGGCATATACACAATACTGCAAAGAAAAAAGAAACCACACAACCCTCCCTTTTAGTACAGTGTGGTCACGCCCCTCTCCCTGTCTTTCCTCAGGTTCCTTCCGTAGCTGTACATTCTTTAAACTGAGCCCCTCATCTGGCCTATTGCCTGTATTTCCCACTATGCATTGTTTCGGTGCCTGGCTTATAGGTAATGCGGCTGTCATAACTTTCCCTTGCTAGCTCTGACTTGACTGTGTCTCCTGGGTGCCCCCTCCCTCCCGTGGGACATCATCCTCCTCCTCCTTTACTGCGTCACTCTCTCCTGGCTCCCAGGACATACTGCCCATAAGTGCTGCCCACGCTATAATAAGTCTTCCTTCAACTTATCATCTCTGCAGGTCTTTATCATATACATTTCCTCTACCCATGTCCATTCTGCCATGTCCTTGTGCCACAGTTCTGTGGAATGCAAAAAGAACAATTGATGCACAGAATGCAGAACAATGTGATACATTCACCCCAGTACAGAGATCTGGGCCTAAATCCATCGTTCTTTTGCTCACCATGCCATTCTACTTTGGACCCAGCCATATGCAAATCAGTCTTGACCCTGCACCCAATGGGAACCGTCCAGCCCAGTTCTATGGAAGGTGTTCTCAAACTCATCCATCCAATAGCCACCCTCCTCTTTGCCAGTACCAACGCCAACTGCAGGAATTTCCGACCTATTCTGCCCTCTCTGGGTTTCTTAACTATACCCAATCAGCAGAACCTTGGAACATCCCCCCGAATCAGCCTGGTCACCCACCTCATTCGTTCTGCCAGTATTGTAGGATTGTCCGGCATTCCCATGCCATACGGAAAAACGAGGCCCCATCCACCCCGCACATGGGACAGATTGCCACCCTCCCCATGTATATTCTGCTAAATTTGATCGGTGTTGGGTACGTTTGATGCAAGTAGTTAAAATGCGTCAATCTAAAGCATACTTTGCAGGACACCTTTCGGACTAATTCACATGGTGCACTCCTTTCGGTGTCTTCTAAGGGGGTGCTCCCAAGTCTTCCTCCTATGCCCTTCTGGTAGGTATTTCCCTCACTTATCTGTCCTCTCGCAGCGTTCTGTATAAAACGGTGACCATATGTCTTGTAGCCCCCACCGTTAACATAAGCTGTAAGGTGGCAACCTCCCTCGGCATTCGGGAAGTCCGTCCATATTTCTCTCACCGTATGTGTTATTTCGCATATTGAAGGAACTGCCCCCTTGCTACTCTGAATACCCCCTGTGCCTCTTCAAATGTCGGATATGTCTCTCCCAGGTATAAGTCCCACCCAGGGGGTTTTAACTATGATAATTCTTGTTATGCCTGTTGAGAGGGGTTGTATATTGTTGTGCAAGCTGTAGTCGTCTATATATGTGGGATTCTATATGGATATACCTGATGCCACAGTAGGCAAGTGTTTTAGTTAGGTGATGGACCCGAACAAAATGTGGGGATGAAAGATATGGACTACAATCATCCTTGCTAGGCTGCTTTAGGGGAAATAGTATTTTGCTTTGCCAACTGAAATTGTATGTACATTTGCATTTTTATGTTCTAAGCGATGATTGTGGGCGGTTGCGTGCTTCCCAACAGTCAGTGGTGCTCGTGAAAACAGCACGCCTGCTTGCATGTAAAACATCAACTACTGCATCCCGCCATTAGCAACTAGTACGTCAGTCGAGATGCTGTTTCAAATCTTATATTTATTCAGGTTGAATATTTTGGTTGCACATCGCAACCCTGTTCATGATAAAAACACAATTTTTATTCTAAACATGAAATACTCTCTGCCTCAAAGGACTGTAGCACAATGTTAAACTTGATCGCCATCTTTTACATTTTATTATTACGGAAATTGTGGTTACTTACTAAAAAACAAAACCAAGGCAAATCATGACCATCACCCCAATTTTTGGTACAAAGTTATTACATGATTGTTCCGATCACTTATATCCAACATGAAATAAAAGATTGCATCAAAGTGTCACATTTTCGTTCATTCAGCCTACTGCTGTAAACTCACGTATTCACACTGATCTAGTTAATGCAACATCCTCTATAAGGTGTACATGTTTACGGCCAGCTCTTTACTCCAAAATCTTAAATTCACATATTGTTGCATTTAGTATCTTCAATTGCTCCATATCAACTATCTGTATTCAGAATTCACTTATTTGTGCAAAGTATAATCATATCATAACGATCCTGTTTTAGAAACCCTACTCATCCGAGTTCAGTAAGGCCTCGATCTCTCCAGTTAACTTCAAAACAAATTCCTCTTTCACTTTCAAATAATAAGCCGAAGTAATCCTACTATAACCTTCTTTATCATCAAGTCGCTTTTATGCTTCTTGCATATATGTATTCTTATCCCTCAAAACTACATTGCCACCTTTACCTGACGTTTTAACCACCATATTGTCCAGGTTCTGCAGTCTATTTATGGTTTTACAGTATGTTATATCCCTTGGCTGGTTAGGCCTTCTTTTTCGAGATTTGTGTCTCTGTATACCAGAAGATTGCCTTGAGGGAAACTTATGCTCATGTTATAATGGGTTTGAGTTGGTCATTTTGACAAGCCTATGATAAAGGCTAGAGGCCTTATTAGTTCACTGGGAAAAGTTATGTCAGATTCCTTAGGCGTGCTCTGTATATTATAAACAGTTATGATAAAGCAAGTAGGCCTTACTTACTTATCGTGAAAACCATGTGCTAAAGACAATAGGCTTTTAAGGGTTGATTGTTATTACACTGTGCTAAAGAGTGTAGGTAGGTATTTTGTTACATGGAATCTCGTAGATTACTGTAGTTTGGAGGGTTTTGATGTTGGTGACCCACTTGAGTAAACTATGAGCATACATGGTGTGCACTATGGTAATCCTTAATCAGCTCTGTGTATGATGTAATATTGTCTTGACAACTGTATTTTGTACATATTTGTAATTTTATTATTATATGCCTGATGATTGCCTTGTGAGAAGGCTTGTGAACCAACACAGTAGGTCATAGTTGGTTATGGTAGGAAGCTAATGATAAAGGTAATATACCTGATTGTTTACAATTAAAAGGCAGTAGTCCTCACATATTGATTGTGAAAAGCATATGTTACAGTTAATAGGTATTTAAGAGTAGATTGCTTTTACCTTTAGATGGATATTTTGTTACATGGAATCTTATAGATTTGCATCGTAGGCAAGGGTATGGGCGCTGGTTACCCTCTCTGACAAATTGTAGGTCTAGAAAATGTATTTGTACTGTCTGAATCCTTGTTATGCCCTCTTAGGAGAGAGAGTAGTTTGTTTTGCCAACTGTAATTTTGTATACTGTGTAATTTAATGACTATATATGCTTGATGGTTGCCTTGCAGGGAAGATTATTCTCAGTATAGGAGGCATCAGATGGCGCTGGTGATAAGCCAATTATAACGGCTACAGGCCTGATTGGTTCACCAGGAACAATTATTTCTGTTGCTATAGGTCGGATACTGCAATGGAAAAGAATCATTAAATAATGCATACATCCACATATTTATGGATGAGTGGATACTTTAGTGCATAGAGGGCTTTTGGGTCAAATCTTTTCTGCCATTGGATTATCAGACTCTTCTTCCATCCATGACAGCAAACTGTATTGGGTAGTGGTTCGGTCCACGTTGGTGTTTGGATCTCTTGCCTTGAGAAATAAAGGCATTTTCTGATCACGTGTACATCAACCTGAATATGAGTGTGCTTCAGTGTTGGTGTTGTTTGTCCAGTTCTTTAGTTTCAAATGTCCTCCTTTTTATAGTCCCCCTTTCATTTCTATGCTTCTCCTATTTATTTTAATATTTCTTAAGAGATTGCTACAGCTGTCCAAGCAGTGCTAGCAGATCGCTTGTTTGCTGCTCATGTCAACTGTTGTGTACTGCAATCCACGCAGCCACTTACTCTAAACCAGCAGCCCATTATGGAATGCTGTTGTCCGTAGTGCATCATTGTTTTATCATTCCAAGATGGGCAACACAGTGGTTCTATATATGTACGCCATGCTTGATCTTTAAAACAAATGTAGACTATTTACAATACCTTTGCAAGTCAGACACATGCTGCTATGCTTAAATTGCACGCATAAGCTTGCTGTGTTTAAATGGCTGCATGTTTTCTTTTTTCTACTTGTATTCTTTTTTTTTTTCAAATTTAGTTTTATTGAGTTTTGAGATAAAAGCATAGAAAGGGAAGAAGGAAAAGAGAAGAAAAAGAAGACACAGGCGACAGATATCAATCATCCCCACACAGGGGGGTCAGATGCGCCATCACAATGGAGTAAGGGAAGATAACATATATGATCAGCAAAACTGGTGCAAGAGTCAATGTTCATTAGTGTCAGTGGCCTAATTGAATTCAAATTCCCGATTACATAAACCGCTAACTCGCCACGGGGAGCGATAGTTCCATCAGACCGAACTTCCAGCCAGGGGAGCAGCTGCGTATGAATCCTCCATAGTCCGCCTCCAGGCGCCAGGTAGTGTCGCAACAAGAGAACTAACAACCCCCAACCAAACCCCCCCGTACCCTCCCCCCCCCCACCCCCTTCCCCCATGGTGGTGACCATTCCCTCATCCCTATTAAGCTTCATGTATCCCGCTAATTAGAGTTGAAATAGGTGGAGTGTACGTAGTGCTGAAGGACAGACTGCAGACGGGAGGCCTCGAGATAGAAATCGGACCAGAGGGCCCCATTGAAACAAGAAATTCTTAAAGTTACCCAGAAATATATCAGACATTCTTTCCAGACTCAGTAACCGCCATAACCTCGCATGCCATAACGAGATCGCCGGTGCATCCGGTTTCTTCCAAGCTGCCGCTAGCGTTAATTTAGCTGCTCCTAAACATAGCCAAATTATACGTTTGTCGGCCCTGGTCTGATGCTCCAGCAATGGATCTCGAAGTCCCAGCAGGACATAGTCCATGGACTCCGGAATCGGGTAACCCACCACTTCCTTGATGTGGGACAGTATCTCGGACCAAAATGGCTTGATGGTGGGACAGTCCCACCATATATGGCGGAAGTCTCCCAGCATGCCGCATCCCCGCCTGCACCTGTCTGATGATGATGGAAATATTCGATGCAGCCTGGAGGGAAAGAGGTACCAGTCAAACATAAGTTTCAAATGCGCCTCCCTGAGATCTATTGAGTGGTTATGTGCCTTTATGTCCCGCCACAACCCTGTCCATTCATTGTTAGAGATGTCTCTTCCAAGGAGAGCCTCCCATTGTTCCATGTACCGAGGGCGCGGAAATTTCACGGTGTCCAATAGTAACCTATATAGGAAGGAGATCGTCCCTTTCATGGATGATGTGTGCAGGATAAACGCCTCAAAGGACGTCAACGGCCGCGTGGCTGCATCTCGCACTCCCGTCGATGTCGCCCAATGCAGGAGCTGAAGGTGATGAAAGCGTTCGGTGGGCGGGATACCATAGTCCCGCATACAATTTTGAAAAGTAAGGGGGATTGTCCCATGGAATAAGTGAGTAAGAGCTCTACATCCTCCCTCTCTCCACAGCTCGAATGATCCTTCCTGCATTGCCGGGGGAAAGGACGGATTTAAGTGAATAGGGGTAAAAATGGCGATAGGAAGGTGGTCCAGCGGTCATCGCAACTGACCGTGTCCCAGACTTTCAGGACCGTGCTGGTGGGAGTGCAGATATAGGCATTCCTGGGCCGATCAGCCTTAGGCTTCCAGGCCAAATCCCAAATGGATCTTCCAGCCACGCTCTGTTCCATATGTAACCAGTGCTTCTCTGAGAGCTGCTGAGACCACTCTACCAGTACCCGCAATTGCGCGGCCTTATTGTATAGATGCATGTCCGGGAACCCCCCCCGTGGTCGTCTCCGTACTGCAAACGAGAGCCTCGCTCGGCCTCCCTGCCACACAAATTTCAGCATCAGAGTTTTAAGGCGCCGAAAAAAATCCAACTCTACTGGTATGGGCAGAGCCTGGAAAAGATATAAGAACTTAGGTAGAAGTACCATCTTGACAGCATGGATCCTACCCAGCCAGGAGATGTACTTCGGCTTCCATCTCTCCAGCTCCCCACGTATTGCCGCTAGCGCCGGTGGAAAATTAGCCGCAAATAGCGCGCCTAGGGTGGAAGTTAGCCTGATACCCAAATAAAGCAGTGAGGAAGAGGACCATGAAAGGGGCGTGAGCATGCGTACCCGATCCACTTCAGTGGGGGGAAGAGTCAGATTCAATATGTAAGACTTATCAAAGTTAACCTTGAATCCCGCCACCGCTTCGAATTCCGAGAGGACCGTGTGAATGTGGGGTAGTGATCGGACCGGGTCCCCGACCGACAAGAGGACATTGTCCGCGAACAGAGAAATCTTATGTTGTTTCCGCGTGAAGGGAAGGCCGATGATTTGTTCCTTCTCCCTGATAGCAAGTGCTAGAGGTTCTATACCGAGGGCAAAAAGGAGCGGGGAGAGGGGGCACCCCTGCCGTGTTCCGCGAGAGTGGGGAAAACAGGCGGATCTATGTCCATTTACCATCACTCTAGATGTAGGTTGGCTATAATTAGCACTGATCATTTTTATGAATTGGGGAGAGAACCCAAAAGCTTTTAAAGTTTGGTATAAAAATCTCCAGTCGACCCGGTCGAAAGCCTTTTCTGCGTCTAGTCCCACCAAAACAGCAGGTATACGGAACCTGTTGGCCTTTTTGATCAAGTGTATCACCCGTCTTAGATTGTCATGGGTCTGTCGCCCCTTAATAAAACCGGACTGGTCAGGGTGGATGAGGGCCGGCATCAAATCCTGGAGCCGTCTTGCAAGAATTGAGGAATATAGTTTGGCATCCAGGTTGAGGAGAGCTATCGGGTGATAAGAGGAACACTGGGTGGGATCCTTCCCCGGCTTAGGAAGGATGGTGATCATAGCCTCGGCCATGGTTCCCGAGGTCCGCCCATCGTTAGCCATCTCATTAAAGAGAGAAACTAGATAATCGCATATCTCATCCGCAAACGATTTGTAGAACAAGGCCGTATAACCATCGGGTCCCGGAGCCTTGTGGAGCTTCAGAGCCTTAATAGCGTCCATCACCTCGTCCCTGGAGATAGGGGCCGATAGCAGCTCATTCCACTCTCTGGAAACTTGGGGTATAGAAAGCCTAGTTAGGAACGCGGATTGAGCGGCCCGATCTAGGTCCGTTCCTCTATATAAGTCGGCATAAAAGCGACCAAAGATGGCAGCCTTGTCTGCATCTCTGTTGCTCATTCCCTGCTGGGTCCTTAATCCCCCCAATGTACTACCGCTCCCTCTTATCTCTGAGTTGTCGAGCTAAGTGCCTTCCCACCTTGTTCCCCTGTGAATAGGAAGCCCTCCGTAGTCGCAAGAGAGTGAATTCGGCCCGGTTATTATAATGGGCCCGAAGTTTCCCCCGCACTGCAGTTAAAGGTCTTAAAGTCACTCGGGATGGATTAGATTTATGTGCCTGTTCCAACACGGCGAGTTCTGCCTCTAGTTCCTCCCGTTCCTTCCTCCTTAATTTATTAAGGTTGGCATTGAGGTTCAGGCAGGTGCCCCGCAGCGAGGCCTTACAGGCGTCCCAGGTGGTATACACCGAGGTGTCTGAAGGTGGGTTAAGCGCCAGAAAGTCCCGAATGGCTTTCCTCAGCTCCTTGCATGTGACATCATCCCGTACCAGCGCCGCAGGGAAGTACCATTTTCGCCACCCATCCCCCCCCCCCCCCCCATCGACCAGTGTAGTCCGAGAACCACCAGGCTGTGATCCGACACGGAAAGTGGAAAGATGCTAGAGACCTGAATGTCCCCCCTAAGGGCTTGGCTCACAAAAATATGATCAATGCGAGAGTAAGATAGATGAACGTGTGAGAAGAAGGTGTAGTCTCTAGATTGGGGGTACAGGAAATGCCAACTATCAATCAGTCCCAAGTCCCCCACCTGCCGCTGCGTTTCATTGGAGAAGACCCCAGTGCCCGCTCTCTGTGTACATGAGCTGTCCAGGTCCTTATCCCATACCATATTGAAGTCCCCCAGAAGGAACAAATGACCCTCCAGAAAGTTCCCCACTCTTTCCAACATTGCCTGCAGAAAGCTATTCTTGGGCGCATACACTACCACAAAAGTACACATACGGCCATACAGCGATCCTTTCACCATCAACCATCGACCCTCCTTGTCACCACTCACCCCCTCAGGCTGGAAATGAAGGGACGCCCGAAACATAAGAGCCACCCCCCTATGCTGAGTAGATGCAGACGCCCTATAGATGAGAGGAAAATGTCTGTGTCGGAGTCTAAGCTCATCTTTCCTAGCTAGATGAGTCTCCTGAAGATCAACCACATCCAGGTGGTGGTCCGACAAATACTTCCATAGCTTCTGGCGCTTCTGCGGGGAATTGAGACCCTTCACATTCCAAGAGCCGACACTAACGGGCATAATGAATCAAAAGGCCCCTATGCTGTGTGGATGGCGGTCGAGACCATAGTCGTCTCACGACCTCCCCCCCGAGTCCTAGCCAACCCCCCATTGCCACCCTCACTCCATTCATGCTTATCCAATACCCACTCATCCTCACATTCCGCAACATCCAGGACCCCGAGCCCCCTATGCACCAAATGATCACCAGTGAGCATATAGTCCTCAACAAAGCCTAGATCCATGACAACATTCGAAAAAAGGCCTCAGATGTAGAGCTCAGAGTAGTGCTCTTCCATAGCGAACAACGTCCCGCACACACATCCATTGGTCGCCACCATCCACCCACCCCCCGCCTTGAACCCCAATGCCCTCCCTGTGCCCCCCAGCCCCAGGACCCCCCCACTCCCCCCCCCCCCCCCCCCAAACAGAAAAACAATAGAAAACAACTCAAGGCACTGAACCTGAACCGTGTACTCATCAGTTCCAGTAGACCATAGTTCGTAAGGGCCCCTCTGGACTGGTATCGGAGTAGGGGTATCAACATAGTGACCCCCAGGGCCACAGTCCGGGGTGTCTTCTCCAAAAGTACAATCGAACCCCCGGGACCTTAGGGCCAGAGCCCCTCCGGCGCCAATCAGCGGTGCAAGGGTCATGCTGCTCCAGAACTTGTTTGAGAATCAGCCATTGTGGCGGAGGCCACCGAAGCCACCGCATCTCCCCTTTCCTGCACGCTAGCAGTGCGATCCGGCCGTCGCCGATCCGGGGATGAACCGACTCTGTGCCAGGAAGATGAACAATGTCGTCTCCTTGATGGTGAGGTGCGAGCTCCCTGAGAAGGTGCGACGTCATCCAGGCCCAAGAGATCCTTTGCCACCTGCAGGGAGTTAATCTGTGCTAGTCTATTCTGCCAGCGAAAGATGATACGGAAGGGATGTCCCCAAGAATAGGAGATATTGCGTTCCCGCAGGAAGGTTGTCACAGGATGGAACTCCCTCCTTTTCCGAAGTGTCGATGCCGCCAGATCCTGGTAAAGCTGCGGGCGGTGGTCTCTGAATTGCAAAGAGGAGATGGCCCTGGCTTTCCGCAGGATACGTTCCTTCACCTGAAAGTCATGCACACAGACGAGGATATCCGGAGGTGGTCCCCCTCCTCGCCTGGGTAGCCCCACTCTATGCACTCTGTCAATCCTTATTTCCTGCATATCCTCCTCGTCTAGAATCTGCAAGAACAGGGCCTGAACGTACCCACGCAGGTCCCCCGCTTCTCCGTCCCACGGCACCGCCCGGATGCGAATGTTGTTTCTTCGGGAACGGTTCTCTAAGTCCTCCGTGTGGGTCTGCAGATCCAAATTGTGTTCCGTGAGACGGATGATGTCTTGCTGTAGCTGGTGCACATCGTTCGCCACACTCAGGTCATGGTCCTCCAGCGTCGCCACCCGCTCGCCGAGCCCATCCACATCTCTCCTCACCTCCCGAAGGTCTGACGCCAGTTGCGAGCGGAGTTCAGAGATATCCTCTTTAATGGAGGCAAAGAGCTCAGACATAAAGGCCTTAGTGGCAGGCGCCTCATCGTCCGATTGTTTCGATGAGCCACTGGCTCCTGGAGAGGCCGGCTGCTGTGAAGATTTAGTGGCACCATCCTTTCCTGGCCTCCCCTTACGTAGCGTGTTGGACATTGTGAAGCTCCGGCTGTAGTACGTGGCCAGGTGGCCCCTCCTCTCCAGAGACAAGGTTGGAAGCCTCTATCGGATTTCCAAGGCCGTAGGTAGTGCGGCTCTCCCCTCCAGTTAGTCCATCCAAGGGCACGACCTCTCCCTCTCCATCAGGGATACCCTCTAGATCAGTGCAACAAGCTTCCAGCGTTCCCTCCGTGTCAGAATGTATAGGGGGGAATCAATCGCCTCGGGCCCTGACGCCTAGGCAAGCAGGAGTGTGCAAAGTCAGTGTAGGGCCTCCCCACACCTTCAGCCCGGGCCACGAAATTTAGCAGGACTGGGTCTGCCAGGCCCCGCCAGGCAAGGCCTAATCAAGATGGCGCCGTGGGCTCACCCGCCAAGACTTGCGCACTCAGTGGTCGATCCCCTCACCGGGCTCCAAGTCACAGCACTCGCCGGTGCCGGGATTCTATTGCCACAGAGCCCCCCTACCGCCTTAACCAGGCGACAGTCACCAGCAGTAGTATGTCCTGCTCGCTCAGACCGCTCTCAGGGCTGCACAGGGACCCCGCCGCCCCGAGTCTCAATGCTTCCCAGGAATCACCAATGTCCGGTCTCAAATACGTAGGACAGGCTGCCAAGGCTTCGCGGCCGCTCCAGGCAGAGTCCGCGGTGTGGTCAAAGCAGGGCCCGCCTCCGTCCCGCCATCAGGCCCGCTCCTACAATGCCGGCTCTCCTCACTCCAGCCTGCAGCAACCGCTGTGCTCCTCCCAGCCGCTCCGGCTCACCCCGGCAACTCGAGGCGGGGGTAGCCCCCAATGATCGTCCCGGTGCCTCCGGTCCCCCTCTCAGCCGGACGCCTCCGGTGGGTCGCGGACCTCCTTCCGCTCTGCCAGGCCGGAACCGCTGTCTCCCCTCCCTGGCGTACACCGGTGTCCAGAGCCTCCGCACCCACAGGCAGTCGCGCTCTTCGCCCCTTGGTGAGGTCCGTGAGGACCGAAGCAATGATTCCAGTGCGGGCCGCTCCCTCGCAATGGCAGGCGCCGCCTAGTTCTGGAGCCGGCCCCTCGATCACGCGAGGCCGGTGCTTATAGGCCTCTACTCGTCACTGCGCTTGCGGCCATTGCAAGCTCCGCTCCGCTCCGCCGACAGCACCGGACCGCTCCTTCAGGTGTCGGTGACCTCCGCCGTCCTTTTGGTGCCGGTCAGCACGTCCTGGACTATGCTATTCGGTGCTATGCTGGATCAGCGCCGGAGAGGTTCTAAGAAGCGTCCTACTCCAACGCCATCTTGGCCACGCCCCCTACTTGTATTCTTTTAATTTATCTTGTATATGTTGTTGCATGTGCGTGTCTTACTGTTTTGTCAGAGGGTTAATGAAAGAATGAGTCAGTAGATTGATACATCGGTACATTAGTGCAAAGATGAGTAACAGAGTGCATGTATGAGGATTTACTGAGTACCTAAACTCACCCAAAGTATTATGTCCTCAGCAGTTGGTGTTGCTGATGAGGAGAGGAGTTGGCCTAACGGCTAGGGCAGTCGACCTCGAATCTGGGGAATTTTGTTTCGAGTCTCGGCAATGACGCTGAGCATCCTGTGATTCTGGGCAAATTACTTGAGCTCCCCATGCCTCACAAAAAATTAATGTGTCCTCCTGTATTGCAACTGGTGGTATGTAAAGCGCTCCGATTCCGATTCGGGTCAAGCTCACGCTATAAAACTCTGTAAAATAAAAAAAATCTGTGACACACAAGGCGCTTTCATGCATACGCTAGACCTACGAGTATTGCCAGTGCTTGTTTACAAGCTACACTTCTCTGTACGTGCGTGCTTCAACATCCCTCTTGGTCAGCCAACCTTGCTCTGAGGCCCCCCAATATGGTTTACGTATCAGTGCCCTCAAACAACCCCTATTGTATACTATATATATGGTTGCCTTTTAAGAGCTGCCCTCTGATACCGCATGGTTTAATCTAAGATCCACTCATGGTATACTGCTGTGTGTCCTGTGAGACATACCTTCCCATGCTGTATTGTGTGGTTCTCTCCAAGGCCTTGTCTCTCATATTATACTGCTTGGTCCTGGCTAAGACTCACCTTTCGTGGTATATTCCTCATTAGAAATGGTAATACCTTAGTACAAGAATGTCCACTCTGCTGCAGGGAATCCTAGTTGCAACCTTCCAAACTGCTTTTCCAGTTATGTTTCTCACCTCTCATCCTATTCACTCCATAGACGCTTCTCTTACAGTACTGTTAATGTATCAATATTGTTTCCTTCATGAGTCAACCCTAACAACAGTGTGCTTTATTGCAAACTTCATGCAAATCCTTCCAGCATGCTCGCTGTTGTTTATTATGGAAATCTTTTCAGTGTGTCGTTAGAAGTACCTCTAGTTCTGTGCTCACGCTGCATGATTCATTCAAGTTCATTTGGCTTCAGCAAACAGACTATGTACATTAGTGGTGTTTTACTGACAAACTGGCTATTCATTTTTAGGGCTGCATAATAGCCTGGTATGTAATCTCGATTTCTTTTTCTTTTTTTTAAATAAAATGTTTGCAACTGTGGAGATGAACATCTTTATTCTTACCTTTGTTTTCCTCAAATTATGTGTGAATCTTAAAGCCTTACACAGCTTGCATAGACTTTGCTTCCTATTCACTCATCACCATCCTTTATTACATTACAGAAGCTATAATATCAACAAAGAAAGAAATGGAAACTATTAAGTCCTCAGCAGTTGTTGTTTGCTGATGAGGTTACGGGTGGGAACCAACAGAAGATTGGGCAGGTACATGGACGGACTGAGGGAGTCCCAGACATCTTTGATGGACTTGTTGATGGATCTTCCTTTCCTGTGTGCAGTCTCCTCTGTGAAGTGAGACCATCATTGGAGTGGATGTATGGTTGTGTTATCCAAGAATCATTCTGTTTGTGGGACAGTTACTACTTGGGTGCATTATATACCCACAGGTTTCCATCCTGCTAGAACTTTCATCTCACTCCTCATTACGCCTGCCTCACTTTCTAGTTCATATCCTTATTAAATACCTTAAAGATTTAGTTATGAAGTGTCCAAGCAGATGCATTTGCTCCATATAAACTATAAAAAATGCATGGCTTTTATTTGTAGTTGGTGGACAAATATAGTTATGGTGCCGGGCGTTTAAGGGCAAACCACTGGCAAAATAGAAACATTAACATTATGGTTTAAATGTTTCTATAGCTTTCTTTGGCAGCAGACCCAATGTGATGATAGTGTAGCACTTATATGCAACATATAAGTTTGATTTGCCATTATTGAAAGAACTGTCTTCTCATCTTCCTCTCTTTGCAGCTCTTCTGCCTTTAAGCCTATTTCCTTTGTTGGAAGAGATGTAGCCTTAACTCAATATGTGAGTGCAGATCACCTTGGCAATAGTGAATCTTTATCTTTGAATAATTGATCCCTCTTCAAGACATTCCTCTTTACTTGCCCCTCTTATCCTTCGCTGATCAGACAACTAAGACGGGCACGGCATCTTCACCCTTAACTTTCAGGACACTGTTCTTTTATAAGATTGTCATCTTTTAGAGACTCATTTGATGACTGTCTTCCTCGGCTAGCCTCACCTTTACTTGGACCACTTGTTTCTACTTAATCAGATTTTGTAGAGCGTTGTCTTGCTACCCAACCGTGGACTCCAGTGCCAATGGGAGTGATTAGTAGCGTGTCACCCCACCCCACCAAATATAATGTAACCCATTTATAAAATACGTAAACGTAGCCTCTGTTTGTTGTTGGGTGTCTTGGACTGTTGTGCGCTCCCAACAAAGTTTTCCTTTGAATAGTTTTAGGCAGTTGGGAGATTGAGAAATAAAGAAATAATTTGGTATAGTGACTTCCACTTTGTCTGATGTGTTAAGTCTTGAATTGTGTGCCGACCTTTTCAATAGTGTCAGTCTCTCTCTCTTTTTCAATGCATGTGTTGGGGTCTCTCTGTTCTTTAAAAATGTCAGGCCCCTTGGGTGGGATCTAGGGAACTCTGGTAATCCTGTTTAGAAGTAGTGGCTATTTATTCTGGAAGATCGAGCAGCAGATGCTATTTCTATCTCATTGTATTGCCTAGTACCTCCTTTTTTTTCGACTTTGAGCGATAGCAAGGTTGAACAATAAAGGCTTGCTGTTTTTGGGCGCTGTAGCTACAGGTAATTCATATATAGTGCTCAATTACTCTATTGTCCAGCTGACATCATTTAGAACCACCATGTGTGCGACTGGAGTGGGATTCCCTCTGCTTGCTGAGCGGTCAAATTAAGGGACAGCCATAAGATAGCAGGTTGTTTTATGTCAAAGCTGTTTACTCCCTCAAGGCAAGAGCTGCTTCTACTGCTGCTTCTCCTTTAATAAAAAGAAATGCTGTATAGCCCACTGTGTAATGGTGAACTAGATGGCACTTTTACAGAGATAAACTCTCCAAAACTGGTGTTTTTCTTTGGAAAATGTAAAGTAATTGTTCGTGGCTTGCCATATCTTGCTTCCCAGGATGTGGAGTACTTTTTTGTTCCAAAGACATTTCCATGGTTCACATTCAGTCCTGGACATGAAAAACAAAATGGCTCTCATGGCCTCAAAAGACCGGATGGACCCCCTTAAATCATACCTTCTGACGCCATGGAAGCCATTTCCACTGGCATTCAGACAACTGCAAGGGTTTTACTGACTTCTGCTACAGGCAAGCAGTATAAGAGATTGCCAGACCGGTCCACCCCCAATTTTTGGTGGCTCTCCGTCCCATTACTGTCTACCTCTAACTAGGCTCCTTTGATTTTTACTCACCCACAGGTTCATTAAACTGGAAATATGGGCTACCTTCTGACTTTTCCTATTGATTGTGGAATAGTCTCCATTTGTGTGTTTTGAAGTCGGCATAGGAGCACCTGTATGCTGGAAACACTATTGCCATAAGCATTGCTTAGAAGCAAATCGCCTGGCTCACTGAACCTGGTCAAGTCGGTCAGTGTCAACCTTGCTTGTTTTTTTAAGATTTGCAGTAGTGCTATTGCAGTTTAACTGTACTAACAGCGTGTAGTTTATCGGTGATACCAATGTGTAACAGGTTGTCCACTGTGGCATCTGGTGATCAGCCCAAAGGAGGATGCTGGTACAGGTTGGTTGAATTTAATGCTAACAGGGATCACTTACACTTGTAGTCAAACAGTGGCACAAGAGACGAGATAGTTTTGTCTCCTAGGCATACTTGCTGATTGGGAACAATGAAAACACTAAGACCTGTGGGCAATGCGGCCACTGAAGCCTCAAAGACTGTGTGGAAACAGGCTGCCAGTGGGGAGAAAGAGCTCATTGGGCAACAGTAGTTTGCTAGGAGTTTTTGGGCTCCTCCAGTGTCCACTTTTAGCAGTCCTGAACACCTTTTTCAGTGAAAAAACTGAACACTGCAGAAAAATGACGATCTTGTTCTCAGGGCAACACAGTGTGGCTCAGCTTGGTTTGCTCCAGTACCTCACTAATCAAGAGCTCTTCTCATAGGCAGTAGGGTTCAGAGCTATTCGGCGTCTACAGTTCTTGTAATGCGGTAGGGGAAGTTCTCAGGATGCATGGCAGTCTTCTACAGTCACCTACACCACGAGGGCTAGGCAACAGTAGGCTTCTCTTTAGTCTTTGAAGCAGGTGTTGGTTCTTAAAGGTGAACAGCAACGGAATCATGCCTCTGTCCCAGTCCTAGCTTCTGTGTTGGAATGAAAAGTTTCACGGGCATCAAAACGTGAGCTGTATTTCTTAGTTAAGTGTATTCTGAATTAGTGGGGTTGAATCCAGGCCAACAATCCTCTTGAATTTTGATCAGCACTTGCGTTTCGTAGGTTGCCACCAGTATTTATATTTACAGAAGCATTGTCCTATGCTATGGTAAGCATCTCATACCAATTGCAGTGTAGCTGACTCCTTGATTATGGTAGACATTCATAAAGGTTACTAGAAGAAAAGGAAGAAGCAACACAAGGACATGTAGAGGGGTAAAGAAGACATATCTACCAGCAAATTCTAATGTTATCTCCGCACCATATAATGTAAGTAATCTTATGTAATCAAATGCAGGGTACAGGATTCAGCAGGATGCTTCTATGATGTAATTGAGAGTTAGTACCTTCCCATTTTAGTTGCTCTATTTTATGCCAGTGACTAGGTTTACTTGACTGAAGGCGTAATGTATTGTAATTATTTAATTTGTTCACATCCCAGATATGGGCATGGTTGATCTTTTATTATGATGTGAAAAGGAGTCATTTAACTTAAGAAGTTTGATATGCGCTTCCTTTGTCACCCTTAACATTTGCGGATGCAATAGTTATAAAAATAAAGGAGGTTGCATTTACAGAAATCTCTTATTGCATGGTATTTCTGTGAGCGGTTTTGTTGTGTACACATTATCAATGAAGACTTTAAATATTAATTACAATGTTTATAGAGGTTCGTTACATGGCATCTTTTTATTTTGCTGTGTAGATGATTTGAGGATCAGGTTCATTTACACATTTAGATGCCTTATGACCTGCATTGGACGCTTAACTTCCTTTTTTATGTTTTACTTCCTCAGCAAACTCATAGCTGAATCGCTAAGTTTCAGAGTTCATTGTGTACTGTTGTGCAGTTCTTTCTTCATTCTCATAAATCTTTACTTCAATCTATTCTCTTTTTAAGTAGTTTTATCAATGACAGTGTATCATCTATGGTACAGTTTTCTTTATTTTTTCAGTCAAGAAAGATGGCATAAATGCCTTAAACACTAGTCCCTCTACTCACTGGACGGTAAGCTTGGTTATCTCTTTTCGTTTTTTATGCAACTTGGCCTCTTGATCTTCATTTTGCATAGATTTAAGAAATGGTTACCACTTTGAGGTGAGCAGGGGCATTCATTTTGATTACTGATGGCGATATATTCCAGGACTGAGTGAGTTGTAGAACATTAAAAGTTCATGGCAGCAAATTTATTTTAAGGTCTGGCCTGGTCCGAGTAATAAAAAAAAAAAAGTAAATACAAATATTTGCACATATACATTGAATTGTTCGTTCAACTATCATTTACATTTTGCCTCTGCTGACCATAGCTTAAAACATGGTGCAATGGTCTGTCTACTTCAGCCATTAATGCGAGAGCCATATCTATCTCAGTATTCAAATATTTGTCAAAAGAATTTGGGTTCAAGTGTAATGCCCGGATTACCTATTCGTACTCTACATGAAAATCTTCCTTGTTCCATTTATTACTGAATGAGACATGTTTCCTAAGCACATTATAGGAAGAAGGATTAATTTAGTATTTCCTCCCTTCCCTGCTTTACTTCCATAAAACCCCACCTCTTTTCCCTCTCGCAGCTTTTACTAAACTATGAAATAAGTATCCCTCTTTTAAGTGTCTTTCAAGGTAAATGAGTGGAAGGGATAGTGGACTGGGACGAGAAAAACCTGGGCGTGCAGTATTGAACATTATTGGGTAAGTAATCTCCGTTCACCTTCTTTGTCTGATACTTTGCTGAATGGAGCATCTGTCCAAGTTGATGGAACACTTGCATCTTAGGAGATTTTAGTAGAATATTTTATTTAAATGGAACCAATTTCCATCACCCTAGTAGAAAACAAAAAATGTTCTTGAGATACATCTAGACGATGATGATTAACAAAAGTATTTGCTATAACCCATTTGGCTCTACACATTTCTTTCCAGGGAACCCCTTTTGCCTCCGCCCAGGACAGTGCATCACTTCTTGTTGATCTATCCTGAATAACTTAAGTAATTTAATCAGCCACTGCTTTATATGCTTGGGATATGGTGAACTTTACCCGGGAAACAGTCGGAACACTGCGGCCTCAGCCACGCATGTTCCAACTATGCTTGCCTTAACCATGCATATGCCTTAACCATGCATATGCGTGGTTAAGGCAGTGCGTGGTCTAGTTTCTAGCTGCTACCGTGGTGAAGGCAGAGGAGGAAGACGCCAGGAAGCGAGCCAGAGGACACCGTGAAGTGAGTGGGTTAGGGCTGGGTCGGGGTAGTTATAGGGACTGCGCTGGCGGGGTTGTGTATTAAAGGGGCAGGGTTTTTTCTGCCTCAGGGCATGTGAAGGGGAATGGGTATTAAGGCTAGGTGTGTTGGGGCAGGTCTCAGTGCAGTGGAAGGGGTTGGGGTCGTTTTTGGGGCAGCAGGGGCATGGGAGGTCGTTGTGTATGTAGAGGGGCACGGTTTAAGCCTTAGGTAGGGGAATGGGGAGTCAGGTAGTTTTTAGGGCTGGGGGTTAGTGTAGGTCTCAGGGCATGGGAAGGGGTTGGGGTAGTTTTAGGGATCACGCATGGGTGGGGTAGATCAGGGTAGTGGCGACCTTAGCCACGCATATCCCCTTACCATTCATGCCTTTACCACGAAATTTCAAGGTAAAGGCATGCATGGTAAAGGAATGCGTGGTTAAGATGCATTTGTTGTTCGGGCTGGGTGTTAGAGGCACGCGTGGTTTAGCCATGCTTGCTGCTATCATACAACCGCTTTACCCATCTGCTGATGGGTATTGTAATTTTCTTAACCTTCATGGCACTTCCAAATGAGAACTATTGGTCTTTTGTTTTTAAAATTTCTGAAAAGTGTAGAAGCAGAGGACCTTATTTATTTTGAGGAACACAGAGGCTCTCAGACATGTTGTTGCTGCCCATTTAGCATTTAGTGTGGGTGCTGACATACCTTATTGAAAACTCTCTCTGAGAAAGTCTAGGATTAGAAAAGGATTTGAAGATTTAGGGTACTCTATACCAAGATTTAAAATGATTCCAGTGTTTAACATAACAAGCAATAGTAGAGTGTTTCCTAAATATCTGACTTTCTACTACCATCTCTTGAACAACCTGTTATTTGAAGTCCTAACCTTTCAACCTACAAACTGCAACCTACAAGCTGTGAGTTCAAGACAGAGGTGTTGGATCTACAGGAAGGTGAATTGGGGGGAAGATTCACCATCTTGAGCCGCCAATAGAACCACTGATTGCATGGCCAGTAGGGTGAAACCAATATCAGTGTCATCTTCTCCTCCCAAGCTTAATCAGCCCTCTAGGTAGGAGAGGAAAAGCACAAAGGAGACCTCTGGACCAGTCCGAGCATCTACTCCATACTTCCTTGCACAATTTATCTGTAAGATTTTGGGAAGAAGCGTTGTCTCTTTGGTTGCAAAAAAGTCTAGTTCTGGATATGCCCCCAGAATATGCACTATCAGATGGATGGAATGTTTTGTGGAATTGGTGAAAGGACATTGATGAGAGAAAGACTGCTTGGATCCTCTGCAGAATTGTTTTCACCCCATGAAATCAGAAGAGATTGTTTGACTCTGTGCTCATCCCCAGACCTTTTAGGATATCTGAGCTAGGCTGTACTACGTGTATACCTCCTTGATGTATGTCTGTGGCATCCTCAAGACTTACCAACTGGTTAGCTGTCCTTCTAGGGGTAAACCTCTGTCTTCTAGATGAAAGGCATTGCCATGTTCTTTCTGAAAAAGGGCTCCAATGAACTGTCACTCCTGCTCTGGGTGAGTTGTAACTTCTTGATATTCAGTAACAATCCCATTGTTTTCGAGTCTGCAGTATAGCTACTGGCTGTCCAATCCTGTTTGTGAAAAAGAAGAATCTGGTATTTACCAATCCTCAAGTTGGAAAGATGCTTTTATAGAAGCTAATACCTTTGTGAAGATTCTTGGGCAGAACATAGTGTGAAAGGTAGAGATCTGAATTGGTAGTGATAATCTCCAATTGCAAATTTCAGTTATTGTTAATATCTAGAGTGTATTGGAATGTGAAAGTAAGCATCCAGTAAACTGATTGTTGTCAGGAAGTCTTCTGGAAATAAATCCTGAATAATAGTCTAAAGTGACAGACCTCTAAATGTTACAGACTTTACATAATCATTTAGTCTTTTCAGATCTAAAATTAAATGGAAAGTTCTAGCTGGCTTGGCAATCGGGAACCGCACTGAATAAAACCTTGACCTGTCTGGTCCTGAGGCAGTAGAATAATTGCTTATTTGTTAAGAAGTGCCTAAACCACTTATAACATGCCTTGCAATCTTTCATGATCTCTTGAAAAGGGCTTCCCTGAATTGACGTTCTTCAGGAGGATCTCAAAATTATATACAATAACCATCTCAGACTATCTCTGGTACTCAATCTTTATAATTTGAGTCCAGGTCTTAAAAAATCAGTCAAATTCTTCCTCCCGCTATTGATACCAGAGCATAGTTAGGTCTTTTAGGTCTGAATATTCTTTTGTGACCGGTATTTTCCTCCTGGTGCAGTAGATTGAGGTTAAGCGAGAGTCTGGCAGTAGTTTTTTGAACTAGTTGGATCCGCTTAGTGAGCTTGGTGGAGATGCTTACATAGAGTGTTGGATTAGTCAAGTTTGCTGGTGATGAGGGTTTGGGTTAACGTTTTGCTGGTGTCAGGTTGAAAAATGTTTTTATGAGCATCTTGAGAGTGTGGAAGCACGTCTGCTGCTACTGTGTGGCTTGGTTGGCCATGGAGATTTGGCTTTCGATTATGACGGCATTGGTGGGGTTGTGAGCTGGATACCATAGAGGGGTGGGTTTGCCAAACAGTACTTCTTCAGTTGTGTCCCTGTTGAGTTTGACATTCTAAACCAGTGGTTCCCAAACTGTTCGCCACGGTGCCCCGGTGCGCCATTAGGAGAAGCCAGGGGCGCCGCGCACGATGAGGGAACAAGCTTGTAATAATGTTGAGAAAATGCATCTGAGCAATTAAGAAATGATGCGTCTTTTGACGCCCTACCTGTCGCCCTGAACGAAGGATGCAAGTGCAGCTTAATTAAATAACACCCAGCCGCAGTGCAACACAGGTAGGTTTCAAATGCCACCTATTTAATCCAGAATCGTCGTTTGGCCCAAGGGAGAAAGACCGTCATACGCGCATACTTGCTTTCACGCAGCCTCGCATATGGCCCCCATTCACAGCAATGTCTGACGAGCGTTATTACTGCCGGTGTTCTAAAAGTAAGTAACAGGTTGGTTGCACACTATAATAATCATTGCTTTAACTTTATCTGTAAAGAAGGGGAAAATGACAAACTCGTGACCCCCAAGCCTGTGTATTACTTATATGCAGGCTGCTGTTACTGCATGTCTTTCGTGTGAAGAAACCCCGCGCCTGAAAGTCCAGTATGCAAACTCGCTGTGGAAATAGGCCGCGTGCAGCCAGTATTCTTCTCCCGGACCCAGTCTGACCCTCATCCAGGGGCAGGAAGGAAGCACGTCATAAACTGTTTCCTTCTTCGCCTCCGTGAAAGCAGTACCCTCGTTCTCCCCTGCCTATATTTCTCCATGTTAGTGACAAGAGTAGGGCCTCCCAAATTAAATGAGTATTATAAAACCTTATCTACTGGTATTATCCTTTGAAGGCTTAAAGCTATTTCTTACAGCCAAAATGTATTTCACCTAGAGCCGTAAAAATGTAGTGTTATGAAACCACTGGAAGGTCTTAATTTTTCTCCACTTTTGTCCTATTCCGGAAAGCGTTGGGATAATGATTTTGGAGCTCATTCTGTGTGGTCTGGCGTGGTTATTTCTGCTTTATTTTTAGGTTAATTACTGCTGCGCAATTACCATCTTTACACGATTGTATCGAAGTTTAAAAACAAAGTGTATTTCTGCTCACATTTTTCACTTGCTGAAAGCAAGTGGGAAATATAAACAGAGAAGTACCTGAACTTCAAGGATTGCATGACTTAAATATCCTGTTGATTCTGAAACTGACTGTATTCCCCATTGTGGCCCAAAACTTCATATTTCTTGGTAATTGATCTGGTGCTAATGGCCAGAGTTGGTAACCCTGAGCCTGCAGATTTTAGTCGGATATATAAAAAAATGGCAGGTCACCTCTGTAGAGAAAAACAGGCGTTTCATCAAGCAGTTTATCCCTCCATGTATATTCACCTATTAATTATTCAATCATTGCATTCTCCGCTTCATACACATACCAAAAAATGTGTATGGGATTTAAAAATTTCAACTGCTTTTGAAGGTCATATGGTTACATTTTAATCACTGATACTAAATATTTCAGATTAACAATGCTAATATCTAAAGAAGCGCAGCTGACTAAAAGGCCAGCTTGCATTGTTAATAGGTAAAAATTCTAGATTTCTAGGAACATTTTACGTTAAAAACAATTAAAGGGCACAGCTGTTAAAAATCTATCAACTATGATTGTGCTCTCAGATTGCCTCAGCTGTTTTGAGTTGAATCTGTGGCTCTGAATTATTATTTGCTATTTTAACCCCTTCGATGCTGGTGACGGAACCATTCCGTCATCAGTCACGGTTGGGCTGTGCTGATGACGGAATGGTTCCGCCACGACCACACCCATTATCATTGGGGCCCAGCACAGGAGGAAAATATCATCCGCAGCGATGAGGATATATAGCGCGGACATTGCCCGTAGGTATCGGAGCGCTTTACGAAAACAGCATGATAAAATGGTACAGCAAGTTACTGTTACAATAATTATGTTCAGTTATTGTCGCTGCTGAAAAGGTGAAAAGCCTCAAACACGCCTGTTACTTTCCTCTTGGGCCAAATAAGGCCTCTCTAATTGTATTGTAATTGCATGGATATAGCTCTTACTATCTCGAACAAGACATCACAGCGTTGATACGCAAGTTTAACTCGTCGTCGGAGAGGCTGTTAATTCACCCTAGACTGGGCCACCTTTTTTTTTTATGGGAAGAGGAGTGCAGCAGTGGGATGAGAGAAATACAGGAAACTAAAAGTGACACCAAGACTTTCAGTCTCAGAAAACAAGGGCAAGCCCCCCTAGGTGGATGATGGAATACACGGGGGTAAAACAAAGTGTGAAAGATTCAAAGAGGAAGAGAAGGAAAGCAGGACATATAGGCAGAGGGAGGGGAGAAAAAATGTCTGAAAAGAAAAGGCTTCGACAAGAGGTGGAGAAACGAAAAGGATTAGGGAATAGAAGACGCTTTAGCTTTTTCATAACTAACATTTTTATCATTAACTGACCATAAACAGATACAGCAGGGGTTGCAACAATGCAAGCTTCCTTAAGTGTGATTAAAAAAGGTAATGGAAACATATTTGGCAATTAATATTGTATAGTTTCTCACTTAACCAAATAAAGTTTTTTTATTAAACAACTGTTATATTTTATTTTAATTTTTAATTTTGTTACAAATATGATTATAATACCTTCATCAGCTCTATCCCAAGTAATGTAAGGGAGGAAACTGGAAAACTCCCGCTGTCGGGGTTACATCCCCCCAGCGATTATATAAAAAAATAAGTGACATAATGGGGAGCCACGGCCAACTGCCGATTAGGTCAAGGGAGCCACAGGTCGAAAAAATTTGGGAACCACTGTTCTAAATTAATGGGGTAACCCAAATAAACCCTAGGACCTGGGTAATTTACAGTACATATACCAATGCAGTCCTACTGCCATTGATTTTTATAAGATATACAGCTAAGTATTTGTAATATAGGTGTGCAAGAGACACATTGAACAAATCACACTCTAATTTGTTTGAAATCGTAAAACTAATTTTTATATTAAAAAAAGCAACTTTTTTCCTAAAGAGTCATTCTTATCATGGTTGCTTCAAAGAAAGTGCAGACAGAAGTGTTTTTATAAGTGCTCATGTGCAAACTGATCAGAAAAGGAAAAAGGAGTTATGATAATTCAAATAAATATATTTATTTATAATCTGAACCGATGGCTACGAGAACTTAAATTAGCCAAATTAAACAGTCTGTCTGAATAGATTGATTACTTCATTAATTATCTAAAGTCCTTATTCATGAAGAGGTGTTAACTGAACCCTAACACACCACTCCTGGGGACGTATATATTCAATCCAGTCTAAAAGATTATTGTTGACGTTTCGACCCCTGTGTACCGTGAGGTGAGTAAAGCCCTTGCATGCTGGTCTTCTTCAGGACTGTAAAGAAGAAATGATTTGGCACCTTAAATAGGTGCAGCACTGTTGGTGGGTTGGAGGGGATTTGCCTTAGATACAACCTTTTCTCATAGCTGTAGGCTTATGATCCAATATGTAAACTGCTGATTGAGAAGATTCATCTTACACGGTATCAGAGTCTCAAATCAAAATGTCCGTAGCTGCAACAGCTGATTAGAGCAGGTCTTTGTGCTTTAAAAGCAGAAACCAATTTCAGAACGTTAGTGAAGTAACAATTAAATCGTAATGGTTTCTTTTAAGATCATCCAGCCCCGAACTGACTGTCTGGCTGGATGATCTTGAAAGAAACCATTACATCTCTTGCACTCCTATATTACAAATACATAGTTGTAGATCGTATTTCTTATCAAAATCAATACCAGTAGTACTTCATTGTTATGTGTACTGTTAAGTACAGGGATCTAGGGCTGCATCCATTGTTTTTGCTCACCATGCTAATCCAGTTCAGACTCAGCCATATGTAAATCAGTCTTGACCCTGCTCCCCATCGGAACAGTCCACCCTGAACTGCCAGAACAATGGATTTAACCCAGATCTCTTGCCTGGAGGTGAACGTTTGATTCATTCAGCATTCCATTAATCATTTATTGCTGCATCCCTAAGTGGGATGGGGATGTCCAGATGTGGGTCCCTTGCTCGAAGTGCCACTGGATCCAAGCTAGCTTGGCTGATGAGCAGCAATACCCTGAAACAGGTCTCAGGATGCTTGTGTCCGGTTCAGGGAGGACCTGTCTTGGCAGTTCGTGCTGGACTATTCCCATGAAGAGCAGGGTCAAGACTGATTTGCACATGGCTGGGTCCAACATATGGTAGTGTAGTGTTCAAATGAATAGTGGATTTAACCCAGATCTCTTGACTGGGGGTGAATGTTTGGTTCATTCGGGATTCCATCCATCATTTGTTGCTGCAGCACTTTTAGAAAGTTGGAATTTTCTTGTCCTAACTATTTGAAGCCTGTATCTTAATTCCTGGGTCACATGACTAGGTGTAGGTGGCAGTAGACATTGGTGTAGTCTTCCCAGACCGCATCGAAGTAGAGGGTCTGGGTATTGGCAGGGTGGGCCATCCTGGCTTAATGGCAAGGGTGGAGCTGTCACTTACCACACTTGCACTTCAAAGACACTGGCCCAACTCACACACATAGGACTCAACATTAACCTATTGTGCCCCCAGGCACATTTGGATTAGGTCAGAGAGGCTGGATGCTATTTATTATTAATTCAGTTATTAGAAACCCTTGCATGTAAATACATATAAAAGCATTTCATAGGAATCTTATTATATGAAAAAAGAACTTGACAATATTTCAGTTAGACTGCTCATGAGAGGATTTAGGTTTAGGAACCAGCATTAAAATATTTGAAAAAAGAAAAAAAATTAGCGTAATTAAATCACAGTGACGAGCAGTTCATCGGGAGGATGTGGGATGTTCTCTTAAACCAGGCTATTGTTCCTTACAAGACGCTGGATGGGTGCTCCAGCCTGTGACGCATTAAATTTCTTGGCCACACGGCCCATATATTTAAAAAAATGGTCAGTGTTTCTGAGGTCAGTAGCTTGCTAAGCTTGGATCACATCACTTCTGCACAGACTGATCCCTGCTGCTGTGAAAATAGATTTTAGTCAATTTTGTCTCTCTGTGGTAGTTGCATAGTCTGCACTGCTGCCTTTCATCTAATGGTCAGATTGAGGGTCGGAAAGTAACCAAACCGATACCGGATAAGTTGCTGTTTCATGGGTCTTTACAGACCAGCTGCCAGATATGTTTGCTGATTTAGGTCCGTGTAGCTGTACTGGCGTGGGAATGCTTAGCTAGTACGTTCTTGTCCTCGTTGAAGGAAAGCTGAAGCAAGGCCTTGTTAATTGCAAATTGAAACTAGAAAAAGGGGCTTGCGTTGCCCAAAGATCTCTGAGATGAAGAATTGTAATTGCCTGTTTGAAATATGCCCAGACCAGGGACGATGGACCTTGGTTTTTAATTTCCAACCATAGGAGATCGTTTAGTAAGTCAGACTGGGTGCAATGGAGTTTGTGGCCAGCCTTCATGTGTGAACCCTAGCCTGATACAGATTGTCTGATAATCCCAAATTCCAGCCCTATTTGGGCTGGTGAAGTGTTGTGGGTTAATCTAAAGATCTTCATAGGTGTGCTGGGAACCAGGCTGCCAAGGAACAGTGAGTACATGTCTTGTATGGCTTCAGAACCATATGAAGTGTTCGGTATTAATTGTGCCTTTATTAATTCCAAAATCGGTGCTCGGTTGGGCCCAGGTAAATGAGTTGTCAGTTTTTCTAAAGGGTTCTTAAGTGCTCCTGCTCTGTTCCGGATGTATTGTTTTTGGAGTTGGAAAGTGCCATGGCTGTCAATCAGAACACCCAAGTAATTATATTCATTTAGAGAGGCTACGAGATCTGCCAGGAAAAGGAGCGGGGCCAAAACGCACTCGTTTCAAGCCAGTCTTGGTGTAAATCTTTCTGGAGGCTGTGCAACCGCCCCCCACCTTTATGCAAACTCAGGTATTTGTGTGTAGTTAAATGACGGCTCTGATGGCGGGGAGGCAGGAGGTTCCAGACTCCTCTGTAGGGGAAACTCCTTAAGCTTCAAAGTGGGCACCAAGTATAAAGAGGACCATCAAACCCTCTCTTAAGAACAGTCCTGAACCAGTGAATACTACAGCAGAAGGACACCCTGCTGCTCGTGGCCTTCCATGCCTGCTGATGAGGAAGACTGGACCTGCACCCTTGAGCCCAAGCTGAAGTGACTTCAAGGGTCACCTGACTGACTCTGGTCTGAGCTACAGAGACACAAGCGCTCCCGAGGCTTCCTTGCATATACCCAGCTGACCTGCTGGCAGGACCAGCAGCTCGAACTTGTGACCTCTGCTCAAGTGAGTTCCTGATCCCCAAGAGGTGTGCCCCTAGGTCCTGGACTCTTGGTGTGGAATCAGTGTAGCTCCTCTTTGAAGAAAAAGAGAATCTGTGAAGTGTTGGGCTCTTTGCAACTGCTCCCATTCGCACTTAGATCTTGCCTGCAACAAACGTGAAGCTCTGTTGAACTCTTACTCTTCTCACTACAATGACCACCACCAACGCAAGATATGCAGTTTGCACTACAGCATCAATAGCCCATGGTGACCACCAACGCGAATCTCCGACAGGGTCTTTATGATACAGCGATGGCCATCTGTGACGCCTAGCCATATCTTCGCGCTACAGCAATGACAATTCGCAATGCTCTCCCTGCTCCTCTCGGCCTCCTCCACCACGAACAGAACTCTTAGCACTGGACTTTAGAAGGTAATTTTTTCAGCGGGACTAACCTAGTTCCTGTATCCCTCTCACACGATCAGATAGCTGTGAGTGGCACTTTGTGCTTCTAAGAGCTATACTTGCCTTACATTTTTGAAATTGCATATCTCTGCTTCTACTGATTGATTTTTCTTTTCTTTTCATTTTTGTGTCAAATTATATAATACATTTTACTCTCATTTTTCCAAATGTGTGTGGGGGGGGGTTCTTTGGTTGTGTTTTCCCTTTATGACTGTTAGTGTTGTATACATACTTTAACTTCACTTATTGCCTCTAATTTAAGCCTCATTGCTTTTGTGCCTAGCTACCGGAGGGTTAAGCTCAGGTTAATTTAGTGACTCTTGTGCTTCACCCTGACCAGGATTGTGGCTGGTGCTTGAGAAGGGCTCACCTCTCCTCAACCAATAACCCAATTTCTCACACCCTGGATCTACATGAATGATCATTCCCATCATAGGTTAAGAAGATTGTTCCATAGCTTCCTAGGAACAGTGAGAGTTGATGGACCCTTTATCTGCAAAGAGATTATACGTTCCCAGTGCTTGAGTGGTGTCGATCTTCACGGGGGAGCTATGTGATTTGCCCATGGACCCTCCAATGAGCTCTACAATAAAGACACCCTCCATTCTATTACTGCTTTTGAAAGAGTATTGTAGTATGCAATTGCATATATAAGTTGGAGGGGGGAGAATCTGCTTCAGTTTTTTACATGGAGTATATCAGGTGTGTCTGCTCCTTATTTTTCTGCGCCTCATCAATGTGAATCCTAAGCACTTTAATTGCTTCAAAAGAAATTATTCAGAACTTTGATCGTGATTAGGCCAAATGTCTCCTCCTTCAGGATTTAAACCTGGTCGCAGGTGCTGCTGGAAAATATATATTTGTCAGGACGCAATGCTTTGGCCTGCATCTCCTGTTTTTTTTCGACACACCTGGATGCCATCAGGCAGCATGCACCGAGGTCAGTTTTGGCCAAGGCCTACAGAGTTACACCAAGGTGTTTACTCCCAGTTAAAAGGCTCTTCTGGAACTTAAGCAAACTGCACAGGGAGGAACCCTTTTCATGCCCAGAAATTCACTAGCAAAAAGCTTTAGGACCTACACCTGCCCCAGGTGACCCACAATTTCTGTTGGCTGACCATTTGTCAAACAATTTAGTGGTTCAAATGTATTTCTCAAAACTGAACTTAAATGTTTAACCCACAGCACGTCAATTAATCGTGCCTAAGAAAGTGGACTCTGTAAACTGTAAGGTCATTTTGCCTTTGGCAAACCCTGCCCTTCAACCGGCTAGTGCCATCTGTCTCCTGGGTCGCTATGCCCATGCAATGTGGGAGTGGGCATAACTTGGTCATCAACCTACCTGATCACATAAAGAACCTTTTCCCAATCTAGTCTGGGAACATTTGGATGCTTCCAAAGTGATTATGAAGAACAACTTCGGCTTTGAGGATACTGAGGCTTTATCCATTGGCACAGCTGTCACACTGCGCTGCTATGTTTTGATGTCTTTGACTGACCTCTTGGGAGATGTTCAGCTAACCCTCATAGACATAGAGAGCATTGTTTGGAGAATATTCTTTTGAAGGGGTAACAACTTATTTTAAAGTGGTTAAGATGTGTGGTCAGAAAGCACACCTGAGTTGAGTCCCCTCTCCTTCTTCGGCAATTACAGACAATATGATCTTAACCTTTGCACCTCTGACATTAAGCCCCCTCCGGAATAAGCCTAGTCACTCTGTCATTTCTCTTAAGGCTACTGTGATACAGGTCTTCCATGTTAGGAGTGTGTCTGCAAAGGGCTTCTCCGTAATCTATTTAGGAGTTTATGGCCTTAAGGATTCTATTCCCTATGTTCAGGTGACATCACTTGGAGATGCCCCTTAAAAGTGAGTAAAAAATGGGATCCTCACCAAGAGATATTTTTGTCAAATGAGAAAAGGGGTATTAGAATGTGCTTGGGTCCACAAATTATATCTGCGAGTCCAATAAAAGCGTATTTGTGTTCAATTTAATTCAGTGTTTCACAGTTGAGCTTGGATAGCCTACCCTAATTATTCACTGTCCACTTTGTCGCTTTGTTGATGCAACACTGTTTGCTGTAGCAGTCCTATTATTTTTAAGGAATTTAAGATCCTTTTCGGGTCAAATGTCAGAATTTAAAATGTAAGGAAAAAAATCCTGACACTGGAACCGTAGTGAAACATTTGATGTAAATTGATGTAGAAATTGTATCACTACAATGGATTTACCATGAACCCTGTGTTTTTTGGATATGTTGTAGCTGTTGGTACTGCAGGACGTTTAGGGAAAGAAAGATTTTTTCTGAAAGTTAACGTTTTGGGCTCAAAGAGGAGAGTGTTTTGAAGGGAGAGTCTGGGTGGTAGTGATTTTGTTCTTGGATTACAGGAAGGAGTTTCACGTTTCATAGGCTCTCACTAGTAGGGGTTTCACACCCACTTTACCCTAAACAACTTGTTTTCCCAGCTTTCTTTACCGCCCGAGATAGTCCTCTTATTTTATTTTTTTACTTCTTTTTTCTCTCATCACATATCTGGATTCTTTCTGGGCTGGTTTATGCTTCGTATTCCAACATCACTGCCTCCGATACATTTCTGAGCCATTCCACCTTTCCATACGGACATGTCGAATTTGTCTGTAAGCCCCACAGTAGCTTGACCTGTCTTTACTCTGTATTCCCTCCGAGTAATGTAGCATCCTTCAGTCTGCCTTCTGCTTTTCCAAGCTTCCTGGGTCTTCCTCTGATCTTTTGGGTCTCTGGATATTTGCTCTAGTGTTAAGCATCTCTCTACCCCTCCATGTGTGTGTGTGTGTGTGTGTGTGTGTGTGCGCGAGAATACCAATCTGGACTTGACCCTGGTTTCCTGAGGACTTTGCACAACCCTTTAGTCTCAGGCATGCTTTGGTTGTCTTCTTGGCTCTATTTGCTCTCCGAACCTCACATTGAATGTCCCTTGTTTTACCTGGTGATATTCCCTTGCTACCAGACATAATCACAGTCAATTACTAGATGTGACAACGAATGGTGTTGGATGAGTGTCGAAGAGCTGATATCATGGATCTCAGAAGGTCACCTGTCGGTACATTTAACTATTAGTTCCACATGGTTTTAGAGAAATAAATATTATTTCAAAGTTAAGCAGTCTGAAGATCTGGAAGCCATGCAGCTAGGATAAACTCAAAGTGAGTGTTCAAACAGAATGACAAATATTAACGGTACGAAGGTTGCATAATGGAGTGTATCATGGATAGTTTGGTATAGCAGAGTTTATAACGTTTATTTTAGTTTACTGGTAATGTTAAAAGCATGCTTTACACTCAGCAATATATGGTATTTACAATTATTTAATGCAGCTCTTTGAGCACCTTATGATTTGCAGTGATGTTTTTCCCATCTTGCATAGAGAAGGAGTTATGGGTTAAGAAGTGCAAAGGCTCATTCGGGCAAAATGGAAACACTAGCTAAATGTACATGAAAACCTTAAACATATGATATCACAAATTGGTACGATTTTGATGTGTGTCCACTTTTTTATACGACCATGGAAATTTGAGCCCGCCCTGCATACAGCTTTGAAAATGAGCATAGATAGATAGCATGTGTTCCCTGGACGTGAGGTCTCAGCACTATGATGGTCTTGGGCACTGTCTAAATTATACCGTCTCCGTAGCAAGCCATTACAGAGAAAAGAGGTGCTGGCACAAAACAGTCTTGTTGCTCATTACATAACTCGGGGTAATGAACTGTTTTTCTGGAAAATAAATAATGTCCCTACAAAGGATTCATTAAGCCGGGTACTCAGCAGTCTATTAAAAGTCGAGGTTGTCTTTGCGCAGCTTGTTTAAAAACAAAATTATACCCCTTGTCAAATGTTGTATATGACAAGTTTGTCTTGTTTGTGATTAAACGCACATTAATTTAAGGATCACCTGTTTCATAGGAGGAAAAACAGTCATCCTCGAGGCACAGCAGCATAATATATTCAGAGCCTTCTGCACCTCATCCGTAGAACATGTTGTATGTTTTATCGTGCATACTAGAGTTGTAATTTATAACTATTTAACCAACTCACGAAGAATTATGACCCAACCCTCCTTAACTTCTGCATGGACGGGCATGATATTCGGAAACATTCCTGGCACATGCTTGTTTTTAAACCCTGAATGTACGACATTTACACTTTGCATCGTTTCTGCATGTGTGCGTGTGTGTGTGTGTGTGTGTGTGTGTATGTATGTATTTATATACATACCTCCTACTTGCAGGTTGCCAGTGGGTAGTTATAATTAGGACCTAGTTTCCATAGTAAAAGTGTTTTTGACTTGCCTATATCTGTGATGCAGTTTGACAAATCTTCATGAAATTTTCCCAAAAAGTGCGCTGGTGATTCTAGTCGTGATTGGAAAGTTTCACGATCCGTCAAGCTGGGACAAGAAAAGTGGGAAGGCCAACAAAATAGTGTTTGCCATGTTAATTTCAATAGAGATTTTGGACACTACTACAGCCTGAACCGCTGAACTGAATTAAATCAAATTTGACAAAAAGGTAGTTCCTTGTCCAGAAAGCGATCTTTTTCTGACTTGGTGTAAATCCGTTCTGAAGTGTGCACCCTGACAAGTTCTACCTCTGGGAAAGTGGCCACAATGTGACACCTGAATAAATACATATGTGCCAGAGCCCTCTCCTTTGGTTGATTGGCAGTGTTCCCTCCTCCCTTTTCCTCATGTTATGGGAAATAATATATGTTAAACATGTTTGGGTTATGTGCTATTGTACCTACTGCTGAACTAAATGTTCCATGCATTTGCTGCCCCATAAACAGTCACGCTTTTAATTATGACAAGATAAGTTGTCACGAGAGATCCCACAGAGTGCATCTCCTCAGAGACCATATGTGTCTGAGATCATCTGTTTACCTCGCTTTGGCAAGTACTACATAACCTGTGCATAGCCTGTTTGCATTCACATGAGTGAAGGAATAACCATTCCACTGCCAACATACAACCACAAGTCAGTGACAGACCGTCCTCCTCATTCCAACACCTCCTTGACCTTCGCAACAAAATGTGGTCGCCCCACAGGCCTCCTGGCATTTCTAAATATTACCTTGAGGCGTTCCTTGTCTCTGTGGTCTAACGTTAATTTGCTTGTAAAGTGTGTTCTATGACCTGAGATACCTGGGGGTGCAGGCCTGGTAAAATATCACTTAAAAAGGGAAAGTACTTTTTTTTTTTTTTAAACCTTTTTCCTGCAGTTCTGTTTTTTTGTGTGCAGTGGTTTTCAAACTATCAGCCTGTCAGGTGAAGTGATGAATACATCGGTGTTTTTCTGCTTGAGGGTGATGTGACTAGTGACCAGGTGTCGGCCGGTAGAGACAGAAGACCTAGATTCTGTCAGCTTCCTTACGTCATCATAACTGTTTGATTCTGGGCAAATCACAGAGCACTTAGAAACTGATTTTTCTTGTTAGTCCGGAGGTCACCTGAGCGATTCAGCTCGCAGTGTTTCACTGTATAAGTAATCTCACACAACAACTTAGCCAGAATCACATGTCTGGTGTCCTCCGTGCCCATCATAAAATCACTTAGAGATAGCCTTCCTCCCAGTGCATGCTGCTCTTGTCCAAATCTGAGCGCTTGCGCCCTGCAGCTGCAAGCTGCTTTGTGCCACTGCCCCCATCATTGGGCACACCTCGCTCCTAGATGCCTTCTTGATCCACAGCGCAGGGAATGACCTCGCTGCTGGCAAGCAGCCTGCATCAGGCACATTATGACAGCAGCAAGAAAGATCAGATGCAAAGCTCCAACAACACTACTGAGTTAGTAGGAATGCGAAAACACAAACACAACCAGGACCGCACATTTGGACGTGACACGCAGTCAAGCCTCCACCCAGCAGGTTTGATATCCCTCCCTTTCTTCGAAGCTCTCCTTTAACTACTGTGTACCGACAGCCCAGAGGTAGGGGGGCCTCAAAGCTGGGGGCACGATAATGCGCTAGGTTTCCTCACCATACATCATCTCTGCTCTACCAAGTGCCACGCATCACAGGTTAACCTAACGCATTTCAGTACTTTGCCCGCCTAACCTCACTGAAACTAAATGTCACCCAATTAGAACTCCTCTTAGATTGCTAGAGACACTCTGCTCTTAACATGGCCGAGTGCTTTAGGCAAGAGGCGAGGTACCAGCCCTTATTTATTGTTGCACACTTAAAATACTGGTACCTGGAGCAACTCCCTTGCGCTTTAATTATGGAGACGGGCGCAGGATGTCATCAAGCAAAGACAGGAAGAAAGCTGCCCTTTCCCAACTCCATCAGGTGTCAGCTGAAGAAGGTGGCCTTGTCCGAGGCCTGGAACTACACCATGCGACTGAAAAGGTAGAAAGGGGAAAGGAAGGGCTGCTGTTGGCCTTTGCATGTATACCAAATGCTACCTGAATCCCAAAACCTTTTAGAGGACAGATTACCAGTGATTAGTCCCATTGTTTTGCTGTTAGTTTTCCATGTTAAACATTGTCTTAATTAAACAAGCATTTGCAATATTTGCAATGCAATAGGTCTCGCATCATTAGGTTTGAGCTATTGGTGTTGCATTATTTAGCAATGCCAATAGCTTGAACTTTAATAATGCGAGACCTATTGCATTGCAATTGCTTGTTCTGTAGTGTCGTTTCTGTATAGCTTGTTGGTGATTTTCTGTATGTATGAATAAAATGCAAGCTACAACTCCTAAAATATATAGCAATGGTATCTTCCGCCATCCCTTCTGGCTGTATCGGGAATAAAGATTTGGGTATTTCAGTGTATAGGCTTTAGATATTACCCATAAGTGACGTTTTTTTTCCTTGGACTTTGGGGTGAAACAAAGATTTCGAGTTGCGCTTTGACGTTACTACCCCACTCCATGCTGTTGTTACTAAAGTGTGAGTCCCTGCACTGAGCTGGCTCATGCCAGGAAAACTGGGTTTATTTGGAGTAGGAGTGCAGCTCTTCCTTCGTGGCACTACATGCATGTAAAGTAACCGCCCCTCCCCTCCATGTTGAAGCCTAGCTTTAGAACATACATGTAATATATATGGATTTTTTTTTCCATTGTTCGTGCGGGAATTGAGAAGGAAGGTGTGTCAGAGTAGTGAGTGGCAAGGAGTGTAAGAGTGTTGATATGTGATTGACAGCTCTATGGACGCCCTCGCTTTTTCTTAAAACCTCATACTTTAGTTTAGGGGTTCAAGGCAAGCAGAGTAGCTGGAGCTATTGACGGGTGTAGGGCTGCAGGGGACTCCTTCTCGAATGCGTCCGTGCCCCCTGGATATCTTTGAAGGGGTTAAGGGCGGCAGTCTGATTGCAAGCCTGAAAGTGCTGCCTAGGCATGTGTGGGTGCCGGGCCTACTCCTGTACTTATATTTTACCAGCAGAAGTCCTGGGCCCTCTCAGACCTGCTGGTGGTCGCACAAACCCACGGAGTGCTCTACGGATCGTAGGCTTGCATCTATGATTTATGTAAAGTCATGCACATTTGTGGAATCTGTCAGCATCCATAGTAAACTTTAAATCTGCCCAAATCTGCTACCTCCATCCATGTGTCTGCTACCACTCTCTTGTTCCTTGAAGATTTTTAGCACTGCACACAAATGTTAGAAGTGTACCTAATTGAAATAGGTAGTTGTTCATTTTCCATCACATGTAAATATATATATTTTTTTCAGGTATGAGAAATCCATTCCTCCTACAACATTTTGAAATTGGGTTTTGGTTATTTTCATATACAATATACATCTTGCAGTCTTGATGGCAGGTTTTTGTAATGCTGCCTTTGGGTTTCATAAACTTCCACCAGTTTCTTAGCCCCTTAGCAAACCAGAAATTGTGGGTTTATCTGCAGGGTCGCCTGTGGACAGACCGAGGTAGTCACTGTGATGTTGTGTTTTATGTTGGGTTTTCTGTACAGCTGAGTTACGAAGGAGTGGGTGTGTCATTGAAAGCAGCATGTTCACGGATTTTTTATGTATATATATGGTATTTCTATAGCACGAACATAGCCAGAACGCAGCTGAGCCCTGGACAGTCAAAGACGTTCTTAAACTCAACGAGCGATCGGAGAGGGGAGGTCAAATGTGAACAAAAATACGGTAATGGTTCATGAATAGCTATAAAGTTCTGAGTGTTTACAACACTTCCAGCGGCTACCACTACCATGGTGCACCAACTGCCCCAGTAAATGCAAACTTACGCTTGTGAAAAGCCGCCCTACTCAGAGTTTTCCTAGTGGAATTTTCATTTGTGAGGGAAAACCACCAAATTATTATTCTGTGAAGCAGCATATTGATGTGTGATTCCAAATTCTGTGTTTTAAGGAGCCGAGGTTTTACTTGGGTGCGTGCAAGTTTAGTGAACAAAGTTTGAGTGTGACCATGGAACAGTTGCTTTCAAACGGTGACCAGCAGAGACATTCGGCTCAAAGATCGATTAAGGTAGAAAGCTGCTTTTTTATTGTGAAAAATAAGTCAAACACTACAGTAAGACTCCTACAACACTTGATATCTAAAAAAGAAAAAACAATGCTAATAGCCGAACTGTGCATTTCATTCGCAAATGGAGTAAATTCCCAGAGGCGGGGCAGTGCGCCTAGCTACCGAGTCTCATATTTGGGTAGTCTGGACTTTCTGTGCTTTTTTTTTTTTACACATCTTGACTCAATGTGTGATCTTGTATAACTCTCCTTAGTCTTCTACCCTCCTTATTCTTCGTTTTCAGTTAATCCTCTGTAAATTGAGAATGTTTAAAGTGCTCAAGTTAAGTTTGCCCTAGTTAATGTCTCTGAAGTAATGACAAAGCGGACAAGACTTGCACAACAGTTTCCCCTTAAAACATGATTTGCTGGTGTGTGGTTGCCTTTTCCAAAGCCATTCGTGCTTGGTGTCGTGTTAGTCAAGGTCCTGCCTGATCTTCCCTGCACTCAGTATTCGTCGCCCGTGCCCAGGGTCACATAACCATCATGACACACAAGACCCTTCCACAGAATTACCATAATGTTTGTGTTCACATCTGTTCTGTAGTAGGGCTCTTTCTCTACGACCCCTTGGCTCTGTATGTCAACCGGTGCCATGTTTAACAGCAGCCAGGGGCCTGTGCATGTTTTTAATCCTCATCAGGGCCTGATTAGCCTGTGGTTTGTCACTCTTCTAAAGTGTGTTGTCTTTTGTGACTCTGTTGTGCCCCGGGCTGCTGTCCTGGCCTGTGCGTGCGAGCAGTGTCTTCTTCCTCCAGCCCTGGTACCATGGCATTCGAGGGAGGGGCAGAGAGATGGAATGGGCTTCATTCAACCTTGCATTGAAGCTAAGTTATAATCACTTCTTGTAGGAATGAGACCAGCCCGAGCGAAGCTAGACGATGGCGCATGCCTGGCTGCACCGCATCATGGTGGGACGGGAGGGGGTTCCTGATCCCAGAACTTTCAATCAATTCATATTTCTTCCTCTCGGTGCACCAAAGCGAGGGACGTGAGCCAGTGCTTAATTTTGGCCACAGGTTGCAGGTGGTGGGCAGCAATACTAGTTTTCTGGTTAGAGCGACTATTTTTTAGCATCAACATTTCACCCAGAGCGAAAGACAGAAAAGTAAGCAGGAAGAGTAAATGGAAAATGGGACCAAAGGCAACCAGAGCAGGCCCGACACTCCCCTCAATCCATTTCTGCCCCTTGCTGAAGGCTGCCTTGGGAGCCGGCTCCTGCGGGTTGCTTCACAGTGAAATGGATCCAAAGAAAAACAAGCTTGCGAGTGGGGTGCACGAGCCACAGCGAACAATGTGGTTTCACTTATCGCGCCCGTGTCTGGGCAGGATAATTGAAACCACAGCCTATTGGTGTCTATTACGCGCACCAAGCGTGTAATAGACACCAATAGGACATGGGCGGAGCAATGCGCCCGCCTTTGGCCAATTGCGTGCAGTCTTTTACAAAGACGCACACAAAGGCCAATGGGGTAGCACAAAAGAAATTGCACATTCACGAGTGTGTGCGATTCCTAGGTCAGTGCTAAATCCCTGTTTTCAACTACTAAATGTCTCGCGCTGCACGAGCACTGCTGCGCAGTGCAACGCAGCTGCGAGACCTAAAAATACCTGCTTTTTAACCCGTTACAGATTATCACAGTAGTGATGTACTAGATGTCAATTCCTTGAAAAGAGGAACAGGGGTTCCTGATTGTCTTTGGTATCAAAGATTACCATGAACTGTGTTTGATGGACTGTTTTGGTTTAACAGTCCGCTTAATTAAAGTGAAATATGTTCCTGGCAAAAACAAGTTTATTAATCTATAGTAGTGAACCAAAAAATGTAGGAAATACCTGTCTCCTAATCCTCCTAGATCTATCTTCGGCCTTCGATACGGTCAACCACGAAACACTCCTTGAACTCCTCAAACTCAGGATGGGCTTGGATGGCACCGTTCTTGAATGGTTCAGGTCCTTCCTCCAGAATCGCTCACAGAGAAACCTAACTAACTGCAACTTATCCGCTCCCTCCCCGATCACGGTGGGAGTTCCTCAAGGCTCAACCCTGTCCCCCACCCTCTTCAATCTTTACCTGGAACCACTTGCAGAGTTGCTACGCACCGCCAATATTGCCTACCACATGTATGCTGACGACACACAGATCAACATAATAATCTCGTCTCATTCTCTCCCTGAATGAGGTCTTGAAGCTGACTGTCCACTGGCTCACCTTTAACCAGCTCAAACTTAACCCACAAAAACGAGTTTCTTCTTATCTCACCACGCAAAACTAATCCAGACATCCAAGAATGGATCAAGGCCATCACAGCACTAAACTGCTCTCCTACCATTGTAGACTCTGCTAAATCCCTGGGAATAACTCTAGACGGCAGCTTGAACATGCGTGGCCATATCCATTCAATGGCCAAAGCTGCCAGATTTCACCTGAGTTACCTAAGAAACTTGAAACCCTTCCTCGACCCCACCGACCTAAAAAGGCCAACCCAGGCACTAGGCATCATTAGACTAGAATACGGCTGCTCTACTCTTGCAGGTCTTCCTAAGAACTCTCTGGCCCCACTGAAAGCCTGCCTCAACGCCGCCGCCGGACTCCTAACCGGTTCTAGAAAATTCAACCACATCTCCCCCCAGCTGAAAGCTCTGAATTGTCTTCCTCTCGAGGCCAGAATCCAACTTAAGTTGGCCTGCATTACTCACAAGGCGTTCTACTCTAATTCCCCTGCTTTTCTTTCCCCCCAGGAGCCCGCGCACAATTCAGCGAAGACATCGCAGACTTCGTCAGCCCACACGCCCTTCCCTCCGCTGACTACATCCTCCTAGGGGACCTCAACTTCCACCTGGAAAACAACAACAACAACAACACCACCACCCTGCTGGACAACCTCGCCAAACTCGGACTCAAGCAACTGGTGAACAACCCCACCCACTACGCCGGACACACGCTTGACCCAGTCTTCTCCTCCAGCAAGTACATCTCCTTCAGCCACTCCACCGGTCTCCACTGGACAGACCACAGCTGCGTCCACTTCAGCTTCAGAAGGACCACGACTCACCACCACCCGCAACAGGCCCCCCGCAGGAGCTGGAACAAGATCACCACCGACCAGCTCACCACATCAGAGCCAGAACCCTCCCGCCAGATCAACGGACCCCAACCAAGCAGCCAACAACCTCACACAGTGGATCACCAACTGCGCTGACGACCTTGCACCCCTGAAGAACCATCCCCACAGGCCCGGCAGCAAGAGAGCCTCCTGGTTCAACGACTACCTCCAAAAACTCTAAGAACAACTGCCGTACCCTCGAGAAAGACTGGCGGAAAAACCCGACTACAGACAACATGACCGCCCTCAAGCACGCCACCCGCAAACACCACCAGCTGATCCACACCACCAAGAAGACAGCATTCAAGGATCGACTACACAACAACGCACACAACAGCAAGGAACTGTTCAGCATCGTCGAAGAGCTCTCCAACCCCAGTGCCGGAAACAACGACATCACTCCCTCACAAGACCTCTGCGACTCTCTCGTCTCGTTCTTCCACCGCAAGATCGCAGACATACACAACAGCTTCGGCGCACAGACCATGCACACAACCTCAGAACTAACCCCCCCACCACCGCCCTCCGCGCCTTGACTCCGGTCAGCACCGAAGACACCATCCACACGATGAACACCATCCACTCCGGATCGCCAACTGACCCATGCCCCCACCACGTCTTCAACAAGGCCGACTCCGTCATCGCACCCCAGCTCCGGGACATCATCAACTGCTCCTTCAACGCCGCCACCTTCCCGGAGAGCTGGAAGCATGCCGAACTCCGCGCCCTCCTGAAGAAACCATCAGCAGACCCCACCGACCTAAAGAACTACTGCCCCATATCGCTCCTCCCGTTTCCGGCCAAAGTCATTGAGAAGACCGTCAACAAACAGCTTGCCGCCTTCCTCGAGACGAATGGATCCCTCGACCACTCGCAGTCCGGCTTCCGAGCCAACCACAGCACCGAGACCGCCCTCATCGCAGCCACTGACTACATTCGAGCCCTGCTCGACAACTGGGAAACAGCGGCCCTCATCCTCCTGGACCTCTCCGCAGCGTTCGACACTGTCTGTCACCGCACCCTAGTGCAACGCCTCAGCAACACCGGAATCCAAAGGAAGGCACTGAAGTGGATCATCTTGTTCCTCGCCGGAAGTACCCAGAGAGTCCGCCTCCCCCCGTTCAGATCCGAGGCCACCGAAGTCATCTGCTGCGTACCATAAGGATCATCACTCAGCCCCACCCTCTTCAACGTCTACATGAGCCCCCTCGCAGCCATTGCACGCCAACACAACCTCGACATCATCTCCTACGCCGACACCCAGCTGATCCTCTCCCTCACCAACCACCCAGCCACCGCCAGAACCAACCTACACGAAGGGATGAAAGACGTAGCCGAGTGGATGATGAACAGCCGCCTGAAACTGAACTCAGACAAGACGGAAGTCCTCATCCTTGGACCATCCCCCTCTGCCTGGGACGACTCCTGGTGGCCCCCTGCCCTGGGCAGCGCACCCAAACCAACGGACCATGCACGCAACCTGGGCTTCATCCTGGACTCCTCCCTCTCGATGACCAGACAAGTCAACGCCGTCTCATCATCATGTTTCAACATCCTACGCATGCTCCGAAAGATCTTCCAATGGATCCCCACCGAAACCAGGAAGACGGTCACACAGGCATCGTCACCAGCCGACTAGACTACGGAAACACCCTCTACACCGGAACCACAGCCAAACTGCAGAAAAGACTCCCAACGCATCCAGAACGCCTCCGCATGACTCATCCTGGACATCCCCAGACACAGCCACATCTCCGGACACCTGAGAGACCTGCACTGGCTCCCCGTCAGCAAGAGAATCACGTTCCGATTCCTCACCCACGCACACAAGGCCCTTCACGACCTGGGCCCCAGGTACCTCAACAACCGCCTGACCTTCTACACTCCCACCCGTCAGCTACGATCGACCAGCCACGCCCTCGCCGCCTTTCCACGCATCCGAAGAGCCACCATGGGAGGAAGATCCTTCTCCTACCTGGCAGCCAAGACTTGGAACTCCCTCCCCATCCACCTCCGTCTTACCCAAGACCACCTCGCCTTCAGGAAGCAACTCAAGACCTGGCTCTTCGAGCAGTAGCGGACCCCTCTCCCCCAAGCGCCTTGAGACCCTCCGGATGAGTAGCGCGCTATACAAATTTCTTGATTGATTGATTCCCAGAAACTCGTAATATCCGGAGGGACCAGAAACTCAGTCTGCCAGAGCCCTTCTCCTCCAACCAGCTCGTTTTCGGAAAAAGAAAACTTACAACCGGGCCTTCTCTGGTGCCGCTCCAAGAATATGGAACTCTCTCCCGCGAACCATCAGAAGACTGTCAACTTTTGCTAGCTTCAGAAAGGAGACCAAAATGTTCCTTATGGACAAATTCCTTACCTAAAGACCACATTTGAACCTACTCTACGACCTTGCACCACCCCACATGATGACTTTATCCTTGACTTTCCCGAATGATACCTCCCGGCCCTTAGGGCTTCAAATCCGGGAGCTGAGACTACCTACTCTCTTGTTTAATAACTTTACTTGTATATTAACTGTACCTGGCTTTATCCTAAAATGTATCTCGAAGTTGAGACTGCCTGGTTTGATTATTTTTTTTTCTACATAATGTACATAACCCTTGTATCCCTTTCATATCCTTCCCTCCTATGGCTCTTGTATACCTGTTAAGCGCTCTGATGCCCTCACGGGTCTGGTCCGCGCTCTATAAAACCTCAAATAAATAAATAAATAAATATGAAGGTGCCTAACGTGTTCACAAGGTGGCTTTGTAGCAAATGTAAGCATGTTTGTGACCTTGCATGAGCACTTTAACCCCTTCCGTGCTCCCGTCGGCCGTTGACCGCCACAAGCACTACCTGGCTGGTGCTGCGAACAGCCAACGGCTGACACGGCCCCGCCCACTCCTTAGAACGCCCGCACTGCGCATAAATAACGGCTGAAGTAAACGGGTTAAGATGAGTGGTCAGTTTTGAGATCGTTTTGATAACACAATATGGGCTAATTGGGGGAATTTAGCTCACTTCTCGGGCCTAACTGTTCTCTATTCAGTTATATGTTGTCTATTCGGTATCACTCTGTCGCACATACAAATTCAAATGTCACACATAACCAGACGAACTATGGATATGTCACACTTAAGTAATCTCAACACTTGATAGCTATGCATTTCCCAGCCTCCTTCCACCGCCTGTCCCTACCTGGTGCTCTTCTTGCTGCATGCAGATGTCTCTGCCTTTCATGACTGATGGTTCAACAGGGCAGGACAAACCAATACCCTCAAAGCCGTCATTGAAAGTGCTTTTGCACTATCAATGATTGACGGCCTGTCATGCTGGGGCTTGGACGTGTACACTAAATAGCCTGCCTGCAATAATAAGAAGGGCATGGGTGGCGTCGAAGTTCAAACTTTTGCGCACACAGTGCATGCACATTACAGCCCAAATTTGGCCCACCCGCCTGGAGAGGTTTTTCCTGCACAAATGGGAAAAACTTGCCCATTTGTGCGGGGAAACAGACCAATCGTGCAACAGTGGTGGCGCTTTTATGCTGATCTGCTCCATCACTTCCTGGGCGGTATGGAGTCTACTCTGAACTGCACAGTGCCATCAATGCTGGAGAAAAGTTTTTCCAGCTCCTATCTGGCACCTGGGGGGATATACTAAAGTGAGGAATCTGCCGGTAGAGAATCTGTAAGAGTGGCTTAATGAAACTTGAGGGGGCCCCATTGCAGAGTACATGGTGCGGCCACCACCACGCTCCAGACCCAGTCAGGAGCTCAGTCCAGGGGCCCGCAACTCAAGCACAGTGTCCTCTTGGGGCCCCCCGCACCACGGGGGCTAATGTTATGCCACTCTCTGCAAGAAAGAGCATTACCAAAGATAAGTACCTTGTTAATTGCATATCTTACCTGCTCCCCAGCATCAATGCAAAAGACACACAAATGATGGACCGAATGCAGAGCAAATCCAACATTCACGCCAGTCGATAGATCTGGGTTAAATCCATTGTTCTTTTGCTCACCATGCCACCCCAGTGTAGACCAAGCCATTTGCAAATCAGTCTTAACCCTGTTACTTATGAGAACAGTCCAGCCCGAATTGCCAAGCCAGGTCCTCTCTGGACCAGCAACAAGCATCTTGGGACCGGTTTCAGGGTATTACCCCCTCCTCAGCCAGGCTAGCTTGAATCCAGTGGCACAGTGAGCAGGGGGCCCAGGTAAAGGGCATACCCAGCACACTTATGGCAAGAAAGCAAAAGACACACAAAACAAATGAATACCTGCACCCTACTTTCCTGGTTAGCTGTAACCAATTTTTAATCCATACATGTGTAACATAGAATGCTAATTTGGGGCATTTTTCGCCAGTTCTAATTTTTCTTGTCCTAACAATGGCTTGGTCTCACGTGGTTACTAGAAGAGGGTCTAGTCCACCTCCTTGCCTTCTTACCCCCTCCTTGCTTTTTTTAATATAAAATGTGTCAATTTTAATCCTCCAATCATTGCATTGGCTTGCAGGCATTTTAAGCGTGTCTGTCGTGTAGGGGGTGTTTAACGCAGGATAGCTTTGCAAACCGCTGTAGTTCTCGAAGCATGCATATGATCAGTGTTACGTTCTCTCCTTCATGATGAAATGCTGTTATTTATGATACTGAATCGCTGTTAATACAGAGCATCATTAATACTGAAACACTGATCAATCTGGTACACTGATGATAATGAGTCCGTATCGAGTTACTAATGATTCTGAGTGACTAAAGGCCGAGTTACTTGTGCCACTAACTGCATCGAGCCACACGTTTGAATGAGTCCTTGATGATGTATGCGGAGTGAAGTTGTCTTATACATACTGTGACCATGCTTACCAATATACTGTAGCACGTCCGACATTAGTTACGGCATTTTGTGGTGAATAGTGGGTATATTATTGCTGCGTAGGTGGTTCGTTGGTTCTGAGCTGGGATGGTGCAGTGAGCTAAAAAACGGTGTTGGATTAAGCCCTGATCTCTTGACTGGGTGAGAGTATTCTGCTTAATTCAGAAACTCTGTCCATCACCACCCCCTGTTGTTTAATTACCAATATACTGTAGCACGTCCGACATTAGTTACGGCATTTTGTGGTGAATAGTGGGTATATTATTGCTGCGTAGGTGGTTCGTTGGTTTGCACATCTGCGCCAGAGATTTGTTTGTAAGCTATATACCTCAGGTTTCAAACCTGACGGAGAGAATTTACTCATGCTTGATACAGGCTGCTGCACAGATAAATCACTGGTTGAAGTACAGTATCTCCTGATCGGGTAGGCTGACATTAGCACAAATTTAGCTATGTGGAAGAGAGAGTCAAATTTATGAGAGGAATTATTGGACTCGAGTTTTAGGTAGTGGAGCACCAGTCATGTCGTTTTAGATGAGATTGTGTGGAAATGTTGGGCAAGTGGCACGGATGGTTGGGCGCATGGGAGGAATGGTATGTTTTGGATGAGAAAGCGGAAATGAGCAACGAATTGTTTATACAATGCACCCTACAAAGGAATGAATCTCCGATCAAAACGAACAATTATTGTTTATCCAATGAACAATGTACCTTCTTCTATTTCCAAAACTTAAAATCATGCTGGCTTACAGAAATGTTAAATATGTGCTTAAATATGTACATGTATTTTTTAATTATAGTTCATTTTTCCACTTAATGCTGTAGAGGAAGTGAACAGTCATGTTTGTGTGGTTGAATAAAAGCCTCTGGCTGAGGTGTGGGGTGTAGTCGGAGAGTTGCTTTTCTTGTTGTGGCTAGTCGCTGCCCTCTCTCTTGAGGTTGTGGACCTGTTAAAGGTGACGAATCATGTGTTCGCCTGACTTTTGTTATCCGTAGGGAAGAGCGGAATAGTTTCTCTCCATTCCTGTCACAAAAATGATATGTGGAAATTGAGTAATGGTTGACCTCATTGCTGTATGAAGCATGATTCAGCGACAGATTGCACTGAATGACCCCAGGGCAGGCTGCCAAATGCGGTGTTTTCATTCATGCTCCCAGCAAAACCTGTCTGAGCAGCTGAACTAAGAGGTTTTCTTTGTTTTGGCAGGTCTGGTCATTGCTGCTGTGTCGTACAACGGGATACATCCACAATTGAAAACAGTGGAGGCCTACCATCAAACTGGAGCTCGCTTGAGCTACATACCGGGCATCAAGAATGGCTTCCATCGATCCGTACCAGAACATTATAGTAAGCTCATTTGTTGTTTTTGGTTCTACGTTGCCTTTGTATTGCTGTGTTCATACTAATGTGCATGTAAACACTGGCTTGTGAACTTATATACAAGTTTTGCAATCTCTGGGGTGAATGCTCCTCGTTGTTGTTACACAGATGCATTTGTTTCAAGGTTCCAGAGCTCAGAATCCTTCGGCAAATTCTGCTTCTCGATAAGCGTGTATTGATGAGCAGCGAATGAAAAAGCAGCGATGAGGGGGCGAGGTTTCATTGGGTCCATGTCCACTTAAAGGGAAAGACCTCCAATGTATGCCACCACCAGTGTTTGGGTGTCTTTTTAGATTCCTTTCCACATTTCCTGGCTTCTTGTTGCATCTCGGTTTCCAGGATATGTCTGTTGATCCTGCAGGGCACTTGCTTGGAAGTCTACACGCCACTTATTGATCTCTAGTTCTAGTGGGACTCATTGTTCACACACAGCTAGAGCGTTCCTAATGTCTGCATTTGCCTCCCATTTATGAAGTCGTAATCATAGGAATGTTTCTGCCTTTCCTTGGTTCAGTGACCATATATCACACCAATTCAGGCGAAGTCCTCACCCCGTCTGGTAGTATGTGCGCTAAAGGTCTCATTTAAACCTGGACATAATGGTAAATTTGGTCATGAACTGGTTTGTGCCCATTATTATTGCTACTGTATCCATTATGAGGTTAGGGAAAATAGCGATTATTATTATTATTATTATTATTATTGGACATTTATTAAGCGCCTGGTTACGCCATTGGCGTGTCCCCGCGCTATGATAAGTGGAATGACTGTCCCCCCTCCTCCTAACCCAGCTATCTACTGAAAAAGATAAGTTTTAAGTTTTTTCCTAAACTGGATTTCGGATGGCTCAAGCCGAAGTTCCAGTGGCAGTTTGTTCCAGCATTTGGGAGCAAGGTATCTGAAGGACCTGCCTCCCATACGAGCTTTAAATATTCTTGGTACTTTTAACAGCCCGACCTGCGAGGACCGAAGACTGCGTGTAGGCTCGTAGTAGGCTACTAGGCTCTGGAGCGGGAGAGGTGCCTTGCCATACAAAATACGGTGGCAGGTGGCAAGGGCCTTAAACTTTACTCTCCTCTCAATGGGGAGCCAATGGAGCGCTCGCAAGGCTGGCTTGGCGGAAGATCTCCTGGGGAGTCTGAGGACCAACCGCGCTGCAGCGTTTTGAAGAACCTGCAGGCGACCGATGACCCTGCCTGTGGCCCCCAGATAGAGCAGGTTCCCATAATCAAGTCGGGAGGTGACCAAGGCATGCACCAGCGTCTGACGAGCAGAGATGGGAAGCAGGTCTAAGACTTTCCTAAGAGCTCTCAGAACGCTGAAGCATACCCCAGCCACCCGACCGACATGTGGGCCAAAGGTGAGGTCCTTATCGACCCACACGCCCAGATTCCTAGCCTCACGGCAGGGAGCGGGGACTTCCCCCAAACAAGGTGGCCACCACGCCGACGACCACGCCGACGGTACACCCCCCACCACGAGCACCTCGGTCTTGCTCCCGTTCAACTTTAAACAGTTGGCAGACATCCAGGCAGCAAGGTCTTTCATGCAATTCCTGAAGATGTCTGCCTCAAGACCGGGCGCGCGTGATAGGGAGATGACCAACTGCGTGTCATCGGCATAGGACACCAGGCGGAGGCCGTGACCCTCCACAATGGCCGCTAGGGGGGAGACGTAAATGTTAAATAGAGTTGGGCTCAGGGACGAACCCTGAGGGACGCCCTGGCCCAGCTCAATCTCCCTGGAATAACACTCACCTCACGATACTGTGGTTAGATCGTAAAGTCACAATAAAAGGTGGAAACCAGAGCCAAAACGTATTGCACCTGACCTATTTTTATCACAAACACTAAATAAGTTGCAATGAAGAAATGTTCAGGGATTTTTTTGTGCTCGATTTAGCACAAATCTGATATTGCTAGCCTTTACAGTTGAGTTTTTCTTCTTGATTGGCTACAAGGCAAGGGTTACTCCTGTGTCCCATTCTTCATGTTGGACACCATTTTGTGTCTACCATGCTTTCCTTGTAGGGTTTCTTTGCTGAATGCCATCTCAACACAAAGTGAATTCCTGAAGTTTACCCAGCCCCCTGTCTGGAACATGGTCTTGCTTTAAAGCTATTGTCAGTAGTTTCTAATCATACACGACTCATATATTGTAATTCATTCTTCCTTGCATTTGCAGTGTTCACCTGGGAACAATTTTTCTCTGTGCTGGGATGTTCCATCCACTGCACAGCCCTGGTAGTTTCTGTGACCTCCCATAATGTATTGTGTTAGACTGTTATTTATTTATTTTCCTCTGTTTATTTGGATTCAGGAGCCCGAGAAAGATGTTCTGTCTTTGCTTTCTCCATCCCCTCAGTTCCATTCACCTATAACTAAGCATATTGATCCTTCAGCAATATTTTGGAATAAGAGTCAACTGTTTCTGACCATAAAGTAAGTGAATAATGCAACTGTCTGAGGTACTATGACATGCATGGAGAAGTCTCAAATACTAGGGATGCTGCAGGGAGAGGCTCGCTTTAGGGATTTGGCATATAGTGAAACCTGATGTTTCCCCTCCTTAAAGAGATCACCATCAGTGTGAGCTTTGGGACTCTGTCTTGTGTACCTTGTGCCCTTGTGCTTTTCCCATTTCACCCTTTGTTTACGCAGAATGTGGCCCTCCTAGTACACTCTCGGGAACACACGCAGAAGCTCATCATCCTCCATGTCTTTAAGGAGGGGTATCTGATCTAAAAAGTCTGCTGGTGTGCTTCTGTCTGATTGTAAACCCATATTAGGGTCTTATTGGAGCTTAAACCTCCCAAAGACTTACTGCTCCTATATCAATATAAACACACAATGTGTACGTCCAGGTGGTCCGAATGTGAAAAGGTAGTGACCTCACGAGGAGTGATCTGACTAGTTAGGACGAGAACCCTCCCTCACCTAAGGGTGACATGCTTCATCATTGGACTCCCTCCTCACATTGAGACCGCACGGTGCCCCATGTGGGCTACAACTCCCCAAGAAGAAGAAGGAGGGGAAGAGTGGAGGTGTTATGTATATCAAGATGAGCAATGTTAAGGGTACTATAGTGAGGGGCAGAGTAAAACAATCTTGTGGTGGGCGTAAATGGTCCTTTATTCTGGTGCCCCCATTGGATAGAGTTAAAAATAGAGGGGGCAGGTGAAATGAAACCACTCTCTTATGTGGTCAACATGTTTCTGCCAGGAAAGAATCAATAAAGTTCAAAGGCATTAGTCAGGACCAAAAAGATATGTCACTCTGCTAATAAAATCTTGTGACCAGCCATGCCTTTGACTTGGTGGTTATTTGGGTGACCTGTCAATGCAGTAGGGTCTGCCTATAACGCTGAAAAATAAATAAACCACAATTACTCATGTGACAACCCTTCCCTTATACAGGGGTATACATGTGTACCCGTGTCAACTGTGTCTGTCACCAAATCCAACACTTGTGTCATAGGCCTTTGAACTTAATTGAGTCTTTTGTGGCAGAAACATGTTGAACACATCAGATAGGGTAGTTTCATTACCCCTGTCCACTCTATTTTTAGTAACTATATCCAACCAGAATAAAGGATCATTTTCGCCCACCGTGAGATAGTTTTAACAACACTATTTTTGCACTCTGCCAGTCACTATAGTACATTTACATTGCTTATCTTGATATGCAAAACACCTCCGCTCCTCCCCCTCCTTCTTGGGGAGTTGTAGCCCATGCTGGGTACCTTGCAGCCCCAATGTGAGGAGGGAACCTAATGATGAAGCATGTCACCCTTAGGTGAGTGAGGGTTCTCATCCTAACAGCAAAGTGCTCTCTTGCTCTGTCAGATCACTCCCTGTGAGGTCACTACCTTTTCACACGCTGACGTACATATTGTGAGTTTATATGTACTTCTGCCTGATGACAAGTGGTCTGAGGCTACAATACACTGAGACCAAAGTCTCTGCAGGGACGGTGTTGGCCACTCCTGAAAAGTCAGAGCCTTCATTATGCAGAGTGATTATCAAATTAATGCACTGAATGCACAGCTCTCCATTATAAGGATCTAGCATTGCAAAACCAATAAGAAAAGCAAAAGAGGCATAATAATAAATAGATTAGACAGGCCCCTTCACTACTGTTATTAACAACCTGACACTGAATAGCAACTACACTACTTTTAGGGCGTTGATATAGACTGTTTGCCAGATTGCACTGCATTGGTTAGCAAATGTGTCAGTATGCTCCCACCCTGCACTGTAAGAAGACAGCCTCCACATCCACCATAGATGCCCATTGCGGGTTAAGAATCGCATACCTCCGGGTTGCATTGCAGTTCTCCTTTTTCACAGTAAAATCCCTTTTTACAACTCCAAAGTCCGCCACTTCTCATATTCTGCAGGGTCAGAGCCTCAACCACAGCCACAACATCCACTTGAGTTTTCATTGTGCAGGGCTAGAACTCCATAAGCAGCATCCACTACACTGGCTATCTTTTACAAGGTGTGAGTCTCCCAAACTCAGAATCCACCACACTTCTTCTAAATGATCAGAACACTTCATACCAGAATCCACCTAACCTTCCCCCCTGTTTTGTAAGTGTCCAAATATTTGATAATCCAGCTCAAATTCTGTCCAGAAGATCGAAATTCAAGTTCTTGCACTACATTGTAAGATTCTTCTGCAGTTCAATCATTTCCACTGTCCATCTTTTGCCGTGTAAGTGCACTTCAGCTCCAGGATCTTACTAGCTTTCTTCGTGCAGAATATGAATTCTTCATGGCTGCAGCAACCACCCTACTTTGTTCTTGGTTTGTAGTAACCCCACAGTTATGCCTTATGCCCTGCTGTCCTCTCTATGGATTAGATCCATCCTCATACTTGAGAAACAACCATTGTTGCCTAGCGTTGGGTAAGATCCCATTCACAGTCCACCTGTTCTAGAGGCCATCCTGTCTCCTTTAGTGCTGGGGAAGGCACCGATAGCTCCACCATCTATCTACCTCAGCTTCCTCCTGCATCTTGCGTCACCAACCTGAGCTCTCCTACCTGGCGGGTTTACTGCATCTTCATCATCCAACCCAACACCACATTGAAGGTTCAGAAGACCCCAGACTCCTCCACAGCTGCCTTGCCAGTTCCTGCAAGTAAGTGCCCACAACTCTAGCATCAGTTCTACTGAGTCCCTATTTAAGGTTCCCATGTCCATATTCCTTTACCTGTTGCAAAGCCCATGCCTCCGTTGATTTACAGCGGCAGTTCCACTGCCAGAGTGCACAAAAGCTTTGCGGTATTTAGAGATAGTCTCAGAGGTGCAGAGAGCAGCTTGATATCAGTACACTTGCTGCTGAAGGAAGGAAATTTAGATATCTCTATATTTAGTGACGGTTATGCATATGCTGACCACAATGACACTGAGTAGCTTCTGAAAAGAATATGAAGGGGATTTTATACAGTATGTTTTGAGGTAGAAAATGTGCACTTAGAAATTAGTTGTTTATAGAGTTACAATATATTGTAACTCTATAATTTATTAATAATTTATTGACAGTCATGTTTCACAAATTCTAGCTGTAATTTTAGTCTGATTTGAAGTTACTGGGAGATAAATGCTCTTACTTAGTCCCAGTGGTGACTGAAAACATTATTCATGTTGTGGCTAATTCTGAGATATCATGCTTTTGTAAATAACAATAGTTGGACTTCAAAACAGTGAGTAAACCGCTCTGACTCCTGTTTGGCTGGTCACCTCAACTAACTTCAGCATGGGAAAAATGCTGAAATTCCTAGTATCTTTCGTTCTTCGCCAACCATGCCACTCTAGCAAAGGCTCACCATATGCACATCAGTACCGACCCTGCTTCGCACAGAATAGTTCATCCCGAACTGCCAGGTGAGGCCCCCTTGTGAAGGTACCACAAGCAACCCCAGACCAGTTTCATCCTACTTGGGGCTTGTCAGTTGCATGTAGCTGGAGCCCCGTGGCACCATAAACACAAGACCCATTTCTGAGCTATTAACACAAGAAAGGGTACAGAGTTCCCCGGGAAGAGTGAAAGAAAAGAAGTGCGTGTACTAGACAGAAGGGGGGAATCCCCTTGTTGGAACTAAAACCCTCACACACCCAGGTAACTAGGTGTCATGCTTCATCATATGGGTTCTGCTCCTCGTCAGACTGGCGCTGCAATATCTGACGGGCTCCCGAAACCGGGGCTCTTTATCGGAGATCTTTTGTTCCGGCCATATGGTGCATGCGTGTGAGAGGGCGGGGAGGTGTAGTCGTGACGTGAAAAGGTGAGATTAAAAAAGGTGGGTCAGTCCACAAACTAATTTATTCACGTGGTAGACTCCCTTGATTAAAAGGTGGGAAGGGAGATAAATGCCCTGAATCTATCTGAGCCTGTTAACTACTACCCTCTGGTTAGGTCGACATATTTCTTGCCATGGTGGCAATTCCTCAGGACCTCGGTAAATAGTACTACACAGTGAAAAAATTTAAATTAAAACTTGCAATATGGTATACAACCTTCTTTAGTAAGTTATACCGGAACGCAGGCCGATTGGTCCTGCTGAAGTATTGCGACCCCAGAGAAATCCCTAAGGTACCCCGCAGTCTGCTCCCGTGGGACCGGCTGTCAAGGTATGGTACCTTCGGCGGCGCACGGTCCTGGCTGTTGGAACCTACCCCACGTACAGCGTCCGATCTGAGCTATCCTTTGCATCCAGTGGGTTTTGATTGTGAGTAAAGGCATGGCTCCATACCAGAATGGGCTGCCCACCCCATTTTTTTAAATGTAAAAATATTACTTGTGTTTAGTGTGCCTTCTGCCCCGCTGGAGAACAGAAAGACACTTGGGTCCTTTAGCCGTGGGGGGTCATGCCTCGTGGGCCACGCTCAACCCATTCTTTCTAGTGAGCTTTCTGCCCTCTCCTAAGGAGGGTGGGTTATAGAAAAAAAAAAGAATCTGCCCCCCTTGGGGGACAGAAACTGCTGTGCCATTTAGGGCGTAGGAACACAGCTCAATGCCAGGAAACGTGTCCCCCCCCCACCCCCCCCCCCCTCTCCAATTTTTTGTTTTAAATAAGCAAATAACGGTACCCCTCCCGCATTTGCTGGTGCTCGAGGGACCTCAGATATGCTCCTGTGAACCTATCAAAGTGAATCAGCCAAGGGAACTTCTTCTCTTGCATCTTGATAATATTACCTGAATGTGAAATCTTTCTGGTGGAAGAACTGGAATCTGCTTCTGTGGAGGAAAAGACATTCACGTTCCTCATTCTAGAGCTAATGTGAAGGACGTTTACAACTCGAGCGCTTACTAACCCTGATGAGGCGTTGAAGCGCGTTTTCGGCGAGTAGCACGTTACTCTGAAACCCATAAGGGATTAGTGGTGAATTAGTATAGTGAAATATGAAAGTAATTTGTGTGGTGGAGGAGATGTTAGTTAGTTATTTGGATTGAGAAGCATAGTGAAGGGCTAGAAGAGAGAAAAAGGTTTTCATTTATATAGCACTTGCTACCCCTGGTGGGGTGTTGAAGTGCTTTTTCGTCGAGTAGCACGCTACTACCAAAATCCATAAAGGATTAGGGATGAATTAGTGTAGTGAAATGCAAAAGTAATTTGTGGTGGATATTCATAACGTGTGAGACTCAGTCTCTTTGAGTAATTGTATTAAAGCTAAAAAAAAATTACACTTTATGAACGTTGTCTTAGTATAATTGTTTTGTATGATGTGATATATTGATGATTTATTTACTTGTTTGAAATTCTTTGTAACGCTTATATGGACAAACGTTTTTAATAAACCTACATTTAACTAAATAATAAACAAAAAGCAAACGTGCATATAAAACACATGTGATGAATTCAAATCTGCAAGAGTTCTGCTATGCAGTAAAAAAAAAGTAGTGTGAAGTGACCTTCAGCCCAATGCATAAAATAAAGCGCCTGACGTTTTGGAAGAAAACAAAGGCAAAGATTACAAAAAACACTGCATTTCTGAAAAGCTTTGCCAAGCATAAAAAAGGTGAAAAGGGAAAGTTGGGTTGTAATACTGGAGTTAACATTACATATCAACGAACGAATGCTTTAGAAGTTGGTTTTATGGGGCATGGAGGACGTCTATGGAATTTTAGGGAGACACCAGAAATAGAAGACGGGTGGGTCGAACATGCAGACCCACTGTTACCAGGGACATGAGACGTCGGTTTTCTAGCAGATTTAAGCGATAGCTGCTCGTCTGACTCATTAAATACAATTTTGAAACATTCGGATTGGGTGCTTTTCGAGGGGTGCCCGTTAGCAGTCTCACTTACCTGTGACTTTATAATTGAGCTGCTAACCCCATCCGAGTATACACTAGGTGGTGGGTATTTAAGTTGTTTCTGGCATACTTGCACCAGAATACCTGCTAACTGAAGGGCTTTGTTGTTTTTAGGTCTCGCCTGTCGATGCGCATGCGCATCGAGCAAGCGAGACTATGGGGGCTTATCCACTCTTTATCCAACTTGCAAGGAATCGTGGCGATTCCTTGCAGTGCCCGTGACTTTTAAGCTCAATGCGCATGCGCATTGAGCTTAAAAGCGCATGCACATCAGTTCCCTCATCGCACGTCGCATTTCTCATCCCCAGCTCCCCTCCCCAGCTCCGCCCCCTCACTTCTTGATTGCACGGCCGCTAGGCCGTGCTTCCCCTACTCTCCTCCCCCCTCCTCCTCCTACTCTGCCTGCCGTGTCGCACCTCTCCCCGCTCCGCCCCCTGCACACTGGCCTGAATTGTACCGAAGACAAACAGCGAGGTCTGTCTTGAGGTATTACACTCATGGCATCTGTGTAACACCATGCCCGCTAGGGTAAAATAGTAATTCATCTATCAGTGATCTGGCTTCACCACATTGTTAATACTGAGCTCTGAGCTGGAGTTGAGTTATTTTTGACATGAAATTCGGCGATGCGCGAGCATCTCTTTAGAATACTGCGAAAATAGTTTTGAGTACTTCGAAGGATTTCCATTTACTGCAAAGCGCATAACTTCGTCAGAGTTCAGATGGTTCTCCGAACTTAACGCTCAGGAACAAACAGCTAATGAGCTGGTACCTATTTTCGTCTTCGCGCGTTCGTATTAATCTCAGCACACTGGCCTGAATTGTACCGAAGACAAACAGCGAGGTCTGTCTTGAGGTATTACACTCATGGCATCTGTGTAACACCATGCCCGCTAGGGTAAAATAGTAATTCATCTATCAGTGATCTGGCTTCACCACATTGTTAATACTGAGCTCTGAGCTGGAGTTGAGTTATTTTTTACATGAAATTCGGCGATGCGCGAGCATCTCTTTAGAATACTGCGAAAATAGTTTTGAGTACTTCGAAGGATTTCCCATTTACTGCAAAGCGCATAACTTCGTCGGAGTTCAGACGGTTCTCCGAACTTAACGCTCAGGAACAAACAGCTAATGAGCTGGTACCTATTTTCGTCTTCGCGCGTTCGTATTAATCTCAGAGAAGAGAGAGAATTGCAACATAACCCAAAGCTAGTTTGCGCCGGTTTCTTTACAGCCTTTCGAAATACATTACATGGCATCTGTGTAACACCATGCCCGCTAGGGTAAAATAGTAATTTTCTACGTATTTCTTTTTCCAACATTAGCTCCATACCTTTAGGGTTTCTAGGGTACGAATTTATCCATCGTTAAAATCAAGTCTTCCCTTGCTATATTTGTAAAGCGTCAGAACCGATGCTGAACATCCACGCTTGGCTCTATAAAATAGCACGGCCAGATTTCGCCGACTAAAGAAGCCAATCAAATAATACAGTTGCACCACCGTAAACTCCTAAGGCAACCCGTTCAGCAAACGTGTGTTACCTTTTTCAGCCCTTGAATATGACTGGCGTATATAGTTGGTCGATAATTCAAACTACCCTAATCAATGAAAATGTACTATTCCGATTCTCTGAACATGCACAGGAAGTTGCCTGAAAATAGCGATTAAATATTGCATACATTATTAAGGCTAACTGCGCAAAAAAAAAGCTCATAAAATGTTTTAAACATGAAAATGTATTGAAGCACTACATTTTTTATTCAGATTTTCAATTTTTTCATATTCACAACTTTTCTGTTATGTACCTTGTTTTCATAAGCTACAAAATGCGCACACAAACATGGTCGCCTCATTCACGCATACTTGAGTTCTCTTTGAGCGCTAGTACCTTCTTCTATGTCTACGCGGAAGTCTATACCATCAACACAGTAACAACATACACAGAGACGGATAAGATGGCTGCTGTACGTGTTCCTCTAGCGATCCTCCTTTATCTAGGCAGTTGTTTGACGATTAGGGCAGACTCGCCCTCTACCTCGGATGACTTCAACTCCGTGTTGGGTGACTCTTTCTCCTGCCACGGTACCTGCCAGCTGACCTACCCACTACACACTTCTCCACAGGTGAGCTTAACACTCTATTAATCTACTCCTAAGGTGCGTCATGAGAACCCCCACGCCCCCCAAACCTTAACTAGATGTGTAGACCTCACTACCACAAACCCGCCCCTTCCCTAGGCTAGACACTAGGGTACCGCTCCGACCCAAGTTGAGGCTGTCTGCAAACATTGTGCGAACTAAACAGCTGGTACAAATATTAATTTTCAAGGGCACTGTTCCCGCTGGTAAGCTCGTTTATTAGAGCACCCTTTTTTCACTGCACACTCTGTAATTGATACCCCAGTTCACTCTCCCCTCTCTCCTCACAGACGTCTTCAATACTCCCCTTGGCCCCACCTCGTGGTAAGTTTTTTCCGCAATAATGGCAGCCCCTTTTTTGGGCAATATGACCGTAATTAACTGTCTAATTCCTTTCCCCTTAGACACTTGTTATACTTTGCATACAGCGCTGAACTCCTCTCAGCTTCATTCCACCGGTAAGCCTCTCTCACGGTCCCTTACTCCTGCACTCCTTTAGAGTCCTTCACTTATGGCTAGCAATGTTGCATTCCAAATGCTATAGGTGTCACATTCGCAAAAGTTATATCTATTGGCATTGTAAATGACAAAGCTATCAATTTAGCTATTTTAAAAACCAACAAATAAATAAAATATTTGTCATTTACAAGACCAATAGCTCCAACTTTTCAAATGCGAGACCTGTTGCATTTCCAATGCTTGTTTCTTTTATTTGAAATGCTTTCTTACAAAGTGCAGAGGGAAGACGTGGAAACACGTGCAACAGCCGCACTAATAATGAGAAGGGCGTGATAGACTGTCCTGCTACTTAACAATCGATCAGTCATTCATAAAGCGCGTCAAATCACCCGCGAGGGTCTCAAGGCGCTGGAGTTGGTGCTAGCTGCTGCGTGGTGATCTGTTCAGTCAAACAGCCAGGTCTGTGTTATCTTTCCTTGTCAAACTGTGAGAGCAGCACTGCAGTGAGTTTTTCTCTCATTCGGCATCACCCAGGCTTACACTGACGTCCTTGTGTAGTATATATTAATTGTGCACAGTGCAGAGGAGCTAGTTTCTCTCCTCTGCTTTCAGTAACGCCAAGTGGTGCATTGGGGTTCCCAAGTGTCGATCAAACATTAAAGTGTCGAAAGTCTCGTGTTACCTAGCATGATTAGTTTGTGCTCATGCAGGGGTGTTCTCGCCGCCTCGAAGTGCATTTACACCTCTTGAGTAATGCTTGGCACGTCCCTTGATTGGAAATGACATTTTTGCACCTTTTAACAACTTCTTCCCCGTGATCAGTTTGCACTCAACACCAGGGTGAAAGAGTTCAGTGAACAGACATTTCTATTTCTATTGTTGCGGATTTCTCCATCAGATCAAAACCTGTATGGGTTTGATGTCCAAAAAAAATCGTCACTTTCAAAATAACATAGGTTTTCCATGTTCAAAAGTTTCTTGGTGTAGAACTCAAACTTAGCCAACTCGTTTTGTAGCCCTCCCACCTGATACATTTTCGTAGGGTTAATTACACGTCTCACAGGCCTTGCATAAGAATGGAGGAGGGCCCTACCCCCCCTGCTTTTTGCAAGGGCACCGGGGGAAATGAAGCACAGCTGCCCTGGTGCCCCCGACATGGCAAAGTGTGTGGGTGTTTGTTATATCCATCACTTTGCCAAGAAGTGGCAAGAAGGAATATTTCTCCCCTAACGTAGCTTTCATTGACCGAGTGCGGGGAATTAGATTATCTCTGTCGGAAATATTGACTCCTGAACTGAATGTGGGGGGGGGGGGGGGAGTTGGTTTACATTAACTCTTCCTCTTGCCCTGGGGCTGGGAGTGACTATTTGCCCTCACATCTCCGATTCTGTAAGTTTCGCCCCCAGCCACCTTGCTCGAGGGTGGTGCGGTGACGTGTTGTCATTGGGCGCGACAGGTGTTAGCTGGCGTGGTGCCATCTTCTCATTCCATGAGGGGGTAGTCGGTCCGCTGCCAGCAGCCCTGCACCCACTCAATGCACACCGTTTGGCAGGCTGCCGCTGTCCCACTGCCTCTTTGGCCTGCAAGGCAGCTCACAGCTATGCCCCAGCCCTCTGTGCAATTAAGAAGCGCGTGCAAGCTGCACCTCTCTGACCCGCGGTATTTTGCAGACCAGGCAGGACCTCTGTGCGAATATTTTATTGCCATACCGTGAAAATAAAAAGTAACCCAATAACATGTTATTTAAAGCAACTAAAACCGTATTCGCACATTTGTCACAATAGGGCAAAGATCAATTCAACAGAACTGACAAAAACCACAATTTACTGCCTCATAGTTTGCATACTGCAAAGGCATCGCATAGGGAAACAAATCTACTAACAGCTAGGAGACCATGTCAATATGATTTTCCCTAACTTCACAAATTTAACCCATTGCGTCCTGAATTGGGTTAAAAAAAACCTTTAAAAAAAGCCGAATCCATGACAGAGCACACTGGCATAAACCGCAAATGCACAAAGTTTAATCGGCTACTTATTCCAAGTCTTGAGGGAGTAAAGGGGCGACATTACTCTCCCGAGTCTTCAGCTCTTGTCAGTCGGGGCCCTTCTCAACACAAAGCAGTGGTAATATAAAGGATTTTTCACTGCATATCATCATATGCGCGACCTGTGTTAACATTTTGGGATCCTTAATAACTTTGGCCTCCCTTGACTAGTCTGCACCAAGCTTGGAGAACATCTTTGGGGACCTCAAATAGCATGCCATAGCTGGTGCAGATTGGTCAAACTGTTATAAAGTTATAGGGAGCAGTGGTGGTCATGCTATTTGTCATTTGTCCGTGAAGTGGCATTTCCTATAGAAATTCTATTTTGTGGGAATAACATCGAAACCGCAGAAGGGATACTCACCTATTTGTTTTGTGGAAGAAATGCCTTTTGTTTCATTTTCTTTATTTAGTGTATTTCAGTTCAGGTTTTTTGGTCCAGCCTAGGCAGCGTATGCGCTGCTCGTCTAGGCATGCTGTATTAGAGTATAGATTTGAAGCTCCGCCCACTTTCCACCCATATTTTTCATTGGCTTGTTGTTTTTAGATATGAGTCAAAACGTGAGTTCCCAGCGTGCTTGTACTCCGTGGACATCTCATTCACAGGTTTCTCTAGCGTTATAGAAAAAGACACGGTATTAGTTCACGAACAATGTGGTAGTTCCCGGTACAAAGATTAAACACACTTCTGACAACAGAGGCACACTACATACTACACAAACACTGAGCTGATTGAACCCTTCCTATTATAGACTCCTGAATACACACACATTCCTGATTTACTCCAGACAAGAAGACTATAGAAATTCTCCTGATTACACAGTTGAAAAAACACAATATGTCTCCCTCTGTTCCCCAAGCCCGCACTTCCCATGGACGCACACATGATTCATTTGGCACCCTTTACAAATTAACAAACACTCCCAGCAAAGTCCAGACTACATGTACGCTCTGACCTACACAATCAATTGTTTCCTGACACGAAACCACACCTTACTTGTGACCCATGGAGTTTCACATTTTGACAGGCCACTTTGCAACATGTTTTTCTGCTTTTGAGAGCCATGGGCAAAATACACACAAGGGACACACAACATAGACAAGGTCATGCTACATCAAAACCACAAAGTGTTTGTCAACGTTGAAAGACATAGAAACCATAAAACATAAAAATAAAGTTGAATCAATTTTTTTTAACGTTTGTATTGATTCAGTTAGTCAAATGCCTTTTCTTCATCAAGAAAGACCCTGCTGTTGAAACTTGAGGGGCTCTCTGGTCGATCACTGCAAATACAGTGCAGAGGTTGATGGATGTAGATCTATTGGGTACAAATCCGGACTGAGCCAAAGAGATCAGATGTTCCATTAATAAGAAAAGTCTGGTGTCGATCACTTTTGCCAGGATTTTGTTATTGAGACTGATCAGGGACAGTAGTAGCCTTAAGAGACACAAAATGTGGGGTGTTTACCTAGTTTAGGTAACAGCATAATCCCTGCTTCACGAAGGGAAAGAGGAAGGGCACCTGTCTGCACTGCTTTAGTGTAGATGTCCTGTAGTTGAGGGTCCAGAAGGTATTTGAATGATTTATAAAATGCACTTGTCAGTCTGTCTGGTCCTGGTGCCTTGTTGCCCAGTAAGCTTTCAGTGGCTGCCAGGATTTTGTCCGTAGGAAGGGGGGGTGCTACGGAATTGCTGGTGTCCCTGGTCTAACCACACTATAACAATGTCATTGAGATATGCCTGAGTGGCATTGGGGGAATCTTCGGGGCTGGTAGTGTAGAGATGACTGTGATAACGGACAACCTTAACCAACATGGCTTCATTAGCGAAGATTGTGTCCCTATTTCAATGTGAAGGTGAATTATATGTCTTCGGTGCGAATAGGCCTTTAACAGTTTATCCAGGTTCCTATCTGGTCTCTCACCTTCGCTGTATCAGTGGGCATGTTTTGGTCAACCAGTACACACATGGTCTCCGTTGTCGTCCCCAGAGTCTGATCCAGCTGTAGCCTCACTACAGTTATTCAAACTAGTATTTTACAGCGTTTTTTTCTGAATAAACTGGCATCAGCGAGGTAATGTAAACATGAGCTCTGCCATCTATGTCAATTTTTAACCGTGCTAGGTAGAGCGTGCTATATTTGATACCTTTTATTGCTCAACATTTTTTCAAATCCATGAATTTACTGCAGGCCTTCTGTACCAATTGGGTGAAGCCTGGTAACATGGAAATGGTGGTTGCCTGGTAATGAAAAGAGCCTTTCTCACGCAACAGGCGCAGAGCTGTGTCTCGATTTCTGAAATGAAGCAGTTGGGCTAACAGAGGCTGGGCTTTAGCTCTCGGTTGCTGCCAGAGGAATCTGTAGGCCTGTTTAACCAGAAAAGTTGAAGAGAACTTAGTCTGTGTGTCTGTGTCCGTGTGTGTGTCCGTTCGTCCTAATATCCACAGCCAAACGAGTTTCAGACGCCTTTAATAATAATAAGAAGACATGAGTCACTTTGCTTCTGTTGTTCTCGTACTAGTGAGCCTGTGAACAAGGACGAGATGCGTCTGAAACGCGTTAGACTGTGTGGATAATATGACGTGCGGATGGAAACTGACACTCTGCAGTCTTCAATAAAGAATGGAACTAACCCCCCTGTGAGTGGCGTTTTCATTGAGGGCAACCTTGTATGTTGTATGTTGTTATATAGATATAGATATAGATATAGCGTCTGTGCTTATCTGTTCCCTTTAATTAAAACTCTGGTTGACTCTTGGACTAAGAGTGCTGCCTCTTTCTTGTGAGACGAAGAAGAGTCTTGAGATATATATATATATATATATATATATATATATATATATATATATATATATATATATATATATGTGTGTGTGTATATATAATAAAATATTGATTTGCTGCACAATGAGGTGGTCCGTGCGAAGGCATTTGGTGACTGAGTAGAACGCTGATATATATATATATATATATATATATATATATTCACTGAAAAAACCATTGGTTATAGACAATATATAGTTAGGGATTAGCCTTTTCAAAACCTTATTTTACTCACACAAAACCATTGAAATTTCATATATAGTTAGTTGCACTAACTATATATCGCGCACCCGCAATCCACTGCTGATGATGTCACATATTACATCATTCATGACATGGTTAGTGACATCACTGATGACATCACTGATGACATCTCAAATGACATCACTGGTGACATCACTGATGACAACATCCAGTGACTGTATGTTTCTGTAAAGTTAAAATATGTCTTACATATTGAAGAATGAGTGGATGTATAAGTGTCTGGATGAAGGATTTAGTAGGTGCATGACTGACTGTATGAGTGAGTGATTAAATGTGTCTCACTGAGTGCATGGGTTAGTGACTAAACTGTCTTAATTTGTGCATCATTATATCTGTTGTTCTACAAACTGCTGCATATGTTGATCAGTAGCTATATGAGTAACTGTATGGGTTATTCATTGGTTGTCCAAGTATTTGTATGGGAAACTGAGTGTGTGTGTATGGGTGGCTGGGAGGTGTGTGACTCTGTACATAGATGTGTGAGTAGTTGATTCACTATATGTATGGGTTCAAAAGTGCATGTGGAAACAGCTGTATGGGCGGTTGACTGTGCATGAGTGTATTAGTGAGTGAATGGATATCTCAGTGCTACATGTCAAAGTAAGTACATATGTAAAACACAGTACATGTGAGAGTTGACATATATAAATAACTGTGCATAAGAGCCAGTGAATGTGTGAGTGGCTGTATGGATCATTGTGAACATGTATCAGGGATTGTATAAGAGAGTAAATATGTGTTAGTATATGTTTGAATAAGTAAGGTGTGTATAACTGTATAGTTGAGAAAATGGAGGTGTGATTGATTTTTTGCATAACTGACTAGGTGTGTGAGTAACTCCATGGATGAGTGACAGTCTGTGACTGTCTGTTTACACTGATTGTATCTAAGGTTATATTAGAGTCTGAAGAGGTTCATGGTATTATCACATGAATGATATCATCAGTGATGTGATCAGTCATGTCAAATGAGATGTTATCAGTGATTTTATCAGTGATGTCATTTGAGATTGTCATCAGTGATGTCATTTGAGATTGTCATCAGTGATGTCATTTGAGATGTCATCAGTGATGTCATTTGAGATGTCATCAGTGATGTCATCAGTGATGTCACTAACCATGTCATGAATGATGTAATATGTGACATCATCAGCAGTGGATTGCGGGTGCGCGATATATAGTTAGTGCAACTAACTATATATGAAATTTCAATGGTTTTATGTGAGTAAAATAAGGTTTTGAAAAGGCTAATCCCTAACTATATATGGTCTATAACCAATGGTTTTTTCAGTGAATTTTCAAGGTTTTGTAAATGCAAATTCCTAACTATATATGGCCTAAAACCTATGGTTTTTTCTGTGAATTTCAATGGTTTTTTAATAGCAAATATCAAAAGCTGTCAAATGTCAAGTACGTGATAGGTAAAAACTTTTTCGTGTTTATGCACGCTGATGTGCTTTGAACGCTGCCCCCCCCCCCTTTTCTCTTAGTAGTACTCTCTCTTTGCAGATAGTGAAGAGTAGTTAACGCAGGCCTTTACCCCCGTTGTAATCCGTCGTGCCTGCTTGTCTCTCCATTTGATTGATTGTTATCCAAGCATTTACTGTTTTACAATTGATTCTCTTTGGTTCATTCTCTATTTACAAACAAGCACAAAGTCGCAATACTCGTAGTCTTTGCAGATAGTGAAAAATCGTGAAAAATCGTGTAAAAAAAATAAAATTAATCGAGCAAAATCAGTAGGCCACTAATTGGATCTCTTTTTGACCTCGCTAAAATAGAAATATTAGGAACAACCCTTCATGAGAAATACGAAAATAGTGAGATGAACTGAGCTCCACACCATGAGGGCTGCAAGACAGCTCGGCTCCGTCACCCACCCCGCCCAAAATAACGACAAACCCTATGCAAATATTAAAAATATATACAACACACCAGCAAAGAAACCGGGTAAAACATTTTATTAAATAACTATTTACATAACTATTTTATACTTTTTTATTGCCCGATCCGGCTAGCTCAATCGATCGAGCATGAAACTCATGCACTCTGATAGCAAGCGTTGCTACTGATGCTATGCAGACCAAAACTGGTTTTCAGTTTGTACATTTTTCTAGATTTTTCCATCCAAGGTTGGTTGAGTTTGTAGAACGATGGCTTCAGATTTTCAACATACGGTGTGGTGGCGCGGACTGGGAGGGAGCGCTTCGCTCCTGCCCCCTCCCCAAGTAAGATTTTCATACGTGAAAGTACGTTAATGGTTTTGGTCCCTGAGTTGCTTCGATGTCACTGCCATTCTCAAATGGCATAAGTTCTGGATGTTGGGTGCCATAGTTCAGAGTTCTGAGCAGCGCTTGTAACACTGTCTGAAGCTTATTTCCACCTACTGCAGCTTCACTATTCTCAAAGTAAGTGAGGGTCGTTTGTGGACCTGACTGCATTTGAAAACAATGTGATATGGTACCTCCCTAAACCGCTTGACGGAGGCCCCCGAGGGGCGGTGTGATGGCACGGACTCGGAGAAGACGCTTGGCTCTGACCCCCTCCCCAAGTCTTATAGCACCGGTTTAGCCTGAGATCGCCCCCGACATAGGCGGCCGGCTCCCGGGGTCCGGCGGACCTTTTTGCCTTTTGATGACTCTTCTATTCTGGACCTTGTCCCACAATCCGTTTGACCTGAAGACACGCTGTAGTGGGGCGCCCCTTTACCGTTTTAGTTGCCATTCCGCCCGCTTTTGCTACACTGTGCCTCTTCCGCCATTCAGCTGTTTACCGCCCGCTCTTGCGACTACAGCGTCTCGCTCACCATGTAGTTGAGTTGCTCCCGCTCTTGCGATGCAACGATAAGCGACTGCCACAGGACTCTCAAAATGGCGGCCGGCTCTTCAGCTTTGGGCGTGGTCCACTAAAATGGCCCTGGGACACCTTGGAACTCGGACGCTTCCCTGATAGGGCTTGGGTCCCATTCTCGAAAGCGTCCCCTCAGCCGTGAAGATTCTACAAAAGTCTTGGGGGGCCCCCGACTCCCGCAGGCTTCTGGTGGGGAGCGGCTGCCATGTTTGCTCGTGGAATGGCCACGACGGAGCTACGAGATAGTAGTGCTCTCATGCTGACGCCAGCTTTAGTCTGAAACATCCAGAAACACTGTAGACTACCAATTCGATCAGTTCCGGTAGCGCCCCAACATGACCCGGTAGAGAAGAACTTGCCCTCCCCTCTTTGACTGATGGTTCTTGTTGCCTGTCCCCTCTGTTGTCATTTAACAGAACTTTTTGGACTGCTGAAAGGGGTTGTGTTCCGAATGCTGGTTGGTGGAGACATTTTGACTATATTCTTGACCTACGTTGTTGCGTAATGCGTTATATGACACGCCGCGTTAGCGCACCCGGAAGTGATCCGGGGCGCGGCGCGCAGCGCGTAACGTAAGCATAACAGGTCATGTGACTTGTTAATAAAACTTTTTATTGGTTCATTTTACTTTTGTTATTTTAATAATGAAAAGCTTGGTCATATGACCTAAAAAATACGCTTTTTATTGATTTCGAACTTTTTTTTTTTAAACATATATGTTATAATATTCCAGGCTAATGTACTTTCCCGGAAAATTTACAACTGTCCTGCAAGTAAAATATATTCCTTTTTCGAGAAAAAGGGCGTTTCTTCGTCCCATGACGGGGCCGTTGAGTAAAAGAGACTCGGCCTGCTGTCTTAGTCGCCGATACGCCTGATTATCAGATTCTTATCGATCACTTTATGTTGCAGGAGTGGAAAACACAACTGCCCTTGACCATTTATCTTTACTGCGTTCCTACGTATTATACCTTTTATCCGTCATGTAATTGGACTGCTTTATTTCACTTGCCTTTTACTGATTCGAAAACAGTGACTAAAAGTAAAAACTTTACCAATGTAAATACTACTACCATGATTTGTTTAAAAAACCTTTATTGTGAAAATGTCAGTATACAAATACGGGCCTATAACCACGTGGGCCGGCCACGGAGCAAACTGAAATCGTATATGATGAGGAGACATTTACATTATAGAGGAACGTAACGAGCGGGCCATTAGGTTGCAAGAACTAAGGTGTCTAACAGTTGCGGAATCGGTGGACGTACATTTTGTAATTAAATTACGACAGGGCCACTTACAAAAAAATCATCTAGATATACATTTGCGGGCAAGTACCATGGGTGACGTTAATACGAACTTTCAATAGTACAGTAATCAATAACACATCAGAACTTAATATCAATAGGGATGTCAAAATATTCAATCAATTCTCGTCCCCGCCCGCCATGAGCATCAAAACTGCATTCATATCTCGTGATATCAAGGTTGTTCAACCAGTACACAACAAGGAGTTACGAGTCCCATTTATACCGGCGCCATTTTGGGCGAGGCCGGGCAGGTGCAAGATATAGTCAAAATGTCTCCACCAACCATCGGCCAGACCAGAACCCATTTCGGCCCTTTATGCTGCAAGATGGTGTCTTCCATTCAGAAAATATTGTTGGCAGCATTTTGAAAGGAAAGATAAACAGCCGTTCTCCTAGTGAGTCTCACATTGTTACATTTAGGAAGAATGTTGAAGAGTAGTATGTGGAAAATCTGAAGCCATTTTTCTACAAACTCTCAATCAGCCTTGGATGGAAAAAAAAATCCTGAAGAATGTACAAACTGAAAATCAATTTTTGTCTGTATAGCATCAACAGCAACGCTTGAGTCAGCTTTGTGTGAAGCCGCCATTTTGATTCAATCAATAACGTCCCCCTGCACACATTCAGGGACCTGGTCGTGTCTTCAGGTGAAACGGATTGTGGGACAAGAAGCAGAAAGGAAAAGGAAAAAAGTTCCGCCGGACCTCGGGAGCCGGCCGCCTATGTCATGTGCGATCTTTGGCCACACCAGGGCAATAGTGAAGCTGCAGCAGGTGCAAATAAGCTTCAGACAGTCTTACAAGCACTGCTCAGAACTCTCAACTATGGCACTCAACATCCAGGACTTGCCATTCGGATCTTGGCGCCTTGTGCTGGTTCCGACCTATTCACACATCAGTCCACTACTGACATCACCTCATAAGCCAACGGGGCACCCCACGCCGACTTTCGGCGCAGCATTGTAGGATGGCCACACCAGTGCGGCAACTTGCTGGACACCACCTCGGTGCCATCCGGATCTCGGCGTGTTCGAGTCACTGTACCGCAAGAGTGACTGGAACTCAGCTGGACACGCCGTCTTTCGGCGCAGCATTGTAGGATGGCCACACCAGTGCAGCAATTTGCTGGACACCACCTCGGTGCCATCCGGATCTCGGCGCGTTCGAGTCACTGTACCGCAAGAGTGACCGGAACTCAGCTGGACACGCCGTCTTTCGGCGCAGCATTGTAGGATGGCCACACCAGTGCGGCAACTTGCTGGACACCACCTCGGTGCCATCCGGATCTCGGCGCGCTGTGCTGCCTTCGGCCTACTGTAGCCGCAAGTGCGGACGCAACTCAGTTGGACGGCGAGTGAAACGCTAAGGGGCGCCGCACTGCAGCCGAGGAGCCTCCATCTTGGGGGAGACGCACAGCCCCCACTGACTGACGCGACCTTACAGGCCAACGGGGCGCCCCACGCCGACTTTCGGCGCAGCATTGTAGGATAGCCACACCAGTGCAGCAACTTGCTGGACAACAACTCGGTGCCATCCGGATCTCGGCGCGTTGTGCTGCCTTTGGCCTATTCGCACATCGGTCCGCTACTGACGCCGCCTCACGTGCCAACGGATTTTCTACGCTTTTTGAAGCCCTATGCCGCATAACAGGTCATGTGACTTGTTTATAAAACTGTTCATTTTACTTTTGGTTTCCTAATGATGGAAGGCTTGGTCATATGACCTAAAAATAACACTTTTCATTGGTTTAGAACATTTTTTTTCCCAAACGATGAAAGCCCCACCTTGTTTCTGGATGTTTCAGACTGAAGCTGGCGTCAGCATGAGAGCACCACCATCTCGTGGCTCCATCGTGGTCATTCCGCGAGCAATCATGGCAGCCGCTCCCCACCGGAAGCCTGCAGGAGTCGAGGGCCCCCAAGACTTTTGTAGAATCTTCACGGCTGAGGGGACGCTTTCGAGAATGGAGCCCAAGCCCTAGCAGGCAAGCGTCCGAGTTCCAAGGTGTCCCAGGGCCATTTTAGTGGACCAGGCCCAAATCCGAAGAGCCGTCCGCCATTTTAAGAATCCAATGGCAGCCGCCTATCACTGCACCGCAAGAGTGGGCGCAACTCAACTACATGGTGAGCGAGACGCTGTAGCCGCAAGAGCGGGCGATAAACAGCTGAATGGAGGATGAGGCACAGTGTAGCAAAAGCGGGCGGAATGGCAACTGAAACGGTAAAGAGGCGCCCCAGTACAGCAGACGAGCCTCCACCTGGGGAGGCCCGTTCACGCCGCCTCCCCCACGCCCCCCCCGGGCACCCCACGCCGTTTTTCGGAGCAGCATTGTAGGATGCCAAAACCAGTGCGGCAAGTTACTGGACATCACCTGGGTGCCATCCACATCTCAGCGCGTTCTGCTGCCTTGGGACTATTCGCACAACAGACCGCTACTGACGAGGCCTCCCCCCGCACCACCCGGGACGCCCCACGCTGTTTTTCTGAGCTGCATTGTAGGAAACCAAAAACCAGTGCGGCACCCAGGTGACATCACCTGGGTGCCGTCCAGAACTCAGCACGTTGTGCTGCCTTGGGACTATTCGCACAAAAGACAGCTACTGACCATTGTTGCTTCTTTTTGCCCAAAAATGTTTAAATGTATTTACAGTTGTTGTTACGTTCGTTATATTTATAAAGTTAATAAAGTTTTATAATCCTACTTTGTTGGAGTACTATATATTTTTAAAAAATCGGGTGAATGGGGCCTTGAATCGGGTTATTGTCATGTGTGGGCTTTGGAAGTGTGCTGCTGCAGGATCGGACATTTCAAACTCAAATGCACGTTCTTTTTCTTACCTTTCCGAAGCATGGAGCGCAATAGCAGGCAGAGAAAGGGTGATGCAAGTGTTGAACACTGCCTGGCCTGGCAAGTTGCTGGCAGTGCCACCCCCCCGCCCGCTCCTGAAAGAGGGCACACACACACACACCGCCGCCCCGAGTACTTCACATATCTTTAAAAGACCATGCGCTTGTTAATGAGGCTTAAATGGTTTATCACCCCTTCTAGAGCCCCTGCATCGGCCCTCTGACGTTTCCTGGAAGAATTAGCACGTAACACAATACCAAGCCCTGTCAGCTGAAACCCCCGAGGAATCGGGTTTTTGCTTGCAGGAATCGGGAGGCGGGAGACTAGCACTGAAATCGGTAGTCTCACGCCTGAATCGGGAGGGTTGGCATGTCTGGATTCTCTGCAGCTGGGGCCATAAACTACATCCACAGGGCTAGGTGATAGCCTGGGACCGGCCTGGACAATCGGACACAGAGGAAGAGGAGTGTCAGGTAGTGAATAGGGTGAAAGGGAGGTGTCGGGCGGGCACAGGGAGTGATTCTCAGGGAAGAGCAGCGCAGATGCGGGGAAGTTTATGGCCCAAGCATGAGAGAGAGAGCGGGGGTGACCAGTGCGTGGGGGAGATGCTTGCGAGGGTGGGGAGCCGTGCTGAGAATCGACGGCGTGCAGAGAGTGGGTCTGGTCAAGGCATCTAAAATGGCTGCCGTGCACGACAAAATTGTGCCATTGGAAAAAAGGCAAGATGGCGCATACAATGTTTATCAATAAGGATTCATTTATAACAAAATATTTTATCGCAGTGACAAATTGGCGGTCAACACTTCCTGATTTCCATCGAATCGAACGTTAACAGACGTCACGCAGCAAAAAAAAAAAAAAAACGCTCACGCACAGCCGCTGGAAGACATGTATCAACATATATGAGCCTCCTCAGCCACCCTCAGAAAACATAAGGGATCAGGATACGTCTCCCGCACCCCCTTATACCTAGTAATTTAATTAAAACGAAACACAAAATGGCGAATTCCCGTTTCGCTACCAGTTCGCGGCCCGAGAAGCACTTCTACCGTGAAAAATCAATTTTTTTTTATTTTCCCCACGGGACCCTTTAATAACCCCAACATCATTCCTAGGGGGTCAAGAGGGGTCTACCTTGCCCCCTTTCATTAAATTCCCCCTTCGTTTTTCACCTCTTCTTCTCTCTCGATCCTACCGAGAGATAAGATGGCGCACGCACAGCCGCTGGAAGACATATATCAACATATATGAGCCTCCTCAGCCACCCTCAGAAAACATAAGGGATCAGGATACGTCTCCCGCACCCCCTTATACCTAGTAATTTAATTAAAACGAAACACAAAATGGCGAATTCCCGTTTCGCTACCAGTTTGCGGCCCAGTTCGCGGCCCGAGAAGCGCTTCTACCGTGAAAAATCATTTTTTTTTTATTTTCCCCACGGGACCCTTTAATAACCCCGACATCATTCCTAGGGGGTCAAGAGGGGTCTACCTTGCCCCCTTTCATTAAATTCCCCCTTCGTTTTTCACCTCTTCTTCTCTCTCGATCCTACCGAGAGACAAGATGGCGGCCGCTCCGGACTGTTTAGAATGGCTCTCCGGTGTCTGTCAACAATCAGCTTCGCATCGCAAAGTTCCGTTTCGCGAAAAGTAAGCGGACCGGAGCGCTATCCGGGACGCTGTCACAGATACCGTATTTTCCGGCGTATAAGACGACCCGGCGTATAAGACGACCCCCTACTTTCATTGACAAAATGTAGGTTTCATGCTATATTCGCCGTATAAGACGACCCCCACTTCCTAACGTCCTACAGTCCCCTTTCTATCTCCATGGACTGAGGAGATCATGTGGTACTGACGCTCCTCTCCTTCCGATGAGCGTAAGAATTACGGAAGGAGAGAGAGATCAGCACACGTGGAGGAGCGCCTCGTCTGCCTGGGGGATGTGCAGCTGCAGTCTAGGTAGGGCTCACGGCGCCATTTGTTTTAGTTTAAACCTTGTGCAGTGTTTGAGTTGCCTCTGGCTGGCGAGGGGCTGATATCGTGTTGCACAGTGCCACCATCGCCTATGTAACGTTCTTACTTCTGCTCTGCTCATTAGCAGCCTGTGGTACCGTAACAGTACCGTAATTTATTTTCAAGACCGCCTACGTTCTTCGTTCTGTGCTGGAGTTCCCTAAGCGGCACCCATTTCAATTGAGACGCGGTCTGACACCTTCGGGTGAAGTCCGCGCTATGTAAAAAATACCGCCATTTTTAGTAACCGGCGTATAAGACGACCCCCGACTTTCCAGAACATTTTAAGGGGTTAAAAAGTCGTCTTATACGCCGGAAAATACGGTATATATCTGGTTTTGAACGGTAATTTCTCAAAATCCACTGGAGCACATATATTGAGACCTAGCAAAGGCACATCGGGCTAACAGTCCCTACAATTTTGCCAAGTTTCGTGCAAATCCATTCAGCCGTTCGAGCTAAAAGGGAGGCCAACCGCCCTATGGGAATTAACATGGGGAAAACGCGTTTTGGGACCCCCTTTTTTCTCGGCCCCCCCTTGACGAAACCCCCCCAAATTTTCAAGGGCTGCTCAGAAACAAAATGTGCCATTTTCCTGAAAATTTCAGCCGATTCCGTCCACAAACGCCAAAGTTATTAGACATAGAATTTTCAAAAATCCCATAGGGAAAAAATCCTAACTATATATACCTACTGGCGAGCCGCCAGTAGGTAATATATATATATATACACATATATATCAAGAACAACTTGTGTTCGAAACGCGTTATCCCTCGACTCTTTGATTGCCGAATAAAGACCTTTGGAAGAACTACGGGCTCGTCTGAATTCCTTTACCTGAATTCTGGTTCTGTATGTGTGTGTGTATATATATATATATATATATATATATATATATATATATACTTATCACCCTTAAACTCAGTCACCCCTAAACATACCCTTAACACCCAATACTGCTACCCACCGTAAACCCTAAAAACACCCTTGCCACCCAAATATCCTTACCCATGCTAAGCTCTAAACACACTGTTGTCTTCCACATACCCTCACCCACCATTAAAACACCCTTACCACCCAAATATTCTTACCCACTATACCTAAATAACCTTCTCCACCATAAAACCTAAAAATCCATTGCCTCCCAAATGTGCTTACCCACCCTAAAAAGTACCATTGCCACCCAAATACCCTTACCCACCCTAAAGCCTAAAAGTCCGCGAGCCACCTAAATAACGTTACCCACCCTTAACACAAAAATACTGTAGCCTCCCAATCCCTTCACCCATCCCTAAACCCTAAAAATGCTTTTACCCTAACACATATCTGTCTGTCTGTCTACCTATTGCCTACTGCCTGTCGCCATTAGGTAGTTATAGCTAGGACCTAGTTTCTGTCTAAAAGGTGATATTTCAGTTGCCTATATCATTGGCTGCAGTTACTTCAGATCCTGTTTGTAAAGTTTTGCGGTGTTTCATGTAGTGGGCGCTGAGAAAAAGGGGGATGGGGTCCCAAAAAACATTTTCCCCATGTTTATTCCCATTGTGGTACTGTAATTCCGGACCCTGCTGTTCCACCGGTTCTGGGGTCCAACACTCGTGTCACAAAATATCGTCGTACCATGACGATATTGGTATCAACGGACCGGTAATGATTAGGACATTATCCCTATGTATTTGCGTCATAATTGAGTGATGCTAACACCCTTAAATCGTGGTTTCCGTCCCGAACCCTCAGACTCCATTTTGTAAACGGCATCCATCTTATGACTTGTCCTCATATATAGTCAATTGATTAAGACCGAGTTTGATCTGAAAGGAGACGTCCACCGTAGCTGACTTCCCCATGACCTGGCCGAGCTGACTCCACTGCCTCCAGCCAAGCCTGTTCGGGCAGCTCCTCGCCCAGTGGCCGAGTAAGATATCATCAAGGCACAACATGCCATAAACCATTCACTACATACAGATCATGTTTTCCATACACATACACCTGTCCATGATTCTTGTTTATGACCAGTTTTACGATGGGAGGGTGCCCGACCTTATTGGTGTTTCATCGATATCTGATGGGAATTCTGGGCCTGGCTGGGTAATCCATCACAGACTGGACATCCAAAATATGTGCTGACCAGCATGACTTCGCTCTTTGTATTGTTGTAGAAATATGTGTATAACCATATCATAAACCCAAGAATTCTTGCCCGCAGCTGTTATTTATGTATATAAGGAGAAGGCTGGTTCTGTAAAAATGAACAGTCTCCTGAGAACTTACAGCCCGTGCCGTTGTAATTCTAGGACACATGTTACTTGGTTGCAATCAATAAAACTCGATCTCTGACTTCACCTAGAAGACTCCGTGTTTCTGTGGTCCGGAACAGGGAGAACTCAGAGGTCCCCGGGTGTTACCCCTGGCACCACCGGGTTCCTAAAAACCCGACACCTCAGTTGGCGCCCAACTCGGGCGGTATCAAGCGGTGACGGTCCAAGCCAGATGTTCGTGAGGAGCTTCGTGTGAAAATTCCAGAGGACGGCCAGCCACTTCAGCGACCCCTGTATGTCGACGTGGTTCCGAAGGTCTTTGCCGCGAGGTTCCCCGCGTCCCGACGGCTACGAAGGACTGCTGCCCTGACTATCGCCCTGTTTTGGACCCAGTGATCCTTGGTAGAGCGAAACGATAGACGAGTCTTCTAGTGACGTCACCGATCTTCAATATTCAGTTAAGTATAAGTGGAGCGTCTCCCAGTCCTTAGTTTGGTTCTTAGTTTTGGTATCCCAGAGATACGGTTTGTATTGGTTCTTGCAAGCACCAAAACCGAGGGATTCGTGTATTCACGACAATATCATAATTAGATAATCCCTTGAAGTTTGAAGCTAGACTAGTGAGCAAAGATGCCTGGTCTTAGCAGACTTGGAAACTTGTTTTGTCTTGGTTGTAGTAAGGATTCCCGAATAGAGGATTCGTGCCCGGTTCCTCCGATTGGAACTCCAACATATGAGTTATATATAAAGCACGGAGTAGGTCCCATCACGTTTAACGAAGTGTGGATAAAATACACCCGCAAGGACGGTGTTTTAAAATGGCCCCAATATGGTAGTTTTGACTCAGAAGTATTAGACAACCTCGAGGTCAAATTGTTCAAGAAGAAAGCCCGGCCGGCGATGTTTGACTCTTTTCGCTTATGGCGCAAAGAAGCCAAACAGAAAGAAATAAAATTAGCAAAGAAAAATAAAAGAGGTATGTCGATGGTGCAGGCTGCCATTGCATACAGGGATAATGAGGAAGAGCAAGAAAGTGAACAAATGCTCAGAAGCAAGAAACTAGCAATAGATAAATGCTACCCGATGTTGCCCCATGAAGGACAAGATTCAAAGGGAACATCCGAGAAAGATCCATTAATGTCCCATTTATTGAACTCACCACCCCCGTATACATCAAGTATTGTTGGACCCCCGAGGCGTATTGTTATACCGCGCCCGACGCACGAAAAGCAGCTCTTGCACAAACACCAGCTCCTCTTCAGCTGGTTCCTACTTCTCCGGCGCAGCCTTCTCAAGGGCCTTTGCTACATACTCCATCTACTTCTACTATTTTGCCTACCGCTCCACCTGTTTATCATGATACCACTTCTGCTACTGCTTCCACTTCCTCTGCTGTTGCCTCGACTTCCTCTTTACATCAGCCTGTCTTTTCTGGCGCATCTGCCTCGCCGCAAGCTTCTCCTTTTGTCAGACAGAGAGTGGCAAGTACTGTCACTGGTCTATTCTCGCCCTTCTTTGGGTCGCCTAAAACGACCCCTAAAACGGGACGTAGACAGTTGCGTAGTCAACTACCCGACTACGAGGAAAGAGAGGTGCTAAATGAGTTAGCACGCAAATGGGTTACTGACACTGCTAAATATGATGTTCAGTCCGTTATGGAAGTTTTCCGTCAGTGGGATGCGCCCACCCAGAGATACGTATTTGAAGAGATGTGTGTATATCTGTGCGAAGATTTGGAGACAAACGATCCCAAGCGCAAAATGCAGGAATTATTCCGCATGCGTTTCAAGTTCTATGAAGGTATGATTGTAGGTGCCGATGTTGAAAAAGCGATAGATTTATTGTTATCCTATAGGAGTAAGGGAAATGTCTCTAGATCATTGTATGAAGATGATGTGTCAGATAGGAAAAAGGCGCGACAGTACCCCATGAGAGAGGTTCCTCCAGTTTGGAGGGAAGGTGATGCGAATGCACAACCACCTGTTCCACCGCATTTCCAGCGTGTATGGGTACATGTCCCCTGGAAAAGATCTGAAGTTCTAGCACTCAAGCAGACACTACCTGATCCACGTAAAAACCCAGCTGGATATTACAAGGAATTATCACAGACTGCCAGCTCATGTATAATGAATTTAGCAGATGTAGACATGTTGTTTGGGAATGTTGTTCCGCATCCTCTATGGAGTAAAATTCGTCATGCAGATCATGATCAAGAACTAGGTGACTAATGGGCTAATATTACTGCTACTGATGCTAGACAAGTTGGTGGTTCTAAACCTGAGCCTTTAAAAGCTGAACTTCCCGGTAGGATTATCACGTACATGAAAACATTGATGCCCGAATTGCGCGTAAATTGGGACAAGCTATCTGCATGCAAGCAGAAGAAAGATGAGAATGTGTCTGACTTTTTCACGAGATTTGAAGAGACCTTCGTCGACCATAGTGGTCAGGATATGGCTACCGAGGGTGGCCAAAGATTGTTTGTAGACAAATTTGTACATAATCTGCTTCCTGAATTGTGCAATAAATTGAAAGATTCAGAGAGTGCTTGGGCTGTTTCCACGTCAGCTCAGATTTTAGCCACAGCCCAGTACTATGAAAATAGACGCAAAGACGAGCTAGATAAGGCAGACAAAAAGACTAAAGAGTTAAAAACTAAAGTTCTTCTCCAGCAAGCCTATCCGCCTCGCACTCCTAGTCAGCCCAATTATCATCAGCCACAGCAGTTTTCGAGAAACGCGCAAGGAAACGAGTTTCCCATCAGCGTTCTCCGTATGGCCCGAATCAATGTGCATATTGCAAAGAAGAGGGTCATTTCAAAAGCAATTGTCAAGCTTTTGCGCGACGCTTAAACGGTGTTTCCGGTACGAGAGATAGAGGTGTTCAACAGGCTCCTAGAGGTAGGGGCCGTGGAAATTTCCCCCAGAATACCACTTCTTTTCCGCCTCAGAATTCCATGAATAGCTTTGACCAACAGAACAATGCGTCTTCCAGGACAGCTCAGTACTATGCAGATGACTATTATGCAGAAAACGAGAATGAGGGTAATAATTGCTAGGACAGCCATGGACAAAGAGAGGGAGTTATTTCAGTTCCAGTAGATCAGAATGGACCTTATGTCGAGGTGATTACATCCGGAGTGTCGGAACCATTTCTGCTGGATGCTGGTGCTACAAAAAGTTCTATTATGCACTCAAAACTTTCTGGCGCACCTTTGTCCGGCGAAATGAATGTTTCAGTAGGTTTTTCTGGCGCCCCGGTTAGAAACCCGATCTCTAGTCCTATGCCCCTTTCTGTTGGCCCATGTGAATTAGAAGCACCCCTCATTCTTACAACAGGTTGTGGCGAAAACTTGTTAGGCTTGGATTTGTTAAAGAGATTATATGCAACTTTGTACTGCTCCCCTTCGGGAGTACAGCTTACAGTAGGAAGAAAAGTTATTTCTCTAATGTATTTGGCAAAGGAGAATATTCCAACCGAATTGTCATCTCTTCCGGATGTACTTTGGGCGAATGGTTCTAATGATGTAGGTTGTTTAGAAATAGCGCCATATGTCATAACATTGAAAGCTAATGTTAGGTTGCCACGTATTCCCCAATATAGAATATCAAACGAATGTGAAAAGGCTTTGTTAGCGATCGTCTACGATCTGATTGAGAAAGATGTAATTGAAGAGACTACAGGCAACATTTGTAACAGTCCTGTTTTGCCTGTTTTAAAGCGTACCAATCCTTCACAGCCCCCTGTGTACCGATTCGTGATCGATCTAAGGGAAGTGAATAAGATCGTTGTACAACAGTTTCCAGTCGTCCCCGACATTACTGCCTTATTGACAATGGTTCCAGCCTCAGCAAATTGGTTTTCAGTGATTGACCTGAAGAATGCCTTCTTCAGCATCCCGATTGCCGAGGAGAGCAGAGATATCTTTGGCTTCAATTTAGGAGGACGAAGCTTCCGCTTTAAACGCGCTCCTCAGGGCTACTGTGAGAGTCCATCAATATTCAGTCAGGCTCTGAAAACACAACTCGATACGATTGTTCTACCTGGTGGCGCGACTCTGATTCAGTATGTAGACGATTTACTGATCGCTGCAGATACTGAAGAGATTTGCAAGCGAGCCACATTGTCGTTGTTGCGTCATTTATGCGACATGAAGCACAAAGTCTCGCTTTCCAAACTGCAATTTTGCCGACAAGAAGTAACCTACTTAGGTCACATCTTATCGAAGGAGGGAAGGAGACTGACCCCAGAAAGAATACAGGCAATTGCAGAATTGAGTGTCCCAAGGACACAAAGAGAAGTGCGTGCTTTCTTGGGCATTACATCGTACTGTAGACAATGGATACCGAACTTCTCACTGTTGGCCAAACCTTTGCTGGCATTAATACGTAAAGACACACCCACTCCTTTGCCTTGGTCTGAAGATTGTCAGACGAGTTTCCATGAGTTGCGTGAGGCGTTGTGCTCGGCTCCTGTGTTGGGCAACCCTGACTACAGCAAGCCTATTACATTATATGTCCCTGAGAAAGAAGGTTGCGCATTATCAGTCTTGACGCAACACTTTGGGGACAAACAACGCCCATGTGCATATTTCTCTGCGACTCTAGATCCTGTAGCTAAGGCATTTCCAAGTTGCTTGAGGGCCACTGCTGCAGCAGCTGTCTGTATTCGACAGTCTGCTGGGTTAGTCATGAATAATACACTGATCGTTATGGTCCCACATGCAGTAGACATTTTATTGAACAGAACGAAGACGCAGCATTTAACTAGTGCTCGACTGTCAAGCTATGAACTGACACTATTAGCGAGTCACGTTCACATAAAAAGGTGTGATACACTCAACCCTGCTACTACCCATTCCAGCAGAGACAGATAAGGTTGAAAGACATGATTGCTGCTTTAGGACAGAGGAAGAGACAAAAGGGAGAGTAGACTTGCAGGACACTCCCCTCCCTGAATGTATTGATAATTTATGGGTTGATGGTTCATGTTTCAAGTTGCCGAATGGTGATACGACTGCAGCATATGCCGTGACAACACTACACACGATTGTAGAGACAGCTCGCATCCCCCACAATTCCGCACAAGCAGCAGAGTTAGTCGCACTCACAAGAGCGTGTGTGTTGGCGAAAGGAAAACGAGTGAATGTGTATACTGATAGTCAGTACGCCTTTGGCGTAGCCCACAGTTTTGGAAGATTGTGGCGTGAACGTGGGTTCCTGACATCACATGGTGCGAAAATTCAACATGGCCAGCTAGTACACGACCTTCTCGAGTCACTGACCTTGCCCCTACAGGTTGCGATTGTAAAGTGCAGTGCGCATAGAAAGATTCAAGATGATGTTGGTCGGGGGAATGCATTTGCCGATGAGGTCGCGAAAGAGACTGCAAGGAACACAATGAGTCGGATGTATGTTGTAGGTCCTGCTAGATGGACCCCTGACGTGGGTATATGTGAGGACACCTTCGAAAGCGTGAAATCTATACAAGCTGATGCTACTGAGAAAGAGGTGAATGAATGGAGAGAAAGCAAGGGTAGATTAGATGCGAATGGTTGTTGGGTCGAACTGTCAGAACATCAGCGATGGTTGTTACCTAACGCCTATGTGCTCGCAGTGGTGACGATGGCCCATGGAGTGGCACACATCAGTGTGAAAGGAATATGTAAACTGTTGGCCCCAGTATGGCAGAATAGTGGTATCCCAAAATGTGCAGAGAATCTGGTCAGAAATTGTATGGTGTGTTTGAAGCACAATCCCGGTAAGGGGACCCCAACCCCAGTTGGTCACTTTGCGCCTCCAACGTACCTGTTCGAGGTCTTGCAGCTCGATTTCATCCACATGGAGAGGTGCAATAACCTGAAATATGTCCTCGTTGTCGTTTGCGCCTTCTCCAGGTGGGTAGAAGCGTATCCCCTTAAGGACAACACTGCATTGTCAACTGCCAAAGCCCTTGTCAAAGAATTCTTCCCTCGATTTGGCATGCCTAGAATTGTCTGGAGTGATAACGGAAGGGAATTCGTGGGACGAGTGATGAAGAGAGTGTGTGAGTGTCTAGGCATCCACCAGAAATTCCATGCTGCAACTAATCCATAATCGGCAGGATTGGTAGAGTGCTATAATGGCACATTGAAATTGAAACTGGCCAAGATCCAAGCCAGCACAGGTCTTAAGTGGCCAGACGCCCTGCCTTTAGCACTCCTGTCTACCAGGATGATTGTCCATTCTAGACTGGGACTTAGCCCACACGAGATCGTGTTCGGACGCCCAGCAAATATATGGGGAGTACCGAGGCCTAGAAAGCTCAGTGAGATAGAGTACCCTGCACTGTTTGACTATTTACACGAATTGACAACTAAACTGCATGCTTTACATCAACAGGTCCACAGCTCCTCTCCACCGGCGTCTGACGATCCAGGCCACGCCATCGAACCTGGCTCTTGGGTCCTAGTTCGGAACTTCAGGCGAACAAAGAACGAGGAGCCTCGCTAGACCGGACCTTTCCAGGTCTTGCTGTCTACCCGCTCTGCAGTACGTGTCCACGGGAAAAAACACTGGGTGCACGGCGCCCATTGCAAAAGGGTCCCGCTGCCCCTTCCATATGACCGGTGGGTCCAGCAAGGAGTCGCTGACTCCGAAACAGAGTCCATACCTCGCTTTGTCCCCTTCAGCAATGCACGATTAAAAGGAACTGATACCGACAAAGAGAGTGATTGCATTTTGCAAGGATCTGTGCCACCGGCATTGCAGTTGGACACCACGGAACCTAAAACATTGTTTGAAGATCACACCGTGCCTGGTAAAGAACGATATAATCTGAGGTCAAGACCAAGGAACTGACATAATCGAACTAGTGCGATTTTCCCCTTTTCCCCATGAACTATTTTTTATTTCACAGCTCTCTCACCCAGGGAACTAGCTCATTTTTGATTTTCGAACCGCCATCCGGTTCTGCTGCTAAGGCCGCGGTTGAAGTCTGAGGAGTGCAGCCGGGGACGCCTAGGTCAACGGTTCTGGTCAGTCTGAGGGAATTACCCCGGACTGGACAGAGTGCACATCTTGGCAGAAGCAACCTCCCACCGCGGGCAGCAACCAGAGGATGGAGTTTCCGAGGGTAAAGAGACCTGCTAGACACATGAACTTTAAAACGAAAATATGCACTGTGATGGCCAGGAAGAAATTCCTGACAATATGTATTTTGATGATATGAGCATAAAGATGTTCTTGATTGGTTATACCTTATCCACGTTTCAAATCACCTTTGTAAACAACACTCAGCCCACACCACCTCCAACTGTTTCTTCACACTCCTTTCACCCTCTTCCTGAACACGAGTCTGCCAGAAGACTAGAGTTTGTAAATAACTCCTTCATCCAGCTCCTACACCAGCACCAGTCTATAATGAACACATCGAATTGTTGGATCTGTGGACTCATGCCGCACACGACAGATAAGGGCATTCCATACTTCATCCTGCCATTCAGTTATTATGGTTCTCTGTGGGCTTTCCAGACCATGTTCCTGTTTGCCCTAGAACCATACATACCCGCCCCGTTCCACCGAGAGCGATTCCAGCAACAAGGCACTAGTGGTAGGAATAAGAAATATGAGTAGGGATATTACATACCCGCCCCGTTCCACCGAGAGCGATTCCAGCAACAAGGCACTAGTGGTAGGAATAAGAAATATGAGTAGGGATATAGATACGTATCAAACGATTCCTAAAGATGAACTCACTCCCTACAGCCGTTGGAATGTAACTAAATACGGGATCTCTTTGAATAAAAGCCAGAAAACGAAGAAATCCTCCCCAGTCTGGATAGTGCCCCACCGAGGTCACTTCTGTCTGCAAGGTATTGGCAGGGATCCCAAAGCACAGTTGGGGAAGAGCGTATGCACGGAAACATACGTGTTTGCCTCCCGAACTTCCCCTCCATTCTTGGCGGCTAAAGGCACCTACTTCGTCTGCCATGACAAAGCCTATACATGGTTGCCCCCTGACTTTTCGGGCACATGCTTTATCTCGTTTCTGCTGCCACCTATCTACACGGCCGGGGCAGACTACCATCGGACAAGGACAGTTAGGGTTGTTGTGAGTCAAGACGACACTGCGGGTCAAGAGTTTGGAGACTTCGCAAAGGGTTTTCTGCCATTTTGAGGGCCCATGGTGAACAGCAGGAACATTCGACAATTGATGAGGATAGTTGAGTCCGCCGTGACTGAAACGGCCGGTGCCCTTAGCAACTTGACAGCTGAGCTTCAGTCGGATCGACTTATGACCCTTCAGAACAGGGTTGCCCTAGACGTCATACTTGCAGACCGTGGTGGTGTATGTAGAGTGATCCAATCTAGCTGCTGCATTTTCATCCCCGATAATGCTCCGACAGTATACCAGGCCATCTCCAAATTGCACAAAATCTCTGATTCCCTTCACGTGGAGAAAGGGAGTTGGTCCTTGCTTGCGTGGTTCTGGGAACTGATCTCTGCCTGGGGATGGAAAACCCTGATCTTCATTGGGATGATCTTAGCCGTTCTGTTCATGTTCTGCCTGTTTGTACAGTGCGCTCCTGCAATATGTGGCCTCTGTGCTACTTCATGTGTAAGGAAGCCTGTGTCAAGGGACGAATTGAGCAACAGAATGATGCTACAGCAGCATCTCCATGAATTCATCAATACAGATTTGGACTCAGATTAGCATGAGTTATTGCCTAATATGAGGGCAAAAGGAGGGTCTGTGGTACTGTAATTCCGGACCCTGCTGTTCCACCGGTTCCGGGGTCCAACACTCGTGTCACAAAATATCGTCGTACCATGACGATATTGGTATCAACGGACCGGTAATGATTAGGACATTATCCCTATGTATTTGCGTCATAATTGAGTGATGCTAACACCCTTAAATCGTGGTTTCCGTCCCGAACCCTCAGACTCCATTTTGTAAACGGCATCCATCTTATGACTTGCCCTCATATATAGTCAATTGATTAAGACCGAGTTTGATCTGAAAGGACACGTCCACCGTAGCTGACTTCCCCATGACCTGGCCGAGCTGACTCCACTGCCTCCAGCCAAGCCTGTTCGGGCAGCTCCTCGCCCAGTGGCCGAGTAAGATATCATCAAGGCACAACATGCCATAAACCATTCACTACATACAGACCATGTTTTCCATACACATACACCTGTCCATGATTCTTGTTTATGACCAGTTTTAAGATGGGAGGGTGCCCGACCTTATTGGTGTATCATCGATATCTGATGGGAATTCTAAGCCTGGCTGGGTAATCCATCACAGACTGGACATCCAAAATATGTGCTGACCAGCATGACTTCGCTCTTTGTATTGTTGTAGAAATATGTGTATAACCATATCATAAACCCAAGAATTCTTGCCCGCAGCTGTTATTTATGTATATAAGGAGAAGGCTGGTTCTGTAAAAACGAACAGTCTCCTGAGAACTTACAGCCCGTGCCGTTGTAATTCTAGGACACATGTTACTTGGTTGCAACCAATAAAACTCGATCTCTGACTTCACCTAGAAGACTCAGTGTTTCTGTGGTCCGGAACAGGGAGAACTCAGAGGTCCCCGGATGTTACCCCTGGCACCACCGGGTTCCTAAAAACCCGGCACCTCACCATAGGACTTTTAAACACGACTACCGCCCGAATTGCTGGATGGAGTTGCACCAAATTTGGCAGAAAGCTAGCTGTTGGTCCACAGATCGTGCTTTTTGTGATTTGCTGTAAATCCATTCAGTAGTTTAGGAAATATTAAGGGAAATCCACATTTGTATATAGACTGACGCGGATCCTCTGTGGGTCCAGCAGTCCCTGTGTTGAACTCTGATTGCCCTGTCAACACTTCACATACGAAGTGTTGACAGCCCTCTTGGGGCTTGGCTTGAGTGGAGCTCCACAATAATATGTAAAAAAGAAAGAAAGGGGGGCAAGGGTGAAATACTGTGACCCCCCCATGACTGGTGGAGGGGTCCCACAGGGTTAAAATAAAATGTTTGGGGTTCAATTTTGCTGCAAAATCGCATGTGGATCTACAAAAAAAAGCCTGCTCTACTTGTCAAGGAAACGCCCGCGTGGACCAAAACCCAGGGGCACTGCTTTTAAATTTTGCGGGGATGCCCACACAGCATCCCCGTGCGCCAGGTACCGCCACCTCCCCGGGGTAAGCAATATTAACTTAATGCGGTGGGAGGCCAGCACCCTGGGCTTTTCTTTAATTGAATGCGGGGGCATGGACTCCCCGCATCCCCGGGAACGGACATCTCTTCGGACCAAATGCAAGAGATCCTCCTGGAGCCATACATGGCCCTGGGGACCACCCCCCCCCCCCCCCATCTCCCTCCCCCCGTGGCAGCTCCAGCTAGGTGGCGGGGCACCCACCCCCGGGACCTAACTGTTTGCTGTGGCATTGCATACTTTACCCACTCTCTCCATGCCACAGCAAACACTCTGCTTTCAGCAAGCAAGAGCAACACCTCCCTCCTACAGGGCACAATTCCTGATTCGCTCAAGGCTGGCTAAGTTGTCCCCATCCTAAAAAAAACACGCTGGACCCTGCCTCCACTGAGAACTATAGACCCATATCCAACATTCCACTCCTAGCCAAAGTTCTGGAAAAATGTGTGCAACAGCAGCTAAGCCTACACATCAACAACTTTCACCTGCTTGATCACTTCCAAACAGGGTTCAGACCTGGACACAGCACAGAAACCACCCTCCCCCACATAGTGGATGATGCCCTCCAAGCCCTCGACCTAGGCAAAACTTGTCTCCTAATCCTTCTAGACCTTTCCTCCGCCATTGATACGGTTAACCACTAAATTCTCCTAGAACGCCTCAAACGCAGGATGGGGTTGGATGGCACAGTGCTTGAATGGTTTAGACCCTTCCTCCAAAACTGCTCACAGAGAGCCCTCATCAACGGTGATCTATCCGCCCCCTCTCCAGTTTCGGTTGGAGTCCCCCAAGGTTCAACAGTCTCCCCTACCCTCTTCAACCTTTACCTTGAACCTCTCACCAAGGTGCTTCGCGCTGTCCTGCCTGATGTACGTCGACGATACACAGATTTACATAAAATTCTCTTCACCTGAGGACATTATGTCCCTAAATGAGGCCCTGAAGCGGACAGTCCATTGGCTCACTACCAACCAGCTTAACGCGAATAAAACTGAATTTCTTCCTGTCTCCCCATGGATCAAGACCATCACAGCATTAAACTGCCCTCTTACCATTGTTGACTCGGCAAAATCCCTTGGAATAACCCTTGACGGCAGCCTGAATATGCGTGGCCATATAAACTCGATGTCCAAAACAGCTAGATTCCACCTGAGCTACCTAAGAAACGTAAAACCCTTCCTCAATGTGTCCGACCTTAAAACGGCAACCCAGGCCCTAGTCATTTCCAGACTAGAATATGGATGCTCTACTCTCGCAGGGCTACCCAAGAACTATCTGGCCCCATTGAAAGCCTGCCTCATACTGCCGCCAGACTCCTAACGGGCTCAAGAAAATTCTACCATATCTCTCCCCACCTCAAAGCTCTGAACTGGCTTCCCCTAGAGGCCAGAATACAATTTAAACTGGCTTCATTACACACAAAGCTCTTTACTCCAATTTCTCTACATTTCTCGCACAAAAACTTGTGATATCCGGAAGAGCCCGAAACTCATGATCTGTCAAAGAATTGTTGCTGCAACCAGCACGCTTCCGGAAGAAAAAAACCTACAATGAAGCCTTCTCTGGGGCCGCACCAAGAATTTGGAACTCTCTCCCACCCGTCATCAGAAGACTTCCATCCTTGGCACACTTTAAGAAGGAGACCAAAACCTTCTTAATAGGAAAACACCTCATCTAATGAATACTTTTACAATCACTTCATCGACATGTTCCACCCTCCACTTAGGCATTATCCACGGTCTCTAAGGATGATACATATTTTATGCACTCCTGGGCATCCCCCAAGAGCTGGGACTGCGTGCCTTTTTGTATATTATATCTACCCGCTTACATTTTTATCCCACATGTAGCTTGGCCTTTATACTGCGTGCTCCTACTGTATAATGTATCCCTATCTTTCCCAATTTGATCCCTCCCATCCTTACGCTTTGTATTCCTCCCCCTCAACCCTGTAAAGCGCCCTGATACCCTCGCGGGTCTGGTTCGCGCTCTATAAAACTATAAAAAATAAATAAAGTGAAAATGCTTTTGTTTGCTGAAAGCGGAGCATTTGTGTGTTTCTCTGCCTGCTGTCAAGCGAGCAGGGAAACACACATTTTTCACATAGGGAGCTGCATGTTTGCATTGCTTTCACACACAGGGAGCTGGTAGTCTCTCTCAGCAGGTGGGGAGGCGGTAGGGACTTCAGGGACCTTGAGGCTCTTCCTGTTGTTGAGGTACCGGATTTTTAGGGACCCTGCGGTGCCAGGGGAACACCCAAAGACCTCTTGAGTCCTTCCTGTTTTGGACCACAGAAACACAGAGTCTTCTACGTGATGTCAAGGATCGAGTTTATTGGCTGCAACCAGTAACAGGGATCCTAGAAGTACAACAGCATATAGCTCATGTATGTTCTCAGGAGACTGCTTGTTTTTACAGAACCAGCCTTCTCTTTTTATACACAAATATCAGCTTCAGGCAAGAATTCCTAGTTTTACAGTTTGGTCATATAAATATTTCTATTACAAAGAGAAAGCAAAGTCATGATGACAATCCCACATTTCAGTTTGTCCGGTTCGTGATAGATTACCCAGTAAGGCCCAGAACTTCCATCAGATATCGATGAACCCCCAATAAAATCGGGCACCTCCTCCTTGTAAAACTAGTCATAAAGAAGAAACCGGGACAGGTGTGTGTGTGATAAAACATAGCTTGTATGCGATGAACGGTTTATGGCATGTTGTGCTTTGATGCTAATCTTGCTCGGCCATTGGGATGAGGACTGCCCGAACAGGTTTGGCCTGAGGCAGTGAAGTCAGCTCGCCCAGGTCACAGAAGAGTCAGCGAAGGTGTGCGTGTCCTTTTAGATCGAATTCGGCCTCGGTCAATTGACTATGTAAGGGCAATCACAAGATGAGGCCGCTCACAAAATGGAACCCAAAGGTTCAAGACGAAAACCATGATTTAAGGGTGTTTTCGTCACTCAATCGTGACGCAAATGTACAGGCATAATATCTTAATCATTACCGGTCTGCCGGTACCAAATTCGTCATGGTATGATGATATTTTTGACACGAGTGTAGAGCTTCGGTACCACACCCTAGCAGGGTCCAGATTTTTCAGTACCACATTGTCCCAATGTAGTTTGGGTGCCCTGGGTGGGACCAGGGTACCCAGATAAATACATGGCTGGGCCCCAGGCAATGGGGTCCCGGGGCCATAATCTGTCTGGGGAGGGGGGCCATGCAGCCCCCTTACCCATTCAAAAAATATATATTTTTAGGCCGGACCCCGGGGGATGGGGTCCCTGTTCCGAAATCTGTCCGTGATTGGGGGAACCCCTCATCCATGTGCCCAAAATACATGGCACCTCAAACACATACACTCACAGACATGCACTAGCACTCATACACCCACTCTGAGAGACACACAGGCATTCACACAACCACTCCCAGGTTCATACAGACACTCACAGACCCACTCACAGAGACTTATGCACGCAGTTACAGACACACTCAAACAGCAGCACATCCACTCACAGACCCAGTCACTTAACTCACCCACTTACAGACCCACTCTGACATCTTGCCGGGTTGACCGCAGGGGCTGGCAAACACAGCACCGCGCAGCTGAAGGCCATACGTGGCATAGGCCCTGCGGCCTTTGGCAATGTTCGGCACGGGGTTAGGTGAATGCGCCAGGCTTTGCGGCCAAATCCCTGCTATATTAAAAAAAACATAGAAATTCACTGAAAAAAACAGAGGTTACTGGGACGCTAAAGTTGTTCTCAGATTTCACTCGTACACAACCAGAGAAGTTAGCTGAGCTGACTAACTTGTGCCCCCACAATGTACTGCTTATTACCTCACATATTACATCACTCATGACATGGTCAGTGACATCACTGATGACATCATCCAGACAAGCACTTACACTTCCACCAACACCCTCTAACTATCTTTGAATCACCATCATACACCCAAACTTAACTATACAACCACTCAAAGTCACTCCCAGAACCATACAACCACTCACACTCCCGTTCACTCACCTATATACTCACTGACACACCCATTAACACTCTCATACCACCACTACTAACTAACTCTCTCCCACATCAACTTAGCCATACCCCTACTCACACAGACACTCACTGAGCTATATAGTCAGTGACTAAGACACTAGCCCACACAGGCAAGGAGATACCCACTAAGTGAGCCATAAACACTCACTGAGACAGTTAATCACTGATCGATACCTTTACTGACACACCCACCCACCCACTCACTCAGCCATGCAGCCACTCGCACACCCATGCAATCACACACTCATTCACCCATATAGTCACACAGACACACACACACTCACTCACACAGACTGTTGCACACCATCTTACTCATACAGTCACTGACAGAGAAACTCACTCACACATGCAGCCACTTGCTCACCCATTCAGTCCATGACACAGCCACTCACTCACACATACAGCTGTGTACACATACACAAATTCTGCCATTGCGTCACTGTCACAGCCACAAACGTATGCATACAACCACTTGTACAGACGCTCACTTACTAATACTGTCACTAAATCCATCACTCCCCTATACAACCACTCCTTCACACCCACCCACTCACTCACCAAGTGCTGTCAGTCACACACTTTCCCATATAGATTCTGACACAGCCACTTCCTGAACCCATAAAGCGACTCATATAGCCACTCCTACATCCATATACTTAGAACCACTTCTACTCACTTCACTGGATGATGTCATCAGTGATGTAATTTGAGATGTCATCAGTGATGTCACGGGTCATGTTGTGAGTGATGTAATATGTGAGAACATAGTAGTGCATTGTAGGGGCGCAAGTTATAGCTCTCTCAGCTAACTAGAACAGCTGAATTTCTCTAGTTTTGTACAAGTGAAATTTGAGCCTAACTAAAATCTAAAATTACCCTGTAACCTTTTTTTTTTTAGTGTTTTAGTGAATGTATAATATATACCAAAAAAAAAAAAATATATATATATATATATATATATATATAAAATATACTGGTGGTCGCGAAAAAGGGAAGGGTTGGTGTTTTCCAATGTTTTTTTTTTTTTTTTTTTTTTTTTTTACCTTTATTTACAAATGCACAATACACAGCGTCTGCCTACAACCCCGCAGGGCCGGCCGCTATGACAAAAACTGGCTGAGCAAAAAGTGCAATACGAGGCAGTACGTTGCTGAAGCAATCTATCACATCAACATTATCGGCAAGAGCGTAATATCATACAAATAGGATAGGAAAGGTTTAATTTTATGCTTTTGTCGAAATGAACACAAACAAACAAACACATGGTATCATAGTGGCAAGGGTTGCTGGAGGTGGGAGGGGGGGAATGGATGTAGGAGAAAAAACGAGGGTAAGGGGGGGGTGGCGCGCATAAGAGAGCAAAGCATGTGGTAAGTAGAGGAGAGGAACGTAAATCACGGAGAGGAGGGGAGAGGGACTTCGTAGTCAAGTGGAGGAGAACAGATGTCTCCACGGTAAGTATTCCAGGGAGCCCAAACTCTGGACCACTTCCCTGGGCGCCCCCGGGCTTCATATACCGTCTTCTCTCGAAACATGGACCAGTCCATGTTCTCTTTCCAGGCACTGAGCACTGGCGGTCTCGGGGAGCCCCAGAGCTGTGCGATATCCCTCTTCGCAATCATATTGCCTAGGGTGACCCAAAGTGTCTGGGCAGCAGTGCAGTCAGTCGGTTCCCACACATTCAACAGACAACGACGCGCCTCAGGAAGCAATGGGACCCCCGTGACACGACTCATAACATCATGCACCCTCGACGTGTTTTCCAATGTTAATTCCCATATGGATTTTGAAGTTGACTACAGCCCAAACCACTGGGTGGAATTACCCCAAACTTTGTCAGGATGTTAGCTCCTGGTCCAGAAAGAGTGCTTTTGGTTATTTTGTGTTACTTCGTTCAGTAGTTTTGGAGAAATAAAAAAAATATAGTGACGCGGATCCGACAGCCCCGTGCAAAAATGTGATAGTCATCTTGGGATTCGGCTTCTACCGAGTCCCACAACATTTATTTTTAAAAATGAGAAGGGGGCAAGGTAGGAATACCCTGACCCCATAGGCCTGTTGGTATGGCGACCCCACCTAGGGCAAAAAAACATTAAAAAAATATATGAATTTGCTGGTAGTCGCCCTGTATCTGCTGCTGGTGCCTGGAAAAAACATAAAAAGGCACACAGGCTCCTGCCCTTCTCTACAATTTAGCCCCTTGGTGGGCCAGGTCCCGGGGGCATGCAGGCTCATCAAAAATGTGAAGGAGAGGGGCGTACAGGGCCCCCCTTCTGAGGGCCATTAAGCCTGTGGCCCACAACACCCCTGGGGCTAAAGAACAACCACAAGTAAGTACCCACAGTGGGATTGCTCAGACCGCGTCTGAGCCCCCACCCACTTTCTCAACCGCTCAGCAAAGGGCCTCCTCGTGCACTACTAGTTGGAGGATGAAGTCTAGGGTTGTTCGTGCTGGTAGTCTCCGCTCTCCCGGCGGTAAGCAGAATTTTTGCAGAACTCCACGTTCCAAGTGGAGCAGCAAAACTCAGCCGGCGAAGCAGAGTTTACCCCCAACCCCTATCAGAGACTCACACACCCAGTCACAGACCCACTCAGACACTCATGCACTCAGTCGAACACTTAGTTTCAAAGGTTAGTGGTTACATTTAGTAATTAAAATAATAAACCTTACAAATTCACTTTGCTAAAAAAGCAAAGGTTAAAAGAACGTTCTAGCTGGGAAATAGAATTAAAAAAAACAGACAAAGGTGACATGGTTGTTAGCAAATAGAATTAAAAAAAGTTAAAAATTCACTGAAAAAAGCAAAGGTTACAGGGACGTCATAGTTGGGCTCAGATTTCACTTTTACAAAACCAATGAAATTCAGCAGTTCTAGTTACCTGGGTGAACTATAACTTACGCCCTACAATGCACGCTTATGACCTCACATATTACATCACTCATGACATGGTCAGTGACATCACTGATGACATCGCAAATGACAATATCCACAGAACCAGTTCACACACCTGCTCACAACCCCATACAGCCTCTCGTACGCCCACTCACACACCACACAACCACCGACCTACCCATTCACAGACCTATACCCGTACTCACACACCCACTCACTCCTCCTTAGCGCCACTCACTCACTTACTCGTACAGGTACTCACATAACCATTCACTCACCCAAACAACCACTCGTACAACCAGTTACTCACCCATACAGCTAGTCACATAACCACTCATTCACCTACACAACTAATCACACACCCACTTATTTACCTACAGTCACTCACACACCCACTCATTCACCCAATCAGCCTCTCAACACAGCTACTCACCCATACAAGCCCTCACACACTCACTCACACAACTACTTTCATACCCATTCACACATCCATACAAGCGCACCTATGCCCGTATTTGTCCATACTGCCATTCACACACACTCCCTCTCCAATACAGCCACTCACACACCAACTCACTTAACAAAACACCCACTCAAACAGCCACTCACTCAGCCATATAGCCACTTACACACCCACTCACTTATACAACCATTCAGACACCCACCCACTCGCCTACACCGGCCCTACATTCCCACTTACCCACCCATAGAGCCTCTCACTACCAGCTCACTCACTCACTCACTCATGCTGCCACTGACACTCCCTCTTACTCATAAATACTGCCACTCACACAGCATGTCACTTACTCCTACACCCACAGTACCACTTACACACAAGGATACATAGTCACACAAGGATACATAGTCATACGGCCACCCACATATGTTGCAAGTAGTATCACTCAGTAGCAGTGCACCTAGTATACTAATTAACTTTTGTAGTAGGTTATGTTTGATTATGTTTAACACTCATAAACTCTTGAAAACACAAGCTCACTTGATGTCATCCGTGATGTCATTTGAGATGTCATTAGTAATGTCACTGACCATGTCATCAGTGATGTAATATGTGAGGTCATAAGCAGTGCATTGCGGGGGGGGGGTGTAAGTTCGAGAGAGAGATCGAGCGAGAGAGAGAGAGAGAGAGAGAGATCGACCGAGATAGAGAGAGAGAGAGATCGACCGAGATAGAGAGAGAGAGATCGATTGAGAGAGAGAGAGAGAGATCGATTGAGAGAGAGAGAGAGAGATCGATTGAGAGAGAGAGAGAGAGAGAGAGAGAGAGAGATCGATTGAGAGAGAGAGAGAGATCGATTGAGAGAGAGAGAGAGAGAGAGAGATCGATTGAGAGAGAGAGAGAGATCGATTGAGAGAGGGAGATCGATTGAGAGAGAGAGGGAGATCGATTGAGAGAGAGAGATCGATTGAGAGAGAGAGATCGATTGAGAGAGAGAGAGAGAGATCGATTGAGAGAGAGAGAGAGAGAGAGAGATTGAGAGAGAGATCGATTGAGAGAGAGATTGATTGAGAGAGAGATCGATTGAGAGAGAGATCGATTGAGAGAGAGAGAGACACGCAGAGTTATTGAAAACAATCAAAAGTGAAAGTAAAGTTATGGCTAACTTTGTTTGAAAATCCAAATTGCCTCTAAAATATAGCTTTCAAATAAAACATAAGCATTTCACAGGAAAAAAAACTAATTTAAAGTAAAGTTATAGTTACGAATTAAAACTGGGAAAAAACTGCTGCAATTTGCAACCGTAACTGGCACAAAAGGCATGCAAACTATGACCCTACACCAAATGTAATACTCGTGTTAGTAAATAGACAGAGTGGTCTGAGACTTATTTCGAAACATCCTCAGAACAGGAAGAACATGCAAAACTATATGTAATTAAAGTTTCAAATGGTATCTCTATGGCATTGTTTGGCCGCTGGCTGGCATTGTAAAGATTTAGAGGCTTTGGCAGCATTTTAAAAGTCAAACATGCTAGACCATCATAGAACTATTATTTCAATGTACTTTCTGAAAGTCGAACTGTATCTTTTTTAGTGACGGTCCTAGATGTTGAGTAATGGTAGATGTCGACCTGGGGGATAGAAAGAGTTGAAAGGAGTCAATTCATTTTGGATAGTATCTATGATTGTAAAGCTTAAATCATTTATGCATTTTAAAGTGTGCTCCATGGTTATATATTATCCAAACCCTTGTCTTTCATACAGTGTTCTTCTTGCTCATGAATTAAGATCCTCCTTAGGGGCAATAATTTATCTTTGTGGTTTTGATATGTGTGAGTAACCATTATGTAAAAGAGCCTTGAAAATGAAAAGATCAAATAAAGATAAGCCTCCGTGCTGCCTTTTTTTGCTTCCTCATATGCCAAGTTAAAGCCATGATATACAAGTTATTGTCTTTGTATGCTAGGCCCAGCCTCATTTGCCTAATGCTACTATCTCCTGACTTCCTACCTACTATGACCTCATATGCATTTACAGCCCAGCTCTTTCTCGCCCCCTTCAGCTTCCCCTTCTCAACACCAGAGTAAAAAAATCGACTCACCACACTTAAGTATCTGATATTCAAGTTGGTATTGCATAGTGGGAGAGTTAGGGCTGTTGTTGGCAGCTATTCAGGGCTCCAGGCAGTCTATGACAAGGTTTGATGATGCAACATGCTGCTGACTACATTGGCCTGCCTTCCTCCTGCTAATCATCAAGGGAGGCACTGACAGTTACGACTGCAAGCAAGCATCTGCCATGGGCTACAAACGCATGTGGGCACTTACTCAGGCGCTGCATTTGGCAGACAACCCGTAGATTGCATCACAGCTTGAGAAGAGAACAAAAGCTGTTTGAGAGCTTAGTGCCCATTGGGCAGTCACGTCATGCCTTAATGCCAGCGTTGCTTGAGGGCTCAGCCAGCTAATTCTATTGGGACGGGATAGAAATCTGGTTCCATGTCCAACACCACATATTGCATCATGATTAAGGTAACAGTTCGATGCATATCCAACAGCAGAGTAATTATTCCTCTGCTTCCCTCCTCTGATTTGGAGTTACCACATCCAGGAAAGTGGTCATGTCCTAGACTCCAGTCACCCTTGTCCTTTGGTTGAGAAGGGCATTCACAGGACGGTAGTTGGAACGGATCATGGTGGTTGTGTTCTGTTGGATGGTTATGGTCCTGGGATTGCCGAATTTCTTTTCTAGTGCACAGAATACTCTCGAGATCACAATGAAATCTGCCCTACAGTTCTTGACTCTTAGGTATGTGACTTGGAGGAGAAGACTTGCCAGAGCTGATTGGACTGCAGCGCATGGTGGCACTGTGTGGTTGTTAATAACGCCTTTCCTTGGTTGGCACATCTGTCTCAAAGACCGAAGTTGCTGAGTGAGCAAGTTTTAGGTTATGCGTGAACTGGCTGTACTGCATTCCAGTGCACAATTGTCATTGTACCGTCCTTTTCTTTAATGAGTCTTCTTCCCAAGTTGTGATGCTGGTTAATTTTATTTTCTGATGCCGGAAGTCGGTGATGTAGCGTTAGTCTGTCTGTGTGTTTGTATTTTTTGTTTGATCAAATTGGAGAAGGCAGTAGCTTCGTCGGATGGTCTCTTGGTGGAACTGCTCATTTGGATTTGCTACTCAGGAGGAACATCGAAGTGTTTGACCAGTATTAAAATGCATCTGACAGTTTGTGTGAGAAGGATACCCATCTCTCTGAAATGTCTCCGAAATCTTCCTCGACTACCAGGTACCTTTCTGGCAGTGAAGAGGCTGGCGTTTTCCTGTTGCGAGTCATCTGAAAAGGCAGCAGTGCTTCCAGCAGTCAGTGACAATCAGATTTTCAGATACCAACGCTGTTTTCAACTTTTTACGGTAGTTCTTTCAAGTTTTCTTTGAGACGAAGACACACCGCATAAAAATAGTGAAGGGAAGAGGAGGATTAAGTGTCTGTTGTTTCAAAACTGTGAGTGATGCTGTAGCTATATTCTGTGGCACTGTAGTAAATTGTTTGTTTTACTTCTTGATAACGTTTAAAAAGTTATGCCTATGTGACATGGCATAGTGCATGTGGTATATTGATTAAGGCTAAATTTGCACTTGAGGTATGTTTTGAAAGTGTTTAAGTCAAAAGAAGTATTGAACTAGGCAAATGTCTCATTTTTCCGTCAATAGACAGCTTATTGTTCCACTGGATTTACGTGCTGCAGTATGGTGGTTGTTGCAGATCTCACTAGGTCTGTTGATCTACAGAGCCAAGTAGTTGCTTGTGATTTAAACCTTACATATATAAGCCTTTTCTCCCTTTGTTTATTTACAAGTTCATAGCTGTACTGTTTTCCCACAATTGCTGTTACTGAATCACTTTGGTATGTTGATGACTGTAATCGCTCATTTTTAAAAACATAGCTGTGTATAATTGTATATGTATAGTTTATAATGGGTATTCTGTCCACCGAGATGTTTCAAATCCATGTCCACTTAGAAATCCATACTGTGGTCCAGCAGTGAAGCTACACAAAGAAGGGACTTGTATATATGGACTTGCTTGTCTTCTACTAAGGGATGGCTTGATGAATGTACAGTAGGATGTGTTCACTTAGTTACCCAATTAGGGGACCTTATGGCAGTAACAGCTGTTTGATAGTCGACATACAGTCCTCCATGGATCAGAGCAACAACTCCCTATTGATGTGACTGGGCTCCCTATTTCTATTTTTTAAATTCCTTAAATGGTGGCTGGCTCACATTATGATACAGTCCCTGTTAAGTATTTCATTACATTCAACAAACAGTCTTTGGGCCTTCCTCAACTCAAAGTAAACCAAATTAACACTGCACAAATGCACCATGGGTGCATGCCAAAGATGGCCAAGTAGAGACTTCCTGCACCCAAAAATCCCAAATAATGCTTACTAATGTGCTTAAGTCACTCCGGACATCAAAGCACTGATAACTGAAGCACTGATTCATCCATATATGTCCTACTCGGTGTGAATATGCAAGTATATGGATGGTATTGCTGAAGAATTAAAAAGCTCCTGCATCTAGACCTGCATATGAGCTTGTATGGTTCTAGGAAGCAGAAAGCTGTCCCCTGATGTGATCAGTGTATTGGGCAACGATACAGAACACCATAGATAGATCTATGCGTGCAAAGAGCTCATGTCCCAATAGCAAGAAAGGAGATTCCTGCTGGTGAGAAGAATTGTCAGAAAGATCTCGTACATTTTGGTTAAGGTTTGAGTGCTACCGCATTTACATCATGGTGAACCATCTTGAGGAATGAGTACAGAGGGGAGTTTTGAGAACAGTCTAAGAATTGCACGTATTACCCATTAGCATATACAGGAAGTGAACGGATGAGAAAGAAGGGTGCAGCCATTGTTCTTTTCCCATTAGAGTGGTACCTATAGACCGGGCCACCGAGACAAGAAGTTCATAACTGCTGACCCATATTTGAAACAGGCTAGAAGAGATGAGAAGCCCAGTACAATGCTGTAAAATTTTAAGGTAGAATAGCAAGGAAGCTGGAAATTTGTGCACAAGTATGTAGGAACCACAGCAACCATCTCACCCATTCATCAGCCTACAACAATGTGAATAGAGGAGGACAATTCCTTAATTGGAGCCAGTGGGCATGAACTTGTACATGTTGTTGTTGTCTGTTTCAAAGGAACAGATTTTCAATCATCAGCGAGATGGTAGAAAATAATTCAGTCACATTGAGTAGATTGTAGTAAACAGTGGCGTTGAGGATATTATAGCGGAATTGCGCTTTAGAAGTGAAATACCCAAGTCTATGATGGAACTAGGAATTAAAGTGGAACATTAAAGGGAGAAATTGAAGCCAGTTTAGAATGCAGAGGATGCTGTTAATATGTCAATGGATATTGAATTCTAAAATAAGAGGCCAAGATATACATTCAGCTTTATTAATATCTATGTATGCGGACGATATTACTTTGTATGTTAGAGACCCGCAGCACAACTTAAATACCCTGCTTAAAAAATTTGTGACATTTGGTCATTTGTCGCGTATTCATATAAACTGGGGCAAGTCTTGTTTCTTCCCGATTACGGATGCGGTAACGCGTTTTCCCCTGGACTACCCATTGCAATGGTGTGACGAACACTTAAGCTACTTGGGCATCAAAATCACCAGAGATAGGGACGAACTCATGCGTCTTAATTATGGTGTGGCAGTCTCCCGCCTTACGGATAAAATTGACCGTTGGATTACACTCCCGCTCTCTATGGCAGGGAGGGCCTCGCTGATCAAAGTGGTGGTTTTGCTGCAACTATTGTACCTATTCCTGCATATTCCCTACTATCCTGGGAGACATTTTTTTTCCACCCTCAAATCCGAACTGTGCAGATTGGTATGGGGAGGGAAAAGAGCTAGACTGAAGTGGTCCACACTTACTAAACCTTATGCAGCGGGTGGGTTCGGAATTCTTGATATCGAACTTTACTATCTTAGTGCCCAGGCACACTACCTATATTACTGGATTAGAAAGCCTAGGTACATGCCACAAGTTGCGGCGGAACATTGGTTGTTACACCCTATTCCGATAGAAGGAGCAGTCTATATGACCATGAATGCTCGAGAACGCACACATACCACTTTGAATGCCACGATTACAGCGTGGCAACGCATAACGTGCATGTTCGATCTCCCCCTGCTTTATTCGCCGCTGCTTCCTCTGGCCTACCATCCAGATATGCCGCTGCTACAAGAAACTATCTTCCATAGACTGCAGCGCAAGCTGTCCATTCCATTATGGGGGAACCTCGACACAGATGGCGTGTTCAGGGACTTCAACGACTTATTCAAAGATGCACAGCATACTCCACTAGATAGCTTTCTGTACATTAGACTCAAACAGGGCCTGAGGGCGCTACACACTGACTTTCCTAATGAGCCCCCCTTTGCTCCCACCGCTTCATGCTGTATTACTACAACCCTTACCCAGGCGACTTGTCTCGCTCATTTACAGAGCCGTACACACTAGACCTGTGCCTCTGGACTCACCATCCCGTACTAAATGGGAGATAGGCATAGGCAAGTCCATGACGGACGACCAGTGGGAGTACTGCTGATCACAAACTGAACGAGTGTCGGCGAGCAGTCATTTTAGAATAATACACTATAAGTATCTTCATAGATTATATTGTACCCCGGCTGGCATGCACAGACGCCAACTGCGCGATAACGACAACTGTGATAGATGCCGCGCACCGCAGGCTGATTTCTTGCATTTGGCCTGGGACTGCCCTACCATCTCCGAGTACTGGACGCAGATCTTTGCAGCCCTTACCCAGATAATCAATGAAGACCTTGACGCCAACCCATTGACCGCATTATTGACCTATGTTCACAATGTCTCCACAGCGCATCGCAAATTTGTAGCCCTAGCTCTGCTGGTAGCCAAGCGCCGCATCGCCTGCAGATGGGGAAGGGGAAGAGCGCCTAAATTTCAGGACTGGCTTGCAGACATGATACACTGCCAAGAACACCTCAACATTTATGCAGAACTTCTCCCTACCAATTCGCGACCCAGAGACATAAGGGCGCCATTTGCAGCTTATCTGTTGTCCCGTACAGAGGAAAATGATCATCCTCTTACTAACACTCCATTATAAGTGCTCTTTTTGTGTACACGGAGTCATTGGAATGCTCTACCCACGAGCTGCTTCCTGACTGACACCTTCACTGCACAACTAGCCCTGGTGTGATCATAACATGCACAGAATGCTTCCAGTCACCCTCTTCCGTCCTTTTTGTACTCATGTTTTTTTTTGCCTTACATTATGGTTGCCTGTACACTACTATGAGGATTTGTGTGTAATGCATTTTTTAGCAGTTATTTGTGTATTGCTGACTCTTTGGTCCGAGCTCACAAGAGAACCACTGTAACTATTGCACCCTTTTTCACTTTGTTATGGTTTCCAATATGCACACGTGTATTTCAATAATGCTAAAATGCTGACACGTGGCTGGCCCTAAGAGGTTGTAGGCGGCTTGCTGTGTTAGATTCTTCACACTATTGCTAAGTTGCTACTGATGTTCTATTCAGTTTTGAAGCGCTGCCGGCCACAAAATGGTTGTAGGCACGAGCTGTGTAAACCATTTAATTTCCGAATAAAATGTTAAAAAAAAAAGATATACATTCAGCTAATAAAGTGCAAGTATAACCTGTTGGTCTTGCTCAGTTCTTATAAAAACTCCAGCTTGACTCCAAGTTGCACAGCATGTGATGAAAGCCATTAATTAGGTGTTCATAGAGATAGAAGAAATGGGTTGAGGTGGGTCTTTACAGGCATATCTAATAGCTAGTCTGAAGGTCTGCAATGGACAGTTTTAATTAGCAGTGTTAATCTATAATGTCAAATGCAAGGAAGCGGCAACAAATTAGGTATTCATCCATCTTTCTCATATAATACAATCTTGCCTTTTTTTACGAGCATATATGATCCCAGGGTTTCCACATTGATTCTTGTTTGACCAATTGATCTTCTCTGCCTTGATGCCAACGATCAACAGACTCAAATGGCCTTAATTGTGAGGTTGTTGGAGACTTCAAGAGGGACTAGACAGACATGCCACTCCCACCTCTGCTGTTTTGGTGGTCATGGATCTTAGAGCCTGTGATACAAGGGTGGCAGTCCAGAGCATTGGCTGTGATGGGTTTGGTGTCCCGTTCTCGATTCATTTGCAGCGTGGCGGCAGACTGAGCTGTGGTGCCTCGGGGTAGATGTATTCACTATGCTATTTTAAATGAATGATGCTCCTCCCCTCCACCATCACAGAGCTGAGACATCTTCCAGACAGCCGAAGTGGGAGAACCTTGAAATCTATCCGGATTTGCTTGTTCACTCCAGGTTACCTCATTAGGACCCTCACCATAGACTTTCCCATCGAGACACCCCTCAGGGATTGTCTCCAAGCTGCCCAGTACATGGGTTGTGTTTCCGTGACACTATCCCACAATGAATATTCTTACCCTTGTGGACTTGAACCGATGACGGACATGTAGACGTCTGGATTAACAAACCCTGACCAAACCCGTCCATGTACCCACGATTATTCCAAGCAGCTATCACTCATCTTTGTCATGACTATGTCCTCAAGCCATGAAGGTTGAAACACCGTCGACTTGCAGATGCAAAAATTTGGCTTTGAATTAGAACATGATTTTGTATTTCGTCACAACTGTACTGATTCATGCAGAACTTCACTTTGAAGTCTGGTCCAATACGCTGTAACATTTTTTATTTCTATTTCTTCACTTGTTTCACTTGTGCTGTTTATGTCTTCACGAGCACTAAGTGTTCACTATTTTACTTTAATGCACAACCTTAAAAATATGGTTGAGGCGGCAATTTGATTTATGCAAATCTGATCTGGTTGTTCTTTTTTTGACTATATAACTGCTTTAAATTGTGTTCTTGGGACTATTTTTGTTATCTTTTAACCCCTTCTCTACGCACGTCGTCCAACGGCCGTCGCCATCCTTTGGCCCACTCGGCCCCGCCCACCTAATAGAACGCCCGCGGCGGAATTTGCGCCTCGGTAAAGGTGTTAATGTATATTATAATTAAGTTATTTCATTATGTTTATCTTATTATTGATTCCCGATGAGACCTTGTTATATGTTACTGAGTTTTAGTATAAGGCTGCACTCTTGGAAATCTATAGAAGTGGTCTGTGAGGCAGATAGATCTGGAGCTTTCGCAGGACTTAATTTAAACCTGAACAAATTTTGGTTGACCATCAGCACAATGGGCAGCAATAGCTTGATCCCACTTGGATGGTGTCAGATATGCATCCAGCCAAAGAAGGTAATGTAGCCTTGATGCCTTAAATCACTGCTGATTGCACAAAATGTATTATCTTAACTTCCTTCTCATCTTTAAAACACTGACAGAAGATGTAAAATGACAATGATGCCCTTTCTATCTTCAGGCTCGAAAGAATGTAGAAAAATGCTTTGCCTAGATATTTTTTTTATTTATTTTTTACAAAATATTACCAGTACTAATTTTAGAATGCTTTTTCTTTTCCGGTCAGTAGTCCTAGATTTCATGCATTTATGCAGGTTCCATAGAATTGCACAATCCGTACTGCGGCTTCCAAAAACAATGAAACTCTGCGTGCTCGAATATAAAAACATTTTAGAACTAGTTGGAACTTCAGTGATTGCCTTTCTTAATTACTGTTCAAAATGCTTGCTATTCAACATGGCCATATAACTTTTCTGTTGTACCATATCAAGTAAAGGGCAATAAGGAAGGAACTGTCAAGGCAGAGAGTGGCTATCTATCTTCTATTAGGACAATAGTCTCTGCGGTTAAATCCTCTACTACAGCCGTCAACTAAGGTTCTAACATAGTAGGACATGGATGTCAAGAGAGTACAACAGTTACTTCATGGTGCAGATTTTATTCCTTTAGAACAGTAAACTTTACAATGCCTTCAAATAGAGGGAGGTGATGCTGAATGAAAGATGGGAGCTAACAGTAGGCATATCCCTCACTCATGAGTCTGTGTTGGACAGGGTGACACCAGAAAGCCTGAATTTCCAAGCTCTGGAGATTTTTTAATTATTTAAAGGTTAGAAAGTCCTTCCTAATGGTTGCATACAGTTTGAAAGGGATCTGTGTAGAAATGTCCCAGGTAAATTATGGAAAATAGAACATAAAAGATTTGCAGGTGTTGCTGCCTCATCACCTTTTTCCTTATGTAAGCCTATTTTTGAGAGAACCAATAAAGCAACAGTCAGACCACAACGCACCCTCACACAAACAAAAACTTACCATAGCCACATAATTGGGAAAGTGCTGCCAGCACCCTCTTCACTCAACCACATCTCACAAAACCATAAGGAAATACTAGCTAAAATATAGCATACTCTACACAAAATAATTCTGTAACTAAGCAACTTCCAAATGATTCTAGGCTACTGCACTAAAACTTCAGGTTAGGCAATGGCATACATTCAAACGTCTTTGTCCCAATCAAACGGGTGTTGAACATCACTAAACAGTACATGAAACTGTCTGATCTTCTTGTTTATTAACGTAGTGGATCCAGATGTCCTTGATTCTGGTTTTTGAGAAAACCATAACTATTGGAATAGGTGCTCAATTTTCGAAAGCGCTATGGTTTAGTATATGTGTTAGAAATGTGCTATAAACATCCTGATATTGTAACTTAAAAATAACCATATAATGACGGGTGACAGCAGTGGGTTAAAATGCATGAACAGTCAATGACACATACAGGCTTTATACCCTTAAAATATCCGATAGCCGTTTCAAGGAACTTCGGGTGAGTGCTGGGAGGTTGTGGGGAGTTGGAGACATACAAGTACCCCTCTTGGAAAAAGTCCTAAGGTGAGGACATTCTGATGGGAAGATTTGTGATGAATTCTGAATGTAGACCTTACACTTGACTGACTGTGAGCCCCATAAGTATCCAATTTTTTGGGTCTGGAAAATCAATCTCCAGAGTATGCTACACCCTTCGGTAATACTAGGGCTAGATGTCAAATGGGGGGAGGGGGAGATTTCTTTTTTCTTATTTTACAGAGCACATTTATTTTCACAAAGTGTAGTTGGTCTGCTATAGAAAAACTGAACACATACGTTTAAAATAGGGTGACTACTGTAGTGAGGGAATTGTATTGTTCTTGATCCAATCAAGAAATCCCTGGAAAAAAGATTGCCCTACTGGCAGATGGAAACCTTTCAGTAGGACAACTGTTTGGTGTGTTATCAGAGTTTGAGGGAATTGGAAAATAGATTTTCTAATATATGAACAGGCAGGCCCTGGTTGTCTAATCTCATCAGGGTTGTGGAAAATGGATCAGTCCTGAAAAGACTGAAGTCCTAAAGTTAATGTGACACAGTGTGGGCGACTGCTAAGGCTTCCTGGGGAAAACAGTTAAATGACAGACTTTCCCATGTAGTTCTCTTCATTCAGCAAAGTTTTAGAGAATGTTCTAGAGTATTCTGCAGTTCTTATTTTTGATATCGTTCTTTCTCACATTTTTACTTTTGTGTTGCCTTGGGAGAAAACATGTTTGGTACTGCAGTTTTTGATATCAGAGGATAAGAAAATAGACAGGATTGCGGATTGAAAATATATATATATATAGGCTGCTGATGCAAAACTATGTAAATCTTGTACTTTTGTCAAAGGCATAAACCTGCATGCTGAATGATGGTTAATTATAAAGTAGATGCTGATAATGAACAATGCTTGAATGGGCAATATAAGAAAGGATGACCCTTGAGACCATGCCACTGCTTGTAAGCTTTCAAAGCATCTTCAGTGGAAAAACACAAATGTTTCTGTTAGACCTGGCATCATTGGCTTAGTCTCCCCTGATGTTTTGCCTTTAGACCTCTTGTTTTCTGCCGACGTCGTTTTTATTGGCTTTAGGACTCTGGGCACTTTACCACTGCTAACCATTGGTAAAGCACTTGTGCTGGTTTTCTGCTTAAAATATGGTAACATTAGATTACCCATCATTGGCATATTTAATTTAAGTCCCTGGTAAAGCGCACTACATGTGCCCAGGGCCTGCAAAGTAAATGCTGCAGCACTGATTGTGCCACCCACGTAAGTACCAATTCTAAACATGTGAGTCCTACCAATACAGAGCCTATGTATACAGTTTAAAACAGCAATACAGACCTGGCAAGTTAACCCTCTTGCCAGGCCCAAACCTTTTTTAATACATAGAAGTCACCCCTAAGGTAACCCATGGACAGTCCAAGGGCAGCGTGCAGTGTATTTAAAAAGAAGGACATGAACTAATTTTTACATGTCCTGGTAGTGAAAAATTCTTACATTTGTTTTTCATTACTGAAAGGCCCATCTCACAGATAGGATAACTTTGGGATGACTTTATTACATTTTATGACTGTAATTTTCAATTTGAAAGAGATTGGGCCACCAAGTTTGGTGTCTCTGGAATCACAATTTAAAATCACAACTAATGGTGAAGTTGGATTTCAAATTGTAATTCTAAAAATGCCACTTTTAGATAGCTGCCAATTTCTTACTTTAGGCATTTGGTTAGATAGCTGCCATTTGCATACCCCTGTAGTGAGTCTGGAGCCAAGGCAGGAAGGGTGGGGACTCTGAGCACTTCAAATGCATCTCTTTGAAGTCTCCCCCACTTCAGAGGCCAAAGTGGGTAGAAGTACTGGAACTCAGACACCACCAACTCGGTACACTTATTGACCTATGCATACTTTGCCGGGAAGAAGGACTGCTGTACTGCTACAAGGACTGCCACTCTGCTGGGCTCCCTCTTTGCTGTGCTTGCCTCCTGCTCCCTTGCCTGGGAGTGCGAAGGACTGGACCTGCATCTCTCCAACCCAGAACCAAAGTAACTCGAAGGGCTTGCTGGCTTGCCTCCTGAATGAAGTCTCAGGACATAAACTACTTCAAACTCACCTGCTACTGCACCTGGACTCTGCCATGTGCGAATTTTGCCCAGCCAAGTGGTGCCAATCCAGTCCTGGTCCCTTAGAAGTGGGTGTAAAGTGCTGCTGCCACTAAAATCTACACAGCTACGCTGTTGCGCTGTTCAGAACTGGCCATTGACGACGACACATCGCCGCTGCTGCAAGAATCGACTGCAATGCATCACCGCTGCTGCGAGGGCCTACTGCAGCCCATCACTGACTGCGTGGCGCATCGACCCCAGTTCCGACACGGCTCGAAACTATGCATCGCGTTCCGACACGGCTCGAAACTATGCATCGCCTTCATCCTAAGGATCGTCGATGACCTATCGCCTCATCTGCTTGTATCAGCTGCCTCGAGGGCTTCTGTAGGCATAAGACACAGAAGAACTTTCATAAAATGGCAGCTGTAGATGATGGGCTCTTGTTGAATAAAGATAGATTGAAAGCATTGCGTATCAAGTGTCGAGGTGAATGTAAAAATAAAAGGGGAAAATGTTGTAAATGAAAAAAACACATTTATGGGACAGTGACTGGTAAAGAGAAATGTTGGATGTAGACCCAGAACATATAATTCAGGGAAAATAAGGAAAAATTTGAAAGTTTGTCCCAGCACAATGACATAAGGAAAATAAATGGTTAAGCATGTAGGAAGGGGGTTAGCACACTGTAGTTCCAACCAACCCTATAGGCCAGGCTTAGAAAGACGGAGCAAAAGCTGGCAATGATACAGCACAGCGTTGCGATTGAAGTGGAACACAGACTCTGGGATATTCTGGTCAAGGAGGTGCAGATGTGCAGACCAGGCAATGCTGAGGATGACCAAGAGCCGGATACGAGCTGTCCCATGTCCGGTGTCGAGAGTTATGGGGTCGTGTCCGTCAGAGCGCCAACAAGCCTTGGCAACTGCAACCAGCGGGGACGTTGAAGAAGGTGCAATGTTGTGACCAGAAAGGTCCAGGAGACTCACCACAAGCAGGAGAGTTGGGGCAAGCCCCGAGCAATCAGGGGAGCCCAAGAATATGAAGATGACCCTCAAGAGGACCCACAGGCAAGAGGCACTGGAGTTGCAAGAGAACCTCGAGCCTTTGCAACTGCAAGTTGACGCGGTGCGCAGGGGTTCGGTTCCTGCTGCTCCGACAAGGGATACTGGCCTCAAACTTGGTGAGAGGACAGGGACGGCCTCGAGGGATGTGAAGAACCACCACCTGTGTGGCTGAGCCATTTGGAGTCTGTGGGAGCTCAGGAACAGCAGACCGGCCAGTTTAGTTGGAGTGCCTGCAGATGCAGGGAAGTGACTCCTTTACTCCAAGGGAGATTCCTTCATGTGTCTTGGATGCCCACAGGCCTTGGAAGGTTCCTTTATGGTGCACAGGCACGGATGTTGCAGCAGACAAGCAGGGCAACAAGATCAGGAGCAGCAGGAGTCTTGCCGGTTGTAATCTTGATGCCCCGAGCGAAGTCCAGCTATGTTCGGAGTGCCCAGACGGTTGAAGAATTGGTCTCAGAATTGTATCTTGTCCCATGACAAATCTAGGGAACCACCCTCGGGTAAGCCCCTAAATACTCTAAGGAAAGGGTTGGGACGATACAGGGGTCCCTTCCTAAGGAGGGGATGGACACTGGGAAGGATACTCCCCTGTCCTATGTCGAGGTTTGTGCCAGAGTGGGAGCCAATGGCTCCCTGAACTGGTTTGGACTGGACTATGCATGGAGGTCACCAAGTGTACCCTGCACGTAGACTATGTGGCGCAAGCAAGTGCTCCCACCCTGCCCCAATACACTAAATCCTGTCTGGGAGGTGGTCACAGCTCCCTGTGATAGGATACTGATTGTTCTGCATTCCCCTGCCAGAGCTTGGCTCAGCAGCAGGAGGGCAGAAACGTGTCTCTGGCCGGCAGCAGCCCTTGCTGGCTGTTCAGGTCTGGAAGACTCGTACTGGGAGCACCGGGATGTATGATTCCAACATGTTTGATACCAAACATGATAGGGCTTGTTACAGCCAGTTTCGACATGGTCATGGCATAATGACGCGGTGCCCCTCTATATGTCATATGGCTGTCTCACCTACAACCTGGGAGAAAGGACTCCATGGGCTGGAGGGGTGTCCTGCTCATGCAGGGGCAACGTACCACTGAGAACCAAGCACCCTGCCTTCAAGATTGTAAGGGATGTCTTAGGGGTAACATAGGTTTTAAGTGTAGTGACCTTAGATATAGGTATACATATATCTTCTGTAAGTGGTGCTAGCACCAGCTTACACAGGCTTCAATGGCAGGCCTGTAGTTGCAAATTGAGTGGTCTCCCATGGGTGGTATAATACATGCTTCAGCCCATGCAGGATCCCCGGTGTAACTGTGCCCTGGGTAACTTTGGACCATATACTAATGACTGATAAGTGTACACCAGTGTCCAATCTGGGATGTACCCAAGTACTTACAAACCAATTTGCGGGAGAAAGCACAAAGACAGGGGTCCTGATTAGCAGGATCCCAGTCAGACTAGTCAGAAACAGCATTGTATCAAGCAAAAAGTGTTGGTAACCATGAAAGCAAATTCTACTTTCCTACAATGATCAGTCCTTTTGAATTACACCCTTTAGATGGTTTACCGCTGTTTGATTATATTTTGAACATAGAGGGGTTTGCATCAATTGATCAATGCTATGTAAGTACTTCGTTTTCTAGTAAATAAGCATTTTTTAAACATTTCCATGATGTTTCTGCTTGGTCAACGTATGTATGTGTGTATGTGGTATTTGTGTAAAGCAAACCTAGCCAGAAGGCTGCAAAGTACTGTACTAGGTCATAGATAAAGATAGTCCGTGACAGGGGAGGAAGCTAGGTTCTGAGAGTGAAGGTGGGCTGTTACTTTCCTGTGATGTAGTGCTCTTTAACGTGGTGTCTTCATCTCTTTCCTAAATTGGAGAAGAGGTTCGGTGGGCCTAAAGGATACAGGCATTTAGTTTTAGATACTCTCTGTATAAATGGAGAAGGCCTATTGCCTTGTTAATTTATATATTTTTTGCACTCTTTCAGCTCCTATCTGATAGCGTCCTTTTTAGCAATTGTGCTGTGACCCACCGGATATGGGGAGCTTGTCTTCCGGATAGTTTGAGGTTGCCGGTCATGTTGGCTATGTAAATGCCACTGGTTTTGAATATAGCGCACATTGGAAAGGTAGGTTTTGACTAGTGGTTGTCTTATTAGTGTCAGTTGAGTGATTTGGCTGGAGCTTAAATAAGATCTTCAGTCTTTAACTTATTGTGGGTCAGAGATTAGGACCGGGCTAGGCTGTGTGATCATCATCTGTCTTTTAAGTCGGAGCAGCCTGAGATATTTAAATGGTTTTAATGGAAGTTCATAGAACTGAGTGGGCAAGTCTGACATGGGCAGCAGAAAATTCTAGAAATGAGCAGTGACAGTTGTACAATGTAGGCATTCTGATCCCATTTCAACAACGTGTTACAGCACAGTTGGTAAAGTCTGACCGAGACTGCTGCAGCAGTGCTAAGCAGTATTATATAAAGACTTTCAGAAAAAAAGGCTGAAAGCTAAGGTTAACTTGCTTTCTTCCAGGAGACCAGATGGTGTACCCTCAGTTTAGAGTATGAGAACAGGGAAGAAAAGTATGCTGCCTTGGTGAAGCTTCCTCTTCATTTCAAAATAGCAGATATTTCTAAATGATTGGGCTCTGTGATCATAGGTGTATAAATGGGGAAGTCTTTTCCCTCATATATTTAGGGCCCGGAATAAGTGGAAGTTGTAGGACAGGCTACATTGAAGCTGCTGATAAGTAAAAACAGAGCCAGCATTGATTGGTTGGAGGACAAGGAAGGGTTACATTTGGAGGAACCCGAAACCCTGTATAAGAAACATCCCTGCTGTACCAACAGCCTGGCCAAAGATTCAGGAGAGGTGACAAGTATAGTTCAGATGAGTTCTGCATCTACAGCCGTTCAAATTCTTCTGACTAGAGCGCAGCAGTCATGTGGTGACCAAGCTGTAAGACCACCGTAGGTGAAAAGAATGAAAAGTGTGTGCCAAATAAAAAATGACAAACAGTTGCTGATTCTGAAGGTCTCTGGTTCTTGAGTGACGTATCCTAAAGAGCAGGAATAAAGGTATTGTGCTACCATCCCGGCATTATATAACGAGCCTTGGTGCAATGTGTAACTATATGCTGTAGCTTCGTGGGAGCCTTTGCAAATAATGTGTCCTTGCATAGACTGGTAAGTGTGAAGAGAGGTGAAGATCTTGGGAGATACAGGTGAAGAGCAAAAGTTGTTTAGGAGTAGCTTGTGGAAGCTTAGATGTTGTTTCTTCTGGTAAAATACTTTTTTTTTTCTTTTTTTTTTTTTAAACCTTTATTCATGGAGAAATCAGGAAAATACATCTCTTACATATGAAACACATACATACATAGTACAGATCTGCAATGGCTGGACAACACCGAGTGACTGTACTATCGGACCTGGCATCAATGTCAATACACATTATCACATCAATATTCCCAGTACGCAGTGTGCAGTAATACATCCATCGTGAGACCTGGTAGGGGCCAGCAATTATAACATTGAAGTCATGGTCGGTGCATCATGTATCATAGCAGAGCAACCAGTCAACGTGATATCATCATGTCGTTCAGAAACACAATCCAGTCTTCATCGGATAATCTTACATAGTCAGAACAGAAGCAACTTCGTCCTCAGCAGGGCAAGCAAAACCCCCAGTCCTCATCATATGCTGGGCCCAGCTATATCTCCCAACGGCATGCAGTGAGCACAGTGTATTACACCCAACCATGTCTGGTGTGGGGGTCAGTCCATGTGCGTGATGATGACACCCCCATGCCAACTTAGAACGCCCGCAAGGGGTACCCCGCCCGTGCTCCGACCCACAGCACCTAGGGAACCGTCATTTCGTAGCTGCGCAGTGTAGTGTGTTGTCAGTAGCCCCCTTAGTGTTCTCAGGACAGCCGCATAGCAGTATTATGTCTACACCCGATGCGCAGTAGTAGGGCAGGCGGGGCCCCACCCGCATCCCCAGTGAGCTACAACCCAATCCCTAGCCAGTTCCCTGTTCAGGACTCTCCTCTCAGACTATCGTCATCAGAACTCCCACTCTGGTTCGCTTGAGACAGCCAATAGAGCTGAAGTGGACTCCAGATATCCCTAGGCCGACAACGCACAGGCATGAGCTCAGCATAGATATTGTGTTGTTCCTGACAGTACGTCATATCATCAATCCATTCCTTAAACTTCGGAGCCCTGCCCCTCCCCCATCTGCAAGCCACTCTCCTTTTTGCCAATAAGAGTGCCACATCCACAAATCTACGAGATGCCTTAGGGACATCTTTAGTATAGCCCAGTATCATCGTGATGGGGTCCAGTGGAACCACACCGTCAGTCATGACCTGAAGCGCCACGTGCACCTGGGTCCAATACTCCTGAATCGCTCCACATTCCCAAGCAAGGTGGAGAAACCCTCCTCCCTCTGCGCGGCAACGAGCACATCTGTCATTATCCGCTAACTTTAGCCTTAACTTCCTGACCGGTGTAAAATAAAATCTCTGTACAAATTTGTAGTGGATAATTTTGAGTCTGCAGCTAGGCGAAACGTTCGCTGTGACGGAGCAGCAATATTGCCACTGTTCGTCAGTTACTTCAGTGCCTAGTTCTGCACTCCAACTGGCCCGCGCTCGGGGTGCAGCAGACACTGTGCGATCTGATGTTGGTGTACAGTTTCGACACCAGGTGTCGGCCATCCGATATCAGTAGCACATGCAGGGGCAGTACCACACCCGGCTCATCTGGAAAGTGTGGGAGGATCTCTTGCATCCCCTGTCTAAGTCTAATGAAATAGAAAGTCTCCAGTGGCGTCGGGGAACCACTCTGAAACATCTGGTCTTTAGTGCGGAACTGCCCATTGGTGAACATATCCCCCCACGTGTGCAATTTTATGCGTTTGCACATTGAACGGAACCCAGGTTCCTGTAACAGGGACAGTAGCGGATGGTACGTGAGTGGCATAGCCGGTGAGTATAGCAAAGGGGCGTCAAGTGCCCGTGCCACTCTCCTCCAGGCGTCCACAGTGCACGTAACTGTGGTAGGTGGCGTCTCAATGTCTCCTGTTCTGCCCTGAAGCATACCATTGAGCGGGAGGGGGTGCACAATCCATTCCTCAGCCGCAACCTGTTGCATGAAGGGCTCAGGATGGATCCAGTGGTATGCATGTTGCGCCTGCGCGCTCAAGTAATAGGTTTCAAAATCTGGAACGTCAAACCCGCCTTTGTCATATGGCTGCGTCAGGGTTGACCAGGGCAGCCGTGGCTGTTTACCCCCCCAGAACAGTCGCAGTAGTTCTGTCCGCAGTCTCTTAAAAAAATATGAGCCCGGGTAGTAGGGTACATTATGAAAGATGTATAAAAAGCGGGGGAGCACCACCATCTTTATCAATGAGGTCCTGCCCGCCATTGAGAGCGGTAGGGCCACCCATCGTGTTACGTTATCGGCCAGTTGAGAGATAGCCACACCATAGTTAAGTCTAATCGTTTCCTCTCTATTGAGCGAGATCGTGATGCCCAAATAGCGTACGTCCGAACTGCACCATTCCAGGGGGAAGTCTAATTGGAAGTGCTGCACCGCAGCCGTGAGGGGGAAGAGTTGCGATTTCTTGCAATTAATGTGTATTCCGGAAAGCCTGCCAAAGACAAGGAATTCCCGCAGCAACGGGTTGAGATTCTGTTGTGGGTCTTTCACATAAAGCGTCACATCATCAGCGTAAAGCGATATCCCTATCTGCCTATGGAAGCAATTGAATGCGCTAAGTTTATGCAACTGCCGAATCCGGCATGCCAATGGCTCAATTGATATGGCAAATAAGAGGGGGGACAGTGGGCACCCCTGCCTGGTTCCCCTCGTGATCGGCATTTGGGAGGAGAGCACCCCATTAATGACAACTCTGGCCACAGGTGCGGTATAATAACAGCTCCACCCATTCAATGAATATCTTGGGAAACCCCATCCTGCCCAATATGGCCATGAGGTATTTCCATTCCACCGAATCGAATGCCTTAGTGGCGTCAAGAAATATCGCAGCCACCGGTATCTCAGGGGCTATGGTGGGGATGAGCGAAAATAGGGTGCGCAGATTGTGCGACGTGGCCCGTCCCGGCACAAATCCAGCCTGGTCCGGGAGCACTATTGTGGTCATGAGTAGCGACAACCTAGCCGCCAACACTTTCGCCAGTATCTTCGCGTCACAGTTAAGGAGAGATAGTGGTCTGTAAGAGTCAGTATCTAAAGGGTCCTTGCCTGGTTTCAACAGCGAAGTAATCGCCACCTCTCTCATCGCCCCGGCAGTCTCCCCACCTCCAATGATTCTTCAAAAACTTCCTTGAGTACTGGCGCCATCGTGTCCACATAACATTTATAAAATTCGGCCGGTAGACAGTCTAGCCCTGCCGCTTTGCCATTGCTCAAGGACAGTATGGCATCCCGTATTTCCTCCACCTCTAGAGGACCTCCAAGGAAGGCCCGGTGACCGTCTGTGAGCCAGCAAAGTGCAATGTCATTCAGAAAGTCCCCGAAATCCACTTCGCCCCTCCTGCTGTGTGGAGTACAGTTGCTGGTAGTGGTGTAGGAAAGCCTCCTGTATCCCCCCAGTGTCCTGACCTCTCTTGCCCTCCTTAGTGGTGATTTCTAGAATATGAGTGCTGAATCGCTGGTGTCGCGTGATGGCAGCTAGAACTTTACCTGGTCGTTCCCCTTTCACAATACCTCCTGGCTGTCCAGTATTTCCCCCTGAATTTCACTTCCCTGGCTGCCTCCTCCTCAAACTCCGACAACTTCTCCCTGGAGGCCTGCCTCAGTGCCGGATCATCACCCCCAACCATTCCATCCTCGGGAGCCTCAAGTTCCGACTCCAATCTGATCAGTGTGCGAACTATGTCCCTCAATATCCCACAGCTTTTAGCGTTTGTGACCCCCCTTATAGTGACCTTAAATGCCTCCCAGATCACCTCAACGCTATCCACCGATCCCTTGTTTCTTGGGAAAAAGACCTCTATCTCTTCTCCAAGCTCAGTCTTAAAAACCAGATCAAGTAGGGCCGATGGGAACAGACGCCAGGGTGGACGAATCCTATTCAACCCCGGCACAGCTAGTGTAAGCAGAACCGGGCAGTGGTCTGAGTATGTCCTGGGCAAGTGTTCCACCTTTGTAGTCCACCCCCCAGCCCCCGCGATATAGAGCAATAATCAAGACGTGCCCATGTTCGCGCATGTGCTGTGAAATGTGTGCCCTCTCTGCTCTCAGGATGGGTAAACCTCCAGCTGTCTAGTAAGCCCGCCTCAAGGAGTATCCCCTGTAGTGTATCACGCGCTTGGACATTGTACTGACCGCTTCCGTCTGACCTGTCTGCGCCCGGCCTGAGTGCAAGGTTGAAATCTCCACCCCAGATAATGTGTGTGGCATCAATTTCGAGTATGTGCCCCCAAAGCGTCGTGAAAAACTCTGGTGTATCTACGTTGGGTGCATAGCAGTTTACAATTATCACAACCTCCGTACCCAACTTCCCCCACAAAACAACGTATCTCCCCTCGACATCCAACTTCGCCCCAAGTTCCTGAAATGCAAGCGATTTCTTAATCAATACTGCTGTCCCTCTAGCATATGTAGAGTACGATGAGAATTTCCTAATGGACAAAACAGAGCACCCTTGCCTCCCCCTCCTCCCCCCCCCCCCCCCCCCCCCCCCCCCAAGAACAGTCAAACATCCCCCTGCCCAGGCCTCCCCCCCCCACTGAAGCAACACCAACTTGCCAGCACTCCATCCCCACCCTCCGCCCCCAGATCCCACTTTCGGAAATAACAGCAAACTTAGAGGGGAACTCCCTTCGAGGGACATCCAAGGTGCTCACCGACTCACCCCCACATCTCCATCCTGCCCCCCATACCTCATAAGGGAACAGTTAGAGAGGAGGGGCGGTGCCTGGCTAGCATCACCACCTGCAGTGTCATACCCGTCAGTAGCATTTCAGTCTCTCATGGCTCCTCCTGTCCAAGAAGAACCACAGTATAGTCTACCTGAGTACGCTGCTGCAACACCCCTCTAGTACAGTCTGTTACCAGCAATCAGCTTTCTTCTTGTTCCGCTGGATGATTCTCAGCTTCGTCCTCGTCAGCATTGCGCCGCCCCTCTCCAGCTCGCCTCAGTTTCTTTACGTAGTCCTCCACTTGTTGCGGAGTCGTGAAAAAGTGTTTCGTGCCCTGATGAGTGACCCTGAGTTTGGCCGGATAGAGGAGGGCATAGTCTATCTGCATATCTCTAAGCTTTCGTTTGACTTCAAGGAACTTCCTACGCTGCTCCTGCACGATGGGGGTGAAGTCCGGGTATATCGAAAAATTCACTCCATCACATGACAAGTGTCTATTCGCACGCGCCGCTCGAAGTGCAGTGTCGCGATCTCGGTAGTTGAGTAGGCGGGCAATTATAGGCCGCGGTGTGGCTCCCGGCTTGGGGCGCGGACCAAGGGACCGATGTGCACTCTCAACAATGAATTGGCCGGAGAAAGCGTCCTTCCCAACCGCCGCCAAGAGGATTTTTTCAACGTAGTCCTCCATACGACCGGTGTTGGTCGATTCCGGCACACCAAGGACCCGTATGTTGTTGCGCCGACTGCGCGCTTCCAACTCCTCATTTTTCGCAGCGATTACCCTCAGTACATTGTCCATCCGTGACAGTCGCGTTTCATGAGACGCAGTTGTGTCTTCAGTCCCCGAGATGCGCCTCTCCGCCTCAACCAGGCGTTCCTCATGTACTTCTATCTTTTGAGCGACGGCATCCATCCTCGACGACAGGCGGTCTACCTTATCGACAATAGTGGCGAAGCCTTGTCTCATCTCCTCCATCATTAACCGGATCTCTGGGGATGGCGACGTGGTAGAGCCGGTTGTAGTGGCGGGCCCACGCTCTCCTCCGCTCTCAGCAGTATTACGCGTGACTTTCTTAACAGCGGCAGGCTCAAAGGACAGTCTCGGCTGCCTATTATCTTGTTTCCCCATGGCGCTCCTTTTATAGGGCCCGAACACCGCCGGTGCGACACGGCTGGTGCAATCCTCCCTACTAGGTGAAGGCCCTGTGTGTGGTTTCAGGTCCAGGCGCAGCCTCTGATGAAGCTGCTGGTGAAAGGCTCCTGTGTAAAGGGGTGAATTGTGCGTAATGTTCCCAACTCGCACCTCCAACGACCAGTTCTACGGCCCTACGAGCAGCCTCTTCTGTGGCCACAAGCCTTGTCACAGGATGATTGCAGGAACCCCACGTGTGCAACGCCTCAAGTGTCAGAAAGGGATCAGTGGCAAGCCCTCGATGCGCACATGCACCATTGGTCGTCCTCGCAGCGTGGATCCACCGCGTGTGGTCAGGAGGGGCGCTGGGCAGTGGTAGTTCCCTCTCCTGCCCCACCCCGTCGCCTATGACAGGTCTGTGTGTAGGGGAAATTCACTGCGCCCTTCGCCAGTACTCCGGGGTGGTCCGCAGGTCCCTCATCAATAGGCGCAGCACAGCTCTCCACAGCAGACACAATGCCCCTGAGCCGCCGGTCGCTCCGATATGCCACATCCCAATCGATCTCACATTAGCCTTGATATGGCATTTCGCTCCTCACTATTCAGGCGGTCGGACCCCTACAGAGCGCCCACAGGTGTCAGCAGGGCACAGCAGTCAGGTCCACATATGCTTGCGGCCCCAAGCGAGCAGTTCCGACACCGCCCGTATACTCAGCGCGGGCCCGCCTCACCAGCGCCGCGGCGTGTGTCCTACCTCCCCTCACAGCTCTGTCAGGGAGATGCGGGTCTCGCTCCGTGGGTCCGCTCCCCGCCCAGGCCTCCTGCGGAATGAAGGTCGGAAGGTTCCGATCCACAGCGCTGTCCCAAAAGGTCCGCAGTGCAGGCCAGCAAGCCACGCTCGCCCCCCCGGAAGGCTCAGGCCGGGTGTCCTCTCCCCGCGTGTTGAGGGGGTGCTGGGTGTATTAGTAGCGGGGGGGTGCGTCATACCTTTCGGCAACGTGCAGTCACTCCGACGGCCTCAGCTGAACAGGGCACCGCAGACGCCTCGGCGGCCTTCCTCCTCGTGGCACGCCCCGGCCTCTCGTGAAAGTCCGCCCGGCCAGGCGCAGCACCGAGCTCCAGGGGTAGGGTGCGGTCAGATTTCAGGCAGCTCTCATTCCGCCGCCCTGCAGCACTGGAACTCCAGATTCACACCGAGGCCGATTCACATCTCTGTGCACACTCGAGCCAATTTGTAGACGGGTAGCTACAGGTTAGGAGGATAAATTTAGAATATTAACAGCCAGGCGGCTGGAGCCTCACAGGAGTGCGGCCATTCAGCTCGTGCGCCCTCTAGCGCCCTTCTTCTGGTAAAATACTTATGCGTTTGAAGGCCTTGACCGCATCACGCCTTAGTCCTCCTCTTTAAGAGGCATCGAAAGATCTGAGATGACTGTCCCAAACTATAGAAGGGAAGTGTTGCATTGCTAGGAATGACAGGAAAGAGCTGAGTATAGTGTCTCAAACCACAGATTTGCAGAACGGGTGATCTTGAAACTTCATAACCTATTTTAACTTGGTAACTTGTCTGTGACATTGTAAACAATTTACAAACAAAAACTAATATTTATTTTTTTATATAATCAACCATACATAACAACAGTATAAGGCAATTTCTACTACATAATATCTCAAATCTCTGAAATAGTGCAAGTTTAAAAAAGTATGTATTAAAGACATTGTATATCATCAATAGGTATGTGCCTTTAATGTCCACTATACACCTAACATCACCAAACCAGGCTGACTTTCTGACTAGTATCCCTATCTTCTGCCTCCTCCGGCCTGTAGTTGCGCTGGCATATTTATTTGTGGGTTTATGGGCAGTCTTTACTTTTGTAAATGACTCTCTCTGTCTCCATGCATTGGTCACCAGCTATGCACCATTTAGTCTTTTTCGGGCAAACCCTTTCTCTTGTAGTGTCCATCTTTGATTCCATCAGCCCAGAGATCAAATTGTAAGCTTAACTCTAGTCAAGTCTGTATCATTTGTACACCTAATATTGTTTTGTGGCGTCAGTGGGACTGCATCTCCTGTTGTTGCTGAGAGCTAATTAGCTATTGTTTTGCAGTAGGACTGTATAACCCTACAACCCCAATCCATATGCATAAACGTTTTCTCCTCTTTGTTGCACCTCCGGCAGGTGGAACATGCTGCCATCACATGTAGTCTTTTCTATGAATATAGGCTAAATGTAGGATGTTAAGTTAGATTATCTTCAATTTGGCCCATACACCTACCTCTCTCAGATCATGAGGGTCGCATCCCATCCCAAATATTGTACTTAAGGGGACCTAGATCCCACTCCCATCAGGTTCTAAGCCTCTGGGGCAGTCAGAATTGTTGACTGAGATGTTTTTAATAGCCAAGATTTCCTCTTTAGTCAGCCATCCCTAACTACCACTGGACTAAACCTTGGCAATTTAGACCACTCTACAATGACTGTAGCCAGGGCATTTGTAGTTCCATGTTTCTATTGTTTTTTTAATTTTCTTTTTTGTTTGTTTTTTAGTTAGAATGTCTTTCTCCATGTTGGTTTTTGAGACTACTTAACAGTATTCACAGTAGTTAGAAGGAAGGAAGATGGAAAGTGGGAGTGAGGGCAAGTTGCTAATCACATAGACAATTGGACTCGCTTGCGATTAGCACTGTGTTTTATTCTACTTATAGTAGGCATGAGAAAAGGTTTTGAAGCTAGAGGCCAGACTACACTTTGTCAGGGGACTTTTAGTGTTCAGGCAGAACCATGCTGGCATATGGGCTTCAAAACTATAAAATACGCTTTGTGTTCTGATGAAAGTACTGTAGTTCACTGTATCTGGAGAACATCTTGAAGGTAGGAGAAAGCTAAGTTGTTAGACAAAAATTTAACATTAATTTGAGTACTAAACCCATTGTCTGTTTCGAGCTGGTCCATCAAATGGAAGAGCTGGGAGCCAGAAAAACTACCCCATGCAGAGGTGGCCTCTTGTATGGTAAGAAACCTCACTTTGTGTTGCCTATTGAGCATACTTTTCCCCCAAGGAAATGCTCCATGAACCGATAAGTTGCCAGGTGACTGCAGAAAGTTCACCTGAAGAGGCATATCTGACAGACTTCTAGCCACAGATTCCTTACCGTAGAATATTCCTCAGGCATTAGACTGAATTTGGACGACTCCAAGACTTGTGGGGACTGCTGCTCCCTTAACCCCCAAATGCTGAGGAGAGATCCTGGAAGTGCCTAGTCGCGTGACGGTGGGCGCCTCCACAATGCTTTAGTTGCTAGCTGTGAGGAAAGTCACAGGCCCAATCGCAGAGTCGTTCCATGTGCTCGTCATCACGCTCCAAGTCATTGGGCAAGGTCCCACAAGAAGTCAAAGAAGTTGAATCGCTCTTCGACTTCATTGCTGTGGTCCAAATCTTCAGATTGAACAACATCACTCTAGGCCCCACTCCAACACAGAGCTTGCCTCTGGGTCTGTTCCGCACCTCCCTTAGTTTCCAGGAGGCAGAGCGACCCCACCGCAACTCGATGAATTATGAGACCATACTCCTCATTTTTGGGCAGTCTGATACCTATGGAGTGCCTTTAGGCTCCAAGGGTTCAGAGGATGCACCTACTAGATTCCCATAGGCAGGTCCGCCCTCTGTGCTAGTCGGACCCTCTGAATCCGGTTCGGGAACGACTCCAATCGAGAGACTGCAACCTTGCCTGGAGCCTGTTTCAGCAGCGTCGTTCCCGGCACCGCTGTCCCCATAATCATACAGACTCCGATTCAAAGCTAGATAAATGTCGCCCGAAGTAGACGCCAGCATTAGCGAGAACTCAACCCTCTAAATTCTAGCCAGGGCCTGCCTTTTTCGACTGGCATGGGGAGGATTATGATTGGAGAAGATCCTTATGGGTACAGCAAACCCTTTGATGAGGTGGAAGATAACTGGTGTGAGGAACTGGCAGATCCCTTTAGTCTGGACACCTTCCCATACACAGGTCTGGTCAGTCCTCCTAGTGTTGCTACCGAGGAAGGGGCTTCCTTTGCTATGGTGTTGAGAAGGGCGGATGAGGTCCTGGACCTTTTGGTGCCATCGGTGGCAGTCAAGACAAATATCTTGACAGGTGCTTCGCCCGAGAGTTGCCCTCTCGGAACCTCTCCTCCCTTTGAACAAAGCCCTCTCTGATGTCCCTCTTGAGACCTAGGCGAAGCCCTGCACAGGGGCGTGTCTGCACAGGACAACTGCCCGCCTTCATCGTTCCGCTCTTGTGGACCAAGCGTTCCTCACACAGCACCCCACCCCGGAGAGCCTGGTCGTCCAGGCCTCCACATCCAAAGTCAACCCAGGTGCATTCCCTGGCACTCCATCAGATAGTAAATTCAAGAGGCTGCACACCTTTGGCAAGAGGATGTTCTCTGTTACCTGCCGTGCACTGTGACCGCTGAACACCAGATGCCTTTTGGGCCGCTACACCCACATGGTTTGGGATTTAGTTGTGCAAGTGTTGCCCATGAGCTCGGAGGAGGCCTGAATCATACTTATACAGGCTATTGCAGATGGCAGAGACACAGTAAAGTTCACCATTCGCTGTGGGCTGGAAACAACCGACTTTCTAGGCAGAGCAATTACGTCGTCAGTGGCACTCGGTGATGTTCAGGAATCTCTTGTGAATTTGTCCTTCAATGGCACCCTCCTTTTCGGTGAATAGGCAGCTTCAGTACTGGAGTGCTTTAAGGACAGCTGGGACACTACCAGGTCCTTGTGCCTTTACACGATCCCATGCCAATCCCATTATGCGTTTTTCCCCTTTCTGCGTCTACAGTAAGGGCTACCAGCTGCATCCATTCTTTTCCAGCCACCAAGGCCAACTGGCTTCCAAATCCGTTCATGGCCACAGATGTGTTTTACACAATCCTCATGGGACACACAGCCAGAGGTCTACCCAGTCTGCCACCCCCGGCAGCCACAGCTTCTAAACCACTTTAGTTTGCTCTCATACCATCACAGACAATCGGGTAGCTCCAGAATGAGAAATATCATGCCCTGTTCACAGTCCATAATATTGGACAAGTGGGTGCTACACAGTGCTCAGCAGTTACTCTTTTCCCTTCCTAGAAATTCCTCTACCCATGCCACTATCCATCAACTGCTGATGGAGGACCGCCTCTCCCTGCTTTGCCAGAAAGTTCAGGCTTTTTTTGCACAAAGGAGCCATTGAGAGGGTACCAGCCTCAGAAGGTCGCAGTTGGTATTCCTGCTACTTTGTGGTGCCCAATAAGGATGGTGGCCTATGTACAATTTTATAACTGCACCCTCAAATTCTTCTAGAAGGAGAAATTCAAGATACTTGCATTAGCTCAGGTTCTCTCTGCCCTCGACCCTGGAGACTGGATGGCAGTGCTGGACTTGCAGGATGCCTATTTACATTGTCCCCTCCTGCCCACCTACATGCATTAACTGTGTTTCACAGTGGACCACGAGCATTATTAATTTGCTGTGCTCCCATTTTGGCCTTACTAGTGCCCCTTGGGTGTTGACAAAAATTATGCTGGTTGTTGCAGCTCAGCTGCAGCGGTCAGGGTTTCCAGTTTTCTCCTTCCTCTACGATTGGTTGTTGAAGGCAGGCTCACCCCAGGCCGTCTTCTACCACCTCCAGACTACAGCAAATCGCCTGCATTTGTTGTGGTTCGCTATAATTGTGCTAAAGTCACACCTGACTCCCTCTCAGACGCCCCCTTTCATCTGAGCTGTTCTGGACATGGTGCAGTTTTGGGCTTATCCTCCAGAACAGATAGTCCAGGATATTCCGGCTATGATTCCGATATTTCAGCCACTATCCTTAATTTCGATGAGACTCCTCTCCGTTCCCCACCCAGAGTTGACTCTAGTGATTGATGCATCACTCCTGGGCTGGGGCAGCCTTCTGAGAGAAGTGGAGATCAAAGGACTCCGGTCTCTGGCAGAGTCTTAGTTCCACATAAACCTGTTGGAGCCGAGAGCCAGCCAACTAGCATTGAACGCCTTCTTTCCTTCCATCAAGGGAGGGCTAGTTCAGGTACATAGACCACATCACCACCTTGTGGTATTGCAATAAGCAGGGCTGGGAGGACATGGCAGGAACGTCAGGGCATTTTCGTGTTGGTTCACCATCTGGCTGGGTCTCTGAATGCCAAAGCGGATGAACTCAGCTGTCCCTGCCAAGCGGTTCATGAATGGCATCTCCATCCGGAGGTGTTACAAGATCTCTTCTCAGACTGTGGAGAACCTTAGTTAAATCTACTCGGCATCGCCAAGAATGTGCATTAACAGCACTTCTGTGCACTGGAGTTTGCAAGGCGGCTCTATCTTGGAAACTCATTTAGTCTTGAGTGGAACTCACACCCTTCTGCCGACACCACTTCTGCCCAGAGTCCTTAAGAAGATCAGAAATGGCCTAGCTCTAGTCATTCTTGTGGCATCTGGTCAGGCATGGAGAGTATAGTATCCCGAATTCCTGAACATGAGCATTGGTCCTTCAATCAGGCTGCCTCTTTAGGAGGATCTACTGTCACAGGAACAGGGCAGGGTCTTGCACCAGAAGCTGCGCATGCTCTGGCTTCATTCATGGAGATTGATTGGGGTTAGTTAATAGTTTTTGACTTCCCTACGGAAGTCTGTGATGTCATATTGACAGCCTGGCGTCCCTCAGCGAAGACAGTATACGCCTACTGTTTGTACAAATTTGTGACTCAGTGTGCTTCCAAAAATGTTGATTACCTTTCTGCACCCTTATTTGAGGTTTTATTATTCATTCTCTCATTAGCCCAGCAAGGCTGTGCTCTGGGCACTGTTAAAGTGCATCTTTCGGTCATATCGGCATTGTTGCAGTTGCAGGATCAGCCACCCCAATTTAAGTCACCTGTTGTGACTCGTTTTGTAAGAGGATTCCAACAAGTTTCCTTATTAACTCTTCCTCATGTCCCAATGGAAACTGAACCTATTTTTGACTTTCCTGATGTGCTCGCACTTTGAACAATTGCCCTTTACACCTGTTGACCTTAAAAACAGCCTTTTTAGTGGCTGTTACATCGGCCAGTAGGGTTAGTTAAATGCAAGCACTTTCTGGCAACTTTTTCCCGAGAAAAACTCGTTTTGAGGACATGTGCCTCTTTCTTGCTAAAAGTAGTACCACCTTTTCACATAGGCCAAACCATCACATTGCCTAACTTCTTTGCTCTCCCTCAAGCATCTGAAGAAGAGGAGAGACTCCACCGACTGGACCCAAAAAGAGCGTTGTCATTCTAAATTAATCGTACCAGAATGTTCCAGGTGGACAATCCACTTTTCATTGGGTTCGTTAGGGTGAAGGGAAGGCTGCTCAGAAATGGACCGCCTCACGATGGATTGTGCTCTGCATTAAAATCTGCTACTTGTATTTGGTTTGTGCCTGGGTTTTTCTTTGGTCTTTTTTTTGTTGAAGTTTCGAAACACTGGTACTGTACTCCCTCTTGATGATGTTATTGGCAGTACAGCATATATAAACATCTCAATAAATGTTGTTAAAACAATTAATAAAATCTGCTACTCACCCCGGAAGCAACCCCCTGAGGGCTTGCAGACTCATTCCACCAAAGCCAAGGCTGCGACCACTGCGGTAACTCATGCAGTCCATGTTCTGGACATGTGTCAGGCAGCAACTTAGGCGTCTCTGCACTCGTTTACCATGCAGTACTGCTAGACAGTCTGGTCCTTCATTTTTTTTTTTTTTTTAACATCATTTTTATTGCAACACCAATATAATTGTACAGTCAAGATAAGCAGCAATATTAATTCACTGTGTACAAGAGTAGTATTAACCAGTCTTTCAGTTATCCAGGAGGCCCACCCTTCCTCCGGTGTGGGTGGCCTTATCCATGAGTGCTTCTCGTAGCATCTTACATTGTCTGTCAGTGGCAGTAGACAAGCATTTCTGGGTTGCTTTTATGATTTTCACCCCTCCCCCTCCCCCAATTTCGGTTCCCCAACAGCCCGCCAATTCCAGCTTCCTTCCCACCCTCCCCCGTGGTCGCTCTGCGCCGTATCAGTAGTATAAAAGTGCCTGGTGCGTTGTAGGAGGAACAGACATTCGCTAAGGTGTGCTCTCCTGTACAGTGACAGGGCCTGCTCCATCTAGCTCACCCTCGCCCTCCAACTCCTCAGCGTCCATGTCACGGAGCGCCTGCACCATCATTTCCCATGCAGTTGCCCTCTCCAGAGCCTTCTCGTCATTCATTCTCCATGCCACCTGGTATCTCAAGGTACTTTTACATGCGGCCCACCTCAGGCATTCCCCATACCATCTTTTATATGTGGGCCCCACTCTCGACTTCCAGTTCCTCGTAATCTCCCGCTTGGCCAGAATAAGTCCCAAGTCTATAAATTTGCTAGTAGTCTTGTTTCTAGGCGTGTGCGGGAACCAATGGAGGACGCCAACCGCTTTAGTGTACTGGATATCTCTGTCCGTCGCGCTATTGAGGGCCCGCCCAACTTCCTGCCAGTAGTCTCCCAGAGAGGGGCAATCCCATAACATGTGACCCAGGTCCGCCCCGACTGTGTTACATCTGGGGCAAGCAGCGTTGTCTACCCCAAAATACTGTTGTATTTTCCCCGGTGTGAGGTATGCCCTGTGAATGACATAGAAGTGGATTAATTGAAACCTGGCGTTTCTCGAGCTCTTCCGTGCTCGCCTTAGTAACTGGCCCCAGGTCGTGTCGGGTATCTCCACTTGCAGGTCCAGCTCCCACTTGGCCTTCAGGGCCGTCAATGGTTGCAAGGCTTCCCGCTGCATCCTAGAGTACAAGCAAGTGACAGCCCTATAGGTTCCCGCTGCCATCATCGTATATTGACAGGCCATAGAGATGCCCGGCTCCTGCAACCCTTCCCCCCAGTGGGCTTCCATAGCGCCTGTTACCGCTGCATGCAACAAGTAGTCGCCCCTCGGCAGGTCGAAACGCTCCTGCAAATCCTGAAACTGCAGCAACACCCCATCCTCCTATAGATCACCCAACATTTGTATCCCCGCCTCCTCCCAACCTAGCAAGCGCGACCAGTCCCCTCCATGCGGGAGGGCCGTGACCATTCCCAACGGAATTTCAGGGGCATACATAAGGCGGACTCCCGCCCGCTTACGGGCCCGGTCCCAGCAGAGTCGAAACGTCTGCTCCTCGACCGTCAAGTCTCCCACCCGGAGCTTCTGGTGCAGCGTGATGTACGCCAGAACATGCCGCGGGGTGCCATCTACTCTCGCGTCTTCAGGGCCTCTATACACTCTCGCAACCTCCTGAGTAAAAATCTGCAGCTGCGCAGCCAGGTAATACCCTTCAAAATCCGGCACCGCCATCCCTCCTTCATCCTTGGGGCGCAGCAGAGTGTCGAGCGCTATGCGCCTCCTTCCCGTGCCCCACAAGAACGCTATGACCAGAGATCTCAGGCGTTTAAAGATAGAGCTCGGGATCCACACCGGAAGCGTCCTAAAATAATACAAAAGCCTGGGCAGGGCCACCATTTTGAGCAGGGAGATCCTACCAGCCAGGGATAACGGCAGGGTCGACCAAAAGTCCATGGACCCCCGTAGGGCATTAATACAGCGGGTGATGTTGCCTTCCAGTAAGTCAGCCGGGGTATGATAAACATAGACCCCCAAATAATGCAGACAGCGCGACTCCCATCTAAGTTCTTGCGCAGTGAGTGGGCATGGTTCTCCTGACCTCAGGGGGAACAGGCAGGATTTAGGCCAGTTGACCCTCAGGCCCGACAACCGGCCGAACCGCCCTAGTAGCCGCCGTGCCCCCTCGAGCTCAGGGCCCGCGTCGGCCAGAAACATCAACAGGTCGTCTGCGTATAAAGAAATGAAGTGCGGTTTGCCCCTAAACGATAAACCGGCATAGTGGCGGCCCAGCCTGGCTTCCACAGCGAAGGGTTCCATCGCCAAAGCGAACAGGAGCGGAGATAGGGAACATCCTTGTCTGGTGCCACGCCTGACCTGGTATTGCCTCGAGATCAGAGTACCCACTCGAACTCTCGCTACCGCGTCAGTGTACAGGACCTTAGTCCAGTTTATGTATCCGTCCCCCAGTCCGAAGCGTCGCATCACTTCATACAGGTAACCCCACTCAAGGCTGTCAAAGGCCTTCTCTATGTCAATAGAAAGGACAAATGGGGAAACGGCGCTCGGCCAGTCCGCACCCATCAGTCTCGTAAGTCTACGAATATTGTGGGTAGTGTTGCGTGTCGGAATAAAACCGCACTGGTCCCTATGAACAAGGCCCGTCATGTGCACCAGCAGTCTGTTGGCAAGAATTTTACTCAGAATCTTGTAGTCCGTCGTCAACATGGACAGCGGACGGTACGAGGACAAAGCCGCCCCCTCTCTGCCCGGCTTTAAGAGCGGGATCATGAGGGCCTCACTCATGGAGGTTGGGAGCCTACCCTTCGTTTGAGCTTCATTGTATACCTCCCGCAGCCGCGGAGCAAGGTACTCTAGATATTTACTGTAGAATTCGATCGGGAGCCCGTCAAGTCCCGGGGTCTTGTTCCTGGCCATTTGTTTTACTGCACACCCTATCTCTCCAAGAGTGATGGGCCGGCCCAGCTCTTCCGCCTCTGAGTCCTCCACCCTTGGCAGTTGTAAGCCGTCCAAGAACTCTCCTAGCTCATCCGCCCCTCCTGTCTCACCACTTTCATAGAGCCCCTCGTAATAAGTACGAAACTTATTCAGGATCCCGGGTTGAGTATGGCAGGGCTCCTCCCCCACCTCCTGGATCATCATGATCGGCATGCCCCTCCTGACTGGGTTAGCGAGCCATGCCAGCATAGACCCCGCCTTATCGCCCTCCGCATGCGCCCTCGTCATGTACGCCTTATGGTCAAAGCTGCGCAGCCGTTCCAGTTCTACAGCCAGCCCCTCCCGTGCTCCACTAAGCCCCTCCTGCAACTCAGGGTGATTCGGGCGACTCTTCTCCAGTTCCCTCAGCCGCGTTTCAGCCTTATCCAAATCGTCCATCAAAGTCTTGCGAGCCCCAGCCGTGTGCCCAATACAGTGTCCCCGCACCACCACCTTAAACGCATCCCACTCTACCGCGCTCGTGGAGGCCGAGCCACTGTTCTCCTCAAAGTAACTCTCAATACGTTCTCCCAGAGCCTCCCTAAACAGCAGATCATCCAGGGTGTCGGGTTGCAGGCGCCATGTTGGCACGCAGTTAAGTCACCATCTAGTTCAGAGATATCAACAATGGGTTGTGGTCCGACAGCGTCCTGGCCAAGTATTCCGCCCCACCCACTGCAGGGAGCACGCAAGGCGAACAAAGAAACGCATCTAGCCTTACGTGCAGATCATGCAGGTGCGAGTGAAAAGAGTAGTCCCTAGTAGTGGGGTGTAACGCCCTCCATGCATCCCTGAGGGCCCAGCTCTCCTGCCATTCCAACCTGCGCTTGGCGACTCTATGCACTGGGGACGCGCGCAGTGGGGGATGGGACCTATCCAATAACACATCCTCGACTGAGTTGAAATCCCCCCCCAGGAGGACCGGCCCTGCTAAATAACCCGCCAGTTTGCCCGAGATTGTAGACAGAAATGCGGGCAGATCTACATTAGGGGCGTACACATTGCAGAGAGATATTACCCTGCCTCTCAGCCTCCCCTCCACCGCCACATACCTGCCCTCTGGGTCCACCAATGCTTTCGTCACCTGGAAGGGGACCCCCGCCCGTATCCAAATCAGTGTCCCCCTTGCAAAAGCTGAGAACGTCGTGTAAAACAGCTGCCCCCTCCAGCGTCTCTGCAGAGCAGCCCCCTCTTGCTTATTAAGATGCGTTTCTTGCAGGAACGCTATATGAACCCCCCTACGCTTGAGGTATGCCTGAACTTTATGCCTGCGTGTCATTGACTGCATACCCCGCACATTCCAGGACACACATTTCAACGCCCCGGTACTAGCCATCCCTCCCCACACAACTGGACCAGACAACAAAGAACAATGTCCCCGCATGTTCCGCGACCACGGGCCACCCCACCCACCCTCTCCAAACAGGAAGCCAAACCCCTCCAACAACAACTACCCCCTGAGCAACCCCAACTGCTCGCAACGCCCACCCCCCCAGGACAGGCCCCCCCGCAACTGGAAGTACCCCCATCCAAACCAACACTCCCAACCACCCCTCAAAGAAAGGCTGTAATGGCTGCAGTCTCCACTGCGGTGACCTTAGGGGCCAGTAAGGCGTGGCTCGATGCGCTAGATCCTCAAAGCAAATCAACCCCGCGCACTCCACCCCACAATCCCCACATTATAGCGCCCCAAGACCTCAAGTAACAGCGTCCCGCTGCCACGGGCCCAGTGCCCCGGTGTCCAACCAGCGAGTCCACTCCACTAGTTCAGTTCAACACGCCTCAAGTATCTCCTCCGAAGTCTGCGGCGTCACAATAGGGCCCCGGGCTCCACCAAATTCCGATTGTCCCGTCTCCGAGCCCGTGCCCGGGTCCTCTGAGCCCGTACCCTTCCCGGACTGGCTTCTGGTAGTCCTGGATAAGTCCACTACCGCCTGTAGGGCCGCCTGCCTCTCCGCCTCAGTCTGCGACACCGAAGGTTTGCCGGTCCTCCTGCAGTTCCTCCTGATCCGTTGGGATTTCCTGACCGGTTGCGCCACCTTGGCCTCCTCCTCCCTGGCCTTAGCACCGTCCGTTCCCGCTTTATAAGTGTCCCACCAGGTCCAAGCGTCCGCAGAGGACGTGAAGAAGAGAGATTGTTCATCCACCACCACTCTCAGCTTGGCGGGGAACAACAGAGAGTACTTGATGCCTTCATCGCGGAGCTCCCGCTTAAGGGACAGAAAGTTCGCCCTGAGCCGCTGCGTCTCAAACGTATAATCCGGGAACATAGTGACCCTGCTGTTGTCCACTTGAAAGGGCCCTGCCTCTCTCGCCCTCTGCAAAAGCCAGTCCCTGTCCCGGTAATGGAGCAACTTGAACACCACTGGGCGAGGTGGGAGGCCTGAGGCCGGCGGGCGCGCCGGAACCCTATGCGCCCGTTCCAGTGAGAAGAAGGGGGACAGTCCCTCCGGTGCCACCTCCGTTCGCAACCAGTTATCGAGGTAGCCCACCATATCGTCGCCTTCAATTTTTTCCGGCAGGCCCACGAGGCGTACGTTGTTGCGCCTATTCCGGTTTTCCGCATCTTCGGCCCTCCGTTCCAGCACCTTCAAGCGGTCCATCACCTCCGACATCTGCGCCTTCACCGCTGCATGGCCCGGGGCTAATTCCTTAACCGTGATCTCCACGGACTTCACTCTGTCCTTAAGTTTATCATGGTCGGCCTTCAGGAGGCCCAATCCCGTCGCCACCTGAGCTATATCTTGTTGCAAAGCGTCCCTTGTGGTGGCGATGGCCTCCAGGATACGGTCCTGCATCCGCTGTAATGCCGATTGGTCCCGATCCGCTCCTTCCGCAGCCTCTGTATCGGTCGCACCTTCTCCCTTCCTATTTGGCTTCCCCATCTGGGCCGGCTCGAGCGGTGGTCTCCAACTCTGTCCCTGCTCTCTCTCCGCACGTCGCCGGGCTCAGCCCTCAGGAAGGGTCCCTGCAGCCGCAGCGGAAAAGCCTGTCCTTTTCGTGCCCGGGGCGCTGCTCAGGCCTCCGGATCCAAGGCTGTCTCTAGGGATCAAAGTCTCCGATCAACCGCTAGCCCGGATGGCGCCAGTCGTGCTCAGAGGCCCGGGGTCACCGTCACTGGGTCACAGCCACCCTGTCGCCTCCACTACCAAGGGGCGGATCTCAACCGCCCGGGGTTCGCCCAAGGTCCACTGCAACACCCAGGGAGGGGTGCGATGCAACCGCTAGCACCTCCGACCTGTAGGGGTAGCAGCTCTTAGGGGGGCTCCAGCCCGGCGACTCCGTCGTCTCCGTGTCTCATGCCACCGCCGCCATTTTAGGTCGAGGACTTCGCGCCTGAGTCCAACTTTCAGAGTCGGATAACTGGCTTGGAATGGCCCGGTGTCGTCCTCCGTGGGCACCGGACCCTCCGTGGTACCTTCCAGTGTCGGATGATATCAATCACGTCGGGGTCCGATCAGATTTTCAGGATATTTTCCGGGATCGGGCGCGGAGCTCCGAGCTCACGCTGCCTACCTCCTCGGCATCCAAGCCACGCCCCTCGACAGTCTGGTCCTTCATGACTGGCACTTTGCCCTTTCAGTCCTCCATGTCTTCCTGTTCTAAATCTGTTTGCAGTCTGTGGAGGTATTGCAGGGGTATCGATTCTAAGGTAAGGAATCTACAGCTAGAAGTCTGTATCATATTAACAAGATCCTTACTTTCAGTATCACATTATCTGATAGAGACTCTTATCTAGCTGCAGATTCCTTACCAACTCCTCCATTGTCTCCGCTCTGCAAACGGATTTCTCAATGTAAGGTAATCCTCATTAAGTACATGGTGTCTGCACACTAGAACATCCGCAACCTTTCTGGCTCTGCACTTCTAGCATGGAAATGTCGCAAAAAGTAACTGATGTCTGCACACTAGGGTAGCACCTATATAGGTACTGTGCATGTCCGTTCTGGGGTGGAGCCGAACAACGCCACCTACCAGCATGCAGGCTTACTGGTCGAAATGTTCGAATGCAGTGTGACGCTTGGGGAATATACTAAGGTAAGGAATCTACAGCTAGATAGTCTCCACCAGATAAGGCGTTACCGAAGGTAAGTAACTTGTAAATTACATTTTTATTAAGATGATATGTATATTTGTATTTTAAGTGCAGTGTTCCATCTTTCAGCTACTTCACAACGCTGCGGATGAGCAAAGTCTTTATAATGTGCTGATTGGGGACTTGAAAAGAGAGACCCTGTGTGCTATTCTTCCATCACTTAATTTGTAGGGGGATTATGCATAGTCCTGCTTATGGCCTATTTTCAGAACCATGTATTTTTAGTCTGGTGGTGTGGACTCCCAGAGACCCTTGCCAGTGTGTGCAGTTTTCTTCCCGTCCCCATTATGCAGACTTGTTCAGAAGTTCAGACACAGCTGTCAGAGTTCTCTTGATTTTGCTGGCCTGAGTCTGTCATAAACCAATAACCTTACACAGAAGTAGCCTGGCGAAATGCCTCCCTAATGTTCAACCATGCACTCCAGAATACTTTATAATCGAGCGGTGCCGATTCAACAAGTCGGGAGAGAAAGGGGTATGATTTGATTTAAAGACGCGCGAATGCCCTGGGGTGTCTTGACGCTGAGTCGAATGTACAGAGTCTAGGCCTGCCAAGCTGGAACAACGCTTAGACCGAGAAGAGCCAGGTTTTTACGGCTTTCCTGAATGCTGGAAGTGAAGGACTATTCTTTACTGAAAGAGGCAACAGATTCCAGGCCTTGGCTGCCTGCAGCAGGAAACTTCTCCCCCCCCCCATCTCAGTAGTTTAAATCTGGGGTTTTTGATTAGTTTCGCCTTGCTAGATCTGAGGTTCCTTATTGGTTCATATTGTTTAAGTTCTGTTTTAGAAAGTCGGAACCAATCCCATGGAGGGCCTTATAGGCCGGGCAAGCTGATTTGAAACGCACCCTTTTCTCAACTGTAAGCCAGTGTAGACTCCCAAGTCTCTGGGCTACTGGTTCATACTTGGGGATGTCCAGAATCAGCCTGGCGGCTGCATTTTGTAGTTGTAGTTTTAGCATTAATTGCTTCTACATCCCTGCAAACAAGGCATTTTCATAATCCAGCCTTGCAAGGTCTAGCATGGTTATCAAGGTTTTGAGGGTTGCAAATAGATTGAATGGGTTTGCTTATCTTGAGCCGCACATCACAAAGTTAAGCCAATTTTATGAAAAACATCAATTTATATCAGAAAGCAACTATGGCTAGGGTGCTCATGTATGGGTGTATGCGTATTGCACCTGGTTATGGTTCAAAGTATTTTAAATATTGTTTTTAAAAAACCTGATACAAAGTCACACAAAATACTATAACTCTTTTTCTAATTTTCTTCATGCATTCTCGATTGGAAATCCACTATCCAAGGTTCCCAATGTGTAATTGTATATGAACCCAAATGGTTTTTCCACCAACATAGATAGATGGTCTCTAGGAGACTTGTTCCACAAGGGTGTTTTTGTAGATATTTCAAAAAATACTTTCAAAAAACTTTTTCGAAAAAAACTTTATTTGGCTTTGAATATGCACATAAATTGGGCTGATGAATCTGAGGCACCAGGTTTTTTGCATGCTCACTTGAAGTATGTAAATGTTTCAAGTAGATTGGAACAAACCAGTTTCTGATGGATATGTACAAACATCTTCCTTGCAGCCTTGAGAAAGCCCTGAGGACGACACGCGCGTCGGCTGCGGTTTTCTTCTTGTGAAACTGTGGAAATTAAAAACAGACCTCAATCCAAGAACATCTGTCTGGAATATTTACTTTTTCTCTTTGAAAACCTCTGGATTAAAAACTTAAAGGGCGCTGAGACATTACTGATTGCTTTGCAAACTAGTTATATAACTGACTATGGAAATAATGATACTGGTGTGCTCAGGTGTTCTGTGTACAAGGTTTTGCGGGTGTCTGAGGGGATGAATGTTAATAGCTTTTTTATCAGCTTCAAGGTGTACCACACCGAGGAAGTCAGTTTATTTGTCTGGGCTAGGAATGTGAGTTTATCGTCAAGCACGAAACCCAGATTCTTGACTTTATCCACTAGTATTGGGCAAGCCACCAGACTGTCCAGCCACCATTTCTGTTACCAGATGTTGGGGTTTATAACAAATAGCATTACCTCTGATTTAGCGCCGTTTAATTTCAGACATTTTTTTTACATCCAATCGTTGACTTGTTCCATGCATTTCCTGAACCTCTCCGCCATTTCATCACAGTTGTTAGAGATGGACACAACTATTTGTGTGTCATCGGTGTAGGAGACTGGAAGGAACCCACAGTTTCTGATGATAGAGGCTAAAGGGGCTACGTATATGCTAAAAGGGTGGGACTTAAGGAGGAGCCCTGTGGCACCCCCATGGGGATTTAAAGGATGTAGAAGTACATTCCCCTGTTTTAACAGTAAAGGTTCTAACTTTAAGGAATGATGCCATCAGAGCAATGACGGAGCCGTTTTTTTTTTTTTACACAGCAATTGTTTATACAATTCTCTTTATTCAGATGCCTGCCTCAAACAGATTTCAGTTTACCCTCACGGTAGTTGTCCTATACCAGTACTTCAAGTCTTTACCTTTTATCTGGTAATTCCAGATAAAATATCTCCTTTCTTTCTTTGTTTCAGTCTTTTACTCACTTTCTTTTTCCTGACTTGCAAAATTCAGGTTTTCTTGGCTGCTGCTACTTCCTCAATAGGAGGCAAAACATATAAGTCCATTCAGGTGATTTATATTTCTGATTTTGTCTTCTCACTCTTTTTGACCTTTGGACATCTAGTTTCTTTCCCAATAACTCTTTCTGGCTTGTTATCTCATTTACTTGATCTTCTGGTTTCCTTGCTCTGTTTGACTCTTAGTCCATCATTTTCTCTAGGCCAATTATCTCCTTTACAAGCTCACTTTGTCTTTGGCTCTGTAGTGTTATGTTCCACTCCAAGCTATTTTTCTTGAACTCTTTCTCAGTTGAGTTTCATCTCCACTGTCATCAGTTTCACTTTCAGTATTTTCAACAGTATCATTTGTATGAACTTTACAATGCATGTTTCTTCTTCAGGATCTGATTTCTCTTTATTCAGTTCTTTAACTCTGTCAGGAACATCTCCATAACTGGTACTTGGAATCTCATCCTTCTCGTGAGTTATTTCCTCCTTTCCAGTTTCAGGATTTTGGTTCCTGCTGTCAGAGCTTTCTGACTGTTAAGTATTTTCTTGATTACCAGTTTAATCTTAACTTTGCTCAATGTCTTTAGAAGTATCAGTTCTTACCAAATCTCGACTGACAAATCGATCTTCAAAATTTTGTATTCCAGCAATTTCACCTTCTCCTTTGGATGCAGAGCTAGCATCCGATACCTCCAGATGTCGACATTCTTGTCGAGCTTCAGTATCTGGATTACTTTCTGGTTCTCCTTCAGAATCAGAATCAGTTGTGCTTTCACCTTCCTCGTGTGGATTTTCAGGCTCAGGTACACAAATGGTGTGGCTGGCATGCACCCACCTCTTTACTCCAGCACATTTAACAGCAGTTGTACTGACCAATATGACCTGTCTTGGAATTTGCCAATCAGGCACCAAACAGTTTCTCCTTCGGTGTACCTTTATCCGAACCCAATCTCCAGGAATTAGATCATGAGTTGGATTTTTCTCTTTCGTGTTTGACTCCGTTCCCACCTGATGGAACACAGAAGTTACCACGTCAGACAGATGTTTGCAGTAATCCGGTACGATGTAATCATTTATAGTTAACAGTTTATCAACTGGTACAAATGTTTGTCTCATCACTCTGCCCATCAAAATCTCATGTGGACTTCGTCCAGTTTTTCTGTCAGGTATACTCCTTAAGGTCATCAGAACAAGTGGTAATGCGTCCGACCATTTAGTCCTGTTGCCAAACACATTTTTGCAATTCTGTTTTTTATTGTTCCATTCACTTGTTCAACTACCCCTGAAGGCTCTGGTCTGTAAGCACAATGCAGTTTCTGGCAAATGTCCAGTGCTTCACAAATCATCTGTAACAGTTCATTCTGGAAATGGCCCCCACGATCTGTTTCAATTGTTACTGGGAGGTAACTACATGAAATCCAATTGCATTAGTGAAAATAGACCTCCCTCCCGTTCTATGGTGCCCATGCTCACAACTGTTTTTCTGTTGGGATTAAACTGCTGACATACTAGGTATCTCTGGCACAGGCTCTCCGCTATCATCCTAAACTTTGGGTTATACCATGTCTGTCTGAACAACCTTATCATCGCGTCTCTCCCGACATGGTTTGTACCATGGTACATTCGTGCCATGTTTGAGGTCATGCTATCGGGCATTACTGGTCTTTCATATTTATAAACCCAAATTTCATCTTCTTCTCTTTGTCTACATCCTGCTTGTAGCCAAATGTTTTTCTCCTCTTTACTAGCTTCTTCCTACATCTGTCTTACTTCCTGTCAAGTTTCAACTATTGTGGTTAGCATTAAAGGACTTGAAACATGTTCTTCTTTCCTGTCTCAATTTATGGTTGAAAGATTTCTAGCACAGTATTTTGCAATGGAATCAACATACCTGTTGCCTCTGGTAATGTAGTCATCACCTTTTTTATGGGCAGCACATTTCACCACTGCAATCTTATCAGGCAACTGAATAGCATCAATCAATATTTTTACAAATACAGCATTTCTGATGGGGGATCCCGTCGAAGTTAAATAACCTCGTTGAGACCACAGTTGCCCGTAATCATGGACAACCCTGAATCCATACTGACTGTCAGTCACTATGGTAACTCGTATTTCTCCTGTATTGGGGTGTCTTTCATAGATTCACATGCTTGAATATTCCCCGTCGTCGAAGTGGGAGCCCCACTGTAAAATAAAATAGCAATAAAACCAATATTATGTATATAAAAACATATTTACATACATTCCAAAACCATAAATACTTATAAGTACCAAGGTTAGCATTAACACATAGGAATACATTAGAAGAAAAAGAACACTTTTATAGCATATCCATGTCATTATGTTAGTCCAAACTACAGCCAATCAGGTGCAAGCACCCCTCTATAACCTTCTCCTCAGAGGCTCAGGCCCTCAGATTTTCTACCTCATGTTGTGTGAAGGGAGTCTCCCTGAGCTCTGCTCAGTTTTCAACTTCTTTCTGATTTCTACAGTTTTCTGGAATGTCTTCAAGTAAGAAGACTTTGTTTCGACATGTGCTTCTTGTGGGAAATTACGGCTCTTCTCAGAGGACCCTCACAAGAAGTGTATTTACTGTCTCCATCCAGAGCATGAGATAGAAAAAATATACAATTTTCAGGACTTTCTCAACCAAGACCCTTAAGGACAGGGAAGGGCGTCTCCTCCTGTGGTTGCAGAGGTTGAAGGATAAGGATTCATCTTTTTCTGATGCAGAAAGCCTTGCGTCAGGTGTGTCTAGAGCCACTTCTAAACGTAGCAGTGTGCAGAATTTGCCATCACCTTTCCTAAAGAAGAGGAAGCTTCAACTCCAGAAGGCTCCTGCTGTGTCTCCACCTCCCTCCTGCTATGCCTACGCCCCGAGATCTGTCTCTCAGGCATCCATGGCTCCCTCTACGCATGTTTCCACAAAAAAACGTGCTAAATCGTCTATTGGAGCGTCGACGGTCGTTCCGATGATGAAAACTGCCGCCTCCAGATCTGACGACGACTTGTGCCAGCGGGTCGTCGATGGCGGCTGCGTTGACGTCGTCAGTGTCGACGATGGTGTGTGTGAGCTTCAAATCGGTCTCGTCGACGATTCCAATCTCCTCGTCGACGATTCCAATCTCCTCGTCGACGTCTAAAAAGGGTGTTTCGTCGACATCTTCGTCGACGCTTGCTATGAAGAGAGCCTCTTCGTCGGCGGGTGCTCCGTCGACGGCGGCTTCGTCGACGGCTGTGGTCTTGCCGTCGACAGGTGGCTTCATCGACGGTGGCTCCGTCAACGGCGGCTTCGTCGACGGCTGTGGTCTTGCCGTCCACAGGTTCGTCGACGGCTGCTTAGTCAACGGCTGTGGTCTTGCCGGCGACGGCTTAGTCCTCGGTGGTTGTCCCATCGATGGTGTACCTGTCGAAGCTGCTTCGTCGGTGGCTGTGGTCTTGCCTTCGACGGCTTTGTCGACGGCTTAGTCGACGGTGGTTGTCCCGTCGACTGGTGTTACCTTCGCATCATTGCCTCTGGTGCCAATTTCTTCATCCGTTTCTGGGGCTTCTGCTGTTGACCCTCTGCACCAACGTCGACATTTGCCTTTGGATCAGTTTCCGATTCCACGTCACTCTCAGCCTCCATCACCTCTTTTTGCCACGGGTTCAGAGCAGGACTTTGGTTCTGATGAGGAGGAAGATGATAGATTCGGGGCAGCTCGAAGCCCTTCGGAGCTGGTCATTAAATGTCAGGACTATGAGGATGATCAGGAAGATCCTTATTTCAATGAGGAGGAACCTTCTGCTCAGGTTCCCACAGCACAAATACTGCTCTCTCATTTCTAATCTTCAATACATGTTAGAGGATTATAATAGACGATTTCCACTGTCTCAACAGTGGTCTCCTCAACTTAGGGTGCCTGCAACTACAGCAGCTCCTCCCTCTACTACACTACCAGAGCCAGCTGCGCCTTCCGCACCTTCTACGACCTCTATTCAGGTCCATGCAACGGTTTGAGGATGATGACGTTCGCCCAGATCAGGAAGACTGCGAAGTTGATGATGATGATGATGATAACATGGCAGATTGGTACGATTATCAGATCTAGACACCGTCTCCGCCACCTTCGAGTCCAGGGTATTTCCCTCTCGTGGATATAGCTGTTTTTCACCAACTTATGGAACGAGCCGCGCTGCGCTTTAAGCTTCCTATGGTTCTGAAGGATGAGGACTGTTTTCTTAAGAGTCAACCTTTTAAACCGGTCCGGACAGTGCACATAACTGACTTCATTTGGAACGAGAGTGTCAAACTGATGCAGACGCCAAATTCTATTCCGGCGCTTCTTCCTTGTTTGGAGAAGAAATATAGGGCGTCCCAGGGTTCTCCAGCTTGCCTGGTAGCGCAGCCTAAACCCGATTCCGTGATCACCCAGGAGGCACAGTGCCGTTCCAGGAATCCGTCTTCTATACCGCTCCCCCTGACCGTGAGGGACGTCGTCTTGATGCCATTGGGCGAAAATTTTCCACTATGGCTTCTACCACCGTGAGGGCTGCAAATTCTCTGGCCATTCTGGGGCGCTATGACCGCCAGATGTGGTCGGATAGGTGTTTTTATGGACCTCATTCCTGAGCCCTCCAGAGCAGAGGCTCTCAAGATTCTTCAGGAGGGAGAGAGAGCATCATCAGAGATTATCGACTGCTCTGTGGACATTGCGTGCACTGGTTTTCGTCCGCTTAAGGGGGCAGACGTTTTACGTCGTCAGGGCTGGCTTTGTTCCACCTCTTTTCGCCAGGAGGTTCAGGTGAAAATCCTCGACATGCCCTATGACGGCGAATCGCTCTTTGGCCAGCATGTTGACGACGCACTTCAAACCATCAACAAAAAGGACACCAAGACGGCTCGTGCCCTAGGCACTTTGCAGTTTCGCAAGTAGCCTTTTCGTGGTGCGAGCGGACGCGGCACCTCCTCTTCTTTTCACGGCGGATCCAACCAGTACCGCTCCTACGGCCAAGGAAATCAGATATATTCCTCCCAGTCACAGCAGTCCTATCGGCAAAAGTCTACCAAGTCATACTGAGGAAAGTCTTCCTACAGAGGCTCCGCTTCTAAGAAGCAATGACTTGCCTTTCCCGCTCAAAGTTGGAGGTCGAATCTCCCTTTTCTTTTCCAACTGGTCTTCAATCACCTCGGACCGTTGGGTGCTGGACATTGTATTAAAAGGCCATGCTTTGGAGTTCGTCAAGTTCCCTCCAAACACTCCTCCAACTGGTCCACCTCCTGCTCACCTCAAGGAGCTCTTTCAACAAATTCGACTCATGATTCGGAAAGGTGCCATCAAAGTGGTTCCCAAGTCTCAGAAGGGGATGGGATTCTATTCCCGGTTTTTCCTTGTCTTCAAGAAGTCCGGCGAATGGCGTCCGATCCTCGACTTAAGAGCCTTAAACAAGTACCTGAAGTGCCAATCCTTCCGCATGCTCACGGAAATTCTCCGCCTTCTCTCGAAGGGCGTCTTCATGACCACCATTGATCTCCAAGACGCTTATTTCCACGAGCCGATACTTCGAAAACACCCGAAGTACTTGCGCTTCCTGGTAGGGCGCAGAGACTTTCAATTCAAGGTTCTGTCTTTCGGCCTTCGCTCTGCCCCTCACGTCTTCACGAAAGTCCTGGCCCCGGTGGTGGCATATCTACGTTTGAAGGGCGTTTAAATCTTTCCGTACCTGGACGACTGTCTCAAGTCGCAATCTCACCATCAGGCGTCTCTGGACACTCGATTCTCTCAGACTCTAATCCACTCCCTCGGTCGATCCAGTTCCCTGCAGCACCTTTCTAGAAGCCACTCTAAATACTTCGCTGGCGAAGGCATTCGTGTCTCACGAGCGCCAGCTGCAGATTCTACGCCTAGCCACTCAGTTTCAGTTTGTGTATTGAAGTCCTTTCTTGGGATGGCGTCCTCCTGCATCTCCCAGATCACAAATTGCAGGCTCAAGAGTAGCCCAATTCAGGAGGAACTGGACTAACAGTGACGTCAGGTCACCGGGTCTTTCAACGATCATGTCCTGGTGACCGCTCGGATGAGGTTCGCTCTCCAATGGTGGGCTCAACCGTCAAACATCGCTGCCGGTACTTCTTTCCTAACCATCCCTCCGGAGCTCGTCCTTACTACGATGCTTCCCTGGAAGGCTGGGGCGCACATCTTCAGGGGCTATCCATAAAGGGCAAGTGGACCCTGTCTCAATGGTCCTGGCACATCAACAGACTGGAGCTAATGGCCATTTTCCTGGCGCTCAAGTCTTTTCAACTTCTACTCCAGGGAGATTCCGTGCTCATTCAAACCGATAATACCACCGGTATGCACTATGTAAACAAACAGGGTGGCACCAATTCACCGCTCCTTTCTCAGCTGGCACAGAGCATCTGGGACTGGGCACTCCGTCACCAAATTACCCTGGCAGCGGTTCACCTACCAGGCATCTCCAACATCCTAGCGTATTCCCTCAGCAGGTCCGCGTCTTCGACCCACGAGTGAGAGTTGCATCAGCCGACTCTAGACTTCATCTTTCGGTCTGGGGTCGCCCGGACATTGATCTTTTTGCGAGCCCTGTGAACCGGAAATGCCAGTCTTATGCAAGCTGGCTTCCCCATCAAGTGTCATGCGGGAATGCCCTTTTGATGGACTGGTGCAATCTATTTGCCTACGCCTTTCCACCGATTCCGCTGGTTCCTCGAGTGTTGTGGAAAATGTGGAGACCGCAGTGGCACAATCTCCTGATCGCTCTCAGATGGCCTCGAAAAGCGTGGTTCTCGGAACTACTGCTTCTCTCACAGTGCGAACCCATCCTCCTTCGTCCTCAAGCGGATCTCCTCACAATGGACAAGGGTCAGATCTGTCATCCGACCCCTCCTCTCTCAAATTATCGGCCTGGAACCTGAGCACCTTGAATTTGCCCACTTGAATATTTCGCCAGCATGCAGAGACGTTCTTGCCAATGCAAGAGCTCCGTCCACAGTAAAGACTTACAAGCTAAAGTGGAAAAAGTTCTGTTACTGGTGTGCATCTGCCAACATCCATCCCGTGCACTCCTCTCCTGCTCAGCTTCTGCTGTTCTTTCTGCAGTTAGCTCAATCAGGATTTTCCCACTCCACTTTGAAGGTCTTCCTAGCGGCAATATCTTGTTTTCGGCAGGATGGGTCTTCCTCTCTCTTGTCTTCCAGAGTCATTTAACAGTTTTTCAAGGGGCTGTTCAGGATGTTCCCGCCCATTCAGCGTCCTCCTCCTACCTGGCATCTCAATGTTATTTTAGCGCAATTAATGAAGGCGCCTTTTGAGCCCATCCACAAAGCGGATTTAAAATCTTTTACCTGGAAGATGGCCCTTCTTCTTGCATTGACCTCCTCACGTCGCGTGAGTGATATCCACGCCTTTACCATTCAGCCTCCTTTCCTTCAATTCTAATCGGACTGTGTTGTACTTCGCACCAACCCGGCATTCATGCCTAAGGTGCCAACTGATTTTCACCTCAATGAACCAGTGTTCTTAAAGACCTTCTTCGCTAATCCCCAATCTCCGGCAGAGCAACGTCTGCATTCATTGGACATTAAAAGATGCCTTAAATTCTACATCCCCACCCCCTTTTGTACCGCTTTTGGCTGCCATAAGTGTGGCAGGGTATGCTCAGACGTGAGTCCCTTGCTCACTTTGCCACTGGATTCAAGCAAGCCGGGCTGAAGACGGCTGGAATGCCAGAAACCGGTCCTCGGAAGCTTGTTTCTGGTCCAGGGAAGGACATGGCTTGGCAGTTCGGGCTGGACTGTTCCCATGAGGCACAGGGTCAGACTGATTTGCATATAGCCATGTCTGAACTGGGGTGGCAGAGTGGGCTAAAGAACGGTGATGGATTAAACCCAGATCTTTTGACTGGGTGTGAGTGTTTGATTGATTCAGATGCTCTATCCATCACCACCCCTTTTTGTACCGCTTTTAAATTCTAAATCGACTGGACAGTGCCTTTTCGTAGGTCTGATCAACTGTTCGTTGCTTACGGACGCATGCACAAGGGGCGTTCTGTTACCAAGCCAACGATTGCACGTTGGATTTCCTCAGCAATTTCATTTGGTCATCAGAAGGCCGGCAAGCCTCTTCAATCTACAGTGAGAGCTCATTCCACCAGGGCGCTGTCCTCCTTTACTGCGCTGTTTGCTGGTGTGCCGATTCACCAAATATGTCGAGCAGCCACGTGGTCGAGCAGACACACTTTCACAAAGCACTACTGCCTTGAGGCGATCAACAAAGCTGATACAGCAGTGGGCCAAGCGGTGCTTCGCAATCTTTTTAAATAAGGTGATCCTCTTTCCTTCCCTCCGCCTCTATGGTTTCTGCTATTATCTGCCTGGCAGCTTTATGTCACTTCATTGCATTTTCATGCTAATGCACTTCTATTTTGTCGTGCAGCCAGCTATTGCTGCTTACTATTCTATTCAAGCATGTGAATCTATGAAAGACACCCCAATACAAGAGAAGAACAATTGTTACTTACCTGTAAACAGTGGTTCTCCAGTATTGGTGTCTTTCATAGATTCACATGAGACCCACCCACCTCCCCTCAGAGGCTCGCTTCTCCTTCTAGACTGTTTTGTCACTCTTGTGCTACGATAATCTGAGGGCCTGAGCCTCGGAGGAGAAGGTTCTAGAGGGGTGCTTGCGCCTGATTGGCTGTAGTTTGGGCAAACATAATGACATGGATATGCTATAAAAGTGTTCTTTTTCTTCTAATGTATTCCTATGTGTTAATGCTAACCTTGGTACTTATAAGTATTTATGGTTCTGGAATGTATGTAATTATGTTTTTATATACATATATTATTGGTTTTATTGCTATTTTATTTACCGAGGGGCTCCCACTTCGACGACGGGGAATATGCAAGCATGTGAATCTATGAAAGACACCAACACTGGAGAACCACGGTTTACAGGTAAGTAACAATTGTTCTTCTTTTCCCAATTTACATGCTCGAATCAAGGCAATCAATTCTGCTATTTGAGCAGAACAAATTCCTTTTAGACAGATGCTTCCAGGACATCTGCCACTGTATATATGGCGTATGCAGCACTTAAAACACCCTCCTCTGTTCTCAGACAAGAACCATCCACAAACATTACATAGTCTGACTCACCTAATGGCTCATCTCTGATGTCTGGTCTGGGTTTGGTACAATACTCAAGAACGTCCAAACATTTGTGATCAACCTCATTTCTTACTTCAACTTCCATAGCATTAGGCAAAAATATGGACGGGTTTATGTTTACACAACGTGAAATTGTCACATTGTCTACTCCTAGAATCGTCTTCTCATGTTTTGTCATTCTGTTATTCGTAAGGTACTGTGTTTTTGTTCTAGTGAGGAGAATCTCTACAGAATGAGGTACGTATACTCTCACAGGAAATCCCATCACTATTCCTTCACTTTGTTCCAAACTCCCACTTGTAGCTGCTACTGCTTTTAAGCAACCTGGCAAGGCTTTTGTAACTGGAGCTAAAGCATCTGAGAAATATGCAATTAGTTTCCTTAATTTTCCATGTCTCTGAATCAATATTGACAATGCACATCCTTTTTGCTCACTGCAATACAGCTCAAATTCTTTCTCATAGTCGGGCATTCCTAAAGCTGGAGCTTCACATAGACTTGTTTTTAGCTGTTCAAAAGCTTCCATTTCAGTCTTATTTAGTACAATCGGATCTCTGATGTCTGCTTTAGTTAATCTCTGAAAGAGTTTTGCTATCAGTGAAAATCCACGAATTCACTGTCTGCAGTAACCCACCATTCCTAGGAACTTTCTAACCGGTCTTTGTGTTTTCAGGGGCTGCATTCCTTGTATCATTTTGATTCTTTCTGCGGTAACTTGTCTAGTTCCTTTAGCAATTTTATGACCTAAGTATTGCACTTCTTTCAGACAAAATTGTAATTTCGATGGAGACACTTTATGTCCCTCTTCGGCCAAGTGATTTAATAATGCAATAGTATCTGATATACATTCATCTTTTGTCTTTGATGCCACCAATAGGTCATCAATATACTGAACCAATAGTGATTATCCAGGCATGTTCAAACTTTCTAATGACTTCTTTAGCAACTGCTTAAAAATAGATGGACTCTCAGTATACCCCTGAGGAATTCAGCACCATGCCAAAATACGCTCTCCAAACTGGAACGCAAATATTGGCTGGCTTTCTGGGTGCAATGGAACAGTAAAGAACGGTTTGCACCGGTCAATTACAGTGTACCAATCTGCATCATGTGGAATCTGATATAGAATTACTGCTGGATTTGGTACTATTGGATAACATGGGACAACAATCTTATTAACCTTTTTAAGGTGTTGTACAATCCTAAATGTTCCGTTTGGCTTTTTCCATCCCATTATCTGTGAATTACAAGGACTGTTTTCTATTTCTCTGTTCAATCATCTTATTTATCACTGGCGTTATTCCTTCAATTATTTCTGCTGTCATTTTATACTGGGGAATGTTTGCGTAACTCACTCCTTTTACAGTCACTTTTACAGGGTCTACGTCTTTCAATAATGCAATATCTTCTCCCGTAAAATCCCACACTTGCTCTTTTACTGCTTTTTTCAATTCCACAGGTTTTTTTTCTCGATCAAACATAGGAAACAATTCATTCTTTTCTGACTCTATCATGGCCATAGTCATTTTGTACAAACTATTTTCATCTGGAGTTCAAAGCTCTATTCCATCTGATGAACAATATATGGCACAGTTTATCTTGCGTAGAATGTCTCTGCCTAACAGATTTACAGGACTGCTATCGCACACCACAAATTGGTGCATGTCTTTGAAATTTCCAATTTCTACTTCAACTGGTTTTGTTAAGGAGGTCTGAATCTGTCTATTAGCTACACCTACAACCTGGATTGTCTCACCCGAGAGAGGAAGATTTTGAATTTCCACTGATCTAACAGTAGAACGGGTAGCACCAGTGTCCACTAGGAAAGTTACTTTTACATCATTCACTTTTCCATTCATAAACGGACCAGACTGATCTACCTCGAGAGTGGCTCAAAGCTCACACTCTTCTTCCTCTCTCAGGCACCGTCCGAAACTGTCATCCAACTCACTCCCGCCATCCTCTTGTAACCAATATTGCTGACTCACATTCACTCTGGGTGATCGGTTTACCTGTTCGCCTCCGCTGAATCCTGTCTCCGCACTGAATCTCTGCAGATTTACACTGTGTGGAAGTAGCGGTTGTGGCACCTGACTTTGCTGAGTACTACCTGCTGCTGTTGCGGTTGCTGTTGATTTATCACATTCTGCACCTGCGGATTCAATTATGTATTTTCGGACTAAGTCTTGGTGGGTACTTGCACTCTCTTCTCCAATGCCCTATCCTGCTGCAATTATGACCAGGATATTTTTTCTTAAGCTCATCTATATTCCCTACTAATTTTGCTTTATTAAAATTTCCCTTCAAATTCCCTTGACTCCTGTCTGTATTTTTATTCTCCAATTGTGCTGCTTGATGTTCGGCCACCTTTACTTGAGCCCACATTGCCTTTTCTTTGAGTTTTCTCTGTTTAGCCTCCTATTTCATCACTGCAATATTTTGCGTGTCTTAATACTTCATCCACAGAGCATGTTTGCCATCATATTAAATTATGTTCGATTATATCTCTGGTCTCAATCCAAACACAAAACGATATACAAAATGACTCATATCTTTTCATTTAGCTCTTCGTAACCACTGTACTGCTTGAACACCAATAACAGTCTCATAAAATGCATGTACAGATTCTTTCGATTCCTGCAATGTCTGTCTCTTTTGGTGGAATTTTATTTTTCAAGAACACTATTACCTGTTCATACTTCCGCATTACCTCGGGTCCAGGAGCACCTATCACTCTATCTCGTGTATATTCCGTTTTCGTCCAATCCACTGTTAGTTTGCGTTCAGACCACAGATCTGCTGGTACCACTATGTCAAACAATCCATCTAGATCCTCCCATAATACTTTTGAAACTTTTACAAATCTACCTGTCGGTACCATTCCACTGGTTTTTCTCTCAATCTGGGGAAATCATTAGTGAATGATAATATGTCCTGCCTACTCCAAGGGACATGTACATACCTTCCTCCCGGTATTTCTCTCATGGGAAATTTATTTACTACTGTTTCTTTGTCTCTCACAGGGAATGCTAATGTGGATTTATCACTGGCTTCTTCTTTTTTCTTTGCCCATTTTGCTTTTCATTTGTTCACATCTCCCCACCTTCTTAGTAAAACAATCAGCTCTTTTATTTGAGTTAGTCTTCCTGCAGTATTCATGTTTTCAATGTCTTTTTCGGTAAAATCTACTCTATAAGGTTTCTGTAATATTTTATTCTTCGTAAAATCTACATCCAATTTATTTGCTAATCCTTCCAATTGATCATGTGTAGATTTCGCTTTCCAGGTAATGCTTTTATACATGAACATCAATTCATCGTCTTGGTAAGTTTTTAATCTATCTGTCCCAATTGTTCCAATAATTAATTCTTCCATGTCCATTTTTAGTCTAACCACATCTAATACTTTTGGTTCACGCTCTTTTACTTTCAGAGTTTTAAGCCAATCACTTAATTCTTGTTCCGATGGTCCTACTGGAGTCTTTGCTAAATCTATTTTCTCTACATTTATTTCGGGTGTTGCAGAATCAGATTCTGCTCCGGTTGGAAACTTATATGGTAGACTTTGATTAAAAGTCAATTCAGGTGGTGTCACGTTACTGGTTCGTCTAATTTCAGACAAATCTGGATAAATCTTTTATCTTACCTTTTGCAAACTCTGATTTAATGGAATCGTTAAAGTTCGTTCTTTTATTTTCTGATTTTCGAATACTGGAATTACAGGACCTATTGTTACTGGGACCGTTACAGCTTCTATATTTTTAGTAAGTTCCTCTATATTTTCTGTCAATTCATTTGTTGAACGTATATATTCAGAAGTACTCGCTTATCTTCGGTTTGTCTCTCTACTCTGGCTACACTCTTCCTAATCTCATCATTTTGTTTAGGAGTACCAGTAAGTCTGGTTTCTATCACTGGGGTGTTTGAATCATATCTCATTTCTACTCTTTCTAGAAGGTCTTTAAAATTTGAAAATCGTTTCAGGGTTTCAGTGAATCTATCCTCTGTCGGTGGAGCATTTGGAGTGGTCCATATAGAACCCGATTGATATGGTGGTGATCTTCTATTTAATATCTCCTCCAGCACCGTATCCTCTGATTCATTCTCACCATAATCCTTTCTTCCTATCTCCACATTATTCTTTTTCTCTGTGCATTTTCGCCTTTCCATTTCATCTACCAACCTAACCAGATACATTCCATCGCACATGTCAGCATTTCTCGATATTCGCATTCTACTCTCATGTGTTTCTCCCCACAATCCAAGTAGTCTACTTTTTGGTCCTCAATGATTCTCAAATCTTTCTCGTTCTAATCCACTCCGCTAGTGCTTCAAACTGAGTTGGTCTAGGTCTTGGTTCAAGTTTCATCATCTTTTCTCTCAAATTTCCTAGAACTGCCTAATTAAATGATCCTACTTTGGGAAATGCTAATGACCATCATTCTTGGTATATCTAGCCCAATTCTCTAGCCAAATGCATGTATGATAGCCATATTTCAACATCATATAGGAAGCAGGCGTTTTTGGCGGAGGAAGTAATTTTCCTTCTCTCGTTACTATCGCCTTGTCCTTTTTGAATACATTTTTCAATTTCTTAAACCATGCAGGTTTCTCTTTCTCTTGTCCATAATAAAACTTCATTTTTTGATAATTTCCTGTCTACCAAAAGATCGCTCTTTCTTCCGTATACTGCTTCCTAACACCAACCTATCACAGCGCGGTTCACACTATCGTACCAATTAGAACATTATACTTTATTTTAGTGCTTAACCAATAATCTCACTGCTTTTCGTGATGCACCAATCAGCCTTTACTATGTCTTGGTCACGTGGACCAATCCCTGCGTGACACTTTTGACGTCAGCAGTGCTCCGGCTTCTGCAGCGCCGACTGACCCCTCCTTTACAAGGAATATCGAGAAGCCGTATTTACACTTTTATACAACTGAATCGGTTAGTAACTTAAACAAAACAACTCCATTCGTCTGTTTCACTAAACCAAAAGTGATAGTTTTCTCAATCGCACAAGTATTCTGTATTTCCAGTACACAGTGCTTACCTCTTCTCTACCACAGAATTTTACTCTCGCCGATAAAGCAGCGCTTACCTCTACCTTTACCCTTCTCACAAGCTCGGGTTAAGCTCTATTGCTCTTGCAGCAGTAAGTTTTAAATCAGGATACACAATGATCCCTGTACTTGAAGGCTAAGATTTTATAGACTATCCTTGCTATGTATTTATCCTTTCACCCGTAAAGTCCATTAACTTATGATGTACGACGATACCACTACTTTTTGAAACAGACTATGCAATGTGCAACTTCACTTGCCACACTTCCTCTGCCTGCAGACAGAGTAACCAGCTTCCCACACTTTCCGGAAGCCTTTTCGGACTACATATAACGTAATACTAACTCAACAGATGTTAGTCATAATTCTGTACATTAAATCCTGTATACTTCGCTCTATACATTACTCTAGCTAATTCTCTAGCAACCTATGCTCTGCTACCAAGTAATTAACTGATGCAGCGCTACTCCGGAAATAATTTCTAGAACTCCATTACCTTTCCCTGAGGTATCAAACTATACACTTATTCATCAGTGTGGCCCATAACACTGTGGATCATTCATGCAACACTTTCTCCCTACTACATGGATCGGTATGAATCAAAGGAGAGCTGCTGTATTATAGCAGAGTGTTTAAGGCAAACTAACTATTTATATTATATTCATCTGTAGTTTCATTTCATTTACCATTCAACAAGGACATTTATTTAACACACCACCATTATTGACGACAGATCTGCTAGTAAAAAATTAGGCTAAGGATGAACAAGACCAGCTAAATTCTACATTTATCTAATTTTTATTTAAAGAAGATTCTCCTAGCATAATACGTTTCATTCACTTTAAATTCGTTTATAGCAACTAGTTATAAGGAAAGATAAATAATTTTAACTCACACTTTTAGATTTCATTTTAATTTTAAGCTCAAAGAAAATGAATGCAGTAATTGACATTTACAAGACATAAGTATTAGAAAAGCCAAAATAGTTCCCAAATTCTGTCTCTCTACTCCCTCAAGCTATTTACCCTCATCTAAGGACTCCGTACTCATTCAAACAAAGCTCAAAGTTGTAAATTTTAAATTCTTACGCTCCAAGGAAATTCAGCATTCCGGCAGCATGTCAGGATACGCAGATAGAAATCGAAAAGAGAGCTTTTTTCTAAACTCCGGATCTATTCTTTTATACCCTTTTTCTCTAGCTAAACTATCTAAATTCGGTAACAATTGGGGTCTCCGATTCTGATTGGCTGGTTCAAGGGGTAAATGAGCATAACCTCATCATCTTATTACTTGACTTCCGCAGAGTCAGCTAAATTAATTTGACCTTTGTCTTGAAGGTTACCAGTTCCAACGTGTCCTTTAAATGGTAATTTTAAGCTATTTTCCCAGGGTTTACAATACGGATGTCCATTTTATTGGCAGTCAGTCAGGGTTTCAGAGCACATCGTCCTTGACCTGTTCCGTTCAGCACAGTCAGCTTATACGGGTCTGCAGCTCCACTCAGCAAGCGCATGCGTGCTTCACATTAATCTCGGAGTCATGAAAATAGTCAATCCTGGACTAGGCCTCACAGGCCACAACGGGAACTATTATAGAAACAAACACAATTGAACATGAATTATTGAATTATAGCCCTTCTGTTTTCCTCCCACCTTACTAAGCTATCCCTGTTAGTTATTACCTAGCAAATAAATCCACATTTATGCGTAGTTTGCTCACCTGTCTTCATGTTTTTGCCACAAATAGACAAACAGTAAGCACATTTATGCCACTTTTGGTTAACGTATAGCTTTTGCGTTCTTTTCAGACGTCACATTATCACTGTTAGTCGATTATGGTTGCAACACAATCAATTTAGTATCCCACGTGTATTTTGTGTGTGCTTTCTATTCTATGTTGGTTAGTTTTTTCCAAATCATACAATTAGTTCATGTTACTGTTATGAGAGAGTAACTTCATGAGGGGTATACAAAATGTTGCTTTTTACGTCGCTCCATTACCTGCTTCACCTAATGTGTTCTCAAAGCAAAAATTTTTTTGTTAAAGCAGCCCCAGTTCCTTTAAGAAACATAGCGGTTTTAAAAAATATAAAGTTTCCCGTTTGGGAATGGACGCGCTTGGCAGTTGGTTTGTTCCTTATAGGCCACTTACTCTGAATTTGTAGCCAGTGCAAGGGGGGCTCTAAACAGTGCTCTGCTTAATTAATATTCTTTAGGCAGGCTGTTCTGCAATTTTGCCCCCTCCTCCAACCTTACTGGAGATTTTGCAATGCGACCTCTTGGTACATAGGTTGCATTACTGCAAAATTCAGACCCATCACATAAAACCGACGTGGAGTTTTCTACTACTGTTGGTTGTACTTGGAACCCTATGTCATGCCATGCAGGTCCCCTAGAAGAGCTCAGCATCCTCTAGCTGCATATACCTATAGCTTAAAAGAACATATTAGCTCCCAGGGTTCCTCCATAGGCAATTCTGTCTTATCTGTACACCATGACCGCTAATATTTATTCATCTTTGTTTAGGGTGCTGTATCTTAACTGGTTTTTATCTCACCGGCAAAGCCTCCTCTTGAGTCTTCAATCTCTTGTGATTTGAAGCTTCTAACAAGGTTGTCAGCATTCGTATTTAACCAGGCAGTATTCGCCCTTACTTTGCACTAAATACATTTGTTTATTCAGTGACAAAGATATCCTCCTAAACGCAATGTTTTCCCAATTTCTTTCTTTTTTTCATATCAGTCTAGATGTTTCCATGTAGTCTTCGATATACTTTAGTTGAACTGTGGAGAAATTGCACTGCCTGAGTGGTGAGAAGTACGTAAGTGCAACCTTTACAGAGCCAAGGAGGTGGAAAGTGGGCCACCTCCGTTGTGTAGTATTTGCTCATTTCACAAGAGCAAAGACAGCGGGCGTCTCTACATGTATTCTAAATGTATAGCTCATTGGCTAGATTTTTCAGAGCAAGCTCCAGAGGTGACAAAGCTGGTCTGTATAGAGTTTGTACCTTGAAGCAGTTTTTTTTTACTAATGCCTTCATGTCTATTGACCGTGAGAAAGCAAAAATAATAAATAAATATGGGGATATACCATTGGTTTGTTGGAGGATAAGGAGCTTGCCTGGGTGTAGTACGTGGAGTTTTGCTGTGTGGAACTCTGAGAAGTGACAAAAATACTATGCGAAGTTCCGCGTGCAGTGCGAACTGCTATTCATGCTGATCTTCCTGCCGATTGTGTACAAATTCTACCCGCTCGGCAACTTAACTTTTGCGAGCGGGGAAAAAACTCTGCTGCACTATGCAGAGTTTTCTGCACTGCGTGAGCTCCACAGAACACAGAGTGCAGAAAACTCAACGCAGCGGAGTTCACCGCCAGGCCTAAAAAGGAGGAGATAGCAGGACACCCCTGCAGAGCTGAGCTACAAATGCAGCCCTGCTTCCTGCCTGGACTTTATCATAACAAGTTGGAGAAGTTGTTTCCGGTCCAGACGTTCTCACTTGTTGATGACTGGATGCAAAAGAGATTTGTAGCTATGGAATTGATAGGCCAGTGAATTATGTCATTGCACGGTGACTGCTCTTGTACAGAAAACTGTTAGATTCCACCTTTACAAGCCAGTCTTAGCATGCAGCAACAAAAGTACTGATTAGTTAGTTTGTTAATGGTTAGATGTAAATATTAGTCTAGAGAACGCTTTAAATATAATTTTTTCAAATAAAAACCAAAAATGTGCTTTTGCCTAAAGGTACTGTTTCTCATTTGGCTATTCTTAACTCTTGCTTCCCCTCCATTCTAGGTGCAATGTCAGTTTTCACACAAATTTACTGTGACTGTGCAACGGGCCACCAATGTCACCAAGGGCAGATTCGGAGATTTGCGTAAGTAGACCTGTATACCTCTATTTATGCAGTATATTTGTGACCTGATGTTTTTCCGATGTTGACTCCCTCCACTGCATTAATAACTCTACTATGCTGATGTGGAAAATGGATCCCAATCTGAGTATTTATATGATGTGCTCCTGACTTGTGGCACGCTTCACAGTTGTATGTGAGTTGTATTTTGTTCTCTCCATGGAGTCATGAGGAGTCTGAAAATTGCCTTCCGATATAAAACTAAATTTTCCCAGATTAAGTGTCAAATGTGCTGACCACAAAGTACATGGCAGTATACAGTTTCTGATGAGTACTTTTAACCGCAGATTCCTCACCCAGAGATCAGATTGGATCTGGGAACTTTTATACTGTTGTATTTCTATCTAGGACCCTATTTCGATATTCCCGATTTATGCCCTTATGTGTTTATAACTAATAATATCCTTATAAAGGCATAAGAATCATATCCATATTTAATAATAGCCCATGCAGTCCAAAACACGGCAAGGCTACTCCCATATACTCCTAGAAAGCACAACGCGTTCTTTAAACAAACCAAGCCTCCAGCAGCCCGGGAAAACCCCCTGCTTTTGTTTTGATTTGCACAAGAACTCCTGGAGTCCAGAAAGAACTGTTAGTTCCTAGTGACGTCTTATGTCCAACCTTACGTCAAACCCAGCACCTTTCAGGTATAAGTATACCAACGTTGCCTTAAGCAAACACACGGTGGTTGGGAGCAGAGAGACGTTCTACTTGTCCGAGAGCCCAGCTGTTGCCAGAGCCAAAGGAAGCCGCCCCTCCCTTTTGACGCGCTGAATAAGCTGCCTTTTCTCACGCCGAGAAATCCAGCTCCGGTGTTCCCAAGTCACCCTCGTGGGTTGCTGGGAGATCGAGTCCTGAGAAACGAGATACAGGACCTCCTTCATTCTATAATCAAGGTACGGAGCTGATTAAAACCTTCGAGAGAATTCTTGATTCCGATACTTGGCAAATAACTTAACTTAACTTAACTTAAAAACTACATACTTCCTTACTCCTTCCCACATATTAGGCTTAGGTCCGGTACACCGGGGTAGGCGTATTAAGAAGCACTAGTTGAGTTCGTTAGTCAATGTTTTTATGTATGTATATATTTTATCCATTTTAAGTATCATATGGCTAAGAAACCATATCAATGCTTTTAAAGTATTATTTCATAATACTACTTTTACTGTACGCACTTTACTTTATAATAAGTATTGCAATTGTGGCAATTCATTTCTCTTGCATGAGAAAGAAGACTGCTCAATAAAATGACACCTTTTAATTGAAAACACCCGTCTCTCTATTACTCTAATTCTTGTGGAACTAAGCATGCACGACTGACTGAGTGAAATAGCTGTCTATTGTTTTCACACAACTCTAGAGATACACTCTTTATTCTGGGGGAGCAAAGTTGTCATGTTTATGCGGTTGTCAGAAACTGATTCCCTTCTTGTCTAATTAGGGAAGTTCACTCCTCCCTGTTCATTCGAGAACGTTTCTAGTGACCTCTGAGCTAGCTGGCAAAACTAATTAAGTCTAACATAGTCAGTAGAGACCTAGATGACCTCAGTCCTACGTCTACACTGCTGTTTGTTATTCCTATGCGCAGAGCCTATTGGGAAAATAGGAACTACACTACATGGCGCCCAACGTGGGGCAAGGCGATAAAACGAACGCAAGACACTAGAGTAACTCAGTCGTGCTTTTCACACAGACCCCTTACTCCTGTAAAAATCCAATAGACGTCTGGAGTGGGTGAAAGGTTAATATCCGCCGGTACTTAGTAGGATGAGAATCCTATGTATTAGTTCTTGGTTTAGTCAACGTTGAAGGATACAGTGTTCCAAAATATTGTGTACCTAATCTTGGTTTCCTTGAAACTTGATCTGCAACAAAACTTCCTGTCAGTAAAATGGGAGAAAGTGAAGACGAAAGAGAGCAAGCTAGAATAACAGCTCAACTCATAGCGGATGACACAAACATCCAAGTAAATGATCCGAATGTTATACTCCATATAAGAAGAACTATAACTCTTAAACTTATTGAAAATGGACGATCACCAAGAGGTGGTACGGTCATATTCGTGATAGAGGCACATGAGTATCGGCAGACACAAGTGTTCTATTCATGGATACATTTTCCAGCAGCACACGCTGTGACAAAAGATTTCCACTATTACAAAATAGAGGAAGCTCCGGATAAATACAATCCATTCTAGGATGTTGAAATCCCACTAACATACCAAGAGCACCTGCTCTGGTTTAATGGCTCCCCAAAACATCAAAATCACATCACCAGGCACGGTCCACTAGGTAGACCAGGAGCCACGTGGCCGGCTCTAGCCAGCTACACACCACACCCAGACATTGAAAAAATGTTGAACGTGGAACTTTTAGCTCAACTAAAACTCTTAATTAAAATACATAGACAATTGGTCCAATATGTCATGCGGACTGCAACAGTCCAACCAACAATTAACACCCCCCAACTGACCCCTCATCAGGGGACTACAAACAAAATTACACCACAGAACATACAATCATGTCTTGGTAAAACACCCATAAAACGGGAACAAATCCCATTCTGGTTAGCTCAAAAAATAACCCAAATAGAGGCAGTATTTCCTAATACTGCACCTCATGAAAAACACAGAATTCTGACTGTCTGCCTCCCAATGGGGGTCGCGCCACATGTGGAGGACTGTGACACTTGGGGCACGGTCTTTGCTTCCATCTACACAAAAACACATGTGTTCCGTCTATGCCGGTCATACCAGATGTATTAAGACAAAATCAAAACGAATACGGTCCAGGACCTGCTTTAACTCTGGGTATGAAATTACTAAAAGACTTTAAGCAGGTCTCTGCTATATTATGGGCCAACATAAGAGGAGAAGCAGCATGTGTGGCAATCCAGCAGAAATTAAAGGAGACAGATATAACAGACCAACCATTTGAACTCGCCAGAATCCTAGAAAAATCCTATGAAGAACTAGGAAGAGATAGTTTAGGTGGGAAACCAGTAAAACCCCAACTAACTGAAAATCCTGAAAAAACATTTATTAAAAATAATCTAAATGCTCCAAAGAAGGGTTGGGAGGGTAATAAACAATCCACTCCCAAGGAAAACGTTTCCAGTCCAGAGGAAGGTCTGCTCAACGGAGAGAAAGATCTCCTGGCCGAGGAGGCAAGTCTCCCCAAAGGGAACCCTCTGAGAAAAGATAGAGCCTTAGAGACCGGGATAAATTGAGAAAACCTGATAGATATCAAGATATTGATACACGTCCCTCTCGATCTTTTCAGACTTCCTCACAGAAATCGGAAAGAAGAGGACGGTCAGAACACAAGGAAGAGCACGTCAAGTCCAAAGACAAAGAACCTGCTCATCAAAGTAAAAAATCACAATTTCCCAGAAAGAAGGTAGCAAGTATTAAAATTAAACATGCGGAGGATTCTGAGGACACAACTGAAAAACGGAGAGTGGGCCCAGACAATGCTAGACAGCGCAGCAGAAGTGACCATAGCTCGCAAGATCCTGATGAATCTTCTGGAGACAGTGGACACAAATGAATACATTCAGGTGGAAACTGCAGACACACAAGTTAGTGTGCCCCATAAACTATATGAAATAACATTACGTATAGAGGGAGATAAAACTAGGAAAATAAAAGGTCTCTTTTGGGAGAAACTTTCTAAATGCTATGACATCCCGTTAGCTGAAAAAGACTGGCCACCAGAGTTTGTCAGGGAGTGCCCTCATGGCGAAGAAATGATTATGCCTGTCTTCTCAAATCATATTCCGATTCATAAAAAATACACATTTGCAAGAAAATGGGCAGTGGCCCAAGCCCCTGTATTATACAAAAATCATGTAGGATGCAATGAGGACTCTCCTCCCCACAAAATCCAGTTAAAAAATCAACCGACTGCACAAAGGCAGTACCCAGTTAAACAAGAAGCTAAAAAGCAAGTCAGGGAGATCTTAGATCCACTTGAATATCAAGGGGTGATTGAAACATGCACCTCACAAATGAACAATCCTTTGTTTCCTGTCTCCAAGCCAGACGATTCATATCGTCTAGTTTTGGACTACAGACATTTAAACTCCTCCTGCAGAACTTTTGCAGTACAAAACTCACACAGTGCAGCACGAATGAACAACATCGTGCGCAAAAAATATAAAACGACATTAGATATCTCTAATCGATTCTTCTGTCAATACATTGCAACTGAAAACAGGTATTTGACCGCTTTCTCAATAATGGGGTCGCAAAAACAATTTTGCCGACTCCCACAGGGATTCAAGAATAGCCCAGGGTTATTCTCAGCAAGGGTAACAGAGTTACTACAAATAAATGACGATGAGGCATTATCATATGTCGATGACATCTATCTTACAGATGATGACCTGGAGACTCACTTAAAAAGAGTGAACACCATAATTCTGGGGTTCGCATCAGAGGGTTACAAATTCAACTTTAAAAAGTCAAGAATTGCCCGTCTAACAGTCCTATTTTTAGGATATGAATTATCAAGTGAAGGCAAAAGCCTGGCAGACAACTTCCTAGAGAAGTGTGCAGTACTTCAAGCACCGAAGACGCTGAAAAATTTACAATCAATACTAGGCTTCCTGAATTTCGGTAGAACATACATTCTAAATTATGCAGAGAGGGTTAAACCTCTCTATGAATTAATAAAACCTGATTTCAAACCAATACATTGGACTCAAATACACACAGAAATGTTGAGATCACTACAAATAGACATGTTAACTAAAACCAAATTGCAAACTCGCGACAACGTACGCAACCTTGTAATCTGAGTCATCCCAGGAAGACGCGGATTCAGATACCTGACCTCTAATGAGGGAGAAACGGTACCTATAGCTTACAAATCACACTTGCACACTCAAGCTGAAATGAAATTCAGCTCTACAGAAAAAATTCTGACAGCGGTTCAAACTGCTGTAGCAAAAGAAAGAGCCCTAGCCCAAGGCAAGAGAATAACTGTTTATACAGCAGAATCAGCCCTTGAGGCATTAACAAGTCCACGTAATCTGAATACAGTGGCATTAGATCCAAGATGGATACAATGGCAAAATTCTCTTGCTACAGAAGACGTGAAATACTATTTTGACCCGAAATTGAAAAAACTAGATGATCTAGAATATGAACAAGAATATCCTCTGCCAATCGAAATTCTGCCTCTCGAACAATATACCTGCGTAATCTATATGGACCGATTCGCACAACACTACGGTGTAGATAAAAAATCCTACAATGCAGCGTGCACGATTGTCAAAGGTCGCTAGCGCTCTGGTAAATTCAGACCTATGATTACCAAAACTGAATCACTCAATCTGTTCAGCTGAACGAGCTGAAATAAGATCTTTGAAGATGGCGCTTGAAAATGCCGATCGCGAATAGTGTGCGATTCCCATTACTGCGTCAAGTCATACAACAATGATATGCAGACATGGAGCAAAAACGGTTACAAAGATGACACAGGTGCCACAATAAAGCATAAAAGGCCTGGGAACAAGTAGCTCTTTTACAGAAAGAACTACAGAAGACTCACGGGATACATACACTGAGTCATCAACATGATGGCGTTCACGTTGCAGGGAATTCATTGGCTAACACAGCCAAAGCGGAAGCGGTTCAACCGGCTTCTGTAGCCACTAAAAAGCGTTCAGAAAAACAAATAGATGGAGAAACCATGCTGGCGGTAAAAGCGTCATTAAAAGGCGAATATGCAGCATTACCTCTCAACTATCCACTCAGTAATACATACATAATCAATGCAAACTCCGTTCCTTTTGCTCAGATCCCTGGAGTTGGGGATAGAGTAATTCCAAACACGAACCGGAGGGTTTTCTTGATTGAAGACTCACACATGGGACAGGGTCCGAGGCACCAACAGATCTTGAAATCTCTAATAGAATTACAATCAGAATACTGGTGGCCGGGGATGAGCTTGCAAATTTACAAATTTGCAATAGATTGTCCAGACTGCAACAGAGATCGCAGTTGTGAACCGGACCAGACTATTGCCAGGACACCTTTATTAGAAAGCATCAGGCGATCTATACGCAGAAATCCAGCCGGAGAAATGCGTCCCCATAATTAAGACTGAATTCACTTAAAAATGTAGACCCCAGCGCTCGGCTGATGCCAGAACTGTTATAAAAGATTTGTGAGTCTTTATCGGCACATACGCAATTGGCATGCTACACTCTGATCAGGGTCGTGCGTTTAGCTCTCGAGCTTACAAAGAGGCCATGACCAGCATGGGCATTCCATTGCGGTACTCTTCTCCCTTCCATCCTGAGGGAAATGCGTTAGTGGAAAGAAAAAAACTGTGACATAAAGCAATCTATAACGGCAAGGGTATTAGGTTCGGGTGATGGGTGAGTCAAACATCTAATAAGCGTCCAACATAGTCTTAATAAAATGCCAAGAAATTCTCTAGGAGGTATCAGTCCGTACAAACTTTTGTTTGGTACTAGAATGATTATCCAGGATGTGGATCGTCAAACTTCAGTGGTAGAAGAAAAAACTTTTGATATCAAAGATCGTTTAACTGTTTTACAGGACTTGAATGAAACAAGAAAGAGTCTAAGTAACATAAAGAGTAAGCCAACAACCACTGAAGAACCACCTGTCCCAGCAAGACCTGTCTGGATTCCAAAGATTGGGGATCTGGTCAGAGAAAAGATCGCGGTGAAGAAGGAATTTGGGCCTTCTTACAGAAAAGCAGTACCTGTCTTAGGTGTCAGCGGAACAAGATCAGTAGTACTACCGCCCCTTGCTGGTAAAAAAGAAAACAGAATTGTTTCCATCGATCTGGTGAAACCACAAACAAGTGGCCGATAATAAATAGCAGGCCCAGTGGACTACCAAGAAATAGCAGAAGACCAAACTTTGCTACAATTCCAAGAGGTTCAAACTGAAAGACTAATCACATTCAATAGACCTGCAGTAAATAAAAAGGGACTATGCAACAAAGCAATGGAACTTTGCCTCTTGAAACTCAAATTGCAACAGTTCGTGAAGATACACCAATCTACAACGATGTAGCATCAGTATGTACAAATGTAACAAAAGAAAATGCAAAGATCAATGGAAATCCGGAAGCAATCCCACCAATTGACAGAACTGCATCTGGCTATTTTATCATCTTTGATGACTTTTCCGATGATCCAAGTGAACATGGAGACAAGCCAGCAACAAAAACTTTCAAAGAAAAAATGACCGAGCTTTTTCACCAACTAAAAGAAACATATCTGATTTCACCATGGATTGAATTTTGGACTGTGTTAGGTGTACTTTTCCTCCTGCTTTGGCTCATCATGGTTTTATGTTTTGGCTAGATTCATTGATGGAAAATATAGTACAATGGACACAGCAAGTCAGACCATCAACTTGGTCTTAAAGTCTCACAGACCCTCTCACATCGAGAAAAGAGAACTATCATCAGTGAACATCAATCAATCAATCAATCATAACACTTGTATAGCGCACTACTCACCCGGAAGGGTCTCAAGGCGCTTGGGGGGACGGGGTCCGCTACTGCTCGAACAGCCAGGTCTTGAGTTATCTCCTGAAGGCGAGATGGTCCTGGGTCAGCCGAAGGTGGATGGGGAGGGAGTTCCATGTCTTGGCCGCCAGGTAGGAGAAGGATCTGCCTCCGGCGGTGGCTCTTCGGATGCGTGGTACGGCGGCGAAGGCGAGGCTAGTGGACCGTAGCTGGCGGGTGGGCGTGTAGAAGGTCAGGCGGTTGTTGAGGTACTTGGGGCCCAGGTCATGGAGAGACTTGTGTGCGTGGGTGAGGAGCCTGAACGTGATCCTCTTGTTGACAGGGAGCCAGTGCAGGTTCCTCAGGTGGCCGGAGATGTGGCTGTGTCGGGGGATGTCCAGGATGAGTCGGGCAGAGGCGTTCTGGATGCGTTGGAGTTTTTTCTGTAGCTTGGCTGTGGTTCCGGCGTAGAGGGTGTTTCCGTAGTCCAGTCGGCTGGTGACGAGGGCCTGGGTGACTGTCTTCCTGGTTTCGGTCGGGATCCATCGGAAGATCTTGCGAAGCATGCGTAGGGTGTGGAAACATGATGAGGAGACGGCGTTGACTTGTCTGGTCATCAAGAGGGAGGAGTCCAGGATGAAGCCTAGGTTGCGTGCGTGGTCTGTTGGCTTGGGAGCGGTGCCCAGGGCTATGGGCCACCAGGAGTCGTCCCAGGCGGAGGGCGATGGTCCCAGGATGAGGACTTCCGTCTTGTCTGAGTTCAGTTTCTGGCGGCTGTTCTTCATCCACTCGGCGACGTCTTTCATCCCTTCGTGCAGGCTGGTTCTGGCAGTGTCCGGGTATCTGGTGAGGGAGAGGATCAGCTGGGTGTCGTCGGCATAGGAGATGATGTTTAGGTTGTGTTGGTGTGCGATGGCAGCAAGAGGTGTCATTTAGACGTTGAAGAGGGTGGGGCTGAGTGATGATCCTTGCGGAACGTCGCAGATGACTTTGGTGGCCTCGGATCGAAACTGGGGGAGGTGGACTCTCTGTGTTCTACTCGCGAGGAACGAGATGATCCACTCCAGTGCCTTCTCTTGGATGCCGATGTTGCTGAGGCGTTGAACTAGGGTGTGGTGGAAGACAGTGTTGAACGCTGCAGGAGGTCCAGGAGGATGAGTGCCGCTGTTTCCCCGTTGTCGAGCAGGGCTCGGATGTCGTCGTTGGCTGCGATGAGGGCAGTCTCAGTGCTGTGGTTGGCTCTGAAACCGGACTGCGGGGGGTCGAGGGATCCGTTCGTCTCGAGGAAGGCGGCAAGCTGTCTGTTGACTATCTTCTTGATGACTTTAGCAGGAAAAGGGAGGAGCGAGATGGGGCGGACGTTTTTGAGGTCGGTGGGGTCCGCTGTTGGCTTCTTCAGTAGGGCGCTGAGCTCGGCATGCTTCCAGCTCTCCGGGAAGGTGGCGGTGTTGATGGAGGTGTTGATGACGTCCCGGAGTTGGGGTGCGATGGTGGAGTGGGCCTTGTTGAAGACGTGGTGGGGGCAGGGGTCGGTGGGAGATCCGGAGTGGATGGTGTTCATCGTGCGAGCTGTGTCTTCGGTGGTCACCGTGGTCCAGGTGCGGAGGGTGGCGGTAGGGGGCGTTGGTTCGACGGTTGGGTGCGTGGATGGTGCGCCGAAACTGTTGTGGATGTCGGCAATCTTGCGGTGGAAGAACGAGGCGAGAGAGTCGCAGAGATCTTGTGAGGGAGTGATGTTGTTGTTGCCGGTGCTGGGGTTGGAGAACTCCTTGACAATGGTGAAGAGTTCCTTGCTGTCGTGGGCGTTGTTGTCAAGTCGTTCCTTCAGTGATTTCTTCTTGGTGATGCGGATGAGCTGGTGGTGTTTGCGGGTGGCGTGTTTTAGGGTGGTCATGACCTCACAGCCAACCCTATACCTGGGGGTGATGCATGGGACAAAACGTACTATGATATTTATGGCCCGATTTAGCTCTTGAAGTATCCACACCAGTTTAAGGTTTCCTTAAGTGACTTTGTGATACCAAGTTCTTTTTCTGATGATTGGGACTTTGAAAATATTAATATTATGATGTCAGATTTAGTAATGTCAGCTAAATTTAATTCCCTCCGATAGCAAGACGGATGCATTGATTAATGCAGCGCCAACCAAGCATGGCTGACTAACGCGGCTGGCTGAGGTGCCTTAATACAACCCCTTCCAACTCAGCTGAGTTACAGGCACGATCCATGCATTGAAAACCGATAGCGAGCCTCATCTGGCCTCTTCCAGCGACCTGATCCTTGGTGATCCCCTGTTTTTTCAATTCGCACCTCCATGTTGTATACAAGTACTCCAATTCACAAGGATTGCTTAAGCACTATTCAATTCAGACAACCAGTCCTGATGATGATCCGAAATGGTCCGGATCTAAACGCCGTCGACCCAACAGCCTAACTAATAGGCGCACTTCTTCTTAGTGGCTCCAAATCTATTAAATTAATTGTGCCCTCTGTGATATCACTATGTCACATGCGCCGTCTTTAGCCACTCACTGTAGATAATTTGCACCTTACACACAGCGCGCCGACCACGCTGTTTTCTCTCCTTTCACTTGCGTCGCCACTTGCACTATTTATTCACGTTTGCTGCACCAAGTTTCATGTGGTTGTCAATACATTCCATGCAGTGCTGTTCTTAACTGTGTACTTCCAACCATGAAATGAATGCTATGACATAAAAATGAATAACTATATTTTGATTAAAAAATGAGTAATCTCCTTCTTGTCCACTGCAGCAATGCTATGTGCATGCTATTCATAACTGTCTACTGACTTTTACCTTTCAGGACATTGTGTGATCATTATAGCTAAATTTACAGAACATGATTATTTACAGGGTTCATCAAATTATGAAGAATTATACTGTTACAATCACTATGGTCATCACTATTTGCATAAATTTGCACAACCTAGAAATGTTTTTAATTATAATCAATGGGAACATTGTCCAACTCCGCCAAAAGGCAGCTCGAAGACATTCTATGAGAAATTTCCATACTTCTCAGGGTTTAACAATAGTGATCCAGAAAAGTTTTATTTTAAAATGTTAAACAAAACAGGAATGAAAACAATGTTGACAAATACTAAATTGATTCATTCTGAAAAATTTTATGACAAAATGTCCAAATGGTCTGGAAGAATAACATTGAAATAAAAACCATCTGGGGTACAAAAGACTGGCAGGTACAAGGTCTAGAATCATTTTTTAGAGCCTGCATGATCCCAGAACAAATAATATTCCTGAATGATACCATTCAACAGACGACTTGTCTTGGGTTAGCTAAGATAAAAGACGTAAATAAACCGTTTATTCCGAATCCCATACCGGATAGTAATAGCACTACTAGTGTGGAAATAGACGTATCCCATATTTTTCACCAAAACAGAACAAATCCTGATTGGAAAAAATGGTTGATCTGGCCCACAGACACAAATAACTGTCGAGATAGATTCCTGAACAAAAAACAGGGGTTCAAACTGACCAAAAAACAGGGGTTCAAACTGACCAGGCCAGACCCAAGATACTCCCAGAGACAACATCCAGGGATAGTTACAACATACAGTGTATGGAAATTGTGCCTTGAGTGGCTACAGAAATCCACACTGGCTGAAATTAAGCAACACTTGTCTTTACTTAAAGAAGGTGCTGACTTGCGAGATTTCATAATGGGACCTCGCAAACAGCGTCAAAAACGTTTCATAGCGGCCGGTATATACGCTGCATACAACGAAGCTTGGAAAGTAATGCAAATTGAAACAGCGGAAAAAATACGAGAAATTGATCGTATAAATTTGGAAAAATCACTTTCTGTAGTGGACAATGGGTTAACGACTCTGTCCTCCAGAATATATTCACTGGACAGCATTGTGTCATCTGCCTTTGATATAATAGAGCAAGACTTGCTAATGTTACAACATGTCAGTCCCAATTGCGTTCTATAGTACAGCTTGGCTGGACGTTGCAAAACCTACGTTCAGGCTACGTGCCATGGCCTCTAATCAACATAGCGTCATTATTTTCTATCTTTATTTTTACTGATAAACAAATCAGTTTGGCACAAAAAGGAGCAGATTATACGATTGAAAAACTTGAGAGATTACCATTGACAATGTCAGAGAGACCTGTCATTGAATGGATAATACCTGGAACAATTACAATACCGATAACATCTTTCCAGTTTAAATATTGCCAAGAATATATACCGATTCAGAAAAGGGGGTGGTGATGAACAGAGTGTCTGAATTAAGCAGACCACTCTTACCCAGTCCAAAGATCAGGGCTTGATCCATTACCGTTATTTATCTCACTGCACCATCCCAGCTCAGAACCTGGCTATATGCAAATCAGTCTGTCCCTGGCCCAGTGCATCATGGGAACAGGGCAGACTAAACTACCAAGCCAATTCTTCACCAGAAAGCAGACAAGCTACCGGGGACCAGTTTCTGGCATTTCAGCCGTCTTCGGCCCGGCTTGCTTGAATCCTGATGGTGCAGTGAGAAAGGGACTCATGTCTGAGTATACCCTGCCACAGCTATAGTGGCCAAAAACGATTCAGAAAAGGGGGTGGTGATGAAGAATATATACCAGCGGGCCAGTATGAAAGGTTGGGTAAAGGATACATCAAATCAACCTGGGATTTACCTTAAACACATAAATGTTATAGTGAAGGGAAAAAGGAGGTATTCCTTAGTGGCAATAAATGTAAAAAATCACTAAGCGGTACACTTCTGTGTCAAGGTATTAACTTGCATGGACTTTGCAAAGGGTCTTCAAATAACCTTTCATGTCACCTGCGAGGCACTCCTGCAACACAGATAGAACCATTCTTCAGACAACTCTCCAACGGTAGCTACGTTATAATAACTGACCACAGCTGTTGTGGAATGGTGCCAGGAGAATGCTATCTCGTAACTGTTACTTCCAGGGTCGTTTGCTGTATGCAAGTATTGTATCCAAACAGCAATCCAGACATGGAGGTGGCAATATGGCCTTATGCGAATATCTCTTCTATTCTAATTGATACTTTGAGCAGAATGAAGTCTATTCTTTTACAGACTACTGTGCCACTGACGTCGTCCAAAGAAACGTATGATCTGCAAGTTGCAAGGACGACATCAGAGATACATACCCTTTTATCAACAAATTGCCCCATGCATTTCGTAGAAATGTTAAGTCAAATTTTAAACATGTCTGATACCAGTGGCATCGCACATGTATTTAAGACCGTTTTTTCGGGACTGTTAGCAACCTTTGAAACAGTTCTGGGCATCTTCCCGAATTTTGTCCATTCTGTCTTTGGCGGCCTACCTTTAATTTTTGGACTCGTGGCAGGAAGTTTATTTTTGTTCCTCCTGCTCCGATATGGCGAGCCAATCCACAGACAAGACTCCAGCAACGATGGAAGAAACGATCCTAGCAATACGATACCGAGACCATATCACGAAGGTCCTCGGGTTGGCCCGGCTAAGAGATCTAAGTACAAGTTTCTTTCATTCAGACCAATCTGGCAAGATTGCATCTTACCTGTGCTTCAATGTCTGCTATGCGGAGAAGAATGCGTGTTGGACGTCTGTCTTACACTACCATCAGCAGTACCAATGGATATCTATACCTTGCTTTGTCCTGTAACGACTCATGCAACTCGTTGTCCCCAGCGGCTACCTGTTACATTCTCCTACATTTTTACTGTTCCTTTAATTCCAGTAGAATGTTAGTGACCACTGTGTGTACATAGGAATGTAAGAGTCAGTTGCAGCTGAGCTCCTCTACTAGTGACATCTTAGGGTCCAACCTACTAATAAACTACAAAGCTACATCTGCTTCCTGTGCTTATTACCTGCAAAACTACCTATTCTGATGACGGCATTCGTTGAGACTTCACCATTACGAGTAGGTGGCGGTGAAGTACGAGAGGAAAGCAGCACCAAACAGGTACAACCTTCTGTGAGCATTGCTGATCCAAACATCGATGATAGCAATCACGCACAGAACTGCAGTTTCAGTATTTTCAAACTTGGTCGAACTTTCACCTGATGTTGTAGACCAATTTTTTGCAAGCCTGTCTGATATGATGTTCTCCCCTGAACAACAAGAATAACTTTTAAACCACAAGCACACAGCGTTCCCTGAACTCTGAATTTGGCCTTCAGTTCTGTTAAACAAAGCAACTGAAAACATTTGGAACTATTTTTCCCCTGAAAGCGAAATTATTTTTCTTTCAAATCAAAATATTCACAATTTTTTCCAGCACATGGTACTTTGCTAGTAGAACTATTCTTAGAGAACAGAGCTTCTATTTTTAGAGACATTAGAGACAATATTTTACCTCAGCCTCCAGCACATGTACATTATCGTATAAATATGTGATGAAATGGTCTCGACCTTCTCTTCTGTATACAGAGCCATTTCATGTGTAATTTTCGCAATTCATTCTGCTGATATATATGCATTTAACTGAATGATAACCCTGCTTGAAAAAGCGTACAGTACCAATACTCATTTTCGTGTATAAGCCATACACCATTTCAAATGCTATTTATGTATTTTGGGGTGGGTTGGAAAACACACATGCATCGTTATATGTTTATATTGCTTATTATTTAGTAATGATGGACATTAATTCGTGGAGTGGGTGTTGTATTTCTATCTAGGACCCTAATTCGATATTCCCGATTCATGCCCTTATGTAGTTATAACTAATAATATCCTTATAAAGGCATAAGAATCATATCCATATTTAGTAATAGCCCATGCAGTCCAAAACACGGCAAGGCTACTCCCATAGACTCCAAGAAAGCACAACGCGTTCTTTAAACAAACCAAGCCTCCAGCAGGTCGGAAAAACCCCCTGCTTTTGTTTTGATTTGCACAAGAACTCCTGGAGTCCAGAAAGAACTGTTAGTTCTTAGTGACGACTTATGTCCGACCTTACGTCAAACCCGGCACCTTTTAGGTATAAATATACCAACGTTGCCTTAAGCAAACACACGGTGGTTGGGAGCAGAGCGACATTCTATTTGTCCGAGAGCCCAGCTGTTGCCAGAGCCAAAGGAAGCCGCCCTTCTCTTTTGACGAGCTGAAAAAACTGCCTTTTCTCACGCCGAGAAATCCAGCTCCGGTGTTCCCAAGTCACCCTTGCAGGTTGCTAGGAGATCGAGTCCTGAGAAACGAGATACAAGACCTCCTTCATTCTATAACCAAGGTACGGAGCTGATTAAAACCTTAAAGAGAATTCTTGATTCCGATACTTGGCAAATAACTTAACTTAACTTAAAAACTGCAAACTTCCTTACTCCTTCCCACGTATTGGGCTTAAGTCAGGTACACCGGGGTAGGCGTATTTAGAAGCACCAGTTGAGTTTGTTAGTCAATGTTTTTATGTACATATATATTTTATCCATTTTAAGTATCATATGGCTAAGAAACCATATCAATGCTTTTACAGTATTATTTCATAATACTACTTTTACTGTACGCACTTTACTTCATAATAAGTATTGCAATTGTGGCAATTCATTTCTCTTGCATGAGAAAGAAGACTGCTCAATAAAATGACACCTTTTTATTGAAAACGCCCGTCTCTCTATTTCTCTGCATTCTGGTGGCACTAAGCATGCATGACTGACTAAGTGAAATAGCTGTCTATTGTTTTCACACGACTCTAGAGATACACTCTTTATTCTGGGGGAGCAAAGTTGTCATGTTTATGCGGTTGTCAGAAACTGAATCCCTTCTTGTCTAATCAGGGAAGTTCACTCCTCCCTGTTCATTCGAGAAAGTTTCTAGTGACTTCTGAGCTAGCTGGCAAAACCAATTAAGTCTAACATAGTCAGTAGAGACCTAGATGACCTCAGTCCTACGTCTACACTGCTGTTTATGTTATTCCAATGCGCAGAGCCTATTGGGAAAATAGGAACTACACTACAATACAAGTATTCCTGTGTGCCGGCATTGTTCCGCTCTGGAAATGAATAGCGGAGCTGCATATAAGCACCAATTATGCACTTTGTCAGTTCCTTTCTTTCTGCTCCTTCAGTTGTGAATCCAGAGCTACTCCTTCATCTCTGATGCTTTTTTTCTCTCAAAAACCTTTTAAATCCAGTGTGCAAGGTAAAATGACACCTCCCAAAACAACAGGGTTTAAACCTTATAGGGAACAGATGTCTGTGACACATCTCTGCCAATTATGCCTATGGTGCTGTACCCAGATGAATTTGAAGGCCTTATGGGGTTACGAGTTGAAGCTTTATGTTGCCAAACATCGAAGACCCCTCAACATGAACTGCTGAAGTCAAAAAGAAGGTTTGGTTTCTGCGGTACCTGGCAACTGCTTCTGCCACACACACACACAGTAGAACTCGGGCATTGCATAATATATTTGGTACTGATCAAGGCAATGGGAATTTGGATGAAGGGGGTGGTGTTTTGAGGAGCTACAGGATGCTAGTGGCCTCGATACTTCCCCAGACACTGGCCTTGTTTGTTCTCCTGGTCCTACAACACATGAAAGTTCCTCTTTCGATGTCCTGATGTGGCAGGTAGCAGAAGTGCTTGACCTACAACTGCCCACTATGGAAGTAAAGACTAATGTCCTTAAAGAGGTTCTCCAACCTGGTCAGGCACCTACAGAACCTCTCCTGCCATTCAGTGAAGCCCTCCCGAATACTTTTTGGGCACTTGGGAAAACCATGCTCTGGACTCCAGTCAACACCTCCTTTTTCTGTGAACTAGATACCTCCAGTCCGCAGACAGATTGCTCGTCGCAATAGACCTGTACTATGTAACCTTGATTTCCTCAAACACTGAATGCCGGAAAGCTTGGTCGTTCAGGAGTCAACAAGTAAAGTAACCCCTAATGCCTTCACCACCACCTCACCAATACCATACGGTGAGTCTAAATGTATAGAGGCGTTTGGCAAGCTCATATTTTCATTTACAAATCTTGCCCTTTGAACTGTAAATGCCAATTGCCTCCTAGGCCACTACACCCACTATGGTATTGATGGCCCAAGTTCTGCTAGCAGTTTTGGATGACAGCTGAGCATTTCTAACCCAAGCTATCCATGGAGGAGGTGATACAGCAACGTTTGTGATCCACTTTTGTTTGGACACGACTGACTGCCTCTTTCGAACAATTGGCATAAGTGTAGCACTTCGACGTACACCTGGATAAAGTCTACGGGTTTCTTCGAGGCTGTCCAAGCATCCTTAATGAGTATGCCATTTGATGGATTTCACCTTTTGGTGATAAGGTACATTTTATACTGAAACATTTCAAAGAAAGTAGTGCCACCGCATGTTCCTTTGGTCTGTCTGCCCACACCAGACAGTTCCAGTAATTTTGCCCCTGCAAGGCAATAGTAGGGGTTTTCAGTAGCGCCAATGATGGACTGAATCACCGGCCCAACAGGTGTCAGTCCTTTTGAGGCTCTCGAAGGCCATGCCAAGGGCATGAAGTACAACAGTCAGCTCAGTTCTCCACTTGCCACATAATCTCTCTAGTACTCCCTTCCTGACACACATCCACCCAGTTGGATTCAGGATCCAACATTTCCTCCAGGGCTGGTGGGCAGTCACTTTAGACATGTGGGTCCTCCAAATTGTCCACAGGGGCTATGCCCTTATTTTCCCTGCCACAACTTTCACCAGCATCAGGACAGCTGAATGAGGACCATCGGTCTGTTTTAGAGCAGAAAGTACATGCTCTTATTGCTAAAGAAGCCATAGAGAGGTTTCTGGGCTTGGAACTAGGAACTTCCTTGAGACAAAGAAGGTTGAAGGCCTTTGTCCCATTTTAGATCTTTAACCTCTTAATGCCTTCCTGCAGAAGCATAAATTCAGGTTGCCTACGCTATCCCAGGTCCTGTCCCACATTCTATCTGCCGGAGTCTAAATGGTTGGGGTGGATCCGCAGGGCGCTTATTTCCACAGCTCCACCCTACAGGCCCACAGACACTATCTGCTTTTCACAATGTGTCAGGAGGATTTTCAGTTTGCAGTTCTCCCTTTTGGCCTCACCAGTGCCCCTCAGGTTTTCACCAAAATGACTGTAGTGGTTGAGCACACCTTCAGAGGTTGAGGTTGCCTGTCTTGTCCAACCTTGATGACTGGTTGTTGAAGCTGGCTCATTCCAGGCAGTTATGAACCACCTCCATACGACTACAAACTGTTTAACATCATTAGGGTTCATTATCAACTTGCCGAAGTCACAGCTGACTCCTTTGCAGGCGATCATGTTCATCGGAGCCATTATGGATAGAGTACAAGTCAGTGCCGTACCTATTAAGTGGAGTGTCCAAAACATTCTGGCTATGATCCTAATGTTTCAGCCTCTGTCCGGGATCTCGGTGCGGATGATTCTGACGCTGCTGCGATTACTGGCCGCCTGCATCCTGCTAGGAAAACATGCCAGATAGCACATGTAGACGTTGCAGTGGTATCTGTAGTCCCAATGAGAATAGCACCAGGGAAATACACATATTGTATTCAGATTTTCATCTTGGTGGCGAGGCCTTACCATTACAAAAATTGGTATATGCCAGTCATTGGGACAGATTTGTGACTTGGTGCTGCACCCACCAGACTGACCCACTGCAAGTCAAATGTTTGGAAGTTTTGTTGGTTGTTTTGTCCCTGACACAGCAAGGATTTGCTTTGGACACTATTAAAGGTCATTTGTCTCCCCTTTCTCCTTTTTAGCAGGTGCTGGATCAGCCATTTGTTGTTTAAATAACCTGTTGTGATGAGATTTCTGAACAGTTTGCAATATTTACTTCCAACAAAGCCATTTGTGATGCACGGTCAGTCGGCCTTAAATTTGGATCTTTATTTTTTTATGTTTTCTCTTTATAAACCGATGCACAGTTGTCTATTACGTCTTCTAACGTTCAAAACTGTCTTTCTGATCACCATTAACATCATCTTAATGTGTGAGTGATCTTCATGCTTGTTTTGCCAGTCGTCTTGTACCACTTTCTTCCCAGATAAGCTAGTTCTGAAGGCCTAAACTTCTTGTCTACTGAAAGTGGTGTTATCGTTTTGGACAGGGTATCACCCTCCTGGCGTTCTTTACACTACCTTATCTGTAAGAGACTGTTAGTTATAGATTCCTTACCTTAGAATTACCCCCAGGTGTCACTGTATCCGGAGAAATGTTTTCGTAGCAGTACCCCTGCGTGTCGGTAGGTGGCTTCGGTCGACTCCGCGTTGGTAGTCGGTCTCGTGATCGCTGGGATGATGTAGCAGTATCTACTTAGATGCCACCATCACTTGCTGATCTCAGTTCTTTCCCTTTCCGCGCCAGGCAGCGCAGATCCGGAGAGAGCGGTACCCTTGGTCACTTTTTTACTAACTCTTTTTCGACTTTTGTCACCTTCTTTTCGAGTTGTGTTGACTCCTGGTGCACATAGGAATGTCATGTTGGTGGGGCTTCAAGGCTTGTGACTCCTGTCACAAATTGATGTCAGCTACGGACCCTCACCTCGTGTGCCTCTGGTGTCTGGAGCGTGACCACGACCCGAAGTTGTGCTCCGACTGTTGGGCCATGAACCCGAAGTCTTTGCGGGAGCGGTCCCCAAAGCTTCTGTAGGCCCAGCAGTCTGCTCCCCGCCACTTGAGTTCGAGAGGGAGGTCACGGAACCATCACCACCACTCATCTTCGAAGTCTTTGTCTTCGGGTAAGTCGAAGCACAAAAAGAAGGCGAAGAAGCACCGTCTCTCTTCGCATTCGCCCTGTCGTTGGCCGACGCAACGTGGGGTGTGGATGGTGGTCGTTCTGTGGCTCCACCTGTGGAGCCCGCTGCATCCGCTCCGAGCTTTCCTCCTTTTCCAACAGCCGGAGCGACCCCTGCCCAACTTCGTGGTTTTTTACAAAAGCCCTTCATTCGATCTTTGGGCAGCCCGACAACGCGCCTTCTGGCCCCGCAAACTCAGCTGGGGATTCTAGGCCTTCGAACCCGGCGTCTCCTGACCTGGCGCTGCAGGGCCCCCCAGGAATCCAGATATGCGCCGGCCGACCTTACAACACCTCCTCTCGCGTTGAATCTACTGACAACACCTCCGCACCCTCCGACGCCGGTTGTGTCCCCTGCCGGTGTCGACCCCGGCCCCCACCCTGACCTGAACACAGAGCAGGACAGACGTCGACCGAGGCCAGATCCGGCACCGGCCGGTACTTTTGTAGCACTGTTCTATTATAGCATTTCCTATCACCCTGAGTGGCAGCCAGAAGAGGGTGAGGAGGACTGGTAGGGGTCTGTTGACCCTCTAGATGACCAGTTGAGTGAACCAGACTGGAGAGAGAACTTGGGTGATGCCAGTGGTCTGGACACCTCACCAGACCTTGGTATGCTTTCTCCCCTTACCATGGCTACGGAGGAGGTAGCCTCATACCAATGATGTTGCGTAGGGCGGCTGAGACCTTGAACATTGCGCTTCCTACTGTGGCGGTCATGACTAACCTCCTGACTGAGGTACTTCAACCGGGAGCGGCCTCTTCGGAGCCACTACTGCTGTTCAATGAGGGCATCCTCCGGGGCACCTTGTCCAAGCCGAGCAAAGGGGCTCCTGTGGATAGAATGATTGCCCAATGCCACTGCCTGGCCCCTGGCACCCCAATTTTTCCCCTCCCAACATCCTACCCCTGAGAGGCTGGTAGTCCAAGTCTCTACTTCTAAGGGCTCATCCTACTGCTCCCCCAGATAGGGAATCCCAAGAAGCTAGATCATCTTGGGAAGATGTTTTCTTCTGCCAGCATAGTACTGTGTTCGATAAACATCTCATGTCTATTGGGTCATCACACCCACTCTGTGTGGGATACGGTTGTGCAGGCGCTGCCACAGTTTCTGGAGGAGGTCCGGGCCACTCTCTCCTGTACAGTCGCTGAGGACAGAGATGCAGTAAGGTTCACCATAAGGTGTGGGCTGGACTCCGCCAATTAGCTAGGCAGAAAGATTTCAACCTCGGTAGCCCTGAGACACTACGCCTGGCTGAGGTCCACTGGATTTTCAGGCAATGTCCAATCAACTGTTTTGGAAATGCCTTTTGATGGCTGTCGCTTGTTTGGCAACACAGCGGACAGTGCGCTCGAGCGCTTTAAGGATTCTAGGGCTACGGGCAGATAGTTGGGCCTCACGTCCACCTCTCGCCCCATGTAGTCTGTTTTTCGCCCCTTTCGTGGATGTGGAAGGAGTGCCCCAACATGTTTAGTCCTGAGCCACATGTCTGTGCACACTGCTCAGTCTATGTGCGGCCAGGGACGTGGGACCCACCGGGTGAGCCAGTCCACCAGCGCCCCCTCTGCAGCAGCCTCCAAACCTTCCTAATCCGACCCTCCAGGGCCATCAGTTGCCAGTCGGCAGTAGGATCCGCCATCAGCTCCCCCACTTGCAGAACATCACGTCGGACAGGTGGCTTTTGCAGATAGTCTGAAGGGGCTACTCCCTACCCTTTGAAACTACCCCTCCATCCATGACACCTAAATTCTATCTCATGTCGGAGGATCAATTGGCCCTTCTCCGCCAGGAAGTTATGGCTCTCTTAGCCAAGGGAGCCGTGGAGCGCGTCCCTGTGCCAGAAGTAAGCATGGTTGCTACTCCCACTACTTTCTGGTACCCAAGAAGGACAAAGGCCTGGGTCCTATTTTAGACCTCCGGGCCCGCAACCGCTTCCTCCGGAAGGAGAAGTTCAGAATGTTCATGTTGGGTCAGGTCCTGTCTGCCCTCGATCCCGGAGACTGGATGGTAGTGTTGGACTTGCAGGACGTTTACTTCTACATCCCCATCCTGCCAGCCCACAGGCTTTACCTACGGTTCACGGTAGGCCACAAGCATTTTCAGTTTACCATACTCCCCTTTCTTCTGGCTCGGGTGTTCAGGAAAGTGATGGTGATGGGCGCAGCTAATCTGCACAGATCAGGGGTTCCATTCTTCCCCTATCTCGACGACTGGTTGCTGAAGACTGGCTTGCCCCAGGCTGCCGTCTCCCTCCTCCAGACTATGGCAGACCTCCTGCATTCGCTGGGGTTCACTATCAACGTGCCGTAGTCGCACCCGATTCCCTCTCAGAAGCTCCTTTTTATCAGACCAGTTCTGGATACAGCACAGTTCCGGGCTTAAACTCCCGAGCAGCGAGTCTGAAATATTTGGGGCTATGATACCGATGTTTTGTTTCAGCCTGTATCCTGGATTTCGGTGAGAATGACCCTGAGGCTGCTGGGCCTCATGGCCTCCTACATCGTGCTGGTGAATCATGCCAGATGGCATATGTTGGCTCTGCAGTGGTACCTGAAGTTCCAGTGGGTGCAACATCAGGGGAATCTTTCAGATTGCGTCCAGATCTCGGACGGCACTGCACACCACTTGCAGTGGTAGCTAACGTACCAGGATTGGGTCAACGGCAGATCTCTCTCCCTTCCCCAACCGGAGTTCACAGTGGTGACAGATGCATCACTCCTGGGATGGGGCGGCCACATGGGAGAGGTGGATGTCAGAGGTCTCTGATCTTCAGCGGAGTCTGGGCTCCACATCAATTTTCTGTTGCTCCAGGCAATTCGTCTGGCACTGAAGGCATTCTTTCCTTCTGTCATAGGAAGGGTAGTGCAGGTGCTCGCGGACCGCACCACCGCCATGTGCTACTGCAACACACAGGGCGGGGTGGGGTCGTGTCGAGAGGCTCTTCACCTCTTGACGTGGCTGGAACATCAAAGCATGTCCCTGGTAGTTCAACACCTGGCATGTTCTCTGAATGCAGGGGCAGACAAACTCAGCCGCCGATGCATGATGGATCACAAATGGCATCTTCACTCAGCGGTGGTGCAAGGTCTCTTTCAGCAGTTGGGAGAGCCTTGGTTAGATCTGTTCGCCACAGAAGAGAATGTGCAATGTCAGCAGTTCTTCGAGTTGAAATTTCATAGGCAGCACTTTTCGTCACGAGTGGAATTGCGGTTTTCTTTCCACCTATACCACTTCTGCCCAGAGTGCTGAAGAAGATCAAGCGCGACCGGGCCCAAGTCATTCTTGTGGCTCCAACTTGGCACGAAGAGTCTGGTATACCAAGCTGTTGAACATGGCGATCGATCCTCCGATTAGACTGCCTCTTCGGGAGGATCTTCTGTCGCAGGAACAGGGGACGGTCCTCCACCAAACCTGTCCAGCCTCCACCTCCTTGCGTGGAGATTGAGCGGCAACCGTTGACAGTTTCTACCTTCCTCCCGAAATCTGTAATATAATCTTGGCAGCCAGGAGTCCCTCCACTAAAACAGTATACACCTGTAGATGGAACAAGTTTGTGGCATGGTACACAGCAAAGTCTGTGGATCTCCATTCTGCTCCTCTTTCTGAGGTTCTCCTCTTAATACTTTCTTTGACCAAGCAGGGCTCTGCACTGAGCACCCTTAAAGGCTAACTTTTGGCCGTTTCGGGCTTTCTTCGCCTTCCTGATCAGCCTTCTCTTTTTAAGTCCCCTCTTGTAAATAGATTTCTTAAAGGCATTACTCACCTCTTTACTCCTATTCCTTTCGTAATGTCCCAGTGGGACTTGAATCTGGTCTTAACTTATCTTTTGTGCGCTTCTTTCGAGCCACTACATAATTGTCCTCCCAGACTCTTTTTTTTTTTTTTTTCAACAAAATTTGTGTCAAGTAACGAATATTCTGCAGATCTCTGTAACCCAGAGAACTTCTGCCACATTTATGAAACAGTAAGGTCATTGACGTTTATGACATGCAAATTATAAGTCAACTGAAAAATAACAATGAGAGAGAGTAACAAACCCCCACCCCCACCCCCACCCCCCTGATTCACTGTCAGTAAACCCTCCCCCACAAGTTACTGCTCAACCCTCATGGAACGAAAAAGAGAAACAACAAAAAAAGGAGAAAAGAAGATGATCTCGGCTAAGCAGAGCCACTCCTGAACTACATTTCAACATACGTCCTCTCAGACTCTTGACTTTAAAAACTGCTTTTCTGGTTGCCATCACCTCTGCTCGCAGGGCAAGTGAGCTGCAGGCTCTATCTTCGAGACCTCCTTTCCTTTCTGTCCATCCAGACAAGGTTGTCCTTCGAACTAGGCCTTCTATTCTACCCAAAGTGGTTACCTCTTTCCACATAGGACAAACCATCACTTTACCCACCTTCTTCCCACCCCTTCATCCTTTCAAGGAGGAGGAAAGACTCCACTGCCTGGATCCAAAACGTGCGTTCTCATTACATCTGGATCGCACAAATCAATTCCGGGTGGACTATCAACTCTTTGTGGGCTATGTGGGTGCCAAGAAAGGTTGGACCGTGCAAAACCGGACCATCTCTTGATGGGTCGTCCTTTGCATTAAGATCTGTTATTCCTTGGTGAAAAAGGAGACTCCGGTAGGACTGCATGCCCATTCCACCAGGGCGACGGCAGCCACTGCTGCTTTGGGACGTGGAGTCCCCCTCATTTGCATCTGCCCGGCAGCCACATGGGCATCGCTGAACCAGTTCACTAAACATAATTGTGTGGATAGTCCAGTCCGGAGAGACGGCTTCTTTGGCCGTTCAGTTCTCCAGGACTTTCTGGTGTGGACTTAGTTTGCAGGCCCTCTTCCGGGGTTGGTATTGCTGGGGTATCTATTCCAAGGTAAAGAATCTATAACTAATAAACTCTTTAAGATGAACGAGTTACTAACGTTCAATAATAATATATCTGTAAGAGACATACATTAGTTATAGATTCCTTACCGCCCCACCTACCCTCCCCATTCTGCGAACTGACTTCTAGAGTAAAGGACTCCCATTCAGGACCCTAGTTTTTTTGCACCACTGGTCAGGGTCTTCCATGGCTCTGCGCTTCTGGCGTGGAATGTCGTATAAAAGAAAGGATGTCAGCGCTCAGGGATGGTGTCTAAGTAGATACTGCAACGTCATCCCGTCGATCACGACGCCGAACGGGGAGTTGACCGACGCCACCTACTGACGTGCAGGGGTCCTACTGAGAAAAAACTCTACGGATGCAGTCCGACGCCTGGGGGTAATTCTAAGGTAAGGAATCTATAACTAATATATGTCTCTTACAAATATATCGTTACCAAAGGTAAGTAAGTTGTTCATTAAAGCTAAACACTGAATGTTGTATCTACATCCATCCAACAGTTGTATCCTAAATGAGTTCGCTAAAGTGTCTAAGAAAACTTTGTATTTGTGATGGTAATGCTTGTACCCTTGCTATTCAGTGACCAACTAGCTATTTTCATCCAAGTCATTCTCCCCGTCGTTGCACCTTCCAGATGGAACTGCTGATGGCTTTGGAAAAATGATCAGACTTTGACCTTTGGATCCATATTGCTCATCTAATATATGTGCGATGCGCTTTGCTGATGAACAGCACCGTGGAGCATACCTGAATTGTCGACCAGTAGAGGAGCCCTTCTTTGAACTGTCAAAAAGAAGTGCACTGACCCAGGAGTTGAGGGTAGGTTTGCAGGTAGGGGATGCTAAACAAGTGAATTGGCTGATAGGTTGTCTGCGAGTTAGGAGAGTAGAAAGAAGTATAGGATATCGGGTGGGCTTGAAGGAGAGCAAAAGTCAGTTATGAAACCCTGGGTATACCCTAGATTAACTATATAGATTAATATTCGTACTATTTGTACTGACAGGGTTTAGGTTTTTAATTCAGAATGCTTCTCACTTTTCATATCTAAAATGAATTTAGCAGAAGACATGCCACCTTGGTTCACCTGGTTTGTGGATAAACATTATGCAACAAAACACTTGAAATACAATATTTAGGATTGTATCTTCACAAACACAATCTTACACTAGATAATTCAGGTTCAATTTGCACAAAGTACGGCCTCACACAGGATGAAAGGCTTTTCTATTTGAGAGTTTTGTTCACAATTCCAGAGAATTCTGTTCTTCTGGAGTTATATCCAAAGGAATGGGTTTATGGAGTTATTCAGCAGGTGTTTCCTTGCTCACCTTGTTCATTAACACACAGAAGTCAAATACTTCGTTTTGACTTGCAAACAGAACTTCCTGTCCTCAGGATGTTTTTTTCTTAGTAATTAGACCTGGATTGTATTAATCAGTTGACATAGCGGTTGTTGCTGCATGTAGAGGCTCGCTGGTGGCACCTTCTGTTCTGAGCTGGAATGCACTAAGATGCCACTAATTTGCTGACTCCACCACAACTCATGCAGCCTTCTTTGTCCTGCTGTACACCTCACCGTGGAACTCTCCTCTTGGGTAGGAAGTGTTGTGATGGGCATGACCTTCCCGTTCTTTAAACTGTTGAGGTCTGTATGAGGGGTGGGCAGAGCTCGCGTAGTTTCACTCTGTAGAATTCCACAGAGTTACATAAAAACTCTACAAGGTTCAGTGGAGTTCTGCCAATGGACTGACAAATGCATGTTGCGCTGCCATTTAGCACCTGTAGCGCAAGCTGTGCTGAAAAATCCGCACGAGCGACACCATGGGGTTTGCAAGAGTGCGCAGACATTCAAATTTATTTTATCTCTGCTCGAGTAGAAAATGTATTTGAACAGCAGCAAATCCACGCGAGAAGCAGCCTCTGACCATGACTGTCTGCTATAGAAAATGGCGCTAGGGGATTCCCAATCTCGCTCGCTCTCACATTTTGAAGCCTTGCACAGCGATTGGTGGAATTTGTCTGGAACTCTGTGTTACAAGAGTAACGCGGAGTTGCCAAATTCCACCAATTCCGCTGGTGCAATGAAACATTCCGCCCACCCTTAGTCTGTATGGCCTTTTGTCCTGCAAGTTTCTTAAGCAGGGTCCAGTCCCCTTCTAGTACTCACAATAAAACCACAAGTGTGTTTCCCCTATTGTCTCCTGCAACTCCAGCTGTATATTTGTTTTAGTAATTTCATTATTCATAGTTCCTAATACAACATAACTACAAAGAATATTGTAGTAGACATGACCCAGTGGACGTGTAAAGTTGTTCCAGGGAATATTGTGTAATATATCGATATTTCATTTCACCCACCAGCCCCACTGCAGATGAACGTGATGGACAGTCATATTTTAAAAGTGTAGATCTTAAATGTTTGCAGCAAGTATTTAACAATAATCCACAATCCGTTATCAAATGAGAGAATGAAAGAGTGGAATTAAAAAAGCAAGTGCATTTCAAACCTTTGCCTTCAAGCAGCTGTTGGATCTCCTAAATTGCCTAATGCCCAACCACATCTGCAATAAAGTAGATCATGACTGGATTAAAATTAAATTAAATAATTAAAATAATAAAGACCACCCCAATAGTCTTGTTAACTTTAATTGACGTTTTGAAGTTCAAGATCATGGTTAAAACTCAAGCATAGCTGTAGGTTTTTATAATCTTGTTCCCATAAAATGTAGTGGTCCCTGTAGAAATTGGAATCCATTCATAAAACATTTTAAGCTTTGGCTTACTGTGAACACATTTCTTACAGTCACTATTTAGGATCTCCATGAGACATGTTTTAGAAATTAAAAGATGGCATTTCTCCTAACACAATCCACAAACCTATATGTAATTTCAATCTTATAGATTGTAACTTCGTGAAGCAGGGGTGTGACAAAATCCTCTTCACTATTTTATTCCCCAAAGAGATCGCTGGGATCGGCCACTTCACGCTAACATTTTGCACCCACTTAAAACATTGGGACATAACCTTCCCTGCAATTGTTTGTAAGAGTGGGCTTAGCAAACAAAAAGAACAACATACATTTAATTAAAGGGAAGCAAGTTGCTGTAATGATGATTTCCTTTAACCTCAGTTTTCTCCAATGTGGATCTCAAGACAATGTGAAAATATCATTCCCAAGCACTGATAGTCATTAACAACTTACCATTTAACCACCACGAAAATAAGGATGATATTTTCTCAATGCACATCATTTTAGTTTTAATAGTACTTATCGGTTAATTGATTGGTCACATCATATGAATGCAAACATAAATCTTCTTTTGTAGACTAATTAAATTCTGGTCTATCATGGCCAATTTATCAGAAGGGAGAAGAACAATGTTTAATGTTAAACTTATACCTTTTACCTCCTTTCTCCATGCTTTTACCTTCTTTAAACGGATTACTACAAAGGTACTTGAATTGTTTACTCTTGTCACTGTTTATCTTGCTACCACAAGTCTGTTTTTTATAAAATATATGTGCTGCGGCTAGAAGCTGGACCCCTGGCATTTGCTGGCATACAAAAATATTAATTATAAATACATAAATAATCCAGTTCTGAAAATGGAGATAGCCGACCCACATCTCTTGTTTGCTTTGACTGTATAACATTGGGACTCGCTGGCTCAGTTGTTGCAAGTTCTCTTTGACCGAGGAAGGAATGCTCTGCACACTATTCCGAGGACTAGTGTCCAATGAAAGCTGGTGACTGCCTGACGTGCAGTTTCCCAGCAGTGAGGCGAAATCACCGGAAGTCCAACCCTTGCTGCAATTACACGGTTGAGGCCAGGTGCTCCTGCTGTAGATCAGTACGCAAACCTCAAAGGTCAGATTTTAAAGCTGCAAATTCTAATTCTAAGCTTTTTTCGTAGCAGTCCGGTAAATACTAACCTTTATGATCTGGTGAAAGTTTCTTCAAGGACCACCAAATTGCAGTCAGCCATGGACAATTTGCTGCTAGTGTCTTAGCTCTTCCGATCTTTTAATTTGAAATCAAAATCACCAGGCTTTCCCAGAGGTTACCCGACGTTCAATTTGTTAGGAGGTTTGTTAGGATATATACCCTTCTCGGGCATAATCGTTCATATATCCTTTTGATGTAATAATCTGTCTTTGACAGTCAGGGCAAAATGATTACTGAAATCTCTGAAGGGGGTTAGAGGAACGTCCTGAGCACATCCTCCATTCCTAATGTATGCACTATAGAATATTTCATATATAGCAGCCTGCAATTAATTTTAGTGTAGCTTCTCATTTCATAAATGTACTTGTCCTGTAAAAAAATCTACTTTCCCCTTTGGTGCCATGTAATGCAGGAAGCAATTATAGCAGCAATCTCATTATATAAGAGCTACGATAATAGTCTCTCTGATTATGACAGAGCTAATACTATAGTAAGGCTCAAATAAAAACTGTTTCCTTATTTTGCCACCATTCTGCAGATCTACAGCCGGGCTGTAGGTAGCAGCAAGCAATAGTTCCAGGGTTGGAATGCTCTTTTGAGTCTGTGCAAACCTACTAACTTGCATGTTTTAAGGGTTTTCACCAGCTCTTCTCTAATCTTGTTCCATTCTGAGAAAGGCTGGAAATTACTACTCACAATGGTCAAAAGTAAAACTTCTTCCAGGTTTGGAAATAAAGTGGTTGGTAGGAAAGTGAACTTGTAAATATTCAACAGATTTTCGCATGGACAAACCTACACATGCATATTTGCTCGTGCTCAAATATAGTTCACAAATATATTCTGGGAGTATGATTTCTTGGCCTACTTCTGTAAAGCCTTGTGAATTCATGAAATACCTAAATCTGCATTAATGTAAAGACATGAATGCATTATTGTGACTTTCTTTAAGAATTGGGCCCATAATTAGGTCTGCCATTAACCAAGACCTCTTGTTTTTATTAAAATTCTATCTCTTTCTCTCTATCCATCTATAGGCTGGCTTCACAATCTGCTCTCTCACAAGGAATGTATCGGCAGACAAAGTAGTTTTGTTCAGTGCCAAGAACTACTATGGCAATGTGTTGTTTTTGAAACCCAAAATATTTTTGTTTTTTTCTAATGCTTGTTACAATAGTGAGGACCCAGCTGCTCCCACAACAATAAAGTTTTACATAAGGCATGTCAAAATAAGACGCTCATTGACAAAACCAAAAGACTGACCGCCAATGTCGGACATATTGGCATTTCCATTGCATGTTTAATTTAATGTTTCCCATAATCTTTTTGAAACTCGTTACACTGACTTTCCATTATGAATACTTTTTGTAAATACTAGCATACATTAACCCAGTTTGCTAAATGATGTTTCAAAGAAATGGTATCTAAAATTTCATAATAGTTAAGCAAAAGGTTTTTTCCTAGTTGCATTTTTTTGGTAACATTTTATTTGGAAAGCAAAGAATCATCATTGTTGCTTTCACGCTTCTGCATATATTTGCATCTAACCAGAGAGCATTCTGGGAGCATTATAAGTAGGCTCATATTGTAAAACTCTGCAAATGTGTATACACATTTGATTTCTGGATCCACTGTCAGTAGTCTAGTCAGAGCATCCAACATATATTTAGAGCACTCACCTTAATAATAAAAGCTTTGTTAATGGACCATAAACACAAGTTCGAACATCATTAAATATGGACTCCAATTATACCTCAACTGCAGGTAGTTCCCTTGCCAGCTGAGCTCCATACATTGGTTCTGTAAATTGGCAGCACAAAGGGTTTGTGCTGCAAGAGGTTCGACCTACTTGTCCCAAGGACAAAACACTTGTTGTCCTGGACCCCATACAATATGTCCTGGGCATCGGGGTATATGAATTCCACCACCCAGCTTCAATATCATGTATTCCTCAAACAGTGTATATTAAAATGCCTCCTAAATCACCCGTGAACCGCAACTAATGAGCACCTTAAATTGAGTACAGTCTTGGTGCATATGTAATATTCTATATTCTATAGAATTTAAGTAGTACTGATCACTATTTGTGACAAAAATCAGATCTAAAAGTCTGCAATTTAAACCATGTACATTCCAAGATATTGATAACGATAACTGAGCAGTTCTAGTATGAAGCTTCCCTCTGCCATTATCATAATTTTTCAGATTGTACAATCAATTATTTTCCAAAAATTGGTAACTCACGCTATTTACCCATGATTCATGCTATTTGAAAATCTTGCATGTAACGAATTAGGGTTTTCACAGTTCAAGCACCTCCTACCTGCTGCTCTGTATAGGTGGGCCACTGTGTTTCTTATCCATTTTGTATCCCTAATTAAAGACTATTCATCTAATCCCATTAATGATAAATCTGCAAACCCACGTTTTTTGGCTGCCTACCTGGTTTGGAACTGGGCAGTTTTATTTCTGGACCGCAGATCACTAGCTCACTCTGTTTCCGTTGTCTCAAGAATAGGGTTTGCATATAAATTCATTTTTTTTCAAGATTTGTGCTACAGCTTGGACAACAATTCACCAAACTCATGTAACCTAAGTTTGGGGTGGGAGTAGGGGTTGCCCAAACATATACATATGGTTTGAGAATCCTTTAATGCTGTGTTAACTTTTTTAAATAATTGTTTTAAATAGAGTACTAGTTACCATACACAAATGACCAAAGCCATAACATTAAACCCAAAATGCTGTGAATCATGGGGGAAACCCCAAATGAAGGTGTAAAACACATCACAAGAAATAATATAGTATAGCAATCAAGGTAGCGATCAACCATGAAACAAGATAAATGCTAAAAGCAACCATACTCAATTCTTCATTTAGCCTCATTTGTTGTCTCTGCCCCATAACCTGGTTGACCAACCTTCTGCATGAAACTAACCAGAGTTCACGAGATAAGCAGATAGGTCCTGTTTAGCTAAAAGCGCGACTTGCAGTTGCGCTTGAGGCCATTGATCACAAGCAGGTTGAAGTTCATCAATGTATTCCTTAGCAATAGATAATCAAATGAGAACAAAAAGTTCATGTTTTGAGGATATTTAGCACAGCAACATGGTGGTGGAGTTTTGTGGGGTCCATATCATGGGGTGGTAGAGCCTCTTATCTTTTATTAAATGGTGGGTATCACCTGAACCAAAACGATCAACGGTGCTTTTGAGTTCAAGTGCCTATTTGTTTATAATCTCTGAGGACCTCCTCCCCAATTTATTCAGGGTTGGGCATATGATGGGTCTATGTACTTTAAGCACACATTTGTCTTGGTGAGTGGCCGCTTCCTGTGCCCAAATGCCTTCCAAACTAAGGTCATGACCATATGCAAGCTAGAAAACCTACCTTCCATTTGACTGGCCATCTGAGCTGGGAGCTGGGACATGCTTACAGATTACTTGATATATTAAAAAATATTATCTGGGAGATCTTTCTGTCAAACTGATACTGTGGTTGCTAAGGCCGCCAGTGTTCAACATATGATGCTGAGAAGAATTCTCCATTTACTCCAACTGAACCAGAAGATCAAATTTGCAAATTCAGTCGTCTTAAACTATTGCTACATCTGCGCTCCAAAAATGGAGATTCGGAATGACCTGTCAATACAGATCCAAGTGGTGAGACTCTGCCTACCAACAATAAAATATGACCTCATTACTACAGCCCTGAAAGAACTGCACAGACTTATCACATATTGATTCTGCACGAAATGATCGTAGAGTGGCTAAACGTCTCTTTATGCTTGAAGCAAAAAGATTGATGTCCAAATCTGTGGAGTTTAAATCTCTTTCTAAAGCTTTCCCATCTTTGTGGGGAACTTTCCAGATGTCAGAAGAACAATCCTTTTTGCAAAAAAGCATAAAAACGGTACCCTTTAGCATTCATCTAAATGCCTAACTGGTACCCCTCCCCTCTAAACAGGTAAGGCAGAAACAGCCTTTTCTCTTTTTCTTACCTTTCCTCCTATCTTTATACGTTCCAAACCCCTTCATTCTCTTGCCCTATTGTTGTTTTTAATAGTTTCCAAGTTCCTGGTTAAATATATTTGTTTACTTACGGTCTAATGGTTATTGTTAGTTTCACTGACACCCCTTGAGAAATAAATCTAGCATTACTTTTAAAGTATTGTGTATTGGCAATATAGGGGGAAGGGCCAGTCTTCCATTGTAAACTCCGTACTTTTCAAAACTGGTTTTGGCATCTGATCTAGTAATGCTGATCAGACTGTCAGAATATGGAGAAGGAAACAGTAATTCAGGGAAAGGCCACTGAGCTCACCTTTTGAATTCCTTCGACCTCTTCCTGCAAGGTTATCTTACCTTGCTATGGTTTAAAGTATGCTTTGGACTCACAAGCATACTTTGATGTGACAATACCCCAGTACCTTAACAAACTTGCACCACCCACTGAAAATGTTCACATTAGCATCTGACCTTTTGCTCTTTTATTTCCTTAAGTCCAGTGATGGACTGTCAGTTCCAACCACTTTGATCATGTGCTGAGATAGACCCTCAGCAATGTGGTTAGAACAAAACGGGTAAATAATTAGGACCGGTGATATTACGCAACATTAATGGTACTTGCCTTACAAATCGTTGCAGGTTGGAACTCTACATTGGCATTTAGAGGATTTGAACTCATGACCTGCCTTGCCAACCAGATGTCCGGTGAAGCTTTAACTCCGTGAACCATCCTGTTGGTTATGGTTGACTACATTGTAGTTAATGTATGTGGACGAGGTGTGAATCTTCACATTGAGCAATACAAGATTCACATAAATGTAGAATCTGTAAATTAGCATGAATAAAGGTGTGCTCATTGTTTGTCCTTGATTTTTGGCTCAATTCAAATATACGACTGTTGGACTGTTTTGCATGGTACCCTCGGTAACGGATGATTTAACGATGTGAGAGAAAGGCAATCCTGATGTGGTAACCTTATTAGGTTTGTTGATTGCGTTTGATGCTGTAGATCTTCTGATTCTGGTACAGAGAAAGCTGAATGAGTGCCTGGGACTTAAGATGGCACTTTTCCTTTTTTACTGATCACTTCCACATAATCCAAACTGGAACAATTATATTGGGGATTGACACAGGGCTCTTTCCAGCCTTACCCTTTCCAACCCTCATCTGAGATCTAGCTGTGTGGATGCTAGACTTCTAGATAGCTGCATAAATGTGGTGCTATTGGACTGGTTGCATCCATTATCCAAATCTTTTCGTAAGCTTGTGGCGCTCTCGCTGCAACTCGTCAAATACTCAGTGGCTAAATATTTGGGGAAGAGATAGTCACCCACACATGCCACATGAATATCAGTCCTTACCTACTTTAATGAGCAGCTTGAGACAAATGCTTCACTCCTTAGCAGGGAGTCCCGCCCCAAAGATACATGTGCACCTTTTTGACTATATTTACTAAACTGTGCTACTGGTGCACAGTCCTCTAATTCTGGACCGGAATCCTCATTGTTGGAACACCCATGAACTGCGGGTAACTACAGTAACTGCTACAATGTAGGCTTTCAAGGCTATTGTATTTCTGCTTGTGGTGTCGAGGAAACGGGACCATGCTGTTACCTAATGATTCTAATATACTTGTTGCATTACTGGTGATGTGACATGTCTGTCTTTCAAGTATTGTTTGATGCACTCTATTTTATCTGGAATTGCATTCCTGTTATAAACTTTTAGAATAATAAAAGCAATTAAAAAAAAACAACGTAAATGTATGCAAATGATACACTGCTTTGAGTCCATCTTAGATCTAACCGGGCAGCCGCGCATTGGCCTGTCTGAGCTTTTGGAGTCTAATCATGGTATGGCCATCCATATTAAATGGAGGGGTTCAACCCAGTGCACTTCCTCAGGTCTCGATGATCTCTTTGCTGTTCTGATGAGAAGCCTTGAAAAGTATCAATTGGCTGAACAAAGTCACTAATCTGACACTGCTATGTACCAAAGCGATACCCTTTGGTATCGCTTTGTTCGCCCTAAGTTGGCAGGGTATGCTCAGACGTGAGTCCCTTGCTCACTTTGCCACTGGATTCAAGCTAGCCTGGCTGATGACGGCTGGTTAGCCAGAAACCAGTCCTCGGATGCTTGTTTCCCGTCCAGGGAAGACATGGCTTGGCAGTTCGGGCTGGACTGTTCCCATGAGGCACAGGGTCAGACTGATTTGCATATGGCCATGTCTGAACTGGGGTGGTGGAGTGGGCTAAAGAACGGTGATGGATTAAACCCAGATCAGTTGACTGGTGTTGAGTGTTTGATTTGCTCAAAAGCTCCGTCCATCATCCCCTTTTGTACCTGCTATGTACCAGCACCACACTAAGGCATGTCACACGACTGTCTGGGTTTGGTTCCTGACATCTTATTGCCATCTTGTGCTTGGAGGAGGATGTCTGGGTTTCGGTTCACATAAAGTCCTTTAAGCAACTACATAACAAATGAGTCCTATTTCTACACGTATCTGCAACTTTGCCCTGGCAATGCATGCTGGGGAGTTAGGGGAAGTCTCAGAGTTTACTCCCCTTGAGGCAAATCTGATGGTGGGGTCACTGGGCCTCAAGTGGATCACCAGGCTATACTGGTCCTTCTAAAGAATTCCGAGCCACTTGGGCTAGGGACGTAGGAGAAATAGACGACAAGTGGCATGGGGACACGATGGTAACCAGAGTTCTGGCTGTCCTCTTCATTCCTCGCCTTGTACAATTTAACTGCTTTCCACAGGGTGTGCTACAGAATGCCCTGGCCACGTTCCTGAACACCCCTGCAGTACCAGACCTTAAGGGGGCACTGCTGGGAACAATGGATGGCTGTTGGGGCAGGGCCTGGGTGTATCGAGAGGGCACTAGCAGGGCTTGGTTCTTGGTCACCAAAAGAGACATAGCCCGTTCATTGCGGGACGCCTCCCTACCTTGTTGGCAGATTAGAGGCATGGCTTGGACTATTGCATTGCAGCTTAATAGATGGTGTATAAAAGGAGAGACTGTGCAAAAAACCTCAGTGTGTGGTCCATGGCTCTCCAATCAAAAGGACATTTGAGACTTGGAAGGGTGTTGAATATATGTTGTTGTTCTCTAATTACTTATGTAAGATATGGCTGAAGTGTAGTGCAATTGCGTTCTATATCGAATCCCCTCTGCAAGAGCTATAAAGTCCTGAAGGCTGCATTTGTTTATGCTAAATAATTAAAACAATTATCTAAAAAGAGATGGGTTGCCAGGAGTTTCATGAAACTGAATCCTTCAAAATTACAGTTGTCTCTGGCAACCCATACTCAAGGTGCTTTGGGGAATGTCCCATGCTAGCTGAGTTAGTAATAAGTTTTGGAATTTTGATGGAAGTATACTTTATTGTGCACATGCTTGGGGATCAGAGCTTTTTTTTGAGTCTGTGTATGTTAAAATTAATCTTCCCCTTTCTTTCCTTTTTCAGAGAATTAACATGGCTAATTAATGTATTCAATCCTGTCTAGGCTTTTACAATTAAGTCTTTCTTTGGTTATCTAAAAGGAGCAGTCACAAATTCCAAGCAATTCAGAATGGCACAATGAGACTCGTCACTAATATACGGAAGTATGATAGTGTATCCTTCTACTTTAAGCAACTTCAGTGGCTTCCGGTTCATAAATGGAGCAAGTTACAGTCGACATGAATGGTATATAGGATTCAGCTCGTCCTTCGTGGTCAAGAAATTTAGAAAGTACCCTCTTGGGTGTGCCATATGACCTAAAAATCTGGTTTCTTTTGCACTGTGAAAATCCGGATTGAAAGATAAATTCTGAGGGACTTCAAGTTCCATCAAGCGAGGCTATGGAACAACGAAGCCGAGCTCTGGAAAAACATTCCATTTGTTCAGAGCCTAGTCTCATTATGTTAAAAGTAATTCAAAACATGGTTATTTAGTATATCAGTCCTGTCCTTGGGTAGCACTAGGATACATCGACCTGCGTTGTATAAAGTTAAATAATGATTTAATACCATTTTGGGGTGTTCGATGAGAATGTGGTGAAGCCAGGGCAATGTTAGGCTAACTGTTTAGGAAAGTAACATCCGTTAATTAAAGCAAAAGTCTTGTTTCACAGGAATTGTAAAACTGTAACTATTGTGATGAAGACAGGGCGAATAACCAAGAAAAAATTACACCGTAGCTAAAATGTAATCTATGTGCTTCTTTCATCCCATAAAAAATATGCCATAATCTCATAAAAAATATGATCCTACCTTCTGAAATCACAAAATATTAGCCAGAGGTCCCAGCCACAAGAAATATCACTTTCATGTTCCTTCCCAATGTGACGGCCAGATCGACTTCCTCTTGGTCTTGGAGCTATATCACCTGAATAATACCAGGTACAGGCAGATGTAGGAAAGTTCACTGAATATGGTCCTCTCCGCCTCCCTTTGTCACCTATGTCCTTGCAGGATTTGGGGTGGCTTACTCTTGCCCTAGCAGCTGTTCACTGGAAGCTTACAATATTTAAGGACCCTTGCCATATTTATCTTGAGGAGGGTAGGAGAATGTAGTAGGGGTTATTATTTTTGAGTGCTCGTGAATAACATTACTTATACTTCCTAAGGATTACTACATTTTGGTCTGACTGCATAGGTTGGGTCTTTGTATAGGGATAATGCCACGGAGAAGGTTGGGGTGGGTTTATTGCAATAAAATCCTTAATAACCACATAAGTCATTTTCATGAAGGGCTCGTGGTTTCACACAGTTCTGATGCGGTTTAGCTGTATCCTTTCTTCTGTGGGGCAGTTGTACAGTGTGAATAATGGGAATTAAAGACCAGTGATAAAAATGGAGCATTTGTCTGTGATATGCCGGATATTTCCGAAAATCTGATAGTGCACGTTGTGGCTACAGCAATGAGAGGTGACGGGTGCAGAGCTGACATTATGCCCATGTGCATCCCACATGCTCAGAAACGTAAGAGTAGATCCTGACTCCATGCCTATGCAACCCTTGGGTTTTTGTCTTACACCCGACAGCAAATTGCAATTATTGCTAAATGAATGTTCGTATCCATGCAGAAATGTTGTAAAAGGTATAGCAACAATGTTGATACATTCTGCCACAGTCTAAATAATGCATAACATCTATACTGGAGCTACGGTCTTCCTAGTGTGTGTTCAAGCTGCCCACCTGGACCTGTATTAGTTGCCTCTGTTTTAGAATGATGGTATCCCATTGGTGCTGTAATATGGTATTGCGGCAGATGCTCGGCGTTTTACACTGATTAATGTATATCACCATGTTTCACAACCTCTCTTTCTTCGAAATTTTTTATTTAACATACACCACGTAAACCCTTTTAATTGATTTGCAGAACCTTTTCATTTCAGTGTCCATTTTATTTTGGTTTAACAGTTGATACTCCGGACCCCTATGTGGAACTCTTCATCTCTACAGCTCCAGACAGCAGGAGGCGAACAAAACATTTCAATAACAATATAAATCCTGTCTGGAATGAAACCTTTGAGTTTATTTTGGATCCGAACCAGGAAAACGTTTTGGAGGTAAATCGAATATATATGTATTGCACGAGGTGTTTCTCTAGGAACGTGGATCTACTCCAGAGCACATATTCCTGCTGAAGTCAGCATGATGCAGGTTTGGGATCCCATAGTTAGACACTTGTTCACCTTTGGCATTTTTAAAGCTACAGTTCTGCAGTTCTGGCTAGGGAACTCAAAAGCTGAAGTGGCTGTGACCCTTCTGGGTATCCGGGGGGGGCTGGGGGGGGGGGGGGGGGGGAGGGGGGAGATGTGCATTACCAAGGAAGTCAACTTAAGAAAGGCCAGGAGATCAGTGACCAGTTTCATAGGAAAGGAGGAAGAAGGGAAACCATGGCTACCGTGGGGGACGAATAGGAAGGTAACAATGTAGAGGGGATGCATACCATGTTTTAGTCATTCGTTAGTTCAGACATCCTAGAAAACCTTTGTTGGTCTAAAAGTGTAAAGAGGCACAACAGTTTACCAAGCATATAGACTGTGAACTTGTTGCAGCAAGGAGAATGACTTATAAGGGTGTAGGTCACAATTATATGCTAGCCCAAATGTCTGAGAAGTAGAATTTGTGAGAACTTACCAGGATGACTTTCGTGAGGTTGTATTTCAGTAAGGGTGCTGAAGAAATATGCCTGCACTGAAGTGGTTCAAAGAGTAATTTCCCTAGTTAGTTCCAATGGTCATGGTTTGCTTAATTTTCAAATTGTTCATGAAGCCTTTCTAGCCAGACATGCAGCTCTCTAATTTTTACAAATGTCATCTCTTAGCTTTAACCTCAAGGAAATGATTGCAGCATCTTTCAAACCACAATATAGTCTTTTAGTCTGAGGTGCCAGAATATTCCATGAAGGCTACATTTTGTACTCTACTAATATATTGCCATGGGACTGTGAAATGTTATTGCACAAAATCTGGTCCGCAGTCTATAAATGTTTGTAGTGCTGAATATCGATTTGAATCAAACAGTTTTCAAAAAGCATGTATTATATTCCTTTACGTGTAAGATCATTTTTATTAATTCTTGTTGTACTAAATACAAAACTTCGTAGACTATAGAATTCCATCACTAGTCAGCCAACTCATGTTGTCCCCAGACATTTGAGACTTCTTCAGGGCTGGAATAAAATCATAGATGGAAAGAAATTGGATTGTTGGTTGACTGAGCTATGAGCCCTGGTCAAGCAACAATCGCAATCCTTGTCCGGTTGAGGCACAAGGCAACCCTAAATTAATCTCTGTCTAACACTCTAGTAGCTTTGCACAGAGCAGTCCGATCTAATTTAGAAGAAATGTGTTAAGTATATGTGCAATACTTCAAGCAGTAATGAAGTGAAACCACAACACCAAAAAGAACCCAAACCACATTTCTACTTTCTTTAATAAATAAAACAGACCAAAATCCAATCAATAGAACCGGAGTTATGCAATTTAAAAGATTTTAGTGAAAATAGTGCCTAAAAGCACAAAATGGCAACTGTGTATATCTGGTTGCGTCGGACCTGGGCAAAGTCACAGGTTCAGGAAGACCGTGATGTAGCGCTGGCTGGCTACAGGGACCCAGTTAGACCAGTTGAGCATAAGTACTTAAATCATGGTTTTCAGAGCATTGCGAAGATCTGTGTCGAAGATGTGGCGCGTATCTGAAGTGATGCGTTGGTTCCGAAATGCGAGTGCCTGCATCATCGTTGAGGATCCCGTCAATAGGACTTGCGATTTGCAGTTTGGCGTCCAGAATATGGGGCACAGTCATGGCGATGCAGCTATTCAGAGAAGCTGTGAGGGTGCAGTACTGAGACCGTTATTGACGAGCGATGCCAGGGCCTGTGTCGATAAAGCGCTGCGCAGCAGCGGTATTGATGGGATGCGATGTGGGTCTTCGGGACTGGTCCTATCTGCGCAACAGTAGCTATGCGTTGGTTCTGCTGGGGTTTGCCCTCCACGGCATAGGAGATGCGTCCGCTTCGCTGGATCCACAGAGGTTGTCAAAGCACCGTAAGCCCACCTCCAAGGGTCCTGGACTGTGGTGGCACCACTTGACAGGCTAGCCTCACAGATGGCAGAGTCCATTTGCAGGTTCAAGGTTGTCAGAAGCCTGTTGTGTCCCTAACGCTTTATATCAGGAGACCAGCCAACTAGACCTTGGAGGCACTCAGGGTTCTGTGCTCAAGAGGTGCAAGTCTAGTCCTTTTCACCAAGGTAAGCAGGCTGCAGGCCAGCACAACATGGCAGCCGTCCTTAAGAGCTGCAGTCAAGCAGAGGGGCAGTCCTTTAAGCACCACAGCAGCCCTTCTTCCTAGTAGAGTGTCCACAGGTCCAGTAATGTGCTGAAGAGGCAATGTCTGAGGTCCAGGATTTATACCCATTTGGGCCTTTAAAGTTGGGGAAAGATTTCAGAGGCATTTCTTTGAATTATATAGGTGCCATGCCTTCCTGACCCTGGTTCCAGAATAACTACAGGGGGGTATGCAGCCCTTTGGTTGGAGACGGGGCATATCATATTCAAGTGCAAGTGGTGCTGGGCCCAGATCCTCCTTCCCATCATGCCAGTCATGGCCCATCCAGTCACAGCTAAGCTCTTTATTCTGTGTGGCTGTCGCAAAAGAATACACAAAGCCCGACAGTCAATTACACCAAGTCATGTGACCCAGAGACAGTTGCAGGCTCCAAATGACAAAGGTTAGAAAATGCCAACTTTCTAAAAGGGGCCTTCTCAAAATTGTAATTTAAAATCCAACTTCATTATGAGTTGGGGATCTACATTACAATTCCAGAGAGACCAACTATGAACTGGTTACTTGTTCCCATTTGGAAGTTACACTTGTAATATGTAATAAGGTGGTATACAACCTTTACAACGAATCTTTTACCACGCACTACCATTACAACGCAGTCATTACAACGCAAACCATTACAACGGGAATGGAATTGGAATAGTAAATTAAACTATTCACTATCCAGCACCCCAAAGCGCTATGCGTTGTAATGGTATGCGTTGCAAAAACCGCGTTGTATTGGTATGCGTGGTAAAAGTATGCGTTGTAACGTCATACATCCTAATAAGGTAACTCTAGTGGTATGCTTTGAGAGAGGTAGGCCTTACAGTAGTGAACAACAAATGAAAGAGTTTTTCACTACCAGGACATGTAAAAAAAAAAGTACATGCCCAATCTTCTAAATACACTGCACTCTGCCTTCTGGACTGTCTTGGGCCTGTATGCCCATTAGCAGCATTTAATTTTGCAGCCCAGAAGCACATGTAGTGTCTCTTTACTAGGGACTTACAAGTAGATTAAATATGCCAATTGGGTATTAGTCAATCTAACATGTTTTAAGGAGAGCGCACAAGCACTATAGCACTGGTTAGCAATAGTGAAGTGTGCAGAGTCCTACGGCCAGCAAAACAAAGTCAGCAACAACAGGAGGTCTGTTGGCAAAAAGTTACATTACCCCAAGGATGCCAGTTCTAAGTAAGTTGCCACACACACACCAACCACACACACTTTAAGAACAAGGTATTTACAAATGTACAACATATATTTACACCACGTATTTTGAGTCTCCAATGCTAGTTCTGTACTGTGTTTTCTAAGTCTTATATGACTTTTTCGAGGTAAATCTATTGTGCCACTTCAATAATCAAAAACGAGTGTGCCTTGGTCAGGAAGTTCAAAACGTGTGATATTATTTGTACATTTAATTGAAAGTTACATTTGTTTTCCTAAGAGTTTGCTACTGTTTATTGAGAGTGATGTTGTAACATACCAAATGTAGACTTCTTGACCTTTTTAGGTCTCGGCTATAACGCGCTGAAAGCGCGTTCTCGCTAGAGAACTATTGTCGGCGTCTCAGCAGTCTGAGAACACCGAAGTGAGACGAGACCTGGCCGCGCGCAGCATTTCCCCATAGGATAGCGTTGTGCGCGCGGCCAGGTCTTGTCTCCACAGTGCTAATGCAGCCCGGATCGCGACGCACACCTCCTGGAATGCAGGGGGAGTCAGCATACCAGCGAGCGGCGCTGATAACTCACACATGGCTGCCCCTTCAAGCAGGCTTAAGTTGCAGGACGTCCCACACCACCTCCTGCTGCGCTTCCTGCTAGTCGGCGCCCGTTGCCATTCGGTTTAAATGAGATTGAAGTGATTTTGAATAATGCTAAAAACTCACATTTTCGAGATTTTTACTGGAATACTTTAACTTCGTTCACCATTAGTGCGTTTATTTCTTGCGTAATAATGGTAGTTGAGGATTTGTTAATTGATTTTCTCAGTTTATTTCTGTGAAGGATTGAAAAGCCAACTTAATTCATTGAATACTATCTAAAGAAACCTTGTACTGAATTTCCAGTTTCCGAGAGTACTAAATCCTTCCATGGGTTTGTGGTGTGAATAGTCAGTAAAGAGATATTTACTCGTACGCATAAATTGTTAGACAGTTTCTGGTTATATGGTGCACTGTTTGATAGGAAACTGTTTCAGATTCTAGGAAACATAAGAAAACAAAATGTTACAGGGGTGTTCTGTATAATTCCACAAATGCCTTGATTATGTAAATAAACATTTTGACCTAAATTTATTGCATATTGTTATCCTGAAATTTTGCCCTGACTATGAATCTCCTGGACTTAGATCAAACACTACTACATGTGATATAAAAACATACCACCTTGAGGAATCTATGCGGGAGTTGCAGAATTTTCCCCTCCTGATTGGATCTCGCATATATCTTGCAACAATTTTCTTTGTTTTGGAATTGTCTTTAAATTTTGAACCAAAAATACATTTATCTTTTATCTTTCTTGCAGAGAAAAATATAAATGAGGAAGTCAATTTTATTGTATTGTTCTCTTGACAAGTCTCGTTCAAACCCCTCAAGCACTTTAGGCACATTTGCATATACATGTTTCTACTTTAACCAGTAAAAAGGGCTGGAATGGAAGGGCATAGCATCACTGTGAACAAACTTGTAACTCCATTGATTTTCTCGGGTATACCGTTCACTGACCAAGGGAATCGCAATACATGGCAGTGGAGACATCTGTACCTAGTCAGCTTTATTATTCTGTTCTTTTGAGGACTGTTGTACAAACCTCTTCTGCACACTAAACGAGGATGCACACACACCTCTGCACTTTAACGTGGAATAAGGCTGCACAGAACAAGACACTGGGAGACACTGGGAGATTCTATGATAATACCCTAAATAGTTTATAATTTTATCATCTTTGTTCTCCCTAATGAAATATGTACTAACATGTACGAACATCTTTTTTCCACAGTCGCTGTTTAAGTAAGTAAATGTATAGCCACAGAGTTCACCTATACTTTGCATCTTGAAATATGCACTTTAACTAAGACTAATCGAAGATATTGTGAGTGCGATGATTTTAGTTTTACACTCCCATTTCTACCTTAGTCTGCTATGAATTCTGTAACAACCTCTTCTATACCAGTTTACGTTTTTGTTACTTGCATTAGTATACAATTTTAGTCTATTTTATTTTGCATCTTAAAAACTTTAAAAAAATAATATTGCCCTGAAATAATACCATTTACTGTCAATATTTATGAAGTCTATTTATTATTCTGTTTGTTTGGGATTTTAACATTTTATTGGCTTTTTTGTAGAATGTATACATTTTTTGACAATGAGGAATCTGAACCCAGTTTTGTATTTCAATGGGCCTGTAGAGTGTTCGGTTACTAGATGTCTATAGGTTTGAATATGTGTTTGGGTTCCACAGACATTGAACAGTAACACAGCACATTCTGAACTCTTTTTCAAAGAACTGGCGATTTGGGACTTCATCTTTTCAGGCATATCAACCTCTAGACTGGGGAAAACTTAGCTATTCACATAGTTTTAAATCCTAATCACTGCGAAGGAAAGTTGATGGGTGGTTGGTGGGGCCTTTTACCAATTGACTAGCCAAGAGACCTCACAGAAAACAGCCATTCTGGGTAATATTATTGTAGTTATGTAAAAGATTACATTTCTATTCAGTTTTTATAACACCGAAATCCCTCAGTGGAGACACTGGACACTGATATCAATATCCATGGCTCTCACAAGTATTGTAATAACATAGGATCTGTCGCTCTGTCTATCTATCGGTCTATCTGTCTGTCTATCTATCTATCTATCTATCTATCTATCTATCTATCTATCTATCTATCTATCTATCTCAAAACACCTGTGCACTACAATGGACTGGTGCATTCTGGGCAACAATCTGTCCTGTGAGACTATTGGATTAATTATTCGATAGTGAGTTCTGAACCTTCTTTTTTTCATTGGTGAACATACACAAGAATCCAATCTATAGACTTGTACTGCTTTATTAAAGTCAACGGCTTAATCTAGTGCAGATAGCTGTAACTATAAAAAAGGACACTAGAGTGACAATGAAAGCAATTAATAAGCAAAATGTTAAAGAACTGCAGCAGTGCAATAGTGTTTCAGATATACATTGCATTGTTAATCACTTCCTCTGTTCTAGCCCCTAGCTAAACTATCTTCACTCGAAACATGCCTCTCTGAGTTTCTTGAGGTAGCTTCAAACCTCTGTCAGCAGGAAAACAAGCCTATTGTTACCTTCTTTGAGATGGTTCTTCTCTGTCTTATTGTGACATTCCCAAGGAGCTTGTGGCCTTCACTATGGATGTATGCAGCTCAGCTCTCGCAAACCAATCTCCCAGTAAGAAAACAGAAGATTCTTCGCTGTCTAATACGTTTCTGTACCAGGTTAAAAAAAAAAGATTATTTTGAAAAGGGCTGGTCTTATGATGAGTAAACCAAAATGCAAGAATTCATATATTATTACACCTTCACTAAATTCTCTCACACATGACTGTATCAATGTGAGGGGAGTTTACATTAGAAGAAAATGCAAAAATTACTTTATAGCAGGAGTAAACCAGTCTTTATTTCATTAGCTGTAGCCATTGGTTCCCCTAATGTGGGTCAATTCATTACCTAAAACTACCTCGGTGCACACTCTGGATTCTTGTTACAGAGTCACGCAACTTATCTTCCTACTCACCAATCCTTTATGAATTTAATACTTCACCCCGCCCCCCCCCCAAAATCAGAAAGATACATTATTTCAACTTCAGGTACTTATTTAAATACTAATTTTAATTTGTCAGCCTATTGTAGCCTGGGGCTTCAGTAATGTACAAGTTAGCTGAGTGAGCCGGTTATAATGTCGATCGCAGGCCTCATTAGATGGCTCACGTTTTGCATTTTTTCCACAGAATCTAATGAGCTACAGTATCTATTGCATGCCAGAAGTCCCTTAAGCAAGCATATCAACTGTCCAACAGCCCCGTGGACCTCTAGCCATCTCCTATAAAACTTCACAATGGTCCAATGTCCTGAGATTGTATTGGCAAGTGGCTTAGGTTGGAGGGAGTTTTCTGTCTTAAATGTTCATTCATTTAGGTGATCTAGTAATTGCTTGGCAAATAACTTTGCTGCTGAGTCCATAAATTATATACATTGGTAGCAAGCCAGATTTGTCCTGCTGCCTTTTTAAAATATTGCTTTGAGTATAGCACCTTTTAAAATGTCTGGCTAAGATGCGGACTTACGCCAAGACTGCGTTGATTCGAATGAGGAGCAGCATCAGTTTGCGTTTTGCTTCATCTGTTCTGATGAGACCACAACTGGGCCAGCTGAGCATCGCTAGCCCCACTTCAAAGGATCCAGGACTATGGGACACCAATTGAGGGTTACAACTCACAGCAGGCAGAATCTAGGTGCAAGGTTCACACTTAAAATCCGACTATACTGAAGTGTAGTTCCTATTTTCCCAATAGGCCCTGCGCATTGGAATAACATAAACAGTAGTATAGACGTAGAAGTGCGGATCTTATAGGTCTCCTCTGACTATGCTAAACTTAATTGGGTTTGTTACCAACTAGCTCAGAGGTCACTGGAAACTTTCTTGACTGGATAGGAAGTGATCAGCTTCCCTGGTACAGACAAGAAGGGATTCAGTTTTCCAACAACCACATAAACATGACAACTTTGCTCCTTAGAATAAGAGTCAATCTCTAGAGTCGTGTGAAACAATAGACAGTTATTTTACTCAGTCAGTTTTGTGCAGATTACTTTCACCAATATGCAGAGAATAGAGAGACGGGCGTTTTCAATAAAAAGGTATTATTTATTGAACAGTCTTTCTTCTCATACAAGAGAAATGAATTGCCACAATTGCAAGACTAGTTATTATAAAAAGTGCGTACAGTAAAATGAGGATTGCGAAATAATACTGTAAAAGCATTGATATGGTTTCTTAGCCATACAATGGTTTAAAATGAATAAACCATATATACATTCATATATACATTAGGCTAACATACTCAACTGGTGCTTCTAACTACGCCTACCCCAGTGTACCTGACCTAAGCCTAATACGTGGAAGGGAGTAAGTAGCAGTTTAAGTTAAGTTGGTTTTGCCAAGGTTTGCTTCAAGAATTCTCTCTAAGGGTTTAGTCAACACCATACCTCTGGAATAGAATGTTGGAGGTCTTGTATCTCCTTCCAGGACTCGATATCCCAGTCACTCGCAAGAGTAGGCTGGAAACGCCGGAGCTGGATTTTCTCGGCAGGAGAAAAGACAGCGTCTCTCTCAGCGCGTCGAGGAGGAGGAGGAGGGGCAGCGTTCGTGGGCAGCTTGTATCTGCTGGGCTTTGCAGGGGGACAGCTGTTCTGCTCCTATGTTCACCACACCATCGTTCTCCGATGTCGTTGAGGCAGCGTTTGCTTAAGGCAACGTTGGTAATATTTATACCTGAAAGGTGCCTTGTTTGACGTAAGTTTTTGGACATAAGACGTCAATAAAGATGTCACTAGGAAGTGATCGTCTCTCAGTGCTCATTAGAGTTCTATTACTAATCAAAACATAGCAAGCGGGGATTTCCCAGGTTGCTGAGGTTTATCTTGTTGAAGAACTCGGAGTGTAATCTAGGAATCTTAGATAGTGGCTTCTGCTGTTTCATTTGCTCTAATGAGCTGCAGAGGAAGCTGCAGAGGAAGAGATTCTGAAATGTGGCTCTGATCGTGTGAGGCCAGAGACGAGTTTCTGAATATTGCATTTGATCGTTTATGCCAATATAGGGGTATGAATGGATTATAGCCGTATAGGGGCATAAGGTCACAGTATTGATCGGGGTCCTAGATTAGAACGCGACAATACAGTTAAAAATGCGTTTAAATTACAATTTCTCAGACACCAAATATGACCTTCCTACCTGTTCTCAATCAAAAGTTAGCACTTATTAAATGTAAAATGAGGTAATCCAATGTTATCCTATGGGAGAGGTAGGCCTCACAGTAGTGAAAAACGAACTGGAGGGTTTATCACTACTAGGGTATGTGAAACTTAAAAGTACATGACCAATCTTTTAATTGCAATGTCCCCTGCCCTATGAGCTGCTTCGTGTCCATCTTAATGGTGACGTATATGTCATAAAAGGGGAGCTAAAGGCTTGGCAAGTGGGCTATTTTGCCAAGTCGAATTGACTGTTTAAAGCTGCATACAAGCTGCATTGGCAGACCAGGGACATGTTTAAGGTGCTTCCTAAGTTGTGATGCAATAAGTGCTGCAGGCCCACTAATAGCATTTGATTTGCAGGCCCTGGTTATATGGTATACCAGTTTACTAGAGACTCAAAGTAAAATAAATATGCCAATTAGTTGTAAGCCAATTTTCCCATGTTTTAGGTAGTGAGCACAAGCACTTTAGCACTGGCTTGCAGTGGTAATGTGCATAGAGTTTTAAGACCAGCAAAAAATGAATTCAGCAAAAATCGGAGGGTCGAAGGTACAACGTTTGGGGGTTGGGGATGACCTTGCAGAGAGCGACAAGTCCCACACTGAGTATTGAAGTAACTTTCCTTTGTCCTGTAAACATATGATCAAGAGTCCAAACTGCAAAACCTCACTTTTCAGATTCTTTTTTCGGTCGCATCCATGCGTCAACATTACTTGATGCTGTTTAGTGTGTGTTTGTCCATAGACTAGTTGTGATAATGATGGCAGTTATTAGCGGGACTTCCACATGTATAATACCATTTAGACCAATCTCAGAATATAGAAGCTTCCTACGTGTTTTGTGCAAATAACTGTTCATGAGACTTCATTGTCTGTGCCTAAATGCTCAAATTTTTGCGATTTTGTGATTGCGAACAGTGCATCCACCAACATATATGCTAGCTCTGGAGTTTATCAGCCAGCTTGTTGCTTTGGACTTTGATCTAACCTTCCGTACAAAAGTGAAGTTTGCAACATTCAGTCATAGAGGTTTGCAGTATTTAATCTGTAGTATGTAATCTGTGAGTCTTTACTTTCATAGTCCTGACAACTAGAATTTCCCAGACCTTGGAGGTTGTAATAACCTTTCCAGACGTGATGCACATTGATCTACCTAGATCTTTCCATCATGATAATGCACAGATTGAAGAGGTCTCAAAGCTATATAGTTCCTCTTATTTTTGCCATTCAGTCTTTTTGATCACATTACCCCTTCTCTGAACTCAGTGATATGGGTGACTTTCGATTAAGCAAAGACCACATTTAGTGCATTCAGCAGAGTATCGGTCAGCTGCATGATATCACCTGTAATTATACCACCCATGCCATTATTTGAGATAAGTGCGGTTCTGCAAAATATGCCTGCTGCCATTGTTTACTGTGAGCTACTTACAAGTGCAAGACCTTTTGACTATGGACCACCCTTGCACATAATATACAGTTTAATACAAGCTTCCTGAAGTTCCATACAGTGATGGAAGTCCAACTGTTTTGAGCAGCACACTGCCAGTAGTCTGATCATCAGACTCTCTAACTTTGAAAATCACACTGTTATTTAGCAGGAGTTGCTTTCTCTGCAGTATTCCTGCTCCTGCAAAGACCAGGATCTGTCCCATTCTGTTGTTTACTACAGTACAACAGGCATTTGCCTTGAATTACATTTGATTGTTGTATCCCATATATTCCTTTCTGCAAATGTGTTTTCAGGAATCTCCTAGATCACCATAAGACTGCACAATAGCCAAAGAAGTACTGGAATGTGGCTAACCATCTAGCTCCCACAATCCTTTAAATGGAATCTTTGGACTATTTCACAACGCAAGTTATTGGTGATACTCCAGAAAAAAGGGTTGTATCATTACTTAGGTGGACCGTAGATTGTCACATTTTAATCCAAACTAAAAGACAACCAGGAAGAGTGTGGTTCAGATGCTCAATTTCTGAAGTTAAATAAACTGTCCTTTTCTGCCCTTGTCGATGAACTGGTGCTTGGTACAAAGCACTCTGGAAAAAGTTTAGAGGATTTGTGCAGTACAATTTATAACAGTAAACAATTCAATTTTTTGCCCAAGATTAAATAAATGTTTACAATAAGGTATGCTAGGAGAAATGTGGTAGAAGACAACCTTATTTTATTAAGCTTTTTTTCTCAGGTCACTTTAATGGATGCAAATTATGTAATGGATGAGACTCTTGGCACAACAACATTTGCGTTATCCTCGATTCCGGAAGGAGAAAAAAAAGTGGTGTCATTCACATTCAATAAGGTAAGAAATTCCGGATCTTAAGTACGTTTGACACCATACACAGCCAGGACTTTGGTGTCCTAAGTTGGTAATGGCAAGGGTCACTGTGTGCAGTTTTTAATGACCCTTTGCAGACTTTGAGTATACTTTTAACTTTGATCTCTATAGTTAAGGTGGCAACTAGAGAATGCAGTTCACTGTTACTAATAGTAAAACAGTATCTGGAAAGGATTTTGTTATTTCTGTGGGTCAGTGTGGCATCTGCAGTGTTTCAAGTCAGTCTTTCCTGTACTTCTGAAATTCTAGCTTCTTATTAAAGTGGGTGCTTATACATCTGTTAGTCAGGGGCCTGCTTTTGAGAGCATTCCACACATGAATTACAAGTCCCATAGTCTACCATGTAATTGATGTCCCTGTCACCACCATGTGGAGCTAGGGGACGTTTGAAAGCCTCTTTAAAAACCCCGGAATCCTTTTTCCAGACGCCAACTTATGTGGACATTCTCAAGACTTCTCATCTGACCAGCTGCTTTCAACCTCTTCTTCCAGATGTGTCAATTTTACACCAAATATTTTTGGGATTTGATTGCAGAATACTATATTAAATTGTATCTCAGTCCCCTGAACTACCTACAGTGTTGCAAAAGAATCTTATGGGAAGCGATAAAACGTACATAACTGGATGGAAAAAGAGAATCAACAGAGGCTGAAGAAATTGGGTGGTGAGATAGAAACTGACTGCTAAGGAAATGAAACACAGACGTGTGAGAAATTGAATGAAATAATTTAGTGAGGGAGGAGTAATATGATTATTGTACATACCTCAATGTTTCTGTTAGCATTTATTTCAGTAGGTACCGTAAATCTGGGCATGATGAATAGAGAAAAACAAGTACAAAATGCAGTTCATTGATTACCACCTATGAAAACAAGCACTGGCGTTGCCAATAGGTCTCGCAGTAGGAAAGTTGGAGCTATTGGTTTTGTAAATGACAAAGCCCTTTATGTATTTAAAATGATAACCAAAGTGAAAGGCATTGTTATTTGCAATTGTAATGACTCCAACTGTCGTACTGCGAGACCTATTGGCAACGTGAGTGGTTTTTCATGTGTGAGTGGCGTTGTGTGTGTGAGTGGCGTTGCGTGTGTGAGTGGCGTTGCGTGTGTGAGTGGCGTTGCGTGTGTGAGTGGCGTTGCGTGTGTGAGTGGCGTTGCGTGTGTGAGTGGCGTTGCGTGTGTGAGTGGCGTTGCGTGTGTGAGTGGCGTTGCGTGTGTGAGTGGCGTTGCATGTGTGAGTGGCGTTGCATGTGTGAGTGGCGTTGCATGTGTGCGTAGTTGAGTGGCGTTGCGTAGTTGAGTGGCGTTGCGTAGTTGAGTGGCGTTGCGTAGTTGAGTGGCGTTGCGTAGTTGAGTGGCGTTGCGTAGTTGAGTGGCGTTGCGTAGTTGAGTGGCGTTGCGTTGTTGCGTGGCGTTGCGTAGTTGCGCGGCGTTGCGTAGTTGAGCGGCGTTGCGTGTAGTTGCGTGGCGTTGCGTAGTTGCGTGGCGTTGCGTAGTTGCGTGGCGTTGCGTAGTTGCGTGGCGTTGCGTAGTTGCGTGGCGTTGCGTAGTTGAGTGGCGTTGCGTAGTTGAGTGGCGTTGCATGTGTGAGTGGCGTTGCATGTGTGAGTGGCGTTGCATGTGTGAGTGGCGTTGCATGTGTGAGTGGCGTTGCGTTGTTGCGTGGCGTTGCGTAGTTGCGTGGCATTGCGGCGTTGCGTAGTTGCGCGGCGTTGCGTAGTTGAGCGGCGTTGCGTAGTTGAGCGGCGTTGCGTAGTTGAGCGGCGTTGCGTAGTTGAGCGGCGTTGCGTAGTTGAGTGGTGTTGCATGTGTGAGTGGCGTTGCGTTGTTGCGTGGCGTTGCGTAGTTGCGTGGCATTGCGGCGTTGCGTAGTTGCGCGGCGTTGCGTAGTTGAGTGGCGTGGCGTAGTTGATTGGCGTTGCGTAGTTGAGTGGCGTTGCGTAGTTGAGTGGCGTTGCGTAGTTGAGTGGCGTTGCGTAGTTGAGTGGCGTTGCGTAGTTGAGTGGCGTTGCGTAGTTGAGTGGCGTTGCGTTGTTGCGTGGCGTTGCGTTGTTGCGTGGCGTTGCGTTGTTGCGTGGCGTTGCGTTGTTGCGTGGCGTTGCGTAGTTGCGTGGCGTTGCGTAGTTGCGTGGCGTTGCGTAGTTGCGTGGCGTTGCATGTGTGAGTGGCGTTGCGTAGTTGCGTGGCGTTGCGTAGTTGCGTGGCGTTGCGTAGTTGCGTGGCGTTGCGGCGTTGCGTAGTTGCGCAGCGTTGCGTAGTTGAGTGGCGTTGCGTAGTTGAGTGGCGTTGCGTAGTTGAGTGGCGTTGCGTAGTTGAGTGGCGCTGTGTAGTTGAGTTGCGTAGTTGCGTGGCGTTGCATGTGTGAGTGCCGTTGCATGTGTGAGTGGCGTTGCGTAGTTGCGTGGCATTGCGGCGTTGCGTAGTTGCGCGGTGTTGCGTAGTTGAGCGGCGTTGCGTAGTTGAGCGGCGTTGCGTAGTTGAGCGGCGTTGCGTAGTTGAGTGGCGTTGCGTAGTTGCGTGGCGTTGCGTAGTTGCGTGGCGTTGCGTAGTTGCGTAGCGTTGCGTGGCGTTGCGTGGTTGAGTGGCGTTGCGTGGTTGAGTGGCGTTGCATGTGTCAGAGGCTAAATGTAGCACAGGGAGACCTCCAGTGGTAAGACAATCAAAAACAACTTAGAAAACATTTGACAGTATGAAGAGATCAAACTCATGAACAAGCGTGATACACCTCAGCTAAAAATCATGATAAATAACAACACACATTAGAAGTGAAACTGCAAGTACAGAAGGACCAGCTTTGCTTGTTTAAAACTCCCACTTCAGGCAGATGAGTGTAATGTGTAAAGCGTCTTGTGCACATGAGCAGATCGGAGTCTGGAAGCAAATACAAAGAAGAGGAATGACTGAGGCGCATTGGTGTGAAGCACATCAAAGGGCTTCTCCTCCCCTAATTAGCCGTTCTGGGGAAACTGAAAGTACGGCCGGCCTGCGGCCGGCCATGAATAATTAGGGGAGGAGAAGCCCTTTGATGTGCTGGGCTGGCTGGCCCTGAATGCGCGTGCATGTTATCACGTGGTTCACGGGCACTGCAAGAAAACCGCGGCTGAAAGCCCTTTGGTTTGAAGAGAAAATAGCCGACTTGAATTCTCCCCATTTCCCATTCCTGCGGAATGGTAAAGGCTCGACCTAAAAAGGCAAGCAAAAGCTTCATGTCTTAATTTAAAGCTGCCATTAAAAAAAACACGACAAAGAATGTGAAAAGGCCTGTTAGAATAACAAATCATTGCTTAATAATTTAAGAAGTATGAGATCTGAGAGAAAACACTAGTGTGACATATTTGGAAAATTCACATTATCCACTTGAAAAAGCCTATTTGCATACAGGCATTACTAATAGGCTGTTATGTGCTGCCCACCATACTCTCACAGGAATACTGCTCACCCTTCACTCGCATAGACAGTCTTTTAATTCTGGTATGCTGAGAATATGAGCAACGACTGAGAAAGTTTGTCAACCTTCTCAGGGTCAGTGGAACATGGGCACAGCCAACAGTGCATGAGAAGAGGAACAAAGTATAAGAGAGGGCCCATATGTCTGAAAGCAAGAAGTGAGATACTCGGAACAAGTGCCAGCAGAATTAGTTTAGCCACTGGTAATCTATGGAGCGAGCCCTCCTGGGAGTTAGATGAAGCGCAGAGAAGTAAATTGAGTTGATGTGAGCTAGAAAATCCAAAATCTGAAAACCATAAAATAACTTTAAATCGGTGCCCAGCCAATGCTTCTTTGGACGTAAAAGCACTATAATTAATCAAGTTAAATACTATGCACAAAATTACAAATATCTTGAAGATTTTGTGGGATTGCAAATGTAACCCCCTCATAAGCCGTCCTTGTAGAATCGTAAGTCGCAAATAACAAGCCACAAAGAAATATCATAGTGGGCAACTAACCCAGTATATCTACTGTGTACCTGTTATCTATGTGGTACCAGGTGACAATTTATGCACTAACTATGAAAAACAACAATATCCATATATGGACTATTGCAACAGAAAATGCTTTTCATGATCAGTAGGGATTAGCCTATAAACTTTATAACTTATTTGCAGTGTAAAATGTGAAGCGTACTGCCTTTTGTCACCACATTTTAAAATAAAGTCTATTGGCTTTAACAAGAGCATAACGTTGACATGGATGGGAGCTCTGCCTAGAGCACTGTAAAGCATTTTAGCATTTTATGCCAACCAAAGTATAGGTTGGCATCACAAGTCTCCCCCTGGGTACACTAACCCTTTACAGTGGTCATATCTAAAAGAGGCCTGGGTACTAAACCCTTTCCTATTACATTTTTCAGACAAATAGTTGAATACGCAAAGCTCCAAACTTCTGGTGCCTTTAATTGGATTTACAGTGTAAAACCCTTTCCAATTGCATTTTTCAGAGGGTTCACAAACAAAAACCCTCTCCTGTTTTTGGCAGATATTTTACAATGTAAATCTGCTTCCTTTCCTGGTTGAGCAGAGGTGTTTGGAGGTCCAAAAGCAGTTGAAAGTTAATAGCCACAATTTTGTTTATGGGGGTCTTACACTTTTAGGGTCCTGCGGCTTCAATACCTCAGATGCTTTGATCCTCAAACTGTATTTCAGTTGCCTCTTTTAACATACTTAAAGGGTAACTAGGCAAAGCAGTCCAAAACTGACTCGGGAAGGTGCTGTTGTCTAAAACTCCATAGCACAGCAACACACAAGATTAACACTCAATATATACGTGTCCCGTCAGTGCTTTTCCTTTAAAGCTGAAAGTTTCTTTAAAACACACACCTGTAAATGCTATAGCCAAAATACAAATATTTACAAGTTTTCAATTAAAATTACAAATTGTAACCTCTCGTGTATGGATCTTGCAGATTTATTAAAATGCAAATCGCATATTCTAAAGGACCATCACAAGGGGTACCGAACTCCGTAAATCTAGTTTGCTACCATTATCAGTGAGGATCTTTGTGACAATTGGAAGAGCAGCAGACTATACTTGTAAAAACCAGTAATGGTCCTATATGGGCATATTGGAACACATGGGGCTTTTCACATAATCAAAAATGTTAGGTGAATATTGTGGTCAAATTAATTGAGGAAGCCTGTTTTCTTTAACCCCTTTAGTGCAGAGTATGACCCTTTGACGTCCTTAGCACTTCCTCTGTCATGCAGAGGACTTCTGATACATACTTCTAACCACAGATTACACTCCGTGTGAACATTATCCCAGGTTTCAGACAGTAATCTGAACCTCAAAGCAGTGCTTTTCTATTTAAGTAGGTGGAGTTGTGTGTCTCCGCACCAACTTCGTTCTGCTCCGGAAGTGACATGTGTTCCTTTCTATGTACCCTTTCAGCTGTGGATCTGGCGCTACTCCATCCTTTGAGTTGTCTCCTAATTTTTTTCCAAGTTTTCACAGTGTGCAAGATATGTCATCTCTGAAAAGACCGGGTTTTCCATCTGTTGCACACAGATGTATGTGACAAATCCCCACATGGTATGGCTTTTGGTGCCTATGATCGGAACATGGGTCAGGAACTGTGATGACTGTGCTCAGATGAACGCAAAGGCTATACTGGACCATGAGGTAAAATTTTCCATCTTCAAAAACTGATAGACTCTGCACTGTGAACATTTGTAGTTAAAAGAACGCTCTAGTTCCCACTCCTGAAGTTCTTGTTGCAGACCTTCATTGCAGTCAAAGTCACTGGGTAAGTCTAAAAATAAACACAAGAAGTCTAAGTGGGAGTCAGACCCCTTCCTACCACTCTCGAACTCCAGAGAAGGAATGAGGGTGTCAGCATGGCTCTCGGTTTCGCTCCTATCCCCACTGGAGCAAATTCTGAACTTGGGCCTGATGCACCCTGACTTTCCAGGTCGGTCTGCAACATTGCAGCAGGTTGAGGCCTTTCATGAGAATATGCTGCAAATATTTGGTACTTTACTAGGTCCTTATGGTGCACTTTCAGGTCTCAAGAATTCGTAGGGGCCTCCAGTCAGACTTCCGCCGCCAGGTCCACCGTTGCTCCATCAGTGCCCTCTAAAGAAGTTATGGGTTCTGATCCAGCTCCAGTGTAGATGTCAGTCCCGGCTTCTCTCCCAGTGCTAATTACCGTTACATTGACGCTAGTTCTGATGTTGCTGATGTTAGAGGAGAAGCCACAACCAGGCGTGCTCTCGAACTAAGAATAAAACTCATCCCAACCGTGACTGGTGCTGTTTCCCGATCTTACTGAAGCGCAATTGCGTTGCAACCCATCTGAGTCAGATACTTTCCCTATACCTCGAGGCAGAGCCCAGGAATTGCACCATATCTTTAGCACTGCGTCAGACAGTGACAATTTTGATGAAGGGGGGGAATTATCTCCCCATATAATGAGGACACTTGTTATGAGGAATTACAAGATGCTAGTGGCCTAGACTCCTCCTCAGATACCGGCCTGGTTTCCCCTCCTGACTCTGCCTCAAAAGAAAACTCCTGCTTCGCTATAGTGATGCGGGGAGGCAACAGAAGTTCTGATTTACAGATACCTACCATGGAGGTAAAGACTAACGTTCTCACAGAAGTCACCCGACCCTGCCAGCCACCTACAGAACCTCTGTATTCCTTAAACAAAGACCTCCTTGCCACCTTTTTTGGCCTCTTTGACAAAACCATGCTATGGATCTCTAGTGAATAAATACAATCATTCTTTGCCATTGAGTGACTCAACCTTTCTTGAACATCACCCTATGCCTGAGAGTTTGGTGTTAAAGGCTTCCACAAGTAAGGTGGATTCCAACACCTTCCCCTCCCCTCTACCGGTTTTTGTGTCAGAATGTGTTGAAAGTTATGAAAAACATATTTTTTGATCTACGAGCCTAGCTCTCCAATCTGTTAACCCCAGCTGCCTTTTAGTGCACTACTCACATGCCCTGTGGGACACGGGGCCCAAATTTTACCAGCCCATCAATCATCGGGCGTCCCTCGCAAAGATGAACTTAACACAGCAACGTTTGTCATCCGCTGTGGCTTACACACAACCGGCTCTTTAGGTCAGGCACTTGGAATAACTGTGGCACATCACCACCAATCCTGGATTAGGTCTACAGGCTTCCCTGGTGATGTCCAGGCATATTTAATGGACCTGCCAATCACTATCTTTTGCCTTTTTGTCAAGACGTTGGATTCAGTCCTGGAATGTTTGAAGAAGGCAAGGCCACAGCACATTCCTTTAATCTGTTCAGCCCACCCACTGTGGCTATGATGGGGGCTTCCCCCAGACCCCACTACCAGTCTAGCAGGTCTCCAAAACTATGGATGGCTGAGGACTCAGCTCACAAAGACAAAACCCAGCGTATCAGGAACTGCATGCAGCTCAGGATCCCGCCACTCTCTTTAGTTTGTCCTTTCTGGCACACAGTCACCCTGTCGGAGGCAGGCTCTGACATTTCTACAACAGGTAGCAAGCCATCTCTGCTCATTTAATCTCCAGTGTGCTGCATCCAAGTGACCACTTCCTCAAAACTGGCTACCACTAGGGAAAACAGGTGTCCATAATGTATCTTTATTTTACCATTTTAAGATGCCCAATACATTGGTTCTCATCCTCGCCATCATTCTGGAACTTTAAAACAACAATAGACTGTACAACAACACAGCCAGATGGACATTTGCTGCTATGTTTAGTTTCTTTTGCATATGCCCGCTGTGTTTAGATGACAGCATGTTTTCTTTTTTCTCTTTGCATTCTCTTACATATGTTGTTGAAGTTGCTTGTGTTTTAATGCGTTTGCATCAGAGGTCAAATGCAAAAATAAGTTGGTGGGTTGATGAATGAAGGCACACAAGGAAACACTAGTGATAGCATGACTGTCTGATTCCTTTTTTACTGCCTAAACCCATCAGTGACACAAAAGGCACACTCACTCATTAGCCAGACCGATTGACATTGCTAATGCTTACTGTTTGTTTTTCCAATTCAGTTTGGGAGAGATCATAATCCTCGATTAAAAGTCAACATATCTTGAGTATGTAGTCCCTTTTTCTTGGGTCAGCTGCAATCTTTCAGTGTTTTTCAGAGACCAGAATCTAATAAGAGGTTAATTCAAATTTCTTTATCACATATTACTGTGATTCGGAACAACGCTGATCACCCTTTGTGTTAGCCGATGACAAATGCTTACCTACTCTGTTTATGGGGGTGGGAGGGTGGTGGTTCTGGTGGTGATGGTTCCGGTGGTGGTGGTTCTGGTGGTGGTGTTGATTCTCCAAAAGTTATTTTGCTCATGCAGGAATCGTTAGTGAACACCCTCTGGCTGCTTTACTGTATTGACTTGGTAACAGTCCTTTACTGCAAGTGTGATGTTGCTGTCTTTATTGGCCTAGGCACTTTCTAATTGCACTGTAGTATCCAATTTATGTGCGTTAGTTACTTGGAATGCGATCATTTTCTACAGGTATGCGGAAACTTGAGCTGCTGATGGAATTGCAGATATATTATGGTGTCTGTGGCTGTAAGCCATGCTGTGTAGGTTTCTTACCAAATTAGGTTTTACCCATGCTCCCATGCAGACCGGTCAGATTTTTGTTTAAAACCTTTCCTTATTAAATGATGCTGTATCTTGGAGCTAAAGCTAGGCACCCGGTGTTTTTTATTTCCTTTCTAAAATCTGATATTTGTTGTCTTGCATTTGTATCATTATGACTTATTCATTTGTGCTCCAACCACATCCAAGTTAGTAGATGGATATGGTTGGAAAGCAGTCTAAAATGGTGGATTGTCATCTTGATTTTTAAATTTTGTGTATGGAGTGCATTACATGGAAATGTGTATGGGTGCTTCATTGCACGAATTCAATGAACTCAATTGTGCCATGGTTTAGTACTTGTGAATGCAGATGGATTCTAGGTGACCATTGGTGTACTGTTACAGTGCTGTTGTGCCCCAGTGGACTTAGTCAAGTAATTCCATGCATATGCATGATCAGGAATGTGGGTATGGCACTCAGGAAGTTTCTTGAACCTCATTCTTAAGGGTTATGAAGTTTCAACCTGCAGAGCAAATTTTCCAGTTTTGTGTAAATCACTTCATGTGTGGTGTAGTTGTGATGTATTTTGAAATGTTGCTTGTTTAGGGATTTTTTATACCTTCCTATGCCCATTGTTCTGTTAAGGAAAAGGATTTTTAATATTTGTTACTCTTTATGCATCATAATGTGAACTTTCGAGCACATTAGACCACCAACAATGGTAGATAAAATGGTTATGGCATTTCTTTGGTTGATCATTCATTCAAAAGATGGGATTTACCACATTCTCGGCTTCCCAGTGAGTTTTGCAGAAACAATTCAATTAGCGGCATAAATAAGGAAAGACTGAAGAAAAATAGAGATGGTAGCTGTTCATTAGTAACTGTTAACCCCTTCCACGCTCATGACGAGCTGGGCTCGTCATGGCGTAGCCTCCTCGCACGCTGATGACGAGCCCAGCTCGTCACGTAAAGTGCGGTTTTAAAAAACTCGGCACAGGAGCGGAATTGCGCTAGCGCGCATGCAGTTAAGCATTAAAATTATGCTAGGCTATCAAAATTGCCTGTTCCACATTCCAGTAATATTGTTGCTTTTTGGAGATAGTCTGCTGCTCTTATAGGCCTGCAGCATGGTGCACAAATGAATCTGTGGGTTTAGTGGAACATGAAGACCCTGTCAGTTGGAATTCCTGACCACCTAATTTATTTATGGTGTATTTTTGAAGTCTGTCTCAGAGAGTACACCTTGGTTTTTGATGTTTTGAGTTGAAGATAGGACAATACCAATTTCTGAGGATCTTGGAAGGGCAGATATTCATCCTTTTACACAGCTCACTTCATTGAATGTGATTGTCCCATTTAGATTGAATACATTTTTGTTCATGTAGAAGTATACATGGTTGAGCCAGTTGAATATAAATATCGGTATCATGGGTGTTCATTTGGAATTGAAGTCTGTGAAATTCAGTTACCCATGCAAGTAAGCACACAACAAGGAACGAAAGAGGTGAGAGAGCAGAGCCTGGAAGGGACTTAAAATTTGGGGATTTAACATCTCCTATCGGGAAATATTGATTACAGTGTAGTAGGACCAATTGATACTACTCCTGGAATGTACATAAGAATTAAAACCATTCCTTTTATTAGAATCTTATTTTGAACAGTGTAACAGGTGATTGAGGTGTCCAAGTGTACAAATAATGTACGGGCAATGGGTGGGGCTTGTACTATGTTTCTCCTACTGTTCGTTCCCCTAATTGACTATAAAACTCTTAGTCATTAGGAACATTATGCCATCCTTTCTCCACCTGTAGCTAGCTGGTTCCTTCCCTTTACAGTGCCTTGCTCGGATTTGAAGAGTCATAATTATTTTGTAGTTCGCCAGAACCTTGCAGTGCTTATTGTTTTTTATCCTGTCTGGAGTAGTGGAAGGATACATTATTTTACAGAGCATGATACCCTTGACAAAGGATGCCGTCACTCGTTCTGTTAGATGTGGAGCAAATGTAGGAAAGGACTAATGCATGCTTCTGGTGAAGGTTTAACTAGTGGATAAGTGGTTTAATGTTGAGAGCTCATCTGGCGACCTTTAATTCCAGAGCTGGTTCCAACTATCGTGGGTTAACTGAAAGAGAATAGTGGGATTTGGCGATATCGACGTTTACGTTGTTCATTATGACTGCTTTTATATTGATTGCTTACTGTGGAACTGAAGAAAAGTTTTAGGCCATCAAGCACTGTTTGGCGGCATTTAGTGCCTCTTTAGGGTCTCTGGGTCCATCAGTTTAGGAAGGAAATCTCCCATCCAGTGGAAGCTTCATTAATGTTGTTCATGTAGTTGGCTCTTTATACTTTTACAACAGTGTACTTTCTTCTCACTATTTTTTTTACACTACCTTGTTTTCTTCCATGTTCCATAAATGGCATCATTCTCTAGTCTCGTGACCACTCTGTTAAGTTAAGCAAATTCTACATTGTAACTTGGTTGGATGTTTTTCTCAGGCTTTCCTCTGCACCGGATTAAAGTATTATATTTTTGAAACATGGTCTGTATCACTTAGCACAGGATATTTAATGTGCCCTCTGGGTTTCTTTTTACATGAGCTTTTCTGAATTGCAGGTATTGATTCTTTGTCTTTTGGAAGTCTATTGCCATCACTTTATTGCCCGTGCTTGGTATGTTTCATGTTGGGAAGGTGGAAAGAGATCATGAAGTTATCCAACTAATGCCTAGGTTCACTAGGATGAATTTATGCTTGGCTTAGTCTACTGCCAGGCTAAAGACTGGGGCTTACAGTTTTCTTCCTAATTGCGTGCTATATTTATCCATGCAAAGTTGAAATTAAAATTCATCAAAATGTTTTGTTCCTGTAGTTCTAAGTTTAATATATTCTCCATTAGGATAAATTAGAGTGGATTTTGCAAGTAGCATCTATACGTCTGAATGAGCACCTGAGAGTGTCATGTAACTGTTGAATTTAGGTCACCATAGTGAATTGTCTTCACTCCCGTGAAAGACAGAGCTGTGTTGTGTGTTCAATTAAGGAGGGAGATATTTTGCATTGTGTGCCTCTGGATACCCGGTGCTTCCTTGCTGTAAGGTGCGGAACGTGAAAAATCATGGTGATATGTGTACAAGAATAAGTGTGTGGAATTGGTAAGTAGTGCAGCTGGAGAGTGGTGATTGAGCATGAAGGTAATGTGCTGCTCCGATGCATATTTATACCTACCTACTGTACATGGGGTAAAGAAGCTACCATTCTGGACCCGAGTGTGTCCTTCCACCTTAATCAAATACCCATTGTCTTTATTGCAAAGGATTGCCTGTTTATTAATTAATGAACGGTATCAAAATGGTTTTTCACAAGGACTACGTGATAGTTTGTTGCTCACTTACCATCTCACTTACTGCTTTTCAGTAATGTGAGGGTACTTTCATTGCATTTTACTACAGTAGGCCTGACTACATTGCACCCTTTTCATATAAACATTTCTTATAGTATACAAAATCGCTTTATGTGGAGAGATCGTGGTGAAGTCCCTCCTCAAAGAGAACAGGAACCTGTTCCCTGTCCTTAACAAATATGGTGAAAATGATTTTTTTGCAACCTCTTTGACAGCCTCCTTCATGTGAAGCTCTCATAACCTGATCTCAACCTCACCACACCTCCCTCTTGTGCAATCTTGTGTTCCTGACTAGGGGATACAGTCAGTCACAACATTCCATTCAAGTCAGATAAGCCGCTCCCTCTTTGAGAAGCCTTGCCAGAGCTCAGTCTAGCCGGAAAGACCAGCTCCGATGGGCACATTCTCCATAACCGATTTAATTTTTCATTTGTGTTATACCCCAACGGAATTCCAAACCATGCCTTTGGTGTTCTGATATTCATGTTTCATTTAGATAGGAAGCCGGAAGTGAGAAATCTCAGATACCCTCTTTAACGGCAAAGGGTGATCAGCGAAGAGTCAGAATTGATTTACAAGGCAAATTAAAATTCTGTTTTGCTGCTTTGGGTACGTGGATCATGCCTTCACCCGATTCCTTAGTACAAAGAACGTGGTGAAAAGCATTAAGAAACCAACCATGATTCTAGTAACCTTTCTCTTTCCTTATAAATATTTGTCTTCTTTTACTTTTTACATTTATCTTCTAGATTTTATAAGTTACAATCTCTTACTTTGGAAGAACAACACATGCACACCTAACATATTAGCTTAGAAACTTTATTGAGAGCCATTGTTATGGTTTCTAAAGATCTATTGTGTATTTTCTGAATTGTTGTCTTATTTTCTGTACAGCATTCCCAATAAAATGTGAACTATTTTCCTTACCACTTCTAGATCACAGAAATGTTTCTGGAGGTGTCCCTCGAAATTTGGTATGTATTTCCTCTCCGTCACTTTAGTCTTTTATTAGATTTTGCTTTAGTGTTCCTTATTGGCATATGAAGCTGTAGTTTTAAAAATCATTATGATCAGTGCAGTCGGAGCTCCAAAATCACATTTTATTTGAAATGAAAGGGTTTTATTTATTAGATTTGTGTACGATATTACAATTTATCCGGCTTTTCTGGTGGCCAAACAAATGGTTAATTATTGAAAGCACCTGAAACTGTTGGTTTCTTGCAGGCTTGACTGTGCATGATTTACAGAGACTGACATTCAATATGGAAGTGTCTAGAGGAACAAACAGCAGGGCTGTGTAGCTTTTCCGTGCAATTTGGTGAAATGGGATGAGCTTCATGGGGAGCATCAATTCGAGCTTTCACTCATTAGTGGGATTACTGCATGTGTGATTTTGTTGTTTTTTTGGAGGGAAATGTTTTGAACCAAATGAGGGCTCTGGTTGCTTTACTGCTGAGACCAGTCTGTGCATAATGACCAGGTGATAGACCGTGTCAAAATCCTAGGGTAAGTTGAGGGTTGACTAAACTACCATATCACTCATCAAGCAACTGCAGTAGATCTTTCAAAAATACAAAAAGCAGACAGACCTCTGTACTTTTGAGTTCTTTGACACCACATTTGGGTTAAGATTGAACAATGGTGTGGGTCGAAACTGGATTGCTGCTTTCTAGACTGCAGCCATCTCTCTGCCTGTGATCACCAGTGGAAGATCGGTTGATAAGTGGCAAAGATAATCAGCTATATGATGACTTTTCTCTGCAGTGGGATTTTAGTGTCTTTCTCACGACTGTCTAGGCCCTTTCCTTCCCAAGAAAAGTTTGGTATTCATGCCTTTTATAAGATCAAACTAAGAATCAGTTCATATGGCGATTGTTGGCCTTCCAGTTAGGCAAACATTGCAAAATGATTCTCGTTATACTTTCTCTAAACATCAGAAGAGATGGCCATGTGAAGGAACCTAGTGAATGTTAGGTTTGGCTTGGAGGTTGTTGAGTATAGGTTGACCATGGTAAGCTATTACCTGCTACAGATTATCATTAATGTTGGCAGCAAATTATTTTTCGTATCTTTGTAGAATTCATGAGGTTTCTGAAATCCTCAAGTGAATGAAAAATTAGATGGCTTTTTGAATGTTATTAAAAGTAAATTTATTTTTACTTCGTGCTTCATGGAGCGGTCTATTTGCTCTATACAAATTAATGATGTCCATTGAAATGAAACATGCTGGTTAGACCGTGGGAGAATGAAATGCTGATGTGGCAGTGCTGGGTGCAAATGTATATCATGTAGGTCACATTAGATGTAAAACGTGAGTGTTTAATAGTTAACCATATGTTACAGAGCTCTGGTGTCAATTTTTGCTTGGGTACAAATGTGAGTGTTGACGTGAGATCACGGCCTTGTACAAACATCTGTGTTCTATTAATCTCTCAGATTCCTTTATAATATCCTCAACCGAGTTGGCTGCAGCAGCTAATTGATTAAACACATGGTCCAATACCAGACTTGTGCTAAAAGATTAACCTACGGAGCCATCCAGACATGTTACCTTTTTTGTTTTAACAAAGTGTGTTAATTTTATTTGTAAATTAGTTACGAATTGAATAAATTCAATACCGCATGGCGATCTATGTCGGGTCTTTCTATACATCTTGCATTGTCACTCGATCCAGTATAAATGTAAACACTCAAGGACTTCCACTAAGAAGCCATTCGAGTGTAAGAGGATAAAGGCAACAGCTAGCAAACACAATCAGAAACAGAATGACGTAACAAAGGTCTAGGTTTACAGTACTTTAAATGTAAAGATGGTGCTTAATTATAGTGGTTGTTCCCCCATCACTGTGCCATCCCACTCAGAAAACATCCAGTTATTTCCCATGTTGACAGCACATCAGTAGGTCCTGTTAGAAACTACAGGCTGAAAGGGGGATGCCATCTGATTTCTTAATGAATTCCAGTAGGGCCCTGCCCGTGCTACAAACGAGGCCCTTGTACACGTTCTTGTAACTATTGTGTGTTTTTGAAAAAGATGTATAACTCACCTAAAGACCAGTGTGTAACATACATCTCCACAAAGGCAATGCCTGTGTTTTCTGGACTTCCATCCCCTTGGCTTTCCTTTATTAGATCAATATTGGAGCTAGATCTGTAAATTTACATGTATATTTGCTCAACAGACACATCTCAAAGGAAACAGTGATTTGGGCACATGAAGATGCTCTGATTTGTGACCACATCTCTTTTCTGAAATTTGCTAGCTCGGAGCTCTCCAGGCTCGTGTGAAACCTGGCTGCCTTACAGGAATGGCATCTAGGGCAGTTGACTGGATCAGTGCCAAATATCGTATCCAGTGTTCTAGGGGCAAGGTATGTGCTGGCATAGAGGGGACTGCTTTAGACTGGATCACATCCTACCTTTGAAACAGAACTAATGTCATCCATACCCCACCTTTCTCGTCCAAACCGTACTCCACAAAACCTGGGGTCCCTCCAGGATGATCATCTCACCCATGCTTTTCAACATCTAAATAAAGTCATTACCGGTACTGATCAATCAATTTCACCTCACGTGCTATATCTATGCAGATGACACACAAATACTTCTGGAATGCCCCAAAGACATTGGAAACTCACCAATTTTCAGTTGTCTCAGAGCAGTGAATCAATGGATGGCTTGGAGTCATCTCAAATTGAATGCTTCCAAAACGGAAATACTCAATGGTGGCGATTGGTAACATTATGACCCGCTTGCCGCCTGGCCTGATGAACTGGGATCACCGCCTAAAATATCGAAGGAAGTGGGAAACCTTGGAATGACAATGGACTCCAAGCTATTGATGAATGCCCAAGTGGACAAACGAGAGACATAAAAAACTTCAAGATAGACGAAATATATCCTTATTTAAAGGACGATTTTTTTACCACCAATAATCCCAACTCATTGAATTTGCAGTATCGAGGTAGGTCTAGAAACAAATTTATAACTTGGTCAGATACTTCATCGGATTCCAGCCAAGGATCAAACAGTGGCTACTTTCCCTACCCACAATATCCTAGATCTGGACCTCCTTTTCTCAACAGAGGAAGGTTCAGACCTTGGAGAGGGGGACCGATATGGCGGGGGTACAATTACCAAGGAGATGTATACCCACCACAGATGGCCTTCCAATCGGGAGACCAATATCAAACTCAGGAAACAGAACCCTTTCGAACCAGGAAGAAGACCTACAGGCGATAATACTGCACACTCAGGACGAAACAATAAGAGAGATGATTCCAATTTACAATCTGTCCAATCATATTTTGTCAGAACATGAAATATCAATTTTATCCAAAGGTTTGACATTTGTCCCTACAAGATTACAAAATCCTATTGATACTAAGATTGAAGTTTTGGCCTTTCTAAGAAAGATAAGATTGAAAGCATTCTTTTTAGAACATGAGAGCCAACAAACACTTAACATCAGTGGACTCACGAACAAATCGAAATTTATACCTGAAAGCATCTTGTTACCTCCAGAAATTTTAGTATTTGAAAATCATGTACTTACAGATTTGGATTTACTCCAAAATAAAAAATGCTTCTACAAAACCAACTGTAGCAAACTAGAAATGCTTGCACTTAAAAATCTTGCCCAAAACATGAATATAACCGTGAAACCCGCAGACAAGGGGGGTGGAATAGTTCTGTGGGATACTGTGAAATATGAACAAGAGATTTATAACCAACTCTCTAACCTGTTATTCTACAGAGAATTAGATGTCAATCCCACCATACGACTTAAAGAACAAATTAGAAATATTACTCAAGGAGGCTTGGACTCCGGTTGGTTATGTAAGAATGAGTTTGAGTTTTTGAATAGTGAGCATAACAAAATTCCAAACATATATGTTTTGCCAAAAATTCATAAATCCCTTACGGTTCCTCCAGGGAGACCCATTGTGGCAGCGTGTGGCTCCCTGTTGGAACCGTTGGCACAATATGTTGACGTATTTTTATTCCCATTGGTGAAGGAAATACCGTCATATATAAGAGATACAATGGATTTGATATCAAAGGTGGAGGGGTTGGACTTTGATCCTACGAAACAGCTACTCTCCACCTTTGATATTGAATCATTATACACAAATATACCGCAGGAAGAGGCTCTGAGTGTGTGTGAGTTTGCCTTGGATTCGAGACAACGTCCCCATCAAGTGCCGACCGAATTTATTGTTCAACTGGCTAGGATCTGTTTAAAAACTAATTTCTTTAATTTTAAAGAAAAGTTATACCTTCAGATCTCAGGAGTCGCGATGGGTTGCAGCTTTTCACCGGAAATTGCGAATTTAGTTATGGATCAGTTTGAAAAGAGATGGATATATAGCGACACCAACCCATTTAAACATCTATGTGGGCTCTGGTGTCGCTATATAGATGATATCTTCATGATTTGGAATGGGGACCCAGGACAATTGACCGAGTTCCACACTTGGTTGAATAACAGAACCCAAGAGTTCAAATTTACGGTATCTAGTGATCCCTTGAAAATAAATTTTTTAGATGTCTATATCGAACATGAGGAAGGGAAATTGATTGTCGGTTTATACACTAAACCGACGGATCGAAATACTTTACTTCATTTTAGTAGCGGACATCCTAGGTCACTGAAAGAAAATTTGCCTTATGGGCAGTTTCTTCGTATTCGAAGAAATTGTAGTAATAAAGATCAATACTTTCTACATGCGAACCATCTTAAAGAGAAATTGATTTCTCGCGGATACCTTAAGAGACTAACTAAAGTGGCACTTAAGAGAGCATGGTATACGCCCCGTGAGACTTTATTGACACCAAAAATCAAAGAGCAGAATGAAATTCCATTAACTTGTGTGCTGACATATGACCCGAGAGCTAACAAAGTGAAAAAGATAATTCAAAAGAATTGGAAACTACTAGGGGCTATTGAGATACCTAAACCGCTTTTTGCTTTTAAGAAGGGCTCAAATGTGCGCAATCAATTGGTAAGAGCTAAAAGTAATCCCACCAAACCAGCATCTACTACTATTAGGGATTTACTTAAATTACCCCCAATCGTTGGCCATTTCAGATGCCATAACTGCGTGGCGTGTGAGATGACAGATGATTCGAAAGAGGTTAAGATTAATGGATACACACACATTCAAAAGCATTTTTCTAACTGCAATACAAAAAACTTGCTTTATTGTATCATGTGTCCATGTAATCGCTTTTACATTGGACAGACGACTCAAGCTGTTAAGGCGAGAGTCTTACAGCATAAATCTAGAATTAAATGTTTGACTATAGGGGCTCCTTTGGTCAACCATTACCAGACATTTAACCACTCATTTAATGACATACACTGGTCGGTATTATGTGTGGTTACAAACAGAAATAAAACAGACACTGAAACTAAATTGAACCAATTGGAGGCAAGACTCATTGAGAAGTACCAAACCTCTAAAACTGGATTGATCGATAGAGATGAAATGTGGTCCCTGATATGTTGATAGTCCTTAAGGGAGAGCTTTCCTATAAGCTCAGCTATATAGGAGGAAGAGTACCATGAGGTGTTTTTGTGTACGTTCTGAATGAGATAATGGATTTGATAACCATCATGCCAATTGAGTGTATATATTTTATGTTATGTGTTTTTAATGAAATACTACAGTAAATAATCGTTGTAATAACAATTGAGGTTATAGATTGTAAGAGGGGTACGGTCTCACACGGGTGATTATGTGTAAAAAAAATTTGGGATAATTTGGTGCAGCAATAGTTGTATTTAATGAATATTCTGCTGCTATCACAATTGCTCTTTCCTTTTTATTTTTTGTACTTTAATTTTATTTTATTTTATTTATTCTATGCATGCCCTTTATTTATTATTTAGGCTGGGTATAGCCACGTTGGCTGTTTAATTGAACATTAAGTAGGTTCTGTTTATCTAAGTAGTGACGAGAGTTTCGCGCTGAATGGCGGCCATCCTAGTTTGGGTTCATTGCTTTAGGCGTTAGTTCCTCTTCGCTTGCGTCACTCTGAATTTGGCGCGGAGATGCGCGTTAGGCAGCCGTAGCGGTAGTTCCTGGGAGACTGTGAGGAACGAGTCTATAGATAATAGCTGGCGTGACTCGGAAATGCTGGACGTTTATTATGACCTGATCTTCGCCCAGACTGGAACATCGGAACAAATCACGCATTTGAATGCCAGGTACATTTCCTATTTGGTGTTTAGCATTACGTGTTGCCGATTGAATGCTTCAATCAGTTTCGAGTTGGCAGTAGGCTCTCACACACCGCCAATGATTGTGGCGAGATGGATGTGTTGAGGACTCGTTGGTAGATTAGATACCTTATGTAGAAACCTGTATGTGTTTGTATTGCTTGCAAAGTAAATGGGAAAGAGGGACTTACTAATACGAATCATGTACAATGTGACACTGTGATTTTAATGTCGAAAGTGCCAGTTTGGACGGGACGTTAATTGGATACAAACATGAATACGAATTGTCACGACACATAAGTAAATGGCCCTAGGGCGATTAACTGGGATTGATGGTATCCTGTGGTTTTGATTCAGTTAGATTTATTATTTCTATTGTGTACACATTGATATTGCAGGTTGTTTCGCAAATATGAAAAATTGTCAAATGAGATGCTTGGTGTGATATACCATAGCGAAGACGATTTTTGACTATAGACTGGGATTAGCTACCGGTTTTGAATGTGGTAAGTGACGCAATAAGTCTCATGGAAGGTGTGCTTGGTTTGACTATTGAAATAGTGCATGGCTATATGGTGGTTTCAGGTTATAAGGAAAAGTGAGACTAGAGATTTGGTCGTTTGTACTTATGAATGGACTCACTTGGTGGAGGTTTTTTACTATAATCACGTTTTTCTATATTCACATTTGATTTTGGTGTGATACTGATTAAGAGACCCCAACCTCAGGGAAGATCTTCTCCCTCTAGAATGGTAGTGGCCCCCTTGGGTACCTGTGTCCGTGAATACATATGTCATGATAATGTGATCAATTTTAGTGAATATGTATTGTTATTTTTTGATTTTTGTCTTAGGTAAAGCACTGCTTGTTTTGTTTGCCCATTGTCCTGATGAGGCCTGAAACTGTTTGACAGGCCGAAACGCGTCGACAGTTTATTATTGATCTCGACACACTTTGTTTGACTTGGAAGTAATATGGGATATATGCCCGAGGAGTTGGAGTGACTTGAGAAGCCATAAAAACATTGAGTTGTGCTTCACTGACTCCTAAATACAATTGTGGTGTTCGAAAAAGGAATTAAGGTTACAAGAGACATTACCAATTTTCCTTATTTGTAAGCTATTGGGCTTCAGACATAACCCATGGATTAAGGGTCAACAATTGGATAATCTTATTTGTTATTTGTTTTTTGCTTGTATGTCCTGTTGAGAATTGCTTGACACAAGAGAATAGATATTGTGTGATTTCTTGATGTGTATGATTACAATACTAAAGATCTCTACAAAATTTTGAAAAGATTACTAAAAAGATAAATGATATCACTTATGTGTTTTGTGAGAAAATTAACCATAAGATGAACATAAAAGTAGTAAATTGGATTTAGTCACTGGAAATGTGTATAGTGGAGAGGGATAATTGATGGTATCCTTGTCATTAAATACTTACGTTTAAATTAAACACCATTGGCATCACCTGTATTTTGCAAGTGGACAAAATAGCAAGATCAAGCTGTTTTACTATAACAACTCTTAGACTAATCTTCCCCCATTTGGGATTTCCACACAAGGTCCAAGCTACCATCTCCCTTGTTCTATCCAAACTCTGACCTGCTTTGGAGATGAAGTAAATCCAAAGACCATGCTAGCAGCATTCACAGATATTTCCCTGACCTTAAATAAAATCCTAGAATGTAACAGAAGACCGTCAGCCTGCAAACAGTTTAAGTGGTTCAATAACGATTGTTCAAAGAGTCATAAAAAGCTTGCTGAAGCCCTAAACAGAAACCCAGAGCTCTAGCACAGGTGAGAGCCTGCAGATCTCAGTATAAACAAAGCGTAGAAATTCGTAGGGGTAGGGAGTCTGTTAGGAAGAAGGGATGAAGCGAGCGCTACAAAAAATATCAGCCTTTTCTGGAAGACCATCGCCCCCTTCTTTCAAGATAACCACAATAATACTACTGACGCCACAATTTCTTCAAATAAGTGAGTTTCACATTTCCAGGAAATCTACAACAATGAGGGGGGGCTGTCTGACACTGTTGACAGTGGTCTTCACATAAAGAGGGCTGCGAGAAAACCAGACCCACCGACAACTAAGAAAGTCACAAAGGCCCTAGATTTAGCAAAGAAAAATAAGGCGGTTGGTCCTGACTGTATACTGGCGGACCTCTTCCTGCCTAAACCTGCCCTTTTGCTCCCAATTTTAATGAACATTCTATGCTGTGTCACAGTTGAGGGCCCCCGCCTCATGGTCAACAGCAATCATTATTCCCATTTTTAGGTCTCGTGTTGCGTACTGCGCACATGCGCAGTCGAGCTCGCGAGATTTGATGTTTTTGGAGAACTTAACTAGCGAGGGTTAAGCCCTGCCCCTCTTCTCCATTGGCTGGCCTCCTAAACGGTGTCCAGCCATTGGAGAAGAGGTCCTAGTGACGTTCTTCTTTCTCTTTAAGCCCTGTGCTTTTCAGACTCGGGGGGGCCTGTTTTTGACTGTTGTTTCTTTCATTCTTTGATGTTTTTAGGTCTCCGCCTACGGAAGTCGAGCTGGCAAAGACCTAAAAACATCAAAGGATGTAAACAACAGTCAAAAACACGCCCCCAGTCTGAAAAGGACGGGGCTTACAGACAAAAGGCTGTGTGCAAACATCATGTGCAAAGTTGGGAACTCGCCTGTTGCAGCAGCGGGTCTTTAGCTGCAGGCCGGGGTTTGCACTGAGTGGGGGGTCACTTCTCCAGCGCAGCGGTCTCCCGGTGTAGCCCGGATCTTACATGCGTGTAGACTCCGTCTGCCCCTGGGTCTCATCGGCACTGTAGCGGCGTGGGGCAGGTCCAGGATATAGTTAAGAATTGATGCAGTGTGTCTCATGCTGGCACCGGTCTCATCGATCCGCTTGCACTATCGATGTCTGGATGTTCGAGGAGTGAGGCATGGCAGGGCAGGTGGCTCGGGGCACAGCCGTGCGCGCGGGTTCCTTTAATTAAAGGGGCACTGTCTACTCTCGCCCCGTTTCATCATTGTCCGAGGCCTTGCCTTCACATAGGGTTTGTAAAGACTCTACACCATTTATGATCTACACGTTGAAGGTCTCATGCCCCGCGGTGCCTTGTGCATATTGTCCTGTGTGTAAAAGTGTACATTCATTACTCCTTGTGGCCTTCGGCTTCTCGGCGCTGCAACATATGTCCTTGGTGTGTCTAGGTGGTTGAAAAGTGGCGTCACCTGCACCATTCTTGTTTTCTTTTTAGGTCTGCTTGTAAAGCTGCAGCCATTTGACAAGCCAGCAGGCATTGCTAGGTGTACAGAACGAAGGACCGGAAGTAAGCACGCGCAGCACAGGATCCGCACCGTTTACTTTGTGAGAGATTCCAGAGGGGCTTTATTTTGTTTTTGCCACACGCGCTGACACGATGATGTATGTGTAAGTGACGTCAAAACCCGAGCTCGCGTGCTCCGCAACTACTAGAGTGGGATTCCATTCACTGAAATGACAGGAGAGTAGTGAGGGGTACTGAATGACACAGAATATGTAATAGAATTTTTGCTTTCCCACGAAGCAGCTCCTTCAGGGAAGGCGCAATTCAGCATTTCTTTCTTCGTGGGTGGACTTTGTCTGACACTAGTGGTTAGAGATCCCCCACGGAAAGAGAAATTAAAGTACAAAACATCATAAGGAATAATAGATGGGAGGTCGATAATTCAGCATTAGTGAATTTTGGAACTAAAAGCCTGAATGAAAAGCCCCGGCAAAAGATGCAATGTGATCCGCGTCCCACATGAGCATTCTATTTTTACCCGGGTGTCTCAAGAAGAGTTTAAACCGGCAACCGATCGCGCACACCGGCACCACAGCGCACAGAGGGGGTGGGGGAAACAGACCGGGACCCGAGGGGCCGGAGCCCCGCGGCGAACAGCAGCATGGAGCGCTGCGGAGGCGGCACGCGAGCCGAGACAGCAGGAAGTGAGTGCTCGGGCAGGAGCCGTCACACCGAGCCGCACACACTGACCGGCGCCTTATGAGTGCTGGGATGCCCCACGAGGCACGGGAGATGGGTGGCTGGTCGGGGGATCCAACAAGGCCAGCTCAAGGGTGAGGGAGTTGTCAGGGGGTGCTGAGGCACACCTCGGGGTCAAGGGGTGTCAGGGGCACGAGCGGCGACAGAGCAGGCACTTGGCGGGTGGCACCACCTGGAGCTGCTATTGCTCTTCTCTGTGACCCACCCACTTGAGCCCTCGTGAATAATCCATCGGCTGTGTCTGCTCTCGGGTTACCTCCTGGAGAGAGGCGGACCCAGGGTGCGGGCTGCTGATCCAACTATACATCCGGTGTTATGGGGCCCACGCGCTGCCTTTGTTGTTTTGTTAAATCCAAGCAGTGGAAAGTTGTGCTTGAGGGCTGCGGACTGGGATGGGGACCCGAAGAGCCTGACAGGGGGGTCTCCCCACGAGGTCTCTGTTGTGGAACAAGTTGAGCAAAGTGTGCATCCTTGCGGTTGGAGGGTTGGGGGTGTTTCTGGAAGTTTAAAGGGACAGAGATGGGTGAATGGGGAACACTGCTCAACATCGTTCGGTGTGGTTCTCGATGGGGGTGAGGGATTAGTGTTAGGGACTATCTCTTCTCGCCATCCATTGCTTGGCCGGGTGAATGGCTGTACTTTCCGACATCGTTTTTCTAACGATTGGTGGGCCAGTCTTGAGGTGATGGGGGGGGGGGGGGGGGCATTTTCCGCAGTGGGAGGTCAGCACACGTTCACCATTCAGGTGATTTCAGGCAATTAGTGACCCTTCCTGACTTTGAGTGGGGGATGGGGTTGCTATCATATGTGCTTTGAGGGGAATATCCTTTACAACGGAACTATTACAACGCGGTACCCTTACCATGCAGGTTTTACAACGAAAGTTGTAACAACAACTTGTGCTGGAGGGCGCTGTAGGATAGGGAATACTTTAATTTACTATCCAAAACCTTCCCTACTATCCACGAGGACTGGAGTTGGAATAGTAAATTAAACTATTCACTATCCAGCGCCCCCCAACTCAAGTCGTTGTAACGACTTGCGTTGTAAAACCTGCGTGATAACAGTAAGCGTGGTAATACCACGCGTTGTACCGTCATACATCCGTGCTTTGATTGATCTTTCCTGTCTTTCCGTAGCTCCTCCAGGGCACGCACTTGTTGAGGGGCAGAAGGAGCTAGGGGCAGCAGCGATCATATGCTAGGGATAACACCTTGCCAAGGGGTTCCCAAATGCTAATCATTTCATGTGGGTCACCCTACTCCTTGAGCTGCTTCTCTAGACTCTCTCCCAAATCAAGTATGTATAACCACGGATAAAGGCAGAAAGAAGCAGCATTTGGCTTCTACCTTTTCCCAGCCAGACTTCCAAAAATAAACCAGCATATTTTCCTTAAGGGCTCATTCCACTACGAGTTGATGGCCACCCCCAGCACCAGCATGGGTAAGCTAATAACCGGGATCCCCTAGTTCTCACTGACGGAGGTAGGAAACTCCTGACTTAAACTGTAAACAAGTATTTTCAATGCAATCAGGTCTGGCATTTGTAAAAGTTAGACCCATTGGCGTTGTAAATGACAGTTTTTTTCGTTTTGCTTTTTTTGTTTGCAGTGGAGTGGACATATTTGCATAGCGCTGTTTCCATTCGTATGGATTTGCAGCGCTGGAGAACCAGAACATGGGAAATGGGTTACGAGGGAAGGGTGGTGGAAAATAAGTGACACAAATGGGAAAAGGAATTTTAAAAATCATGACGGAGTTGCTGTAAAGGGTCTTGGATCATGCATGCACGGGGAGAGCGTGATACCAGAACAGGATATGCGTGTGTGAGACCGAGAGAGCAGAAGAGTGTTTAGAGAGAAGTGTGCGTGAGTGACAGGGAGAAAGGGATGGTTAGAGAAGAATGGGGCAGGAGAGAAGGAGTATGAGAGGGAGTAGGAAGCTCGGTTGCGAGGAAGTGATTAGAGGAGAATGGACGAAAGAGCAAGCAGGGGGAATGTCATTGAAAATAACCTTGTTGGGTTAGAGGACACTTTCTTCTGTTAAAACATTTGAACAAGGCCAAAAAACGTGTATGGATTTTAGTGGCTTGTCTTCGTAGCCCAAGCAAGTAGCATGTAGGCTTTCCCCACTTGTACATTATTTTCACTTTCCTGCTGCGACGCACCAAATATTTGACATTATTAAAATGCACTTCAATAAACACCTCATAACAGGTTTGGGGAGTCGGTTTTGAGATCGCCGCCTTTCCTTTGTGTAAGCACTGGTGAGTTCATAGAATTTAGAGTATGTTTTAGACTTCTCTGCAGTGTGCTGCCTCCTGTCTCCCCTTCACTGCTTTCTCCTGCTGCAGGGTACTAACCGGTCTGCAGAGGGCGCAACGGGACGATGATCCAGGGCTCCAACATGCCCTCCTTCTACGGACGGCTCTGTGTGTGTGTGTGTGTGTGGCTCTGTGTGTGGCTCTGTGTATGTGTTTGTTTGGCTGTGTGTGGCTGTGTGTGTGTGTGGCTCTGTGTATGTGTGTGTGGCTCTGTGTGTGTGTGGCTCTGTGTGTGTGTGGCTCGGTGTGTGTGTGTGGCTCGGTGTGTGTGTGTGTGTGTGGCTGTGTGTGTGTGTGTGTGTGGCTGTGTGTGTGGCTGTGCGTGTGGCTGTGCGTGTGTGTGTGTGTGGCTGTGCGTGTGTGTGTGGCTGTGCGTGTGTGTGTGGCTGTGCGTGTGTGTGTGGCTATGCGTGTGTGTGTGGCTCTGTGTGTGTGTGTGTGTGGTTCTGTGTGTGTGTGGCTCTGTGTGTGGCTCTGTGTGTGTGTGGCTCTCCGTTTCTGTGTGGCTCTCCGTTTCTGTGTGGCTCTCTGTGTGTGTGGGTCTCTGTTTCTCTGTGTGTGTGTGTGTGTGTGTGTGTGTGTGGGTGGGTGGGTGGGTGGGTGTGTGTGGGTGGGTGGGTGTGTGTGGCTCTGTGTGTGTGGGGGCTCTGTGTGTGGCTCTGTGTGTTTGTGTGTGGCATTTGCGAGAGATTAAGCTATTGGCATTGTAAATGACAATGCCATTTATTTAGCTGTTTTCAAAACCAACACATAAATAAACATTTTGTCATTTACAATGCCAATAGCTCTAACTTTTGCAAAGGCGAGACCGTTGCATTGTAAATGCTTGTTAAAAAGGGAGATAGATTGTCCTCCAAATGCTACCGCCCAATTTCACTAATTGACACAACATGCGAGCTGATGGGCAGGGTTTTACTTGCTCGTCTTGAAAGTTGGATAGCAGAAAAGGGGAAATTCATGGATATCCAATATGGTTTTAGAAGGGGCTTTGGCACTGTGGAACAATGCCTTAAGCTTCATTTGGTGATTGGTAAGTACACCATGGCAAAAAACACCAATCTTTATCTGGGATTCATAGACCTGACATTGGCCTTCAATTGTGTCATGAGCAGTAAATTATGTATGCTAGGGATGGGGATAGATACCCCTTGACCCATTTTCTAGCACAAATGCATCAAGATGTCAAGTGCAGAGTTAGAAACGGGCGGATGGAGAACTCTCAGCCCGATCAGAATGAATAGTGGGATCTGACTGGGGTCCGTACTTGCCCCCTTTCTGTTTTGTTTATATCTAAACGATTTGGAGAGTTCTCTAAATGAGGGGGCGATTGATGTTGCCTCGAGTGCGGGGGAGAGATCTCACTTCCTTACTGTATGCAGACGACTGTGTATTGATCTCACGAACAGGTGTGGGTCTGCAGACCCTTTTAAACAGATTCAGTGATTTTATGAGTGGGTTGGGTTTGCAGACAAGTCATGGTGATGGGGAGAGCCAAATGAAAAATTAGACCCTGTTTTATTAAAAATGAAAAATTTGCTCAGGTGTCAACCTTTTGCTATTTAGGCATTCCATTTGATCAAAAAGGTTCCTGGACCCACCTCATTGATGTCAAGAAGGGGAGTTTCGATAGAACGCTTGAGGCCCTCTTCAGGTTCTCCAGGAAACTTGGTGGCAGACCAACTGAGTCCCTCATTAACATCTTTAATGCCCGATGCTCTGCTGTGATTCTCTATGGTGCTGGGGTGTAGGGTTTCTGCAATTCGTCCATCCTACAAAGAACCAAAAATGTATTGCTTAGAAGATTACTGGTACTGCGCAAAGTCACCCCTCCCTCCCCCCCTCACAGCTTGCCTTCCATTATTTGTCTTTGGGAATTGGGGCTAACCCCCATAGTGTATTGCATAGAAAGCGCTCCTATCATGTTATGGCGCTCTATCTGGGTCAAGAGCCGTCCCTAACCCGGGAGATAATTCAGGACACTGCAACCATTCTTATAAAATACCATTGCTGAGCTGTGTGAAGACCCAGCTGGGGAGGCAGGATTTCAGCGAAAACCCCCAGCTTATTATCTATGTTATAAAAACCCAACTAAAAAGAGATTGTCTGAATATCTTAAGAGATCATAGAGATCACAAGGAGTGCAGTAAAAAGCAAGTAGCTGAGAATTTACCCCTAATTACGACCGAAGGAATTGAGACACATCTTTTGTATCTCTTGTCATTCTAAAAAATTTTACCTAACAAGATTTAGGTTTGGCTCTGCTCACTTACTGGTCTCGTATCCGAGGCAAATTTATTTATTTACTTGAGTTTTATATAGCGCTGGCTAGACCCTGAGGTATCAGAGCGCTTTACATAAGGACACAGCATTACAAAAATTTCACAGTAGTTACATAGACTATAAATAAACAATACAGGAGTAAATTAGCAAACACGAAAGTCAGGATAGGAAAGAACAGGGACAGCAGGTTTTCCACAGGTAGGAGACCGCAGCGGGGAAGGAAACAAGACAAATGTCCGCGATCCGGCTGGGTAGGTGATGGCCATAGAGGTTTGCCAGAACCAATCTCCCCTATAGTTTCGGTGCAGCTCCACTGGGAAGCGGCCATGTATGCGTTTAGGCCTCTGCCAGAAAAGTGAGGATCAGGAGGGGATCAGAAGGCTAGAAACCAACGACGGGTGGTAGGCACTGGCGAGGATGGTAAGGTAGGAGAAGGTGTGGTTTTGGCAGCCATCTTAGAGTCAGGCACATCAAGTCTATTTGTCTCCATGGCTCAGTGGCTAGTTCTAGTTGCCACCAGTTCTAAAGTTGGTTAAAAAGCTCAGTGCCAAAAATCCTGGAAGAAACATCAGGACACTGGTCTCAGAGAGGCGGTTGGAGGGGAGCCAGTGTAGCCTTCTCAAGCAGCAGCGATGATCTGGGATCACAAGACGCTTCTGTGAGGCGCTGGGTGTGTGCTATTCTTTGTTCTGCTGGTGAGAACCAGCAGCTCTGGAAACCCAGGTTTGAGTCACCTTGGCGTTGGTGGATCGGCAGCCATGCACCGCGCTTCAGGTGAATGCATGGGGAGCCGCAGCGTGTCTAGCAGCATTTGAGGGGTGTGCTCTGTGCAGTGGAGCAGTGCACAGCCAGTGTCCGTGTACTTCCAGGCCGTGGGCACGGTCCCCACAATGGGTCTGGCGATGAGCGAAACCGCAGGGCGAATTCGCGGGCCCCTGCCCCTCCCTAGCCGCACCCATACCTCTCAAATGGCGCAGGCAGGCGAGGTCTGCAAAGCAGAGTTTTTCTTCCCTGGGGAGTCTGCCGGAAAGTCGGTGATTCAGGAAAATGGGCAGAGGGCGACAAGGACGCCATCAGCTGGAAAATTGGACGGTGGCAACAACACGTCTCGTCACTCTTAACCTCAAAGCGCATTCCCGTAGTTCTTGGGGCACCATCTTGGCTCATTGGCCCACTGGGACAAAACAGCACATATCTCAGCCACTCCGGATCGGGGAGAGGCGATTGTTGGATCCAATTGATCCGCCTGCATTCCAATTGCGGGCCAGTTATATTCGGTGGAAATGCAACGCGGCGAATCACGTTATCATGAGGCCCTTCTGGATACTTGACCCTGTGATTGCAAAACAAATCAGAACCTGTTGCATTGGGAATATATCCTACCACTTTTGAGGGTCTTGAATATCAAAAAATGTAGGCCAGCGTTTTTATTACGGACTTCTCCGATCAGGATATATCTGCGAAATGATATATAGATTTATCGCTGCTGCTATTCGCTTAAGGAGGTTAGTTGGATATAAGATTTTGTTATATCTGTTATTGATGAACTAATATCAGGACAGTTTCCATCCATTGTTTGAATTTTAAACATTTTCTTGAAAGCCACAGAAAACAAGAAAATAAATTCTTATTGATTGGACATTTAAAATTCAGTGTTAAGCGGCCATGCACTTTAACTTTTTAATGTTTGAAACTGGTATTTTTAACGGAACACTTTATGCACATTATTTAATGTTTACATGCTCTAGTTTGCACATTGCCGTTCAGTCAAGAAAGTCTGCACTGAATAAAGGCACTATGCACTTTTGAAAAATGACGATTAATGTTTGGAACTGATAAGGTCCGGTGCTTCTGAAAATTGAGGATTGAAATTTCTTTATATATGTGTTTTACCTGGGTCAGTTGTTCGTGGTTTGTCGTATGTTCTTTTTTCTTTTACCCTGTCTTTTAAATATTCTGTATTTCTGTGTGTATGTGTGACTTTTGTGGTTTATCAAAAAAACGAATAAAGTTTGATTGATTGTCCAAACTCGATTACACCAATAGCCTCTACCACGGATCACCTTTAACTACTATGAAAAGACTACAACTAATTCAGAACTCGGCTGCCGGACTACTCTTGCACAACAAACTGCCAAACCACATCTCCCCTGCCTTGAAAGCCCTGCATTGGTTACCGGTTGCCAGAAGATCCATGTTCAAGCTGCTTTGTATCACCCACAAAGCGATACATGGAATGGGATCGCTCTTCATCAGGAAAAAAAATCACCAAACACGTTCAACATATGAACCTCTACTCTAGAGTGGCACCTCACCTCAAAATACCAAGATGCAAGAAAGAAACCATGGGTGGCATATCCTTCTCTGTTCAAGCAGCCAAAATATGGAACTCTTTACCCCCAACATAAGATCCACCAACAACCACCTTATCTTCAGAAAACTACTGAAGAATTGTCTCTTCCCCACATAAGCAACTTACGCAAACAGATATATACAGCATATCGCTCTGTATATAAGCATTTATTTGTACTATAGATATGTGCCCATATATGTATATTGCTTTGTATAAACATGTAGAATATTTGTTTTAAAAAAAGAAAATTTAAGTACAACACCTGAAAACCAGAGTTTATCGAATGCATCTTTAATCTACATATATGTACTTTCATTATGTATCTCTATATTATTTTCATGTAATTGGATCTATATATTTATTACTTTCTGCCCCCCCCCAAAACAAAAGCATATTCAATGCACTACCCTATTTCTCACCCTATACCTCTATCAATATATCCTCCACATTCAGTCTCTCATTCTCTCAAACCCCATACCACTACTATGGGCCCCAAAACAGCCCTGTCTAGACTCTACCCGTCTCTACCCCTCCTTGCACCATCTGACACCTCTTTTACTATACTGATCCCAAAAACAAGCCTTTCTAAACTCTTCCCTCTGACTCTTCCCCATCCACATCCCTTTTTACTCATCCCAAGCCTCCCTCTACTGCTATTACCTCCCAAAAAAAAGTCTAAATCGTTCGCTTTTCTGTCCCTCCACTATCCTTTTCAATCAAAATAACAGACTAACATGTCCACTTCTCAAATTTCATATTTCGCTATACTAATTCACCACTAATCCTTCATAGGTTCCAGAGTAGCGTGCTACTCGCTGAAAAAAAGTTCTTCAATACCCCATCAGGGGTAACAAGTGCTATATAAATGCAGACCTTTTTCCCTCTTCTATGCCTCCGCTATCCCTCTCAATCCAAATAACTGACTAATATCCACCACTCAAATTACTTGAATATTTCACTGTACTAATTCCCCACCAAACCTTTATGGGTTCCGAAGTAGCGTGCTATTCGCAGAAAAAGTGCTTAAACACCCCATCAGGGGTAACAAGCGCTAAACCTTTGTCCCACTTCTATGCCTCCACTATCCTTCTCAATCCAAATAACTGACTAACCGATCACAGGATTTGACTTTATTGGTCTCCAGGAGACATGGTGCACGAAAGATTTTACACTGAATGGTTACTCCTCTCATATAGTTCATGCTACACCCTCGCCCCCAGGTAGGGCTAAAGGTGGGATGGCAGTACTGATCTCAGTAAAATTCAAACTTCTAAAAGTTACGATTGTGGGCACTTCACCTTGGTTTCATTTAGTCCTAATTTCTAATCTTCTTCAAGTAAAATTATTAGTGATTAACTGGTACTATAATATTTTTTATCATAACACTTGTCAGGTTATAGAGTCTTAACAATCAGAACTTAACATCCTTTCGGAGAAGTGGCACCCACTGTGTATACTTTGGGTCAGAGACTTTAACTATTCAATCTGTCCGCATAGCTCTGGTTAAGCATGTGGGATGTTCAGCACGGTGGGACAGCTCCTGGCTCATTTTAATCATTCTAACCTGGGAGAGGCTCTTAATTCCATTGTTATGATGAATGATCTGGCCCTTACAAATGATTTAGCTAGTAACCCCTCAATACAGTATCCCACTTACATGGATAGTGGTAGGGAGAGCACTATTGATTTTCTGTTCATCCTAAATAAGTTTCTGCATCTTATTGGCGGTTTTGAGGTGGATCCAAATTGTGCAAGCAATCATAATCTACTGACAATGGTAATTAATATAACAGCTCAACCTGGAAATGTCTTGGGTTCCAGAGTCTCCTTTAGTTCTAATAAGGGAGTAACACTTAACCCATGACACTTCAACGGCTGAGATAATTCAGGACTTCCAACTGATCTGTTTGCATGTAGCCAAAAACATGACTAAAACAATTAAGGCAGTGGCCCTTCCGGAGAAAAGGTGGTTTAACTCAGACTGCACAAAAGCGCACCACATTTTCAAACTAGCATTGCACTCACATCCCCGGGATATGGCTCAGATTAAACTCACCCGGAAGGCCTACAAAGCTTTAGTTAAACAGAGGAAGGAAGAATTAAGGCATTTAGCCTAGGTTGACCTGGAAAGAGCGAGCACCCTTAAAGACTCAACAAGTTTTTGGGAAGTTATAAATCGCCCATTATTTAAGGAGGAGCAGGGTAGGATAGATTCCCTAATCTTGGAGGTTGTGTGGGAAGCCCATTTTGCGACCATATTTAACCCCAAAGGCTGCATACTTGAGGTTTCCATTGAGAATTTGCCCCCAGACCCAATCTCGGCCTCCTGTCGAAGTGCTTCAATCACTGTAGCTGCGATTGAGGAAGCCATAGCTAAAGGAAGCTGTATGAAAGCCCCCGGCCCCGATGGAGTCCCGTTGGATCTTTTTAAAACTAATTCTATCCTCTGGGCTCCATTATTGACTAATGTGTTCAAAGCAGTGATAATTGGTCCTATCCCGGCATCTTGGAAGGAGGCCCTAGTGGTCCCTGTATGAATAAAAAGGCAATAGGAGTGACCCTTCTTGCTATAGGCCAATTTCTTTAATGGACGCCACTGCAAAATTATTGGGTATGGTTCTCCCTGCTAGATTGGAAACATAGGTGACAGAAAAAGGGGTCATTGCTAGGTCACAATATGGCTTCAGGAGGGGCATGGGTACCATTGAACAGCGCCTCAACTTGTCCCTGATCATGGGCAAGTACATGCGGGCCAGGAAGGGTTCCATCCACCTGGCCTTCATAGACTTCTCCAGTGCTTTTGATACTGTAAATCGGGACAAGTTGTGGGCACTGATGGGGAAAATGGGCATCGAGGAACATTTAGTTACACTTCTCCGCAGGCTCCATGCTTCTGCGTTTGTAAGCATTAGATGTGGTGCCAATGGTGAAACAACTAGGCCTATTGCATCGACAGAGGGTGTATGTCAGGGATGCATCCTAGCTCCGTTTCTTTTTATTATCTATACTAATGGTCTTGATGCGTACCTGTCAGAGAAAGTGCTTGACTGGCCGCGTATTGGGAGTACCTGGGTCCCGCTTCTTTCCTATGCGGATGATACTGTCCCAATGGCCTTTACAGCAAACTGCTTACAAAAATCCCTTGATGCATTCTCTGATTTTATACTATCACTTTATTTAAAGGTTAATTTTGTGAAGTCTTACTTGAGGGTCTGTGGACCCAGATTGACCAAAACCCGAAAATATGCAGTTGGTTTAAGAGGATTGGCAAAATGGAAAATTGTAATTATTTAGGGAATATTTTTAATAATGGAGTGAAATGGGACTCGCTTGTAACTTCAAGAAAACAAAACGCAGGTAGGGTGTTTGAGGGTCTTTTTTGTTTTGCATTTAAATTAGGGCAAACACCAGTGTCCAAATTTGTTACACTTTATAAAGCTAAATGTGTCCCGGTTGTAACATACGGTGCAGGTGTTTGGTGGTATCATAACACTAATCGGCTGCAAATCATGGAGAATAAATTCATTAAAAGACTGCTGATGGCCCCAAATAGCGCCCCTACGAGATTTTGTCACCCTGAGATGGGGCTCGATTTTTTTGAAGATTGCATAAATGTCGCCCCTTTACACTTATGGGTAAAAATCTGGTCATCTGAAGAGCTGACATTTACCAGAGACATCATTAAAGATTGTCTTAAGTTTCAGGGTTTTTTTACGATCCCCTGGGTATGATTTGTCATAGATAATCTTTATTTTGTTAGAGATAATCTTTATAAGTTGGATTTGGGACACTATTTTGATTCTCCCTTAAGCATCCGTGAGAATGCAAAAAGAATCATAAAAGAAGCCCACTCTTACACTTGTCGCTCCCTATTGGAGACGGCGGCAGGCCCCCTCTGTTCATTTCTGCCCCACCTGCAATTTTATTTCACTTTTACCACAAACACCCAGACACGTTTTATCTAACAAGATTTCACTTATTTATTTAAACATTTTTATTCACTTTTTAGTGGGCTTTCCGATACTGGCTGGGTGGACGGAAAATCTGGTGCCTTGCCCTTGTGATAACCTGGCAGCACAAAGCACAATGCATTTTATGCTATTCTGTTCATTATATCAGGATCCCAGGAGAAAATATTTAGTCCCGATTTAAAAAAAAAAATAGACCTTGTTCCTTCATTGATGCTTTTAATTTCCTGCATTCCCTTGCCACATTTGGGGCCCGATGTAGGTAAACGGGATTTTCCGATTTCAAAATACCGAGGCGGGCCGAATCGGTATTCTGAAATCGGAAAACGAGATGTAGGAAATAAATACCGACTGAAGACCGATTCGGTCGGCATCGGTAATGAGATTCGGTACGTTCCGATTCAGCTCGGTCCGAATCGGAAAGTACCGAATCGGCCAACAACGAATCGGAAAATACCGAATCGGCTACCACCGAATCGGATATTTCCGATTCGGCGAATACCGATTCGGTAAATGCCGAATCGGTAAAAACCGATTCGGCAATCATAGACCCATGGCGAAAAAGCCCATAGGAATGCATTGCATGACCCGATTCGGCTTTTACCGATTCGGATAATACCGAATCGGATTTTACCGAATCGGATTTTACCGAATCGGATTTTACCGATTCGGATTTTACCGAATCGGTAAAACCAGACTCGGCAATAGGCGATTCAGCCAATGAGGTGGCTCCCCCTCCCCCACCCAAACAGGGAGTGGCAACCCTGGCAGGTGCAGCCAATTAAGAAGTTTCTAGAAGTTTCTGGAAAGCCTGCCTGAGCCCAACACACAGTTAGCAGCAGTGGGAGAAGGAGGTTGCAGACTGAGCAGGAGCAAGAGATTATGGCAGATCAGGCAGGAAGCCAGAAGTCCTCCCAAAAGAGGAAGCCCAAATTCACCACCACAGAACTACAGGTGCTGGTTGAGGAGGTGGTGAGGGTGCACCGCCAGCTCTTTGGCAAGCTGTCCCTCAACGTGCCAGACAGCACCAAGAGGCGATTGTGGGCAGAGATCGCCCAGAAGGTAAATGCTGCTGGAGTCACCCCCAGGTCCATTGAGGAACTTAAGAAAAGGTTCTATGACCTCCGCAGCCTCACCAAGAGGAAGCTGGCCGACCTCCAAAGGCAGGCAGGACTCACCGGAGGAGGCAAGAACCCGGCGCCACCCCTCACCGAGCTGGAGGAAATTGTCTCCAGCACCATCGAGAGGGAGAGCATTGTAGGGATCGGGACCCTGGACAGCACAGCGATGGCCACAGCTACAGGTAAGAAGCATGCGCATCATGACACACCCTACCAGACACCTCCCCATTATACACAATGCATAGGCAAACACCAGCACTGTACTGTCACCAACATACAAGAGACAAGCATCATGGTACATGTAGTCAGCAGGAGTTAGCCAAATATGTCAGTGCAGAATCACAAGACAGGAAACAGTGTGACACGGTGTAAGGAGATGCAAGGACATGTGGAATGCCATAATTGTACTGACTGTAATACATCGGCACTCAGTTTACAAATGCTTCTTTGTACCTAGGGGCACCATCAGGCGGCACCACTGTGGCAGCAGAGGGAGCTACGACTTCACATACTGCAGTGGCAGGGCCGAGCACCAGCCAGCCTGGCCAGGAGGAGGAGGAAGAGGATGAGGAAGGAGACACCCCAGGGCTTGGAATGGAGGGAGTCCTGGTGATTGATTTCCAGGCAGTGCACTCCCCAGTACTGCCCAGCTCACCCCCCTTGGAATTTTCCCCATCCAACTCCCCAACACGGCAGACCATTCCGCCGACAACATCTCCTGCCACAACCGTGGCCTTGCCACCCGTCCTACCTGTCCTGGGAGCAGGGGCTCCGGGACCGGCCAGCACCACACCACCACCAGTGGCACCCCAGCCCACTCAGCAGGCCGGAGGCAGCAGTGCCAGACGCCGTGCCACCACCACCACCACCACCACCACCACTGCTGCACCAGCACGGGAGGGCAGTGTGTTCCTGGGCCTGGAGGGCCAGATGGTGAAAATCCAGCGCCAACAGGCCAGATCCACCATGGCCTGCCAACGCCAGCTCCTGCAGCACAACCTGCAGATGGGGGAGTTGGTGAAGGGGTTCCAGGCTGTTGTGGACAGCAACAAGGAGGTGGCAGCAGGGTTGGGCAGGCTGACCACTGCCATCACCCACTCCTCTGCCAGGCAGGAGGAGCATGAGGTTGCGCGCAGGAGGGATGCCCGGGTGCTCAACCGGGCCATGGCCCGCCTTGCAGCGGCGACTGCACAGCTGTGCCAGCGTAGCGCAAATCAGGAGTCGGTGCAGAGTCAGCATACTGCAGAGCTGACCAGGGGGATGGCCAAGATCACCACGGCCATGGAGGCCATGTTAATATCGAACGCCGCCTCCAATCCTGCCCTGGACCTGGGTGATGCTGGTGACAGCAGCAGCCGCAGCAGCCCGGCCAGCGCTGCATCAGAGCCAAGGAGGAGCACCAGGCGCTCCGCTGATGCTGCTGGCCATTCGGAGGGGGCCGAGGGACACCCCAGTGGGTCTGGAAAGCGGGCCAAAAAATAGGCTGGCAAGGGGGGGTGATCATACCAGAAGCCTGGACTTTATTTGTTTTGACAGACTCCATTTTTTTATGCACTTCAGTGATGTAACTGTGGTGCATCACTATTAAAAAGTTTATTTTCCAACCAACATTTAGCTGTCTTTGCATCTGTACTCAGTCAGAAATAGTTCTCAGTGATCTCCTCACGTCTGTATCTGCCATCACATGGCGTACACGCCCCAGCTGGCTGTGTCAGTGGCACAGCTTCGTCGTCGTCATAGTCCTCGTAGTCAGACAACTCCACCTCAGTGCCTTCTTGACCGCAAGGTTGTGTAACATTGCACATACAGCTATGATCTTGCAGCAGGTGATGGGGGTATACTGCCTTGCACCTCCACTCTTGTGCAGGCATCTGAATCTACTTTTCCAGATGCCAAAGGTCCGTTCAACAACATTCCTGGTGCGTATGTGGGCACGGTTATACCTCCTTTGGCTGGGTGTGGAGGGGTTGAGGTAGGGGGTGAGTATGAATGAGCGGAGGGCATATGCACTGTCGCCTGGAAGAGAAAGGGGTCACATTAGACACATGCATACATGTATTACACCTACCTACTATGTGTTATGGGGGTCTGATGATGTGGCTCACCTAGGAGGTATCCTTCTCCAAAATCGCCAGCCATCAGCCGTGCATATATGCCGCTCTGTTGGAATATATAGGAGTCATGGGTACTCCCTGGAAATTTTGCTACCAGGTCTGTGATGGTGCACTTGGCATTGCAGATCACCTGCACGTTGATGGTGTGTGTCGATTTCCGATTGCGGTATATGTATTCGGTGTCCGCTGGTGGGCAAATCGGAATATGCGTGCCATCTATGCAACCGATGACTTGGGGAAAGTGTGCCATCTGGTAGAAGTCCGCTTTGGTTTGTAGCAGTTCTGCGTGGGTTGCAGGGAATGAGATGTATTGGTCCATCCTGTCTATCATGGCGTCAAGGAATATGTGGAAGAACCTTGACAGGCTGCTCTGGCTCACCCCTCCTGCTGCTGCTGCTCCACTTTGATAGCTGCCAGACGCTACCAGGTGTAGGCTGCATAGCACCTGGACGTGCGCAGGGATGGCGTGTGCCCTTGGGGTGTGGTGGTCCAAGTATGGCTTAAGGTCCCTGATGAGCTCAAGTATGGTGTCAGAGTCCAGCCTGTATCTCTGTAGGATCTCAGCCTCAGTGAGCATGAACAGGGTTATCCTCTGTCTGTAGACCTGTTCATTTCTTAGCCATTCCCTCAGTCCTTCCTGCTGTAGCCGTAGCCGCCTCGCAATGACATAGAAAGCTGCCATCCTGCAAGTTGCAATGCATTTTGGGACTGTTTATATGGGTTGGAGTTGGTTACCACCTGATTGCAATCCATGGTAAATACCGAGTGAATTCTACCGATTTTGAGCCGATTTCGGTGTTTCTGTGCCTCCCTACATCTCCCCAACTGTCGGAATCGGGGAATTTCCCGATCGGAGATTTATACGAATCGGCATGTTTTCCGAATCGGATCATGTCCGAATCGGTATTTTTTCCGATTCGGTAGTGGGACCGAATCGGTGATTTTCCGAATCGGTGTCGCTAACGAATCGGTAGTGGGACCGATTCGGTGATTTTCCGATTCGGTGTCGCTAACGAATCGGTAGTGGGACCGATTCGGTGATTTTCCGATTCGGTGTCGCTAACGAATCGGTAGTGGGACCGAATCGGTGATTTTCCGATTCGGTGTCACTAACGATTCGGTACATGGACCGATTCGGTCTTTGTAACCGAATCGGTGTTTTTCCGATTCGTTACATATCCGATTTTCGGTATGTACGTATCGGATTCTTTCACATTCGGTACACATTCCGAATCGGTTTTCTATCCGATTCGTTCTGTTTTTGGTCCCCTACATCTCGATGGCTGTTTACCGATCGGTAAGGGCCAAAAATCGGTATTTTCGGCCGATACCGATCGGTAAAGCCCTACCTACATCGGGCCCTTGATGTATGTATTGGAGTCTCTAATTTAATTAAAGTGGCAATTGCTATTAGAAAACGTTGCTAGCAGTTGTTGCTGAATAGATTATTTTAAATTAATCAATGAATTCTTTTAATACTTTGTTCAATACTGGTTTTCTAATTCCTTGTATTTTATGGTTTGTTTGTATTCATTATTACTTGTGGGAATATATGTAATGTATTGTGTTTGTAAGTAGGTCATAGTAACTTCAATTTGTATTGTTGTTTCAATGTTCTTTTATGGTTATTTTTACTGAAACCGAATAAAGTTACTTTGAATTGAATTGACTAACCTGTCCAGCACTCAAATTACTTTCGTATTTCACTATACTAATTCACCACTAATCCACTAGAAAAAGTGCTTCAACACCGCAGCAGGGGTGACAAGCGCTATATAAATGCAAACCTTTTCCCTCTTCTATCCCTCCGCTATCCTTCTCAATCCAAATAACTGACTAACCTATCCGCCACTCAAATTACTTTCATATTTCACTATACTAATTCAACACTAATTCTTTATGGGTTCTAGAGTAGCGTACTACTCACCGAAAAAGTGCTTTGACGCGTTGTCAGGGCTAAATAAATGCAATTACAATACAATTGATATATCACTATAAACCTGCTATCTCTAGAGACATAAGTTTTATGTGAAACCACTCCGTCCCATTCATCATATTCAAATTACCTACCAGTGTCATTTTCTCAACACCTATAGGCGTTCACACGTGAGTTACTCATAGTGTCCTATATTAGAAATGGGATGTTGTCCTATGGCCTAATGCCCAAGTTGTTAATGTCTGAAAAATTCTGTTCGGCTTTTGTTCAAATATTATCATTGGCCCATATGTACTTGGTGCACTTACCAGGATGACGTATGTTAGGAATTGTTCTTAAACCCCATCTGGGAATACGTCGGTGGACAAAAATTTAGCTTCGCACATTTCGGAATCCAGAGCTAATTTTTCCACATACCACTATTGTGCAGTAATGTAATATTATTCGTAATTTGCAGCGCCCATTCCTCCTTCAGAATATGGGAGCTGCAGTGAGTCGAGTGAGACTCTGTCTCCTTTCACTCCATATCAATGGTGTTAACAGTGAGTCTAGTTCTGGGGTAGTGCACTGGGAGATTGGAGAAATGATTCAATAATTGGGGCAGGATTATCATTTTGGACAGTGCCACTCTACCCATTACGGACCAGGCTATTTTTTTCCAGAACTTCACCTAATTTCTAATCCTCCAGGGTTTTGTGCATGCTTCTGTCCATCAGATCTGATTCCTGGTAGAGATGCCCAAGTACCTTTACATTGGAGTGCATCGAAATTTGGTGATTTTCCAGCACGTTTTTGTGCTGGGGGAATAACTCTGATTTCTCTGTATTTGCTTTCAGGCCCAAGAGAGAACCAGGGTACATAACATATCGATCACCTCTTGCAATTGTGTGAGTGAGTCGCAAATATAAGGAAGAACATTGTGAACGAATCACAAGATTGGATGATGCCTGCTATATATTTCTACTTCATTTACAACCCTGTATGTTGTAAAGTGACATGCCAGGGGCTCCCTAGCAAAAGCAAACCATGATGGTGAAAGGGGACACTATGTCTGGTGCCCTTCTCAGTGTTCCATATAGGAGCATAAATATGGTGTTTATGACTCTTGTTCTTTGATGTGCACAGTAATCTGATCCTACCCAACATTTTAGGGCCAGATCCTATTTATTTCTAGCCCGACATAGAAGTAGGGTCAGCTAGTGAATCAAATGATTTCTGTATGTCTAGAGCAGCCACTAATGCCCCAGGCCAGTTAGGAGACATTGAGGCAATTCCATCGTCACCTAATATTGAGAGAGGTGTTGCGACTTAGTATCAACACCCTGTGGTCTGAGTGCGTTAGTTTAGGTAGCCTCGGGATCACTCTGTTGGAAAGTACGTAGCTCAGGATTTTGTAATCAAAATGTTATAGTCATAATGGTCTGGATGAGGTCTTTTTAAATTTGGCTTTTCTGGGTTTTGATAGAATCATTGTCACGTCTTCAGTTTTCATGAGCAGCCCTGTGGTAATTTTCTGTTACTGTATAATTCAAGCAACTTAGGGAACAATTGGTTTGCAAATTTATAGTAGAATTCTGTGGGTAGCACATTGGATCCCAGTGTTTTGTTGCTCCTCAAGGCTTGATTAGCTTCCCTAATCCCTGTCGCCTTTATAGGTTGTTCTAGTGTATCAGACCATTCTACTGGTAGTTCATGCAGACCTAGTGAATCCAAGTTAACAGATATGTGTGGTTTCCATGAATGGTGTTTTTTGTATACAACAATTTGTTCTAGTCCTTGAATACATTTATTCAGCTAAAGAGTATACTTTCTTCCCTACGTGATTTCTTATGTTAATTCAGTCTTATTGTGTTTAGTTGCAGCTCTTGCATCAAGTAAAGCCCTTATTTGAACTCTCTCGGAGTGAATTCTATTGGTTTATGTTTTGTAGTCAAAATATCATAAGCACTTTAAAATGGTGGCCAGATTTTGTCTGGCTTCTCCCAGTCTATTTGTTTAGTTGCCCATAACTGTAGTAGTATTCCAGTAGTTTATCTCCTTATCTGGTTCCTACAGCATGGTGTCTCTGATGTCCTTGGCCCTCAAGACACATTCCTCTACCACTTGAAGTGCTCCCATTCCTTCCCACTACCTCCCATTGACCTCCTCGTTCTCTGTGAAAAAGTGATCCATTTCCTCCCCACCAAAGCTTGGTCTTGTAACATGATCACATTCAGTCGCCATGAAGGAATGAGAGTTTTCTGTTTTTTCGAACCTATCGTCCACAATAACTGGTTGTGGTTTAAGATCAATTTATAGAGCTATTTAGTCAAGTACACGTTTGTCATGCCTGACTTCTCCAGGAACCTGTCAATTATGTTTTTTTAATTTTGTACTGGTGAATAAAATACTTGTGTTAGTCAAAATGAAGGAGACGTCATGCTTTTTGCAACTTCCATTTATTCAGCTGCCCCCCCCCCCTCTTTCCTCACCTTGTCAGGCAAGCGTATTCAAAACATTGCTCCACATGTCTTCAACTTCTCCTCTCAAGCTGTCATATTAGGCTGGGTATTCCTATCACTTCCTTGCCAAACAAGTGCTATACCGTTACACATGCTGCAAGGAGAAAATGTAACTTCTCTCTAACAACTGGTTGTAGACGGGTAGATTCACATGCACCCTAGCCACCTCCCTTGAAGCAAGTTTAAAATAAGTATTTGTGGAAAAATATACATATTTTCTGTAGATCCTAGTTGTGATAGATTAGCCAGTACTCCAACATCATAGCTCTTCTCTTGCAACACACATATACTTATGGCAGGGGAAAAGCACAATTTGAGGTGGAGTCTTTGTCCTGGTTCATTGTGAATTTCAGGGAGGAGACTACTAGTCACCTTGAAACTGAAACTCCTTCTTTGAAGTAAATTAGCTTGTAATGTTCATAGTCCAACACTAGAAATCAGGAGTGTGCACATGCTGCAAATCTACAGCACTATGTGCTGCAAACCGATTGTTACAGGGAAGTAACACTTTCAATGCTGCTTTATATTATCACATCATTAGACACCAGCGAATCTGTTTACGGGTGAAGTTTCTGCTCTAAGAAATTCCTGAAATAAAGAAGTGTTTGAGTTTCACGATTGCCTTATGGGTTGACTGTATTCTTGAGCATATCGATGTGGCCTCCCTTTTCAAGTTTGTGGTAACATGGATTGGTTCCTTATGTTAGCAGAGAGTTATCTGCTGCAGTGGTGAAACCAGTGTTTATGTTCTGATAATACAATCTTTCAGTGTCAGCAGCTCTAATTTCTTAATTTCACATTCCGCAGTTGCTCTCCAGATCTCCGATTCAGCATGGCTCTGTGCGACCAGGAGAAGGTTTTTCGGGCGACGCGAAAAACTGTAGTGATTCAAGGGATAAAAGATCTCCTTGGTCCAGAGAAGAGTAAAGACCTGATCTCCTCACCACGTGATGTGAGTTGAAATGCTTTTATGCTGACTAATTTTGAAAATATGTTCTCCTTTTTAGGATCACAGGTTCATATTCTAGCTTGCTCTTGAGGTATCCTAAGGGGCTTCTTGGCTATTCACCTACATACATGCTACAAGGTACACTTAGGTACATCTAGTTAGGGTTTGCATCGTAGGAGTATGCGCTATTACTGCCATGTAGCTATATGCCTGCATATATTCATTGTTCTAGCACTATGGTACAATTTTACCTTTTCTTTATTCTGCTGGTGCTTATTATCGTATGTATATGTTTCTATCTCATGGTTGTTGCAGCACACATATTTTTATACTAGAATGACTGGTTCAATAAATTCTTACTGAAAACGAACCCACTGTTTATTCTGTGTATATCTGAGACAAAAATAAGCATGAGTGACTGAGCGAATAGTACTGTACTGTTTCCACGATCCCTGAGGGGTCAGGGTTGTCATGTTCGATAGTCGCCAGAATCTTTTCGCTCCTTGGTAAGAGGGGCTCATAGTAGCACTGTGAGCTAGCTGGTCTACAGATTAACATATCCTCTGGGGGTGTCTGGAACCAGTCTGGACCAATCCCTTAGTTTATGTTGTCTAAACGTGCTGATCTTATATAGATTTGTAGGGACTACACAACAGCAGATTCCCTCAATCTTGATTTCCCCATTCCATTCTATTAACATGTGTTAATCTGGTCATTTAGCATGCACCAGAGAGGATGTGGGAGATCTACAAAGGGAACAAGAAAGGAGCGTTGATGGAATGCATAGAATTATAAATTGTCTTTTCCTGAGTGGCGTAGGAAATACTGAGCTGGCCAAGTACAATTGGCAGATGTGGCCATCCCTAGAACAGTTGAAACATGAAACATGACCCCTCAAGTACGTAATGATAAATCATTGCTTTGTTTTCATGGAGTGAATAAAGGTGACGCTCCTCTGGATGAGGGATTCCCCTTTGCATTGTCCTGTTTGCATTCAACACCTGAGATGATACCTTATTAGACAGCTACATCAGTTAAATTAATAACCAGAAGAGAAGTGAGGCGTCCTGGATACAGTTAAGTAGTTGAAGAAACCGCTTGCAACTTGTCTTGAGTAGCAAAGGATTTTATTAGAGGCCTGACCTTCCCATAGCTCCAAGGCATCCACTCCCTGCTGTCCCTGGCTCCTCCATCTCATCCCCCTCACCTGCATCAACACATTCTGTTGATGACCGGGGCAAGTTCTATGACAGTCCAGTCACCATACATCCTCCTTCACACAGTTTTACACCAACAAAGAAATTACAAAGCAAAATAAAACCAGGCATATAAGAAATAACAATTGTCAAGCCAGAAGTGAAGCATTATGAAGCATAACTTGTTACAGATAAATCCAACAGTTTTTGAGGGCGTTTTCTTATCCTGCGATGAAGAGATTCACTATGAATTCCACTTAAAATCTGAACTTCATGATGATTGTCAAACTCAGCTGTAAATGGGATTCCGGGTCTGAACTTGATAACTTACCAACATGCCTTCATTGATCTCCTTCACCCTTTGCTGTGTTCCTTCTTATCTTTAGAATGTGCACAGGGTCATGGTATTTTGTCAGGCCTTTTCTCAAAAACAAAGGTTATGTAATTCTGTCCCTTTCTCCCACCTTCGGATGGTAGCCAAAATTCTTGCATTTCCTCAATGTATCATACAAATTTGGCAGAGATATATTTGGCTGAGAGAGGTGACACATCTTCACCATGCAGTTGGCCTGTTTTGGAAGTCAGAGCAAGTTTTACTTTCTCATATTATTTCAAAAGTAGACATCCCAGTTGTTACATTGAGGAATTGTGCAGTAAGACCACACCATGCATCTCACAGCATCACAAACATCTTGTCCAAACCATTACTTTGTGGTCTATATAAATGTGTCCTGCTGTGTTTTAGTCCAAGCTGGTATAAAAACAATCCACATCAAATATGTGAAGTACAAAAATATCAATCCTAAAACTCTGACTGTGTCAGCTGTGGGATATGCAAAGAAATGTTACTTTAACTCAGTGGGGTAAGTGATCAATTAGATCTAACATGGATCTCTATCGAGCGGACAGAATGTAAAAGGTCTAAAACTCTAAGCCAGCTTTTTGCAACACACTCTGGTGCAGCCACAGGGCATCCTAGTGATGAAAATATTTGTACATGCTTATCATTTTCTGCCCACTGCATATTCCTCTGTGAATTTCTGTTTCCCAATGACCAAGCTGGGCCCCCAAAACTCCCAATTTGATTACTTTATTTTTAACAAGCTGCCATGATGGCCAGTAGTACAGATGCTATAATTTTGTACATTTATTTAGTGGTAGGGGTCAACTTCTTACCACAAAACAGCAACCATAAAACTCAGACGATTTGTTAGCAGCTTTACAGTAAGATTGGAGAGCAGTATCAAGGGTTTTTGCCTCTAACCGACTTTTAACTATGTGCTCAATTACTCGTTGAATAATTCCGTCCTACAATAATTTGTTCTTACAATGCTCCACACTTTAACACACAACTGCCTCAATCAAACAGTTGGCAAATATGGTTTCTTCGTTATTGACAAAATCACTACCCATGTCACATTCAATGGGACAATGAGAATGACAATCAACTTGCACATTGCGGGGACCAGGAATATATTCTTATTCTGACGTTGTACTCTAGGAGTTATGCGGCTAACCATACCAGTCTTGCTTTAAACTTCATCTTCTCCCTGGAAAGCATATCAATATATGGTGTGCGATCTCATTTTATCTCAAACAGACGTCCCCAGATATATGGGCAAAGTTGCCTTACCCTACAAACACACTTCCACTTTTTTGTTTCAATCACAGAGTATCTGCATTCAGATGGTCTTAGATCATGGGAGGTAAGCCCAATAGTTGTTTGTTTTCGGTTGTATTATTGCAAGAGTACTGTTCCGAGGTCATAAGCACTGGTGTCTAAGGGTATGTGACACATACTGCCTTATGGTTGTATAGCAGAAGCTTAAGATATTAGTTTCTTAATTTTGAGAATTGTTGCTTCACATTCTTCATTCCATACAAAATCTGAGCGTTTCTTTACCAGTGGTCTTAAGCATTCAATCATAGTAGCAAATCCTTGGAGAAATATGGAATAGAATTCACACATCCCAAGGAAAGATTTAAGCTGATGTTTATCCTTGGATGAGGGAGTGTTATGAATGTTATGTGCCAAACATGATCTTAGTTTGATTCCATTTTAAGTTAATACATGCCCCAGGTACTCAATTTTAAAGGTTCTGAAAACACACTTTTCACTGTAGAGTCATGCCATTTTCCTGCGTAGCACCAACATACATTCCACGTTACTGTTGTGTTCAGCCACATTCACACCTTAACTAAGGGTGTCGTCTTTCAATACTAAGAAGTTACAAACTGCTCGCAGAATGTTGGTGATTACCCTCTGAAATGCTGAGTCTGCTTCTTGCCAACCCAAAAGGAAGATGATAAAATTGGCTGGTGCCTGCGGGTGTTCTGAAGGCTATGTAGGATCAGGATGTAACAGAATTTGATAAGCTGATCCACCTTAGCTTGACCCACTTAAGACAACAGACTTTCCAATCTAGGGGGTGGGGGGATGAGGGAAGATTCAACCCGCAGAGCCGAATTGAATTTTTAAACGTTGAAACAGGCACACAGTTTGCCACTTCTTTAGTGTGCTTGGACTAAGTGGGACAATAAGTGTTTGATGTCAACATCATCAATGACACACTCGCACAAAATGGACTGACAATATTTCTCTAGATCATCTTGCACTCTAAGCGGGATATTGCACAGTTTGTTTCACAGTGGTGTATCCCATCCTTTTTGCCAAGTGAATTGTTCTAGGCAAAGTTAAGTGATTGAAGGAACTGCTTGCAGATGTGTCTTAAGTAGTAAGTCTTTTATTAGAAGCATGACCTTCCCATAGTTTCAAGGCTGCTGTCCCCTGTTTCTTGTGTCCGATTCCCCCTCACTTACTTCATCACATTCATTTGATGACAGAGGCTCGTTCCATAAGAGGCTGTTCATGCCAGTCCCATACAAAGTCCTTGTTTATATTGAACAAAAAGCTTAGATTTTGCTGTTGAATGTGGATCTCACATAATGGAAGGCTTTGTAATGTGGTACATTCCAAAGACAGGTAGTGCTCATTTTTATCTTCACTAAATTTTAATAATTATATATATTCTTATAGTATGACTTTTCTGTAATTATCTTTTTCAATAACCTTCATGGTATTTCCGCTCTGTCAAGGCCGATTATTCTTAATTTCAATACATAAATCACAAAAATGGCCCTCCAAATTTCAAGAAAGCAGTGTTATTGCAGAAATGCCTTTAATTTAGCCTAAAGAAGTATCTAATGTTTAGCACTGTGTTTGAAGTGCAACGCAATCTCCTCCCCTTAACGGGTGTGCTGTAATCTTGCCTGTGCAGGTGCCAGTCATTGCGGTCTTAGGTTCTGGAGGAGGATTTCGGGCTATGGTTGGTTTTTCAGGTGTGATGAAAGCACTCTTTCAGTCGGGAGTAATTGATTGCGTAACCTACCTGGCTGGGCTGTCTGGATCTACATGGTAAGTTTAAACATGTTGTGTCATTAAGAAATTTGTTAAAAAGTGGTCCACTGCATCAGTGATGTACAACATATTTTAACTATATTTGCATGGAGCACATAGGCTGTGACCAAGGCGGGGACTCCGGATCATCTCTTTTTCATGGGAAGGATGTAGCTCAACTAGATTAATGTTTTACTTCCCTCCTGATTGGTACAATCAAAAATGTAACTGACAAACTGTGATTAAAAATTATTCATGTTTGTTGATTATGAACATTTATGGAGTGTTTACCAGGATATTGGGGGTTCGAGGCATGTGGGCTGCTGAATTCATATCTGTGCATAGATCGCCGCCTAGTGTTGGGTCCGGATGATTGCACATTGTTGTCCTGGAAGAGTCTTCGAAGTATCACGAGATAGGTGGCTCCTCCCCTGGACTACAGTGCGCATGGGCATCGCCTCCATCCCCAGATTGTTTTTTTCCGCCATTGGGTTCGGATGTGTTTCGGTTCCCTCTGTCGGAATCGATAGTTGTTTAACTTTCCTAACTTGAGACCAAAAGGTCTTTAGGCTTGGCGTCGGTATCGTTTTTCGTTCGGGTTTGACTGTTCTTCAGCTCCGAACTCTTGCTGCCCTTCCGCGTGCTGTCGGCGCGGACGGGCCTACACGACGCTCCAGACATGGAACGAACTCCGTTTAAGAGGTGCCCGGTGTGCACCTCAAAGTATTCACACCTCGACGTGCACCCAGTGTGCAACAAATGTCTGTCGCCGGACCATGATGAGGCCAGGTGTATGGCCTGCTCAAAGTTCCGGTGTAAGAAGACTCTCAAGCTTCGTCGGGCCGCTAGACTCCAGGCCCAGTTATCAGCGCCCCCGCCAGACAACATCTTCGAAGAAGACGTTGGAGACGACAATGTCTTTCAAGTTTCGGACTCTAGCCCGGCGTCGGAGGAAGAAAACTACGACGCGGGAGACGAGGAGTTTGATGAAGTCGTCGGTGAGGTAGGGGACGACGATGGGGCCATTGCCACCGTGGAGGATAGCTCAGAGGAGGAGCATCCTCAAACTGACTCAGGGGTCAACCCCCACTATACGGCCCAGGTCGAGGGATCGCCTTCGGGCCTTACCCAAGACCTCGTTAATCGTCCCACGGCCTCGCCTCCGGGCCCGGCCACGGACATTTCTGATGTGCCACTCCCGTTGAAGAAAACGAAAGTGAAGCCATCGGGGTCCACACCAACGGTTTCGAAACCGAAAGTGAAAGTCGCACTGGTGGGACAGAAGGCTCCAGAGGCCTCGAAGTCTAAGAAATTCAAAATGGCCGACAACAAGAGCCACGCCAAGATGGCCGACCCGAAGACCCCGGTGTCGAAGCCGAAGGCGAAGACGACCGACGCGGCCGCGTCGGCGCCGAAGGTGGTCGAGGTCGATGACCCGAAGAAGGCTCCGAAGAAGCGTCAGGAGGACGCCGAAGCTCTGGCTGCGCCGACTCCGGCCGTCAAGCCCAAGGATGGTGATGTCGGCTCCGAAGACCGTGCCTTTCGCCGACCCGACTCCGGACTCGGGGAAATCGCTCGAGCCGGTCCAGCCCTCCCCGGCCTTAACAAAAAAGGTCGTGGAGTCCCTGCAGCGGATTCGGAAGGACGCTGCGGCTCCCGAACCGAAGGATGTGGTGCCGAAGCCTACACCAAAGCCGGCAAAGGCGCAAACGCCTATCCACTTCACGCTGCCGCCGAAGACGACGCCGAAGGCTTTCAGTCCGAAGCATGGGGCCGGGGTACCTTTTGAAGGTGGTGTCGACGCCCAAGGTGTCATTGGTAGTGCCGAAGCCTCGGCTCCAGCCACTCGCAGATGTGGAGCGTCGAGAGGTTATCATCGACGCCAACACCGAGAAGCTCTCTCTCCTCAAACGGAAAATCACCACGGAGCCGGTGTTGGAGCATTATCGTATTCCACTCAAAAACAAAAAGGACTCTGCGGGTACTTCTGCCCCTATAGAGCCTGCATCTCCACATAATTTGGAACTTTCACCGACGCATTCAAACGCTGGGGAAGGTGACGGAGATGAAGAGGACGAGTAGAATTATCCAGCATACTCGGATCCAGAGGAGGTACATGAACCTTGGTCTGCCGGAGGCGACCCTGAGGACCCTCAGTCGGGTCATGAACCGCAGCTTTTTGCAGCAAAGACTTCTCCAACAGAGGACTCTGCAGCCTTCAACGCTCTGATTGAGAGGGCTGCAGCTAATCATGATGTCGACCTACATTCAGATCCTGTGGATGTCGATTTTCTGTTTGACACTTTCTCAGTGGCTGAAAAGTCAGTCAAGACATTGCCTATGCTCAAGGGAGTGCTGAAGCACGCGCCAGAGGTTTTCAGGGAGCCCACTCGGGCGCGAGTCATCAATCCTCGTATTGATAAAAAATACAAGGCAGCGCCCTCGGATCCAACGTACATCAAGGGACACTTGCCACTGGATTCTTTGGTTGTATCCAACGCACGTAAGCGGGCGAACTCGCAGACCACGGGTGACGCTCCTCCCCCAGACAAAGAGTCAAAAATATTTGAAGCCTCAGGGAAACGAATTGCTGCGCAGGCAGCTAATATTTGGCGCATTTCAAACACGCAGGCCCTACTTGCACGCTACGATAGGGCGTATTACGACACCCTAGAAACACTTCTGCAGCACTTACCTGATCAGTACAAGGAGGCAGGTGAAATGTTGATTCAGGAGGGGAAGCTGATCACCAACGCTTCCATCAAATGTGCGCTGGACGTGGCTGATACCGCCTCCAGGGCGATCAACACTAGCGTGTTGCTGAGGAGACATGCATGGCTTAGAATATCAGGCTTCAAACCAGATATACAGACAACCATCTTGAACCAAACAGTTAATCCTGACCACCTGTTTGGCCCCGAGGTGGATGCGACACTTGAAAAAATGAAGAAAGACACGGACACTGCTAAGTCTATGGGGGCCCTCCAGTCTCAGCAGTTTCGGGGTGGTTCCTTTCGCCGCTCCAATAACAGAGGCACCTCAAGGGGTCAGGCATCACAATCCACACAGTACTATAAGAGCAACACCCAAACCTCATACACCAACAAAGGTAGAGGTGGTTACAGGGGCAACAACGTCAAAGGCAGGGGACGTGGAAACAACAGCTCCAGGTCCTCCACCGCCAACAAACAGTGACGCCTTGTCACTGCCCCCCGACCACACAACACCGGTCGGGGGGAGACTCCAGCAGTTCCTGCCCGCGTGGAAATCCATCACCACGGACAGGTGGGTCAAGTCTCTTATCCAGTACGGTTACTGTCTGGAACTTACTTCCACTCCACCGAACATACCTCCAAGAAACCGTCCTATGTCCGGCGAGCACTTGCACTTGTTGCAGCAGGAAGTTCAAGTCATGCTGCAAAAAGGGGCAATAGAGCTCGTCCCACTGCAAGAAAGGGGAACAGGAGTTTACTCTCTGTACTTTCTAATCCCCAAAAAGGACGGATCCCTCAGGCCCATCCTGGACCTCAGGCCCCTCAACTGGTACATTCTATCGGAGCACTTCCATATGCTCACGTTGCAGCAGGTCCTCCCCCTGCTTCGACAGGGGGACTTCCTGGCTACGCTGGATCTGAAGGATGCATACTTTCATATCCCCCTGCATCCTTCCCACAGGAAGTACCTCAGATTCACGATTCAAGACCAGCACTACCAGTTCAGGGTTCTGCTTTTCGGGGTCACCACAGCGCCAAGAGTCTTTACAAAGTGCCTGGCGACTGTGGCGGCGCATCTGCGACGCCAGAACGTCCACGTCTATCCCTATCTGGACGACTGGCTCATTCAGGCAAAGTCAGAACAGCAGTGCGCCGACCACGTGTCCCGCACCATTCATCTCCTGCACGATCTGGGATTCTCGCGGAACTATCCAAAATCCCATCTCCAACCCGCCCATATACGGCAGTATCTGGGCGCGACAATAGACACTCTGGCAGCCACTGCGCAGCCAAATTCAGTGAGAATCGCCAGTATCCAAACGCTGATCCAACGATTCAGACCTCAGCACTCTCTTCCAGCGAAGGTGTTCATGCAGTTGATAGACATGATGGCCTCCTGCATCTCCATCGTCCCGCACGCGAGACTACATATGCGTCCGCTTCAGGAGTGCCTAGCATGTCAGTGGACTCAGGCTCATGGGCAACTGACAGACCTAGTGTTGGTGAGCGGTCGGGCGTACAACTCTCTGCATTGGTGGAATCCACAAAACCTTTGCAAGGGCTGACCGTTCCAGGAGCCTGTGCCACAGATTATCCTGACAACGGACGCTTCTCTCCAGGGATGGGGAGCGCATGTACTCCACTACACAGTGCAGGGACTATGGACACTACAGCAAAGGAAGATGCACATCAACGTTTTGGAACTGATGGCAATCTTCATGTGCTTGAAGGCATTCAAAGTACATCTGTGCAACAAGGTCGTGTTGATCCGGACGGACAACATGACGGCCATGTACTACATTCAGAAACAGGGGGGCACACACTCTCCGCAGCTGTCTCATCTGGCTCAGAGCATGTGGAAGTGGGCCATTCAGAGGAACATCTTCCTCATGGCGGAGCATCTCCCGGGCAAGGACAACCAGATGGCGGACCTGCTCAGCAGGCACAGCCACCAAATGCACGAGTGGGAGATACATCCATCAGTACTCCAACCGTACTTCCAAAAGTGGGGTCATCCAGAGATAGACCTGTTCGCCACAAAGGAGAACGCAAAATGCCAAAGCTTCGCCGCCAGGTTCCCACACCCGCAATCGCAGGGCAATGCGATGTGGATGAACTGGTCAGGCAGATTTGCGTACGCTTTTCCCCCAGCACCTCTGATACCGCTGGTGGCACGCAAACTCAGGCAGCACTCGATGACTCTCATCCTAGTTGCTCCGACGTGGGCTCGCCAACCATGGTACACCACGTTTCTGGAACTCTCCGTGGTACCGCATCAAAGGCTTCATCTCACTCCCAGCCTTCTGACGCAGAGCCATGGCGACATTCAGCACCCAGATCCGCAACAGCTCAACCTGGCGATCTGGCTCCTGAAGTCCTAGAGTTTGGCTACCTCAATCTTCCCCCGATTGCATGGACATCATTCGGGAGGCAAGGAAGCCCACTACTAGAGCTTGTTATGTGGCTAAATGGAAGCGGTTTGTCATTTACTGTGTAAACCACGATATTGACCCGCTGGATGCTTCCATTCAGAACATCATTTGTTACCTGTTCCACCTGTACCAATGCAATTTGGCGTATTCTTCCATCCGCATTCACTTGTCTGCAATGGCAGCATACCTCCAGAATAGGCAACACCTATCACTTTTTAAGGTCCCTGCTATCAAGGCTTTTCTGGAAGGACTCAAAAGGGTCATTCCACCACGGACACCACCAGCTCCGGAATGGAACCTCAATGTGGTTCTTACAAGGCTGATGGGTCCTCCCTTTGAGCCACTGCACTCTTGTGAGCTTCAGTTTCTGACTTGGAAGGTTGCTTTCTTAGTAGCAATTACATCGCTACGGAGGGTTAGTGAGTTGCAGGCACTCACCATCCAAGAACCTTTCTTCCAAGTACACGCTAACAGGGTGGTGCTCCGCACTAACCCTAAATTCTTACCCAAGGTTGTATCTCAATTCCATATGAACCAGACAATTGAGTTGCCAGTGTTTTTTCAAAACCCAGAGTCGCTGGCGGAGCGGATGCTCCACACCCTTGACGTTAAAAGAGCCTTAATGTACTACATTGACAGGACAAAAGATTTTCGTAAGACCAAGCAACTTTTCGTTGCATTTGCCTCACACCACAAGGGAAACGCTATCTCCAAAGCTGGGATCGCTAGGTGGATCGTGAAATGCATTCAGATCTGTTACGCTAAGGCTAAACGCACTCTCACAATTCCACCAAGAGCCCACTCCACCAGAAAGTTGGGGGCCTCTATGGCTTTCCTAGGTAACATTCCCTTAGAAGATATTTGTAGAGCAGCCACATGGTCTACCACACATACGTTCACTAAACATTACTGTGTAGACGTGCACTCCAAACAGCAGGCAGCTGTTGGTCAGGCTGTTCTCAAAACACTTTTTCAGACTGCTGCAGCTGGCACGGGCGGCCGCCAATAATGGGAGGACTGCTATGTATTCTATGCATAGATATGAATTCAGCAGCCCACATGCCTCGAACTGCAAATGCTACTTACCAGTATGCATCTGTTCTTGGCATGTAGGGCTGCTGACATTCATATCGCCCACCCTCCTCCCCGGCGCCTGTAGCAGCTGCAGTATTCATATATATATATATGCTCATAGCATGGGCATCACTCACATACTTCACTCCATCTCTGCCAATGGCTAAAAACAATCTGGGGATGGAGGCGATGCCCATGCGCACTGTAGTCCAGGGGAGGAGCCACCTATCTTGTGATACTTCGAAGACTCTTCCAGGACAACAATGTGCAATCATCCGGACCCAACACTAGGCGGCGATCTATGCACAGATATGAATGTCAGCAGCCCTACATGCCAAGAACAGATGCATACTGGTAAGCAGCATTTGCATTATATATTCCGGAAGGAATCAGTGTGCAATGTCGTTATTTGATTTACTGCAGGAATCTTTTCTGGATTCACATACTGTACCTTATTCTGTCATCTACAGGTTGGGTCCGAATTAGTCTTTTTCAGCCGCTTCTCTCTTTTGTTTTTTTCCTGTGGTCATTGTCATCCAGTTCTGAGCCCCTCTTTGCCTGATGTTAGTCGTATGCCCCAGTAGCCCCTCAACATGGTTACCATCTTCATAGCTTTTTTTCCACTGTTGGATCTAGAAGCACAACAGACAGCTCTAAAAACTAGAAAGAAAATAGTGTTTTGACCAAGAAATCAGGAAAACTGATAATCTCAAAAAAGAACACCACATTTGAAAGTTTATCCTCGCAAGGGCTTTGATCCCCTTAGGTCAGAGAATGAGCAACGGATATAGAACGTTCATTCTTTAGATTCTGCATAAAGTACCCTAACAGATTTACCCAGAAAGACAGTCAGGAGTTGTGCAACCTTTGCCTACCAAAAGACTTTTGTTGCTAATGGCACACCAAATTTCAAACAAAGACTTTGAAGACCAGGGAAAAACAGATGTTTGCACAGTCTCAGCACAAGTAGTCAGCGCTTAAAGGCCTCGGACTGTCAAGTGACTACGAAAATTAATAAAAGACTCAGCTACTGAAGGAGAAGGCTCCCACGCTGAGGTCCAGACATGAACGTGCCAGGTAACACTACATGGGCGCAGTAGGGCTGAGCCAAGTTATCAGACTTGTACTTGAACACTACTTCCGACATTGAGAATGCCAGCGATCAAAGGAAGGGCAAACAAAAAAAAACATGGGTCGAGGTAGAAAGAAACCATTGGTAATAAAACCTTGGAGCTGGCCTTAAACCCAAAAGGCAACATAGAGTTTTGGAGCAACAAGGAGTCTCACAAGAAAGAGACTTTGACATTTAAAAGTTAGACTTTGACTCTGAAAAGGAAGGCTTTGTCTCTGAAAAGGAAGACTTTGACTCTGAAAAGGAAGGCTTTGACTCTGAAAAGGAAGACTTTGACTCTGAAAAGGAAGACTTTGACTCTGAAAAGGAAGACTTTGACTCTGAAAAGGAAGACTTTGACATCGAAAAGGAAGGTTTTGGCTTTGAAGAGGAAGTCTTCAACGCTCAATACAGAGCAAAGAGATGTGTAAAGATAGAAACTCCCCCTTAAGGCCGAAACGGTGGCCGTCATGAAGAGGAAGTTGTCGTTTAGCGATTCTGATTCCCTCTGAATCAAAGGTAGAAAGGCAGGGAAGAAGAGCAAACAAATCAAAAGGGTAGTGGACATGTATGGAGTGCACTTGAAGGTGGAGTCCTGTTTCTTCCTTGATATGCTACAATCCTCACACAGAAAGAACATGTTCCTCTCTATGCCACCCAGTGTCGTATACCAGGGGTGAGAGTATTTCTGGGAGCTTGCAACAGCCAAGGCAATGACAAGCATAGACAAAACATATAGACACTTTTCCCAGAATGCCACTCCATCAAGGACAATGCAACTGCAGTCTCCATTATATTATTCAAGCCATCTCAAGTGGTGTTCTGGAACACCCTGCCTTTGACAGCTGGCCGACTGGCCGTTTCTAAAATGGTTATGCTCCCTAGACTTTTATATCAATTTGTGAACCTCCCTGTGATCCTCCCAACTTGGATTTATAGAGCCCTTGATACATTATTAACGTCATTGCTATGGGGACAGGGTTTACATAGATTAGCACTCGCCAGAAATGGGAAGCAGTGGTAGCCAGGGAGTTCACTGACGGGGAATGGGTGCAGATCCTTGAACATCCCAGGCGGGTATCCCGGAATGCCTGGCTTAAGACTATACAATTGTTAATACGACACAGGGCTTACCTTGCACCTCAGACGATAAGACGCATGTACCCGACTGCTTCCTCGGAGTATCCTAGATGTCATTGCTCAGATGCAGATTTAATACACATGCTGTCGGCCTGTCCCTCCCTTGAAGACTTCTGGATGGAAGTCACACAGGGCCTCACACAAATTACTGAACGCTCCACCTGGAATACTCTAGAAGCCAAAAGCGGGTGTACTACGGCGCTTGACGGGCCTTGCCTTGATGTTGGCTAAGAGCCTCCTCACACAGCAGTGGAAATCACACACCGCGTCACGCAAGGGGATATGGCGGGAGGAAGTCAGAAAAGGGGCCCCTGCTGAGAGAGAAGCACTGCAAGGTGAAGAGTATGAGGGTTCGCTGTCCTTGGCTTTCTTCTACTCCTGGTCAGACTCTGGAAGTGGGACCTAGGTGCTTTTAGCTGGATGAACCTGGATGGCTTGGCTGGCTCACGGGTGTAGGCAAGGCGGCTTGACTGGCGAGGTTGAGTCTGTTCCTCTATGGAGCTTTTATTCAAAGTTGCTCCAAAGTTCTCCAAATGTCTTGAAATTCTTCCTGAAGTTGCCAAGGTTTCTCAAACTCACTCCAAGGGTCTGGAAGCTCCAAGATAGTCCATGAAATTTGAGGACTTCAGTTCCCACAATCCACTTGGACAAAACCCTTACAAATCCACTGATGTTCTCCAGGTTGAGAATCCTTTGTGGTGATGGTCCAGGTTAGCTCTGTTAATCCGTAGCTTGCAGGGAGTCCACTCTTCAGTTCTTTTGCAGCAAAGTAGTCCACAGGGCTGTAGTTTCAGGTGGTGCAGTCTTCAGAGGACAGGCCTTAGAACTTTGCACCCCAACTTCTCAGCATGGCAACGTCTTGCTACCTTAAGTTTCTTGCAGCAGATCTGAGAGGCACTGCCCCTCTCAAATACTTATTCCAAGTTCTCTGGGTCAAGCAGGAGGTCACTGCTGACCAATGCGAGCAGGGCAACTCCCCCAGAATATGACCACATCCTGTAGAGTGTGGCATTATTTTGTCCCAGAGTGCGAGTGCACCAAATTCTCAATGGCTGATTTTCCAGCTGGGAGGTAGGAGCTGGCTAAACACACCCCAGGATGGCTAATTTTTATAAAGTCTCCCCCTTGCATCTGTGCATTCCTTCCATAAGCCTAGCTCTGGCAGAGGTGAAAAGTTTAGAGTTGTAAATGACACTAAGGTCTCCTCTTCTCTTTGTAGACCATGATTTACGAATCCTCCCCCTGCTCTGGCATTCCTGTGTAGCAGCACACTGGTTAACCCCAGGGGCTCTTAATCACCTCTTCAAGGCAGCCTCGCTAATCAACTTAACTCTGACCAATTAGGACAGACCACTGGAATGCTGAATCTGGACTTACAAAGAAGAAAGTCTCATAACTTCTTGCATGTACACTTTAGGAGAAATTCAACTATATCATATTCTTGAGTTTATTAATACCATTCGTGGAAGTCTTTGAATGCTACTTTTGGCCCTCTCCTATCAAGAATAATTAGTTAATAACTTCCTGCTATGTTAACCTATGTGGCAGGGGATTTGCAATGGGAATAATGACTTGGGCCATTTTTTCTGCACCAGGACTTACAAAAACATATTTTATAAGTGCTTTGCTTATATCTACAAGACCCCTACCCCTTGGGACAACTAGGGGAGATTTTAGGGGTTCTGAATCTGTAGACTTATTGATGATCCCCCTCCACAGGGCTCCTAGCATCAAAGTCGAATATGTGCAGCACTTTATCACAATGTGGGGAGTGAAATGTGAAATTTCACTTAACCCAGGGCATATTAAACTCATTTTATAAGGGTCTACTTAAAAATACCTGTCCCCCCACCCCTGGGACACCTAGGGGAGACATTGGGGTTCTTAATATGCCACAACATTGTAGGTTATCCATTTTTAAGTGCCCCAAACCCCAAAGTCGAGTTTGAGCACAATTTACTTTTTAGATGCAGTCCTGCCAAAAAGGGTTACTTTTAAAACTGACCTCAGGCTTCAGCAGTGCACACATGCAATTGTAGAAAAGCTGCTGGCCTCCAAACTGCCATGTCCTATTGTGGGCTAGGGATTTCTAGGTCATTTTAATTACTCACCCTAATATTTAATCGGTTCTGATAGGGTAGGTCATGCTAACCCGAGGTGTACCCCCAACCCTTAGTGTACCCTATGTAGGTGTTTTCAGCATAGCACTGGCCCTGGGCCTGGTTAGGCAAAGACCAGGGTCAGCCAGACTTAGTTACCACCAGTACCATTCAGCAAAAAGTTGGGGGGTGCCCGGGGCACAGGATGACTTTGCAACAAAGGTACACTCTACAATGTTTACTGATGACTGATGTAGCACTGGGATCCCCAGTCTTCTTCCCCCCCCCCCCTCCCCCCCTCCCCGGTCCTGATGCCCTTATTGCCCTACAGGGATGCCAGGTGAAGATGTGTATCAAACAGACACTTAGTTTGCAACAGCTCAGTTCTTTATTGTTATTCACGTTTTTCCTGAAACAGATTTATTGTTTGAGCGGACTGTGCTTGAGGTGAAATTTGAGATTGTAAAACTTAACATTAGGAAGAATACATCTTGTATCTCTACAATGTCTCCTTTATATGGCATATGTATGTGAACAATTAATCTTCAGATTAAATATGCGAAGGTCTCTAGATATTGATCCCTGTACATGTTTTTTGCTGACTAATGTTTTGATGAAGAAATGTAATGTATACATATATTAAACTGAAAACTCAATAAAATCTGTGTTAAAAAATATATATCTTATTCAAGCCAGGAAGAAAATCTAATGCACCGTCCGCCATTGTTCCTGTATCTGATAGGGAAATTTAGTGACTGGAAATGGTAGGAATAGTAGGGAACAGCCAGCAGACACTCAGTGGCGCATTGTCACGTTGACCATGCTGTTCAGTATAGGTATGGACAGCAGCAATGGGAGGAGATAGAGGAGTTGTTGAAGCCGTTCACAGAGCTGTGCAAAAGGGGGACTTAGGAGGGTACAACTATTACCAATATATGCCTGAAGCAGGCAGTATGCGGCTGTGCTCTGGCACCACTCTAAAATGGCCGAAGATATCTAGCTTCAAGTGGGAGGTGCAAGCAGCAGTGATCAATATGCCCTTCATAAAGGATTGCCTCTTTGAAAATGCATTGGATGTATTACTGCATAGAATGAAGAAAGACAACAAGACTGCAATAGCGCCTTCCAGTTCAGAAGTTTGTTCAGAGTTACACCAAGGAAGAGAGCCCCCACAAAAGGAGTCACAGGCCGGGGGGGGGGGGTGACTTTTGCTGAAGAAGCTCTGCACCACCTCGATAACTATCCTGTTGCATCAGCCCCCCCCGGCGACTGGCATCTGGGCTGATGAACTACCGGGACAGAGACACTGTAGTGAAGGAGGCGTGCAAGGAGGAAAGTCTGGAAGTTGGCAATGCCCGTATACTTGTGATCCCGGACTACACATTATCTGTTCAGTGCCACCGCTACACCTTCGTTGTGGCGAAACACAAACTGCGTTAACACTGTATCCAATGTGCCCTACCCTTTATGGCTTGCCTACATGTTAACGTTGAAGGGAAAGCCTCATTCTTTACAGATCCGACAGACGTTTGGTCATGGATGGAGCGGAAGGGACACCTCAATTTCACACAAAGATCCACTGCAGTGGAGGGCAAAACGCAGAGGACAGGGCCAATGCTCGCAGCCAGCGATCTTGGAACCACACAACTCACCCAATTTGGAAGACCTTATCCAGGAACTCCGTAGGGTCCTGCAGGTGGCTGCTGAACTTTGAAAACAGACGACCATGACCTTGAACCTTCTAGAGACAATAACACTGTCACATCTGACATCATCCCTCTAAGTACTAATAGAATGCCTGAAGCGGCTAATGGGCGTTAAGATCCCACATCTAATGGGTAAGTTCCCAGCTTAGGAAGTAAAACAAGCAGGGCATTTCCTAGCGTGGATGGCAGTGACGCCATGGTGAGGGTGGTATCATACACAGTCTTCGGACGAGGTGCTAGATGCGCAGTATATATTTCATAACATTTGGCTTGTAGGCCATCTGGTCGTGGGGTTTTGCTGGTGGCCAGCGCACATATCGCTTCCTGTATTTCAAATAATCTCCCCATTAAGTTCCTCTCTAGAGTCAGTCGTGATCTGCAAGAGTTTAACGTCAGTCAAAAATGTATGGCAGTGCTGTGAGCATGTATTAATATAGCTGAATGTAATGGTTAGTGACGGTAGCATGTATGTTCTTCTGGGAATGTATCATGTTGCCCGTGGGGGAGTGGACAGGTCGGATGGGTCGCATGTCAGATTCTTGCTGGATCAGCCACGCTAACGGGGTACCTGGACGGTCGGCCTCAGCATGTGTGCACATAGTGTGCACCGTATAATTTAGGCAGTGGAGGCGTTGTAACAGTGCAAGTTGTCTGCATTGGGGTTGAAGCAACCTTAAGCGAGCAGTAGTTGATGTACAAGCTAACCCTTATGGGTTTAATAATAGATTGTCCAGTTGAGTCACTTCACCAGTGATAGATCGGCACATATTTAGTGCGTTGCCCATATAGTTGTCCCAGGTTGGACACCTTAAAAGCATCCCACTCCACAAGGGTTGAAGAGGCCGAACCTGTATTGAAGTCAATGTGTTCTTCTACATGAGCAGCGATGGACGCTCAGAATGAGGGTTCTCTAGTGCGGAAGGTTGTATGTCCAGATGGGTATGGACAAGAGGAATTGTTCCCAGCGGATGGGGTTATGGTCCGCATGGATGCAGCCAAAATGGTCTGTATCAACAACATGTGGGATGATGTATTGGGTGCAAACAAATCTGTTAATACAGACATGGAAATTGTGAGCATGAGAGTAATCTTTAGTGGAGGGATGACTGACGCTATACATCCAGAAGCTCCCAGTGATGCAGTCAAGTAGTAGGAGCGAGAGCATTTGACTCACTGCAGTGCAAGTCAGCGGTGGGAAAGAACGATCAAGCACATCCAGAACACTGTTTAAGTCCCTGCCTAGTACCCAGAGGATGTCTCCCCATCTAGCCAACAGTGTAGTGTGGGAGTGAGGAAAGGGTGTGCGGTCTGTGTTTCACACATGGATAGCCACAAGAAATAAACGGCAGCCCTCCACAAATAACATATTGCCACTCTGTGTCCATGAGTGTGGTAGTGGCAACAAAAGGGAACCCTGCTCGAATCCAAACAAACACCCCTTGTGCATAGGAGGAGGAGTTGGTCGAAAATAATCTGTCTTCGCCACCTTCTCTGCATTCTGAAAGCCTCAAGACTGGTAACCTAGGATTCTTGAATAAAAGCTACGTGTGTATTCCGGTGAGGGTGATAGAAATGGATGGCATAGAGGCGTGCGAGAGAGTGTGGATGCCCCTTACATTCCAGGTAATAATGTTGGTGGCAGCCATGAAAAGTTATGATTATCTTTGATATGGAGTCTTCAGGTGGAGTGGATATGAGTATAGAGAACAAGTGCATGCTGTGGAGATGAAGAAACAAAAACATAAAAAGAGTGAAACAAACTATAAATATTATCAAGTGCGGATATCCAACAGGTGCCCACCCAAACATATGAAATTTTGTAACGAGTACCAGTATGGAAGGGCCGTTCTAGGGATAGTGTAAGCCAAGCAGGTGACAGAAACAGCTGATGCTGCTCACATTGTTGTTTGCAATAGCCCGGGCGGACACCCCCACCCTGTTATCAAGGAGAACATCAGATCCCATGGTCACATAGCTGCTGGCCAAATTCAGTTAAGGAGCAGAAAAAAATGGGGGGCCAAGCAGGAGGGTGTCGAAAGAAAGTGATCTTAATAGTAGCGTATGGACACCATCAATCAAGCAATATAACATGGGGGACCAAGACATGTAAGCACAGCAGTATGTGTTATCAATGGATGTTATGGTATGACTCAGGCTTCAAATTACACATGATGGATTCCAGACTGACGTCTCATTTAGACGGAAGAGAGAAAGCCGAAGGGGCCTTGTTGGCCTGAGTAGCCTTGAGGGGTCGCCTTCCCTACGCCATAATGAACCAAGGTGGAGCCTCGCCTGGAGGGACTAGATTTCTGGTGGTACTCCTCTAGAGTCCTGCAGTGGATTACTGAGCAGAAGTATCTCTCCAGGACCTTGTCAGACCACACCTCAGTGCTCTTGGCTTTGAATGATGATGTCTCATGAGTACGACTGTGGAGGTTCCCATCGAGAGCATTGCCACACAACTTTTAAAGCGGAACTGACAAGTGCAATTCATGAGTTTTCCCGATTATATACTTGGTCGGTAAGCACACATACTAAGCTGTGGGAGGCTTTTAAGCCTGTTATACGGAGTGTATGTTTTTCCAAGCAGTCATGTGTTCTAAAAGTGATTTGCACACACCTCTACATGCTGGAACTAGAAGACAAGTTGGTGTTAAACCCTGACATGAAACTACAGAGAGACCTGCACTCCACTTTGGTGACGTATAGGGAAACAGTAGACAGAGAGGCGAATATATGCTACTGTTCGAAGAGCCAGGTCTGGCGGAGTCTTCTGAAGGTCATCATGTCTTGGGTCTGCCGTAGGCGGATGGGGAGGGTGTTCCATGTCATGGCGGCAAGGTGAGCGAATGCTCTGCTGCCTCTGGTCACTCTTCGGATGCGGGGGACAGCGGTGAGGGCGCAGTCGGCGGAGTGGAGCTGGCGGGTGGGGGTGTAGAAGTTGATTCGGCTGTTGAGGTACTCTGGTCTGTTGTGGAGTGCCTTGTGTGCATGGGTGAGGAGCTTCAAGGTTCTCCAGTATTGGGGTGTCTTTCATAGATTCACATGCTTGAATATTCCCCGTCGTCGGAGTGGGAGTCCCACGGTAAATAAAATAGCAATAAATGCTAAATATATAATAATATACAATAGATATATATATATATAATAAGGAAAAAACCCAAAAAATGCATACAATAACCATCTGGTACCTAACCCAGAGTTTCCACATAGGAATGCATGGGGAAAAAGAAGTTCCAATGCAGCCTATCCTTGTCATTATGTTAGTCCAAACTGCAGCCAATCAGGCGCCAGCAGCCCTCTAGAACCTTCTCCTCAGAGCTCAAGCCCTCAGATTTTCTACCGCACGTCGTGTGTAAGGGAGTCTCCCTGAGCTCTGCTCAGTTTCTTCTTCAAGTGTTCCAGTTTCTTCCAAAATGTCTTCAAGTAAGAAGTCTCTCTTCAGGGCTTGTTCCTCATGTGGAAAGCTGAGATTATTTCATGATGACCCACACAGTAAGTGTATTTACTGCCTTTACCCGGACCATGAAGTGGGTACCTGTAAACTCTGTAGAAAATTCTCAGAGAAAACTCAAAAGGACAGAGAAGGCCGTTTACTTGTCTGGCTTCAGAGGCTTAAAGACAAAGATAATGTACTTTCTGACGCTGAAAGTCTTGGGTCAGGCCGTTCTCAAGCAGCTTCTAAACGTGGTAGTATGCAGGAGGTGCCTTCACCATTTCTTAAAAAGAGGAAAGTTTCCCTCACAATGGCCCCTGCGGTGTCTTCACCTTTGCCTACCACGTCTGGGCCCACGAGACAACGCTCTCAGGCTCCTTCTGCTTCAAGACCCAGTTTTTCTGTGAGGAAAACGGATTTGCCGTCGACGACGGGAGTTTCTACTCCGTCGACGAGAATGGCTGTCTCTGGTTCCAGATCGACGACGACAGTCACAACGACGATGGCCTCTGGATCGTCATCGACTTTAGCGTCGACATCTTCATCGTCGATGAGAGTGGTTCTCAGCTCTAAGACTGTGTCTTCTGTGATTCCTATTTCATCTTCATCGACGAAAAAAGCTCACTCGTCGACGACCCGGTCGTCGTCGATTAGAAGTGTGAAGGCTTTGACTCCGTCTACGCTCTTGTCGACGAGCGCACCGTCGACGGCTATCCCGTCGACGAAGGGACCTGTTCCATCTGCTCCGTCGACGACCGTTCCGTCGAAGACTGTTCCGTCGACGACCGCTCCGTCGACGATGACTCCGTCGACGATGACTCCGTCGACGATGACTCCGTCGACGAAGACATTGAAAGTGAAGGTTCCGTCGACGATGACTCCATCGATACCGTTGAAGACTGCTCCGTCGACGGTCTCCTCGTCGACGATGGCATCCAAGTCGATCCCATCGCAGAAGTCAATTGATGTCATGCCGTCGACGCGTACGCAGGACACTATTTCGACGCCGGCCTCTTCTTTTGCGACAATGCCTCTTTTGCCCTTGCAGTCCAGCAAACCACAGTTCGAGACTCTTACAGAGCAAGAGATGATTACTCCTCCATCTCCGCTGTTTGCGACTGATTCTGATCAAGACTCTGATGGCCAAGCTCACAGTCTTTCGGATCTAAATATTAAGTGCCAAGAATTCAGTAACGACGAGGAAGATGTTTATGGCCAACATCAAACAACTCACACTCAGATTCCAACTGCGATGTTGCCTATCTCTATGATATCTAACCTCCAAAGTATGTTGGAAGACTATAATCGGCGTTTCCCACCAACGCCACAGGTTACAACGGTCGCATCAGTGATGAATCCAGTTTCTAACCCAGTTCTGGCTCCTCCTCAACCAGCGTCGCCTGTAACTGTTCACCGAACTACATCAGTTCGTGTTCACACTACCATCTATCCAGAGGATGATGATGACGAGAATCCTCCAGAGCGTGAAGATGGTGAAGTTTCTGAAGTAGATGAGGATGGTGACGAACATTTGGCGGAGTGGGATGACTATCGTGCTCAAACACCATCTCCTTCTCAGGTGCCTGCAGCGGATTCTCCTCCAGTAGACATCGCGGGCTTCCACCAGTTAATGGATAGGGCAGCACAACGATTCAAATTGCCACGGGCACACCGAGAGGAAGATTGTTTCCTATACGATTTCAAAAACCAGCCCTTGAAACAGATTCACACAGTCCCGATTATAGATTTTATCTGGTCTGAAGGAGAGAAAATAATGAAGACGCCAAACTCTTTACCAGCACAGCTGCCACGGTTAGAAAAGAAATACAAAGCTCCTATAGGATCTCCAGCATGCCTTACAGGTCAACCTAAGCCCGACTCTGTCGTCACGCAGGCGGCTCAACGAGGTTCAAAGAATCCGGCGTCTACAATCACTGCTCCTCCGGACCGTGAGGGCCGTCGCCTGGATGCTATTGGGCGGAAATTTTCCTCCATGTCCTCTACAACAGTTCGAGTAGCTAACGCAATGGCCATTCTAGGCCGTTATGATCGTCAGGCTTGGGCTGACATGGCCGCCTACATAGCGTTACTCCCAGATACTTCCAAGGCAGAAGCACAGAAAATTCTGCAAGAAGGAGAGAGGACGGCAGAAGAACTTATTGATTGTGCAGTGGATGTAGCCTGCACCGGTTTTCGCCAGCTCGCTGGAGCGGCCGTTCTGCGTCGCCAGGGTTGGTTACGCTCGACTTCGTTTCGTCAGGAAGTTCAGGCACGAATCCTAGATATGCCATATGACGGCGAGTCATTATTTGGAGCGCATATTGATGAAGCGCTACAATCCATTAAAAAGGACACGGACACTGCACGTGCTTTGGGTACCCTTCAGTTTAAGAAGCAGCCCTTTCGGGGTGCTCGAGGACGTGGCACTACGTCCACTTTTCGTGGAGGAAGCAGTCAATACCGGTCCTTCAACCAGGGTAACCAGCGTTACACCGGTAACCGCCAGCAGTCTTCCCGTCAGCAGCCTGCCAGAACTTACAGAGGGAAGTCTAATTTCAGAGGTCAATCCAACAAACGTCAATGACTCCTCTGTCGAACGAAGAATTGGAGGTCAAATCTCTCTGTTTGGTTCTCAATGGTCCTCCATTACTACGGACCGTTGGGCGCTCGACATTGTGAAGAGAGGCCATGCATTGGAATTTGTCGAGGTTCCTCCTCCAACGCCACCTTCCGGACCACCACCTCCGCACCTCAAAGAACTATTTCATCAGGTTCGCCTTCTCCTTCAAAAGGGTGCGGTGGAAGTTGTGCCAAAGTCGCAGAGAGGGAAGGGGTTTTATTCCCGTTTTTTCCTCGTCATCAAAAAGAACGGAGAATGGAGACCAATACTGGACTTGAGAGCACTCAATCATTATCTCAAGGACCAGACCTTCCGTATGCTCACGCTTACAGAGATCTTGCGTTTGCTCTCAGTCGGAGATTTCATGACTACCATCGATCTCCGGGACGCCTACTTCCATGTCCCAATTCTAGCGGCTCATCGCAAGTTCCTGCGCTTCAAGGTGGGGCACCTTCATTTCCAATTCAGGGTCCTTCCATTTGGCCTCCGTTCAGCCCCCCGAGTCTTTACAAAAATGTTGGCTCCGGTCATGGCTTTTCTTCGTCTTCAGGGCATCCAGATATTCCCATATCTCGACGACTGCCTTCTGAAATCTCAATCCCGCGCACAACTTCTACATCATACTGCAATCTGCCAGACAGTATTCCGTTCCTTGGGTCTGTCCATCAATCTGGAGAAATCTCAATTGCAGCCAACAACTTGCAAAGATTTCCTAGGAGCAACGTTGGACACCAACCTAGCCAAAGCATTTGTCTCCCGGGAACGTCAACAGAGGATCCTCCGGCTAGTTTCGCTACTTCTCGCAAAGAAGTGCGTTTCAGTCCGTTTGTTGAAGTCTTTTTTGGGGATGGCTTCGTCATGCATAGCTCTTGTCCCTCATTGCCGACTACGAGCACGACCTATCCAGCAGGCTCTGGACAAGCAGTGGCGTCAGGTCACCGGTTCCTTCAACGATCAGGTCTCCATCACCATTCCCATGAAGAAGGCGCTCAGATGGTGGGCACAACCACACCAGCTAGCAGCAGGCACGTCTTTTCTGTCCAACACCCCAGATCTAACACTGACGACGGATGCCTCCCTGGAGGGCTGGGGAGCTCATCTCCAAGACCTGTCCGTGAAAGGGAAATGGACTTTCCATCAAAGGACCTGGCACATCAACAAGTTGGAGCTGATGGCTATCTTTCTGGCCCTGAAATCATTTCATCCAGTGCTGCAGGGAGAGTCAGTTCTCATACAAACGGACAACACGACCTGCATGCATTATATAAACAAGCAGGGCGGAACGAAGTCTCCGGTGTTATCCCGCCTGGCGGAAGCGATTTGGGACTGGTCCATCAATCATCAAATCCAAATCACTGCAGTACATCTTCCGGGGTTGTCCAACCTCCTGGCGGATTCCCTAAGCAGATCCCGATCATCCAACCACGAGTGGGAACTCCACCAGCCAACACTCGACATGGTCTTTCACCGCTGGGGAGTCCCTGCAATCGACCTCTTTGCGACTCCAGAGAACCGCAAATGCCCCGTTTACGCAAGCTGGCATCCCCACAAAGGGTCCCAAGGCAATGCCCTTCTGATGGATTGGTCGAATCTCTTCGCCTACGCTTTTCCTCCAATCCCTCTAGTGCCTCGCGTACTTTGGAAAATGCGGAGAGAGCCTTGCCGCATCCTTCTGATTGCTCCCAGGTGGCCACGACAGGCGTGGTTCTCAGAGCTGTTACTCCTGTCTCAATGCAAACCCATTCTTCTTCATCCTCGAATGGATCTTCTCTCCATGAACAGGGGTCAAATCTACCATCCGGACCCCTCTTCCCTGAGCTTGTCAGCCTGGAACCTGAGCACTGTGAATTTGCACATCTAAGCATCCCTCAGGAGTGTCGTAACATCCTCGCTCAGGCCAGGGCTCCATCAACTATAAAAACCTATAAGTTGAAGTGGAAACGCTTTTGCCACTGGTGTGCAGACGCCGGAGTACATCCTTTACGTGCCACGCCCGCTGAGCTCCTTCCTTTCTTTCTCCATCTGGCTCAGTCGGGTTTGTCACATGCAACTTTAAGAGTTTTTCTGGCGGCAATTTCCCGCTTCCGCCATGATGGCTCCGCCTCCTTATGCTCATCCAGATTGATACGTCAATTCTTCAAAGGACTTCTTCGGACTTTTCCTCCAGTTCGGCGTCCTCCTCCAGAGTGGCGCCTCAACATTGTCCTGTCACAGTTAATGACTGCTCCGTTTGAACCAATCCATAGCGCAGATCTCAAGTATGTCACCTGGAAGGTTGCGCTTTTACTTGCACTGACGTCCTCACGTCGAGTGAGTGATATGCATGCTTTCACGATTAAACAACCATTTCTACAGTTCAAACCGGATTCTGTGCTTTTACGCACTAACCCTACTTTCCTTCCAAAAGTGCCGTCAGACTTCCATATTAATGAACCTGTTATATTGAAGTCTTTCTTTGCCAATCCGCAATCACCTGCGGAACAACGCCTGCACTCTTTGGACATTAAAAGATGTTTAAAGTTCTACATCAGCAGAACGGCCCAGTTCCGAAAGTCAGATCAGCTCTTCGTGGCCTATGGCCGTTTTCAAAAAGGGCGACCAGTCACCAAACCTACAGTAGCCCGCTGGGTGGCTTCGGCGATTGCTTTCTGCCATCAGAAAGCGGGAAAGCCTTTACAGTCTACAGTGAGAGCTCACTCTACCAGGTCTGTGGCCTCTTCGACTGCACTCTTTGCCGGAGTTCCATTGCATCAGATTTGCAGAGCTGCCACGTGGTCCAGCAGGCACACGTTCACGAAGCACTACAATCTGGGTGCCATGGCTGAAGGGGATACCGCAGTGGGACAAGCTGTGCTCCGTAATCTTTTTCAATAAGGTGAGCCTCTGTTCTACCCTCCTCCTATGGTTTCCAGTCTCATGCATGTTTTCTCTATGTATACATATAGTTTTATAACTTCTATGACATGGATTTACACCTGTTGATTCCAATCTTTTGTGTATACATTGCATCCTGGAAACTTTGTGTTCGGATACGGACTGCTTACTATTCTATATTCAAGCATGTGAATCTATGAAAGACACCCCAATACTGGAGAAGAACAATTGTTACTTACCTGTAAACAGGTGGTTCTCCAGTATTGGTGTCTTTCATAGATTCACATGCGACCCTCCCATCCTCCCCTCAGAGGCTCGCTTCTCCTCATAGACTCTGTGGTCACTCCTGTGCTACGAAAATCTGAGGGCTTGAGCTCTGAGGAGAAGGTTCTAGAGGGCTGCTGGCGCCTGATTGGCTGCAGTTTGGACTAACATAATGACAGGGATAGGCTGCATTGGAACTTCTTTTTCCCCATGCATTCCTATGTGGAAACTCTGGGTTAGGTACCAGATGGTTATTGTATGCATTTTTTGGTTTTTTTCCTTATTATATATATATATATCTATTGTATATTATTATATATTTAGCATTTATTGCTATTTTATTTACCGTGGGACTCCCACTCCGACGACGGGGAATATTCAAGCATGTGAATCTATGAAAGACACCAATACTGGAGAACCACCTGTTTACAGGTAAGTAACAATTGTTCTTATCCTCTTGTCGACAGGGAGCCAGTGCAGGTCTCTCTGGTGGGGTGTGATGTGGTTGCAGCGAGGGATGTTGAGGATCTGGCATGCGGAGACGTTCTGGATGCGTTGGAGCCGTTTCAGGAGTTTGGCCGATGTTCCTGCGTAGAGGGTGTTTCAGTAGTCCAGTCTACTGCTGACGAGGGCCTGGGTGACCGTCCTTCTCGTTTCAGTGGGGATCCACTTGTAGATTCTGCATGCGGAGGGTGATGAAGCAGGAGGAGGAGATGGCGTTGACCTGCTTTGTCATGGAGAGGGATGAGTCGAAGATGACCCCTAGGTTGCATGCGTGGTCAGTGGGTGTTGGGGCTGTTCCTAGTGCCGTCGGCCACCAGGAGTCGGCCCAGGCCGAGGGGGTGGATCCGAGGATAAGGACCTCTGTCTTGTCAGAGTTCAGTTTCAGTCGGCTGTTCCTCCAATCGGCGACAGCCTTCATTCCTTCGTGGAGGTTGGTTTTGGCGGTGTGGGGTCTTGGTGAGGGAGAGAATCAGCTGGGTGTCATTGACGTAAGAGATAATGTTGGGGTCGTGCAGTCGGCGACGTGGGCGAGTGGTGCCATGTAGATGTTGAACAGCGTTGGGCTGAGGGATAAGCCCTGTGGTACGCCGCAGATAATCTTGGTGGCTTCAGAGCGGAAGGGGTAAAGGTGGACGCTCTGTGTTCTGCCGGAGAGGAAAGAGGTGGTCCAGTCCAGTGCTTTCTCTTGGATTCTGGTATCACAGAGGCCTGTACGTAGTGTGTGGTGACAGACCATGTCGAAGGCGGGTGACCGGTCCAGGAGGATGAGGGCCGCCGTTTCTCCGTTGTCTAGCAGGGTTCTGATGCCATCGGTGGCGACGATGAGGTCAGTTTCGGTGCTGTGGTTGCTGGGGAACCTGGACTGGGATGGTTCTAGGATGTTGTTCTCTTCGAGGAAGCTGGTCAGTTGTTTGTTGATGGCCTTCTGGATGACCTTAGCCGGGAATGGGAATAGGGAGATGGGTCGGACGTTCTTGAGGTCCTTGGGGTCGGCCTTGGGTTTCTTGAGTAAGGCGTTGATTTCGGCATGCTTTCAGCTCCCTGGGAAGGTCGCTGTTTCGAAAGAGATGTTGATGGCTTTCCGGAGATGGGGTGCGATGGAGGTGCTGGCTTTGTTGAAGATGTGGTGTGGGCAAGGGTCTGCCAGGGATCCGGAGTGGACTGTGTTCATGATCTTGATGGTGTCGTCCATGTTGGTCCAGGAGAGCAAGCGGTTGGTGGTCGTGGGGGCAGAGCCCTCAGTGGGTGCCAGGGCGGTCACGTTGTTGAAGCTGTCGTGGATGTCTGCGATCTTGCGGTGGAAGAAGGTGGCCAGCGAGTTGCACAGGTCTTGCGATGGTGGGATGTCGTTGGTGTTGGAGAGTTCCTTCATGATGTTGAAGAGCTCTTTGCTGTTGTGTGCGTTGTTGTCTGAGCGGTCTTTAAAGGAGGCCCTTTAGGCGGATCTAATGAGGTAGTGGTGTCTGCGGGTGGCGTTCTTGTGGGCTGCGTAACTTTCCAGAGTTAGTTCACGGATCCAGTCCTTTTTTAGCTTTCGGCATGTTTGCTTGGAGGCCTGGAGGTCCTCAGTGAACCTGGCTTTCTTGCTGTTGTGGCTGTTGGAGGGTTTCCTGAGCGGTGCGAGGGTGTTGGCGCAGTCGTCGATCCACTGCCTGAGGTTGCCGGCAGCGGCGTCTGGGTCGGTCTGGTCTGCATGTGGGTTCCGGGCGAGGGTGGTGCATGGCTAGTCTTTGGTGACTTTTCTTCAGCAGTGGCGAGGCATCTGTTGGGTGCGGTGGTGTGCGGTGGGTTTCCGGAAGCTGAAGTGGATGCACCGGTGGTTGGTCCAGTGGAGCTCGGTGGTGTGGTTGAAGGAGACGTGGGGGCTTGCGGAGAAGAGGGGGTCAAGTGTGTGGCGGGAGAGTGGGTGGGTGTTGTGACGAGTTGTTGGAGTCCGAGGTTGTCGATCAAGGTGGAGGAGTTGGCGTTGTTGTTATTCTCGAGGTAGAAGTTCAGGTCCCCGAGGAGGATGTAGTCCGTGGAGGCGAGAGCGTGTGTGCTGACGAAGTCGGCTATGGAGTTGCTGAACTGTGCTCAGGGTCCGGGTGGTCTGTAGACCAGGGTTCCTCTGAGGGTGGTGTTGGGGTCGGTGTGGATCTGGAAGTGCAGGTGTTCGGCGGTGCTGAGGTTGTCGTCAGTGTTCGTCGAGACTTTGAGAATGTTCCTGTGGACGGTGGCGATTCCACCTCCCACTCCTTTGGTGCTTTCCCTGCGGGTGATCTTGTAGCCTTCCGGGATGGCTATGGCGATGTCATAGCCATCTGGAGGGGTTCAGCCAGGTATCTGTCAGGAAGGCAACGTCTGGGGTGTTGGAGTCGAGTAGGTCTCAGAGTTCAACGGCGTGTTTGCGGGTGGAGCGGGTGTTGAGAAGGATGCATCTGAGGTTGTTGGGTTTTTTGGTTGGTGGTATGGCGGGCCGGGTGCTGGTGAAGCTGCAGTTACGGCAGGAGAAGGGTCCTTAGGTGTGCTTTGGGGTGGCCAGGCAGCAGGTGCGTGATCGTCCGGCGTGGATGGTGTTGGAGTCGCAGTGAAGCCGGGTGTTCTGGCGTTTGTGGGGGCCAGGGCTTCTGGCTGTGGGCGTGGACGGGCGCCATATAAGAGGAGGTGGGAGGGAGGAGCAGCTAGGAGGCAGGAACGGGGAGGCGAATGGGCAGTGAGGGGGGCGGGGACGCTGCGGCGGGAAAGCGGGAGGGGGAAAAAAGGCGATGGGAGACAAAAGGCAAAAGGGGTACAGTGGGGAACAAGTGCTAAAAAATCAATGAGCAATAAAACAAAACAGAACCAGGCACAGTACACCTACAGTTAAGCAGCACAGCACAAATACAAATATGCAGGAAAAAACTAGCAGAGCCTACGGCGAGGCTAGAACCCAGTCACATCAGCAGCAACTGGGCAGGGGACACGGGCGCAGTCAGGTGGAGCTGGGCGGCGTGGGGAGCAACCTGCCTGGAAGCAGGGTCAAGGGTCGCTCTCACTGCCACGCAGTGGCTGCCATGTTAGGGGAGGTGGGAGGGAGGAGCAGCTGAGAGGCGGGAGCAGGAAGGCGAATGGGCGACGAGGGGGGTGGGGCCGCAGGGTTTCAGCAGTGGGAAAGCAGGAGGGGGAAAAACGGCGATGGGAGACAGAAGGCAAGTGGGGTACAGTGGGGAACAAGCGCTAAAAAAACAATGAGCAATAAAACAAAACAAAACCAGGCACAGTACAACTACAGTTAAGCAGCACAGCACAAATACAAATATACAGGAACAAATTTGCAGAGCCTACGGCGAGGCTAGAACCCAGTCACAGCGGCAGCAGCTGGTCAGGGGACACGGGCGCAGTCAGGTGGAGCTGCGCGGTGTGGGGACCGACCTGCCTGGATTCACTAAATACAGTTCTAACAGTCATACTTCTAGGATGCAGTTTAGAGACACAGCTTATTGGGTATTTGCAGGACATTGCAGTTGCATGGCTCGAACCAGAAGACTGGCTGCTGCTAAATGAACAAATATAATTAGGGGAGGTGACTACGGCTATTAAAGGTTTAGCTATTAATAAAGGGCCTGAATGTGATGGCCTTGCTGCTGAATTTTACTAGGTGTTTAGCGAGACCCTCTCTCCATGCATGCCTGAGCTATATAATGAGGTTATAACAAATAATTGCCCACCGCCTTCACAGAGAGAAGCCTTGTGTGAGGCATGTGTGCTGTAGATACACATGCTTTGCATACTCCTGCCATATAGTGATGGGTCTGGATGTTTGCAAGTTGTTTTTCTTCAAAGAAATCTTTCCAGTCACAAAGGAAGGTGACTCCTTTCAGTGAAGGGGCGCATGGGCATCAACTCCATTGTTAAAATGTTTTTTTTTTCCGCCATAGGGTTTAGGTGTGTATTAGTGCGCTCCTGTTTAAAAACTGTTGTTCTGGTTCCCTTTGGTGCGTAATCCACTCTACCCTTGACGGTATTGTTTCTGTACACGCTTCCCTGTTCTCCGCATATTGAATCGCTCGGCAAACTCTATTTTCGATCAAAAACCTCATGGGCAACCGTCGGTCCAGTCTTCGGCCGATGGAATGGACTCCATTCCAATTCTGTCCTCTAAGCCACGCCAAAAATCCTTGCACTGACCTACATCAAGTTTGTATCTTGTGCCTCTCTCCGGAGCACAAGGAGGAAGACTGCGATGCTTGCAAGTCGTTTCGGTCCAAGAACACTTTACGCGATAGTCAGGCTCGACAACTAGAGATGAAACACCGAATATTCCACCACACGCCGGATATCTTTGGGGAAGAATCCGACCTAGAAGAGATTGAAGCATCCGCTGCAGAAGAAGAAGCCCTCCCCGTTCCACGATGGCGACACGCTTTGTAAAATTTATGTCTGAAATTAACTCTTTGCTACCACCAGATGATCAAGAATGAACTCCAATTCCTCAAAATAGATTCTTTTTATCCTACGTGTCTACTGTCTTTTTATCAGAATTGATTAGTGTCCCTTTCTAATTTTTAACCATGACTTTGTAAATTGCAATGATTTTCATTAATTGTGAAAATAAATTCATTACTTTACCTCCCCGTTCCAGAGTCCGATTACGATCTCGAGATCGATCTGGAGTCCGAAGATGTGCCTCCGGGACCCCTTGCCCCCTAAATGCTCTTCCAAAATTCATAAGGCTACAGCACCAACTCTGCCTTCTGGCTAAGTTCGGCACCAAGACAATGTATCCAACGCCCGCCTCTCGGCTTGGCACTGAAACAAACCATCAAGCCTTCCAGCTCGGGACTGAGTCAGACGAAATTACCTTCGGATCCTAAATCATCAGGCTACAAGGACAAATCTGGTTCGGAGCCTAAACCCTCTGCTTTGAAACAAAAACACATGTTGGAGATAAAACATTTCACTGCCAAAGACCAGTCGATTTCAACACCGAATTCTAAGGACAGGGTTCCTGAGCCTCCAGAACCAATTTTAGACCTTCTTAAGGCCAAATTGGATCCCAAACAGAAAAGAATTTTTAGTATTCATGATAATGGACATATGTTGGCTAAAACTCCAGCAAAACACAAGCTTCCTGCAGAGGACACTGCTGATAAGATTCCCTTAATGAAGAAGGGCATGGCTGCCAGCCCTGTTTATCCTGCCTCACAACCCTCCCCACCTCCACCATCTTCTCCACAGTTAATAATTGAAGATCCCTTACACATAAGACCTCCCGGATCACCACATACAGATCCAAATGTGGATCATGGGGATGATTATACTCATTTGCCTGCAGACCCATGGATCGATTACACCATTAACCCTCCAGTAGAGAATGAGCCAGACCTTTATCCTGCAAAGCCATCAACACTAGATAATAATATTGCTTATCAACAACTCCTTGCTAGGGCAGCAGAGTATGCTTGGGATGGCCTTATATAAAGAAACATCAGAAGAGGACATTTATATGAAAAACTTGAGTACACATACAGGTCAAGTCAAATACTCCCTATGCTTAAAGGCATGATGAGACATGCAGATTATATCTTTAAAGACCCTGTCCGAGCACATATTTTAACTCCAAGAGTAGCCAAAAAATATATACCCTCACCATCAGATCCTATGTTTATCAAAGAACAATTACCTCTGGACTCCCTAGTAGTGTCCAATGCTCGCAAAAGAGCTAATTCGCAAACCTCTGGACATGCACCTCCCCCAGATAAAGAATCCAAACTTATAGATGCCTCTGGAAAACGAGTTGCTGTTCAAGCCGCAAACCACTGGCACATCGCAAAAAAACAGGGCCTATTAGCTAGATATGACAGGGCACACTTCGATGAGCTGGAGCAACTGCTCCAATATCTCCCAGACGAACACAGAACTAAGGCATAGCAGTTAGTTGAAGAAGGGAAGCTCATCTCTCGCTCCTTAATCAGATGTGCTTTAGATGCAGCCGACACCGCACTCAGGGAAATCAATACCAGCATTCTCCTTAGAAGGCATGCATGGCTTAGGATCTCGGGATTTAAGCTGGAAGTTCAACAATCTATTTTGAACATCCCCTTTGACAAGGAACACCTGTTTGGACCTGTAGTTGACCAATCCTTAGACAAGATGAAAAAAAGGACACCAAATTGGCAAAGTGCCATTTTCAAAAATTGTAATCTAAAACCTAACTTTACTATTAGAGAGAGTTTTAAGTTACAATTTAGTAAAGACCAAAAATGACATTTCTACCTGTTTCCAACTTATTCAATTTATTAAAGTAACCCAATGTTATCTTGTAGGAGAGGTAGGCCTCACAGTAGTCCAAAATGAATTAAAAAGTTTTTTCAGGGTGACTTAAACCTTTTGCCAGGCCTAAAATAGCATTTTTAATAAATGTATTTCACAACATCAAATGGTAGTCTAAAGCTTCACACAGGCTACAATGGCAGGCCTGGGACATTTTTTAAAAGTCTACTTAAGTGGGTAGCATGACAAGTTTTGCAGGCCCACTAATAGAATTTATTGTACAGGCCCTGTGTACAGGCCAGGTGTACCACTATACTAGGGACTTACAAGTAGATTAAATGTGCCAAAGGGGGCATGTTTTAAGCCATGAGCACAAGCACTTCGGCACTGGTCAGGCACACACAATCCTAAAAACGAATTCAGCAAACAGGAAGAAAACAGGAGGGTTGAAGGCAAAATGTCAATGAACATAGCTAAAAATGTTTAAAAGATCAAGATTTTAACTGTTTGTCGATAGCTAATTGTATGGTTCAGATATGCTGCTAAAACTTCCTTCCCTATTCTTCATCCGAGTTGAGTGGACATGTGTAATGCAAACCTAAATGTAACAAAGCTTGAAATGTTTTGTCTGAGCTTCTTGCTCCTGTATTTATCTGGTTGCCAGCTCAAGAAACTATTTTGAAATTGCAAATTTCCGTTCTTACATTTGAGGCACGCAGAACCAATATACACGCTGCTCATGGATGGTTGGGGCTAGGTTTCAGAGGTGCAGGGGATAGAAGACCAGGCAGGCCATGACTAGGGTAGAGGTGGATGGGCCAATATATTGATGACACTGAGTACATGCTGTACAATAATGTTAAATCAATCCACAATATAATTCACCTGCAGGCATCAAGTACCACTGACTCTCTTTTCTTCTATCTCCTAGCTATCCATCTGTCAATCTTGTAAAGCTTTAAGTTGGGATATTGAAACTTGAGATGGCACACTGTAGGGTCTCATTTGTGATGTGACTTGTCACTTTTGAACTTATTGTCAAAGTAGTTTTATAGTATTTGTTTTATTGAGTATATTTATAAAGCTCAGATATAGTCCCGCCTTGCAAAATTAAACCTGGTCAATGTTTGAAGATAGTCATGCTAACAGTAATTTCCACCTGAGGTGTTTAATGGCCATATCACTTGAGTACTCAACGTGGATTGAAGTTGTGCCAAAAGATTGCCCAAATTATGTCTCTATCAAATTTCTGCCATCAGTAGAATCTTGTAGGGCAGTGGAATCTGAAAAACTGAATTGGTTTGAAATGTGTGGCAACATGAAAGTTTCATGCAAACAATCCAAATACAGAAATAATAGTACTTTGCTAGCACTTTTAAGAACGGTATGCAACCGTTACCACGCAACTTTAACACGCATACTGTTACAACGCACACCATTACAACGCAGGATCTTTTACAACGCATGCCTTTACAACACGTGTCATTACATCGCATGTCATTACATCGCATGTCATTACATCGCATGTCATTACATCGCATGTCATTACATCGCAGATGCTATCACAACGCATGCCATTACAACGGAAGTATAGGTAAGTATATCATTTTATTTAACTTTTTTTTATTACCAAAATATTTAAAATAAATTAAATAAGTTAATTAAAGTAATTTTATATATAGTTTGGGTTTTGGGGTACAGGGGTATTTTTAGGGTTCAGGGCTGGGTTTGGGTTTTGGGGTTCAGGGGTATTTTTAGGGTTCAGGGTTGGGTTTGGGTTTTGGGGTACAGGGGTATTTTTAGGGTTCAGGGCTGGGTTTGGGTTTTGGGGTACAGGGGTATTTTTAGGGTTCAGGGCTGGGTTTGGGTTTTGGGGTACAGGGGTATTTTTAGGGTTCAGGGCTGGGTTTGGGTTTTGGGGTACAGGGGTATTCTATAGGGTTCAGGTTTGGGTTTTGGGGTACAGGGGTATTTTTATGGTTCAGGGCTAGGTTTGGGTTATGGGGTACAGGGGTATTTTTAGGGTTCAGTTTTATAAAAATACTTAAATTAAATAAATGTATTTTAGTAATTTTAATATTTTTTTTAAAAAAGTGTGTGTATATATATATATATATATATATATATATATATATAATTTTCAAATTACAATGACATAAATAAAAAAGTATTGAATAAATAAAATTAATTAAATATTTATTAATTACATTTTTAAAAAAAATAATATAAAAAATAATTTACTTACCTATACTTACGGTACGTTGCAATGGCATGCGTTGTGTTGTAATAGTATCTGCGGTGTAATGTCATGCGTTGTAAAGGTATTCGTTGTAAAAGATCCTGCGTTGTAAATATTGCGTTGTAATGGTATGCGTGGTAAAAGTATGCGTTTTAACGTCATACATCCTTTAAGAACACATGGGTGTCTGAGTGGCAGGCTCATAATTCTCGCTGCTGAAAGCCAAAGTCCACAACGACAGAATAAAATATTTTTTTAAACCTAGAAGATACCATCAGGTTAGGACTTGGACGTTTGCGTTACAGAAGACAAAGCTAAAGCAATGAGGGTAACCTTTCATCAGGTCTTCCCTTCACTAGCACAAAAAAATTATAGATGAAGCAGTTTGGTTTTTCATTTTTTTTCATGTGCAGTGACCCTGCCACTTTCCTTCCTAGGCACTAGTTTACTGAGAAGCAGATCATAGGCAACCAGTAACACTCCTTCCAGCTTTGACCTATACACTTCCTGTATCCAACCAGGCATGCCCTTCAGTCCCTTGGAAGGAGAACAGTAGAGCTGGTTGAAGGTTATTCCTCAAGTGTGAAACTAATAAAAGCCTGCTGTTTCAGCATTTTACCAACATAGCTTTTAGCACTTGAATTCCTCCCACTGGAATTTTCACCCATTTGACCAACACTGCTCTGCTACTCCTATTCCCATTCCTCCCCACACCTCTCTGAACCTCAGATTGTTTTCAGGAAGGCCTTGGGAGTGCCATCCTCCCTGATTGGTGTAATTCAGCCAACTGGAATGGCCGAAATGTTGGGACCAGTTCTGATAGGTTAAACATTTATCCGAATGGCTGAAACAACCTGTGTTTCAACCATTCCTATAGATAACCTTAAACCAATCCATGTTGGTACTTGGGCTTAGGACATTCTGATTAGCCTTTGGGCAGTTAATCGGGAAGGGTGGTACTTCACATGCCATCTAGTACATTTATGAAGATCTAAGAATGTGCCTGTTTTGACAAGTAGAAGGTATGATTTATCTGGATAATGTTAAACTTGCCGCGATCTGCAGTGGGACTGTGCTAGCCATATTCTGTAACCATAGTGAGTGATTTACTTCAAAGAAGTTGTGAACCCTTCTACCAGTGTTTATCTTTGATCCATGGACACAGAAACCAGAGTTTCAGCCCTCTGTGGTGCCAAGATTTCCTTTCATCAACTCTGGCTATCAGATCAGGGCCTTATATCCTTCTGTGTTATGCGTACATACCCTGCTAAGTGAGGTGAGCCTTTTACATACATCGCAGCACTTCATCTTATCTGACTATTATGGTCTGATTGAGTTTATGTCCTATCCCCTGAGTACATACACAAGTCTGATTCTTAAATCTCTTCACTGACAGTCATTTACTTGACTTTTCTTTTTCTGGGAGTTACTTAATGATTCTTTCCCTGCCGATTTCTGTCCCAGTCAAGCCTATGCAGGTCATGCCCACTCCTTACACTGTGTGGATCAAGCTCTAAATCTTGGTAGTAGGGCTGACCTGTGCAAAGAAGATGAGGAGATCGTCTCTGAATATTCAGTGATAGACAGGGGATATGTTGAAGATACTTCTGCAACAAAATTGTTGTTTGTTTCTCACGTCATATGTGAGCAATACATTAGCCATTCCTCTCACACAGGATAGCTGCTTAACAATAGTCATGATGACCTTACCTATTTGCTCATGATGAGCCCTTTTGTATAGCTTGCCATCTGTGGTCGCTGCCCAATTTGACGGTATAGCTCTAATCAGAGGCAAGAGTGCCACTTCATTTCCTGCTTCTCTAACAAGGAAACCAGTTTCTCAGACATCCTGAGGAAGAAATGTTGTTCAAAGTTCTTCTTGAGCTTTTGCCAACCTAATGAGAGTGGAATTCTGGTCAGCACAATATATAAATTGTGTTTGATATAGTTTGCCTAGGAATGACTCCATTCACATAAATAAGGGAATATTGCTGCAGGTTTAACAGGCATGGATTCATCCATCCATCCTGTTTGTTTAGCTCGCCCATAAACAACATGCAAACAGTACTCAAGGGCATGCCTCTTGAAGTGGCCGTATGTAGGCATTTGTGGCTGTGTTGCTTCCCTTCCCAAATGATTGTGAAGAAAATGTTTTTAATTTGTTCACCTATTGCCAAAAGTAGTAAAAGCTTATTGGCAGCATTTTTGGAGAAGCAACTGAAGAAATGCAAGGTATCTGTAATAGTCAGTGAGGTCTCAAGTTATCTCTGCCATGTACCGCACTAAACCTCCCCAATTTCACTTCAAGTTGAACTGCCAAGATCTCCAGATCAAAGTCACTTCAGGACTATTTTGGTTTCTCAAGATAAAATGCCAGGCACAATACGACCTCCACTAGTCTGAAAGCGAAAAACACAAAACCTGTCGAGCTCCTTTCTGCCTTGTATAAAGGCAGAAAGGAAGCACGTCACAGTCAGATGCCTTGGGAGTTTCTATTTACTTTTAGACTTGGGGGATGTTTAGAGTACATACTTTAGTTGTCTCTTGTGATGCAAAAATGTCTGACTCCTCCAGCTTCCCCCTCGCCCACAACACATATACTTCTTTTTCTGCAAGATTGCTGATTGTGGTGCAGAAGTCCTGAAGTTCGTAGGTTTAGAGCAGCTTTTGGAGGAACACTTACGTTATGGTTGTAGTTGAGAAAAATTTCCGCCTTTATTCAGTCTTGGACCACCGCATCTTCAATCTGATTCTGACTATAAATATGCCACTCAGTATCATTTAGGCACGCCAGCTGGTGGATGTTTTCTGCTATGTACACCTCACTGCCGCCTATCTAAACGTCTCATCCTATTGGCCAGAACTTACTTCCAGCTGTTTTACTACAATTGTGATAAGAGTGGATGACATTGCTATATGTGAAAGAGACCTGTTAGTGATAGATTCCTTACCTTAGAATATTCCCCAGGCGTCAGACTGGATCCGGAAAGTTTTCTACTTAGCCGTACCCCTGCGCGCCGGTAGGGGGCGTTGTGCGGCTCCGCGTCTGTCACTTGCGTCACGAGCGCTGTGATGTTACGGTGACTACTTAGGCGCCACCCATGCCCGCTGACGTCAGTTCTTTTTTTTCCGCAGCGAAAGCGCAGATCCGGATTGAGCACATACCTCTGTCATTTTTTGACCACTTTTTGAGACTTTTCTCTCCTTCTCGGTCTTCTGGTGCACGTAGGGATGCCCGGCTTTAAGTCTTGTGGGTTGTGCCTCCGTAATATGTCTGTGGCGGACCCCCATGATGTCTGCCTCTACTGCCTGGAGACCGACCATGACTCTCGGGACTGCCGTGCCATGGCCCCTAAGGCCTTGCAGGAGCTGATCAGGAAGTTGCTGGAGGTGCGGCACTCCTCTCACCGCCGCTCTGGGTCTAGGAGCCGTTCGCTGGACCGCTCACGGGACCGGAGCCGTCGCTTCTCGGGCTCTAAGTCTTCACCTTCAGATTTTGGTAAGCAACAACATAAAAATGGTTGAAGTGTGTTCGCTCTCTGACACTCCCCCGTCGCTCCTCGGAGGCAAAGAGGGGGACAGGGGCTCCTCCTCTGAGGCTCCTCCAGAGCCTGGGAGTACCGCGGTCTACCCACTGTGCCAGAGTCCGTCGGCGACTCCCGAACAAATGCAAGAATTTCTTGCTGCCATGGACCGCCTGTTTAGGCCTTGGGCTCCCACCGGCGGGCCCCGCGGTCCCGTGTCCAGATCGTGTTGGTCCGGTGGCACCGCCTCTGGCGCCAGCCCCGGAGCCACTGGATCCAGCGCCCCGGCACCACAAGGTGCAGTGCCGCCGGCCCCGGCCCCACAAGGTGCAGTGCCGCCGGCCCCGGCCCTGGCGCTGCCCTTGGCCCCAGCGCCTCCACTGGCTCCGCCACAGGCGCCGCCCTGGGTGCTGTTTATCCCACCCCTGCCACGGTTCTCGGACCATTTCGTTCCGGCCTGGGATCCGCATTGGGATGCGGCTCTAGTTCTGCCCCGGCCGGCGCCGCTCCCGGCGCCGCTTGCCCCCTCTCCGACCCTGCCGCCGCAGCCGGCTCCTTATACTCCAGAGCCGGATGAGGATTGGGGCTGCTCCGAGGACCTACTTGCCCAGCAGTGTGACTCCAAGCAGGATTGAATGGATGACCTTCAGGATGGGGGTGAGCTCGATGTGTCTTCAGACCTGGGGTGTGCCTCCCCTCCGCCTACCATGAAATAAGGCGCTTCCTACACTATGGTGCTGCGTCGGGCCGCGTAGGCTCTCTATCTCGACCTCCCTACAGTCGCTCCTAATACCAACCTCCTTATGAAGGGGCTCCAGACGGCCTCTACGTCGTCAGAGCCGCTGCTCTCTTTTAATGATTTAACAACAAGGGGTGGTGATGGACAGAGTTTCTGAATTAAGCAGAATACTCTCACCCAGTCAAGAGATCAGGGCTAGATCCAACACCGTTTTTTAGCTCACTGCACCATCCCAGCTCAGATCCTGGCTATATGCAAATGAGTCTGTTCCTGTCCCAGTGCATGATGGGAACAGGGCAAACCAAACTACCAAGCCAATTCTTACACTGGGAAGGAAACAAGCTTCCGGGGACCGGTTTCTGGCATTTCAGCCGTCGTCGGCCCGGCTTACTTGAATCCTGATGGTGCAATGAGCAAGGGACTCACATCTGAGTATACCCTTCCACGCTTAGGGTGGACAAAATATTTAACAACAAGGGGTGGTGATGGACAGAGTTTCTGAATTAAGCAGAATACTCTCACCCAGTCAAGAGATCAGGGCTAGATGCAACACCGTTTTTTAGCTCACTGCACCATCCCAGCTCAGAATCTGGCTATATGCAAATTAGTCTGTTCCTGTCCCAGTGCATGATGGGAACAGGGCAAACCAAACTACCAAGCCAATTCTTACACTGGGAAGGAAACAAGCTTCCGGGGACCGGTTTCTGGCATTTCAGCCGTCGTCGGCCCGGCTTACTTGAATCCTGATGGTGCAATGAGCAAGGGACTCACATCTGAGTATACCCTCCCTTTTAATGAGGCCCTTTCCGAAGTCCTCTTGGGTCGGCCACCGGTGGATAGGAATGTCGCTAGGCGTCATCGCCCGGTGTCTGGTGATCCCGCCTTCTTGACCACTCACCCACGCCTGAGAGCCTGGTCATTCAGGCCTCGACATCGCTGAGTGCCTTTCCCTCGGCTCCGCCGGATAAAGACTCTAGGGGCTGGACCCATATGGCAAGAGGTTGTTCTCCTCAGCCAGTTAGGGGTTTAGGTTGGTTAATACCGCCTGCTATTGGGCCGTTACTCCCACGCAGTGTGAGATTCGGTGGCAGAGGTTCTGCCTCAGTGCTCTGAGGAGGTTCAGGCTGTCCTTTTCCAAGCGATTGCAGAGGGCAAGGATGCGGCGAAGTTTGCCATCAGGTGTGGTTTGGACACCACTGATTAATTGGGCAGGGCGATTTCCACGATGATGACGTTGCGGCCCCACGCCTGGTTGCGTTCCACTGTGTTCCCACCCGATGTCCAGAGCTCGCTCATGGACATGCCCTTTGATGGTTCCTGCCTCTTTGGAGAGAACGATTCAGAAAAAGGGGGTGGTGATGAACAGAGTGTCTGAATTAAGCAGACCACTCTTACCCAGTCCAAAGATCAGGGCTTGATCCATCACCGTTATTTATCTCACTGCCCCATCCCAGCTCAGAACCTGGCTATATGCAAATCAGTCTGTCCCTGGCCCAGTGCATCATGGGAACAGGGCAGACTAAACTACCAAGCCAATTCTTCACCAGAAAGGAGACAAGCTACCGGGGACCGGTTTCTGCCATTTCAGGCGTCTTCGGCCCGGCTTGCTTGAATCCTGATGGAGCAGTGAGAAAGGCACTCATGTCTGAGTATACCCTGCCACACCTATAGTGGCCAAAAACGATTCAGAAAAAGGGGGTGGTGATGAACAGAGTGTCTGAATTAAGCAAACCACTCTTACCCAGTCCAAAGATCAGGGCTTGATCCATCACCGTTATTTATCTCACTGCCCCATCCCAGCTCAGAACCTGGCTATATGCAAATCAGTCTGTCCCTGGCCCAGTGCATCATGGGAACAGGGCAGACTAAACTACCAAGCCAATTCTTCACCAGAAAGGAGACCAGCTACCGGGGACCGGTTTCTGCCATTTCAGGCGTCTTCGGCCCGGCTTGCTTGAATCCTGATGGAGCAGTGAGAAAGGGACTCATGTCTGAGTATACCCTGCCACACCTATAGTGGCCAAAAACGATTCAGAAAAAGGGGGTGGTGATGAACAGAGTGTCTGAATTAAGCAGACCACTCTTACCCAGTCCAAAGATCAGGGCTTGATCCATCACCGTTATTTATCTCACTGCCCCATCCCACCTCAGAACCTGGCTATATGCAAATCAGTCTGTCCCTGGCCCAGTGCATCATGGGAACAGGGCAGACTAAACTACCAAGCCAATTCTTCACCAGAAAGGAGACAAGCTACCAGGGACCGGTTTCTGCCATTTCAGGCATCTTTGGCCCGGCTTGCTTGAATCCTGATGGAGCAGTGAGAAAGGGACTCATGTCTGAGTATACCCTGCCACACCTATAGTGGCCAAAAACGATTCAGAAAAAGGGGGTGGTGATGAACAGAGTGTCTGAATTAAGCAGACCACTCTTACCCAGTCCAGTCCAGTCAAGCAAGCCGGGCCGAAGACGGCTGAAATGCCAGAAACCGGTCCCCGGTAGCTTGTTTCCTTCCCAGTGTAAGAATTGGCTTTTGTAGTTTGGTTTGCCCTGTTCCCATCATGCACTGGGACAGGAACAGACTAATTTGCATACAGCCAGGTTCTGAAACTGGGATGGTGCAGTGAGCTAAAAAACGGTGTTGGATCTAGCCCTGATCTCTTGACTGGGTGAGAGTATTCTGTTTAATTCAGAGACTCTGTCCCTCACCACCCCTTTTTGTAAATATTTTTGTCCACCCTAAGCGTGGAAGGGTATTCTCAGATGTGAGTCCCTTGCTCATTGCACCATCAGGATTCAAGCAAGCCGGGCCGAAGACGGCTGAAATGCCAGAAACCGGTCCCCGGTAGCTTGTTTCCTTCCCAGTGTAAGAATTGGCTTTTGTAGTTTGGTTTGCCCTGTTCCCATCATGCACTGGGACAGGAACAGACTAATTTGCAAACAGCCAGGTTCTGAAACTGGGATGGTGCAGTGAGCTAAAAAACGGTGTTGGATCTAGCCCTGATCTCTTGACTGGGTGAGAGTATTCTGTTTAATTCAGAGACTCTGTCCCTCACCACCCCTTTTTGTAAATATCTTTGGAGAGAAGGCTGACAATGCCCTGGAGCGCTTTAAAGACTCTCATGCCACGGCCAAGTCTTTGGGTCGTTCCTCGAAAAACCCTGCCACCCCGGGGTTTCATTCCTTTCGTGGCCAGGGCAGGGGTACCCAGGCGCGCTCTTCCAGAAAGCCTGTGCAGAACCAGCCTCAGCGATGCCGCGGGCTCCGCAGGGGGGTTCTGGTAACCAGCGTGTGGGTCAGTCCATTTCCACCCCCACTGCTTCCGCCTCAAAACCTTCCTAATCCGAGCTTCAGGGGGCCCCCACGCCAGTGGGTGGCAGGGTTCGCCTCCACCTCCAACACATCGGACAAGTGGGTGCTGCAGATTATCTGCCAAGGTTACTCGCTCCCCTTTCTGTCCTCCCCTCCAGCCATGTCACCTTGGTACCACCGCATGTCGTGAGATCATTTGGCTCTTCTCCGTCAGGAAGTCTCGGCCATCCTGGCCAAGCGGGCCATTGTGTACGTCCCAATCAGGAAGTAGGGCGTGGGTGTTATTCCCATTACTTTATGGTCCCCATCTTGGACCTCCGGGACGTCAATCGCTTCTTCCGGAAGAAGAAGTTCAAGATGCTGTCTCTGGCTCAGGTCCTGACTGACCTGGACTCTGGAGACTGGATGGTAGCGTTGGACTTGCAGGATGCTTATTTTCACATCCCTGTCCTGCTGGCCCACTGCTGTTACCTGCGGTTCATGGTAAGCCAGGAGCATTTTCAGTTTGCTGTGCTCCCCTTCGGCCTTACAAGTGCCCCTCGGGTGTTCATGAAAGTGATGGTGGTAGTTGCAGCTCATCTGCACAAGTCCGAGGTGTCAGTCTTCCCCTACCTCGACGACTGTCTGTTGAAGCCAGGCTCGTCCCAGGCAGTTGTCTCCCACCTCCAGACTACGGCCGAACTGCATTTGCTGGAGTTCTCCATCAATGTGCCGTAGTCGCACCTGAGCCCCTCTCAGAAGCTCCCTTTCATCGGAGTGGTTCTGGATTCAACACTGTTTTGGGTTTATCCTCCCGAGCAGAGAGTCTGGGATATTCAGGCTATGATTCCATTCTTTCAGCCTCTATCCTGGGTTTCGGTCAGGATGACCCTCCGGCTGTTGACCCTAATGGCCTCCTGCATCCTGCTGGTGACGCATGCCAGATGGCATATGCAGGCTCTGCAGTGGGACCTGAAGTTCCAGTGGACACAGCATCAGGGCAACCTATCCGATCACGTCCAGATCTCTCAGGGCGCTGCATGACAGTTGCAGTGATGGCTCATGAACCGCGATTGGGTCAGTGGCAGATCCCTCTCCTTTCCCCCACCGGAGCACACAGTGGTGATGGATGCGTCCCTCCTGGGATGGGGAGGCCACATGGGAGAGGCGGAGATCAGAGGCCTCTGGTCTCCAGCGGAGTCCCTGCTCCATATCAACCTTCTGGAGCTGTTGGCGATCCGGCTTGCACTGAAGGCAGTCCTTCCCTCTGTCCGGGGAAGTGTAGTGCAGGTGTTCACAGACAACACCACCGCCATGTGGTATTGCAACAACGATGTGGGGTCCTGGACCCTATGTCAAGAGGCTCTGCGCCTCTGGACATGGCTGGAACATCTAGGCATCACCTTGGTGGTTCAACACCTGGCAGGTTCTCCGAACGCCAGGGCGTACAAACTCAGCCGCCGGTGCATGGTGGATCACGAATGGCGTCTTAACTCGGATGTGGCGCAAGGTCTCTTTCTGCAGTGGGGAGAGCCTTGGTTAGATCTATACGCCACCGAAGAGAACGCGCAATGTCCTCAGTTCTGCGCGTTGGAATTTCCAATGCAGCGCTCACTAGGAGACGCTTTTCGTTGCCAGTGGAGCTGCGGTCTATTGTACGCCTTTCCGCCTATACCACTTCTGCCCAGAGTGCTGAAGAAGGTCAGGCGTAACCGGGACCAAGTCATTCTTGTGGCTCCGGACTGGGCTCGAAGACTTTGGTATCCCGAGCTACTCAGTATGAGCATCGATCCCCCGATCCGTCTGCCTCTTCGGGAGGATCTCCTGTCGCAGCAGCAGGGGACGATCCTCCACCCGAACCTGTCCAGCCTCCACCTCCATGCATGGAGATTGAGCGGCGACAGTTGACACCTTTCGATCTTCCTCCCGAAGTCTGTGATGTCATTCTGGCAGGCAGGCGTCCCTCCACTAAAACGATATAGGCCTGCCGATGGAACAGATTTGTGGGATGGTGCACAGCAAAAGCTGTAGACCCCCTTTCGGCTCCTCTGTCTGAGGTTCTTCTGATTCTTCTGTCTTTGGCCCAGCAGGGCTCTGCTCTGGGCACTATCAAAGGCTTCCTGATCAGCCTTCTCTTTTTAAGTCCCCTGTTAACCGTTTCCTCAATGGCATTAGACACACGTTTCCTCCCGTGCCTTTCATAATGCCTCCGTGGGACTTTAATCTTGTCTTGACTTTTCTGATGTGCGCTCCTTTTGAGCCTCTTCGTAACTGTCCTTTGCGTCTTCTTACTCTAAAGACTGCTTTCCTGGTTGCTGTCACCTCTGCCAGAAGAGTGAGTGAGCTCCAGGCTCTTTCTTCCAAACCTCCTTTCCTTTCTGTTCATCCGGACAAGGTGGTTTTAAGGACCCGTCCTTTCCTGCCAAAGGTTGTTGCGCCCTTTCACATCGGGCAAACCATCACTTTGCCCACCTTCTTTCCGCCTCCTTCTAGGGAAGAGGAGACTCCACCATCTGGACCCAAACGTGCGCTTGCTTTCTTTCTGCAGCGTACGCAACAGTTCCGGGTGGATGATCAACTCTTTGTTGGTAACATGGGCGCCAAGAAAGGGTGGACCGTGCACAAACGCACCATCTCTCGGTGGGTTGTTCTGTGTATCAAAGCATGTTACTCCGTTGCCAAGAAGGAACCTCCTGTGGGGTTGCGTGCCCATTCGACCAGGGCAACTGCACCCACTACTGCCTTGGGACGCAGCGTTCCCTTGCAGGACATTTGTCAGGCAGCTACGTGGGCCTCGCTGCACATGCTTACAAAGCACTACTGCCTTGACAGTCAGGTCCGGAGAGATAGCTTCTTTGGCGGTTCTGTGCTCTGTGACTTTTTGGTGTAATCCTGTTCGCAGACCCACCTCCGGGGTTGGTATTGCTGGGGTATCTATTCTAAGGTAAGGAATCGATCACTAATGTGTCTGTAAGAGACATTAGTTAGTGATAGATTCCTTACCGCCCCACCCATCTTCCCCATTCTGCTAACTGATTACTGGGGTTAACTTCATCCCCTTTTTAGGGACCTAGTTTTATGCACCAATGGTCAGTTTGTTGCATGCCTCTGCGTTTCGGCACGGAAAGTTGTGTACAGAACTGACGTCCGTGCACATGGGTGGCTCCTAAGTATTCTCCGTGACGTCATCTTGGGCTCACGACGCCATTGACGGACGTGGAGCCGCACAACGCCACCTACCGGCGCGCAGGGGTACTGCTCAGCAGAAAACTTTCCGGATCTAGCCAGATGCCTGGGGAATATTCTAATGTAAGGAATCTATCACTAACTAATGTCTCTTACAGATATATCGTTACACAAGTAGTAACTTGTGCATTAGCAGATATTGTTGTGTACTGATATTCTGATCCCTTGCAAATTTAGGGTTTCTCAGCCAATGGAGGTGACGGGTTACTCGGGCAAGTTTTTAGAGGTACTATTCAGCTTGACCCTGTCAGTCAGAGGCAACATCTACACTGACTGCGTCTCTGTATTTTTGGTTCTTAGGAGCGATTTTGAGCCACTGCATGGTCAGTGTTTCCTTTCCTAGAGCGTTTTCTTGTTTGCATAGCTCATTCAGTGACTTGAGACTCATCACCCCACATCTCCCTTTTGATTTCAAACGTGGCTTAGTGTGTGAACTCTGATTTGCAGGTGTTGACTTTGTCCAGTTTAAGTTGTACATGTTCATTGTTAGCTGTCTTAGCTTTAAGATCACAAGAAGAACTGTCTTATCAGCTATTAGTCTTTCTATTAACCCCTCCCCTGCTGATGACGGAACCGCTCCGTCATCAGCTACGGTTGGGCTGTGCTGATGACGGAGCGGTTCCGTCATGGCCCGGCCGCCGCGCGTGCGCGGCGCTGATTTCGCGCCTGCGCGGCGCTGATTTCGCGCCTGCGCGGCAGTTTTAATGAGCGGGGCGGGTCATGACGGAACCGCTCCGTCACCAGCACAGCTCAACCGCGGCTGGTGACGGAGCGGTTCTGTCACCAGCATGCGGCCGCCCCGCCCACTTAGCGCTGCGGCGGAATAGCCGCCGCAGCGAAAGGGTTAATCTGTTGCTCCTTGACCTTGATTGGGGGGGCGGGGGGAGGGGGGGGGATTTTGAATGAGAACTTGCTGCTTGAATTCTTTTTGTCCTCTTACTACAGGAAGTGACGTTTGTGACGGTCCTCAGAGTTCAGAAGTGTAACTTAGTGGTCCCTTGCATTCTTCTTTTAAAAACAAAATCTTTTTTATAGCATTTTATACATAAACACAAAGAGCATAGCCACAGTACTGCTCAAGAAGAATCCTCATCAGGACACAGTAAATTGGATAGAGAGATCGGTTCGGCACTGTTCACATAGACTATACTCTGTGCTCAGCCTTGTATCAGCTGTGAGCTTTCTGTCCCCAGACCATAGAACTCCCACTGTCAGCCCAGATTTTCTCATACTTTCTAGGGTGACCACTGCAAGCATAAATCACTTTTGTGGCCCCTATGCAAGCATCCATTCCTGTAATCCATTGTTCCTTAGTGGGAACCACCTATTCCTCCCAGACCGTCACCACATCCCTCTTCGCCACCACCATGCCCAGCGAGCCAAATAGTTTCTTTCAGGGCAAGTCTATATGCCCTGGCACCCCCAGGTGTACAAACTGAGTGTTCAGCGGGATCTGTTCTTGTAGTATGTCCCTCAGGTTCTGTGTCTCTGAGTACTCCCACAGCATGTGGTAGAATGATCCCACGTGTGTTACAGCTAAGACAGATGGGCAAGGGGTTCTTCCCCCTATCTTCTGTAACCTGTCCCGTGCTATGTAAACTCAATGCTGTATAAGGTGGAAACCCTTTTTAATGGCTTCCTCCCAGAGGTGCATCAGCACAGCCTCCCAATCCACGTCCTTGTTCTTACCAATGTCTAATTTCTAGCATCTCCAGAGGACTCCAAGGCCATCGGGCTGTGTTGGATGTACGTGGAGGATGTTGACCCCCCCCCCCCTCCCTCCTGAAGGGGCAAGCCAGCAGGTGGGTCTCATAATTGCGTTTTCTGTAGGATGTATAATAGTTTGGAGAGGGTAATAATTTGAAGGATAGCAGCTCTACCAAGGGAGCTTTAGAGGTAGCTTCCTCATTCTGGCTACATCTTCCTGCAATTGCACCAGCTGAGGTTCTAAATTTTCCGCCCATAAATTTTCTCAGCCTCTCTTTATATAGATTCCCAAATATTGAAAGCCCTCATTGTCATCTGCAGGAAAGCAGCATGTCCTGGTCCCGCTGCCCTGCAATGAATAGAAGGACTTGGCCCAGTTTGCCCTATAGCCAGAGCACTCTCAGAATTCCTCCACACTTTCAGGCAGGGGGTTCAGGAGCACCTCAGGTTCCGTGAAATACAGTAAAACATAATCTGCATTTAAAGAAATCCTCTGTCTGCCATTCCTCTTGGTTGCCACCTACCTCCATTGCCCCTCTATAGCAAGCCAGAGGTTCTATACACAGGGCAACCAACAGTGGGCACATGTGGCACCCTGTCTAGGTTCTACACTAATGGGAATGGCATTGAGGTCATTCAATGTATCCTCTCTGCTGCTCTGGGCTCGTCATAAAGGAGGGATACCAAGCTATAAAAGTGAGGGGCAAAACCCAATATCCTTAGGACAGCAAATAGTTAAGTCCAGTGAATCAAGTCAAATGCTTTTCTTGTATAAGTGGAAATTACCGCCAGGAGGTGCAGAACTGCCATGGTATGAACCCCGTCTGTTTACGATTGAGTGTGGGTATCACTCCATTTAACTTACGTTCCTGGATGGTATCCAAGAGCTTAGGCCCACATGCATCAAGCGTTTTTGCATTCGCAAACGGCGCGAATCGCAAAAATCGGCCGTTTGCGAATGCAAAAACCTTTTTTGGAATGCATAATTTCTTTTTCATTTATCGCAATTTAAGAAATCGCAATTTTTTGCGATTTTTCAAATTGCGATAGCATTTAAGAAATCGCGAATTTTGCGATTTCTTAAATGCTATGCATGATTTAATTTAATTTGCGCATTTGCAATTAGGAAGGGGAAAATTACCATGAAGTTAACCTTCATGGTAATTTGCGAAAAGTTTCAAAAATGCAAAAATATGCATTTTTGAAACTTACATGTTACACACACACACATGCCCTTGGGACATGTGTGTGAGTAAAATGTACTTACGTGACATTCCAGGGGGGCAGGGGGGGGTCCTTTGGACCCCCCCTTTCACCCTTGAAATAGCATTCTCATTTTGCGATTCCTTAATTGCGAATTCGCAAAATGAGAATGCCTTCCCATTGATTCCTATGGGCCTCTAGGCCCATAGGAATCAATGTAAAGCGATTCCTTATTTGCGATTCGCAATTAAGGAATCGCAAATAAGGACAATTAAGAAATCTCAAAAACTTTTGCGAATTTTTAATGCATAGGAATTTGAGATTCCTAAATTGCGATTCCTTAATTTTCGCAATTTAGGAATCGCAAATTCCTACAATGATGCATGTGGGCCTTAGTCTCTTCTTCTCTCTTTTTTTAAAATTAATAACCGTTGCTTTATTTGAATTTTCATTACACATGTCAACAACTACAATGACATAGCAAGTAATCCACTCTAATATAAATAATATACTAAATAAGATCCCAAAATGGAACAAAAAATTTCAGGAAAAAAAACGAAATTAGTAACAAAAGAGCCATCTTGCTCAACAGACACTTATGCAATTCACAAGGTAACCTTTCCCCACACACAACATAACATACACCCCACACACAATTGAATTAAGTCACCAACTTCAGAAATTCTATCCCAGACTCGGATCACAGATGAAAGCACAAAATCACCATCACAGCTAAGCGTATTAGGAAGTGTACTTCACACAAGTGAAAGATAGCTACAGTTCACAAAAATGGACCCTGCATCTAATCAAACACCTGAAATTGATCTTGGACCCAGTAACCCGACACACATGGGTAGCTAACCGTTAAAGTTCTGTTAACCGTTCTTGATGGAAGGGCACCTGTATTGTTCGCCAATGTCACAGTATGCAGATCTCAGCCATTATATGGGCAGTCAACATCCTTCTACTCCAATGAATAGTTGTACTATCTGTTGCAGCAAAATCATGAAATAAGGCCAGTTTGTCTGACTCCTCAAAAGGAATAAGACTAGTTGAACCTAGCGTCTCCCATACATGGCTCCAATACATATCCAATGCAGGGCACAGCCAAAGTGTATGGTACAAATCACATGCCACATCTTAACACCTCCGGCATTCTGCACAAGGAACCAGATGAGCCTTTTATAATTTGAAAGGAGACCAAGACCAACTATGGAGGATTCTGAAATAGGTGTACTTTAGGCGCACCTCCCTGTGCGATCGGTCATGATGCTCTAGAATTTGTAAATCTAGAGGAGCTTCGTCTCAGCATCTAGCAGGGAGATGGGGCGGTAGGAACCACACTCTGTTTTCGGCTTACTGTCTTTATAATTTACTGTGATAATGGTGTGCTTACATCCAGTGCTTAATTTGTAAAATATTAAGTACCAGGGCTCTGACCAGGAGGCCACTGCAGCTTGCACCACCCATCGCCCTCGTCATCGCTACCAAAACAACTACTAACCATCTCTCTCGCTTGTAACTGCGTCAGTTTAGATTATTCCAGGTCCCCCAAGCTAAAGGAATGGCTGGGGAGGCAGGTATTAGCAATTTTAATGTATATTGTTTTCCTAAATTACCTTTGTTCTGCTCATCTCTAAATTAGATGAAAAGCGCCACCATGTGTTAGACTGTTCTAAGTATGGTGTTGACAATTAGGTGCCGGTGCTGAGCACCGGAAACCAATTAAGTGCCGGTGATGAGCACCGGAAAGCACCTACTCAAATAAGCACTGCTTGCATCCGAAGGGAGCACACCTTGGGTATGGGAATCCTCGAACATTGCCAGGAGGTGGAGACCCAAAAACACTCCCATTCTCTCACAACAAATTCTGCGGGTAACCAATTGGGACCTGGTCTTTCCCACTACTCATGGCCTTAGATAGCTCCTCGAGTAAAAGGTCTCCCTCCAGTGTCTCTACCAGTTCTCTGTCCAGTTTTGTAGACCCAACATTCTCATGAAAAGTTCTGTCTCTGCCTTCTATCTGTGGGGTCGAAATTCATAAAAGGCCTGATAATATTGTGCAAACTCCCAGACAATCTCTTCCGTTTGGGTAAGTCTGTCCCCTTTCACCAGCCTATGGCGTCTTCCGACTGGACAACTCTGGGGGCCAGTTTCGGATGTTCAGGCCTGAGAAGTCCCAGGGTGGAGTTCAGGTCTGTAATGGCTTCCAGGAGCTTTGTTCGCTGAAGCTGGGATGGACTCCCACACCACCAACCCCCCTCCCTCCCGCCCCACTGTTCTGAGGCTGGATTGAACGTCCTTTCACCATGGTAGTTTTGCCTGGCCTCGGTTTAACCATGCTTTAGGCAAGAGTGACCCCCAGCCAGGGTGCCTGCTCCATTCGAGTTGTGAAACTCAGTGGAACTCTTCGCTCCCAGGCCCCACTCTGCCTTTCAATTACAGCCCCGTTACCACAGTCAGTTGGCCTCCTAACGGACTTGCTCAGGGGACACCAGGTCTCATTGTTGCTGTGTGCGACAGGCGAGATGGGGTGATCTGTGCCGATATTGGTTGGGTGGAGAGGGTCTGTCATGCAGCCCTTCCAGGAGCCAGCTCTACTGATCCTCCAGAGCTGCAAGCTTCAAGGTGCCCAACAATGCAGGTCAGACTCTGGTTTTCCAAAGATCCAGCTGGGGCCTTTCTGTTGTCTCGCCCTCTCCTCTCCTTCGTCCAGCTCATTGCAACAGTGTCTTCAGAGGCCCCCCCACTAAGGTAATGGGGGGGCGTGAGGGGAAAACCCCCACTGCTTTAGTTCATTTTCTCAAGTAGGCTTCCCACCTGAGGCTTGTGTTGGGCAGGAGTCTCCATCTTCATCCCCCAGGAGGCCTGCGTCACACTGTCAGTTGCTTACCTCACTGGTGGG